>NW_027071936.1:53331795-54673045 GCF_038088225.1 Cyrtonyx montezumae | reverse complement strand
ACACCACCATGCCCACTAAACCATGTCCCTCGGTGCCACTTCTCAACACTTCTCAAACACCTCCAGGGGAGTTTGTGTTTTTCATCCTGCTGTACTGAACTTGCCACCAGTGCTGGGAGTGGCAAGATAGAGATGCCCTAGAACACTGTGTCTGGCTTAGAAGGAAAAAAGAAGAGGCACTTTAATTTAGCTGTTGCAGGAGGAATTTCAGTATGAGCAGGGTGCCCCCACCCACACCGGGTGAGGATGTGCTGCTGTGCCCTTCAAAGTGACAGCTTGTCCCCAAGATGGAAAATATCTCAGTGCTTTGCTTTGAAAATGTGCAGGGATGTTAACGTTTCACTGGGAGAGATGTGCATTATCTGCCACAACCAAGAGAACGCGCCTGTGGATGAGTCAGATGTGACATTTAGTCTGTGCTTCAGAATGATGTGAGAAAGCCATCATCGCCAATACAGCTCCTCTCCCATGCAGAAGAATCACACGAACCTTCTTCAGGTCACTTCCTACATACCCTCACAAAATGAGGCATACATCAGCTTCAAACTAGCATGTGGGCTGCAAATTTCTCCATTAAAGGTTAAATCTGGGTTAATGTGACACCATCTGTGTAACGTGCCCATTCTACGTGAGAACATCACACGTGTTTGCCAGCGCCTGAGTGCTGCACGGCATGGCTGGGTGGGCAGAGCCAGAAGGGAAAGGTCATCTTGGGAACCACGGCCGCCTTGTACCAAGCTCATTAAGGCAGGTGAACGGGACACACCTGTAACATACCCTCCTTGTACAAAGTAAGAGTTTCTTTAAGCAGAATTCAAAATCAAACAACATTGTAATCATACTTTCCGTCAACTTTGCATCTATGAAGGCATCTTGGTATAACTGGTGTCTTAAAAAATAGCAAAAGGAGGTGACTGATAGAGATGCTGTCATTCATTATTTTTAAATAATTTTAAATCCCCCAATAAGAACGATCAGAAAATTCGGAGTGTTCAATGGGTGGCAGTGTCAGCTCCATTCCTGGTCAGGGATACATCACATCTGTTGTCAGAGTTCCATTAACTTTGAGAAATGCCATCCACCCTGCCCACTGTGTGCTGTAGCTTCGCTCCTCTCCCAGCCAGCTCTGGCTGAACGCACCCTAGCCCAAGCATTGGTAAACCTGGTTGGCACGGGGCTCGTACTTGCAACATTTCAAGATGAATGAGCTGATCAGCTGGGACAGCATGAGGCAGGCTGGTTTGAGTCTGTTGTTTCATTCAGTGGCTGCTGCAAGGCTTGGGTATCAGATACAGGGACAGAATAGAGGAGTCCAGCGAAGAAGTTCGTAGAGAAGTTTGGCTACTGGGACAGATGGAAAAAGATCTTTGCCTTGTATATACAGCTATAAATTCTGATTGCATGAATAGATTTCTAGCTACAATCCTCAGTACAAATAAAATCTTTCCTAATGTGTTTAAAAAAGGTTCACATCTCTACTTCCCTGGAAGGCAAAGCGCAATGTCAGCATGACGATACGGAGACAGGTTGAACTCCAGTTCGGCATAGCTGAACTTCTGAACCAGCACCAGATCCCATCCCAATGCTTTGAAGCACAGAAGGGTGGAGCCACATGACTTTCCCCACCAAACCACATAAAGATGCCCTCACAGTCAGTGTCTGGAACACTGTGACCCGAGGGGCTGTACAGGACAGAGGAGCCGTGTCTGGGAACAGCGGCCTAGACAGGGCAGAAAGGAAAACTTACATTATAATGGTGGGATCAGTGGGGACAAAAGGAGGACAGGGGAATTGAAAAGGTCTTTAGTATCTGGAAATCTTCAATGCCTTTAAGAAGGAGTTGAATGAATATGGCTTTGATGCAGTGATGATTCTTCTTAGCAAATCGCAGCAGAGCCAACAAGAGTGCTTTGTGTATATGTGCCTAAAATCTACTGCCCTTAATATCTGAAGAATGTAAATGGTGGATAACAGGCCAGCCCCAGGAGTTGACATTAAGAGAAGGCTCTCTCAGGATCTACCTCACCCCTGAGTAGTTTGCAATGCTAGGCCCGCACTAAGAAGTGCACCAGCATCTAAGTGTGTCAATGCTGAGGCTGTCAAGAGGCAAGGGTACAGATGATGTTATTTGCCTCTTGCTTCATCTATGAAGAATACAGAGGTGCCTATGGCTGTGGGAGCCCTCAGAGGTTTGGCTTTGGGCTCTCCGTGAGGCCCATCCCTTCAGAGGGGTGTTCAATAGCTGCTTTCTAGAACAGAAACCTGAGGACTTCAAGGGCCTCTCCAGCTTTCCATGGCAAAGGTTTCATTTAGTCTGTTTAGTGGCAAAGATTAGATTTGGGGTTTTCTCCAATAACCTACTACATCATCATTTACTTCCATTACTAATACTCCAACAGATTTCAATGACCTTTATGAAAATAAAATCAGACCAGATTGGCATACTTGCTTTAGAAGATACTAATCAATATCTATTTTGTTAGCCAATATGGTCGTGTCTTCTGTTATTGTGATTTATTTCATTTTTGTTGACCAAAGGTGGTTAAATGGGTGACAACAGTATGGAAAGTGGCAAGGGTTAATAAATTCAGATGAGGTTGTCATCTTATTACCAGAGTGCAGGAAGTGAAGCACGGCCATTTAATTAACCTAGTCGCAATGAATTTCATGCAACATGCAGTTAACACTCCATCTATTAAAATGGCAAAGCAGATGGTAGCGAGCAGTTTTGTGCCGTAAATAGGACACCAATTTAAATTACTTGCTGCACAGGATTTTATAGGACAAAATTATCTAGATATTAAATGGTGAGATATTTAATAATCTCTTTAAGTCTGCGCATGTAAGACTTTTGGTCCAAGAGTAGAAAACTCAATTATTTCCATGAAATCCCCAAAACAGAGAGCTAAAAATAAAGAAGACAAAACTTTGTCTAATTGGCATTTCTTCAAAACTTCAAGGCCTTTGGTAGTCCTATCTGCCTGAGAATAAATGCCCCATTATATAGATTTACCCGACTTTATCTGCATATGAGATTTCCATTATTCCCACAATAGATAGTCCTAGTCAACTATTAAAAAGCCACATTTCTCAACACACCAGTAGTTTCTCTCTTGTTCTTGAGAATGAGATAAATATTATCAAGTTTAACGTTTTCCTATTAATTTCTCACAGTTACAAAGAATTATGTGAGCACATGACTGCACATACTGGCAAGAGACTATGCATCAAGTATATACAGTGAGTGGCCATTTTGCTTCCACTGGTAGGCAAATTATCTTATCCCATTAAGTGGAATGAGCATTTAAAAAAAAAATTGTGATACAGCTGCATATACACATAAAGATTGAAATGCTTTTGGATCTTACCAGCTCTTGCGGTGTTTTTGTGTTACAGAATTGCTGTCCTCATATAAAATACAAAGTACAGATGCTAGGAAGAAGCAAAGAAGCTCTCCTAAAATCATCATTGCCTCAGGACTGCATGAAATTCATTTGCCAGCAGAGAAGCAAATGTTTGTTTGAAATCAGAACAGAATCAGAGGAAGAAAACTGAACCTGGGCCAGCAGAACAAGTATGTCGCTACAGCCACAGGAGCCCTCAGTTTCCCAAATCCAAGGGAAGGGAAGAAAATTGCCTTTTGGCTCCTTCAGAAAATACAAATCTGATGGACCAACCTCTTTTGACATTCTCCTTCTTCCTTCGAAGACAGAGGCTTGACAACGAGGCTCTGCTTCTGGTGAATAAGGTTCATTAAGCCCGCAGAAAGCTAGAGGGTGTGCATTCATTTATTTGAATGACTCTCTGAGACTCCTTTATTTGAATGACTTTTTCCTTAGAGAGGCAGAAGGCAAGTGTGTCCTTTGTCACCTCCTCTGATTGCTCTGTCCACTGAACCGCTAGCAATAGCTATCAGAAAGTCTCCAGAGATTCAGGGCATCACAATCCATGACAAAGGACATAAATTGCTCTTTTCACAGATGACATCCTGCTTTATCTCAGTAAAACACAAATCTCTGTTCAGTGCCTAAAGTCCTGGAGCATTACTTCACTGGGTCCAACCTTCACGTAAATATGACTAAATCAGAGGTGATTCTTACACAATCACCCACCAACATGGTGGTTTTTTTCTATGCCGCTGACACTCAGGCAAATTCAAGTTGTTGTTGCTACCAACTCCACCCTATTTCAGCAAACTGTCACACTCTTTTGTTAATCCTTCATATCAAGATCTATCAAGGGCAAAAAGAGCTTTAGTTGCTGCTGTACACAGAGGAATAGTTTTGGTTTGACATAATAAAAAATGATTCATGTGTACAGTACAAAGCAATGAGTGATGTGCAAAAGAGATCAGGACTCAACTTTTTGAATCCCAGGGGAAAAAAAAGAAACATAATGCAAGCTTACCTCCCATAGGGAAATTCTGTTAGTGGCTAGTTTTACCCACCCCCTTAGAAAGGGTGTGCAGAAATCCCAGCCTTCTGCCTAAGGAATTGGGGCAGCATTTGATGTCCTTCCTGGGTGAACTGTGGCTTATGGACTTCTTGGGGAATAGAGGGAGATCTACAGACCACCAGACTCCTACGGGAAAAGGCCACTCGCATTACTCTTTTGTAGCCACATTCTCATCCAGGCTCCCACAGATCACCACAGCAGCACAGTGCTTGAAAGATGGAAGAAGACTGGTGAAAAGAGCATGATCTTTGTTCAAGGCCATCATCTGCAGACTGAGCGGTTCAAAATTAAATTTTATTCTCTTCCTTTTCAAACATACTCTGAGCTGTTTCCTTGCTAGACATCCCTGCTGAAGAAGAAATAGGTGGACAGAAATCAGGTGGAGGAGACAGCACCTTAAGTCCTAAGAGAGGAGACTCGTCCTAAGCAAGGAGCTACCACTGCTGCAGGCAGTGTCTCTCTGTCCTTCTTTACTCAGCAAAAAATAAATAAAAAATAAAATAAGCATGCTAACGCCTCAGCTTTGAGAGTGGCAGCTTTTAAGCTCCTATAGATTATCATTACACCATGGATATCAAAGCACATTGATAACCACAGCTGGATAATGTCCCTCTTGTTCTTGAAGCATTATTTGCAGGGTTTCCTTTGAAAATGCTTTACTACTTGGAAGATGCTACAGAAAGGCTATAAAACAAATAAAATAGTGGTAAAAAATATCAATGGATATTGATTCATACTGATATTGATTGAGTATTGACTGAACATTTATGCATTTGGTTAAGATCTCAACATTATTGCTCAACCTGAGATGCTGAGATACTTCAAGGCAAAGCAACCAGCCCAGGCCAACACAAAAGGTCAAAATCAGCCCTAGAAAAAAATGCTGTCCCCAGTGCTTTGTCAACAAAGCACATTGCTCTTTAGTATATTCATTTATAATGCATATTAGGTGGATGAGAAGGAAATTTAATCATTTCAAATGACTAATAACTATGCTAATGTGTTCAGATAAAATAAGCATTCACATATGCTGAAAGCCTTTATAGTGCAATAAACTTCTGTTATCTTTTGAGGCGTGCAGTACTTTGGTTTTCATACACCAAGTCCTCTTTATTTCAAGTGCAATAAAAACATATTTCATAAAAGGATTGAGAAGCTAGCAACTGCTGATCCTCTTATCAGTAATTCTGATGTGAAGTGCTGACACACTACTCAAAACAAAGGTCTCGGGCTTTTTTTGGTTGGTTGGGAAACTTTACTGTCTAGAAAAAATTTGTCAAACTAACTCGAAGACTTGGGCTTCTGAAGTGACAAAATCTTTGGAGGTACTGATTTCATAGATTCAAAGAATCGTTAAGGTAGGAAGAGCCTGCTGAAATCACTTAGTCCAACCACCAACCTATCTGTAGTGGAAATGCTAAGTCACGGCCTGAAGCAGTGATTGAGCACCTGGTGTGAAGGCAGGCCAACCTAGAGGAGCTCTTGTGCATGCAATGTACCTGAGTGACCAGGAGGGGTGGAGCCAGGGTCCACCCCTTCCCAGATGTCACTTAAATGTTGGCAGTGGAGGTGAGGGCATCTCTTGCTGAAGATTCATAACTATGTTCTCCAGTGCCACATCCCCATGTTTCTTGAACACCTCTGGGGCAGTGACTGCCACCTCTCTGGGCAGCCTGTTCTATGCATTACTACTCTTCCTGAGAAGAATTTTCTCTTAATATCCAACCAGAACCTCTCTGTCACAACTTAAGGCCACTTAGACCCTCTAACCGAGTTCCAGTCATTGTTTGCCGTACCACAAACATACTCTGGTGTCAGGTACTGCACAACATTTCAACAAGTTTTCATCTGCTGTTGCAGATACTGTGGGCCCACGATCACATCATACCCTTGCAGCTTCACCTGGGCCTGCAAGTTTTGTTCTGCATCACTGCCACCACAGATCCCAAAGTTAGTAGCTGAGATAGAAAATAGAAGGGAGACCAAACAGGAAAATGCAGCTCTTAGCTTGTCAGATGAAATTGTCTGCACATTCACATCTCTATGGTGATGTGCATGTTATGTTTGGCACTTTAAATTTTGTCGTTTTCACTCCACTAAGTATTCGCTTCTGAGATCCTGCATCTGAATTGCATGGTTCATCAGTCATGCTGGAAAACAGCCATGGGAATGTATGAGTGGATGGAGTGACTGACGTGTCCGAGCCTTTTTTCAAAACGGGTGCTGTTGATGTTTTCTAAGCTAATGTAGTTTTAGAAAGATGATTTGAAGGAGTAGGGAGGGCTTCAGAAGGATGCACTGAGATAGACTTGGGAGCTTTCTCTTTCCTAACACTTAAATCTGGCTGTGAAGGGCATTTAGATGCACTTCAGTCCCTTCACTGTTATCCAGTGTTATAGAGCTGGTGAGAGGACAGCTACTACGTACCATTGAGTTGGGTGGTAAAAGCAGACCAGACACTTAAGTGTATGTGTTTTCTTAAATCCACTGTACAAACACCTTCCTCACTCAAAGGGGAGCTACCCCTAAATAGCTCCTGTCCTCTGTGTGAGGTGAAAGATATTTGGCTGCTAGGAGACAAGGCTGGTGCTGATGCCACTACTGGTGTCTCTCTCCTTTTGAATGAGAGTTTTGCTCCTTTGAGGCTTTTGATGTACTATTTGCTATCTCAGCCTGCGTGTTTCCAAATTTGCTGGTAAGATTACAGTTCTAAAATCCAGATTCTGATGGCTGTATTCTTTGTGCAGAAAGTCCATGTAAAATGAAGGGTAATGAAAGAATTTTCATTATTGAAAAGCTTTTATGCAATCACAAAAATAACCAGGAGGGAAGCTGGTGCTCCCAGGCAGCAGGCAAGCTGCGGGTGGCAAAAACTCTCAGCAGAGCCCCAGGCTGCCTGCTTCGATCTGGCACAGCTTCACTGGACAAGTGAAGATAACAGTCTTTAAAAAGGTGTTTCTTTCACCTCCTTAGCGGAGATGTCGTAAGTAAATGCCAGGTGGGAGTATTTAGGAGTAACATTTCCTTATCTTTTAATTAGGAATGTTATAGAATTATGGTGCATGTTTTTTTAATTTCTCCTTTCATGAAGTGGTAGACTGGTAGATTTTTCCAGTCCAGCCTTTATAGGCCAGACATGTGATATGCAGTGGGAGTCATGAAAGGCATTTAAATAATCTCTTCTGAGCCCTTTTTATTCTTATTTTAGTTTCAATGGAATTGGGTCTGTTCTGTATGTCCTGATTCACTCCAGGATGCTTTTCTTGTCAGAGGAGTGGCTCTGTTTGATCAAGATGGTCCTGACCTCGTTTGTGAAAGCTAAGTGTATGGGGAAGTGTCAGCCTAGCAGAGCTTCTAACAAAAAATATTTGAAAAAGAGCAGTTTATGCAGGTGTTACTCAGGGTAAGCTAGAAAAAAAAATGGCATTATGCAACATAGACAAGTATCTTCTGTTCACTTGATTAGATTTTTAATCAGAAAAAAACTCTTCTGGTGTTCAAGGCCAGGTTGGATGGGGCTCTGGGTAGCCTGATCTGGTGGGTGATGACGCTGTCCATGGCAGGGCGTTGGGATTCAATGACCTTTAAAGTCCCTTTCTATATATGCTGTTCTACGATTCTTCTCTCAGTGGCTTTTGTTGATATATAAGGTGCCAAAATAGTAAGAACAGGTAGCTTTTGGTTTTGTCCATGTATGTGTGAAAAAACAGAGGTTACTTTTATCTGTCTTTTACAATTCCCTATGCACAGGTAAGGAAACAGACACAAAACTGCATGATCATAACTGACAAAACGTTACATAGGTAGATCACTAGGTCAGGAGCTAAGCCCTTTTAACAGCTGTAATTTTTTAAAAGCTATATTATGAATGATTTAGAAAATAAGTTAAAGATATATCTGGAGTACCTCCGATAAAGAGCTATAAAGATGTTGATTAGAATACAGCCTAGTCCTATATTTAGATATATGCCTCCCTAAAGGGTGCAATCACCAGGTTAAAGTATTAACGGTGGATTACTGCACTGTTATTTCCCTTTTACATCCTCACTTGTGTGCCTGGAGCAGAGCAAACATCCCCAGGTGCTCATGGGGACAGAGGAGGGGATATAGTGCCAAGTATGTAACTGCACATGGGCTCAGTGTGACATGGTACCCACGGTGTGTGGCACACTTCCTGCTCAGAGAAACCCTGAGTGAAGCTCTCCTTCCTCATGGCCAAGGTCACCAGCACTGGCAGTGCAGAGCTCCACGTGTGAGAGCAGATCCTTTTCACTCAGCTCCTTCACCTAGTGGAAGCCAAAGGACAGGGCTGAAGGCTCATAAGGCAGGGGTGTTTCAGATCAGAGCAAACCACCTGATCAAAAACATGAAGCAATTTTTCCCCATAACCTGGCCATGAGAGCATCACAAGGGCTATGTGCCCAACACTGCCATCTTTAAACGTGCTGCAAGGCTTGGCAAGAGGAAAGCACAGCTGCAGCCTGAAATAGCTGTAGCAAACTATTCTTCCTATCTCTCCATGAGAAATAAGAGCAAAAGACTTTGTCCTTTTTGGCTCAGGTCACCTGAACAAGTGGTGCACAGATCCGGTACCACAACAGGTGCACCTCTGCTGCTTGCAATGAATCAGTCTGAAAACCAAAACCCCCAACTTCAGCCAGCACACAACCCTCAGCAAAGCCACTGGAGTGGACACACTTGAGCAGCATCAGCAGCTGAGGGCTCTGCCCACTGCCTGCAGCTCCCCGTGTCCTTTGCCAATTTGTGGTCCCAGTGAGTATGTCCAAGGGCCCGCATGCCTGAACACCCTCATGCAGCTGTGATCAAAAAGTCCAAAGGAAAATCCTCCTGGCTCTGACAGATGGACCCTGCCTCACCTGTGGCAATGAATGTGGCAATTAGTTTGTGGCAAAGAGTGAGCACTCCTCTGAACAAGGAGCTGGGAACAGTGGAAGCCAATTGCTCTATTTCTCAGCCTGAGCATCCTGTCGTAACCTGCTTTAACAGAGGGGAAACACAAAGTGTGTCAAAAATCTGACAAAGGATGCAGAATAAATCCCCAAAAGAGGTATGCAGGGAGGAAGTATTCCCAGGGTCTCCTTCCCTCATGCCTGAAGAGGGGCTGTGGGAGGCTTCCTCTCAGTGCAGCATTGCAAACACAGCACGGATCTGGATTTACATCCTTATAGGTTCATAGGTACATTAGGTTGGAAAGGACCTACAAGATCATCTAGTCCAACCATCCTCCTATCACCATCCTTCTGCAAAGCATCCACGCCTGGCCGTGGTCAGAGGCAATACAGTTTGGATTTGTGGCATACTCTGCTGTGGCAATTTCTGCTGCAATGAATTTCCAGGAACAGGGGGAGTTTTGTTAATGCTGGAGCCGTGGCAGCATCCTCTGAGCTGCTTGTCCCAGCTATTAAGGAGAGGCTGCTTTCTGCCTTGTTTCCTCACGCTGATTTTAAATGTAGGAGATGCACCTGATTAAATAAAGTGTCTGGTATACAGAGATCATATTTTAACCTCAGGGTCTGTGAGAGGGAGACAAGCGGAATGAATTAGTTTTTGAATTAGTGTTTGTAACGGCCCTGCAAACCCTCAGACAAATTCATAGTCAAAAGGAGAGCGTCAACATTTTTATTTAAAAGCCTCTTTAAGGAGTTTCACTGCCGTATGTTGAAAAATCTAATCTTTAAAAGAGCCAGTGTCTGAAAGTTTGGCTTAATTCTCAAATGTGTCAATTGATATTTTCCTTCATTTGACCTATTTATCTTAAAACATTTATAATCTGTTGGGGAGACGTCCGTATCTAAATGTCCAATTTGGTCTGTTTGTTTTTTAAATCTGTCATTCCCTTGCCAAGAAATTAAACAAACAGATGCCACTCTTTTTGAGGGGCTCCATTAAATACAATGTCTTACGCACCATCTGCTGGATCTGCAGCAGCAATTAACAGATACTCGCTATTCCCCAAGCAGGGCTGACATCAATTGATGGTGCTGGGATGCTGGCAATTTCTCCTTCCTGCTCCTCACCCTCTCTCCTCCTAACCTCTGAAGTAATGCGATATTTCTGTGTAAAGGTCTGGGGCTGCTGTAAATAAAATAAAGCGTTTGATAGTGAGCTTGAAATACCTGGATGAGCCACTGTGAATCATGAGTAGTGGGAGTGATTGTGGTGTGTTGTTTGACAGACATGTAAAAGGCTTCATACCAATAAAGATGTCTTGGAGACTGAGGTTTTATTGTCAAATGGCCTTCTTGGTCATGGGATCACATGGAGCTCATGGGCTCACTCTACTGACTGGGTGCCAGCCTACAGTCCATCGCCCACTGCCCAGCTCCCTCTGTTAGCTGAGCAGAAAAACTGTCTCAGGGAAGAGAAGTTCACTTGCTCTTATCCTTAGTGTCTGTGCCCTCACATGTGTGACTTCCTGGGCTCTCAGGCCTGAAAGATACACTCGGCCTGCTCCCAGGCCCTGACTGGTACAAGTGGCCCCTGGGGGCTTCTCAGGGCACCAGAAGGCACTTTAATCCAGTAAGAGGCAATTGCAAAAACCTCAGTGTATCTGAGGCTTCAGGTTTCCTTCCGAACTGACACCAAATGTACCCTTCTGAATGTATCAGGCTGCCTGTTCCCATAGCTGCTAATATATCCCCATGACCTTGGAAGCCTTCTTGCCTCCAAAATTCAGTGCAAAGCTCTTCAGAAGGATGGAAGTCATGCTCAGGGCACGGGCATGCTGTTTTTACTGTGGTTCACAAATGCACCTGCACTATTTTCAACAAATTGTATTGCTGCTTTAGTGGAAGGATTTCTTTGCTTCCATTTGTCAAGCCTATGCTCAAGAAAAATGATTTCTTCTCTGAAGTATGTAAGAAATAGAGTGATCTCATGGCTTAACATCTCAGATGCTTGGCCTGGGGTTTGGGTCATGGCTGAAAATGAGTCTCCACAGTATCCATGAATCAACACTGTGGCTCTGGGACCAGGCGTTTAGTGTGGAAAAATTGTGTCTGACAGGTTGTAGCCCAGCTCCTGATATTTTGGCCTTCCTTATTTCTAGATGTCTTAGTTTGTACGGGGCAGGTTTACTGTTGTATTCGTGTGCTGTGGCCAGTTTGGAATAGACAGCTGGGCATTATTTTGGAAATGAACATTTCCACGCTGGCTATAAATCCATAGAGTAATTATTGTTATTGCCCTGTGTGATGGCCATCTGCAAAGGCGATCTGAACTTAGAAAGGGTGTCTCATAAATCAGATATCATCTAAAATCTTCCAATAGTTTGTAAATTTGCCCAGGCGTTAGGGACTAATTGGAGCAGACAGCTTAATACATTAACCTCTCACCTCTGTGAACCTGAGCTCAAAAGATGGCTTTGGTCAAGATGTGAAAATGGGATTGGTAATTTCATCGTCATCGGTAAGGGACGTGGCTGCTCACTTAAAGCCAGTGAAGAAACCCATGGCCATTCATGCTCAGTCCTCCCATTGTGACAACAGGGGACAAGGAGGGGATGGGGTGCCAGCTGTGTGAGTGGGGACATCTGTAGAAACAAATCATTCAGAAGGAGGACAGGATGAGGTACAAGGGCACACAAACATGTTGCAGTTCAGAAGAGCCTGGTGACTTGCTAATTGAACACACATGTCCCAGCCCTCTTAGCGAGGGTTTCCTCTGGGGGCTGTTAGCATCCACCAAGGCACTCAGATAGTTGAAGTGGCTCTCTCTGTGCATCCCCAATGGTGGTTGGCCCTTGCTCTACGCTCTAAGGGGCCACTGCCTGTGGTCCTGGTGTGTCAGCAGCACCTTCATGGTGACTTAGCGCTGACTGCTAGTGGCAAAACACACTAATCTGTGTTGAGGTGGGGGACAGAGATTGAGCAATATCAGTGTCAGAAGCAGACACCTCTCTGGGGAGCTGACTGCTCCCTGAGCCCCTGTTAAGTAGCACATGGCTGGGAGTCACTTGACAGGACCATCCCTGTCTATCAGCCTGCAAGCATGCTTGTCTGGATTTATGGTCCTCTCATCCTTAAGACCACCCTTGAGAAATACTCATCCAAACAAAAATTACCCGTGACCCTTGGCTTTGACTTGGTGACCTCTCCCTTTCCCTTGCACATGCCCTGTCTGCCTGTGATTTGTCAGCTGACTAACCAGGTCGGGTGCAATCTCGGCTGCTAATGGACATTTGAAAAGAAAATGTGATTATCTGGAACTCACAAACACCTGCAAAAAATCTACCGGTACATTTCTGTGTGGGTTTTTTGGGGTCTGCTTGAAAAAAATGTCAACTTGAATGGTTTTAATCTTACAACAATGTGCTCCTGGTTTGTGCAGGTTAAGGGTGAGATGAAAAGCACGCTCTGAAACCCAGTGATAGAAAGCTTAATCACTTTTTTTTTTTACCTCATATCTTTTTGCTTTTTCCAGTTGGTTCAAAAGCTCTTGGAGCCTACTAGCAAGGATTACACAGTATAAAACAAACCTTTGCCAGTGGTAGAACCAGATCGGCAGAAACAAGACAATAGTCTTTTTCATGCCACAAAAATGCAACTAAGAAGCATATAGTTTCACGTGTGCTTCCACTTTTCCCCCTTCTGATTACATTATGAAATACTATTTACTCGCAAACATTATAGTGCAGTTTTTAAGGGAATTAATACTATTAAAGGCTTGGTTGGAAGAGATGATTGAAGTTCCAACTATTAAAGTGCACATCGGTGTGCAGGGAAAATGAAAAGGCACGGAAACTCTTTTCAAACCCAAGCACCAGGTGCATTAATTACATTTCATTGCATGTTGGTTTATTACTGCGGTCACTTGTGCCTTATGATCTGCATTAACACCTGCGTTCTATGGATATCTTGGTATTTCACTAAACAAGATGAATATTGGCCAGATGGTGACTCCAGTAGGAAGCATTTCACATAGATTTCCCTGCTCTGCACAGTTGTCTGTAAAGGAATCCTGAATGTCACACTAAACCAAACCAAACAAAAAACACACAACACTAAATTTGAGATTAACTGCCTTGACAGTAAATTTGCTAAGGATCAGAGGACAGTGGGATCCAGGTCCTGTAATGTGGACCTTGCTAATAAATCTCCTGCATGTAGTGCAACAACGTCATTTGTACAAACATTTCACTCTGTGGGGTGACCCTGCCTTGTACAGAAATGCAGTTCCACAGAGAAGTGGGTCAGCTTAGCTCTCAGACACATAGCACAGATGACCTGGTGGTTTCGTGTGTGTGTATTGCTTTTAAGTTGCATGCATGACCTCTCTTCCATAGTACAGGTTAGTTAATGTACAACAGGCATTCAGCCCTGGAGAACTGCCACGACAACGAGTTAGTGCCTAAACCTGACCACCCCTGGCACCTTACCCTTTGACCAAAGCAGAGAGCACTCCAGGTACAGAGGAGGCATGGGAAGGGACAGACGTCACCAACCCAGGGCTGCAGCTGCCTGGCTCTTGTCTGCTTGCTGACCTGCACAAGAAAATAGCAACATAGCTCAAATTCCACGTTAGCATGCTATTGCACTATTAAAATCTTGGTCAAACTTTTCAAAATATGTAATCCAGTCAGAAAACCCAGTATCACTCCAAGTGATAGGAAGCTGGAGCACACAATTTAATAGTGGACCAGTGTCCCACTCTTGGGGGAGTGTGGGTAAATCCTATTACAGGTTAAGATTAACCATCAGTCAGAGAACTTACCAGTGTTGAGATCAAACATAAAAGATGTATGTTCTGTGTCTTCTGTTTAGCAACCTTAAATTAGCTTGCATGGGTGAATGGTGCTGGCCAAATGGCAGCACATGTGCTGGGAATGGAAATCAGAGTCAGAACACAATCCTGTGGGATACCCCAAGCAATTTTAAAGCAGATATCTTATTACCTAGGCAATTTTCAGGGACAAGCAGAATTCAGACCCAGCCGACACTGCTCTCTGGTCCTACCTTGGTGAAACTACTTCATTATTATTTCAGTGGTGCCTGGAGAGCCCTGCCTGGCGCTTTGGATTCTCTGCAAAACCCCTCCTGACAGCCCACAACAAAAGGCATCTCCCACAAGGAAGGGCTTACAGTTTAATTTAAAGCAAGACACAGCAAGTGGAAGTAACAACCAGACAGATTAGCAGGGGGAGAAGGATGGAAATGGTAAAAAGCAGTCATCCCTAGTGTCTCAGTGTGTGTACACATGCATGATACATATTGATTAATGTGTACACGGGGGTTTCAGAAGCCCCTTAATGTGAATATCAGGCATCCAGAAAGAATTAATAGAAGTACAAGAAAGGGTGTAGGGCAGGATGATGCCATTCCCAGAGGGTTGCACACCAGCCCGTTGGCCATGCAGGTAGTCAGCATATGCTGGATCTTCCACAGGGGCATAAGGGGTGCAGAGGGGTGCATGGTTTTAGGCCAACTACTAAAGGAAACAAGGTGTGCTGAGCCCACCTCCCCTCTTACTGCTACAGGAATAGATATTTCAGGCACATATATCTCAGGAAGGATGCTTTAAAAGTGAAAAGCAATTTGCAGAGGTACTGATGGCAGCAGGATGCTTTGAGCATTTCTAGGTTTGTGTTTGCTCAGGGCTCGGGGATCCTCAGAGGAAGCATGGTAATGTTATTGAAGTGCAAACTGCTATGAAGGTGACTGATGTAATCAAAGCCCAGTGCCAGTTTAGAAGCAACATCTTAAGATGCAAAGAAATAGTTTTGAAGAGGTCACTTATAGATATATATAAGTGCATAAACATATGTCTATATATAAATTCCTCCGAGTCAAAAGCATCACATGCATCTCTCCCAGAGGAGGAGATTCCTCCTTGCTCCCTGCTCAAGGAGCACAACATGCAGGCGTTTCTTATGCAACCTTGGCTGTGTGTAATAAAAATTCACTTTGAAAGCAGAGCATCTCTGGTGGTGCCTACATGCTTTTGACTTTGCTCTTTCCTTCAAACACCACTCGTGATGCTGAGCACTCATTCTCTTGGCCTATTTGTTCCTGGCAAACAAAGAGCAAATTCCCCTGGGTACAGCAATCCATTTTTAACACTCCATAATTATTTAGAAAAATGTTTTGATAGGAGCACTGAAAAACTGGGGCATTTCAGGTGTCCCTGAGAAAGTTCTCAGAGCACTACGTGAAATAGGAACATGGAAGCACTTCATTTATGGCAGTTAAGAAAAAATAAAATAAAATAAAATAAAATAAAATAAAATAAAATAAAATAAAATAAAATAAAATAAAATAAAATAAAATAAAATAAAATAAAATAAAATAAAATAAAATAAAATAAAATAAAATAAAATAAAATAAAATAAAATAAAATAAAATAAAATAAAATGAAGCAGAACACATAAAAATAAATCTCAGCTGTGATGTTTGAATCTCTGGATATTTGCAATTCATGGAAAAGCCCCATCTGCCCTGTCACCTCCAAGTGCTGAAGGCACAAAACCCCTGAGGGTCCACAGGAAAATGGTGAGGAAAGGGGGAAATAAGGACTCTGCTCCTCAAGGGCTGCCAGCAGCCTGCACAGACAGCGATTAGGGTCTGGAAATCTATCTGTCTCTGAGCAACTGTCTCCCTCCATCCTCCCAAAATCTATGGGGCTTCATATGTTAATGTACCCTTTTGGGAGGCCCTCTGATGGAAGGCATTACTGCAGAAAATGTCAGAGTCCTTCGGTGGAGGCTTGCAGCACTATGAGTTATATGGCCCAAAGGCACGTGAGCATCATACAGACAAAGAAATGTGTCTCCTGACGTCTTCTGGCCAGCACAGAACGTCAGGAATGAAATCTAGATCCTAAATGTCAACTCCATTTTGAAACAGGGGTGTACTTCTCTTTGAAGAGGGAATAGGCAGAAAATCAGCCAGCTCGAGCCTGCACATGTAGTGCCTGCCAGCTTCCACGCGAGTCACGCATGCTGCTTTTCCTTCCCCAAATGTTTCTGTTCAGCTCCTGCAATGCTGTTTTACACCAATCTGTAGGGTTTAGCCACGCATATCAAGAAAGTAAGTGGTATATGTTGGGTGAAGGAGACATTATGCAGGGGAAGGAGTTATGGAGAGGTTATAAATATGAGCGATGGAAAAGGAAAATTAAACAGAAACGAAAGCATTATAGCTCAGTTGTCCTCAAAGGACCCGTTATCTTTCAGGGAGTACGAATGAGTAAAATAAAGGGGAAAAAAACGATACTCAGCATACTCACTGCCATCTCCTGGTGGATAGAGAAACAGCCCTATTCCTCCCTGCCCCATTAGCTGCACGTGTACGATACAGTTTTTAGTTTCTTCAGAACTGTAGTTTCAAATGCTGTGGTTAGGAAAGGGCACTATTCATGTTTTGGAAATGTGTCACACTCAAGGAGCAGAAGACCTTCAGGCCTCCCGGGCCCTTTGCTGAATCAAATTCCCCTTGGGCTCAGAGTGAGCAGGGCTGATCCCAGCACTGGGATCTGACACCTCTGCCACAGCTCCCGTGATGACTGTGGTAGGAAGGTTGCTTTGGCCAGAATTACAGATCTGTCAGTTCGTTTTTCATCTTTTGCTGGCAGATTTTCAACCTTTACATGTAATCTCTTGTTTAGAAAAATCCTTGAATGAAATCAGGTCCTAAGGAAATGTTAAAACAGAAAATAGACGGGCCAAGATGGATAACTTGTATTGTGATATCAGTGGGTTGAGATGTCACTGTTTCCAGCAAAATATGGGTTCTGTGGCATTATATGGATCAAAATGGAGCACTCTTTTTCCATTACGTTTCTTGCATAAAAAAATGTTATTGATGCAGAAACTGACGCAGGCAGGAAACTGGTGCAAAGTTGCAGGGCATAAACACAGGGGAAAACCTGGATTCCCCAGCTCCCAGGCCAGGATCCCTCTCTGCCTCTGCTCCCCTTTCTCACGTCTGGAAAAGCAGCTTGAGGAGCCGAGATCAAAGCCAGGGAGGAAAGATTTGACTTTGCCCCCAAGACAGGTATTAGAGTAAAGGAAATCAATGCTTGCAAACACAGTCCAGCCAAGCTGCAGCTGCTGGCACAGTTTTCAGAGCAGGCACATTTTACCCATCCCTTCCCCATGAAGGCAACTCTCAGGCATTTGCTGGCTCCCAAAACCCAACCGCTGCATGCTTTTAGTCTGACAGTGATAGGACAAGTGGGAATGGCTTTAATCTAAAAGAGAGGAGATTTAGATTAGATGTTAGGATGAAATCCTTCACTCAGAGGGTGGTGAGGCAGTGGAACAGACTGCCCAGGGAACCTGTGGATTCCTCATCCCTACAAGGCCAGGTTGGGTGGGCCCTGGGGAGCCTGAGCTGGTGGGTGACAGCCTTGTCCATGGCACGGGGCTGGGACTGGATGGGCTTGAAGGTTCCTTCCAACCCCAACCATTCTGTAATTCGATGATTCTATGTCTCTACGACTCTGTGAAGTGACCTTCTGGAATGCCACCCCCCCAACCCCCTCCACCGTGTTGGCACGGTACTGCAGGGCAGGCCCATCTCGCAGGAAGCCATTTTACACCTTCAGTTATCACCTGCATCTAAAGAAGCTGGTGTTTCACACACCTGCTAAGACATGAGGCTTCCTAACTGGTGGCATTGGAGGGGAAATACTGTAGCAGCTTTTATTTCTGGTGAAATTACAGCCAGGTAACTGGGCATGAAGGCAGAAGGGCAGACAAAAGTGGATTTGTGGTGAGGGAAATCTGTTTGAGCGTTTTCCCAGAATTGCCTTTTTTCTCCCATGCTGTTTGTGGTGTTTCCCTTCTGCTACTTTAGCCTCTGGATAAAAATGTTGAGAGCCTTCTAAGGCAGAAGATAAATCCTTTCTATGGAGAATTGTAGGTCATTGATATCTGCCTGGCTCCAAAATCAAGCTGAGATCTCCAGCTGAGGAAAACTTCTGCACAGAGAAATTCCAGTTCCCTTTGGTCTGCTGTGGTAAGTTAGGCCACATCTCCATACCCCTGTGTGACAGTGTCACCCATAGGGAACTCCAGAATGGCAGCCTCTGCCTTTTGCTGTGTGCTGTTCTGAGGCAAAGTCATCAGCCCTGATGCATCAGTTTGGGCACCAGAGCACTGCTTCGATGAGCAAGCTCTTTGGGAAGCTCTGCTAGCAGCTCTAGAGAGGTTTATAGGTTTTAGGAAGGAGATTAAGAAAAAAAAGAAGCTCCCCTCCTCTGCAGATGCACTGACGTCGTTGCCTGCAGCCTTGGAGCCAAGTGATTCCACTGCAGTTCTGATCTGATCAGTGCTTTCCATCCCTTTTGCTTATTTTGCACAGTTGCAATTGCTTTCATAAACATTGAGCAGAGCTGAAGATACTGCAGATCTTACAAGATGAAATGATGCATTGCTAATTTCTGAGCATTATAGAGAGAGGTCATATCTCACTGATTAGGTTAAACACTGAGAGCCCCACTCACATCATACAGTAATCCTAATTAATGTAGTTATGGTACAAGCACAGATTCTACAAATATCCTAACTGTCATAGATCATCATGCAATCCATCTTACAGCCCGGCTTTCTTGCCCTTGCAAACAAAATACTTTCTTGCCCTCACTTTTTTTTTTTTTAGCTATTCACAAATATTTCAGAAGTCTAAGCTCATTTCTGTTGGTTCTTCTGTGTTTTGTTACTCTTCTTGTTTTACTGAAGGCTTTAAAATTGGGTTCAGACAGAGATATGTGTCTTGTAGAACTCTGAAAGATGTCTCTGGGTGAAGTTACCAATGTGCCACAGCAATTAATCTGTTCAAAGAAATATGGATTTGTCAGGAAAGCTTTCTTCTGTGCTGGGAGTGGGTCAGATCCAGCAGGCACTGCTGAGGCAACATGCAGCCAGAATGCAGTGCTGCAGGAACCAGTGCCAGCTATGTCAGAGACAGCAGAATGGTGCTTGTTGCACACAGATACAAACTTTTGCTTTCTTATTTGCTAACAGGGAAGAATGTGCTCAGCTGAAGAACTCAGCAATCCAGATGCTCACTGGTATTTTTTGATCATAAGCTCTGTAGGAAAGTTATGTTAGAGTTGCCCTTCTCCATTTATGATGACTGTATTAAAATAGACTGCTGCTTTATATGGTTAATTACGTTATATACCATCCTCATGCTCTTAAAGAGCCCCTTTTTCTTCCATGGCCAATCTTTCATGATTTTCAGTGGAGGTAGAAATGAGGCAATAAATAATATCCAAGCAGAACCTCCCCTGTTGAAACTTAAAGCCGTTAGCTCTTGTACTGTCAAAATGTGGGTGTGTGGAGTAGTACAGAAATCTGTCCCTGCAACAGCCTTCTCACACCCTCATTCCTGCAGCAGTGCTGACCTTCATCACCATTCAGTCTCCGTTCTCTCAAACACCCTCATGTTCTCCCAGCTGCTTCTGTATGGGGAGGAAGAGAGGAGCAGCCTATGTCATAACTTCACCTGCTGCACAAAAATTTGACTCAGCTCTGACCATCCTGGAGTTGAGTCAACTGTCAGAATTGCTGGTTACAAATCCAGATTATTGCTTAACATTTTGCAAAGGGTGCTCCTTTCCTTGTTTTTCTGTGCTGCACATAGACACTTCTCCCATGGATTTTTTTTTTTTTAATCTTAATTTGCAGATTACAAATAGCTAGTACAACTTGCTGATCAGTCTGCAGGTGTTCAGGTTTTGGGCTGGGAGACTGCTGGCTCCAGCCATGCTGCAGCTCTGGACGGTGCCTGTCAGGCCAGCTTCATGGCACAGGATCTTTCCATTACAGAGGATTTTACCCTTTCTGTTTTGTCAGGCGGCCAGCTCAAAGACAGCTCAGTCACTGATCTGAACTCCAAGATGTTGCTATAACACTGCTTCTGAGCAAAGGCAGGCTTTGATTTAAGCAGTGAAAACAGAGTGGGTGGAAATGTCTCAGGATTCGACAGCCTGCCTGTTTCAAAACTCATTCTTAGTGCCCATAAATTATGTTGATATTAAAAACCAGCTTGGAGCAGCAAGAATATACTGGGGGATGTTGTCCCTCCCCCTGTCCCATTCTTCCACCTTGCATTGTGCTCACATCTTTCTGTGGGATGCAGCATTTCCAGGGTTTCACGCAAGAATATTTTGTGCTTCCATTTGCGGTTTCTGAGACAATATTTTTTATGCTTCCGTTCTGGGTTTGGGAAACAGAAACACAAACCACTGCAGTTCCTGTTTATGCCGAATGAATTTGTTTTAACCTGATAGTTTGTTTAATTTACTGAAGCTTTAGCTGTAACACCTGCAAGGCACAACCTCATATAATTTTCCAACAAGCACAAAAGAATCCAGTGGGGAAACGAGTTTCCTTTCTTCTCTTTCTTTTTCTTTTTTTTTTTTTTCCTTTTTTTTTTTTTCCTTCTTGTTTTTGGTGCAGCAAAGCTGCTTTTCAGTAAGGATGCCAAAAATTTCTCAGCCCCAACAATGAGTTTAGTGTGCTTGGCTTTGAGATGTGAGTATTTTCATGCAGCTTATAATCTGGTGTTATTTCATAACAGTTTTACAGGGTTATTTTCCTATGCAACTTGGGCACTGTGGACAGCTCACAAGAATTCTCAGCAAGTTTCTGTGTGCCTGCTATTTGCCATGCATGTTTGTGCTTGAAAATGTGAGGACAAATTGGGCTGGGTGATAGAAAGCCTTTAACTCATAGCCACAAAGAAAAGCCCGAAAATATGGGCTGATCTGAAAGACTCAGAAGCCAGAAGGAAAATGAAGGCTCTCACATTTATTTTATTTAACATTTTTTCATTTAGGGTTGGGAATAGCTGGATTCGTGAATTTTGAATGTTTGGAAGTGCTGTTGCTATAGCTTATATCAAATGCAAGTAGCAATAATCAGATCTGTTCTCTGGAACTCATAGACAAGGAAAAAAAACTTAAATTACTTTTAAATGTGCAAATGAGAGCTTTTCAAATGATCAGATGAGTGAGAGAGAGAGGGAGAGAGAAAAGAATGACGCAAAATAAATTTCAACTGGGGCTGCAAAGAGTTTGATCATATATTCCAGGCATGAACAACCAAAGTGGTTACAATAAAACCTTGATGCAAAAATGGAACACACAGTACAGGTCTGCAAATCCAATGCTAAAAATTAGACACGCTTTTTAGATGGAGGTCCTTCTTATCACTGCATTTCAAAGGGTAAACCAAAATACGTTATGCAATAAAGACAACATATTTAGATTTTCCAAGGCTCTGAGCTGCATTTAGCCCTGCAGATGCAGCATGCCTGCCTGCACGCCAGACAGAGCAGGCTGCTGTTGTATAATCAGAGCTCTTTCCTGTGCACATCACTGGTCTAGTTTCACTTTACTTGTTTTGAAGATAAAATAGCCTGTCAGCTGCAGAAATTAAAGGTGTTTGAACATTGCTTCCACTGTAATTAAAAAGTCCTTCAGAGATGTCATGTAGAATATGCCTGGGACATATCTTTTATGCCTTCTAATTGAATGACTTTGATACGTGTTAATAATTAATTCTATCACTTTTTTAAGCTAAATGTTAAAATAGCTGTACTGTAACATATTCTACAAATAAAGTTCATACAGTCATTCCACATCTGTTTTATTTTCTACCTTCCATGATGGCATGAATATGCCAAATCCAGTCTGAAAACTATCATCTTCATTGCTTTGTCCAGTGTACCCTTCAGAAGTCATGAATTGTGTACTATTTTATCTGAATTTTGCTTATATTTTGATTTTCTTTACTGTGACATGGCAGTGGGGCTTTCACAAGCCCCCCTTGCCAGCCTAGCACCCCAATAATTTGAGTCGCAGTGATATATCATCCCTTCTAAATGAGCTGTTGAGCTGAAGATCATACCCACATCTCCATATTGTCCTAGAGATCTCTCAGCAATATAGTGGGTCTCATGATGTAAGAAGAACTGTAGTTCCTCTGCATTCCCAAATGTGGACTCGATGGAGGCCAAGTTGTGTGCCCAGCCCTCCTACCTCTCCAGCATCCTGCGTACTTCTGCAAGTTCTACTGAATAGGAGGTCTTGGGTGCTAGGTCTTTTGGATGGTAGGTCACAGCATCAACCATTCCACAGCAGAACTGCACCGAAGTGTCCCAGAGGGATGAGGAAGGCGCAGCTGAACTGTGCCAGTGAAACGTCTTGCCTCTGATGCTCTTTCATAAAGTGAAGATAAAAGCACAAGAGATGTTCTGGAGAAAGATAGAATAAACACCATTAAGAGCTGTGATGTGTTTTTCAGCACCTCAGACATTTTCCCCCATCCTGCATGGGGCTTCTTCAGTGTAGCACATAGACACAGCTGAGTCTCTCCTTTACATTTGCTGCCTGTTCTCTTTCTCTATACCCTGACCTCAGCTTCAATAATTCACCTCATTTACAGTGCAAAGAAAGTGCTACTTGCAGCATTCTGAAGCTTAAAAATTGCTTTTTGTTTACTGCAAATGGGCAGTAAACAAATACCCATACTGCTTCTTCCATCTTACTTCTTTCACCTCAAAAAGCAGATAACATTGTTTTCCTGCATTTAGAGAGTTCTTTCAAATTGTGTATCTTGAGGTCAAGTTGTTGTATTTCCCTTAAATCATTAACTATAATAGCAACCTGACGTTCTACTTTCACAAATAAGTTTATTATTGAAGTTTCTGTATCAGGTTACTGATTTAAATTTTTGTAAGAAGAAACTGCAACAGAGCACTGTGAGCTTGATATTACTGAAGTAAAGTGAGCATTTGATCCTACTCATGAGACCTCCAGGTGCTGGCAGGGACCTTGAACAGCTACTGAATTCACATAACTGCATATCCAGAAATAAAGAGAGAGCTCTGTGATACACTAAAACCATTCTTAGAGTGAAATGACAAGCCAAATTACATCTTAGCCTTCATCAGCAAGACAGAGATGTGCCACACTGCTGCTGCTGAAAATACTGGGGGGGATTAGAATCTCAGATCTCCAAATGATAAATTGGAGATGTTAACAAAATTAGAGAAGAATGCACTTCTTTGAGTACCAAGGCTTTGAAAGCGGACTGAAGACTTGCTTTCTTCCTCCACTGTTTTAGAAGACCATGTTGTACAGTTTCCCCGATGCAAACTCTTAACCTAACCCTGCAGCTTATCCCTGTTATTTGAAGGTCATGCTGTTGGCATATTCATCTCCATAATCAGGAATTAATTACCCAGACTAGTTTACAACCTTCAGGAATACGGACAGATGTACTTCCTGCCTTGTCTCCACAGGAGAGGATGCAGCATGGGGGTTCATTTCTGTTTCGCATGCACATTAAATCCCCTTTAAGGTCTCTCTTCCCTTTCCTCTGCAGCTTTGACTTGTTTCCCTCTCCAGCCAGCAGACAGCTCTTGATCCCTGCATGCATTTGTAAGCTCATCAGGCCTTTCTCTCTGCACATCTCCGGCAGGCTGCATGCCTTCCATCTACTCAGACCAGCACGCTGCCTTCAGTTCTTTTACTGAAGACTCCCACCAAAAAAGCACCATGATGTGCTTTTCTCACTCCGATCCAAGGCATTCCCAAAAGCCTGGAAACTGAGAAGATGTCTCCAGGAATATCAGGCTTAGAGATGCTGGGCTGACTTTGCTCAGGTCTCCCCTCTGGGCTAGCACAAGCAGGGCTCAGATCTCAGCTTTGCTTCTCTGCTTTTTTTTTAAATTTTTTTATTATTTTTTTTTTAGGTCTGAACCATCACTGTAAAGAAAAGTTCTCCTCAAAATGACACATTTAAAGCAGGAGCAATGCTGTAGGCAGAGGGGTTGAAGGTAACATGAACCTCACGTATCATTTATTTCATGTGAAAATTTTCCATATTTTATCTAGAAAAAGGATGCCGAGCTGTTTCCATGGTGCAGTGGCCTCCTAGTTTTGGTCCTCTCCAGTGCAAAGTTATGCTGAGAGAATGTAGTTCTCTGCTTGTTGTAGGGCAGATGAACCCCATCCATCTTCATCGATGCACTGGAGCAACCTGTTCATTATTGCCTTCAGACTTCGGAAAAGCCTTTTCAGAAAGGTCTATGAAGTAGAAACAGCTTATACACAGGGTGAGGGAAACGTCCTTCAAAGACTGTATTAAAGGGTACCCAAAAACGAGGACTTAACCAGAGCCAGCACAAGGCAGGTTAGATGCAGGAGTTTCCACCCAGAAGCTGTTGAAACATCGGCTCTAAAACCGTAATGATGAACAAGGAGTTTTTAGATGTTGGTAACAACAGAAATACGCTATATCACCTCCGGTCCAGGGTTTCACAAGCCGGCAGGGCAGCCAAACACGCGTACAGGAGAATATTTAAGACATGAAATGGTGGTGGTGCTAAAAGTGCCAGCAGAGGGCAGTCCGAGGCAGAAAAAGGCCGAGCCCGGGTCTCGACGCTTGAAATGTTCACAGCATCTTCCTGCTGCTGCCCAGGCGTCTCCTTTTCTGCCAGCCACAGCAGGAGCTGTGAAAGGCCGCACCCCTCCAGCAGGACAGGGCCCAAGGGGCACCCTGGAGGTTCACAGTTTCAGAGATTTAACCCACAGATGCTGTCTGAGAGATTCTTGGGAGAAGTGACTTTGAAGGCTCCTAAAAAAAAAAAAAGGAGGTATTTGGAAAGCAGAGAGAAGCATCTGCTAATAAATTGCAAGAATACCCCCTTAACAGTGGGTCAATTTTCCAGATGTTGCATCCTCACACTAAGGACAGGCTTTTAGAGGAAGAGACAGTGTCTAAAGAGGACGATTAGATCCATGGCCATGCTCTCTACATTCTGGGGCCATTTGGGAACCAATTTTGTCTCTCAGAGACGAGCCTCATACATGTGATCCCACTCCGGTACTTCTGCCCTGGTAGAGGAACCCTTAATGAGCCCTCTTATGTGCTGCAAAGAGGCACAAAGAGACATTAGTGCAATTATTATTTCTTAGCAATTCCTAATGATGTAACTTTTGACTTGCAGCACTATTACTCTTGGGCTGTTTGGCTGCAGTCACTCGGGAAGCTTCAAGAAACTTTGAAAAACAGTGCTACAGAAATGAGAGGTCTCTCTGGTATATGCGAGGATAAATATACACAGTGCAGTTAGTTACTGTGGAGTTGTACTGACCAAGAAATATAAGGGGTGGAGAAAAAGAAAATTCTGGAACCAGAAGAGAAGGATATTTAATTTTTTTTTTTTAATAGAGGCCCTATAGAAAGCAGGTCATGTGGGACAGAAAAAAAAGATAGCCTCGTTTCTCATCATTAAATGAAATAACTTTGTAATGAAAAACAGATTCCAGACTGTTGGTCTGTTTATTCACTGTAGATGGAATGAATTAGAAATTGGTTAGGAAACGCACACTGCAAAAATAATAATAATAATAATAATTGAATAAAATAAAAATAAAATAAAACATAAAATAAGCATACATAAGGCTGTATTTTTTCCTTTTTAGACTTCCACATCCACACATGTTTTTTCATCTAAGACTGTACATTCCCATCCCTGCTGCAGTGAGCTACCTGAACATCTCAGCACTGGCCAGGATTGCAACAGGGATAATTTTTGAAGCTTTTCAGAGTTTGTTACTACTCCAACTTCTGCTTTCTGCTTTTCCAAATTATTTGCTGTTCTTGTTATGTTGTACCTTCATTTTCAAGCCTGAGCAGGACTGTAGGGAAACCTGCATGGAGCCCTGCCTCCTACCCCAGTTCCACTGTTCTCTCCACATCCCAACACAAAAGCCCGTGGGAGGCTCAGGCCCACCTGGAGACACAAAAGCCCTATGACTGAGGGAAATCTTGCTTGGGCCCCTGAAGCCTTTGGCCCCTGAAGCTGCACGTTTGCTGTGTTTTTGCTACCAGAATTTTTTTGAGTGCTTGGGGTCTATTTCAGCAGCTTGGTCTGCTTTGTGCCTCTCTTGTCCTTAACCCCATAGCAGACCTCAGATGAAGTCCATTCATGGACAGCAGGCATGCTCCAAGCTTTGTTATGGGAGCAGTGGACTAGGAAGGAGCAGGGTTTCCAAGCCCTTTCTTCTGGTTCCATGTCCTGGCCAGAACGAGGCTGGGGAGGATGGAAGGGGATGCTAAAACTCATGACACCATGGAATGAGACCCTAATGTTGTAGCATCTTCTGCTTGAGGCACTCCACTGAAAACCTGCATTTAATGTTAGGCCTTCAACTGTTCCTGCTCACTGGTGAACCTGTGCATTTGGCAACTCCTGCAGGTATGTGTCACTTTACGTCCCTAATTTCAGCTTCTGTCCTTTTTGATTCATGTCTGAATAAATGAAAGAAAGGCTTTTCGAATAATGAAAATGTATGTTCCAACTTCTTAAGATAAATTATTCACGCTGATCAGTGCTGTTACGCTACCTCTGTAGTTTTAAGTAGTCAGGCTAATTGTGACAGCCGTGATTTGTTTGTTTTGATTCAGATGTTTCATTTCAGAAAGTTGTCAGCTCTATTTTGTTACCATTAGTGTCAGAGAACTTGTACAGGTCAGGAAATGTGTATAGCCAACAGCCTACTCACTTGGAAAAGCATCCATAGACAATAAAGTTTTATGAACAGAAATTTAATGGCATGGATCTTTCCAGACTTTCCAAAGAAATTGAACTGAACTGATTGTTTTTGATGCTGAGCCCTTGTAGTTAGGTATTCTGCTGCTAATGCACACCACATCCTGTTCTACTGCTGTATAATGGTGCCATCTGTAATCAATCGTGCTTCATCCACCCTTAGCTCCGGGGGGAGGAGGCGGGGAAGGGGGGTGGTATCAATTAACAATTAAAAGAATCCTCTTTCCATTTAAAAGAAGAAATGCCACCGTCTGATAGCAGCTCAGCAGCTGGAAAGGCAGCCTATCAGACACACAGAGAAGGAACAGCAGAAATGAATATACATGCGTGTATTCATACATAGTGTTTGGTTTTCTTGAGCAATTGCCATTTTATCTTGGAGTAACCCTTGAATCATTTGCAGGAGGATGTCAGATAATGCTCTCTTCAAACCCAAGCAAGCTGTATTTGCAGTCAGGGAGAACCACGGGGTGCCTAATGTGCAAGGCTGATATTTACTGCATTACAAAAATAGCTCTAAAGACTGTCTGGCTGTCTCATTGCATGAACACAGAGCTGCACTCTGCTGCTGCCCTTTCTGCCCAAAAAGCACAATGATCAGGGACCACACGTGGTGGGTTGGAAGATGGGACCCTTTCTGAATTGTGTAGAACAACTGCCCTTTTTCAGGGAAGAGGACGTTTTCAGCTACTCTGTTCACAGAAAGCATTCTCATCAGAGAAAGCAAATCTACATTTTTTTAATGCTTTTGTCCTTTTGGTTATGCGCTGCGTGAATTCAGAATGATTCCTATCTTTGTTTCAGGTAAACAGCCTTTTCTTATCCAGTTCTCTTTGACTGTAGGGAATAACTGCTAAAACATAATTGAAAGATTTGAGACCAGATAACTGGACTATGAGCCATTCAAATGCCGCTATTTCTGTCTGGCAAACATTCAGCACAAAATGCCATGTGCATACACTTAAAAATTCACTTCTTCTGTGTTTGAATTTCTTTTACAGTGAATTTTTCACCTATCCTCAAGCTCAGTAGTACCTGAAACTCTTTCATAAACAATAGTTTTGAGAGGCTTGTGACGTTCTGTGCATTTCCTTTACTCTGAAGAGCCCACTCCTCATAAAACATAATTAGGATAGACACAGCCCTCCGCATCCAAGTAGTAATGTTCTATGAATAACATTTGCCCAGGCAAGTTTTATATGCAGGCTTAGCACTACTCTGAGCCTGAGTGAGTTCAAGTCCACACCTCCTGATATTTGGAAGGTTGCCTGGCCACCAGACTATGGGCTCCTCTGACTACAGGATGACCCCCATCCCTTTGTTAAAGCTTTGCCATCCTCCAAAAGAGAAGTTGTAATTTCAAGGGCCACTGAGCAAATGGGAGTCTTGTTTGCTCTGTGTAATTTTTTGCCCTCTTCACATTCCTGGACAAGAGTGAGGATGGAACTGTCAAAATAAATAGTTTGAATCAAACATGGCTCACCAAGGAAAATACAGAGCAGAGTTTGGTCTTAGGTATGTTAAATGAGAGAAATTGCCAATGTCATCAGAAGTAAACTAGATTAACTAGTAGAGCTTAGTTCACTGTGGGAAATAGGAACGTTGACTGCTTTCTACTGGAGCGATGGGATTTCATAAGACTCTTTTCTTTCCAAAAAGATTTATCAAAATCTGTAATATAGTCATAATTTGTCAGCAGCCATGAAGTTCAGGCACCTCAGGCACTTTTTCAGATTCTACATAATCTTCAATGTCTAATATACTATGGGAAATACAATGAAATATACCCTGTTCCTAATTGATTCCTTTTGCATCGCATTTTTCACACAGGCTTGGCTGTTGGCCTTTCTTTGCTAAGTGAGGGTTTCACCAAGTGGAGAAGATGGATGGCCAAAGCAATCAGCTACAGAATATGCAAAAGGTCAAAGCACTCAGCTAGCACATCGCAGGCTGCTTCAGATGAATGAAGCATAATAAATCGAATAACTCCCTCTTTGAACAAACAAAATAAGGAAACTTGAAAGTAGTTCAAGCTGATGTTTTCTTTATGACTTGAAGTGCTCCATGTATAGCCCTTTGGACTGTGGAATAGGATTAAAGTATTTTCTGCTCCTATCTGGTTGAAAGAAATGATGGGAAAAATAAGTAGTTTGCATATGTGAGGTTGAATGTGTCAAAGATTGGTGTGAAGTGACTGGCATGCAGTGAAAAGTTGTTGTCCTTTGTGTATGTCTGTAGCATTCTTCTTCACAGGGGTTTTGAACGAGCGGCTTGTAGAAACAACCTCATTAACGTACCTTTAGTCCTGGGCAATAAAAAGAACAAAGCCAAAGGTTACAAAGTGCTTCAGTACAGCTGGGATTTAATGTGTTGGAGGAGCAGCAGTGGGGCTGGTTCTTCACCCACATTTGTAGGGCACTGACTGTGGCATCACGAGCAGAGATGATATCAGCGGAGGTACCGAAGTAGCAGTGCCACAGGGCCAGCAGAGCTGCATTTCCCGCCGCTACAAACTTCCTGTTTGTAATAGGGAAAGCTGTTAGTGGTGCTCCGTGGAACTTTTGTTTCCCAGTAATCCCAAAGCGCTGTGTGGGGCTAATTTTAAATGGATCTGTTACTTTCAGGCTTATCTTTTGTTGCTGCTGGGCTTGCACTTGGCAGAAGAAAAACAAATATAAGCTATTCTTACTACATTGTCTTGAATACCAAGCATGTTTTCATTCCGTCTAGCTAATACGAGTAAAAGATAAACTGGTGGCCTATTTCCTCTTTCTCTTCCAAAATAAAGGGGGATGGTAAGCTGAGGCCTCGTGGATAGGAAGCTGAGATGCCTCTGGAGGGTACATCTATATAGCCAGCTATGAAGCAAAGACAGTAACCTTGCTCTGAAAGGGATGTGAACTGTAAGATATGGACTTTATTTCCCTTTCCACTATAGACGACTCGGCCCAGTGATATGAACATGACATTTGTTGAGTAACATAAATGTCTAGAGTTTGGAGAACAGCTATATCAGTCTGCAGTACAACACACTGGAATGCGTTAAGAAAAATAATCAGCACATGGCAGAAAGTCCTAATAACTGAAACCAGATAGTTCTGTAGTACATAAGTGTTATTTCTGCTGTTTGTTCAGTTCTGCATTTGAAACAGTGGTCCACTCTCTGTGCTTTGAGAAAACAGATTACTGGAGGAAAAAAAACCTCGAGATAGACAATTTAGATAGAGCATTGCTTTTTGCTGATGTTAGTTTACAACACCCTCCTCATTTCAGGAGCCCTTTCCTATTTGTCATTCTCACTGAGTTCCCAGCAATGGCTTAAGACATCAATACCTTTTTGCAGTTCTGTGCTCTGGTCTGTAAGACTCCTGATTGAAAGGTTTGCCATCGTAGGAAGTAGGAGAAAAAATAGCAGGAGAAAAGCCCTCCTCATCTTGCGGAGAAGTATGTAGGTGAAGTGAGACAACAACTGAAGTTTTAGTTGCTGATAAATAGTGGAGGAAACAGAGCTGCAATGATGTACCCTGTTAAGACTGCAGGCCATAACACTGGGTTGATCTGATTCACTGGAGGGTGAGAAATGCAACGTGCTGTACCACTTGCAACAGATAGCACTCAATTTCAGAACAGTACACATAGCACTGCTGCTCCAAGCTGCACAGAGCAGATAAGTTTTAAACCCTGCTTGTTAGCTTTACATTGGTGACTAATGATTGAATGGAGGAACACAGCTGAGCTGACTTCAGTTAGGTAGTCTCATTGGGCAAATGAGCTTTAGACTGCGTTTTCTAGCAAATTTAGGCTTAGAATGAATTATACTTATTTGAAAAAAACTTAAGCCCTGTTGGAGTTGCAGTTTGCATCCCATACAGGTACAAAAATACATCTGGAGTTAATCCATTGGTACCTTGATGCTGAAGTGTGGGGACCTCAGCAGCTGCCAGACTTGTGCTGCTCCTCACGGTCATATCCCACCCTGCAGCCATTCTCCAGGTGGATGCAGCAACTGGGGGTCATGAAAGCAGCACCCCTTAAAAACAAAGCAAAAGCTTTTTCATGTTTTGGAGTCATACCTTCTTGTAACAAATCAATTTATTTGTATTTAAGGCACTGGACAATGGCATATTTCTGTTTATCTGAATGAAGTTCATTCATATCACTCCTAGTGAGGAGAGAATAAGGTTTCTGGCTTTCAGCAGTTGCCTTATTCTTTAGCACTGTAGTAACTTCCTAGAGTACTGTGCTGTATAAACCTCATTCTCTCAGCACCAAAACGAGTCCTGAGCAGTCACATTAACATTGTGTCAATTGAGTTGGATATTATCTGGATGCAAATGCATTCATTCATAACAGAGGAAAATCCTAAATCCTAGCATCAAAGGATACTTCATTTTTAATGCCTCGAAGTTGTATTCCTTCCTGCCAGCAAATCAACTACCTAGTAGTTCATTGCAAGAGAAAGGTTTTGTTTGATTCCTGGCTCAGATACGTGTGTTGGAAATGTCCTTGTTACTTAATAGAACCTGCTGAATCTTAAAACACTTCGGTCAGAAAAAGAATTAAAATATGTCATCAGAAAAAACATCTCAGCTGCTTTTCTCATGAGAGGATTAAAAAGGACAATTTGTCAAGGATCTGATGACTATGTTCCTTGGAGCACATTTTCTCCCATGCATCTATTACATGGATTCCTATTTTTTGTACTCAAGGCACAGCAAAATATTGTACAACAAATGTCCACATGTATATGACCATATGAAAACTTGTATTCAACAGCAAGACAAGAAGATAAATCCAGATAAATCCGAGATAAATTCCTGCCAGTCTTCTCTAAGCCACTAATAACCGTTTTTGTGTTTGTTTTTTTTTCCTATATGACAGGGATGATATCCTCTGCTTTCCCAGGAAAGGAATAGGAATAAAAAACAGCAGTTCGCATTTTCCTAAACTGGCGCAGAAAGAGGCAAGCATGAGAGTGATGGCAGTGTTCTTGGAATGATCTTTAAAAACTGTAGGTAATTATCATGAGCATACCAATACAAGTTTATAAGTGTTACCTGTGCCTAAAAGGATATGAGTAACTCACACTCACAAAATGAAAATTAAGATACCAGAACCGTTTCTACAATACGTTAAGGTGACATGGCAAGGTATTTTACTACACTTTCATCTGCAACTTAGATCACCGGCAGATCATTAATTTGTACTCCACTGAAATAAAATTGGCTTTCCTGGAATCCTGACTCTCATCGTTGGCATCAGTATTTTGTCTATATTGATTGAATGTACAGAATCCTATTTTTAATTCTTCATTAAAAATATGAAATAATTCATAGGTAGGTCGCTTCAAAAGTAATGCCTCCTATTTATTTCCGTAGAAACTACAGTGGATGCACTGACCACAACAACACTGTTTGATAGAGCAAATTCCCAACTACAGAACAGTATTTTTCAACAGTCACCACCATTAGCATTGCATTTTTGCCTGCCACGAACAGGAGCTTGCATGGTGCCCTTATAACAATTTGTGCCAGTGGAGGCGGTCCACTGTTGTTGTCACCACTGCTGAAGTGCACCACTGCCTCACTGTGCTCACATCCGCTGTTCAGTCTCCATAAACTTTCAGCAAGCAGAGATGAAAGTCAAAGTGGGGCAATTTTTCCACTTGGAGGAATTCAGTGACATACCTTTCCTTCATCCACACTTCCATGTCAGGAGCCATGGTGTCAGACTGCCTCTCTGCTGCCGTCTGTTGCATGGCAACAAAATGTAATGGAATACTGGTGGAGAAGTTCAGCCTCTATTTTCATACCACTAACGTTTGCCTCTGATGTTGTGGGCCAACTTAATAAAATAGGAGGCATTACTTTCAGAGCAGCCCTCACATTTCTGTTTTATGTGAATCAGAACATTTGAATGAACAAGACCATCTATGGGCACTTCACAGGTTGCATTTTGACTTTAGCTGGTTTTGTTGTATAAGATCCATTTCCTCTTTCAGATGCATCAAACACTTGAAAACGTTGGTTTAATTTCGTCTAATGAGTCCACCTTAGCTTATGTTAATTTTGCAAGAAAATATGGCTGACAAAGGGAAAGTCACCTAATAATGACAGCAGTAATCCTTATGTCATACAAGCATGAACAGATCTGTTCCATACATTTCCAAAAGCTCTCCGTGTTTTGGTTGGTTCTTCAGGATCCTCATTTCAAGACAGTACCAAGTGTCTGCACAAGTTTGTTATGGTACGAACATGGAAGTTGGGTGCTCAGAGACTGAAATTTCCAAAATCACAGTGGTTTATAGTTTAGGCCTGATGCCTTTTTGTTTGCTTGTTTTTAGCTGCTCTGCAGAGAGAACTCGTATTTGCAAAATGGGAACTTTATCGATTCATAAACGTGCATGATGTGGGTCAGCTGTGGCTGGTTGAAATAAATTCCTTGCAACAAGGAGGAATTATTCTCCTTCCACATGAGCTCAGGCAGTTCTTCTGCTTCAATGACATTTCATGTGCTCTGCTATCTTAATGTGAGCAAAGCAGATCAGCCATCCCCCATACATGGATGCCTTTGAAAATCATGCCTCTGTTATTTAAAGCTTGATGGTGTCTCAGAAGATAGGATAGCTGCTGTGATTTTCTTTTGAAAGTCTTTAAAATCACAAGGAACATGTCTGGGACCTCAGTTCCTCTGCTGTGAAAGGAGCACCCTGCACTGCAGCAGCAGCAGAAGCCTGGGAGAAAATCCCTGGACCTGTCCCCAAAGCCTCAGAGCAAGGACTAATGCCTCTGAAAATACAGGGTGTCTCCCGGCTGATTTGGGGTGCGGGCTCCTCTGGCAGCTCTGAGCACTTTGTGCATTTGAGGCTGTTGCTTCTTCCTTCACTTTGAGGCAGATGGTGCTCCTCCCAAATCCCACGCTGAGTGGATGACATGCCAGAAAGAGTATGATTTTTTCCTCTTCTCTGTGTCTTTACTGAGGAGACAACTTAGCTGATAATGCTTTCCAAAGATGATATAATGTTACCTCGGGGAGGCTATGCCCCGCATCCTGCTAGGAATCTGTCCCACCTCTTCAGTCCAGAATGCAGGCTTGCTCGTTACTCCGCTGTATACATTGAGCTCCTTCCAGCAGGAGTTTTATAGCGAGCAGACAGTTGCTTTAAATTAGAAAAGTTGGCAAGTGTCCGAGGAAAGGAGTGGGAGCTTATTTAGCTGAGACAGACAGTTACAAAGCTCAATACAAGAGCATCAAGCTTCAAATAAGTTTTCATGAAGGACATTATCTGTCTTCGAGACATTCAGATTGGCTTTAACGGATTTGGAAATACCAACAATTACCTGTTGGCTTGAATTTACAGCTCCTACAGCACGACCCAGAAGAAGTGTGTTGCTTTTCCTGGAAAAATTTGGTGTCATCTACTCAAACATATAGGTAAGTTGCAACAGATTCTATTTTCAGATTTCTTTTCAAAGAAGGGAACATAACTATCAGAAAAAAATGCAGGTTTTTACTGGGATACACGTGATTCCATCAAAAAACCATTGCAGCAGTGCTTCTGTGAAATTTGTTTACGTGTTTTGTAAGAAGGACTTTGACATGAACACACATAGCCTTCCTGTTGGAAATTACCAGACAGTTTTTAAAAATCAAGAGCACAATTTTCTGGTAAAAAATTATTTATAAATGTCTACCTTGCACAAGGCTTAGGGTAATGTAATTGCTTAAAATCTTTTGAAACATTTATTTCTATTTAGCTTTAATCTTACGTTCCATCAACTCAAAATAGAGATTATAGGCTTTTTCCCTTGTGAATGGTTTCCAGCATCATTCCAAGTATTCACTTGAACCTTTGTTACTATGGTTTCATAGAAATTTGTTTTGCAAAAAAAAAAAAAATCTGTAAATACCGAATAAATCATTTTACTTCAGGGTTGTGCTCTTGCAAAATTAATCTCTCGATTTTAATTTAAGCTCTCACAAAAAAAAAAAAATCCTTTTGTTATTCTGGTGTGACATTTATTCTGTTGTGGTTTTCCTTCACAAGGTCATTTAACTTTTTGTGTTTCCACTGCTACTGGCAGCATACTTTGTGCCTATATGCTACAGACAGTGGAGAGAGTGGGTGTTGTTAAATAGAGTGTAAGTGATTGAACACAACCATGGTCTGAGTAGGTGAGAGTGTAAGAGGATAAGCAGTTTCTTGCTCTCTCTTTTCCCCTGGGTCTCTGGTTACCATTATTCAGATGGAGCTGAGGCAACGCTTGCTTGCATGCCAGCTGCCCAAAACATGATATTCACAACGGTGGCTAGTTTTTCTAACCCACTCACTTTCAAGGAAATGATGATTTTCAGGCTGCTGAAGTTTTAGGAAAATATGGGTGTGAGCACAGCATTACACAGCCCTTAGAGCTGTGCAAGCTATGGTAATTTGCTGTTACCAGCTCTTCTGGTGAATGGAGAAATGGCAACATGCTTCAGAAATCACACAGCCATCGTGCACAGTGAGTTAAAGAGACAAACCTCCTTCTTTCTGCAGGTCCCTTGCTCCCTGTTCTCCCTGACTTAGAAAGTTTCAGCTGTGCTATTGGAGTGGATTTTCCCTTTCAAAGTAGGTGGAAATGCAGGGCTCCCCCACTGAACTCCCATGAAGCCCAGCCTGTGGCTGTGTGCCCATGGACTCACACTCCACCTAAGGAATCTGTTTAAGAGTAGAGAAACATGGAATGGGAAATGCTGGGGAAATGGTGTGGAAAAACAAAACTGGATGCAGAAGAGCTGATATGCCAGGCCTACCAGAATGAAAGAAATCCTGAGAGACTTTTTTCCTCTGAGAACCCCTGAGTTGAATTTTGTGCCAAGTGGGAACCCCACCATCACCATCCCTGCTGAGCTGTGAAAAGGCAGGACTGGAGGTGTGTCCAGCAAAAATTAGATGGGCAAAGACTATATGGCTCAGGTCAAAGGATGTTCATTCCCCTTCTTCCATGGCTGCCTATTCTTTATCCCTCATTCACAGCACCCACCAACCTGAATAGCAGGGGAAAGTGAAGGTAGTGAAGCATGGCCCTGCTCCTCCCTGCTCAGTGACATAGGAGATGAGGGAATTCCTGAAACTATCTCAGCTGCAGGGACTGATTCTGACTCAGCACTGTAATAAGGAATAATGCAAATGCAAAGAACATTCATATTATTCCATTTCCACTGTCACCTCCACTTTCACTGTTGCATATATACACAGTTTCAAGACAAGAAGGTGGACAAAAATCCACATGGGAACAGTGTCCTCTGGATTGAGTGGCCCATTCAGTGTGATGGAGCTGACATATCCTTAATTCTCTGTAATGTGTCCAATCACAGATATGTCACATGTGCTGAAAAGGTCCTTACATCAGTGCTACAGCAACACTAGATATACTGTCACTGCATGATGAAATAAAATCCACGTTGCCAAAGAGACACACTGCAGATGATAAAATGCAGAAAGCTGAGCATCAGATCTCATCTTCTGATTCCTACAGGTTACCTATCACAGAAACAAGACAGGTCAAACTCCACTTTAACTGCTGATGTGGATTTTTTGTTAGTTGAAAGGACACAAAGCAATTATGTGAGTTCCTTGGCAGAAAACACTACACACTCAGCAGGCTTGTCTTTTGTGTTCAAACAGGGAAAATAAAGGCAGCAAGTGAGATAATTACTGGGCGTACTTACATTTTAATGATAGGCATCAGGCTGCAAATCTCAGCAAAATGTTTTCATTTCTGCTTATAGACTCTTTAAGAGGTGTAGATCTGAATAGTAGTTTCTTTCTCTTTGGAGCTGAAGAATAAATCCAAATTAGTCTGATTTCACAAAGCTGAAGTAAATCGTTCAAGTTCTCCTTATATTAGGATTTAATTTTTATTATGGAAAAGCAGGGTGGATCCGGTTTGGAGTGTCCAGTTCTGATACTGGATGTGAATTGGAAAGCTCTTAGTAATGAAGGCAGTACTGTGGAGACCCTGACTCAGTACTTCGGAGATGTTTTACAGTTTCACTAAATATTGGGTGAGAGGGGATAGAGTCATGTGATTAAATAGTCTACACAATTCTGTCAGGTTTAAGCCTTGAGAAGGGCAGAACTGTTAAAATCAGATCTTACTACAAATAATAATGAGATCAGATTTAAAGGGAAAGATTAGGCTGTACATAATGGGAAAACACTGCTGGCAGTGAGAGGTGTGTGGTTATAAAACAACCCAAGGGAAAGAGAGGAAAAGTCTCAGTGCCTGGGATGTTTCACTTTGTCTGGGCAAACCTAGAAGAATTCCGTGGGGAGCAATCTTTCCTAGGCCGATAGATGTGAGAGTCCATATGTTGTGCTGGCTTAAATTCACTGGCTTGTGATCACTCTATCTACTGGATTTGTCTTCCTCATCTGTATGGCATCCCTCAGCCTCAAGTGTGGTGCAGCCTACAGAGGAGGAGGCCAAGTCTCCAACAAGATTTAATTGCGATACTTGGCTGTGTTTGGACACCATCAGGCCACCCATCCTATTTTCAGCTTTATGCTCTCCCCTCCCACTTTGGAGAGACCCCAAACTCAAAATCAGACACCCTGCTATAAACAGGAACATCTGGCAAGAGTATGAGTTTAAAGCTGGGGAAGGAAGGAAACAGTTCCATAGTGGGAAGCTTTTTAGGATATATTGTAATGCACTCAGTTTTATTTCTCTGAGGTTTTTTACATTATATCAATAAATGTATTTCCTTTCAGCGAAAATGATAGTGGAGGGGATATTAATAAGGAAACAAGACTTGAAATGCAGTTTAAAAAAATGTGCAGTAAAAGCAGGGAGTGACACTGCTATGAAAATAAGAAGGGCTCATGGGGCAGAGCTGAAGAGGTGTGTGTCAAGCCTGCTCACCCCACCTCTTTCCTGTTGTCCGGTGGGCCTCATCACTGGCACCAGGCCAATGCGGGGGACCTGATTTGGGAGCTGCTGAGTGGGACCTCCCATTTCTTTACACTTTGGAAAGAAAAGCATAGTTTTTTTCTGTATTGGTCCAGGAAAACTCTCCCTTTTCTTGGAGGGAAAAGCTCCCTCCCGATGGAACACGTGCCTTCTGTTAGGACTGAAGACCAAAAGTCTTTTCCCTTTTCAGCAGTCCATAAAAACTTGATGTTATGCCAGTCTTGTTAGCCTTGCACTGATGTTCCTACACAGTTCTGGTCTGTGCTTTCATGTACCCAGAGAATAATTCCACACTGTGACACATCCAGGCTGTTGATTCATGTCCTTTTTCACATATAATTTCTTTTCATTGTCACTGAACAGTAGGAATGTCTCTCTTAGGACTTAACAGTGAAACACCTAAGTTACTTTCTGCATCCATTGCTCTTTCAGGACACTAGGTTTATGTTTTTTTGCAAAGATACTGACTCCTTTGAGACTTTCCAAGGTCCAGTTCTGCATGGAAATGCTCTGCAGGTTATCTGCCAGCGCCTGAACTTTTTTGGCCCTAAACCACAAGAACAGTCTTTGATCACAGCTCAACTTTAGAAACTGAGTTCCACACGTATTTATTTGTCTCCCATATGTCTTCAATTCCTCTACCCTTATTCCTCCTGTAAATTACCTATCTGGTATTCTCTTTTTTGTAGTCCTACCATTTTCCTGATGCCTCTATATGATCATCCCTGGGTTCCCCCTTTACCATGTCTATAACAGAGCTCTGGAGAAGAGGTCCTGTTGGCATCCACTCCTTCCTGAAGCAATAGTGGTCACTGGGCAACCCTGTAGCTCCTGCTCTAATAATGTGGGAAGGCAGTGTTGCTCTCAAAGTTCCATTTGTCCAATTTTCCAATGGCTGGGAGGAAGACCCAGGCTGCTTTGGCCTCTCTGAGTCACTGTTATTGTTATTTGGTGCAGGAGTTCCTGATAGAAAGTAGCCGACATATCTTGAGCACCAGCTTTGAGGTGGGGCAGCAAGAAGTTGTTCTAAAGAGAGGTGATGATTTTTGGATGGAAATAGGATGGTCTGCACCCCAGCAAAACAATTCCCATAAAGGTCTGGAGTGCAGTTCTACTCCTAGAGGAAGAAAATTTTCACTTTTATCCCCAGCCATAAAGAAAAAGAAAATAAATAGAATACTCTATTCAAGCTTATTTTAATATTACCTGAATATATATCTGAATGCTCCCTGTAGATATGCAAAGGCCAAATTGCCCCAGGTGCATTGCAGCTGTTAAAAATGTGGCATAGGCATTCAGACAGGAAAATAGTTTGGGAATGACAAGCAGAACAAAAAGTGGTTCTGGCTAGCTGTGAAACATGACATCACACATGCTTCTCCCCTCCCTCTACTCTGTACCCTCTGAGAATAGGATCCCCCAAGGGTCTCTGTTTCCCACTTGGGTGGCTGAGTGATGCTTTCAGTACTTTTCATAGTATTGCACCAAGCAATGAGGTTTTGGCTTCTCTAGAAGATTATCAGCTACATTTCACCATCTTTTAATTTTTATAATGTCGTTACACTGCTTTTCATGGGGTTTTTGGAGGTTGCATTTTCTGAGAAAAAAAAGACCTCAGGTGGCCTTCAGTATCCCATGAAGAATGGAGTTTCCTCTATATTATTGAACAGGACAGCTCCCTGCACACAGCTCAGCTGTGGTTTTGTAGCCTTCTTTAAGCAGAACTGTGATTGAAAGTTCCTGTGCCTGGCATTTCTCAGGTAGAGATAAATTTACATTGTGTCACAACTCAGTATATCTCCTCCTAAATCTTCAGGAGGTGCCCAGCTCATCATGCCTGTACTGTACAGACAACATGCAGTGACTCTGCTAGGTGTTTCTTGCACTGACAGAAAGGGACCTAATGAATTATTTTGAAACCTTGGCTAAATGCACATAGTCCTCGAATCTATCTGGAAAAGTTAGCCAGGAGGGCAAGCTGAGCCAAGAGCTGTCTGTTGGAAACCCCCTGACATTACAGTTTCTCCATTTCTCCAGGCATGCTCTGTCCTTGCAGTTAGGACTGCAGATTGAGAGTTTTAATTGTCAAAAACTGGAGCAAAAACTTAATGAGTGTGTGTAAAACATCTGGTTCTGCTGTCCTAGTAAAACTCTGCAGCAAGATCCAGGCATCTTCAGAGGGGCCACATAAAGGGATGCAAGGACTGGGTTCATCATGGGTGTAGCTCCATGGATGCCCAGGTTATATTTGGGTTGCTGCATCTGGCAGGATTTAGCTCAAGCATTCCACTTCTGCAGATAGTGGCTCACACTGAGGAGGGCTGTTCTCATATCTCATGCACAAGGTGAAAGCCCATTCAAATGCTTTAATACAGTGCACCTCATGGCCATTTTCAGCCTGTCTCAGAGATCTGGAAGTTGTATAATTCCTCAAAAAATACACCAGGGTTGTAAAACATCTTAGTCCTCTAAGCTGGCACCTTTTCCATCATCACAGGGAATGGTGGGACAGTGCTCTCTGAGTGTGATCAGTGCCATCACTGCTCATGCTTGAATGACCTCTGTGATTATTCTGGAACAAGGTCTGGATTCCTTGTGTTTAAGACTAGATGATCCCATAGCAGAAACAGTTTTGCTCGCGTGGAAGAATTGCCAAGATACCCTTAAAAGGCAGGATCTGCCTAGCACACGCTGCTGGAAACCTTCACTGCTGCTTCAGCCTGCCTCAGACATCAGCCAGGCACAGCCCTGCAGAAGCAGTGGGCCTCCTCTGCCCAGGGAAAGGCCTCATTTTCCTGGACTTCGTGGCTGGAAATGGGCAGGACCATGCCCAGTCCCTGGCACCCATTCCCCTCCAGCATCCCAGCAGCTCACTCTGCAAGTTCGCTGTACGTGCTTCCTTCCCAGTGTGTCAACGGAAGCAGATGTTTCTAATTTATTACTAAAAACAAACAATTCTAAAAATATGTAGCAGCAGGGAGAGAGGCGAGGGGGGGCCTTCCACTTAAAGCTCATTTATAAATTGGATAATTAAGGTTAATTTGTCCATGAATTAAGTAAATGTATGTCAGATATTGTTACCAGCGCTTCCTCCTTGTAACTTTCACAAACCCTCAGTATTGCTAAATGTCCAAGGTCTTTTAAGCCTGAGGTAATGAAACCCCTTCCTGTTCTGCTGGCCAAAAGTGCCTGGCACTGCTTCCTTTAATCAGCAACTATAATATTTATCTGTTTAGATCGTAGGAACATTATTTTTGCATAACAGGCACTTCAGCTCTCTGTCTCGTAAGTGCCAAAGGCAGGCCTGAGCGTGCAGCCCTTCTCACTCCTGAAGATGTTATTTCATCCCTAGCTGTCAGAGAGCAGCAAAACACAGTGCCCAGGGAGTGCCAGAACATTACTGGCATCACCTGTAAAAAGAAGCAAGGCCAGCAGGTTGGGGTGATTCTTCCCCTCAGCTCTGCTTTCATGAGACCTCGCTGGAGTGCTACATTCAGCTCAGGTTGGAACCAGATGATCTTTAAGGTCCTTCCAACACAAAGCATTCCATGATTCTCTGATATTGCAGCAGCGTTGCAGACCTCAGCTAACCTCAGATAGCCTGAGCATTTGCACTTCCAGCCTACAAACAGTATATGTACCCTACTACTTTTGACACCTACTTCACATCATCGTTCTCTACTGCTTAAAGTTTGTTTTATTATTCATTATAAAAGGCTCTTTTCCAAGTAGCTTGGCACCTAGCCACACCATGTCTATCATGCACAGGCAACATTGAAGTAAGAGCATTGCAGTAACATTAAAAAGACCTTAAAAAGAGCAACAGTAGCTCAGTTTTGCAGAAACATTTTGTTAGGGAGCTGCTACCAGAGGCCTCTTCACACTGGGCATCTGCAAAAATTGCTGCGCTGAACAAAGCTCATTTATGTAAGAAACGGATGATCATAATTACTTTTTCAGTCACAGAACCAGAGAACCACAGAATGGCTTGGGTTGCAAGCAATCTTGAAACCCATCCAGTTTCAACTCGCTGATGTGTGCAGGGTTGCCACCCACCAGATCAGGCTGCCCAGGGTCCCATTCAACCTGGCTTTGAACACCACCAGGGATGGGACATCTACAGCTTCTCTGGACAGCCTATGTCAGTGCCCAGAGTAATGATTTTATTCCAAACATCTAACCTAAATCTCCTCTTTTTGAGTCTAAAACTCTTCCCCTTGACCTGTCACTATCAGACCATCTAAAATGTCATCCTTCCTCCTGTCTATAAGCTCCCTTTAAGTACTGGAAGGCTGCAATCCTTGAAGTCTTCTCTTCACCAGACTGAGCATGTTCATCTCCTTCAGCCTTTCTTCATAGGTGAGATGCTCCGAATCTCTGATCATCTTCATGGCCTCCTCCAGACCCACTCCAATAGCTCCATGCTTTACGTGTGCTGGGGGGCCCAGGCCTGGGTGCTGGGGCCTCACAAGGGCAGAGTAGAGGGAGGCAATCACCTCCTTCACCCTCCTGGCCACCGCTCTTTAGATGCAGCTGAGAATACAAGTGGCCTTCTGGGCTACCACCTTACCGTGGAGTGGTGTAAGGCTGTGAAGCAATGTTGCAATGACCAGAACTCTTCTCAGCAATCTCTTCTGTGGTAAGCAGTGTCTCCTTGATGTTCCTAACCACTCAGTCTCTGATGAAGTAGCAGTACTTAAAATGAGTTTTGCTTTCAGGTGAGGATAAGCCTCACAATGAAAGAATGAGACTGTTTTTACTTCCAGGCATCTACAGTCTTCATCCATGTTTTTGACCTCAGAAAGGCAAAGCAACTTCTTATGGATTTTAATGTGTTTACGTTCTTAAATAAGAACATGAAACATTCAAATGCACTCAATGAAGCATTCAAAAACAAATGTTCAGTCCCTATGAGGTCTGATAAAAGCCCTAAACACAAGCTTTGATGTAGTTATAAATAGATATATGTAGATATATATATGCTTCTGCACATTTTTGAGCCAGAACTTCAGCTGGTGTCAATTAATTATGCAGCCTTCGCAATCCATACAGCTGTACAAATTTATGTCAGTTCAAGAGCTGTTCATTCAGTATTCATGACTGACATAATACTATGAGTTTAAAAAAGAAATGCCAGAATCCTTCCTTTTTAACACATAATTTAAAGCCTCAAGAAGAATTTGCAATTATTGAGTTCTTGTTTATTATCACTTGTTCATATACTAGCTGAGACCACATGAACGAGTGGCATTAGCATCTCACCTTAATTGAGCTATAGGTACAATCCTGACTTTGCTGTCTTGGCAGATCTGAGCAGGTATGCAGCACGATTTTGAAGACAGGGGAGTGGAAGTATGAGGCATCCACATCCACCTGTGGGCTGCAAAGAACCTTAGCTGGATAGCTCCAGAAAACAGAAAAAGTCTAGCATAGATCAATGACATTATATTTTATCTTTCCCCAGATACAACAGATATTGTTGCCTAGCTACACGTAGCATATTAGAGGGAACCATGCACAAATAGTGCTATTCACCAAAAGCAAGATGTGAGACTGAAGTGAGAGGGCCATATAGAGAATTATTTAAATGCTTTCATTTTAGTTCTTGTACTTCAAGACTATCTTGTCTTTCAGTTCGTTACAAGCCCTTCTTATGTATGAACAGAATTTCAAAACAGAAATTGATCCCAGATGTCTTAAGTATATTTTTCCAGGCCTGCAATTTAAACAAGTTACAGCAGTATTCACCTTCATATAGTTTTTGATCATTATAATATGAATTCTCACTGACAGCAGTGGAGATCACGGAGACCTTTCCTGGTTTTCAACACCAGGTTTTATTTGTTTGAATTCCATTCCAGATTGTCAGATGTGCTGTGTGTTAAGGAAAACCACTCATTTGATGATGTACATTACAGCTGCCTTCCACATGTACAGCAGCAGCATTACCACTTTTTAATTTTCCCCCTCTTTCAGCTCCAGCACTGGAGTCCATTACATACATCCATTACACATCCTACAAGTGCTGTGTTACTTTGACCCTTGCCTCAGAAAATGCTCCATCATAGCAGGCTGGCTTACAGCCTTCTTCTAGACTCTAAATTTGAAAGAGTGACAAGCGTCCATCAGGTAGGGAGCCAGTCCAAGAGATGAATACTCAAGTTTCTTTCCCTGTGCAGTCTGTGATCTGAGGCAAATAAGGTCAGCCTTGTGACCTAGATCCGTATCTGTAAAATAAGATACTTTTCCTTTTTTTTTTTTCCTTCTGTGATGGATAAGTATGGCTAAGTTGGAAGGGAGCTCTGGAGGTTACCTGGTCCATTCGTCCCCAGCTCAAGCAGGGCCACCAGTGCCACATTTAGATGGCTTCTGAACATCTCCAAGGAGGAGATTCCTCAGCCTCTCTGGGCGTCCTGTGTTAGTGCTCCATCACCTGCACTGCACAGAAGTCCATTTTTTATGTTCAGAAGGAACCTCCTGTGTTCCAGTTTGTGCCCATAGCTTCTTCTCCCAGAGCTTGGCACTATCTTCTTTGAATCCTCCCCTTTTTCACAGGAAAGCAGAGCACTGCTCCCAGCCTGCAGGCAGCACAGCCCACTTGGTCTTCTGAAGAATGTTCAGAAAATGAATGAGAAACATAAGACTTTAATTTACATATAAGTCTTAACACTTATTCTAGGAAAAGAAAAAAATATTTTAGGCTGTCTGATGTAGTAGATCTTGATACAGGCTTTGCCTGACAAGTCTCAGACATCTCTGTATGCATTACAACTTCTGGCCAAGCTTCCACTTTTGTATTTCATATGGCAACTGCAATTATAGCTGTGACCCTTTGTGAACTGTTATTTTAACTCCTATATAAATCCATGTCTCTGAATATATATGTACAACATGCAGTAAAGTCAAGGATATTTTCAGTGAGAGAACAGCATGCAGAGGCCACTGGTGTTTCCTGTTGTGAGATATGATTACAAGTGACCACAGTAAATCATGACACTTCCACAGCTTTGATGGCTGTGTTAGGGCTGAAACAGGCTGGGGTGAAATGACACAGCCCATACATGCGAAGCTGCAGGTGCTGTGCCCCTTGGTTTGCCACGTCCTCTGGGTAATACCAAGTCCTAGGGTCAGAAACAGAACCATACCTGGAAATACTTAGCTTACACTCCAATTAGTGGTGTATGCTGAAAATACCATTATGAACACAAGGATTTGGTTCTCAAAAGTTAGGTGTTTTTGTCTCAAAAGACACAAAATCACAAAGAACCAGGTAATAGATCACAAGCAGGTTTTGGAGTTTAGCCTCTTGTGATTATGGTCAGAAAGCTGGATGGGATCCAACTGCTCCATTCATGCCTTCTGCAACCTGGGTGTGTGTGAACAGCCCCATATGCCAATCCTTGTTCTTACAAACCAGGCCACGAGACCTCTGTATCATCAAAGCAAGTTAAAAGAAAAATAAAAATCTCAGTTATTTTCTAAAAATAGAAACCTGTGGGAAAAGGGAGAAAAGGCCTATTTGCTGACAGGCTAGTGGAGAGGGCAGGGGTCTGTCGTATTAATTTATAATGGCTTGTGAGTCAGGACCCTGTAGAGACATGGGTTAACCTACACGTGACAATGAAATGAATGAAGACTGCGCAAGCTCCACCCCAGACACTGCAGGTTCCTGGTAGCACACCATGTCCAAGCTGAGACATGCATGTATTCTTTGATAGTACTTCTGTATTCTGAAAACACAAGTGGGGAAGGTGAAAGGAAAAAATAGTCTGAGCCATTGAAAAGAATGAAACTGAGTTTACTGTAGACTTAGAGTTTCAGCATTTGACAAAGGGAATGGATCTAAATGGAAACCAAACTGGAAGTGAGTGAGGTTCCCCTCCATCAACACAGTCTAACACTGCTACTAGTCAGCTACAGCTGGGAGGGACTATTTATCAATAAATAACTTTGAGGTTGTCCACATATTTTAGTGACGCAATAATCTTGCAAAAAAAAAAAAAAAAAGCAACTCGGAACAATAAAGTTGAACTCAAGTCTGAGGTTCAAAAAAAAACATGATAAAACAAATTTTAAAAGTGCTGGAGATCGTTCAAGTCCATTGGCACACAAAAGGAATAACACAATGGACAAAACATCATTTGGCTGTTTTTCACTAAAGATACTTTTCTGAAGCTAGGAATCCTTATTAAAAGATTTGAGGTTTTTTTTTTAGTCCTTGTATTGGATAAAACCAGGAATTTTGCATTTCCAGTACTTTAAAGTTTGATTTCAGACTGTTTCCTTTTTTCACACATTAGCAGCCAAATACAAACAAGGACTGAGTTTTCTTCCTGTCTTTTTTGCTATTCCTATTATTCTGCCTAAAATACTGTTTTTTTCATCCCCTCCACAGAACCTCTGTTCTCATTGTCTGAGATATGAATGGCTGCATTTAAAATAATGTTTTTATTCTTGTAAATATAATTTGACAATGGAGCAGGGAGCTGCTTCTATGCTGAAACATTTCATTTTCCTATTTGAAGCTACATCATTAACTTTTCATATTTGTCCAACTATTCATTCTACTGACAGTTTTTTCCCAAAGTTACACTTGTTACATTATGAAGTTCAGAAATATTAAGCAGATCAAAGGAAAGTGAGGGGAAAAAAAATGAAGTAAACAAATCTTTCAGAGGACAAAAAAAAATCTGGAAAAATATCCCTTCGTTTTGCTTGCCAGGAATTCAGTGCCTTTATGATGTCATAAATGCTAAGTTTTATTTTGGGTTACATTTTCTGGCTGAGATACAGAGATTCTCAGAAAACTGACATTTGAAATAGAAAGTCAGCAGTAACCTAATTTGGACTGTGATGAACTTAAATAGAGGGGACAGAACTGAAAGTGCTGCCACTTGGGAATTGCGAAATGAAATAGAAAAGCCTGTCGTCTTTGTTTTATTCTTAAAATATGTGAGCAAAATAAACACTGGAAACATGAATTGTGTTTTCATTTTGCTGTGCCTCTGCTAGATGCGTGGTGCACATACCCTACCAATATATAACATGACATGCCACGGTTTCTGCACTCAAATTGTTCACTCTTATGTTACTGCTCAAGTATGCATTCAGAAAAGAGCCAACAGATATAGTAGATTTATTCTAGTTGTTGAGGTCAAGAGCTCTTTTTTTTTTTTTTTTTTTTGGATTCAGCTGAGAAGGAACTCTTTCCTTAATAACAACAGATAGACTTTCTGCTTTGCACTCTCACTGTGCAGCACTGATAAAACATTATCAGAGAGTGTTTTCATAGGAAGAAATCAGCAGATTATCTATCAGTAAGAAGTACCAGTGTTGTGGTCTCCAGTGCCAAGGCTGGGGGGTTTCTGCAAAGCACAATATCTGCGTCACTTCAGAGGCTGCCACTGCTGGAAGTTCTTGCGAGTCATGTAAGTAAAGGGCTCTGCTTTGCTGAAGGAAACTTTGTACGGTCTCTTGTCTCATAAAAACTCTTAGATGATCTAAACTTGTGATGAGTGTCCTAATACTAGTAGTGTTGTTTTATCCTGCTGTGCTCTCTTGAATAATGCATTATGCAGGTGCCATAAACAACTAACTTACCTTTCTAGAGTTGTTTTGCTCTGAGCAGTGTGAGGAGCAGATCTGTATGTGGTTCAGGCAGGCTCTGCTTGCTTTTATGGTCACTGGCAACCGCAGTTCTCCATTTATAATCAGTGTGCAAAACATCTGATTTCTTTATAGCTCTTGACACTGTTGTTTCAAGAGCAATGGGAAGCTGGCAGAGAAATGCAAAGCTAGTGCAAAGGGAAACACAGAGCAGTGGGACCACTTATAGAGCAGTCAGTGAACACGAAATGTGTGTAGTCCCAAAGTTGAACTTGTCATCTTGTGGGAGTATATATTATCTCTACAGAAGTTTAAGGGGTCACAGATTATGTGACACAATAAATATTTCAATTGGTTTCATAAAAATTTGACTTGTTGACATTTAACTTAGTCACTTCCTTTGTGGCTATTTAGGATTTGTTGCAGGGGATGGATCAACTTTCTCTGATCTTCAGAATGTGATTTAATTCCGTTGTTCTCTATTCAGTTCACATATGCATTAGCACTAGTAGTAACAGATAAGAAAATCGCAAAGTTCTCCTGTACTTTGTGGGATTTCCCCTGTCCTGATAGCTGCCCATTTGCAGGTAGTGAAAGAAAGGTGGCTGTTATGCCAGGAATGTTTGATTGATTCCACATGAATGGAGTGAGAAGCTTGATGGTTCCACCTGCAAGTAGTCTGGGTTCCTTCCCAGTCACTTTCTCCTCAGAGCTTCCAGCTTCCCTCCAGACTCAGAAGTTTGAAAGGTGCAAACTCTGCACACAAACCAACAGAGCAACATCAACTTTATTTAATGCAGTCACCATCCCAAAGAGCTTGCTGCTGCTCTCAGCCCTCCCATTCACCTTGCCTTCCACAGAAGAGCCACGTGGGGAAAGGGGCACAGCTGATTGAAGTCAATGAGAAGGCACTTCTTGACTTCATATAGGCAGTTACACCTGGATGCCAAGATAGTGCCTATTAATAGACCTGCTGTAGTATGAGTGCTGTTTCCAGAGAAGCAGAGATGTTATCTCCCTGGGTGAGACTGAGGAATGGTTTAGTTGAGAGATTACTACAGGGTGGAAATTATTGTGTTTGGAAGGTATGTTGGCAGGAGTTATTTGGAGTACAAGAAGGCAGTGTGATAGCCAGACACCTCTGCTGATGGAGGAAGATGTTGCTTTTCAAGAGTGTTTGGGAAGTGTCAGAAAGCTAATTGGGATCTGAGGCAGTTCTTCTATTCTCTTTGAGGCTCAGCTCCTGGAGAAAATAGCAGTTTGTTATGGTTTTGGAATTTATGTGTATTTGTGTGTTCTATTAGTCTCTTGGCAAATCAATCTTTTTAGCTCTGAAGCTTTCTGAACCTTTCATACAGTTCTGCTTTGAAGCAACAGATGTCTGTGCTAAGCAGATGGTTATGGCTTCCAGCGTGGACATCTTTAAATACTTTGTTGTATATATTTTGCAGGGAGGAATGTAGTTAGTCTACTATGCAGAATTGATATGTTAAATGAAAAGTATTCATGTCTGGATACTTAAGTCACTTCCTAGCTTGCAAAACAATAAACCTCATGTCTTTCAGGATTTTTTGTTGTGAGACGCTTTTACCCTATCATTCCCCTTGCCTTTTTAAGGCAGTAGTCTGATGTGAACTTGGTCAAAGCCAACAAACATCAAGAAGAGCTGAAAGAGCTACCCAGGTCATGAATTGCATTCTCACTCTAATGCATATTGTGAGCAGGCTGAAATCTTCCTGTGAAATTTTCCAAAGGAAATAATGTAGTGCCTATGAAAATAACTGAGAAGAAATCTTTTGATCTCTCTTACACTAAAATTTAATTTTTCAAGAGGTATGAAATTTTACGTGTAGGGAACCTAAGAAAATAAGACCTTAAACCAGGAATAAATGTGGTAATGCAAATGGAAAGAATTAATCTTAAGTAAGAACTCGCCTCTAATTTTCTTTAAAGAAAAACAGATTTCATCCAAATGTTTTGCTATTGGGTATTCTTTTACAGCTCTGAAGAAGTATAGTTCTTATTTCTCTCTCCATCTGACTTTCAGACTTTAAAAGTTTGTTTTTCAAAGAAATTTCTTCAGACAGCTTTTGACATGTGAGAACACTGTTTAAACTCGAATTAGTTGATTTTAGGAATGGGCGATTGCACAGATTATCAAAGGCTTTAATCATAATGGCACAAGATATGTTATTGCGTGGGGTCAGTGCTTACATGATGCTCCAGCCTGATCTGAAAAAAGAGAAATAACTAATTTCAACCAAGCTTAGGAATTTTTACTTCCACCTTTGAGAAAGAATAAGGCTATTGAAGAGTCTGTGGTGCTGGGAGGATGCTAGAAGGATTCCAGGTTGATACAGGTATACTGTGTCTCTCCTTTTTTGCTGCCTCTCTTTTCCCTCTGGGAACCTTTTTTCTAGATCCTCCACCATGTAGTAACCCCTTCTGACAGGCTGTCCCAGAGTATGTTTTTATCTCCTTTGACACATCAGATCAACTTCTGTTTTTAATAAGGTACTGAGACTTGGAATGGAGAATTCTCCATCTGAGGATAGCTGGTGGTCCAAACTATCTGCTATCTGGGTGTGAGCAGCTAACCACATTTATAAGCGAAGAAAGCCCACGTGTGAGCAATACACGTTGACCATTGTAATCCGTTGCTCAAGACTAGTGGCTACATAGCTACTTTAATTACTGTCTTGTTAGTTGTGCATTTCCAGGTGGCTGCCTCAACCAGATGCCTTCTGCCAAGGTACTGGTCATTACTGAGATGGCAATGGACTAACAGAACCAATAGCTTCACCAGACAGCAGTACTGTTAGTTTCTCTTTAAGATCTCTTCACTATCCAGTACTGTAGAGTTAAAAAAAAAAAAAAAAACCAAGATTGAAACAAAACCCTTCATTGCTAGCTATTACATGATGATATGAGGTTTAAAAATCTACATATAAATGAGAAGTTGTAAAAACTTGTGATTGATGTACTCTAGTATTTTAAAAATTGCAAATGTTAAAATACTATGAAAATAACAGGCAGAACTGTATCCAACAGCAATGTAAGTCATAAATAAATTCTCCTAAATAAATGATATGAAGATATTGCATTCTGATGCATCTCGTATTTTTCTCTATGTCTGTGGATTCCTACTATCCACTACTGGTCTGGTACAGTACCACAGCACTAGGGAATCCTAGAAGACAACATAATCTTCAAGATTCAAGAGAGCCACAGCATTAGTTTCTGAACACTCTAGAAGAGCAGAACCATCCCCAGTTAGAAGACTAGATATTTAGACGTTACGTGAAAGTTTTTGCATTGGCCATAACAGAGCTGCTACGTTCTGCTGTTTTAAGACAATGCTCTGCGGCCATTCTTCATTCAGGAAGAAAACTGTTCAGGTTCTCCAGTCAAAGTGAGCACACAAGGTTGTAAAGAGGGGTAAAAATCCATAGTACAATAAAATACCTTAGTTTAATAACTATTGACAGCATAATTCTGAATTTCTGTAATCTGCAAGTGGGGATTCATTCCTCTTTTTATGTATGCTTTTGAATGTTACTGAAGTTCTTATGGGCAAAGTGGGAATAAAAAATATCAGGCTTTTGGGGGTTTCTTCTTGAAGCAAAGTAGCTAAGGAAGGAGTTATAATGAAGATAATACTTGTGGGATTGATAGATGACTTATGCGCTATTATTTTCTTAAGAAAAAGCGCAAACGCTGCGTGTGAGGAATAGTCTTCTTCATGTTGATCTTTCTGGTTGAAAAGTCTGATTGCATGCAGAGATACTTAGATGAAGGCACTGCCGAAGATCATCCCAATAGTGTTCCTTATGCTGTGAATATCACACTAGAATTTAGTCAACAGCTATGTCATCTTGATTTGCATGCTAATACAGATGATGCAGTGAGGCTCTGGAGAGAGAGATCCACAGTTAGCTGGCAATAAAATTTGTGGCTTTTATGAATCACTTAAATTTCAAAACTCTCAGGAGGGTATTTATCTAGTGTTGCACCTTGCCTCTTAAATGAAGAAACATCTCATTATGGCCACATCTGTGATGTCAACTCTTCAGGGAGAAAAAGATGTCACGCTTCTCTCTGGAAACAGGAGGTAGAGAGATGGCATTTCAAATGTTTTCCGTATACATGACATAGGACAAAAGCTTGTTGACTGTCAGCCTTCTGGTAGAGAGTAATTCAACAGTACCAGTCCATGCTGTTTTCAAGAAAATCCCCTGACAGGAAGTCTTTGGGCTAAGTGGACATTTGAAACGTGTGAAAGAACCCTGGCTCCATTTTATTTTGCGGATACATGAGGAATGTGAAGATCTGGAGAAGTACTTCTGAGTGTAAGGTGGTGATGAATGGTGCTCTGCCTCCTTATGGCCACTCATGGAGTTTCTTTTGTATCTTTGGCTCCCTCAGTAGTTGACCCTTGTTACAATGAGCTCTTGATTATCTTTTTCCTTGTTAGTCTGAGGTGGTATTTTCTCTAAACTGTCAGTGTGCTACAGGTTGTAGTTTTGTACTTTATCTTCTGGAGGACTCAGCTTTATGCAGGTGCCTAAAGCAGCACTTGAAGTTCACACTGTAATGCAGATGGGCTGGTTGTCCAATTTCTGCTTCAAATTGCTTCTACCATCAACTCTTTATTGCTGCCAGTGTTTTCTTTGGCTTCCCTGGGGACACCAGATGTATCCAATGATTCCAGCTTCCAAGCTAAAACAGATCATGGACAGCAGCCATGTGTTTGCTGTTCACATGCTTGCATGGGCAGAAAGAGATCTTTCTCATTTTTCCCTTGCTGACCACTAAGAATTTTAGATCAAATTGGTATCACTTGTAGCTAATTCCAACCTTTTCTATTTTTTTCCTGAATTCCAACCTCTTACTATATCCTAAAAGTCAAAAGATGCTTTGAAAGGAAACTAGAGAACAGTGTACTTTACTCCCAGCTTACATGATGGAACAAGAAAAATATGTAAATCATAGAACCATAGAATCATAGAATAGCCTGGGTTGAAAAGGACCTCAAAGATCATCCTAGTTTCAATGCCCCTGCTGTGAGCAGAGTTGCCAGCCTATAGACCAGGCTGCCCAGAGCCACATCCAGCCTTGCCTTGAATGCCTCCAGGGATGGGGCATCCTCAGCCTCTCTGGGCAACCTGTTACATTGCATCACCACCCTGTGAGTGGAAAAGCTTCCTTCCAACATCTAACCTAACTCTCCTGTCTCAGTTTAAAGCCATTTCCCCTTGTTCTATCACTAGCAGCCCACGTGAACAGTTGTTCCCCCTCCTGTTTATGCACTCCCTTCGAGTACTGGATGGACTAGTAAACCCAGCTTCAAAAGCTGTAGCCAATGAAAAATAAGCCAACAGCCACAAACATGCTCATCTCCAGTGTTGCATAAGTAGACATAACACATAATGTACTGCAACATCACAGCAGGTCTCCCAAATTGAAAAGAAGGAGGAATAAAACACTACCGTACCTTGGCTCTTAAATCCCCTGAATGTGTCATCTGTGTTGATTAGTTGCTTTGATTTGTGCTTCCCGGAGCAGTTCATTTTTCCCTTTAATAAGAGTTTGGGTTGTAAATTGTCACTTGGATTGATAGTATTTGCACCAAACAGTGTAATTAGGCTGAAGCGACAGAATATATTACATTGTTTGTTTTCCATTATGTTTATTCCAGATGGTTTTTGTCACTGACTCTTTTTCTGAGCTCAACTGTTAAACATAGGATAAATCTAGAGAATAAATTTTCTGCACTTGGTATAGGTCAGTGGTGGTGGTGTGGTGGGGTTATGCCATGAAGTAATGGGCTCTCATTAGAACTGCAGAAATGTTAATTCTCTAATATATGAGCAGGAAACAGACTGCATGGATAATGACTGGTTGAAGAAGATACTTTCCTTTTTTCTTTTAGAAGTCATCTGTTCAAACAGTAAAATGAGATTGCAGTAAGTTCAGTTGTAGTGCATTATTACTTCTTTGGGCAAAAGAAATCCTTTTTGGTAAAGCTGCAGGGTGAGTACCTGGGTTCAAGTCTGTCACCTGCTGGAAAGCTCCTCTCTGCCCCAAGCAAGTTATTTCTCTCCGTGCCTCAGTTTCTGTACCAGCTTTCTGAAACACTTCTCCTTTTCTGACTTTTGTTCAAAGTACCTGCCTAGGATGGAGATGCAAAAATGATTTTTAAAATGAATGCTTTAGAGAAAGTAGCTCCACACGAGATGGAAACAGAATGCGGAAGTTACACGGCCCTGGGAATGTACTAATCTGTTTCCTAATCTGTTCATTTTCCAAAGGTTGGAGAAAACTGAAAGCAAACTAAATGATGTGACAGCAGAACTTGCAAAATTCATATCACTTAAGGAATTTTCCACTAGTAGCTCCTGCAGTGTTTCCATCGGAAAGAAAGATAAGAAAGCCCATGATGCAATATCTATCATCTTTCCAAAGCTTTAGTAAGCTGTCTCTGTCTCATTAACGTCACACAAGGCAATACTTCCTCAGGTAAAAAAAACAAACTGGCTACAGATGTGTTGATTTGCCAAGGCTAGGAAGAAACTGATGGGTCATAGAGGCTCATTAGATAAGGACAGAGACCCCAGCTGGTCCCATGAGCTAGGTGGCAGTGGGTCTCTGTATGGTGGATCTCAGGCTTCTACCAGTCTGATGTTCTTTGATCCTGCCCTCGTTCGCAGGGAGTGGAGAAGGGAACAAAGCTTTCACTTATGAAATAGTTGAACATCTTCCTTTATGCATTGTTTCCTGTTGCCTCCTGGAACAAGAAGCGACAGATCTTCCCCTCATTTTTAAATCAGTGAGCTGGTCTCATAAGGACAGCATAATGGCATTAGAAACTATACCACACATTAGCAATTTCACCATGCCTTACATGCTTTAGACATGTACCAGCTAAACTGCGGCTAGAGAAAAAACTCAACTCTATTAGCTGGTGTTTGTGGATTTTTCTTGGAGCAGACTTGAGCAAGGAAGGGGGAGAAGAACTAAAAAGTGCAATAATTCAGGATGTCCCCAAAAGCAGTGGTGAACTGAGAAAGTCAGTGTGAGCATGGCTGTTTTGGTTATTGAGGTAGCAGAAAAATGAGGAGAACAGCCTGTGCCTGTGGTGCTAGGTGACCATCCTGGGCAGGCTTTGAGGCATGAAAGCGTTAACCCTTCTGGAATCAGTACAAGACATTCCAGCACTTGAATTCACACAGTAAAAATAAACCTCTTGCAAGGCGTGTTGCCTATGGGGGTTTATGCTCTGTCTTTTGATTCAATCATTTAGGAATGCAAAGCCTTTCTACCAGGTCTGGGATCTGAGACCGCCTTTGCTTTGGGCTGCTGCCCAAGGTGAAGCAGGTCTGCAGCAAGGACATTACAGAGGTCTGTGTCTCCCTGAAAGCCACTTGGCCATGCTATTTCCAGAGGATTGATTAATCTCTGGCCAGTGCTGTAGAATCTCTGAGGGCAAAATGTTTTCAGTCCATTGTGCCATAATCACCATACCCTTCCTAATGTTCACTTACATGGCTGGGCAGTGGTAAGACAGTCCCACAAAGGCTAGTTCTGGAAAATAAGATGAAGGAACATGATGATGAAAGTGCATCTAACCCACAAGTGTTTAGTTGGTTGGGTAGGATAGTTAGCTATTTTCAGCTAGCTCACTGTATGCACAGTGTCAGACAAATGTGCAGCAAGGCGCATGTTGGATAACAACCTCTCCCAGGCAGCTCTGCTTTTTTTTCTTCTGTAGTGGCCAGGATAGGACTTGGACTTTGTCTTTTTGATCAATGATAATAATCATTCTTGCTTCTGGCATGAAAACCTTTGTTTACTCCAATTCCTAGTGCTTGCAGACCTGCAGTCAGAGTTCTGCATGGAAGACTTTGTCACAGCATCTGCAATCACAGCTTGATCTGGCCACAGTGGCCACATAGTGACAGCGGTGGGGAAGGCACCTGCCTGCTGCTCAACCCTTCTCTGCCTCACAGAGCTTCAGCCTGGATGGGGAGGGCTGGTGAGAGGCCTCTGCTAGCTGAGGTTGGGAGCATGTGCAATCAGATGGCCTGGTCCAGATTTCCATGTCAAAACCAGCTCATTTCACATCTTTCCCTATTACCCTCCTCATTTTCCAGCTGACTATCATCAGATAATCACATACTCAGACTGCCAAAATGTTTTTCCTTACTCTCTGCTTTTTTTCCTGTTCTTCCTAGCTCCTCTTGGCTCTCATGCACTGCTTCCAACAAGATACTTTCAGTTTGTTGTACTTAGCAGTTTCTAAATTCTCATACTGAGAGGTGGTCTACCAAGAAGGCACATGGAAAAAAATGTTATTTTTCATGCTGTTGACAAGTGGAGAACACACAGTCAGTGGAATATTATCACTGATTTATTCATGGATAGTTCCTATACAAGAGAGTGGAAGAGAGAGTCTAGGAACATTGAACCGATTTCTGTTTATTTCTGTTTGGGTACTCACTGGAAAACTGGAAATGGCCATGTAGTCAGATGACTTTGGATTTACACAAGTGCCAATGAGAACATAATTTAGCCCACTGATTTTACTTCGTATCCTAGAGGACATGGGCAAAACACACAACATGTTAAAACCTGAGTGCTGATCGAAGAGCCCGATAGTGGTGTAATTTGCTGAGGATTATTTTAAAATGCATTTCCTTCCTTCAATACTTCCATTCTTCCTCGTTTGGTCTTATGTTATTGTCACCATATTCTCTAAGCACTTTGGCCACAGAAATGAATATCAATTGCCATTAACCAACTTGATGAAGTATTTGGCATTTCTCATTTTATTTATCAGAGTTATTTTGTCACCTTAGATTTTCCTTGTATTTTCTATTTAACTCCAGAATGGACTGCTATATTTGGAAATATTTCAGGTAGACTATAAAGAACAACAACAACAACAAAAGGAATCTATAATAATTATACCATGAAACAAAAATTATTTTTTCTCCTTTATGAAAAAGATCTCCACAAAATTCTAGCCTGTTATAGGAACTGTTTATAATAATCACTTGACCTCCACGTTGATCTTGCTAATATCTTTCAGGGTGGTATTTAACAACTGTTAATGAAAATAGCTTTGCTTAAAGATCAATTAATAACAGCTTTTGTAGAGCAAACTCAAGTCTAGGTCTATCATTAGCTCTCTCCAGTTCTATGTGTGCCACCGAAGATGCTTCCAAAAGCACCATATGCCTGATCCAAGTAGCTTTGCTGCTCACAGCTGGCATAAAATTACAGTGCACATACCTGACTTGGTTCACATCACTACACTGCATACTGATGAGTGGCAACACATGCTCTGGACCAGAACAATGTCCAGTGAATACCTGAAGCTGACAATGTTTTGACCCCCCCCCCAAAAAAAAAGCAAGAAGGGATGGGGGGAAGGGGGGCGGGGGGGAGGGGGGGAAGCCCATGCTTTCATTCACAGGAGTAGAAACAAGGACAATGATAAAAGTGGGCAGAAGCCCTCACTGAATTTTGAGTTAATAGGACCTGCACCTTACACTGAAAATTTTGTCAGCCTTTCTCCATTTATTTTCATCTCAGTGGCATGCTAATGTGTTAGCTTTACAGCATTTGTATGCTGTCAGAGCATTGCAAAAATTATGTTCAGCAACAGATGCTAAGAAAGCTTATTGAAATATTACTAAATAAGCTATTGTGCATGTTCTACATGCGAAAAATAAGTAAATTCTCTGAGTAGCAACCATAAGGGAATCTCTTCAGTCTGTTAGATGTTTGTCAAATGCTTTTACTGCTTTATAGTGTCTTTCTTCCTTTTAATTTAATTCTCTAACTTTCAATCTCCACTTGATTATTTGGGGGAGAATAAAATCTTCTCTAATTTGCTATCGCTTTATTACGGTCTTAGTTTGAAATTCATGTTGAGCCATTTAGAGGATTAATGACACATCCAGATTTCAGTATCTAGAAAAAAAATAGCATCAAAAGACAAATAATTTGAAGCAAAACAATGCTAAAGGCTTAGAGTTAGTACCATTGCTGTGCATGTTACTGTATTTCACCTATGAAAAGTATATTTTTAGGACAAAACACTTCCTGCAGGTTGCTGTTAGGTAACTGCCTCTCTCGATCTCTGGCCAGAAAAGTGCTCCAGTCACTCCATAAATTTGGCAGGAGCCAGCTATGAGGGCAGGACATGTCACGGTTCCCAAAGGACCACAAGGCTAACATCCAAAACTGGAATCTAAAAGAGAATTTTCCATAGCAGCATATTAGCTGCTGGGGATAACTCAGTGGCAGTACATCCACATCAGGCTGGCTCACAGCACACTGCTGGAAGGACTGTGCAATGCTTCTTCATGCTCAGCCCCTTTCTCCCTGCCCATTTTCTGCAGCAGACCTAAGGGACTCATCCAGCCTTCCCAGAAACCTCCTAGTGCATGGCTGTCCAACCTTTTGGCTTGCCTGGGCAGTATATACAAATGTTGCTCCAAAAGTAATACGTCCTATCTTTCCATGGAACTACAGCCGATACAAAGAGCACAATGACACTATTTCATAGAGCAAATTCTCACTACGAAACACTATTTTTCAACATAGTAGCCACCTATTTCACCAGCAATGAACAAGAGCCTGCATGCCATGCTCATAGAAGTCTGTACCAGCCATAGCTAACCCACTTCAGAGTGTATCACCACCTCCCCACTGTGGTCACATCCACTTTACTCCATAAACATTCACAAGTGTCAATGACTTGGAGGAATTCAGTGGCACACTTTTTCGTCCACACTTCCGTGTTGGGAATTGTTCTGTTCTGCTCCCTGCTGCCATCTGTCACGTGGTAACAAAATGTAATGGAATATTGGTGAGAAGCTTCAACCTCTACTGCCAAACCACCAACATTCTCTTCTGATGTTGTAGGACAATAGAATGACATAAGAGGCATTACTTTCAGAAGAGCCCTCATAAAACACATAATATAGTTAATGTATATAAGTAACAAAACTTATTTTGATCTTTAATATTTTTAATTAAAATTAAAAAAAGAGAGCAACAGAAACACAGAAGCAGCAGGCTATGTGACCCTGTTCTTGTGAAGGTAACGCATCAGACTGGTTTGACGGCAGTGGCTGCAATTCTTTGCGAGTTCTCAAGGTCTGTGTTAGAAGCTGTTGATGAAAGTTTACTCTTCCCGTGCTTCATCTTTTACAATAATTGTTCACAAGTGTACATACTACCAAAAAGCAATGACGTGAATCAGGTATGACTGTAAAATGAGAGAGGTTTTTCTCTGCTAAGATAAGGCTTATAAAAGAGACATGGTCAGATTTTTGAGCTGCATGTCTGATTGCAGCTCTATACACTCCATTTGAAAATTCCCATGTAATGTATTTACCTTTTACCTTCACCATACAGCCGCCCTTCAACACTGGGTAATGCAACACAGCCCGTGAGGCCTAGGGTGCCATAGCTGTTGTAGAACAAGGAAAGAAGCCATTAAAATATCTCATTATGTTTTCCATCCACATGAAGGACTTCTGCATGCTCCTATGTCTGTGTGCTGCTGATTGTCATCTGGCCATGTTTTGGCTTCACTGAGAGTGGTGTGGGCTGAGTTTGATCTGAAACTTTGTATAAGCTAATTTCCACTCATCTTCTGTCTACTGCATTAGCTCTTCCACTGGCTGCCAAGATTACATTATTTGCTTTTAAAAATCTTACATGGAAGTCAGAAAGTCTCCAACATCATGGTTAAAATGTGCAATGGGGTGAAGCAGAAAAACTAGATTTATCACTGAAAAAAAAAAAAAGTTGATATTCTTATGTAGTTGGAAATCATTTTGGCACTGTAGTTGTAGCACTTACGTATTTTATTTTTGTTATTTTTTTCTTCTGTTTTCTTCAAGGCCAGTCACTAATCATTTGTTTTACTAGGTGCATTTTGGTCTGACAGTTTTCACATCTCCCTCATTCACATTCTGATTCCTCAGCTTGCTAAAGCTGATAAAACTCAGTTTCAGATAAACAAAAAAATCACATTTATGCCATAAATACCCTCTGTGATTATAGCAAGACATAGAGTCAGCCTCTTTTCATTGGCAGTGAAATAAGCTTAGAAAGTGTGATTGAATAGCATTGTTCATTGGTGCAGCATTGTTTTCTCAGGGATGTCATGCCAAATTTTCTTTCTTCAGTACTGTCCTTATCTGAACCTGTAAATCTTTTCTTTCTAAATGATGAAAAGTTCCAGATATACCTGTAAAATCCTTTGGCTCTCCTTACGGTATTCACATCCACTGCACACATTAAAGATATGGATTAAAAAAAAAAAAAACATACATCATCTTATGACCACAGTAGTCACACAAACTGCTGAGAGTCACTGGTAATTTACAGTGGAGTCCCTATCCTTTTCACTTATCTTCAGAAATGTCCTCGTTTATGATATGGCAATATCACAAGCTGCTATATTCAGATTGAACATTTCAGTGGTAAAATCATCTAAGAGCATCAGGCTTGATCCTGAGGTGTGCAAGAGATGTCACTTTTGACAAAAGCTGCAAAGCCCTTTGAATAACTTGTAGGTTTAATTATGAATAAGCAACTGAAGCAGAGGCTGAACCAAAGCTTCTGATTTCAACTTGAAAGTTCAAATCAATTGTAAAGAGAGAAGCTGGACCACAGATGTAGATCAGAAGGCCGAGCCAGCCCCCAACCAGAGGCTCATCTTTAACTCAGAAGGGGTTTGGAGAGCAGCAGGCAGGCTGTTTTCACTCACCATGAGTTTTCCATCATAAATTATACAGAAAACACAGCAACAAAAATCCAGTTCTTTCAGTAGTATTTCTTCCCTTTTGTAGCATTCAGTAATATTTCTTTCAGTGTGCCTTAAATTTATCCATACTCCGTAGTCTTACGATAGCTGTGATACTGGCACAACACCAGCTGGATGGTGCAGGATAGACAAACCAGGAGAGCTCTTCCCTGAACATATATTTCAGCAGTAGTTAGTATTTTTCTTCTCTCCATTTGTGCTTTATGAGTATTAACTCCTCTGGCACCACTGCAGGGCAGGAAATCATTGCCCTTCATACGGAAATAGAGGAATGAAGTGGATTATGTGATTTGCTCAAAGCAAATCACCATCGGAACCAGAATGAGAATTGATGATTTACTTGAGTGCTTTGTCCTATAATCCAATTAGCAGAGAAACCTCCTTCCCCCTCATCTTATGTTATTTTCCTGCACCTGGAAATGGCACTTACTTCAACAATGCTTGCTATTTGAAACTGCATTTTGCTGTTAAGGTTGATTTCCCCTCAAAGACGGTAAGTCCTACCAATACCTTTTTACATCTAAGAGAAAAAATAAAATATACCTCTGATCAAGAGTGATGCAATGATCCACTTTAAATAGTGTGAATCCGACATTTCATGATGTTTCAGGAACAAGCCGAGGCAGGTAACAGCATTCTTTATGCCATCTGGTGGTCAGAGACCATCAATTTCCAAGCTGAAAACCAGCATGCGTCCCATCAAAGGCACCACTGCAAATATAGTTTCTGCTCTGGTGACTTCCATGCTGCCTTATGTTTTCCTTTCTTCTACCATTCCTGTACCTTATCTTTCACTTGGATGACAGTTTCAGCTGGGTTGCTGTAACTTTGGACAGCTTCAGGACCTGAAAACAGGCTTAAGTAAATGGATTTTCCCAGAAGCGTTCTCAGCTTACAGAGATGCCACATTTCCATGGAATAGGGAACACACTTTCTCCACTTGGAGAAGGAAACTGACATAACAACCAATAAATAGAAGTAACTTCTATACACAGAAGATTAACTATCTGTGTTCCTGAGATGGTTGATGTGAATGGGTACCTTGGATAATGGAGACGACCAAGGTGACTTATACTGTCTTCTTACTGTCTTTAGAAATAAACAGACACAGAAATCAAGGTGTTTTTTTTGTTTGTTTTTTGTTTTTCCTGCAGAATGAAGTAATGGCTCCTTCCAGCTATACCTTAATGCTGTGTAGGGCTGTGATGGGTTCATGTGGCCTTGTGTGCCAAATGCTCTTCAGAGCTGAGGCATTCCTCCAAGGACAAGCAACACAATGGCAGGAACTGGAAATGGAAATCTTTTTGGATTCACCTCTGGAAAAACATAGGGAGGGACCAGTTTCTGCATGTGGCCACGCACTCTCAAAAGTGCAATCAAAAGAAATGCCACTATAGCGAAAAAAATATATGGAAGTTTAATTAAAAACTTGCCTGGAGAGCTAAGGAAAGCCTAACAGCAGCCTATCAGTCTATCAGAAAGCCTATCAGCTGTGCTGATATTTTTCTTACTTTTCAGTGGAAATATCATTAACTGACTTCTTTAACCATAAGTCCATTTTTTTAACAATGGGAAGAAACTATCGAGTTGATGTGCCTGAAATAGATCATCTCAACAACCAAATGCCGTGATCACATAGCTGTGTTTGCAAGGCAGTTAAAGTGCCTTTAAGCTGACGCATTTCAGTTGAGAATTGTTGAAAGAATAGATATGATAATTCCTAATGCTGATAGGGTTTAAGACGTGAAAAGCATGCTATTATCCCACAGTTTACATTAGTGTTACATAAAATGTACATTACTGTCTGCTAAGATCAGCCAGCTGAAGACAGCATCTTGCCAGAGTTGATCAACTTTGTGTCATACTTTGACTGTATGCATACTAACACATTTGGTAAAGATATAACAACTCAACAAGAAAAGCTGCCTTGTTTGGTTTGGACAGCCTTTAAAATCCATCATTACACGCTGCGGCCCTAGCTCAGGTCGGTGCCAAGGCCGTGGTATGTAAGCAGCCCAAAACAGTTCAGTGTGTTGGGCAGAGTCTGTGGGTGGGTCTTCCAGTGGATGTCCTTGGCCATGTCCTCCTAAGGCTCACAGTCTGCCCTTCATGGCTTTGGCAGCATGACAGGTTTCTTCTCCCATCCTCTGGATCCAGCTGGGCCAAGCCTAACTCACCCCAAGTTTTCCTCCCATCTCTCACTCAGGTAGGGCTCCCCAGTCCTTCCCAGGCACAACAAGCCCAAGCAAATGGGAGATCCATCATTCCTCCTCCTTAGGACAAACTGGTTCATTTTGACTAAAACAGGTCAGGAAACAGCCACTGGAGAGACCAACAAGCCTGATGCTGTACTAAGGAGTCCAGTGTGGGCCGGCAGGTGGTAGTCTCTCCAGCTGCCACCTCCACAGTGGTGGGACATCATTTCTGCTCAAGAGGGTCTGGGATGGCTCTGCCAGCAGAGATGTGAGGGCAATAACCTCCAGCAACTTGGCTTGTAATCTTCATCTGGGATGGCTCTCTACCAAATGAACATCTGTCCACAGCCTAAAGATATTTTTCAAAACTGATTTAATTAGACCAATGCAAGCATCCATCTGTATTCTCTTAGCGCTTTGGCTCCCATTCACCTAGCAAACAATAGCAGTGGATGAAACTTCCTATCACCTGCCCATGTTGTGAAGTAGCCAGAAGGAAATAAGGATGTATCAACCTCTCTAGAGTAGAGAGGTTAACATGTGATGAAAAATTTTGGTGAATCCCAGTGAGGTTCTTTAAGAAGGTGCTGCCCACTAAGGTCTCCCTAGGTACAGTGGCTACATGCATAGCAGATGGGCCATCTGACCATGGCAAAGCAAAGATCCATGACATAGCTAGAACAGCTGATTTAGTGGACTCACTGAGTGCAGAAATGGTTTCTACTGCATTATGCTGTTGTCAGTTACTTACCATGTGGGAATACTTCCCTCCCTTACCCAGCAGACTGTTGGGTTCCCCTACTGCTGAACCACAGAGCATACAGATGATCCCCAACTGTTTTAATACACAGTCAGACAGTCTAAAAAGTCTGTAGAACAGGCTGATCCACAAAGAAAGAAGGAATGGCAGAAACAAACTGCAGGTGGATAGTTACATATAAAATTGGCACACACAGTTCTGCAGCAAGTGTCTGAGTATAGCTTTTATAGCTCCTTATTCCAGCTTAGTCCACATAAGAATAATCGGATTGATTCTAGTTCAATTAAGGGGTCCACTGAGGATCTGACATTTATTTAACTACATTATTTGAAGACAAACCAATGAAGTTTATGCATAAATGAGAGAAAAGCATATCATACAGATTAAATGAGAAGAAATCATTTTGACAACTGAGAGTGCCATCTTTTTTCAGTACCATTTGGAAGCTGCAGATAATTCAGGTCTCTAACAGAGTTTTTCTAAACCTTTAATAAAAAACATCCTAGAATTTAATTTGCTTTCACTTACCTCATGCTTACTATCCACTATTAACATTCTTCTTAAGAAAACAATTGAAATTTTAACTAGTTACAGATCATAGAGATAAAAATGGTCCTTATAAATATGTTTTTTGAAATAGGATTTGCAGGGAAAGTACTGTTTATGTTTGCTAATGTTATCTGGGTTGTCTGTAAACAAGTCAAAGACCTACAAGTTTTTCCCTGTGGTAAAAGTAAATCAAAAGAAGGAGTGAAAACTGTGAGCTTTAGAACCTCCTGGTAGCTGAATCTGCTTTATCTAATAACAGCATCTTTGACAGATGTACTTCAAAAAATATTGGTTGTCTTTATGAAGAACAGTGCTGGTAACTGTTATCAATCTCTGGCTATATTCTCTGGCTATATTCTCTTGCTAGCACGCTGTGAGTCATTACTGCCCTCTCTGCAGTTGAGGGCCTCGGAGAGGAACTTGTTTTGACTGTGATTACTTCTGCACAAGTGGTACCACCTGCACAGAATCTCCATTTCCATGGTCTGCAAGACAGGATTAGTCTGTAAAAGTCCACAAATCAGTAGAAGAGCATAGCCAACACATTGGGGCTTGAGGCTATATGGAGCCCACTGTGGCTTTCCAGCAGTTTCATCCTCTGTAACTGCTGGCATGCTGCATCCCTATTGTGGGCTGAAGACAAACCTCAAAGAGAGAAAAAGGACTATGATATCTAGGCTCATCACAGTGTGAATATTCACTACAGTAAACAGTCTACTTTAGCTTAATTTCTGGCAGGAAGTAGGGTTCCACATCTGAGATTTCCATTTAAGGACTTTTTCAGCTTGGCCAGCTGTAGCATCACTCAGAGTGGACAAGGCTTTTCACTGACACAGGCAGTCAGCCTGCCAACACCTCATTACTGCTTTCTGGACCACTGCCCTTTTCTCTCCGTCCCATGAGGTCATGGTGGCAATCTGGAGGGATATCCAAAGGCACACCAATTCAGCATTCACTGCTTCTAGGCTCTGCATGCTGATGCATCTCTCCTTCATTCTCACCTTTATCCTCAGTGTCTGGCTATTAATGAGAAAAGCTAGAGCATTCCATATCCCAATGGACTGGGGACAAGGGAAAAATAGATCTTTCTATCATGTGTCTACTGGAAGCAGGACAGATTTTAATCTTTGGGCTCCTGATGCTGCAAGTGCAGAGAGGAGAGTTGCTCTGCAAAACCAGGAGCCTGGCAAAGAGAGGGGACACAGGAGGAGGATGAGGAGGGTGACCTTGACGGGGATGGCAAATGTCATCACCGCATAACCTCTCCAGTGCTGTGTCCGTGAGGACTCGTGATCATCAGTAACACCACTGCTTCCAGCTAAATGCTTACAGAAAGCAAAGCAAGGATTGGCATAATTTTACATTGTGTGGTTAAAACATTAAAATAAGCAGACTTCATTTTGAATAATAATCACACGCATCTGTATTAAAAAACCATAGTTCTTTTATTAGAAGTATGCCTACAAAAGCAGCATTTTACAGAGTATCTGGAGAACTATCCTTATGGCTGTTTATAGTGAGCACATGAGAGTTTACACTGCTGTGAGAGATTCAAACTTGCGTTGTTCTTTTGATAAGGGCCACTGATGTCTCCTGGAAAACATTGTATTTGGGTTTTACTCTTTTTCTTATTTTTAAGTACTGCAGAATGACAATCACCGCAGCAGAGAGATCTGTCCAACAATGCACATCTTTAGCTGAGAGAAGGTAACAGTCTCAGACAGCTGCATCTTTGCTAGAGAAAAGGAGACTGCACTGATCCAAGGACCTGGTATGAAACAGTGAAGGTGCTAGACCTGCTGAAGTTACGCGTCTTTCAAAATCTTGATTACTAATCAACACGCTAGAGGAAAACAGCAGATGACTCTGACAATTCATCTGACCACATAAATGATAAAATTCTTAATTGAAAAGTCAAGTTATTCAACAGAAATATTTGTGGCAACCATAAGGCGCCTAAAGTTACCGCTTTTCTGAGAAAGATAACGTATTAAAGGACAGGTTAATCACTGCCTGTTTCAATGCAAAAAATACAGGCATCCAATGAGATTATCATTTTAAAAGATCTAAGGAAGACAGAAAGGTTGAAAGGAGACAAATGTGTTCTGTGTGTAATTAAACAAACACATTTACTGATGTAGAAAGCCAGTGTTTAAACTGGTTCCAGGTTTATGGATAAAGAGTCCAGCAAGGGTGACAGAAAGCAAAGATTCAGAAAATATCTCCAGTTCACAAGAGCTTAGCTGCATACCAGAAGTAGGAAGACAGTCCCTGGGCAATGATCACCACATGCTTCCCACATCCTCAGGAAGGAGTGCAAGAGCCTGCTGCAGGGCTGCCAGAGAGCAAAGGCACTGAGCTAGAAGGGCTTTTGATCATATTTAGCAGAGTCATTCAGATGTAACATTAATCCAAAAAAAGAGACATAATGAAATGTCTGTTGTGGGTGACCTCATAATTGCCCCAAGAGAACAAACTGGGACACCAATTAATTTTATGGAGAACAGCAGAGGCTCATGAACTTCTGCAGAGATCAACTTTCATGCATTAATAAAGTAAGTAGAATAAATAAAATCAGCAAGAGAGAAGGTGCATCAATAAAACTGCCTCCAAATTACATTTCCACATTTTCCCCTATAAGCTGATACGTTCACAAAACTTTTTTTTAACTTTATAGAGTATGTGTATACACATGTATACATACATGCATTTAAACTTTCCCAAAGAGTGAGGAAAACCAAAAGCCTCACAACAAATCACAGCATCTCACAGAAAGAAAATGGAAATTCTAAGCAGGAAAGATGTAACATCTGAGTACAAGAGACTTTTCAGCTGCAATTATCCTGTTCAAGATATAAAGTGTATTTTAAGCTATAAACAAAATCACAAATACTAAAATAGTACTTTACGTAATGCCCAATGAAGATATCTATCACAAAGATAAAGAGAACAAAACAGTTTATTACATGCCGGCTTACTGCTGTTTATCAGCTAGAAACAAATCTAAGTAGATCAACTGAGGACATCAGAGAATAGATCTGCATTAAAGAAAATTAACTCCATCAGTCAAAGTCAAATAGCAAAAAAAAAACCTTTCGTAAATAGATCTGATATTAAATGCATCCACCATGCTCCAGAGCCTTAAAGAAAACCTAAGTGACAATCAGAGCAATTTTGACAGGCTGAGATTAGGCCAAATTAAGTGAAAATGAGATTAAATTTGTTGCCAAACATTCCATGACCTTCTAACCACCCAGAAATGCCAACTCATGTCCTGAGTAGACCCTGCAGAGGTCACTGGGGAAAACCATGCACATACAGAGCAAAGTCAAGGCAAAGCCCACCCTGAGCAGACAAAGGATTCCCTTCCTCCTAGCAAATGTCAAGCCAGGCAAAAGCACCTTCTTCATGCCACCTCTGTGGGGAGACACATGGAAACAAGCAGATAGGACGAATGACAAGAAACAGGAAGATTAATGCTGCAAGAACTTAAGCATGAGCACACCTTAAAGGCCATATATAAGTACGAGGCACCTCGTTTCAGTGGAGCTATGCCCAACTACATGAGGCCTGAATTTTGTTCTGAATGACAAGCAGGGATACAGCTGATGCTCTGGTATGAAATCAAAATTGACTGACTCTCAGATTATAGACCTCATCTGCCCAGCACTGAAAAAAATGCAAGAATTATGCGGACTCCGTCCATTTCAGTCTCCCATGAGATAACTGATTTGAAATTCAAAATGGTGGTTCCCTCCCCTCCCCTGTGTTAGCAGTTCAATAAGCAAAAACCTCTTGTAAAAGATTTTGGCTTTTTCAATGTGTTTTAAAAACAATCCAAACGTTTCTTCATGTCAAGAAATTTGACATTGCGTCTTCACAATACACAGAAGTTTGTACATTCTGAAAACAGAATTTAGACTGAAATTCTGCAAATCCAAACAGTCTGCCACAGAAATGGTTCTCATCAGGAGGCTGGTGAAAGAGAGCAAATCTTGAAGGGCAAGAATTGGCCCTGCAGGGAGAGAGGAATTAGGATCCATATGGAATTAAATAGATCTCTGTAAGCCTCACGCTGCAAATTGTTATTTCCATATGTGTAGAGCAGACACAAGCTGCCAGATCAGGATCATTATGTGTTTTTTCTTCCTCTTTCAATCCATATCAACTGCTAGAGCTATAAGGGTGTTAATGGGATGGGTTGTTTGCACCCTGCCAAGGCCCAGAACCCCATTCCAGTCCATCTGATCCCCACCCATGGGCTGATGTCTTGACTTGATCTCATACCATCACGCAGATGTTCTTAGTACCCAGAACTGGGGGTGCCCCAGCTGCTCCCCACTGCCCTGCTCCCTGCTGGGTTTGTGGGATGGGCAAGGTCCTACTCTGCCACCTCACAGGGGCCCACATGCCATTCCCAGACCCAGGCAGCAGCCAGCTCCTGCCTGATGCACACACCTACACAAAATGTGAAGCAGCTAAAAATCAAGCCCATAAACTAGAAGCACAGGCACTGTGTGTGTGCCTGCTGGGTATATAAGCTAGGCTGGCAGAGAGTTGGCTTGGTTGGAGCTGTCATTTCTGAGAGGCATGATGGGGGGCATAAAGCATTATCTTGTCTTCTACATAACCACAAGTCTTTGTTTCAATGGATTACACTATAATATAGAACTAATATTTTATCTTATTTCAGTACTCCAGACTGATTGGAGCTGTCTTTCTAACATGCATGTCCTTCTGTCTCACAGACAGAGGTTAATCTCATCAAAAATCAAGTTGTTATTTACAGATTTGATTTAATCTGGCAGAAGCATAATTAAACATGTGCTATTACCCAAAAGCAGACATTACGTAAATTTCATTCTACTTTTCACTCTTCCTGGCATCCTATCTCTGGAATCTGACATTAACCACAACAAACACAAAAGTGGATAAAACAAGCCGAATTCCCCTTTCTCTATTCCAGTATAAATATAGGAGTAATGCTGTTGAAGTAATCACTTTGAGGTAGAATCACTCCATGAGACCAGGATTTTCTCTGAACAGCCACTAATTGTCAGGGAACTACATTGATCTTGAGGCCAGATTTTTATCTTGTGAACTGACAAGTCCCATGCAAGAGATGGGACCTCTGGGGTGCACATAGTGGGCCAGCCTGGCAATCCCAGAGGTTGGGGACACCTGCTAATATGGTTCTGTGTTAGAAAATGACACCCAGTTTGTGGTGTGGCATTCTGAAAAGCACCTTGAGGCTTCAGTGCTCAGGTGCCGTTTTCAAAATGCATTAATTTCTCAGAAGGTTGAGCCTCATTGATTTACATTAAGTTTCAAGTTTTCTCATGCTTGAAAATGCATCTATCATTTCTGTAGGTGAGACAGTCTCCTGAGACCTGCACCTTTGTGAGATTCAACTGCACAGCCATCACCTCCCCCTTAGGCTGTACTTACTTAAGTTTCATTTTAAGGCTCTCCCTTTGGTATTCCTGAGCATGACAATGACACAGCGTGGGTCAGAAAATGGAAACCTTGCAGCTAACTCTGGGTAGGGGATAGTGCAGTGCTCTATGGACTTAGACCAACATGAAATGTGGCAGCATTCACAGACTATATGTTTGCTGGGCACCAAACCCTGTGAGTGTTAACCCTGTGTCTGCAGAGGTGATGGGCCCATTGCTCCAGGCATCCCTCCACATCTTCAGATGCCCATATACTTTCACTTGCCTGACTCTGGTTCGTACACATAACTAAACCTGCAAACTGGAAGTCATCCTTGAATCCAGCTTATTGTGATTTATAGGTTCTGTCCCTTTTCTACAGAAAATAAAGGAAACGTTTTTAAAAAGTCTGTAGCCTAGGTGTAAAGGTTCTGAGTCTTCCAGAGTTAAATACTGGGCCACTTTTCAATAATGAAGATATTGCCAGAAAACTTGTTATTCTCTCTATTTTAGAGTCATAGAACTGCAGAATCACCAAGGTTGGAAGTGACCTACAAGATCATCCATTCCAACCATCCACCTACTGCCAATATAACCCTGCTAAAACATGCCTCTTAGTACTTACTCCTTCTTACTACTCCTTCTTATATACAAGAGTCACAGTTGCAAATCATAAGCAACTGACCTAACTTCTCAGTTGTCAGTCAAGACAACTTCTGTCAGATTTTATTTACCTCCTTGCATGTTCTGGTGCACTTCGTACCAGTTATCTCACTGATAAATGCCTTCATCAGATTCTAGGGCATTTTTAGTAAAAACGACCTTGTCAATAAGACTGTCTGGATTTCAAGTGAGAGACTGAGAAATAAAATGACTCCCACTGCTCTGATATTTTGAGAATCAAACACATTGAACTTCTGGTACCAACCATAAGCTCTTTATTTTTTGTGAAGGCATTAAGACACGGTTGAAGAATCTGACCACATTCAACACAGTTATGAGGGAGGCTGTTTAAACACGACTGAGTGCACACTGAAGCGAATGAGACCATTAAATGTCAGCACTGCTAATAAGGCCTTTATGGATTGTTTTCTCAGAAATATTTAGCTAATGTTCTTTTCCACTGCCTGATCCCTCTGGGCACCATCAGTCATTCTGGGACTAGGAATCTCAAATTCAGACGGCTCAGAAAGTTTCAGGTCACTATCCCTCTCCTAAGGGAAACAAAGACAACATAAAACTATGTGAAGATTGATGGCTGTATAGCTAACCCACAGAGTGTGGCAATGGCCAGCTGTGGACTTGACGTGTACACCCCACAGCAGGGATGCGAGGTAGTGATGTGAGGTCTTAAGAGCCTCTGCTCTGAGAGGCACAGATGCACTGACTGCCGTGTTCTGCACGACTAAGCCATTGTGAATTTTGCAGATAAGAAAGGACCGAGAGTATTAATATTTCTCATCTACACCTTTTTTGCCCAAGGAAGTTAAATGTATCTTTCCATCCTGCTCAGATGCCTGTGCACATGTATTGGAAGTGAACTCAAAGCTAGCAAGGAAACATAAATGTAAGAATACAGCCAAGATAGCTTGTGACTAATAATTACTGGCTTTTGACCCAGTTTTTATTTATAAAAGACTGATGGGAAATCTCTCGTGATTGTTTCAGAACAAAGCCAATTAGTAAATTTAAAAATTAAGATGTACATAGCTGGATAAGGGAGGAAGATTAGATCATATACCAAGAAGTCTCAAGACTGGGAATTTGCTATAGTTCTTTAATTCTCAAACTTTAAAAAAATGTTAATGAGTACAATCTGAGTATGTTGGTAATGCATCGAGATTTCCTAGAAACTTGATCCAGCTCCTCTGTCCAGCATGTAGCTTCAATAGGAATGTAATGTGTGGAGTATCTTTTCACGGTATATCTGTCATGTCAACAGATCTGCAACAACATACCAAGATCAGACTAACTTTTGGAATACTTTCCTGAAATTAAAAGAATCAGATGATCTTTCATGCTCATGCACAAGGGCAATGATTGGGCTGCTCGTGCAGTATAAAAGGTGATGGAACAAATGCGTGTGCCACCCTCTAAGAAAATCTGATCCAGAAATCACTGCACATTAGAAGCAACAAGCATGTCTATAGTCCTCCAGTGAAAGCTTTGGCATGCGCTCACACTCTGATTTGGTACCTATCAAAAAGCCACTTTCTAAATGTGGAAGAACATTCCAATCCTTTGTTCCTATCATTCTCTTTGTTATCTTTGTTGCTGGCTTCAGTGAAGATAATTGTAATTGTTGTTAACATGAATACCATCTGCTTGTTCTGATTTTTGTTATTTGGATAAAAAAGTGAACTTCTCGAGTGTTGTTTTTCCTTGAAGAAACATTACTTGGCAAATACAAATGACATTGTTTCTTATTCCAGCTCACAGACAGAAGTGTACATTTTTGAAAAGGACGAGCAGAAAAAAGAAGAAAGTCTAATTTATGACTCACTTTCTGCATTTAACTCTATGAGATCAAATATTGCACTGGAATATAGGCAACTCCTGAAAAAAGGATCTGGGAAATCATATTCCACTTTCTAACTCCATGAGTCTAGGTGAGCTGAAAACTCTGATTTTGGCCTCCACATTCAGCCTGAAATTTCAAAAGCGTGGCCTTAAGTTATCTTTCACCTTCAGACTAACAATCTATCTTTTAGAGCAGCCCCCAGCAAACAGGAGGCGTGGGTTCAATGCTGTACATCTTGTCTTGATCTGAGGTGATTCACACTTCCCAAGACACTGCTGCAATTAAGTAGAGAGGCATCCTTCACGCCTCCTTTTAAAACTGGATCGTTATGTGTGAGGAGGTGTAAGAGTCAGATGTCAAGGCCGAAACAAGCCTCGATTTTGTGGCCTAATACATGGCTTCCCAGAGTTCATCTGCTTGGGGACCACTGTTGGAAGTAGACTTCTGTATTCCCCCTAAGCCTAAATTCAGGACTTTGAACACCATCATCACTGTCTGGATCTTATTACCATTTTTTCCAACCATTTTGGTTCAGAGCCCCATCTTCCCTTATAGTCCCCCATCCCACTGCTGAAAACTCCACGTTCCTCATTTTCCAACACCTGTGTGCCTTTCCCTGGCCAAACTTACTTTCAAACCACAAACTCCCTCTATGGCACATCCTTATCCCAACAACCCTGTTCTCTCTACCTTCGCCAAATGAATCTTTCCCAGGGCCTTAGCAGGAACACATCTCCAAGGCTAATTAATTTCCCATAGGCACATGAGATGAACAGCAGGAGAGGTATGGGAACTGGAGACAGCTTCACGCACCAGTAGGTTACTGGCCAGCCGATGACAGGAGCAACTGTGTGACAGCTCTCATTATGATTTGTCAAAGATCTTGGACAGGCAAAACCAGCAGCTGTGGATATTGTTTCTGTTTGATGCACAACACAGTGTGGGAACATCTAGCTGATTCAGGCTTTCATCTGGCAAAGGGTAGTTTTTGTTCCCGTCCTTGATCCTTAGGTCATGTCTACTTCATCCATCAGCTCTGTGTAAATGCATAGGCAGTCTTAGGTTTCAGTTTGCTCCAGGCTGCTACCTCGTGGTCACGTGCTTAATTTTTTCTTCTCTGCAGACAGATCTGCTGTCCCTGATTTAAGTCCCATGAAAATCCATGAGCATTATTTGGGTACAGCTAGTAGTATGTCAGAGCAGACATTGCTGTAAAGTTTGTGCTTTAAGTTAACTACTGTTTTGGAGTCATCATTCGCTGTTCTCCTGTAATGCTGCACATTCATATGCTAATCCACTCTTGGAAGCTGTTGTGCCTGCCTGTACTGTAAGCCTTTATCAAATGACAGCAAAATTAATAGTTTGGTTTCTGCCAATTTGCTATAAGATGTTTAATATGAAAAGCAGAATATAAATCACTGGAGATAATTTTGGAGCATCGCTTACTTCTCTTCAATAATCTTTTCATTCTTTTTTCTTTATTGCCATCAATATAAAGATGCAGCCTCTCATTTTCTACTCTTGGTAAAGAGTGTGGATGTGAATGTGCTGGTCTTTTTCCCTGCTGGATAGTTTTGGTCATGCTATATATCATAGCATGGCCATGGAAATAACATGAACTTCGGGTAAATATGTCTGTTTGGGTTTTCAAATCAATCAGTCAAAACCAATCATATAACAGAGGAGGGAATGAAAAGAAGGATTTCTATATTAATTCATTTTGTAATTTAATTATGAGTTTGAGAACGAACCTGATTTTCACTGTTAAAAAAGGTTTATGGTATTTCCCTTTCTTTTTTCTTTTTCTTTTTCTTTTTTTTTTTTTTTAATCCTTGACCCCCTTTCTTCTCTTTCTCCCCACAGAAACCAGTGGACTCTGATTTGCTTCTTTGCTGTAAGTCAGCTCTGAAGGAATGGACAACTCCAACAAAACCCCCTGCAGTTATGTTCTGAGAGGCCAGCAAGGGAATTAGAAGAAACAGTTCAACTCACAACATCCCACCTGACTCATGTCTGAATCTCAGCTAACGCGACACTAATTTCCAGTCCCTTTGTATATCAGGTACTGCAACTCCTCAACACATTCCTGTTTGTGCAGTGCTTTTTCTTTTTTCTCAGTAAATATTATGCAACAGAGAAATCCAGTTTACATTGAATTGTTTATGAAAACATCCAATCACAAAATATAATACTTTAAAGATTTTTCTTGCAAGATATTGTGACATAGCTCATTTCACATGGCAGTTCTGCCAAGCTTGAAAAGAAATCCCTGCTAGCACCAGAGCCATAGGACAGTGGTCTGCTCCTATCTGGCCCATTACAGCAAAGTAATGGTGCTGTGGTGGCCAGAGCATACAACCAAGCATTGAAGCTGTAATTCTCTTACTGGTGTCCCTTCTCCAAACTTGGCAAGTTCCTGCTATGGTTAGTCAGGATGGAGATTCATTGACACGCATAAGGGTTTCAAAATGAAGTAAAGGTGCATGTTTTTCCTCACTAGAAAACACTGCTCCCACTGGCCATCTGAATGGAATCAGAGTACCATCACATATCTAAAGTCTCCTCCATATGCATATTTTCCAGATTCAACGATGTTTGTGTTGCTGTACATTACAAGTTTTGCCATCTACACCAGCGAACAACCTCTTCAAAGCCAGTCTAAAGGAGAGAACTACTATACCAGATACATCTGCAGTATACCTGGGCTGCCAGGTCCCATGGGCCCCCCCGGAGCAAACGGAGCCCCAGGGCCACATGGACGCATTGGTCTTCCAGGAAGAGATGGTAGAGATGGCAGAAAGGGAGAAAAAGGTGAAAAGGGGAGCACAGGTATTGAATATTTGTGTCAGCTAATGCAGTAGTGCATCAGAATAAGAGCTTTCCTCATCACTGTTACACATGCATATACATATGATGAACATCCGTGGCCTTAGTGTGATGAATGTATGTATGGTGAGAGAAAGAAAATATTCAGATATATTTTAGATGTGTGTTTGTAGTCTAACATGTACAAACAAATGTAATTGCACAGCCTTCCTGTGCACAAATGCTAAACAAAACAGGGACATTGCAAAGGTATGTGTGACAACACCAGGGTCACATCATTAGTCTCATTTGTGCTGTTAGCCTGGAATCAAAGATTAACAGGCACATTGTAGGTACAGAATAAAACCACTGACATGGTTTTATGTCCACATCCTCTACACCAGCAGTACCCGTGCCTCTGTCAGAATGGACATATAATTCTGCAGTGTTTAATCAAGGCATGTAAAGAAATGAGGAATATAGAAGCAAAGGACTCACAGGCTGTGTAATCTACTGCTCTGTCCCGACTTGCTATGCTTTTCACAAGATTATCAGACGATGCTAAAAGCATTTTTGAAGTGTTTTGATACACCCAGTAGCCTACACAATCATTTACTGAGATGATAAGTGTAATGAATAACCAACTTTAAATGTTTTTGAAGGTTTAAGAGGAAAAACGGGGCCATTAGGACCAACTGGAGAGAAAGGAGACCAAGGTCAGTCTGGAAAAAAAGGACCCGGAGGACTGATTGGTGCCAAGGGTGAAGTAGGTCCAGCTGGACCACCTGGACCTAAGGGAGATAAAGGAGACCGGGGAGAGCCAGGTGCACCAGGCATCTGCAAGTGTGGGAAGATAGTGCTGAAATCTGCCTTTTCTGTTGGCATCACCACCAGCTACCCTGAGGAAAGACTACCAATTGTATTCAATAAAGTCCTCTTCAACGAGGGTGAACATTACAACCCTTCCACAGGGAAGTTTATTTGTGCCATCCCAGGGATTTATTATTTTTCCTATGACATCACCTTGGCAAATAAGCACCTTGCGATTGGGCTGGTTCACAACGGGAAGTACCGCATAAAGACCTTTGATGCCAACACAGGAAATCACGATGTGGCTTCTGGATCCACAGTGATCTACCTTCAGCCAGAGGATGAAGTATGGCTTGAGATCTTCTATGCTGACCAAAATGGTCTCTTCTCAGACCCAACATGGGCAGATAGCTTGTTTTCTGGATTTCTCTTATATGTTGACACAGATTATCTCGATGCTTTGTCAGAAGAAGATGAGCTCTGAAGCAGATGATGTCTAATCACAGCCAAACAAGGCAACGCAGAACATGACTTTACGTAGCCGTGTGTGGGACATGAAGTTGAAAACAAATAACATGAAAATTTATTTTTGCTTAGATGGGAATAAAATCTGAGTTCAGATGGAGATTTCTAGAATCAAATCTGCATTCTTTACCAAACAACAGGGATATGAAAAGGAACTATAATTAACAAAAGACTGCATCGCTCCAGGACAGACTTCTCTTGGAAGTTATGTTTACTATATTATTTAAACAAATTTAAAATACTGTACATCGGATTTTATATAAAATATATTAAGTTACAAAGTAGAATTGATATTTTGTGTATGATATTAAAGAAAAATTGAACAATTGACAGCAATATTGTCCTTGGTCATTATGAGAAAGGCAATTATTAAAACAAAGAGAATTGTTTGTTTTCTTTTTCAAGAAAGCAATAAAAAACAGATGTCTGCTGAACAGGTCACAAGCAAATTCTCATCTGATATTTACACCAACAAAAGATATTTGTCAGCAATTAACCTCCTAATATTTCATGAAAATTTGTACCAGCTAAGGACAGCCCAGTTGAGATCCAGAAAGAACAGAACAAAGATATTAAACACAGAAACTAACTAAGAGTTGACTGAGTTGAAAAGCTGTGGATAGAGAATCAGTATTCTACTGGATATTTTCAATGTAATTCTAAGTGGGTTTGCTATTACTGCAATGTTATTTTACATCTTCTTCAAAAATGTAGAAGAAAATGAAGAAAATATGAACCTTGTGCTGAAAAAAAAAAATTGATGCCAAAGAACGGATAGAACAGTAATGAGGAAGGAGAGTAAATTACATGGAACAAAATGAGTTGCATCACTTAAGCACACTTACGTGTACTCTAATATGGCCAAATGCAATAAGGTAAACATAGGTCACATATGAGGTGGAAGACTGAAATCAGGAAATCAGTGAACTTGGAAAAGATGCATTATGGATAATTGGCATATACATCGTAAGAGTAGGCTGTTGCTACAGTGCTTTGGAGGTTTGATCAGTGGAAAGTCAAGCAATTGGTAATATTTGTAACAATGTAATAATTCATAATAAGTAGTATTACTCAAGAGACTGCTAGCTTACATTCATGTTTCAAAAACATACCAGAAAATTGAGAAAAATAAAGGTTGCGACTCTACTAACGTACTCAGTAAATCTAACAAGGTCGATTTATTTTTCTCATCAGTGGAATGGTTAAGAAGTGATTTGCATGACTTCTGGTAGTAGTTTTCCCTTCATTCTATCAGACAGGGGCATGGTGAGATCCACAGCTGAGAAACTAAATTCTCACTGGAAATCCAGAAGACATTTCACAAATGGTAGTAATCAATCGCTGTGAAATTTGGCTAGGAGTGTCATGTGTTCTTCAGCATTGTTCTTCACACATGTTCTTCACACCTTGTGAGTCAAGACTGGCCATCTAGAACTGCATGTTTACAGATGTATTTGCCTTGCAAGAAGTTACAATCTTGTTTCATTAGTCCCAGATTCACAGAACTCTGTTATTTCTAACAGTTACGCAAATAGTTTTCAATGCACTACAGTTATATATGGGATATCAGTCCATGCACCCTGCATCTAATCCCTTATTTTCCTGTGCAATAACATGCATGCCTTTGAGTACACGCTTGTTACTGTATGTAGTGAACAGGTGCAAGGTTCTGCTAACAAATCAAACGGGCAATGAATGTACAACCCTCATTTTATTTGATGGTATGGTAGAAGATGAAAGCGGGTATTTTTCCAACTTGACAATGAATCTATTAGTGTTATACGTGCGCTGTTTCTTGTGGAAAATATGGAAGAGAACATTTACAGACTCAGTTTATCACTGTACTGTACAATCATTTATACACCTGCAAGTCGAGCCCAAAATGAGTGCAAAATGCTGCCCAATCATCATTCTTACAGCAATGATTTATGCCAGTTCCTCACAGGCAACACTGATGGCATGAGGCACAGACAACAGCTCTCAGCAGCACGCAGTGCAATCCACAGTGAAATTCCTGTGAATACTGTGAACACACAGTGAAGGTCAGAACAGACAGTCACAATGTGCACATAATGCCCAGCACAGTAATTCGACAGATACAGGATTGGAGCTATATGCATTATGAAAAGAAAAACAACAACTAATGAAAGTATTTCATTAACTTATCAAACTAATGTGGAAATTGTTTTACACCATTTCACTTGATAGAAAGTTTTTATTAGGAGTTGTAAATTCATTTTATTATGGTAAGACTTACAGATATTTCACATCTCCAAAACTAAAAAAAAAAAAATCCTATAAGCCATTCTTATGACAGTATGACAGCTGTTCTGCAGACTGTAAAGAAACATATTTGGGGTTATAATAGATCTGGATATTTTCAGACAAAACAAGATTTTCACCATTGAATAGAGAAAGAATATGGTGTTAAAATGAAAAATCACTGGTTGCAATCTTAACTAAGAGCAAACTGCTTCTCTGTGATACAAAAATGAATGGAATGTAAAGGATGTATTTTAACCATACCTGTGCTGAAAATGTCATCATGAGTATAAGTAAGTCAAAAGTTATTGCCTTCCTCTGCTTAATAATTTTAAATTTATGTTTGTACTATCACAGAAAAGTCACTTTAGCTTCACTAAGTTTCCCCATTTGAATTACATAGCTACTTCAGCAGTCTGATATTTTGGCATGAACTGTTAAAAACAAGTAATTCTGTTGAGTTATACCTAAAGGCTTTTTGCTAGAAGTAAGTTTTTTATTCCATGTATGGACAACGTATGTATAAGTACCTTGTGTCCCTGCCCTTATTCAGGATCTCAAGACTTTTTCCTAAAGTATTTCATACTGCTATTTTACTCATCATAGTTACTACTGCTATTTTACTTGAAAATAGACCAACTGGGATGACACGAGGTTTCATTAGAATATTCCCTCTGTCTAAATTTGAATCTATAGTGAAATATATTGGGCTGAAATTTTCTCCTTGTTTATGCTATCGGGTGAGTGTTGGGTTGGTTTCAAGATGTTGTAGGATAACAAAGACCAGAATCTCTTTAGGATTAAATCTAGAGTTAATCAGATTTTTCTACACAGTGTATGTGCCATAGTGGCACAGGAGTTAGGCATGTGTACTACCTTCGCCATCTACACTTTGTTTACAATCAGCAGAGAAAAAATAGTATCACCAGGAGAGACTCCCAGGAGAAAGCATGTCTTTGCTGTAACAAAATCTCTTGGGCTTTCTGAAGAAGGATGCAAGAATGCACAAACCTGGTACCACCCAAAAGCTTTCAATCTCAGGGTTCCTTAATTAACAAAACACATATATTTACTTGGGATATATGTATGTAGATATACATAAATAAAAATAAAGTTGTTTGGAACAGAACAGCCCCTACCATCTTTTAAGCTCTCAAGCTTTTAGCTGGTAGAGTGACAAACAAGAAGTCAGCCACATGTTGAAGAGCGTTTTTAACCTAGATAACTAATTAAACATTATAGTCACACTGGAAACTTCAACTTTAAACTTACATATCTTTCTTTACTTACCTTCACTTTCCTCACTGCTGCTCTTTGATTTATGGTGCCATAATTCTTTTCAGATGTAGTAAATGTAACTAGTCCTGAAGAATTTTTAGCTATGCTCACAAAATATGAAGGAAAAAGCTAATAATGGATACCAGGATTAAAAGTACCGCCTACATTCTTCAAAGCTTCATAAATCTGCCTAACAACGTTTATGCTTTTATGCACCTTATTTGGTTCCCTACTGAGTATGTTTCTATTATTGGTGCAGTTCATGTAATACTTCATTTTTATTTGCCTATATTTATTCATATAATACTTTATTTTTATTTATTTTTATTTACTATGTTATTATTTACCAAATACAGTTTCACACTTACCAAAATATTCATTCTTCAGTAATCAGTTTAATTTATCCATTGGTATGTATTTCATACTCAGGATAACTGTAATGATATCCCGGGCAATTTAGTCAGTAGGAACTCTAGTTTTATGCAGAAGTGTGGCTTATTTAATATATGTATTTCAGTAGGTGATGAATCCCATCCAAGAAATAATACATGAGAGCAAAGAGAAGATAAATAGAGTTGAGAAAGCAGTGTATCACAGAGGCTGATGATATTTCATCTGCTCGGCTGCGCTGGTGCTGTTTCATTCAATAGGTATATCTTTCTCAATGAGTAATATATTGCTTTCAAGAAGCAGTTTATTCCTTTCAGTACAAAGCATTTAGACTTCAGCTTACAGAGCATTTTCAGAGGTTATATTCTTTTCCACGTCACTCTAAACTTGGCACTCCAAGTCGAGGTTATGTCAATAGCCCTGAATTTCAGAAGCATGATTTGTCCTCATGCTGGCGTGGACAAAGTTCCAAGCACTTTGATGAAAATCTCAGTATTGTCAGTGACGCTTTGTTTTACCCTGGTTGCACGCATGCAATCAATTCATGAAAGTTACTTTCTAAGGCAAGAGAAAAATTAATTAAACATGTTATACAATTATGTTTTAATAGCAAATATATACAAAACTCTCTTGGATTATTTGGCATTTAGCTTGTATCCCTCAATTCCGCATGCAATGATTTTGATAGGATTGAGCAGCTACCTGCTAGAAGAGCTGTAAGGAAGTTCTTTCCTATATGGAGATTGTTCCTGCAGCAGAAATCATTACTGTGAAATTTATCTTATCTGACATTAATCTGTAAATCATTGCCTAGGCTAAATTAGTTCCTAGCTTTCCTGTCATCAGTGACGAGTAATAGGTGAGGTAAATCTCAGTTTGGATGACAGTGTATTCAACACCTGCTTTAAGAAAGGAAGGAGCTGGAAATACCTGTCTCTTTGTATTACCTGTATCCAGGTGATGACCTGAGGTTAGCATTCAACTTCAAGACGGCAGAAGTATGGCTGCTGCTCTTAGACAGCAATCTAAGTGGAAGAACTAGTGTAATTTAATACTGCAATTTACACATCTCTCAATTAGAAGATATGGATTGATGAGAAGAACACACAGTACTCTTATAACGATGCAAGTGACCTCTCAGCAGACCTTTCATGAAGTAACATGGCTGTCCTCCAGAAGGTCCTGCAGTATGTGAAGGTGGGCTACATAATTCATTTATCACAGTCACAGAATGGTCTGGGTTGGAACAGACCTCAAGGATCGTGAATCTCCAAAACCTCTGCCACAGGCAGGGCCACCAACCTCCCCATTTAATACTAGACCAAGCTGCCCAGGGCCACATCCAATCTGGCCTTGAACACCTCCAGGGATGGGGCATTTATTATGTCCCCAAATTCAACCTACTTAAGGATTTCTTAGGATTTTTATGGAACTACAAATATATAACAAAATTGTTGCTTTTCAAATTTAGCTCACCTGTCAGAATCTTAAATACAACATAAACCATAATACTACGTTGATAAAACTGTTTCTGTGAAAGAATAGCCTCGTTTCTGTTGTGTTAACAAAGTAGCAAGAAAGATTGAACTACTGAAAAAATAATTTATTTTCCCAAGAGGCACCAAATGTGAACTCTTTGCACAAAGCAGAGGAGATTTCTAGAGCTGAGTGAATTGTATAAAAAAACCCATCACATTTACCAGCATTCTCTTTTTGTTCTTCACTTTCAAACAAGTGCTATTTATAAGTTTGGAAGACAGTGGATTTAAACTCTGAGTTGAAAAACAACCTCTTTAATCATCTGAAAACTTGTCTACCACTGCTGCTGCTGCCAAAGCAGCAGGCTTTCCTCCTTTCCACACCACCTGCATCTTCTGGCAGATGGTCTGATAAGTGAACACTGATTTTTCCTCCATGTGTGACAAGTTTCAAGGAATTTTATTTGTGAATGCAGTCATGCTGGAGTGAGGTGCAATCAGTTTAAAATAATCATGCTGAGCAGAGTTTGTTCTCCCTTCTTTGTAACCTCTCTGCAGTTGAGATCACTGCAGAGCTGCCTATAGTAGCTGAAATTGCTATTTTAATGGTACAGCAACATGTAGTCTTTGTAAAAATCACCCTGTGGCCTGCCTCCTTTGGGACAGCCAGCACAGCCTCTTCCTGAGCAGCAGAGGTAGGGTGCTGTGATAAGATGGCAGTACGGAGAACAAGGCCCACAGCCATGGCCCCAGCCATAAAACCTGAAGGCTCTCTTCTTCACTAAAAGTCAACATTTGGCTTTTCATAGTCGTTTCTCTCTACAAGCTCCCACACATCCTGCCTGCATCAAAGCTCATAGTTGGCTGTCCTTGGCAAAACAACAGTAACAGTGCTGCACCTAACAAAGTGAATCTTCTCACATCATCTCATTTGAGCACTGCATCGGCGCAATCGCATTGCACGGTGCAATCAGAGACACAGCTTATTTGTTTTTTGGATGTTGACTGAAATAAATATGTTCTTCTCTATGTCAGGAGTCATATATGGCTTAAGTTCTGTCTTACTTCTGGGAGTGCAGTTATGTCCGTCCTGATATTGTTTTTAAGTAGGTTTTCATCCCAGTAAGCAAAGGCCCCTTTCTCCTTCAGGGTACTATATTAAAGTTCCTTACATAATGTTGTTCATATTTGTCCATCATTTAAACTGTTTGCACAACTGTTTCTGAGACTGGAATAGATTGCTGGGACACAGGCTTATTGGCAAAGCAAGATGTTTAACCTGAATCATTGCCAAAAGCCTGCATGGAGGTTCACCCACTGGATGACTTCCATAGGCCCAGACACAGTGAAATTTTTGCAAATATCAGAAATTGTGTATTGGACACATCACTTTCAAAAACCTGATATTTCCTTTCCATTCTTGAAAAATACTGTCACGTCAGCTCTTCCTAGCTGTGATAGTTCCACTTAATTTGATTAAATGTCCATATTACTGATCTTTTTGGTGACTGTTTACTTCTTCCCACGACATAATATAATAGCGTTCAGAAACTGGAAACAATTCAGTCATCTCTTTCATGTGATTCCAGCTACTAAAGCTTTGCAGTAACAGACCTTCAGTAGTTACAGGGGCTGATTACACAGGAACAATTATAAAAAGGTTCATAGGTTCATAGGTACATTAGGTTGGAAAGGACCTAGAAGATCAGGTCTAGCAACAACTCCATGTAGAACCCGCAATGTTGTTGATTCTGGTAACAATGAAGATTCTGATACAAATGTTATTGTAAAAAATTGTTTCTTAACAACCTGGCTCAGCAGAAAAGATCTTTCCAGATTTGTTAGGAATAGTATAAATTGTTTTGTACCTATAGAAATTAGGAACCATGTATAAGACAATCCGCATTTTGACAAACTATCTGATAGCACTGACAGATTTCTGCCACCAGCAATTGGAATGAGCTGGCAGGAGCTGCAATCACTTCTTCATCTTCCCTGTATTTTACTTCTTTTCATTTTCTTTCCCTCTTATTGTAAAATAACTTGTCTGCAAAACAAAAGAAGTCTTCCAGAATGACTTCAGTGGCCGAAGGAGCAGAATCTGAGCCTTTCTCTTTAAAAAGCAGAGCAGCCTGTTGCTAGGGGAGGCTGCAGTGCACGGCTGCTGGCAGTCCCACAGCTGCTGCATCAGAAAACCCAGGTAGGAAATAACTACTTTCCTTCTAGACCTGCCTAAATGTCACAGTGTTCTGCACGTTTTCATGGGCAAGGCAGATTTAGGAATCTAAAATCCTCAGCATGATGTTCCACGTATTTTTGATATGACTCATTTTGTGAAGAGGAATTAGAGAAACTTGTGTTTGTTTGGGGGTTTTACTGCTTTGGAAACAGACAGCCTCTGAGCTAAAGAAGAGCTTTAGCGTACTTGCTTTCAGTTTTAGTTTACTACTTTTTTTTTTTTTTTAGCACTTGCTCTTGCACTTAATTTCAAGAAATGATTAAGAATTGTTAGAAGAAAGTGGCCATTATGCCCCTGTGGTTTGCTGCCAGCATTCTCTATTTTCATGTGCCTTTAGGAGACTGTTTAAATGTGATACATAAAGTTTGATATGAAAAAGAAGTTTATGATCTGAGCAACAAAAATGCTGCAGCTTCTTGCAGTGTTATATTTTTTGTGTCACAATGCTGGTATCTGATTAAACTTGCACGCAGCCAGGAAACATTGCAGTTTGCAGGCACATCATGCTAGGCACTTGCGCAAGGTGCTGGGGTAACTGGTGCTGAGGTGAATGCAAAGGTGGTCTGGGAGCATCCCATTTGCCTGACAAAACCACATACTTAGGACAGGTTCAGTTCCCTGTGCAACCTGAAGGTACTGTTTAGTTCAGCAACCCGAAAATCCTTTGGGGTAAACAGGGACTACACCTAGGTGGGAGATAACAAAGTCGTTTTCCCTCTGACCATTCTGCCTTTATACTAGGCGTTTTCCAACAGCTAAAGAGTCCTGTGTGGCATGGATGCAGGGCTTGAGGAAAGTATGTATGAGCTTACATACTCAATACAAAGAATGGATGGTGAAATAGGACAGTTGGTGCAGGCCTCGGCACTGATAAAGGAGGTGTAGCGGGTGTGGAAAAGCATCCTGTGTTTTACTCCTGTGAGTTATTTTGCAGGATTTTTAAAATCCAGACTAAATTACACTGTTAGGTGGTAGCAGTATTGTTGGTGCAAGTTTTCTAAAACAGTGCTGAAGTGAAGCAGTAGTAGCATTCAGTGAAGACGTGCAGCAGTAGTAAAACCAGAAATGGTTTCAAACTAAATGATGGAGATATAGTGTAGATATAAGGGAAAATTTTTCTTCCAATGACTGAGGCACCATAACAGGTCACTTGGAGATGCGGTGGCTGCCCCATCTCTGGAAACACTCGGGATCAGGCTGGATGGGGCTCTGAACAACCTGATCCAGCTGTAGCTGACCCTGTGCAGTGCAGGGCAGTTGGGCTGGATGGCCTTTCAAGGTTCCTTCCAACTCAAATGATTCTATGAACTTCCACTAAGCAACAGGCATTTATTTGTATATATAACGGCAAAAAGTATAATTAATAACTCAGTAGTGTCTGGTAGGTTCTTGTAATCTGTAGATCCATCAATACCAGTGCAGCTGATGCAAGTTTGTAATTATTCTTTATACCAGCACAAATACATCACTATCAGATACCATAATGCTTTGAACTGCATCAACGTAAGATGGAATTAATTGAATGTATGTAAGTTGGTTACATTATCTCTTGAACACTGGTTAATGTGCTTAGTCTCTGGTAGGTTAGGAAAACAGTTGTCCCACTTTCTAATCTATATAATTACTTTAGAAGGGATCAAGCTTGGTCTGTGTCTGTGTCAGGAGGAATGAAACTCTTATGGACTGGTACAAGACAAGTGGTGAAGATGCCTTAGGGATGCAAACAGACAAACACACGGCTGTGTTTTCACCGAGTTGCAGGGCTGTGACCCATTAAAGGCACCAGTGCAGCAAGCACAGGAAGCTCCATAGCGGGGTTGGTACGCTGGCCATGACACCGGCGCCTTTGCGCCGGAGAGCGGCGCACAGCGACAAACAGCGAGCTCTCCCACCCCACACGCTCCTCAGCGCGCATGCGCACACGGCATTCAGCGCGGCACTGCACATGCGCACTTGTGTTCCCCCTCCCCTTCAGGGTCGGGGGTCGTACCGCTGGCGGCTGCCTTCGCTTCGTCCCGTATCGGCTCCACTCACTCATGCGCTCTCCGTTTCTGTCCCGCTGCAGCTGCAGGGACCTGCCGGCCGCCCCGAGCCGCGGGAGGAGCGAGGGAACGCCGCCAACATGGCAACAGCCCCAGCGGCCGCTGCCCCTCCGGCGCCGCGCAGTGAGTGGTGGGCGGGGCGGGGCGGGGCGGTTGGGGCTGGGACGCTGTCGTTGCGAGAGCGTATAGCTAGCTACTCGGGTTTTCATCGGTGTCAGAGTGGGATGTGTTGTTCTTAAACTCGCTGCACTATGGGCGGTGGCATGAATAATAGGTGATTTATTGGCGTCAATTAGAGTCGCAGAACGGCCCAGGTTGGAAGGGACCACCAGGGTGATGAGTCTCACCAACCTCCCCGTTTAATACTAAACCGGGTTGCCCAGGGCCCCGTCCAGTCTGGCCTTGAACACCTTCAGGGACGGGACATCCACAGCCTCTCTGGGCAGCCTGTTCCAGCACCTCACCACTCTCAATAGTAAAGAACTTCCCCTGACATCCAACCTAAATCATCCCTCCCTCAACTTGAAACCATTTCTCCTTGTCCTGCTGTTATCAAAGAGTTGACTCCCCTCTTGTTTATAGACTCCCTTTAGGTACCTAAAGGCTGCAATTAGGTCACACCGCAGCCTTCTTTTCTTCAGACTGAACAAGCCCAGCTCCCTCAGCCTGACTTCGTAGGGGATGTGCTCCAGCCCCCTGATCATCTTTGTGGCCCTCCCCTGGACCCTCTCCACCAGCTCCTGGTCTTTCTTGTGCTGGGGGCTCCAGACCTGGACACATGCAGTATTTGCTGTGGGCACCTGCAGTGTAGGAATGTTTCTGTCTCTTTGAAGATCTTTGTGCCTGCTTGTTCTAGAGAGGGTGTGCTCTAGGCAGGTGGAGGCCCAACAGCTTTTACCCTGTATTGCATGAGGAAACCAAGAGACACCCTCTAGTGATGGTTGTTTTATTTTGTCCATTTTCCATAAATAAACAGAACAGCATAGATGTGTATTGAAAGGAGATCTCTGGCTCTTAGTTCCTGTGTGAAAAGTGTTCTATTTCCTCAAAGATTTCGCTCAACAAAAATTCATTCTCCCCTCTTCTGATAACCCTCTTTTCTGGGATTCTGCTAGCTTTGTTACAGTGGAGTGAGAAGTACTGCATGTGGTGACCTGAATTAAAGTGGTTTACTTGATAGGAGTTCGTCTGTCTGTTTTGTTTGTCTGTTTTCCAAATACACTCATCTTAAAAAAGCTCTCCACTTCCCGTATTGCTTCATTGTTTATAGTGCCTCTATGGTGTTAAAGTACACATAACACGCACAAACCCTTTTATGAAAAGGGAACTGTATTTTAGTGCAAGTGAGTGATGGTTAACGGCTGCAGAACTTTCAGTTTGTGATGTCGCTCAAGAGTTTGGTTTCTTCCATTTGCTTTCTCATTCTGGTTCCAGTATGGCAGACTTTCTGTAAAACAAACCATGTAGCTATTTCTTCTTTTCATGTCACAGATGATGTTTGTCCATGGGGAGGTCATGCTTGACCAACCTGGTGGCCTTCTATGATGTTGTCACTGGCTGGGTGGATGGGGGAGGGCGGTGGATGTAGTCTACCTTGATTTCAGCATGACATCCTTATAACAAAGCTAAGGAAGTGTGGGATAGACGAGTGGACAGTGAAGTGGGTTGAGAACTGGCTGACTGGCAGAGCATAGAGGGTTGTCGTTGGCGGTATAGAGTCCGGTTGGAGGCCTGTAACCAGCGCTGTCCCCCAGGGGTTCGTGCTGGGTCCAGTCTTGTTTAACATCTTCATCAGTGACTTTGATGAGGGGATAGTGGCCACCCTCAGCAAGTTTGCTGATGATATGAAGTTGGGAGGATTGGCTGACACGCCGGAAGGCTGTGCTGCCATTCAGCGAGACCTGGACAGGCTGGAGAGCTGGGCAGTCAGAAACCAGATGAAATTTAACAAAAGCAAATGTAGAGTCTTGCACCTAGGGAGGAATAATTGCATGCACCAATACAGGCTGGGGGATGACCTGCTGGAGAGGAGCTCTGTAGAGAGGGACCTGGGTGTCCCGGTGGACGACAGGTTGACCATGAGCCAGTAGTGTGTTCTCGTGGCCAAGAGGGCCAACGGCATTCTGGGATGCATTAAAAAGAGCATGGCCAGTAGGTCAAGAGAGGTGATCCTCCCTCTCTACTCTGCCCTGGTGAGGCCTCATCTGGAGTACTGTGTCCAGTTCTGGGCTCCCCAGTATAAAAAAGACAGGGATCTCTTGGAAAGAGTCCAGCACAGGGCCACAAAGATGGTGAAGGGCCTGGAGGAATCTCCCCTATGAAGAAAGGCTAAGTGAACTGGGTCTGTTCAGCCTTGAGAAAAGAAGACTGAGAGGTGACCTGATCCAGGTTTATAAATATCCAAGGTGTGGGGGACCAAGTGGCGAGGCCAGACTCTTTTCAGCAGTGTGTGGAGACAGGACAAGGGGGAACGGACAGAAACTGCAGCACAGGAGGCTCTACACAAATGTGCACAAGAACTTCTTTACGGTGAGGTTGACGGAGCAGTGGCATAGCTGCACAGGGGGTTGTGGATCTCCTTCTCTGGAGATATTCAAGACCCGCCTGGACACCTACCTGTGTGACCTGGTGTAGGGAACCTGCTTTGGCAGGGGGTTGGACTCGATGATCTCTTGAGGTCCCTTCCAACCCCTATGATTCTATGATTCTACTGGTCTTCAACAGTTCAGTCAGCCCTCGCCCTTTATTTTTCTAATGCAGTCAATGATAGAACTTTACTGTTTTCATTTAGTATCATGTCATGTCTGCTTAGATGCCTCTGTACCTTTTGTAAATGGAAAAATGTGGCAGTGTGTCAGTCCAGCAGCCAAAATAGCAAGTCACACTTCCAAATTTTGGCTATGCAGATAGCTGCTCATTTCTGCATGGGGTGAAATAGAGAGACTCGGTAGGATAATGGTGCTTCCAGCATAAAACGTAGTGTGAATTTCTTTGATACAGCCCTGAAAATGTGATCTACATAATGCTCATATAGGTGTCTGTCTTCTCCCGCTACATAAATATGTCCTGAAGCTAAGAAATTACTTGGCTGGAGAGCCTGTTCACATAAACAGAACAGAATTCCATTCACTGAGAAGTAGAGTAAATGTCTGTGATCTTTCTTCAAGGAACTACAGGATCCTGTAGTAATTGATGCATTGATTTTAATTTTACCATAACCATTTAAGCCTTAAAATGTTTTTCATTACATACAGAAAGCTTCATTCCTGTTATCACATGGTATTGATTCATTCATGAGAAAAAAAATTTCTGCATGTGGAGCATCAGTTTTGCAGAAGCTTCAAGTGATGGAAGAGTAATTCTGTGCTATTTTTGAAAGTTTACAGGGAGTTGTAATGTATTTCAGAAAATGAAAGCAGATTCTTACCTGTTGTTTTGTATTTGTTGTTAATTGGGACGAAATTGAGCTGCAGCAGTTGCTCCTATGAAGTGTAGTATGCTTTTACACACTGGGTTAGGATCACTGTAAGCAAAAAAAAAAAAAAAGAAAAAACCTTAGAGACTTGAACTGATGCTTATTCCATAGCTGATTTTTAGAGTCTTGTTTTATTGTAATTAAAGTCCATCATTTCCATCCCTGGGAGACACGTGGCCTTTCTGTGTCCAGGAACATGTTGTAGACTTCAATTTGTGAAAAAGGATTTTTCTTTCCTCAGTTGCAAAATTAAGTGAAGTCTGTCAGCAATTCTGACTTCTCTTAGTCTTTGCCTGCGCATCTGGCAAACAGATAAATTTCATTTCATCATTCAATCCACTAATAGATACTTTAAAGACTAAGGCAGATCCTGAGAATACCTAAACAATTTGGATTTTGAATTCAATAATTGTTACTCACTTATCTTTTTAAATGTAGTTCTAGTGACCTCCAGTTCTCCCTCTGCATCCATCTCTTTATGTCATTTCATCAGAACATTTCCTAATGATGGACGTTTTCTGTAGTACACACTCAGAACCTTATTCTTTTTCCAAACCATCACATGACTGGATAAAATGCATGTTGATGAACTTGTCCTGACAAGTCTTTGTCATGGCTTGCTTTGGCCTGCTGTTGTTTCTTACTGTCTTCTGGATATTTACAAGTAGGCTGCTTCAAGCTGGTGGATGAGGAGACAATGACACAACTAGGGTCTGTTTTGATAATGAAGAAATTAATGACCTATTTCAAAAAGAGAAGCCTCTAACTGATCCTTTTTCAAGCTGTTAGGTTTCTCAGCTGTTTTCAGCCAAAATATTCTGGACAGTTTTGAAAAGAGGATAAATGCGACCCTCTTAGTGTGGTGGTGCAGCTGAGGGGAAGGGACATGGATACCAACTCCAGGTACTGCATAGAACACGAACATCATTCTGCTTAATACATAAAACTGGTGGAACTTCAGTCACTTGGTTACACGTTATCTCATTTATAATGTACACTTAATCATTTGACCTCATGTGAGAGGGTGGGCTGTAGGCATCCACTCCTTTGTGTTTCTGTCCCCGAGACCATAGCTTTTTTTATAAACAACTTGATAATTATTTATCCTTCTAATTTAGAAATTGAGGGATTCAGTAGGGCATGAGGTCACTCTACAGATATTTTCTTGAATCTGCCAGAATAGATCATTATCTAAGAGGATCTGATGAAGATGATGGGGGAGGGGATTCCATCAACCCTCAAAAGAAGATGAGATTGTGATAAGTTTGATGATCAGAGATGAGTTCTCATTCACCTTAAATTTTGGAAAGAAAAGCCTGGGCCTTCTGGGAACACCCAGTTTAAATTCCTAAATCAAACAGGAATTCTCCTGTAAGAGTGTATTGTAAAAGCTAGATCCATTGCAACTACAGCATTTAAATTAATGGTCTGTAAAGTCTGAATTACAAAACCGAGCCAATTTTTTTTCCCTGTCAATTTTGTTGGAATATGGGAGTCTGTAGGCAATAAGCAGGCTTATTTTCCATAATTTGTAATTATTTTATAAAACAGTCATTTAATCATGTTGCTGTGTTTTCTCTTTCAGGCTTGCCCCCTGCTCCTTCTACTTCAAGAGTGGGGTTTTCAAAACTTTCTGTCAGGGAGCGTATGAGAGAGAAACTAAAAGCAGCGAGGGTATGTGTCCTTCAGAAGTCTTGTCGGGTTGGCTTTCTTCTTGAAGAACCAGCAGCTTCAGTTTGCTTTTCTAGCATTATGTGTGACTTAATTGGTTATCTGCTTTTTTAATTCTAAAGCCAAAATAATATTTAATTCTTCAGTACAGTTTCTTATTTTTTTTCCAGTGATTTTCTCATGCTATGTTTTTTTTTTTTTCTGAAGTTCTGTATTTCAGTTGTTTCTAATATAGAATGTATCCTTTTTAATAATTAAAATTATGAAATCATTACAGGACTTTTTCATGTTTTCATCAAAAACATTACTGCGCTCTTTTGAAATCAGTGGATTGGCTTACAAGTTTACTGTGCATTTAATAAGGACTATTAACATCATCTAGGTCTAGAAAAGTGCTTAAGCTGATTATATAGTTAAAAAACTCTGTCCCTAATACAACATGCATGAGATGTTGAGTTCCTAGGAATTAATGTAGCTTTGCTCCTATTACATTTGTGTTACCACTAAGCATTATTTCTTCTGTTTGTTAAGTCAAAAGCAGAAGCTGCTTTATCTCAAGAAGAGCTGGGTTCACAGCCAAGATGTTTAAAAAGCTTCAGAGAAAGGAAAGCAGAACTCAGACTGGATGAAGTGGTAAGTGCTCTTGGGCTCAACTACAGAAGACCAATTTCATTCATTTTATTGTGATTAAAATGATATTATTTGCCCTTATTTTTTTAAGCAGTAATTGAAGAGGGTCCTGTTTTAACGTGCATGTTAAATGACAATCATTTTCTTTAACAGAATACCTACACTGTAATTAAACTTATCAGAAGAAATGAACCTGTAAATAACATCTTGAAGTACTTAAGTTACTGTTACAGTAAAGAACACTCTATAATAGCTTTATATAAATTTATATCGTCCAGTTGCTAAATGCAGTACCTGCTAAACTTCAGGTTTGTCACTGTGCTGTATTTGCATTTCCTTGTCACTATTTTGTATTTCTTTTTTTTTTTTTTTTTTTTTAGTATAAGCATATTCTTTGTTAGGAAATTAATTCTGCATTAAATAATAAAGGCTGTGCCTGTAAAGCTTGCACACAGCTATTTGCTCCTTTTGGAGTAAGCCTCATTAAATATATAGTTTATATATAAAATAAGAAATCTTATTTTATTTTTTAATGTTTGTTATTAAAGCATACAAAAAGAGAGCAACAGAAACATAAAATGCAGTGGGATACATGACCCTGTTTTTGTGAAACTAACGCATCAGACTGGTTTGATGGGGCAGTGGTTGCAATACCTAGTGAACTCAAGATGTTTATTAGGAGTTTTTTTGAAATCTTACTCTTCTTCTGTTTTACCCTTTACAATAATTGTTCACAAATGTATATACCACCAAAATGTGGTGACGTGATAAAGGGTGACCATGAACTCAGGGATATTTCTCTCTGATAGGGGTGGGCTTGTAAAAGTCTGGTAAAGAGACATGATCTAATTTTGGATTGCAGCTCTATACATTCTGATTGAAAATTCACAGGTAATGAATTTATGCTGACTGGAAATGGAGTTGCAAGTAAACCGAAATAATTGATTTTTATTTTTATTTTTCTTGCAATCTTGAAACTTGTTAACAAATTCCTTTATCAAAACGGAAAGCATGTCTGCATATTTTTCTTTCTTCACAGGACTGTTTAGCAGTGTAACAATCTATAATGCTGTTTGCCATAACTTGAGTTAGCACTGCACTGTGCCCTGGTTTCAGCTCAGGTGGGGTTCTTAGTGCACTTACATTCCATTGGTGCCAGGTGATGGTTGTGCCAGGTCTCTCTGCATGGCAGAACCATGACTATGATAGTGCATGGGCCAGGGTAGGTACAGACTGCATTGTGAGCTGTGCTGGGCCACGTGCAGGCTGTGAGTTGCACATTGAAGCTTCAGAAAACTAGGAGGGCACATCTGTGCTATTCCCTTCCTTGAGAAGGCAGAGGAATGTCATCCACAGGGTTTCAGAGTAGCCTACCAATAATTCTTTGAAAGGGGAGGGGTGGGGAGGGAACAATCCAGTTTGTATTCAGGCAACCAAGCATGAAGGTTGTTTTTTTTTTTAATTTTTTTTTTTATTAAGCACATATATGTTATCCCTCATTTCCTTGGGGCAATAGAAGTAGCTGGCTTTGGGCTCATTATTCCCTCCATGGGCAACATTGTTGGGCAACAACACTCCTGCCAGGACCTCCAGGCTTGTGCTGTCTGCCAGCCTCTCATTTGTCCAGTCCCTGGGATGGGCTGATTTCTTGTTGCTGCCCTTTTACTGCACTTCATGGGTGGTAAGTATGTTGTTACCTGTTTTCAGGAGCACAGGAACAGTCTTGCCAGCAGTGAAGAGTGTATTCCATGAACTGTTTCTTGATGCTTTGCAGTCTACTACTTGACCCATAATAAAGCTGGAATGACAAATAAATATACCCCGTTAACATAAATTTAGAGTCAGAGTAATTTTAATCTTAGCAATTGTAATTTCCTTTTTTTTACTGTGAAAACACAGCATCTAATCTCAGTACTGAGCTGTGGTTTTGTTTGTTGGTTGCTTTTTTGATGAACTGTTGTGTTAAAAGTTATGCTTTGTTTTGTTCTTTGTGCAGCCTGCTGATAAACTTGGAGAGATGCAAAAGGACGGATCTCACTTATCATCAAAAATAAAGTTTTCTGATTCTGTGAAAAAGCTCAAGCAAAAGTCACCGGTAAATACCAGTTCTTTCATTTCAGTAACTGACATGAATTTTATTTAAGCACTATATGGCTTTGTGATTCTGTTTGAGTAATCAATCGGAATTTGGTCTTGAGCAGTGGAAAGGAGTTTATATAATTTAGGCATATACTGTTAGAGAATTTTTAGAGTATAGTATAAAATGGAAACCAAACATAAGAATTACATTGGGTTATTTAATTTTAAAAAATCAAGTAAATCCATCCATATGCAATTAATGGGGCTTGGAGGAAAAAGTGTTCCTTCTTTTAAAGTCTCTCAATTGAATGCACCAACTGGTAGTTAAGGGAACATAAATGTTTATAGTCAAAAAAGTTCATGTTAATTCTTACATTAGAGCTTTCATTCTAGCACTCAAAGGTGCCTCAGTCTTTCACAGGCAAAATACAATTAGAAATTTATCCTTAAGTGATTCATCTGCATTATTATTATCCATCATTATATAATGATATCTGCATTGTAGCCAGAATTTAAAACTTTGTTCTTCTCATTGACAAAGTATCATTTTAAAATGTTTCAAGTCGCTTAGAGCATTTGTGTAGGGTCTCTTCCAGAAAAAATAGCTATCCAGTAACAAGTGTTTATACATGGCCATTACTATTAATATTAATGGAAAGATAGTTTTCCTTGCCTTAAATTTCTTTAAAATATTGAGTAAAAATGTTTGGTTTTTTTTCTTTTTACAGGTCCAGAGTGATTATCCTTCCGTTGAAGAAGCATATAATTTCTTTACCTTCAATTTTGATCCTGAACCAGAGAGTAGAAGGGATGGAGCACGGAAAGGGAGTGAATTAAATGAAGAAGAGGCAGAAGAATACGTAGAAACCCATGAGGAAGAACAAGAGGAGGATGAAACGGTGTGAGCTATAGAATAAATGTTCATAAATTTAATCAGACTTGAACTGATTATAATCATGTGATACAAAATAGCAGCTTTTGTTCCCTTAAAAATTCTGAAGGCATACTTTCTTAAATTCTGTACTGTAAGAAATAGGTGAACTTATGGTGATGTTTGCACCTGAACTATAGGATGAAGATGCACGCCTAGTTAAAGATGCTGATTTGTTCGTTATGGGACAGGCAGATGAAGATTTTCTAGTAATGAAGCCTGCTGAGTGTGAAAGATACTCTGAACAACTGCAAAAAGAAAAAGAATTTCTATTCATTCCCAGCATGCAAGCAGGTATGAAGATGGTACATACCATTTGCTTCCTGGATTTTGCATAGCATTGCACTCTTTGATCTACTGAAAAATGGTGCATCTGCCTGGCTGGCAGTAGGAAGAGATTTAATGGCTGTGTCTGATAGTGATCATCACTGAGTCTGTGTCTGAAAAGGTCTGACAAAATGGATTAGCTAGTAATATGCACACCTTCACAGGTCACCATGTGGTATGCTGGCAAGTGAACTTGGCACATTGGTTGCTCTGGTGGGTAACGTTGTGCCTTCTGTAGTAAATGGAAGGTGGCTGGCCCCTTTTTCACTGGGATTTAGCCATTAAGTTATTTAGCGTGTGCATATACCATAACCTGTTGCATATTTTGGTACTAAAAGTGATCTATGCACTGCATAATATATATTTTTTGTTTACTTGACCACATCTGTAGTTTTTTCCATATGACAAGCTTACCAAGAGTCATTAAATGATTCTATGATTCTGTGTATGTAACATTAGGATTTCTGCGATGTAAGGGTATCAGTTGCCATCTAATATTTGAAGTGAAAGAAATGGAAATGAGTTCTGCAGTGGTATATAACTAAAATGATACTGGGACAGCTTGCAATGAAATACCAGTATTTTCACAATCAGTTCCTCTCTTTTTTCATGTCTTGCTCTGAGCTCTGCCTGGTTGCAGTGTGTTTTGCTGTGTTGTGATTTAGGGGATCACTGTACCTACTATATGTATCGGTGTAATTACTTGCTTCTTGGATGTAGGAGGAAAATGCTCTTTAAAAACCACTGAGCCCATGCACACCAGTGAAGTCATGCTGCAAATGGTGTTTAAAGACTCCCCCCTGCTATTACTGAGTTACTATGAGTTTTTATGCATGTTCTGTATCTTGTACAAGAGTAGCCTGAACCAAACCAGTAATAGTAGTTAAAGCTTTACTTTATACAGGAGTGGCTTCAGAATGTTCATGTAGTCGATGGTTACTGCTAAAAAAAAGTTCTACATAGTTAGGGAAGAAACTATTAAAACTGAACTCCACTAAACTGTTTATAGAATATTTGAAGTATATGCTTAATTATCTGTTTAGAAGATCTGTGATACTTTTATAATGAACTTAATCTATGGATCTGTCTTGATAAAGAAAATGACCTATCTTACTTATGTACTTCTTTTTTCTATTTTACTTAGGAATATACTGCTGACAGCATGTTTAATATTGTTTAAATAATGCATAGCATAGGTTGGTACAGAATAAGCAAATTGGAACTGCAGTTTTAAGATATTTTATGTGCTTTTATGTATAATTTCTTATTAGTGCCTATTTCTCAGAAGATACCTGAAAACATGCAGCCGAGGTACCTTGAGGATGAGGGTCTTTATGCAGAAGAAAGACCCTTTGTATCACCATCTAATCAAAATATTTTAGAAAACAGAATTCTAAAACAAGAACAGGTAAGTCATCATTATATTTTTAACCGTTTTTTTCCAGACTTATCAGCACTTTATTTCACTATAGTATAGGCCATCAGTAAATAGGAAGGTCATGGTAATATGGGGCTTTCATCTTTACAATGTTTAACTGTGTTAGACTTCAGGAAACATGGATTTTTGTTGGAGTGTGTTTTAGTGTACCCCAATAGATAGAGCACTAGACTGGGTCTTACAGAACTGATGTCCTCCTGGTTTTACTCAAAGCTTACTGGGGGAAAAATCACTTGCTTGTACATGCCACAGTTTATTTTCCACTAAAATAGGAGGAAATATAACTTTTTTTTATTAGAAGAAAATGGGTGGTATGTATAGAGACTAAAATTGGGACTGGGCCCTGTAGTTATGTACTAAAAGATAATAACAAAAGCAGTGTGGAATGTCATCTGTGTCCTCTAAAGGTAAGATGAGTGATGCACCTGTAGGAATTCATTGATCAGACTGGAAGTATAATTAAATATGATATAAATTATCTGATTGTGCTTAAGATTTATAAGAGTAGCTAATAGAAAGGTCTGAGAAGGTGCTTTGAATAGGTCTTATGCTGTACTGAGCAGTGTGTAGGTTAGTATACATTTAAACTAGAATTTAGCAGAATATAGAGTATATAGACTATATCCACTGTATTTTCTAATGTTTCATTGAATAACTGAAGTTGGAAGGCACCCAGAAGGTTCACTGTGTCACTTCTTTAATTCTTTCAAGCTTGGTGCCATTATCACTTTTTTGTGAAGTCTTTCGACTTCTTCCTGTGCTACAAAAGCCTCTTTCATGAACCAGTTTGAGTCTAAGACTTAAAATTGTTTGGTTTCAGCCACTTAGTTTTCTGGATGGTTTCACTGTGTGACCACGGCAATACATCTGGCTCTAGCTAGAGTCAGCCTAAAACAGGTGTGCGTAAGGAGGGCAGCCTAGCATCTTGCAGCAGCTGCACTGGTTCAAACTTTACTTGGATGCTGTTCATGAGAGCAAAGGGATGAATTACATCAGTGGTTCATCTGGGAAGCATGAATAGCAGTCATCGCCTCACCTGCTTTCGTGGAGGCTGTTCTTTAATTAGTTCAGCTTTCAAGTTCTAGACTAGAGAAGTTGAGAGGTGCTTTGATAGATGATCTCTCTGAGCTGTTGTTTAGTTTTATAATTCTTTGCTTTATAACTCTTATATTCCAATTTAAAGATGGGAGTGGTAGTTGTGTGTAAAACTACGATTATTTGAATTGTAGCCATTTAAGAAAATACAATGTTTAAATATAAAAGAAAAAAATCAACATTTAATGAGTCTGTTAACAATGTTTAACACTGAAAGAAAAAACTAAGTAAATACGTTTGAGCAAGCTCTTGGTTCTGTGATTTCAAAAGGTTTTTTTAGTCAGAAACAGTCACCTTTTCTTCCATAGTTAGCCATAATTGTTTTTGATGAGAGTTAACATTTCTCAAGTCACTTAGATATGGAAAGAACTATCAAATTTTATCTTCCTTTGTAGGGGAAAGAGTGGTTTGGTGATGATGGCAGAATCTTAGCAATGCCTAATCCAATTAGACAATCTTCTACTAGGCCTCCAATATTCTCACTGGAAGAAGGCATTGCACCAGAGCTTGAAACAATCTATAGAAAGGTGGGTGTTTTTAATATATGTTACTACTGGGAGCCTGGAGTCTTGCAGGTTAAGGCTCAGTAGTTAAATGTAGGCAGTGGGAAACTGGTTGACTTCTGTCACAGGATCGCTTCGCATAATAGTTTTCTTGGGACTTGTAAGTCCATTTTATTTTTATTTAATTTTTTTTAATATATACTTTTTAATTTTCAGGCAATAAAAACTACCACTGCCAATCAGTATCTTATTGGACCTGGAGATTTTCCGGGGCCATTTCAACTGGATATTGATATTTCTGGACTAATATTCACCCATCATCCCTGTTTTAGCCGTGAGCATGTACTAGCAGCTAAACTGGCTCAGTTATATGATCAGTATTTAGCCAGAAAACAGAAGAACCTTACTGAACTTCTCACAGACAAGGTATTTTTATTGCTGTATTATAGTGCGATGAGATGCTAGTCAAAGGTGAAAACTGTTTGGTTTTTTTCTTCATAGCGATGACATTTCAATGATGTTACAAATAGTGTTTTGTCAGAACATTAGAAGCCTAATGTCATCAATGTCACACTATCTGTTAATTTTTTTGTTTGTTCATTTAAGCTGCGTGCTTTGAGGAATGCTGTGCAGTGTAGCATAGACAGTTCTGGTGCTCCTGGTACCACAGCACAACAGAGCATACCTGAATACAAAATTGAAATCAGGTACGTATGGATTTGTTAACTCAATGCTTTTTAAAGCTTTTCCATTCTGTGCTGGAACAGAATATAATTCATGAGTCATTTCCAAGAATGTAAAAGTTCTAGAAAAATTTTGAAGGCAAAAGAAATTTTACCAATAAGTTGAGTAAAAAAACATGAAGAAAATACAGTGTGAAATTGTAGCAGAAATTTTATATTCAAAAATAGTCTAACTTGATTACTTGTTACTGGTTGTTTAGAAATTACTGATGTTCTTTGCACAGTTAAAGAAAGGTCAGCTGAAACATGGAAGCTGACACAATACTGCAAGTGATGTAATTGTTTGAACAGACAAAAAGGCTTGTTTTTATTTCCATCTCCCTTGTTCTCATTACACAAGGCACCTGGCATCAAAACCATTATCTTGATTCACTGTACATTCTTAGGTATGTTGGTCATTTATTTTATTTTTTTTGCCAATGGGTTAATATAAAATGGTAAGAGTTTTCTTTTACGTTATTACAGTTATTGTTTTTGGATGGTAACTGGGTATCAAAAGTATCGTTCAGTTTTTGGCTTGGTAATGAAAGTTAGTATTTATTTTGGCAGATGGTGAGCTGTAAGTATAAGCAGGGGGATTAAAAACTAAATTATTTTGGAGATCTAAGCTGAATAGCCTTTTTATTAGTGTGTAGGTCACTCTGAAAGTAATACTTCCTGTTTATTTCCTTGGAACCTAAAACATACAAAGAACACAGTTAGTACTCTTTAATAGAGCACATTCTCAGCTGCAAAACACTGTTTTTCAGCATAGCCAATTTGTATGGGTGAGCTGATCATTATGCTCTTTATCTTGTGGTGTGACAGCTGTACATGGCTGTCTGGAATGTGGCATGTATTTCATGATGCTGTTGCCACTGCTGAAACACACCACCCACCACTGCACTGTGCTCACATCCACCGTTCGGTCTCCATAAACGTTCAGCAAGAGTCAGTGAATGTCAGCAGCTGTAATTGTTTGTCTGTGGAGGAATTAAGTTCCAAGTGCCTGTACTTCATCCGCACTTTGTGTCAGGTGCTGTTTTGTCACACAGCGACGAGTTGAAATATTGGTGAGAAGGTTCAACTTGTGCTGCCACACCACCCGCATCCACCTCTGACATCGTGGGCTAACGTAGTAAAGTACAGGGAGCATTACTTTTGGAACAGCCCCTTTATATACTTAAAAATCTGTAAGTTTATCGGAAGTCTGAAACTGGGCAATAATGTATTAGCTTAAGAAAAACAAAGTTTAAAATGATGTAGGGGATCACGTGAGTAAAGTTTATAATACAATTTAAAATAAAATCCACATTCTTTTTTCAATCACAATTCTGTGAGTCTTGGAACCTTCACCAGCTTATACTCATACATCCATGCTACTCTTAATTTGGAAATTGCTTCTTCATATTTTCATCCTTTACATATGCTGTCTTACCATATCTTAGTATCTGTGCAGGATATACTAGAACATGCCTATACTGTATTCTTAATAATGAGGTACAAAGTCTTTCATCAAAAAAAGATTTTATTTAGTTTTTATTAGTATTTCAACACATCTGATTAGCAGCAAAAGGTGTGCAGTTACCATACAATTCCTTAGAGACAGGAGCTCTCAACTGGAAAAACAGATTGGGAATAAGAGGGTTCAGTATGAAAGGGAGGCTCTTGTATTCTGGCACCAACCCTGCAGCTTGCTGTATTGTTAACCCTAATTAGAGAATTCCTTCTGGATGTCTTAAGACCTTTCCTAGTTCTTGTGTGCTTGCTTTAGTTTAGTGTCACGCTATTAGGAATCAGGAGAAATTTGACTGAAATCAGTGAGATCAGTGTTGTGTAAGTAATGTGAGATGAGCTTGGCTGGGGTTACTGTCAGGCTTTCATGTCTAATTCTTCTTGGCTACAGCTCTGTTGTTGGAAGCTGTTACATGTGAGGCTCAGATAGGCTCAGGATTGTTACTATCATGGTGTCCCACCTAACTGGGACCACGTATGTTGGTGAAAATATCTGATCTGTCTTGTCTCAGTATTAGCATTTCATTTCCCTAACAATCAGTCTAGTGCACTCATGAAAAACCGTGGATGTGAAGAGAGCGTAGCATGGAAAATTATGTTTCCGATATTTCCTCCACCCTCCAATAACATAATTCCTGTGTTCTCTTCACTGTCTAAACATCAGAGCTGTAGTTTTCCATTGATTTGAGCAAGGAGTGTCATGTAAGTGCAGAAAAGCTTTGCAAATAAGCAATTTCAGCCCTTCTGCCTCCATTTGCTGAAGAGGAAATGGTATTCTGCAGATTGAAGGCTTCCTGCCCTTCTGGCTGAGGTATTTCAGAAGAGGTGATTCTCTCCTGAAATGTCCTGCCACATAGAATAAATTAAATAGGCGTAATAACTGATGGCTGTGTTCCTGCAGTCTTTAAGCACCTTCTTGCCTTCTGGTTTCATCTTGTAGGACAGAAAATAACAGGATTTCAAGCTACACAGATAAATGCTAGCTAATGAAATAGAGCAGTCACTCATCTTACTTCCCAAAAAGTCTCTATTACAACTTTTATTGTTTTTGCTACCTCTGCTTGTTGTTTTAAGTAATGTTTGATTTATTACTTCTCTGAACTGTAGCTCAGGCACCCTTTCTTCCATGCTCTCTGAATATTGCTAGTAATAATGTTTTAGTTGACCTCTTGTTTTCTTTCCTTTACCCCTCATTACTAGTACTAGGCATGTTTAGCTACCATGGTAGTACTGGAAGAAGTCTGTAGTTCTTGATGTCAGTGTGTGTTCATCATTAAAGATGCTAATGAATATCTGTTTGACAAAAATTTGGAAGGGTGGAAATGTGAAAGTCAGAGGCAAAAGAACCCTGTTAATTTTGTTAGTGTGAAGAATATCGTTGGGCTATTTGTATTACTTCATACATAGCTACATTACTTCATCTTTACTAGTGCTTTTTAGTGGAGCTAGAAGCATGTTAAGTATAGAACATATTTTGTAATGTATGACTCCAATAAGCATTACTTCATAGCAGCAGTGTTCGTTTCCTGGGCTGTTGTTTACAGGCATTGACTTAAAAATGTTCTTAATGATGTACAGCTGTAATAAGCATTAAAGAAGATTTAGAAGTCTCTAGAGAATGAACTGTAATTGAAGTCAGATTGTCCAAAGTTCACAAGCCTAGAGCGGAGAGTACTGATAGTGAAGGAAACTAAATCCTGTCATCCTCAACTTCGTCTGGTTTTTATGCACCTTGGATTTAAACTGCTGCAGCCATCAGTCACATTGAGATACCACATCAATTGGCTTTTGGTATCCAAGCTTTTCATGGTATTGTTCTGCTGAGTTACACAGCTCTGATTTTATGCATATGTTTATATATTTCTAGGCAAACCAGAAGACTTCGTGATGCTGAACAAGAAAAAGATAGAATGTTGATTAAAAGTGTTATAAAAGTTTGGAAACAAATGAAGTCCCTCCGTGAATTTCAGAAGTTCACTAACACACCCATGAAGCTTTATTTGAGGAAGTATGTTTTGATAACACTGTGTTTCATTTGCCAGCAGTGAGGTTTTAGTGAGATTTGGGATGTGAAGGGTGCAGAAGTGAGTATTTGAGTAATGTCTGTCGCTGGCTGAGCTTGCCAGACTTGGAGAAGGAAGCTTCTAAGGACTAACAAGTAAAGAGAAACTCATTGAACTCATTTTGGATGGTAGCTGCCTGCTGTCAACTCTTGTAGACTGTGCGAGTGTTTTTCACCAGATTGTGCTTTTGATATAATGGAATTCATGGAGAAGTGGACTTAAGCTATACATGATAAAATTTAATGTAACATTTAGAGTAATTTATACGTCATGTTCATACAACTGTTTTGAAGGGAAGAAGTTGATCAGAGATCAGATGAAAAAGCATATGAAGCAGAAATTCAGGCTGAGATAAGTGAATTACAAGAAGAATATATGGAAGAATATGAGAAGAAAATGGAGGAATATAAAACTGAGCTACAAGAGTGGAAATCCTGGAAGAAGGCACAGGTTTGTGTATATCATTGTTTACATCATTGCTTCACAAGAATTACATTATTATTGAAAATGTTCATAGCTTATTCTTGTAATACAGAAAAGCCAATTCCATAATGGGTGTAACTAAATTTTCTAGTGTATTTGGATGTGCTCTGTCTGTGTAGAACATGCTAGTGAGTTGCATGGGAAAACATGTGGTTGGTTTGGTTTGACTGAACATCCAAGTAATCTGTGAGTTTACAGAAGAATGAAATTCCTTGCAGTTGTCTAAAGCTGAATCCTGGAGTTGTGCAGATCAGGAGAAAGTGAGAAGTGCATTGTATCCTGCTCATTTATTTTTGGATTTGGTGTAGAGGGAGGACATAATTCTGCTGCTAAGCAAAGAAGTTATTACTACGTATGCATTCACTTTGTCCATCTGTGCACACAGTGCATCTTGAAGAACTGTAGCTGCTATTTGAGTAACCTTTCTTCAGTCCCAAGAGTATATGCATGGTAATTCTGAATGAGATATCAGCTGCTAACAAAAACATTCCAGAAACAGTTGCCTTGTGTGTTAAACAGAGCTTAAATAATGTTTTGTTTGAAGCACATCTTGTTCTTGAAGCCTATCAGTGGAATGCAGTGCTGAATTTCAAATCTGAAGTAGTACTACAGAATAAAAGACATCTTCTATTTCTGTGCAGTGATTTATAAAGTTAGAGTCATTTCCTGTTCAATGTGTGCTGTGAATTAAGGGAGCAAGAGAAAAAAGCTATACTGATTGAAACAGTATAGCTAGAACATTATTATTCCTATATGCAGAAATCCAAAAAGAAAAAGAAGAAAGACCTTCAAGTAGAAGAATCAATAGAAGACTGTGATCTTGGTGAGGAGCCTGTAAAACCCATCCCACCGAAAATGGTCAATAGCCTGGAAATAGAACAGCAGGTTAGAGAAAAAGCCAACAAATTCAGAAGGAAACCTGGAGAGCCTGCTTTAATTCCTGAACTAGTCTTGTCAGGAAGCATAACTCCAAGTGAACAGTGTCCTCGGTAAGATAAATTGTAATACAGTTCTTGCAGTGGTCATCTGCTGTTACTCATTTGATTCCTACCTCTAAAGCTTTGAAATGTGTGCTCACCATTCTGTTTAGCTTACTGATTGAAACCTTGAACTTTTGCTTCTGAGGCTGTTACAACTTCACTGTTTTTCAAGTCACATATAGGCTTACATATAGTGGGCTTGGGGAATGCACAACTACCCACTCACTTTGTACCATCTGATGTTTCTTCAGCATCTCAAGAATCTTAATGCAGTATGATAGCATATCCTTTACTGTGGTGGAAGGGAACAAGGAAATTTTGTTTCCTTGAATGCCTCATGTTACATGAAGGTAGAAGTTGCGGATCTAATATTTCACCTATTTGTTTTTAAGTAAATATTAAGTAAATTTGAAATAATTCATGGGAAGATAAAATAAATACTGAATTATAGTTCTTAACTAAGTGGTGTTTTTTAGAAGAACTGGATTTCCGTGCAGTTGGCTTCTGTTTCCCATTGAGAAATCAGATTCTCAGTAGAAAATAAAGTATAGATGTTGTTAAAACTGTTCTCACCACTTGTTGGACGTATTTACAGAGCGGAGGTTTTGCGACGAGAAGATGTAAACAAACGCTCAGCATTTATCAAAGTCTTTTTCAACTCCAAAGAAGTATCCAGGACTGTTACTCGACCACTAAGTTCAGATTTCAGAGTTCACTTTGGTCAGATTTTCAATTTGCAAATATTCAACTGGCCAGAGAGTTTGAAGCTACAGGTAGGTAATGATTTATAATAGTATTTTTTGATAAGGTAGTTTTGCTTTTCAAGTAGCAAAGTTTGAACTTTGCTGCTATGTTTCTGATGCTTGTGCTAAGATTTTTTTAAATTACTTTTTATTGATATAACATTTTGTTCTGGCTGTTGTGACCAACAATGATTTGTTCTCAAAGTTCTAACCTGGGTACTACATATACATTGCTGTGTATATATGCGCCTGTAACATATAACTGTAGGCTGCATGGGGGAAATTAGTAATTGGGATGTGTGATTAAATGTCAGTAAAGCAGCCTCTTAACTTTAGAAGACAGGATTTGTATTGCAGGTAATTTTTCCAAAATTTTCTTCTTAATACATTCTTATCTGCATCTTAAAAACACCATCATGTTTTTTGGGGAAGAGAAAAAATTCAGTATGAGTAATTTCCATTATTACACTGTTGATTAAGTTAAGTGCAGTTAAGTCCAAAGGAAGATAAATAAATATATAATGATCCAAACTAACAACAGTGAAAGCACAACCAAAAAAATGCTACCTCTTCTTACAAGTATGAATTAATGAAGTTGATTTTGTTTTTTTTTTTTCTCTATTTGTCCAGTAACTTACTATTGGCAGCTCAGAGGATGTATATCCCTCACATCTCAATTTGTGTAATGCACAACATGGAAGACATGAGAAATACCATCTGCTTTGATTAAAAACATTTAAACAGGGCTGAGAAAACACTCTTAAAGCCTATATGTCTGAAACCAGACAGGGAAGAACAAAGCAGCTTGCTGTGCTGCCAGATCTGAATACTAGGTCTGTCATGAGACAGAATCCTTGATAGCAGTCCTTATGACAAGCAGTTGCATGTTGTACAGTGATTTTCTTTAAAGCCCAAAGTTTGCCATACTGTTTCTCATAAAAGTATGTTAAAAAGGTGAGGAGGATATACTTAGAATTCAGTCTGAGTTAGCTGTTTGTAGCTGAAATGTCTACTAATTATATACTTTAAGAAGCAAATGAATTTAATTGCTTCAAATTTATTGCTTAAGTCGTGATGCAACCTTTTGTCCAAATACCATCCAGCATGCTTTCAACTTCTTGTCAATACACTGTGAAGAATTTAATGTTTTTAAGTGTCCATCACCATGGATTTTTCTAGATCTATGAAACAATGGGTATGAGCAGTACCACCTTGCTGGCTGAGGTTTTCATACCTGTTCCTGAGACGACAGTTCTGACAGGCAGTGCTCCCATGGAAGAGATAGAATTCAGCAGCAATCAGCGTGTGATGCTGGACCATGAAGGAGTTGGGAGTGGTAGGGAATGTCACTCTTTCTCAATTCCATACTTTGATGCTGCTCATTTTGCTGAAACCACATAGAAGTAACAGGCTGGCATGAGTTTCAGAGTAAATTCAAATAATGCCGATGTGTTTATTTATTTCTTGGCTTATAGTGTTAGTGAAGCTCTACTGTAAACTATAGAAGTTGTGTGGTCTTTTTAATTGTTTGTTTAGTACTTAAGTAATCAGGCCTATGATAGTGCAGAGCAAGCATATGGTATTAATCAGCATAGCTGCAGCAATTTTAACACTTCAAACCACTGAAGAACTGACAGTAAAAGGTATGCACAGATGAAGTCTGGTGTAATGACATCCTGTAAAACATTTGATCATTGGGATTTCAAAACAGAAAATGAAAATGAGGGAGAGGTAGGAAAAAGGAAAACAAACATGCAGAACTTTTAAGTTTATGTAATGTTTAAACAGTGTTATGAGATAACTGACAAAGTTACAGTACATGAAATACAGGTAAAGGTAGAACAGAAGAACATCTAAAAAGCTGTCAAGCAATGTGGAAGAAAAGATTTTACAGCACATTTGTGTGTAAATGTCATTACCTATGATGACTGCTTACACAGTTGTTTATCACAGACCTTTAGGGCTGACTTTTCAGATTCACTTAATTCTTTTGACTGAATTTCTGTCTCATTCATACAAAGAACACATACAATGAATCTGAAAATTACAAGAAATGTTAAATGGCGTGCATCTGCAAAGGAAAAAAGTTTTGGCTTACCCTTAGACACAGTGTTTCTTTGTGGCCCAATGGAAAGCCTTTCTGTAGGCAGAACGGAATCTTCTTGTCTTGTAGAGCAGAGTCCTGCTTTGCAGCAGCAGCAGGGTCACCTTGCTCATGTAACCTGTCCATTTGTATTGAAGGAGTCATTTGATTACTTATTTTAGGGAAACATTTCAAAAACTATACAGTGTTTGAATGGATAAATGTGCTGTAGATAAACATGCTATTTTATTTTCCCTTGATAGATGTGTCCTTTTCCTTTGAAGCTGATGGTAGCAATCAAATGACTTTAATGACTTCTGGGAAAGTATCTAATAGTGTTTCTTGGGCAGTTGGAGAAAAAGGAATCCCCCGAATTCCTCCAGTATCTCAGCAAAACACAGGGATTCCAAGGTAATATGATATACATTCAGTGATTCCTGGAAAAGTGTTCTAACTGTTATTTTATGGAATAGATGGTTTTCATACTCATGAGTTGTCATAGCTTTTTTCCTTAAGCTTAAATACTTTATTCTGCACCTGCAGGTATTTTATGTTACATATTTTTTGGAAAACAGATACAATTTCTAACTACAACCTTTCAGTGTGTTGTCTGCACAAAATATTAAACAAAGCTCGAGCTGATTAAATTCAATTTTTATGGTACTCAAATATGAGGTGTAGTCGGTAAGAAACTTTCCTGTAATCATTTTTTGCAAGGAATAGAAACCCCACCTTTTTCTTATGCAAAGTGCATTTGGGGAGGGCACTCGGACACGTGCTTCAAATGCCATTTTTCTAACTAATGATAAAAACTGCAGTATGAGAACAGAAGTTAATAAGTGAATTTTAAGTGAGTAGTTAGAAAGTTAGTCACATCTGTATCATTCCAAGATGATACTTTTAATGAATTTTGTCCCATCAGAAGCATCTTGAGAGCTGCAGGAATTACTTTGTTAATATGTTACTCCACTCAAATCATTGTGTTTTGCCCTGTGGCTGCAGGTTGGACATGGTAGTTTACTTGTCCATTTTACTGACTTTTTTTTGTATAATTCTGATAATGTCATAAAGTATGCTTTTGTAATGACCTCAGGTGACTTCACTGTAAAGCCTTAAGAATTTTACTGAACTTAGTAAACTGAGAAAGTAATTATTCCATCTGATTGGACTCTGTTGGATTTATTTTTTATTTAGAAGCTAGACCTTGGCACTTGCATTGCTTTTATCCTATTCTCGACTCAAGCTGCAGTCATTAGAGTAATCTGCTGATCAGCAGATGAATAACTTGATGACTTCAAGACTAGAATAGCATAAGATAAAAACCATAAAGATGCATTCCCAAAGGCTGACTTCAAACACTGCATACTGCAATTACAGTAGATTGTCTCTGTAGCAAATGGGAAATCTAGAAGGCTGTTTGGTGTAGAACACACTTATTTGGATCACCTTATAGAGATAAACACCATCTGTGACTTTCCATTGTCTACTGTAGAAGTCTGACACAAGATTATTGTACCTGAAGTTAGTCTTTGCCCATTGGCTTTTCAGCTCTACTGTGATGTGGTGCATATTTCTTCGGCTCTTTAATGATACAGTCTTTACACTGCTGCTTTGTCTGCTACTGCAGCAACTGCTAGATATGTTGGCTGGTTCTAACCAAGCTTGAGAAAGATCTGTAAGTTATCAAGCTTTCTTGAAAATAGAATACTCAGATAAGTAGAAGGCAAGGATCCCTAATGAGAACTGGGGCACCATCCACATTCTGTGGTATGTGGCTATTATTCTGTGACATAGGGCTAATGAACATGCAAATATGCAGATCATTGTACAGATGTCAAGTGTGGTAAGTAGTCAGGAGGACTACTGTGAATACAAGTAGGTGAGTGCAGGGGAGAAGCCAAAGACAACCCAGCACAGTGCCCTCAGTGCCAACCAGATCCCTACAGGGCCTGAATGTGGGAGGTGGATCAGGGTGCTGGCAGCAGTTCCAGACCTTGCAGGAGGGTGAGTTAGGTCCAGGTTCTGTCCAGGAACACCATCCAGGGGACAGACCAAAGTTAGGATTTTAGACATAGCACAGGCAAGAACTATAAATCTGGGAAGTTCCTTTAAGTATGGGTCGTCAAATAATAATAATTATTTCCTTTCTATTTAAAATAAAAATATTACTTTCTAGTAATTGGAAACGTGATAGTATATCTATGATAAATACTTGAATTGATAAGTACCTTAAGTCACGGAAAGTGTGCAAAAACATTTTGTATTTGTAGAAACGTGGTCAAATTTGGTGTTTCAGATAAGGCTGTGGTGAGAAAGCAGTGAGAAAGCTTGTATAAGAGTTCCTTTTTAGCAGTTCCTTCATCATTCAGCCTTTGCAGTTCACCATTCCCTCAGCTGCATGGCTGCAGTTTCGAGTCTGTATGTATTGTAAGCAGAATCACAGAACCTATGCGGGTTTTAAAGATGCTATCTTCTGTATCACAGCTGTTTGAGGAGTTGATTGTGTGTGGTTTTTTTCTGTGGATTTGTTAATTTCCATTTGTTTTGCTCACAATTAATTTAATTTCAGTCAACTGTTCTGCACCGCACTTACAGAAAGAATTGCTTCATTTCAGCTGAAGTATAAAATGGTATGGTGTGGAAAAAAACGGGTAGGGGATGGATAGCAAGATCTGGAGTGAGAGGTTTGCAGTTTAAATGAAAGTTCTGAAATGGAATTTATTTCCAGGTTATAGGATTTTTTGTATTAGTCTTGTTTTTACTTTCTCAAGTTTGCTTTAAGTATGTTTTTTGTGTTATTAAATCAAATGTGTTCCAGGTGGAATCATCTGATACAGTTCTGTCTGTTGTCTTTCAGTGCTTTGAAAAATATTGATGCTATTGCATCCATTGGCACATCAGGCTTAACTGACATGAAGAAACTAGCTAAGTGGGCAGCAGAAACAAAACTGGATCCAAATGACCCAAACAATGCTGCTCTGATGCAGATGATTACAGTAAGTGGCATTTTCAGAGGGCTAATAGAGCTGTGAAACACCAGTACCAGTTTAAAACTCTGATGGATATACTTGTTGTGAATGTTAAGAGGCAAAATGTGTATAAAAAAGAGAATTTATTAATCCATTAGTTCAGTAGTTTTCTAGTGGTTAAAAGTAAGTATTGGAGAATATGCAAACTGATTAATTGCAAACCTTGATGTTACTATACCATACAGTTTCCTCCCTGAAAGCATTCAAGGCCAGGCTGGATGGGGCTTTGAGCAACCTTATCTAGAGGGAGGTGTCACTGCCGGTAGCAGGGGGTTGGAACTAGGTGATGTTAAAGGTCCTTTCCAATCCAAACCATACTATGATTCTGTAGTTTTGAATTTCTTCTTCTCCTTAAGGTGCAGGACTGTTGCCACTATATTAGGTAGGAAGTTGCTTGTCCATCAGTGCTGCACAAAGTTTAGTTGATTGCAGAAGCTGAGACTTTACTAAACATCAAATTGGAGAGCTGTTTCTGTAGCTGAAGTTTTGTAAAAGAATCACCTTTCCAGTACAGTTTCCTAGGTCATTCTGCTATGTTATGCTAGAGTTTTCTTAATCTTTAGTGTTTGTTTATGTTTGAGGGGGATAGAATACACTTTGGAGTACTGTAAAATTGTATTCTCACATTTTGCTTACCCAAACCTGCTTTAAAACATGCAATATTTTTTTCCTGGTTTGATCTATCTTAACTGCATAGAACTAGATTATTCTTGCAATACTATATTTGACTTAGGTAAAGTTATTTTGTAGACTTTTTTCTTTAGTACAAAAAGATGAATGACTTTTTGTCTAATTTAGATTGCCACTAGTGGAGAGGCACGTGTTCCTGACTTCTTCAGACTGGATCAGTTGCAGCAAGAATTTGATTTTGTTTCTGATGAAGAGTTGAACAGATCAAAGAGATTCCGACTCTTGCAGCTCAGAAATGAGGAGGTGGCAGAGTTCAGAAACTATAAGCAAGTCCCTTTGCATGAACGAGAGATCAGCGAGAAACTTTTCCAGGTAGACTGTTACCTGAAACTGTGTCAAGAATGTCCTCTAGTAAAACACAGTAGTTCTTCCTGGTTCTAACGTCAAATATTGGACTTGCAAGTCAGTGAGTCCCTGAAAGAATGTACAGCTCTGCTGACGTGTAAAAAAATTGGAATTGTATTCCCTCTGTTTATTCTGGTGTTATTTTAATCTAATTAAGACAGCTTCCTTCAGAGGAGACGTTTGCACAGCTATAGTGTGGAAGCAAAAGAAAGCAACACAGCAATTACTGCAGGCACAAATATTCTAAGACACTTTCTTTTTAAGGTGATTTCAAATACAGAAGGTTAGTACAAAGGTTGTTCAGGCTTATGCTTATTAACTTCTCTGCCATTATTCACAGAAAGGGCTCAGGTGATGACACTGAGTATTAAAACCTTTTTATGTTTTACTCTAGTTTATGTTGCAATTACTTTGGTTTCGGTACATTTTTCCAATTAGCTCACCCTGTCCTTCCTATCTGTTAATTAACCTTACTCAAATGCCACGTGTGCATTTGTATTTGATTTGTACTTCAGTTATATTTAGTCTCAACTCCGCTGTCGCTGTTAAGTCACATGTTCTGTTTTTCTTCAGCAATTGGTATGGCCACGTAACATTTTAGTGTGTTTGTTGCCTTCTCAGGATAAGAATCATCTTGAGTTTTGGCAACTGTTGCTTTATGCCTTGTTCGAAGAAATTTATGCAATTCCTTCCATTGCTTTTGGATTATATCTTTAAAATACGCTTTGTAAGTTCAGTCAGGTCTGTCTTCTTCACAATAAACATTTCTCATTTTCAATATTTAGATTAGTTTTTTTACCTTCTATTTAAGAATATAATACATCTTTGATAAACACTTCTTTTCCAGGTGATTTTTTGTTGACTTTGTTCATTTCAATGTAAGAACTGCTTTTTTGTTTAGTTTTGTTTTTTCCTCATTAAGAATGAATTGGATAAGCCCACGATCACCCATTCCAAGTTCATTTTATATGACATGATCTTCAAAACTGAGTTTAAAGTGGTGTTGTTCCTAGTTGGTTTACTAGCTATTTGGCAAAGAAATCTGACATTGTGTAGAACTGTGGAAATGCTGTTTGGAAAACATTGTCTAGAGTTGGTCTAGTCCTGTCTTCCACAGTGATGGGGCTGTTGCCAGCACTAGGTGAGGTCAGCTATGTGTTTGTCTAGCTAAGTCTTGAAAAGTGGGAGATTCCACAGCCCTTGTGGATAACTGTTCTGGTGCTGCAGTAGTCTTCTAGTGATTATTTTGTTGGGTGGGTTTTTTGTTCGCTTTTTTTCTGTGTCCAACCTGAATCTTCTAAGTTGTACCTGCTGGCTGCATTCCCTTGTTATATTATATAGCACTACAGAAAAGAATTAGACCCTGTCTTCTTTGCAGTTGTCCCTGCCCTAGCTGTGTGCAGGTATTGGTTTGCTCGTTGGTCTCTTCCTCATGAGACTAAGTCAAACCTGCTAAGTTTGTGTAGTCCTAAGCAGACAAGTCTTAAGAAGGGAGACAGCACTGCTTCCTTCAGGTGATAGAATGAAAAGAAAACAGAGCCAGACCTGAAGATGAATTTCACTCCATAGCTTTTATGTGACAGCTAGAATCTGTGGCTCTAAAGCCATACCAATTAGTGATAGCTGTTCAGCTACTAGTCTTGGGACATCCTTAGACTTCAAGGCTCTGTATATTGCCTGGAATCTGAGTGTCAGCTCTAGCTGCTTCTTAATTTATGAGAGGTTCTCCTACACTTCCAAATAGTAGTTCCTTGTCAGTATAGCATTCATCATAGTTTTGAGGTCCACCAGAGTAGTTACCATAACCCTGAGTCAGTATTCATCTCAGTCCATCAGTTGGACCATGGGCTCTTTGGTCAAACCTAAGGCAAAGAAAAATCTTCACTTTCTCACTCTCCACAACCAGTGATTTTATTGTGCTGTTAAATCTCTGTATTTTTTGAGTGCAGATTCAAAATTTCACAACACAGTATCCCACAGTTCAAGTATCAGGTCACCTTCCGTGAATACCACATCTCTTCTGTTTATAAAGAATTCATCCTGCTGCAGCTGCAGTAACATGAACCATTTCTGGTTGAAATCTGGTTTACGAAAGCAGATGGGAGCTCAGGTTTAGAACAAGGGAGGGAAATCTTCAAGTTATTCCAAGGGATTTAAACCAGGTGAATCTTATTGCAGCTTTTGTCTCTATGCATGGAAGTTATGCAGTGCTGTTACTGTATGCATTAGCATTAAAAATAGCCTTAAATGTCTGACATGTTTTTTTGTTGTCTTTGAGCCACACTTTAATATAATGAAATATTTACCTTTTTTTTTTTTGTCTTCAATGAAGCATTGGATATTTATCAAATCACAAACTGTAATAAATATTTCAGGAATATGAGAAAAGACTACACGAGAGGGATGTGATTGACAGTAAGCGTTACCTGGATGCACACAGAGCTGTTGTTGCCAGCTATCTACAAAAGGTAAGCTGCAAAAAAGTATAAATCCATCGTATTTCTCTAAGTTGTGTGTTGCTGCTGTGTTTGGGAGCTCAATTTTCAGGAATCCTAAAAACTGATAGTGGTAATGTATAAAGGTAGATAAAATCCCAGCCAGCCCACGGGACTCTGATATGTCTGTGAGGTTAATTTGGTGTCAGATGAAACAAATTGCTTATTAGCAATAGTTTGTAAAAGAATCAAAGGCAATGGAGAGTGTTTAAATCTTCCAGGGAAGTCCAGGTAAGTGCTAAAACCCAAATTCAGTGTGATAATATCAAAAATGATTGTTATGCAAGCTGTCATGTCTGTGTCAGCCCTGTATGCTCCGTGTGATATTTCAGTGTGTGTATCCAAACACGTGGTTATGCAGTGCACTGAATGGCAGTACAGTGCAGTAGTACAGAGGTATGTGGCACAGGGTACCTCAACACTTAGATAAATGCAGGTACTAGTTTTAAAATTAGCACTTGGATATTTTCTACTTCTATACGTTGTCAGATATGCTAGAAAATGAGATTGCTGGTGTCAGCTCTGAAATTCATTGCAGTCTGAAATGCAATCTTGTAACCTCAGAGCAACGAATGATTTCATAACTTAAATGAACTCTTCTAAAATAATGAAAGGAGGTGTACATTAGCTTTTGTTACTGTTCTTCTGCAGCTAATCTTGTACTAGGACAGTATGTAAAGACATTACTAGCCCTGGCAGTAGGAAATAAAAGGACAAAGGCAGTACTCCTTCACTCTGCTTCTACGTAGGTGTTGAGAGAAGAGGGAATGTTTTCATCTCTGCTTCAGTATGTGACCTCAGCAAAGAAATGAAAGGAACTGAGGATTTTTGAACATCTGTTTGAAACCATAGCATTAGTAGCACAGGCCTTCCTGATTCTCCTGCAGTCCAAAGTGTTGCCTTTAATCTCTGTAATTAATACCGTATAGATTTCTTTACAGTCTTTTCTCTAACTTCATTTAGATGCCCAGAAGAAATGTCTGTCAATGGTGTTTGTTGTTGGCATTGTTTCTGGTAATGGACTGTAATCAGATAAAAATGGATTTTCTGTTTTTCTGATGTATGCTTTCATATGTTTACATCTGGCTAGCTGGTATGTTTTTACAGAGACACTGTATTTGTGAAATAAGCTCATATTATGTTACGAAGTAAGAAATTGTTCCTGGCAGAAAGAAAAGTTCCCTTGACATGACTCGTTTTAAAAGAGGAATAAAATAAAGAATGTGTATTTGGAATTTGTGGTTAGTAGACAAAGTGCAAGTATTTGCAGTGGCTTGGGGTTAAAGTGTCCTTTTGTCTCTTCTTCCTCCATTCTTTCCCTCTCACAGGTTCGAGAATCAGTAATTAACCGTTTCCTGATAGCAAAGCACCATTTCCTTCATTCTGACCTGGTCAATGAAGAGGAGATTCCTACTCTGGGGTAAAGGACCTGTCTTCGTTGCTCTAAGTCAGTTAAGAAGAATCACAGACAATTTTACATTGGCAAAGTGTACTGATGTGACCAACTGATGAGATACTGTATGCTTAGTGTGGTTGTCCTGTCACTATAGCACTGATTATTGTTGACTTTGTCTTACATATTTCTGTCTGCTGTTAACTTTCAGAAATGTTACTGTTTTGAGCAGTGATTTCTATTTTCTAAGATTATTATTTGTTTTATGCACTGGCCTTTGAATTTTTGTTACAAATCCTGTATTTGTTGATTTGGACATTTGAATATCACCCAAATGTCAAATGTCTGTCACATAGAGGATCCTTAATTAGTGCTGCTGACTTAAAATCTGCATAAGTCGTGAATGGTAGATACTTTCCTTTCTCATAGAAGTTGCTCATGTTCACTCTTAAGCATGACACATTGGGAGTACAGCTAACAGTTTTTGAATCAACAGTATAAAAGTAAACAGTCCCATCTGCTGGAGATACAGAGACTTGCTCTCCAAAACGGGGTTTGTGCAATTTTTCCTTCAGGTTTTCACATCACAGGATGGAAAAATCTGAATGAGACCGTAGTCAGCTTTTGAAGTCATTTCAGATCAAATGATTGACCTGTATTTTCTTACTATGAGTACAAATTCATATTGGTTAGTACTTGTTAATTTGTCGTTAGTGAATTTAAAATACACCTTTATTCATTTAAAGTGTCTGCTTAGTGAGATTTCAGTAACTCATGGTTCTATCTTAAAAGTAATTAACGTGATTGTTCATTATGTGTAAGGGAATAATGCTGTTGGTTGGTTCGTTTTTAAAGTAGATTTTGAAATGTCTTCTGTCATTTAAGTATTTATGCAGTTAACTATTAATGACATGTAAAAACATGTATCTGCTTTTTATTCCTTTCCTATTGTTTTTTTCCCTTTGGTTCTGCTTTACCTTGGGTTATAAGTTCTGAGGGTCCAGGGTATGTTGTGACATATTCATTCTGCTTCCTTTCTATAGCCTCTACATAGCTGTGTAATTAGATTTCTTGCATATTTCATACAGTGTTTGTTGTCATCTACTAGATACCTTGATATAGCTGTAGTTTAGATCTGTCCTGAGTTGTCATTGTGATACCTTATCTAGTTTTGTTTGGAAAACATGACCAAAAAAAAAGTTTGAAAACGCTTTTTTTGTTTAATGTTTAAGTTTGAATTAATGAAATATAAGACAGCTGGATTGTGTAGTAGTAAATTGTTAAAGCATTGCAGCATTCTTTAGAGTTTTGTATGATACAACAGTGTATGTTTCCTTTTTCTGTTAGTGCATAATTTTGCATGTAATGGAAACAATAGAATTTGGGACTCTACCACAATGACTAAATGTTGCTTTTATGATTGTTAGCATTCTGGGACTTGGCCTCTTCAAACTGGCAGAGCCAAAACGACCACTGAAGCCAAGAAGAAAGGAGAGGAAGAAGGTTACAGCACAGAACTTATCAGACGGAGACATTAAGCTGTTAGTGAACATCATTAGAGCTTATGACATTCCAGTGAGAAAACCAGTCACGAGGTATGCCTCACTGCTTTATTCTGTGCAGATTCACATTGCCACTCAACGCTTTGAAGGCAGCTGAAATAACTAGTTATGGAATTCAGCCATGTCTGTTGTTTTGATCCTTGTGATAAAATACATAGGGATTTATCTTGTTAGTTATCCATAAAGAACTGCTGTTCTTGAAGCTTTTAGAATAATATGATCATTTAGCATTACCTTTGAAATTCAATTAATGTTTTACCACTACACTACATACTTCCTTGTGGAAAAAGCTATCTGGAAGGTAATTTACGTATTTTACTACATTATAACATGGATAATATTGGATTAAGTACGTCTTAAGCCTTCTAGTTACACTCAATGAACTTGTAATTTATAAAATCTTTAAATATTTATTTAAAACTCCATTTCTTCATTCTGTATTTGTGGTGGTCTTCTCAAGAACTTCATGAACTTGGTTGTTTAAGGGAGGAGAATGATCTAGATTTGGCCCTGGCTCATTTTCAGATGACCACAACATTTAGCATATTAAGACATCTGTAAAGCATAGTGCTGTATCTTTTAGAGGTGCTTGAATTCTGACAGCCTGGTTTAGTTTCAGAAGCAATGTATTAGCACTGTGTTCTGTCTCCCAAAATGAATGTATTTTACATTTAAATGGGAAATGTTTTCGTCCTGAGCAATTGTTTAGCATTTAGGTAATTTAGCACTTCTGCTTTCCTTTATCTCTATATATTGCTATAAAGGTTTTGTTTAACTTCTGTAAATAAGGACAAACTGAGAAATAAGGAATTCGTATTAGAAATATCTTGACAGGAAAGAAGAGATGAAAATTGTGATTTGCTATGGTATTACAAATTAACGTAGAAACCCTTCAAATTTTTTTTGGATGATCAGGTATCTGATTTTGAGCTGCTTTTTTTTTTTTTTTATGAATAGTTCTTCTTTTACAATCTCTACTGTGGTATTACTACCAAAAAAAGCTAAGATAAAAATAAGCACATGAACTCTTATTTTTATTTTGCTTAGGGGGTCACCATCTGTGTGGTATTCATATGGGTTTAATTTTGTCATGGAGACCTTCCATGAATACTGTGAAGTCTGTCCAGTTTGAATTCTGCAGGGATTCATCTCCCTAAACTGTAAGATCTGTAGCTCAATGTGATTGTCCAGGGGAGGCTAATAATAATAATAAATATAAAATAATCTATCTATCTATCTATATATATGGATTATAAACTTGTGAGAAGAGACAGCCTAGAGGCACACAGTGCTTTTACAATGACTCTTACAAAAGCCATATGCCCTCTGCCCCTCTCTGGCAATTTTTTTCTTGTCATTTGACTGAATAATTATCCTTCCTAGGTTAAAGTCACAATATGAGGATAAAAGAACTATTTCCACCTGTTTGGTAATAAGTTCTGTTGTTTCTCACGATGTTGCTGTCTGTTGCCTTCATAGCAAACTTCAACAACCATCCAAGTCTTCAAGGTCCTTTAATGAGATGTTTGCAGCCTCTCCATCTGCTCAGAGCCCAGCCAGCAATGTAGATTGGGCATTCAACCAGGTATATTGCACAACTCATGACACTTATTACAATCATTTGTTTACATGAAGATGTGAGCATTCCTCTTTTTTTACTGGAAATAACACTACCAGAAAGATATCTGTTAGGGAGGTTGGTTTGCCCACTCCTTGATCTCCAAAAAGATAGTTAAGCTACGTGAAGGTTTAGAGAAGGGTAATAAGGTCATAAATATGAAGTGGCTGCTGTGCAGTGAAAAATGGTAGGGCTTTTTGGCCAGAATGGCAGTGATTTCCAGGAGGGGAGGAGGAGGATTAAGATGGAGGTGCACAAAATAACAAGTGATTTGGATGGGGATTGACTATTCATCAACTCTTCAGAAGGCTGAGGGATCACTAAATTAAGCTGGGAGGAGCTAGGTTCAAATTAGGTCATAAGATCTGCACAGAGAAGTTGCTTGTATGTATTGTGGACAAAAGGTTTGCTTGCATTGACGTGGACACTGAACAAGTATTTGGAAGAATGACACACTGGAAGTTGCTTATAGAAAAGTTGTTACAGGCTTAGGAAGGTCCCTTCACCTTAAGACTTTTGTAGACGTAGGAGAGTGTTAAGATAACCTTGTGCTTCTGTGTTCTTACTCTGCTGTATGTCTCTACTTGTGGCTGTTTTTGCAGTCTGAACTTCAGCTCGCTGCCCTCTTTGTCTCAGCCAGCGTGGCAGCATGGCTGTTACTAGGGCTGATATTAAAAATAGATTTGCTTGCTTTTGACATCTGAATTCAGCATGTTTCTGAGTGAAGATGGAAGCTCACTGCAGTGGTTTTTCTGTTTGTTTTTCTTAGGATGTCCCTCCACATTAGGTCTTGAAATGTGGCAGAAGTTCTGTCATATGCATTTGAATGCTAATGAAATGTTCCATTAATGCATTTTTAATCAAATTAGGTGTTTGTTGTGTCTAGTAGCAGTTGCTTATCTGCAATATGAGAATGCAGGGACACTTTTTCCACTGGTAGACTGGATCACATTTGTTTGTTTCTTTCTTTGATTAGTTAGCCAGTAGTTTCCATGGAGCTGTGGGGAAAATTGTTTTCCTTGTGTATATAATATATGAAATATTCTGAGCACACATCACCTTCTTGAAATTCTAACATATGAAATCATTTTAAAAGCTTCATAAATGCTTAGAAGCCTGGAAAGTGCAATTTGAGGCAAAGTGTTGTCTGGGCTGCACCAGTGTGACCTCTGCTAAGGATATGTTTCTTGTTTTAAACACATAAATATATGTAACTGAGTAAGTTCTGATGAATGATTCCTTTGTTTGGATCTCTGTACAGGTTTTAGTCCGTCCATTCGTAGAAGTTTCTTTTCAGCGAACGGTCTGTCGGACAACAACAGCAGAAGGCCCAAACCCCAACTGGAATGAGGAACTTGAGTTTCCATTTAGGTACAGCAAAACGAAACCAATTCTTTTCTGAGAGATAATAACTCAGCACGTGTGGATTCATTAGAATTTGTGCTTTGTTCACATCTCTTTCTTGTAACTTTTTCAGAGCTCCCAACGGTGACTATAGCACCCACAGTTTGCAGTCAGTGAAGGATGAGGTGTTCATTAATGTTTTTGATGAAGTACTTCATGATGTTACAGAGGTGAGTTTGTAATTGAAGGACAGTGTACTTGACTGAATATTGCGAACTTCCTGAAGTGGTCAGAGTAAGACTTTTCAGTGTAGTAGCTCTCACCCTCCTGTGCCTCATTATTGTGTTACATCTAGTCCATGTTGCTATGTTGTTCAAGGAAGCAGTGTTATAGAGTTAACTTTTGTCTGTACAAATTAATGTACTGTTATGATCTGCTGCTGGAGGTCAGCATCTCTGTTATCTATCTTATATTTAAAGAGTTGGGAGGTAGTAAAATTGGGAGTCTGTGTACAGTAGTCTGAATTCTATTCTCAAATACAATACAGGTTTGTTTGCTTGCTTGGGTGTTTTTGTTATTGTTGCTTTTACTGAATGCCAGATGATTTACCAAGTTCCTGCATTTAACCTCTAAAACCTGACATGAGAGGATCAGTTTCCATAGTCTGGAAAGATTCTTGTGGGGCCCTTGTCAAATTTTGAGTTCTCAGTCAGAAGTTACACAAGACTCGAAGCCTGAAGTGCAGTCACATTGTATCACTGACTTCTGTTCAGCACCTGGTGTGCTTGAAAGGCAAGCGGAGTAATTATTGCAGCAGTTGGAGCTGAACTTAACTTGCAGTGAGTTAAATCGTTAAAAACGTTACTGAATTTTTTTCTGATGAGACTTTCGACCAAATGAAAGAAAATGGAGTTGTCTTACAAATCCTTTTGTTGCCCAACGTTTTAATAGGATGATCGTGACAGAGAAAGCGGTATCCACACTCGTGTTGAGAGGCACTGGCTGGGATGTGTTAAGATTCCCTTCACCACCATATATTTTCAGGCTAGGGTAAGTGTCAGTAACTTGAAATGCATCTCTTAAAGTGGAAAGGGACTGGTAATGCAAAGTCAGATTTAACGATGTTCTCAGTACTTGTCAGTATATTTTATGGAATTGATTGACAGTAGCTTTAAAACTGCTGTCAGACTGGGTGAATGTGTGCCAGTAAGTTCAGCATTTGGAAAGGAGAAAAGACACTTCTGCATTGACAGTGCTGCCTGGTTTCCTTCAGCAATAAAGCTAAAAATGGAAATTCTTCTGATGGTCTCATCAGTAGCTATTGAGATCTCAATGCTGCATTACCTAGGTAAGTGTTTAAAAAAAAAACTTGACTTTTTTTTTTCACACCTCTCATGAATTCCATTTTTTTCCACTTCCTCCTTTCCTCCTTCCACTGTTACAGATCAATAAGCAAAGAACAAGATTCTTTACTCTTTTCAGGGAAGTGTTCTGTGCTGAATGTGTGACGTTCACCTGGGAAGTATCTGTTCACAGCCCTGAGAGACTGAATGGGCAGATTTAGACATTTTAACGAGCTGCTTGTCAGCATGTAGTGACAGACACAGTCACTGCTAGTCATCAAAGATAGACATCTGCTCGTGGTCCTTGTCGCCGGTCTCTCTGTTTTAGAACAAGGCAGTTCAAGGATTGCTGTCAGGGGCACTCCTGACTCTGTCTCTGTGGAGGTGTTGCTGCCTGAGAGCCCTTGTGTGCAGTGTGAGTGCCTGCAAGCTCTTCCTGGCGCTGCTTTCACATGAACAGGAGTTCTTACTGGAGTTGAAAATGTGTGATCAGTCTGGCGGTAATAACGAAGTATATCTAGCAATTAAACTGCAGTGGCAAATGAAGTATTTCTTCATCCTGTTATACTATATCATAGTGGAAATTCTTGAGGCATTTATTTAATCTTCTCCTCATCAGAACTTAATTTTGTTCTTAAATACTTGATGAGCTAGCCCAGTGACTCATCTGTTTGTCTTCTGATGCCTTTCCCAATGGCTGTCATCCTGTCCAGAAGCATGTAAGGCTCAGGCTTTCCTGGCCAATTCCTCATACATAGTGTATCTTAAACAGCCTTAAATTTTGCCTAAAGTCATATCTGAACTCTGCCCAAATCAGGAGGTTAATCTTAGTTTTCCATTAAGGCTTTCTACTCGAGTCTTGCCTGAGCAAGTGCCGGGCTTGCCAGCTCCTTTCTGGTAACAGTCTTTCCAGAAGACTTGACCTTGTGGTTGTGGCTGCAGAAGGAGGTGCAAAAGGAGTGAGTCTACCAAAGCCCTCTTGTTAGGGTAGTGGGCTGAATGGGCCCAGTTCCAACTGTGTGCAAGAAGCATCAGTGGTTTCTGCCTGGAAAGTGCCTTCCTGTGAGCTACTACAGCACGATGCCCAGCATCACTGAAGCCCCGGCAAATCTGTAATATGTACATAGCATCTTACTGTATTGCTGTTCTGTAGCTCAAAATAATAAAGCAAGGGGATAGAATACATGACTACAGGTAGCAAATGTACTTGAGAAAGGAGTTTTGCTTTTTGGTTATTTTGTGAGAAACATCTTGGGGTTTTTTGTTGCTTTTTTTTTGTTGTTGTTGTTGTTGCATTTTTTTCTTGCCATAGTTAATATTATGTGCTGCTCTGTTTGTCTGTGCGTGTTGTAGATTGATGGTACATTCAAGGTGAATATTCCTCCAGTACTCCTTGGCTACAGCAAAGAGAAGAACCTGGGCATGGAGAGAGGGTATGATTCTGTGCGAAATCTGAGTGAGGGCTCCTATATAACACTATTCATTACCATTGAACCACAGCTCGTTCCCGGGGAGTCAGTCAGAGAAAAGGTAATTAATCCCTAATTGATCATACCCTTGCTGTTTGTGTCCTGCAGTGCAGTTCTTGAAATGTATGTGAATAGTTAGGCTCAGTGTACTGCAGTGTTCTGTGTCAAATCTTTTGGCTCAGTTCAGTTTAACCATATTCAGCAGTAAACGAGATGGACTCGTAATGCATGAGAAATAAGCAAGCCTGCACTCCTTAACTGTGAGCATATTTTTCATTTATGTCTGGAAGCAATAAAATACTCTCATCAGTGTTTGTGAGCAGTGGATGAAAATGAGGCAGCAAATACACCGGCAGTATTTCTTGCTCCTGTGTTTATAGTATTCAGGAAAAACATTATTTAGTGTTTCGTGCTTGCCTCCAGATCTCGAAAAGAATTACTTCTAAGCTCCTGGTTTATGGGGGTTGCTGTACTGAGCTGTAAGTGCCTCACAACAGGAACGTGTGATTCAGATGAGCATACTGCTTTGCCTTTTGTGTGCTGGAGTGCCATTCATTGCAGATACATGCAGTTAGGGTGTATGTTTTTTGAGCACACACAGCAGCAGTTGATTTTATCTTTTTATTTTTTTGCAGTGTAGAGCTATGCTGCTCTTTTACTGGAGACACACCTTGATTTTATTTCTTTACCTATTCTTCCTCTCCTTCTTGCTGTCCTTCCTGAATCTCTGTAGATGAATGAAATGCTTAAGAAGGTACAAGTATGAATGAATTAGATCAGTCGAGAGATTGTTGTTACTCCTTGCTTAAGGTTAAGCTTGCTTTTGTGCCATTTGGCACTCTTTCTGCAGTTTGTGTTTCGTTACTATGACATTTCTTTGTCAGTAATATTTGCAGTGAATTACTGCAACGAAGCTTTGTTTCAGCTGTTAATTACGGCTGAGAATCACCATTGTGTCTGTTCTGATGTGGAGGTCTGGCTACAGAGTGCCACTGTTCCACCTCTCTCTACTTTGAGAAGGGCAACGAACAATGACACAGATTTTTTAACTAAAACGCTTTCTGGAAGAGCTCAGCTAAAAGCTGTAAAAAATTAGAGAAGTCTGAATAGTGCAGATACATGTAGAAATGTTCAGGACCTTCTCTGCAAATATTCCGACGTCGTGCTGCTCTGTCTCAGCAGTATTCATGTGAAGATGTCTGGGCTTCAGTGCTTAACCTCAGCTGTGGTCTGACTGCAGTGTCAGGATGTGAATTTCGTGCCGTCCTTGCGGTGTGTTTCAGCTTTCAGACCTGAGCCCAAATTATCCATGAAACAATTTTCACTTGAGTTCTACTTTTCAAGTTTGATACCCAGGAAGATGAGAAATTGCTCCAAGCAGCAGAAAAATACCAAGTGGAATGTACGTCCAAGTTTCCAAACCGTCAGTGCCTGACAACCGTCATTGACCTCAATGGGAAAACAGTTTTTATTACCAGATACATCAGACCTCTCAATCCACCCCAGGAGCTCCTGGACACCCTCTCAAATAGCTCTCAGACAACTGCAGTAAGTACTCAGAAAAAGATAACAGAGTTTGTGTGATAAGGATTTCAGGATGTGTTTGTGCACACACATAACTGTTGTATAACTGTTGTGTTTCCTGTGTAGCTACAGTTGTTTTCAAAGGAAACAGAAAGATTCAAAAGAAGGTAGCAGTGATTATCCATGTGTGATAAAGTAAATGTACCCATAATTATGCTTGAAAAGACATATTTTTTTAATGGATATATGAATGATTATTGTCTTTTTTTAAAAGACATTTGTGCCATGTCTCAGTGGAAGTAAATTGCAGTTTTTAATTGTAACTCAGAAATTGATGTAATTTCTAAAACAAGTTATCTGATAACATAAGAAAGTTAGTTAGTGCTTTAACTTTGGTGTCTGGGGAATCATGCCTTTGCTATATGTATGTGTAGTGAGCTGAAACTTCTTTTTTTCAGGAGTTGGTGGCTCGTTATGTTGCTTTGATTCCTTTTTTGCCAGACACTGTGTCGTTTGCTGGAATTTGTGATCTGTGGTGTACATCAGATGTAAGTAATGGATTAAATAGTTCTTTATCCTCACCAATGTGATGTGACATCTGAGCGGCCCCTGCTTTTGGGGGTGCTTTAGATGAGCTCTGGAGGTCCCTTCAGAGCTGCCTATTCTGCAGTTTTATGGCTCTAAGAACAGATTTTCCTTGTTAAGTCTTTTACTTCAAAGCAGAATTTATCTGAGGGCCAGTGTTTGAGAAAAGTTGCTTGTCCTGATACGAGCCAAAATGTTCATCTTTGATGTTTTGCAGTCTTATGGTTGACCATAAGAACACTAACTACAGTGTTTTAAGCTTTTTCTATTTTTTTCTCCATTATAAAACATTGCACGAGGGAAAGGATGCTGACTCATGGAGCCTTTAAAACTACACTTCAAATTGATCATTGCAATGTTGAGGAACCACAGAGAAAACACTGCGTTGTGGTTAAACATATAAAATAAAATTGTCATTGTTGGCAGTAATAAGAGACAGCATTCTCTTTCACACACAAATAAAAATAGTGGCAGATAATAAGTTAACCACAGGCGTGTTTTTGCCATCCTGGAGCATCTGTGCACACTGTGGTTTCAGAGTAACCCAGAAGACCTCAGTTCTTGGAGTTACATCTCAGGTCTGCAGGGTGGACTTGCACAGCATGCACTGTTGCTCTGTGTGTTGAAGCAGTGCCTAATGAACAGTTAACATCAGTTGCAAAGAGCTAAGAGGAATTTTTTGCTTCAGAAGTGTTAGGAAATGTTAGTAAATGTCATAAGCTGAGAACATTAATTATAACTACATAGAAACCTGTTTTTCTTTCCCCTCAATTAGCAATTTCTCGATCTTCTGGCGGGAGATGAGGAGGAACACGCCGTGCTCTTGTGCAATTATTTTCTCGGCATGGGGAAGAAAGCCTGGCTTATCATTGGAAATGCCATTCCTGAGGTAAGAGGATTTTTTTCCTTTGGTCTGAATATTAATTTCCATCTTCTGAAGTCTTTGGTTCCCATCAGTTGATAGAGCTGCCTCCTGCTGACGTTTCTTTCTAGAAGTACTCAGAACACTGGTGCTGCCGAGCTCATCTTCTTCAGGGAGAAGAAAGTCTGTGTGTGAGGAAGGTTGGCGGGTCAGGCGGTCCTGATGTCAGAGGTTGCCTGGGGTTGAGCTGTGGCAGCAGCCAAGGAGGGTGTGCTGGTGCTGAAGTACACGTTAAACACGTGCTGGGTATGGAACTGCCCGTTGGCTCTCAGCTGAACTAAGGCTTTTCAGAATTGGTGTTCTGCAGAGGCTGAAGGTGGTGTGTGTTAACACTGCTGCACGAGACACAGAGGACACGTTATGCTGGAGCAGTTGGTTGAATTGTAATGAACCTCTGTGTTGTTCCAGGATTGTGCCAGAAACACAGCATTGATCTCTACAGTAAGGAAGTACTATTCCAAACAATACACAGCATACTGTCCCTGAAGACAGTTCTAAAACATCTTTCTCGTATTTTTTCTTTCTAGGGACAAACTGCATACGTCTTAACTTTGGAGCAGAGTCAGTATGTAATTTGGAATCCCAGTACTGGCTGTTTTTACAGGCAGTATGACACCTTCTGCCCCTTGCAAAGCGTGTACTGCCTGATCAGCTGTGATAATGTAAGTGAGCACAGCATCTTCTCATGTAGCTGTATGCAGAGTGTTGGACACTTTCCTTGACCCTGCACCTATCAGTTTAGTATTAGAGCAGTGTTAGTGATTTTGTAACCAACTGCAAGCCCACCCCCAGGGCTCGGGCAGCTATGTGGCACCATACAGGTAGTGAAGAGAACCATTAAGTAGAGAAGGTTCTCAGTTAATTAATTATGAGTACATCGTGCATCCTAGCAGTAGGGCCTGTATGTACTTGCATGCACAAATGTTACAGATCAGCACCACCCCCTTTGTGATGTGAGAATGCAGAAGTGGGACAGCTTAGCTGTGACAAACCCTGCCTTGTTTCACATGAATACATGGTGGGAATTGGCTGAGGAGTTCCAGGTTACATAGTATTTCATTGCGGTGTAAAATGTTCCATAGTTGTGACCCCATATTCAAAACAAACCTGCTTTCTTCTAGATTTGGTTTAATATCCAGCAGTGGGACTGTCCAGCAAGGATGAGCTTTGATACCAGCAAACCAAAGCTCTGGAAGGCTTTCTTCTCCAGGAGCTCACCATACCCCGGGCTCTGCAGTGTGCAGGTACTGACACACCTGTAACAATCTGAACAGGAGGAGCTGAGATCACGGGCTTACAACAGGGAAACAGAGACTAAGTTCTTTGGAGTGCAGTGATGAAGTGCTAAAACTAGCTCTTAAAAAGGCTTTCCTACATGTGCCTTAAAAGTAGGAATGCTGAAAATGACTGTAGTACAAAATGAATGCATGTGTTACACTCTGAATTCCTGTGTAAGAGCCCAGGACAGCAGTGAACACTGGGACAGATCTTTAACACAAACCCTAAAGAAATAAAGAAAACAACTTTTGTCTTGCAGCCAGAAAAGTATTATTTCAAGCTGATTGATGTCCTTAGTAAACAAGCAGGAATTCCTCTACAATTAATGCAGTTTATAAGAAACAGTTGACAGGAGAAAAAATGAAAAGACATGACCACAGATAGCTACCTCATGTTTTTATTATGTCTTTGCTACAGTACAGACTATTTTGGTATAACTGTGAACTTCTCATTAACTGTCAAGACAGAAATGTCTGAATTCAGTGCTGTATAGTTAAGAGATTGTGCTTTTAATATCAAAGTGTTTTACTTCTTGCTAGCCTGAAGAATTAGTGTATCAGCATTCGGACAAGGCTGCTGCAGTGGAACTACAGAGCAGGTAATGCTCCCACTAAAACAAACACTGTCAGAAGGGGAACACTGACCACTGGAGGTGGAGCACTTTCTTACCTTTCTCGAGTACATTCATACCCACATCCTAAAAACGTGCTTTGAATGCTGTCTAGGAATTGAGAATGTCTTAAAGAGCTGTATTATTAAGGTCTTTTTAAAATTCTCTCATTTTAACAGAGTTCATCAGGTATTAGGAAACTATAGCAGTGCCTTCTAAGCCCAAATGGAGTAGGAGTGTTAAGAGGCTGAGAGCATAAACTAAAAACTATGGGCAGACTGCTTCTGTTAAGCACTGGACACAATTTAGCTGCATGGGCTACATGGGTGGTTTGGGGTTTTTCTGTAGTTCCAGGCAGTAAGTTTAACTGAGGTCATCTGTGTTGCCCATAAACTGTGGAAAGCGGGACAAGTGAGATCAGGTCAGAATTTGAGTAAAGAGTTGCAATAATAAGTGTATTTTATCATAGGATTGAAAAAATACTAAAGGAGAAGATCATGGAATGGAGACCAAGGCATTTAACTCGCTGGAACAGATACTGTACCTCTACCCTACGTAACTTCCTGCCTCTGCTGGAACAAAACCAAGGCAGAGATGTAGAAGATGACCATCAGGCAGAGCTGCAAAAGCAGCTTGGAGATTACAGGGTAGTGTATATACATAATATACTGCATCAGTCAATATATGGCAGGAGTAGGAGTTCAGGGCCTTCAGGTTTGCTGTGTGTACAGTGCCACCCCCTGTGGGCAGGAGCTGTGTCCTGACCTTGTTCCCTCTTCGAACAAGTCACAAGAGCTATCAGCTATCACACTAATGGTAAATCGATGCAGCGTTTACAGAGATGGCTATAAACACAGATCTACTTTGCTGAAATGGAGGTGGTGACTGCTATGGTACAGCAGCAGTAAAACAATGCAGTCTGTTTGTACAGCTGTAGCACTGTATTTACATACTGGCTCATTAGTACATTTGACCCCAAGCTGTGGCAGTAAAGAGCTGGCACTGCCAGCTCACAGGCACAGAAGTCCATACAGCAGTGTGCTTCACTCAAGTCTTCTGCTCTTTAAAAGACAAACTTTGCATAAGTAGTCACTGCAGCCACTGGTGTAGCCATGCATTCTTCCTCAAGGCTGTCCTAAAAAATAATACAAAACCCCTTCCTTCTGCTCTTCGTGCAGAGCATACCTGATAGTGATGCTGTATGCAAATACCAAAATTTTCACAGTGAGTTTGAGGTTTCAGTTCCCCTGAAATATGTTTAAGGGCAGATGTCTGCCACCTCAAATCCCCACACAGCAGAATACAATGTACTGTACTCTCCAGTTAAGAGGCAGAGAAGCAGCAATGCTGCTACTTGTTCAATAATATATATTTTTTTCCCTAATTATTCCTAAAAAGCTTCACATTAAACTTAACCAAATGAGGAAAAAGGGCAGACACGCTGAGTATAAGAAATGGAAAGGTGATATTAAATACAAACCTGCCTTTGCATTGCATCTCCTCAGACCAGCAGAGATCAAGTTGAAGGCATAATAGAGTTAAAGATGCCGCGCTGATTCGGGTGCCTTCTTACCTTACGTGATTCGTTTCCCCCCTCTCTCTCTCTCCCAGGTATCTGGATTTCCTATTCACATGCCGTTTTCTGAAGTCACACCTTTAATAGAAGCTGTACACAGTACTGGAGTTCATACCATTGATGTTTCTGGTGTTGAATTTGCCCTAGCTGTGTACGTTCATCCTTATCCCCAGAACGTTCTCTCCACGTGGATTTATGTTGCATCACTCGTACGGAATCGGTAGCACAGAGCAACCACTGCCTCAGCTCTGCTGACAGAGGGAAATTACACATCTCTGACACTGCCCATTTGAGGTACTGCAGCTGCTTGAAAGTCCAGCAAGAACCTGACTTCTCAGAAGCTGCAAACACATTTAGCTTTATTCAGTTTAAAACCATGGAAGGTAACTTACCAACCTCAGCTAACAGTTCTGGAAGTCCAAGTAAGTTGTCAGTTTCCTCTTTATTTCTGCACGTTAGTTTTAATTCCTGGGGGAACTTGCCTCGCACATATTTAGTTAGTGAACTCACTGGTTATGATGTTAAGAGTTCATCCTTCTCATTTTGAGATGAAACTTGGTTCCTGGCATTATACCTTAAAAGCTGATTTCTAGTTGCTCACTTGTCTTCACTGGCAGCTCTTCTTCCTGGTTAAAGAGGCTGTCATTCAGGTACAGTATCAATTGTTGCAGTTTGTCACTTCCTGAGCTCCTGTACAAGCATTAGGACCTGTCTACTCTGAAATAAACGTCACGCACCAAAAAAGCCATCACCGAAGGACCATAATTCCTTTTGTAAAAATGTTTCTGCTGCTTGGTGTCTGTAACAGCAGCAGCAGTCGTTTTCTTTAAAGGTTTAAGAATAAATATACCAAAAAGTAAATGTGAAAGTTCATCCATTTTATGTAAGAGTGATTAAATCACTTGATCTGCAAGTAACCATAGTAAATTATTAAAATATTCACTAAAAATTTACTTATGTGAAAGTAGCAGTGTTAACTGTTGATGCTGATATAAATCCTTTTCCTTCAGGTACCTTGCTAATTAAACTCTTGCAAGTGAAAGCAATGCTGGGTTCAGCTTAGGAAGCATATTCATCACAACGAATCAAAGTTAATGCTGTTCTAGAGCTTAAGTCTAAAGAGGATTCAGTCTGTCCAACAAATGCTAGACAAAACCTTTTGTTTAAGCCTGGGGTAGCCACAATTTCCTCTCTAATCAACAGAAAAGTGCCTCTACAGAACTGTCACAAAGCAGCAAGCAGCTGCACTGTCATCACAATGCTTTGGTTGAACAACACTGATTGATTACATCTCTAAAGTCCATCATCTTTTTAGAAAAGGGAAAAAAAAAACACCAAAAACCATATTCCACTTAGACTGTTTTCTGCCAGTGTGAACAGGAAACAGTAACTAGCACTGAGCAGCAAGGACAGGACCCCCTGGCTGCTGCTTCCTCACCCTCAGAAACGAGAGGGCCAGAACAAAGACTGAGGCACTCAAGTCTACACTCAGCTTGCTACTTCTCTCAGAGCCAGTATGAGTGGCCGTTTACATCTCATTCAAGTTTGGGGCACCAAGACATTTAATGCAGCTTAAAACATTTAATGCAGCTTACTTGACAGAACAGTTGCTGTAACAGCAGTATCCTTTTACACCTGTCTGGTAGGCTTCCAAGTGAACACTACATGTACTTCCTCTAGCTGGGTTCAGCTGTTACCACTAACAGCTCTCTATCAAACCCTGGCACTGACTAAAATTTATTCAGGATTTTTTGTCCACTTTGATACAAAAAAGGAAACTGTCTCAAACCTCAGAAGAGCTGTTTGCTGAGATGGTATCAATGCAGCAAGCTGCCATCTCCAACTGTGCCTGCAAGCTGACCTCCCCTTTTTCACTCCTGAACACCACATACCCCACCTGAACTGCCATCCTCCTCAGCTACTCACCTGGCCTTCTGTGAGGCTGCCAGCTACAGCGCTGCATCTGCTTGGGAGAGAACTCAAAACCTTCGCAGAGCAGATGACCACAAGGCTTACAACGTGATCTTGGCCACAGCGCTCCCCGTCTTGGAGCAGCCTCTTCCCCTGGCACCCCACAGATGCTTGCTGTCCTCACACTGCTCTTTTTAGCTCAGTTCTCTCAGCCTAACGCCGCCTTCTCCGCATCCCTGCTGCTCCTCTCTGCTGGTCAGTGAAGCAGTCATTATTTTAAACAATGTCTTCCACAGATTTCTTATGAATGAAAAACAGACTTTCCTGGAAGCTGTTTTGGAATGCAGTCACTGCAGGAAGGAATGCATGTTTCCAAGGTTCACAGTTCTGCTACCACCATCTAGCCCCACCAAACCTCTTAACCCACCTGGATTGATCTCACACCTCGCTACCGCACCTTACAAGCGTGCAAATTCAACTGCTACATGAAGTTTTTATTGGTGGGAATGTTTTATTTGAGTATGTCTTTCAAGCCCAAATACAAAACCAAATGCAAAAGGAAGGTGGGAATTACCCTAAATTTTGCAATATAAAGGACAACTTCAAGATGAGAGGAAAGGGGGAGAAACAAGGCTCCTAAAGATGTGTAATTGTTACCCAAACAATGCATTTCAAATTAGCCACGGAGCTTTATGTTGTACTCATGGATTAAAAGTAAGAAACCATTCACTTAACACAAAATAATCCATTAAAGTATATTTAAGTGCCAAACTTGGAAGAAAGTGGCATTAAAAAAAAAATCCGCATGTTTTCCCATCTTCCCCAAATAAAGTAAAGGAAAACCCAACACCCTTCAAACCAAATGAGATTGTGAGATTGTTACAACACTGTACAGTACACTCATAATTAAGATTTGGAAGTTACGGGCAGGGTCAGGCTAGTATAACAAATCTCACTCCAGGGATCGTTAACACAAGATGCAGACTGTAAGTAAAGTGCATGAGAGGAAGCCTGCTCAGCTAAATGAAGTAGACTGAAAGATCAGAAGTCAGCGGTCATTCGCCAGAGCGGCAGCAGGCCCGAAAACCACACTGCAAATTCTGGCATCCACTGGCGGTGTCAGCATGAGGACCTGCACAAAAACAGAGCACATGTGAAAAGAAGAAGATGGGCCACTTGTTTCAGTTCACACTTCCTATAACCTCGTAATTCATAGAACATCCTTTGCTTGTTTGCTTAAACAACTTCATTCAGCACTGGGAAAGCCCAAAATGCTGCCACTGCTAAGAGTGACACCTCACTCAGAATAGTTATATTTTTCCATTTTTTTTTGTTGCTTTTTGGTTGGTCATTTTCTTTACTGACAGCTTAGTCCCACGAGCATAACACTGTCAGATAAGCAACCGTCCACCAGCTCCACTCAGAAAGCTGCCACAACTACCTTCCGAAATACACTGCAAGTGAACTTCCAACTCCTATTTTCCCAAATTCCAAGAACGACATTGTGTTATTACAGAAAACAACCCATCATATGGAAGCAGTTCTCAGTCTGGAAAGAGTATTTCCACGAGAGCAGCACAGCTGCCTACAGCTCCTGTACCCTGACCAGAAATCTGAAGACTAAAAGGAAAACTGCAGTGATGTATCAGAAACCACACAAGCTGAAACTGAGCTCAAAAACAAAGCTGTGAGCACAGGCAGCATAAACCAATACCGTAGTACTACCCACCTCCACTTACCTTCACTTACTGTTTGCCCTTTAATTTGAAGTGTTAAAAGTGATCGTAAGAAACTATTAAATGCATTAGTATAGGGTTTTACTTCCTGCAGCCATACGCCTGCTTCAGAAAGACAAACATTTGCATTTGGGTCGGCTGAACTCCGGCACCCAACGTAACTCCACAGAACTTCTTAATTAACAAGAGCTAAACCAGAACAATCCCTTTCCCCCCAAACCAAACACTTCCTGAAGGGTTTCAAATACATTGAGGAGTAGCAAAACAGCGTACTGAATAAGGGCACCATCTGGCTTGTTTTTCCTCTGGAACAGTAACTTGAAGTCATAATTAATTCCCCAGAACACAGTGTCTTGAAATCAGTTTTCTGCTCCATGCCACACACCGATGAGCAGTATTCCACTGAATAACTAAGCCAGCATGCACGAGAAGGAATAAAACAAAGCTGAAGCTATAATCAAGGATGGTGGTACAATAAGGGAAATAGCAATTTTTTGATTTGTAGGTAAAATTGTTTCCAAATCTTATTCACCTGAGCTACGTTTTGATCCTTCACATCACTTACAAGCTAGGGTTTGAAAGCTTCTTCCAAAGTTCTTTAAAAAGGAGACTGGGTGCTTCTGAACAGCTGGTTTAGCAGAGCATGTTCTGGGAGCACTTTCCAAGTGGGAGCTGACCTTCCTCATCACTGCCATAGCTAAGCAACACAGACATCACAGTGATTTGAAGCAACCGTCACTCTTCCAGTAATAATGCTTGTGATGAAACTAACAGAACCACATCATCCCAAACAAGGGAATACTCATTATGTTTTGTATCATTTTCCATGCCTTCAGTGGTTACTGAGTGCTTGCACAACTCCCCACTGGACCGAGTCCCAGAAGCTCACTACCACTGTGCATCTTGATCAACTGCCTCATTTCATCAGCTGCTGAGCTATGGTACTGCAGGATTTGCTGAGTCACATTCCCCTCATCTACTGCCTTCATTTCTGTAAACAGTCATCTCCTCCCCGTCAGCCTTCTCATTCCCAGACTGAAATACTCCAGCACCATTAGCATCTCCTGGCAAAGCCACCGTTCTGTTCCCTAACACTTCGGTAGGATCTTCTACAATTCCAGTACGCGCACTCGAGACAGGAAAAACAAACTACGTGCAGCAGCTCCAGCTGTGAGAACCCTAAGGCTTCCGCGGAGCAAGCACCAACCCTCTCTTTTTCCTTAACACCCTCTTCCTCTCAGTGTAAAAAACATCGTTGGTCTTTCTGGCTGCTGCTGCAAAGATGTGAGTTAGCACTGACACCTCTTCTGCAACCGCTGTCCTTAAGTTGCAGGTGCCACCTCTCAATTGAGTTTCAGGCAGTCCCAGTTTGGTTATCCCACCCCCGAGACACATAACCATACAGACAGCTCTTCTGAAGTTCACGAGAAGGTCTCTGAAGTACTTTTTGGCAGCAGTACCATTATTTAAGGCAAGTTCAGTACCATTTAAAATCCAGGATGCGATGCCACATTTCTCACACCAAGACAGCAACAGAGATGCTGGATAAAACCCACTGAAGTGCAAAGCTCTTGGAGGGCGAGGTATCAGCTCCCCAGTTCCTGCCCAGTGAGTGTTAAGCCCTACTCTTTTTTCCTGTCCTTTAAATTGAAAAAAACTGAAAGCTAGTTAAGATTTTAAAAGTTGCTGTAGGTGTGGTAACTTCAGAAACCTCAAATAAGTGAACTGCATCATCTGAAAAGTGTACTTCCTGAGTTATTAGGCACTGAACTATAAGTTGCATTAACCACATCACAGTGAAAACTTACCCTCTTCCTACGCTGCATTTCTTGTTCCATCTAATCCTCATGCCACCACTGCATTTCCTTATGGCTTCTAATGAAGAACTTCAGTGAAATGAAACATTTCAAAACGCAGCTCCCGAGATCTCCTGCCCTGTACTGTTTTGGCACACGTAGCCAATTCCCTAGCTCTGAGGCTATTTCATGCTCCTACTGCAGCGAGGCAATCAATTAATAGCTGTTTTAACACTAAGTCTATTTGGTTAGGACTCTGTCATTTCATTTGTATGTTTTGATAAGGCAGCTGATCTCATCTATAAACAACATTAGCTTGTTCTTTCTGCATTTGCCTTGCTTTTGATTTCTGTACTACTGCTGACTTTCAGTTACAACTCTGCCTCCCCAGTTTCTGTTCTCCCCACTCTTCTGCTACTGCTCTCACTGGTCTGTAGTTTGTTTTCAAGCTCTCACTTACTTCAGCTCTAATGGCTTTTAAATCCTTGCAGAAATACTCTCACCTGCCTTCTCTGGACTTGATACACAAGGGCTCCAGTTCATCCCACTGATGCACCAGGATAAGCAATACTGTGACTACATGGAAGGGACTGCACATAGTTGAGTACCATCACTTTGGGTCTTAGAATAGGGCTGAGCCACTTTCAGAAGGGTCCTTCTTTTCATTGAGGGATGACTTAATTCGTGCTAGCAGTGAAGTGCTAAGTAAAATGAGGTTTGGGGTCATTCACCTGGAGAAGCAAAGTTAATCATCTAACCTGCTGCAGTCTACATTACTGGTTTAGCTGCCTCTAAACTGGATTACTGTAATGTTCTTTAAATGTACATCGGATTACTTGGATGCTTCAGGTGACCCAGAACAAAGGTCTACCTACTCCTCCTGAACAGCCCTCAGTGTTTTCAAAACCCGGTAATACAAATGTGTCCGGTAGCCTAAGAAAGGAGAGCAGCTATGTGGTTACAACACTTTGATTCATTTGTTTCAGTAAGGCATACAAAGTGTCCTAGAAAGAAGCAGAGCATTTCACACAGAATACACGCCAACCCAAACCATGGTGGAAGAGCCACTGGAGCCAGGCACAGCTGGCTGCTGCCACCACGTCCCTGTAGCTCTCACCTCTGGCAGCAGAAATACTCATGTGGTCCACAGCAGGACTGATCCCCAACACATCTGAGAAGGAAAAAGGCCTTCTGCTACCCCAGGTCTTGATTTAGTTTACCAAGAAGCTACGTAAAGACCACTGCTGACAGCAGGAAGGAGCTGCCAGGAGCACACGAGGGGAGGAAAGATGCTACATTTTCTACAGCCACCACTGCAAAGCCACAGCCCAAAGCAGGGGAGGAACTGCACAGGTTCAGAACTGCAGCTCAGTGAGACGCTCCTTTCCTCTCAACAGCAGATACCATGTTTGATAGTAGTGTGGCACATTACAAGGGAATCACAAGAAAGTGATCACATTAAGTGTTGATCTTGAAAACATAAATGAAGATTTAAAATTAATATTGGCCTTAACTGCTACTCTGCCAGCCTCTGGTGAAGGCACACATCAGAACATTATAAGAGTGCCTTTGTTATCTGGAGAATCTGTGGTGGTTTCAATCTCTTAGAAGAACTATGCATCCCTGTGTAAACCTGCACACAGGATCCATAAATCAACAGAAACCACACAGTTCAGAGCTCCATTGCTGGAAGACAGATCCAACTGTGACCAACAATATTTCAATTGTCACAGGTGAAGTGAATCAGCAGCAACTGCCACAGCTTTGTTTCATTAATGCCCTAGTCCTTTAATTCCAGCACATTAGAGCTACATTTTAACAGATCACTAGAAATTAAGTGATGTGAAAGCAGCAATGAAGTCCTGCTACAGGAACTGGGGAGCCCCATTCCAACCCTGAAACTGACTGCATCACAGGCTTTAAAACTGCAAGTACATTACGCAGACTGAACACAGATGGACAGAACAGGACAAAACAGGGAAAGAAATCTTTAAGTGGCAAGACATAATTCAAACATTCAACTTTTCTTACGCATGACTGAAGAATCAAATGTGTTTCAGGCATCCAGCAAAGTCAGCAATTAGGAGGAGTGTACACAGATTTGTTTTCAGCTGCAGCTGAGGGTTATCTAACTCCAAGACTCCAGCACAGATGAAGCAGGCAGAGGTTCCAAACTAAGTGTTACTGCGCAAGCCAAGAACTGGAATCATACTGATAGTAAACAGACTAAAACTGGAGATGCATGCAAGTTTACAGGCTCTGCTCTTACGAGCTGCATCGTATTACTGCTGCACAACAGCTGTGACTGACCCTGTGAGGTACGTACAACAGCTGTATGTAGACCAGCTCTTGAAATGAATGTCTGAAAATTGCAAGCACGCCAAGCAAACAAGTCCAGCAAGATCTCCACAGAGAACAAGTGAAGCTGCATGTGTTGGGCCCTCTGTCAAGCTCAGAGTGTACAGAAAAAATATCTGAAAGTAGACTGTAGGTGAAAGTAAAGCCCTTAGAATTCAAAAGAAACAGCAATATCCTTTCTCATTCAGACATGGCTAAATTCCCATGCTGCCGGCTCTACTGTTTGTTCTTCAAGACTCGTGTGTTTTACAACATGATCCCAGGACACATCTCCTTCCCCCAAAACAATCCCTGATAACACTGGTGGGCAAAGAAAATGATGAAGTTATTCTCTACAGAGCAGTAATTTTTGTACAGCACTTAATGTAATCCATATGAGCACAGAAACAAACAGCTTCTGATACAGGCTGATTGAAACCAAACAGCTTTTTACTTTCCCTACTGTTACTTGAGAGATTTCCAGTGATGTCACAGGAATGTCACAGGAATCCTGCTGCCCACAGAGTCCAACAGGGCATTACAAGGGATTTGCTCAGTGCTATCGCAGTGAAATTGAGGTAAAAGTAAAGAACAGTATCCTGATAAAGCTGCAGAGAATTCAGTTATCAAGGGCTGTTTCCCATTTCAGAGTTTTGCTGGGATATCTTTTTGTAAGAAAGAAAAAAAGGAAAAAGGAAACCACCACCACAGATTCTGAGATGCTACTATCTCTCACTATATGCAAAGCCACCACTACATCCTCTCACTGCTGCTGCCTTCTCTTTACAGGAGTAAGTGTTCATTCAAAGGCACACAGGCTTATAGCGTCATGGCTTCCAACAGGCAGTATAAAAGGAAGGGAAAACAGGAACATCATCAGGACAATTATACAGAATTATCCTAAAATGTGTTCTGTTGAAATGTAAATTATTTCTTAATTCCTATGAAATAGTCAAGCTTTAAAGCAGCAGAGGACTAGCACTAAGAGATTCTATTCTGGTGTTCTGAATTAAGATGACACTGAGTATTGACTGAACTAAGTATTTTAGAGACTGGAGCAAGGGAGACAGACACAGCTAAAGACAAACCAAGACATCAAATCTGGTACTACCGACAACTGCAAACAGGAAAAAAAGGAAACAGTAAGAAAAACAGGAATAAGAGGAAGGAGGTAAAGGCTTTTAACTGGTCTTTGCTGATGCAGGAAAGAGTCAGTGAAGGTAGAAAGGTATTATGAGTTTTCAGATTGAAATGCAAGGAGATATTTCTTAAATCTCTAGTCAAGATGGAACGGTACTGGGAAACAAACACCAAATGCATCAAGAGTGTCAGAAAGGTGCAGAAAGTCCAAAAATTATGGAAGCAAAAATGATTTAATACTTTGAAATCTAATATTAGGATCCAGTCCAATAAAGCACAACATTTGCCATGAACTGCAATGCAGAGAATACCCAAACACTGGTACAGTTTCACTCACAGTACCGAAGCTCTGGCACTCTGCACACTTGGCTGTGTCTATATCTCAATACAGACGCAAACTAAGCTGACTGACACGTGCTACCAGGGAAGTATAGTACTGTTGTACACACAGTTTTCACAGTCTTGTGAACTCAGTTATCCTTCTTTCCATTCTGTTGCACTTACCTGTTATAAATTCACACATGGAATTAAATCACACCATGGTTCCCATCTCTAATGCTACGAACGCTTACTGGGCCTGACATTACAGACTGAATTCCAGTGCAGTAAACACTAAAAAGACTTCCACCACAAACATCTTATGCATTTATCCAGATCCTTCTCCAGCGGAGATTCAACCCTAAGTAACTCAAGCAAAACTAGAAAAACTAAGTTACATTTTCCACAAGGATGCATGGCAGTATTCTACACTGTAACGTGAGGTTCACATAACAAGCTCTTCCCCCTCTCCCCCCCCCCCCCCCCCCCCACACAAAATATTACTTTACTATCAATCTAATGACAGCTCTGTCTCGAGTTATCACCATAAAGAAAACACCCAACTACATCACTTACAGGGAAGAGATGGAGGACAACTGCGTAGCAGTTATATCCTTACTCTCTAAGCCTCTATCAGCCATGCTAATCTGAAGTAAGAGAATAATGACTAAACATGTCTTCCCTCTGAGTAATACAGAACAGTGTTAGACTGAAATGCAAAAAACCCACTGCCATAACAGTTTTGATTTTGTAATTAGCATTTGCAATTCAGTGCTACGCAGACAAGAGTTTGCAGGCTTCTCGTTTTGGTGGTGATGTTGTGTGTTGGGTTTTGGTTTGGGGTTTTTTTTGTTGGTGGTGGTGTGGGATTTCTTTTAGTTTCTAAAACATCCTTAAGCCAGACATCACTCCCCAGACAAGGATCACTTCTTCATAAAAAGACATTACCGTTAATGTTGTCACAGTAGTAAAAGTGTTCATCATTTAGAGAAGGGCATGCAGAAACTAAATCCTGCAGGCCTGCACCGGTTACAGTGAGACAACCCGAGAGATTGAGGTGCTCCAAGTGTGGCAGTCCTCCTCCCAAAGTCAAAGCCCTGTTAACAGACAGAAGAGGGGTGTTAAAAGCTTGCACAGCACCAGACTGACAAACTCCCTTATGTCACCAAGTCACATGTTTACTAACATCTTGCAGCTAAAACACACTACTACTAAGCCACCTGATTTCAAGTCTGGCATCCTGTAAGGATATGCAGCTTCAAGGCAGATTAAGGGGGCTGAAGAAGGAACCCATCTCTACAGAAATAACAATCCCCTTTGACATAAATACACCTCACTGGGAAATCACCATTCATTAATGATGACCAAGTACATCTAAGAACCAGCATGACGTGCTTCTCCAATACGCTTCAGGATTTTGGTGAGTTTTACATCCTAGGATCATAAGTATACACTTTTTCCTGTCAGCAGATGGGGAAAAAAACTGACAAAACAGCTGTCAGTTCAGTTTATGTGAAATGAACTGCAAAGAGCTTAGAGTCTCATTATTTTTTCTTCCAAGATCTAAAGTATTATAGAAGTGCAAGAAGCACTTGCTGCAGAATTTACCCTCAACTCTTTGATACGGGGGAACATTAAAGAGCACTGATGTGCAACTGGCACCACAGCTCAACACTCCCTGTGAGTCAACGATGAAGTCTTCCCTTGATTCCAGAGTGCTCAGTCAGGAACAGCGCAGTAACATGCCAGCTGCACACAGTGTTACCTATCCATCGCCAGGTGGACTGCAGTCAGCAGTGCCAGTCTGCTGCAACACCTGGATGACATCAGGCTCAGACACAAAGCACAGCTATCTGCCCCAAGATAACTGTGTGGAGACACCTGAGCAGCTGCTACCACTGAATTCTTTGTCAAAGAGGGATGAAGTCTCCGGAGAGGAAATTCAACACCAGCAGTGCCTCACAGTATTTCTCCACAGACTATGGCATACTGTGCAAGGAGGTATGAACTCTGAATTGCAAGCAGCTCTAATTAGCCCCAGCAGCGGCAGCACAGCTGAGCAGGTGACTGCAAGTATTTCTGTCTTATTTCATTATGAAGCTGTAACTCCACATTTTTGACATAACACAAAGCATCAATTACATATTATCACACAGTGCAAGTTTTCTAACTGTCACAAAGCTGTCTCAATGCTCAAGCTAACTTCAACTAAACTCTATGCTTTGTACATTATATAAAATCATATTTAACATGTTCTTATGCACACACAAACTTCTGTCATTGTGCAGACAAATTAAATGAGATGGTACTCTGGTTTGTTTTTAAAGCCTGAACATTCACAAGTTCAGCAGGCATAACAAGAGGAAAAAAAATAAACCAGCACTGAATTTCCTAATAAGAAATCACTGCAAATCAAATCTAAATGAGTAGTATTTATGCTTTTAGCTACTGCAAGCAACCTTACCAAATGCTTCATTTCAGAGGAGCTGCCTAAAGTAATTTTTTTTTTTAATCCTTTCATTCAAAGGAAGAGTTGGAAAACATTCTCACATCTGCTATTCTCAATATTTTGAGATGCAATGACTACTTAAGATACACCAGACATTCTCAATAAAAATGTTTAAACTGAAACTAGGCAAATTCAACCCAGAGCAACCCAACCACATACTGTAAAAACCACAGTGCAGCAAAACAACTCAGAAACATCTTTTCACCTGAGAGCACGATCTGTGATCTGGTAACACCCAGACAGACTGAGAAACTGAAGAACTCGTGCAGTCTCTTCATCTGGTTTGTCACTGCCAGAGTACGCCAAGTCTTTTTCCTCTGACTGTTTAGTCCTTGTTGGTTTCTTACACAGTGCAGAGGACTCTGGAAGTGCTTGAATAGTTCTTAGCGCTGTTCCAGCACAACAAAATGAGTGACTGCAGTAAATGAAGTCAGTAGAAGCACAGTGCTGCTGCCACCCTCTAGTCCTTAAACCATAAATGTCTCTGTTGCAGCAAGATGCAGAACAACTGATACTAGATGCTGGCTCCACAAGGCAAAATCCCTCAACATTTCTGTGTCTCCACTCTGCAGCATCTTCAATATCAGCTAAATCATCTGCATTCAGCATCCACACGTACGCAGAACTGAAGTTTTCAGAGCTGTCAGGCTTAGTCCAATGATGCTTACTGTCTGTTCCCTCAATGAGGTTTTCATTGCTGATTTCATGCAAACCATTATACTTCTTGTCAGACTGCAAACTAATCTCTCTGTTTTTCCATGAAGTCTTAGCACTCCTGTTTCTGCAGCCTTTCAGAATTCCTCTGTTGTGGTGAATTGATATGATACCCAAAGCTCTGGAGAGCCTCTCTATGGCCACATCGGTGATTTTCTCACATCCAGACAGATCAAAGTGACGAAGACTCTGACAGCAACCAACTGAAGACCAACTGAAATAAGATGAAGAGTGGTGACTTGGTTTTGTTCAGGAACAGACATTACAGCTACACATACAAAAGAGCATTTCATAACGGAAACACTGATATTAATTCACAGAACATTAAAAGTTCCATCAGATTACAGGATAGGTTTGATACTGCAAGTGCAAGCAAATATGCCCAGAAGAGTTCTATCTAAAGAAACATGAAATGAATCACAGATCAGTAACACACTGTATCTTCCCATACATTGAGGTAGTAAACAGGCATTTTCCATATCTCAAATACTTAAAGAAACTGCAAACACCAAATACATGCAACAGTCCCAAAAACAGTATTTTTCTGTGTGTAATGCTGATGCTTAAAGCCAGGTAAATATCTGATTTCTCCTGACTCATCTCAGAAAGCTGAAATGTGAACTTATCAAATCAGCAAGTGTCACTGAAACAAGTGAAACGCCTCTGACATTCACTTCAAAGTATTTCAGTAGTGGTAGTTTATTACTGCTTGAGTTTCTCAAGTGTGCATGTCTATACAATCCTGAAATATCAGTGACCTCAGATCCTGTACCTTTCTCTGAACAACTTCCCATTTCTTTCAGAGAGAGCACCTGGAGTGCTGGAAATGCCCTGTGTATGGTATTAGTTATTCTGAAGGTGATGAGTCTTAGCCATTGCTACAGAAACACTTCCATAATGCAAATTCAGCCCTTCTGTGTTTTATGTTTCAACTGAAAAAGAAATTTGATCTATAGTAGTACTGTTGCATTATTAACTATAAAAGTATATGGTCTATTCAGCTGTGCCATAGTTAATGGAGAGCGTTAACATCTACAGCAAATGAAACCCATTTCTGAATTACAGATTTTAAGGAAGTACAGATATACAGTGAAGAAGACAGTGTTTTGTAGAAACTGACAAAGGCTCACAAAGATATAGTTCTGAACCATGTAAATTCTTCAATTTAAACTTCTTGTATAAGCTGCAAAGCATTCATATGAGCAACCATGCTGGTAACATTTTAATGCACTGTTAAATAAACAGAACCTGAGAGCACTGTATGATGAAAACTTTGCATAGTGAAACAGCCACTGAGTTCCAGCATCATGTGAAAACACTTCTGTGAAGGTTCTGCACACACACCTCACCCCAGCGATGCTAAATGAAACACCTGCACAATGCCATAGAACTCAGAAATCCACAGTAATACACGCAGGCCCTAGAACTGTAGCCACCATTTAATCTACACCTCTTAAAAAGCCCAACAGTACATTCCAAACATTACCTGCTATGTTGGATCAAGAACTGCAATGATTTCTAGAAATATATCTATGAACAATTAAAATTATTAGAATTAGAAGTTAAACTGCCACCATAGCCATTAAAACCTATCAAAGTATAGCTAAGACAAGGCCATTACCAAATCAGGCCTTACTTACTGCTTCATTCAGTGTTATTCGGGTTTATTCCTTCATTACGAGTGAACACAGACTGATCTCTTTATTTCTCACTCATACATAAAAATGGGGTAATAGACGCTTGAATGTCTCCAATCCCCCCTTCATTTTTACTCGCTTATTTTTAGGAAACAAATGAGCTAACCTTTCAAATGCAGAGTCTGAAATATCAGTTTGAGTGAGATCCAAATATTCCAAGTTGGGGCAAAGCTCCAAGATCTGCCTTACCTGAAAAAGGAAGAATAATAGCAATCACTAGCCAAGAAGGCTACAGATACTGTCAACATATGCACTTACATTCTTTTGAATTGCAACTCGTTTTCACAACCAGTGTGCTTTAAACTCAGATAAATCAGTAATTACAGGCTGCACAGCCACAATTGAGTGCTAGTTTCAAATTACATACCATTTTGCTAGACACTGCAGAACTGTAGGCCAGTACTAATGTCTTCACTGAGGAGCCTACGTGTGGGAGAACATTATGAATTAAGCCATGAAGTAAACGTTTTTCCATTTGTGCTATATTAATGGCAAGTGAATCTTCTACTGCATCTTCTGCAAAACAAAACCAAAGACAAAGACTTAAAATGCATTCAAGCAATTGAAATCCGTGCTGTCAGCTTATGTTACAGTTATTGTGAAACCAAAGAACCTACAATTCAGTTTCAGAAAGCATCCTGCATCAAAACTCCTGCTGAATTTTAGCTCAATTCGTAAGTCCCATCTTTAAAATCTGCTCGACCTTCTCACACTCATGAAGAGTCCAACTCCAACAGAAAGTAAAAATAGTAATGTGGGACTGCAACTTCCACTGACTTGCTGTAAACAAACAGTGAAATACTCTCATAGGCCACTTCACATCCTGCAGTAGAACAGCTTACCACAAATTTTACTTTAAATTCAAAATACACATTGGGATGCAACACAATCCATTCAAACTTCCCAGAGATAAGGCACCATTTTTCTCCTCTTAATTCCTCCAACACATCTCCATAACTCGTTTCACCTGACTCACATTTGCTCTGTCCCAGATTAAGTGATTCAGCATGTCCAAATGAGCTGCGTTTTTTTTTTGTGGTGGTGGTGGCAAAAGTCTTCCCTAACTTCTTCACCCAACTGGGAGTCAGGGTGAGATGACAATAGGGAAAAAAAGGCACTTCCTTCAGCAACACCAAGGAGGCACTAGGCAAAGCTTCTCAAGTTCATTCTCATTGCTTAAGTCTGCTTGGCTTAGAAAGCATTTACTTAGATGGAATGTGTTTCTGTATCTGTCATTATCTTAAAGTATAGGAAATAGGAAAACCTAGTAGAAATAAAAGATGTTAGACAAAAGAGCTCATTTCATAAACTTAATATAGCTAAAAAATCACTAGGAAAAGCCTTTCTACCGAAATCAGTGTTTACCTACCAGACTCATCTATGTCAGCATCTTCATCCCATTCCTGGAAAGCACGGCTTTCATCTTTTCTATTTTTCACCCATTCCTCATCAGGTTCTGTCTCAAGATCTGCTGCAGGACCACTATACCAGTCACCTGCTCGCCCATTTGAAAAAAAAGATGAAAGCAAACTTATCAGAGGAGAACACAGCAGTAAACTCACAACCATATCAACAGCCACTCTGTATGTTACTGGTTTTATGTTACTGGTTTTGTTTTTAGACACTGTACGACAACTCCAACTGTAAAAGAAACCCAGTCAGCCAGCTATAAAAGAAAAGGTTTCATTGACATTTCTCAACTAAGCCTGTAATTTTATGCTGTTTTTAGCATGGGGCCTTTTCGTTGTATTTTGGGTTGTCAGCTATTTTTGGGTTTGGTTGGTGGCTTTTTTGTTTTGGTCTGTTTTGTTTTTTTTTTTTGAGAAGCTAAGTTTCCATCCAGTTTAGGGCACTTCTCCACAAACAAGTGTGTTAGTACAGACAGCACGTCATGGGAATGGATTCCTGTTTTGCCAAAAACAGGTTTAGGAACGTGCCAATTTAGGCAACTGCCAATTACCACTTTCATGTAATATTTACACATCGAGTTAGCTAGGTTTTAGATAAAAATTCAAAGAATTTGAACTCCAAAACCCCTCTACAAGAGGGTCAAGTCCATTGCAGCTCTGGGATCAATCAATTCAGACCAGAAAGTCATTTAACTCCTCCCCGCCCTGTAAAGATTTTAGAAGCCATTAATGTACAACCAGAAGGAGTTCCAAGCTTTTAGCTCACATTTTAAGTTACGTATTTTAAGATTATAATAGAGGAAGTTAATAAGGATTCATCAAATATAGCTTGTTAAAAACAAAAATCACTCAACCACATACACACAACACGAGCTGTGAGGTGTGCAATGAGATTCTTCAATGACTGTTCAGTACACACAAAGATCTGGACAAAAGCAAGTATTCTGAGCTACAGATATACTCTGATGTGTAACTGGCCTTATCAGAACAGGAAGGTTTTGTCTGAACAGGCATTTTCACAAAAGGTTCCACTTCTCAGTATGGAATGTATAAAAACACAAATTGTGATACACCACTTGTAGTCCCTACTGCAATACTTCAGATATTTAAAGAACTGACAATAAAACTAATACAAGCAGTTTCTTTGAAGTCTGAATATAAAGATTAATCAAGAATAGGTTATGACCAAGTGTTACAAATTTGCAGTTCTGAACTTCAAGTCTGCAGCTAGGTGTGAACCACAAGACAGACTTCTCAAAGGAGGACAGATTTGTTAGGATCTAACAAAAGCATTTCATTTCTACCTAGTGAAACAAAAATGTTACTGAAATAGTGACAGCAGAAGCATTTACAGCTCAAACTCCCTACACTATAATTAAGATGAGGTACTACTAAACGTACTTATTAGCAATGATGCAAGACAACAAACCTCAGTAGAACTAATAAACAGTTTGTATGCAAGAGCTACTCGTGAGTAACGACCAATGTTTACTTTCTTAATACCTCCATCCTGCAGATTTTAAAAAATAAATACATATTTTAACACTTTACCAAGTTAAAGTGCCAGGAGGATACAGCCTTCCAGCGTGCTCAGCTCTCAGGACTGCTGCCTGTGACATGATAGCTGATAATTAAACACTGCACTGTCTTCTACAGACTCAACTTCTGTCACTGACAAGCTCTCCAGGAAAGAACTAAATTTAACTTACCTCTGGCCCAGCGAACAGGATAAAGATGTTTCCAAAGAGATCCAGTTTTAGCCAGCTGTGACCATTCGGTGCTTACTTGGCTACAGTGACATAGCTCCTGGGGGTTAAGGTAACTGAAAATGGTCACCATCACTTCAGGAGGAAGATTAGTAATATTTGTTGTGTGCCCTGTTATCTCAGTTTCTGAAACACAGAAAGATTATGTTCTGTGAAGCACATCCTTCTAGCTTTAAATAATAGCCTTATATCACATTATTCACCCACTCAGAATGCATTTAAGATTCTTTAAACAACTGTGGACAAAAATATATGAAAATATACACGTTGCTTTGACTTTACAAAGCTTCAACTGTAATATCATCTCAATAAAAATGCTCAGGTTTTTCATATGCCACTTTCACACCAACTGTATAGCTTTTTTCTTTTTCTCCCCTGGCTGCAACCCCACATGGCTCTAAAGAAGTCATGTACAAAAATAAACCACTCTTCATTTCACATGCGATATATATACCTGCTTCATCAGATTTCCAGTAAATGCCCACTGAAAACTCTCAGCCTCTTGACTGGGACACAACGAGAAATCCACACAGAGCTCTTGGCAACTGTCTCATTTTTGTTTCTAGCTTTGACTTCAACTATAGGCAATTAATTTTCAGCTTCTGAATGGTGACAAATCATTTGGGCCAGAAGGAAAGACTAAGTGTTAGGTTAGTAACTAAACATTAGCTATTGTAATCCATACTTCAATGGCCAATAGTACGAACTGTCTCTAACAGCTCTCTCTCTCATTTCCACCATACTAGAGAGCTGCAAACACAGGTCACTCCAAAATGAATGCCTCCTATTTATTTCCATGGACTCTACATCAAAGAGCCCAATAACACTGCTGGACAGAGCAAATTCTCAGATACAGAACACTTTTTCAAGACAGTCAGTGACACTACCATTAGCTGTGCATTTTTACCAGGTATGAACAACAACCTGCACGCCATGCTTGAAAAAATCTGCATCAGCAGAAATGATCTGGCTGCAAAAATGGTGTCACTGCAAAGAAAACACTGCCCACACCACCCACCTTTCAGCAGCACAAACAAATGCAAATCAGAAGGTGGACAACAGGATGGGTGTGGGAGGTCAGCCCAGCCAAGACTGGCAGCGCAGTGATGATCTTCTGACTAGACTGAGGCCTGGTGTTACTGCATTACAAGAGAAAGACTGACTTCTTCCCTGGTATCACTCTAGAAGTTTGGGTCTTCAATTTAGTCGGTTTCACAGCATTAGCAGTCAGAGGCGATGGTCTGTCTGGGTTTCAGGATATCCAGAAGGATCATTCCTTTGCTATCCCAAAAGACAACGCACATCGCTTTACCAGCTGCATCTTCACTGTTTTCAACAGGGAATTCACGTGTCAGCAGGAAGATTCTGCCTCTACTGCCTTATCACCAACTACCTCTGACATTGTGAGCCAACATAACAAAACAGGAGGCATTACTTTTGGAGTAGCTCCCATAAAGCAACAGATCTGGTACTGCAGACACATGTGCGGGGTTCTTAAGTTGATTTTTGTTGCTTTTTTTTCTTTTACCATTTCAGAGAATGTCTATGATTTGTGTAGGGTCAGTTTACTTGAGAAATAAAATATTTCTAAAGAGTTTTTCAGCAGTCCCTAAAAAGAGCAAGTTTCACACATCAGTAAGGGTTTAAAGTTAGAGCTTTACTGGGAGACAAGGATCAGGTTTCTCCTCTTTTGCAGGAATGCTTCAAAGGTGACTAATGTAAAATAATTCACTCTGTGATAATCTGTTGCTATTTCAAAAACAAAGGTGGAATTATAGTTTCACTGGATGAATCAATGTGTTTATCAGGGCATCTGTCCAGTCACTGCAGACTGACTACGGGGAATTTCACATTAAAATTCTGTTGGGACTGAACAAGGCTACAGCTGTGGAATTTCTTCCAGTTTTGAAAATGAAAGACATTCTTCCCTTTCCCTGAAGTCTAGCACACAGTTGTTGTAGAATTAGTACTGTCCCAAAACTGCAATTCCATCTAGAAGTAATAGCAAGTGAAGCCATAAAGCTACTTTAGTCACATTCACCTGCTCAGATTCAGCATTATTTCACACCAAGAACAGCAATCTTTTCTGCCCAGTTAAGTAGTTCAGAGAAGTCAAATTTCATCAGGAAGAACAGAGTTTTTTACATTTTCCTGATGAGAGCACCACACCTTATCAAAGATTAAGTTATTTGTCACCTTCACCCCAATATTACATTTTTGGCACGTTAATTCTTTTTTTTTTTCTACATTAACTCTGCTTCTTTAGTTAGGAGAACCATAAAGACTGCAGATGTAAGTTGTTTCTAGTCACGTAGCAGACTAGAGTGCACTGCAGTAGTTATCCGTTCGTACTCAGTTCCAACAGGGAGAGCAGAGTTACACAAATGCAAACAAAACATCCACTTTCAGAACACACATTTCTTCTGATGGACTCGCACACTGTATGGATTAATTCCCTTGCATCACTCTACAAGCACATCTTCCTTTCAGATTCCCAAGAGACGCAGAGAAGTTAGCTAGTGGAGAAGGGCAAGGCAAACTGCTTTTTATTTTCAACTTTGCTGGCTGACTAACTATTCTTTGTTACTAAGCCATCAACAGAAAAGCTTACAAAGCAGGCCCAAAAAACAACAATTAAAGGCAGGGCCTGCAAAGAGAAAACACGCTTTCAATGGAAGTATGGAATTAAAATTCAGGCATCCTTTCTACCTACTTATCATGTAAAATATTACGATAGGAGAGATGGAAGGGGAAGAAGTTTGTGAAAAGATAAACAGTATCAGTTACAGCTTGCCAAAAGCCTGTATCAAAAGAAGTCTTTCAATTTCTGAACTGCTTTGAAGAAATTTGTTATATAAAAACTATTTTATCTACTTAAAGTTACATACTACAATGTGGCTTTTTAAACAAAACTGCATAAGGAAAACTGTTTTCACTTAATTAAATGCCTCACCTTGATCTGTCTTCTCATCCACAGAATATTTAAAGACCTTCTGAAGCTCTTCAGCTTGATTCCACTTACTAAGACCTCTGAATTCTGCAGCTTCCTTCTGTGAGCAGTGTTGTGCAATTACTTTCTTCTTAATATCTTTCAGTTCCTCATAAGTGAAGTATTCCATCAACATCGGCTGAAAAACCTAAGGCAAAAAAAAACAGTCCAGTGCCGACAAAGGCAATCAATAATGCCACACAGACCTAGCGAGACAGAATTTTCCTGTTTCCAATTCTCACCAAGTAAAATATGGCATACATGAATAAACGTGAGGACATGATCGGATAACTTCTACATTCTAACTCTGCGTTTGCCAGTGGGTCAGTGAATAGTTCCAAGCATGCTGTTACTTGTTTTCTCCAAGGAAAGGGAAGGGACTACGCTTGCTCAAACTAAATAACTTACCGATGTACTCACATGGAAGGCCAAGTGGCAGGGCTTACAAACATGAGGGAAGACTTCTCTGGGACAGACTTTGGAAGATTTAGTCTCTCTGAAGATGCTTCCCAGTTTTGGGATACCCATAAATCATCAGACTGGCACTACTAGTCTTTACATTTCAAATATAGGTCAGAGGCTGTCTGGGAGTGTCTGTTTGACTCACGAAGCACTGTTTAATAGAACCCTTTCTTTTAAGTTTTGCTAGGCCATAAGACAATTGCCCTGGCCACCTTTTAGGCCAGTACTGCTTTTTGGGGATGTTCTTTGTTTGTTTCTTTTACAACTTTTAAATGTAAAAGCACCGTAATTTTAAAGAATGTAGGATTTTGAAATATTTCTTCACAAAAAGAAAAGAGGAATGACTCTAAAAAAGCAGACTTGCAGACCTAGCAAGCCACAATAATATTACTAATATTTTGAGTAATACACATTTCTTTTACTTACTGTTCCTGTAATTTAAGATAGAAGAAAGTAGCGTAAAGGGGCCTGACTAATTCATAAATGCATTAATTTTTGTACTTTTAACAGCCTTTATGACAACAGCTTCAAGAAGTAGAACAACATCAGGTTTCATACTGTTCCTTCTTTAAGTCTACTGTGATATTCTATACACATTATGTAATTAAACCACTGCTAGAAATATTGTTTGTGACAAAAACATCTGCATGAGTACAGATGTAGAAAACACAAACTTTGATTATGATTACTGTGTTATGCAATTACAATGATATCAACCTTTTAGCATTATTTCAGTCCATCACTACCAGTCAAAACATTCTAGTAACACACCGTGACATAAGGAACCACTAAAAGGCTGTATCTACAATGAAGAAATGCACACCCCGTGGAATTCTGCTAGCAATTTTCAGAAGAACCAGGATTTCACCATAACTTTTCAATATATTCACTGCTCTAGAACACATCACACACCAGTCAGAACGGAACAATGACACCACAGTCCCGAATGCAAACTGGCACAGTAACAAAAACAGAACGGTGGGGAAAAAAAACATCCAAGTCCTTTGCCACTGCACAATCATCCCAAACACCAAGGAAGTTCAGCACAGTATCTGATGAAAACTACCTACCTCCTCTTCCTCCTTCATATGAGGAAGGAAATCCCTCGTAAAGGCTTCCAATCTCTCCTTCAGTTGTTTCGCATAGTTCAGCTGTTCATATTCATTCTGTAAAGAACACAAAGATTTACTATCTAATCTTGTCCATTCAGCCAGAGGTTGAACTGCTCACTGAACTATCATCTCAAGGTAAAGCCTATGCATGCAATGCAGTTTGCTGCATTTCCTAGTAAGAGTGCATTCATTTACTTAATTTACAAAGTTTGATGACAATCTGACAGTCCGCACTGGTCTGTTACCATGCAGAACAAAGTATTCCACTCCTGTTCAACTGCAGTTTATTTTGTTATCAGATATGAATTAGCTTGTCTAAACACATTTTTACTTTGAAGCGAGGACTGAGGCCTGCCAATCTACACCCTAACCCAAAGTTCAAAGCAGTTACAGGCTAATCCAAGTATCGGCATGTTCTGCCTAAGAATATATTAGTGAGATGACGTGTAACTGATATGTTTTATTTCAGTTATTCCACAACTCCAGAATCAAAGTTATAGTAACAATTTAGTCGTGTCTATAAATAGTTTTTTAACATCTCAATACATAATTTACTTCTGAAATTGAAAGATCTTCAAAATAAGGACATGACTTAAATGTTAAATATTGACCAACTTCACCTATCAAATTACAAGCTTGCTCGTAGTGCCAGTAATAAATTGGTTATACGGTCTGTCCAGTAATTGCAACACACAGTTCCTCATAGTTCTTACAGTAAATGTAAGATTTTTTTTCAAGCTTCTACAAAGTTAAGAAACACTGCTGCACAAAAATCTTACGCCATCAGTTAATCTAATCACACTCAAAAAAGCCACTTTAGATATCTAAAGGGTGTTAAAAATATCTTTTCTCAAGTACATCCATATAAGCAACAAGATAACACCAGCATCCTATCAGAAAGTATAACATGGTGTTAATTTCCCCCCTCTCCCTCATGTTCCTTCATTTTTCAACAATTTTTTGTTGTTGTTGTTAATTAGAGGTTTGATATTCAAAGGGAAAAAGATATTTGGAGGATTCTCAGCTCAAAAATCACTTCAGACATCAGATATAGCTGACCAATTCATTTTACATTTTTCCAGTACAAAAAATAGCAACAGATGCACTAGAAATGCAGTGAGATGCCAAATTACTAATACAGACAGTAGCTCCTAGAGCTGAAGAAGTGAAAGAGTTGTGCTATCTACCCCAGAGAAACAACACAGCATAAATAAGTTCAAATCCTCTTCAGCAGGATCCAGAAGCATGGAGCTGCATCGGGGCAGGCTCAGGCTGGGTGGAAAGAAAGGTCCCGCACCACAGGGTGGCTGGGTACTGGACCAAGCTCCCAGCACACAGCCTCGAGCTGCCAGAGTGCTTGGACAATGCTCTCAGGCATGAGGTTTAGATTTAGGGTGGTCCTGTGTGGAGACAGGAGTTGGACTGAATGATCATTGTGGGTCCATTCCAACTCAGGTAATTCCACCACTCCATATTTGAAACTCTCATGCCACATCTCTAAGATATCTCCAATCATGCAGCGTGCAGACTTCTCTAGAGCCCTGAAGAGAGCTTTTTACTAGAAATGTAATAACTGCAGTGAATGGCAAAAGAATCTTGGGTTGTGACTGGTATGTTTTCACTACCACAAATCCTTTATTACTTTTCTTAATTTTTTTCACCAAATGCATTAACAGTTGAGGCAAATGAACATAATCACAGCATGTTTTCTTTAAAACAAATCCTTTTAGGTCTATTTACCTTTACATTCTTCAGCCCTTTCTCAAAAAGGCTAAGCATCTCAGAGAGCTTGTTGTCCGAGTGCACATTGTACACAGTCCGGCTACGTTGCTGAAGTAAACCAATGATGCACTCATTCTCAATCTGCTCGTGCATTTTAAATTCCTTGAACGTAGCATACAGAGATTGCAGTAGAGCACGGAAGTCATTGTTGTTGGAGAAGTTGGTCTTGGACAGCTGGAATAAAGAAAGGAAAGCCCACACAAGTCACTTTTACTACAGTGTTGCACATTGTGGATAAAATTGTAAGGGATTTAGTTGCAGCTCTCTGACTCTGGATGACAACTACCTATTCCCCACCAGAAGCTCTAGAAGAAAAAGGGAAAAAAAATTAATCAATATCAATCTATAAGCTTCAGAAGCATTACAACAAACTAACGACCAAGATAACCACAGAAGTTTAACAAAGCGTAATAAAAGCAGAAAAGAAAGCTTTGAGAAGAGCTTCAAGTTCCCAAAATTCAGCTTATGCTTAACCACGCAAATCCTGATGGCAACTGCCTCATTCCACACGAATAAACAGAACTTGAGACCGCACCTAAGAAGAGTGGTCAATTCTGTTAAGGAAAATTATCACTGAAGGAAGAACGTAATTGAGGCGTAAGTTTTTGGAAGCAGTAAAATCAGAGTTGTACTTAAGGAACATAAACCCATCTTGTGAAACTCTGAAATAAACAAGAGCAGAAACATTTCCTGGTAAAAACCAGTGCAATTTCCCCGGGTTAGCAGCAAAACACACCACACTGCTTGCAGCACTATACAAGAATAAGCACTCCACAACTAGAAATATTTCCATTTAGTTCAGAAAACAAGTCACTGAAGTATTCAGGAGAGGTATTGTTTATAATTCCAGAAAAAAAGTCTTTCAGTAGAAATGGAAATGAGAAATATGTTCCTACTTAATACTTGTACACCTCAAATATGGCCATAAAATCAACATATCGAAAACAACACAAAATAAATGCACTTCTTCATTCTGACACTGCAGTCTCACTTCCTGGCAACCAGCAGGCACACCACTGAAACACGCTGGACATCTGCCAAGCCCTTACACAACTGTCAGCACTGCTGCACAGTGCTGCACGTTACACAAACAACCGTCACTAAGAGAACACAGTCAGCCTCTGTCCAGATCAGAAATAGGACGATGTTAAGGTTTTTTCCCCCACTATCTTCTAGAACAAATTCTGATAGGTCAGGATCGGTTCACTAATAAGTTATGTGCTATGCTGGGATCTGAAGCTTGAGTTACTGTGTACACAAAATTGGGAACAGGTCTTGGCTCCTCACCCCATTTCTCTACTCCACCTCAGAGAATGCAACATAGAAAGCACAGGCAATAGGTGAAACCGCAGGCTAGGCTTCCCACAGGGACAATCACAGAATCCTTAGTTGGAAGGAACCTTTAAAGGTCACCTAGTCCAACTCCCCTGCAACAAACAAGGCCACAGCAAGGGAGGCACAGAGGACACAGAGAAACACTCCTTCAACCACGTGTCATTCAGGTTTCAGGGATGACGCAGTTTGTTTTCTAATCTAGCACTTATCAGTGAGTGCCTCCACAATGCTCACTGAATCCATAAGGTCCCACAACACCTGTAGTCAGTTCCAAGAGCCCTCTTTCCCATGAATGTCATTTGCAGCCAAACACTTGGCATTTTGATTGATGTAAAAACTGAAACAAAACCGACAGAGTGTGTAAACGGAAGGTTAGAGAAAATGCGTATTTTAAGTACTTCTATCACAAACTTACTGTTACAGAAGCCACTGTAACACAGAACACTTGCATGTTAACCTCTGCTACTGCAGCTCCCTGCAGATACCTAGAAGATTAGAAACAGTGAAGAAGATAAGTTTCGTGTCTGTATTTGAATCGGCAACTGGTAGATTAAGAAGGTCAGATGAAGCTGAGGAAAATGGGCTTTTCAGAGGACAGGTAGCCCAGAAACAAAGTCACTCTGTCAGATTTGTAATTTCATTAGCGGGACTGATGAAGTCTTATGGCAGGCACCAAGACGATTAGCACAGGGCAGCTCCACTCTAAGGTCCACTCCTCCACGTGAGGGCAACTAACACAGCAGTCTAGAACAACAAGGAAACCACCTGCCCAAACTCAGATGGACGGTCCCGGGGGATCATGAGATGGAGGAGATGGACCATGACGTATTTGTCAACTGGTTAAAATACAAAGCGTAGTACGAGTGATCCTCAAGCAGTCTCTCTGAACATGCAGCATTAAACTGACTACAACAGCTACAGGCATTAGGAATAGTGGGAACTAGTTGTTTGAACATAACACCTCTAAAAGGACAATTTCATGTTTCTAAGTCTTACATAGAGCCAAGTGCACATCTGCTTTTGTGCTTGTAATACACACTGACTCAGGAGTGGCATCACAGATTCCTGAAGACAAAAACCCTGGGGGTCTCCAAGAGCTCATAAAATTCAAGAATTACATACTGGAGCTTCAGATACCAACAAACAGCCCGAGCACCAAGGCAAACAACAGGAGGTCAGTCACATGCACTGAGGAGTACACAAGCAGCCAGCAGCTGTTACAACTAAATGTGAACGTCTTTTTTTGTAAAACCCCTAAGGAGGGCCCTATCAAGTTATCACCTTTGTTTCACTTAAGTTGTGGAGAGGCATCAGTAATTCAAGGGCAGCCACAGTGCCAGTAGTCATGTGAAGTCACATAACATACCAAATCAATTCCAAGTAATGGCATGACAAAGACAGACATGCTGACACAAACTGCTGCTCTCCTCTAGAGTTAATTGTATCTAACATGTCAACAACACAATACTTGAAATGAAAAGTGAAATTCAAATCAGAAATGGAGACCTTCCCACAGTGCTGAAAGAGAGGTGTGTTACAATGATGATGAAAACATTCTGCCATCAATTCATTATCAGGTAGTTCCCATCCTTCCATTGCAAAAAGGGACAGGAATGCTGACCTCAATCATTTAACCTGAAAAAGATCTCTGCACTTCAGACATTTCAGGTGGGGCCCAACTCCACTGGCCTACAGAGCCACTGACATAGCCAAAAAACATACAGAGATGTAGCAAATGATTATTCTTCCTTACTGCTAGCTATCACTTCGGTTTTGTGCTTCAAGAACAAGATGGCAATACTAGCAAGCTTAACAGCAATTACTATTTATATAATGCTTTACATTCATGACACTCAGCTGAAAGAAACTGTATTCAAGGAATACACTTTCTCCACTGCTTCAGCTTTTTCATTAAAAACACTTTATCAGATGAAACAGAAGCAGTTCTAAGCACAGTGGACGAATGTTGTGAATAAATGAATAAATAAGCTGAAGAGTGCTTCAACAGAGCAGCAGTTAAGTCACTGAACAAAATACAGCATTTAGTTCCTTGCAGAGACTTAAGAACTCCAAATCATGAGATCAATGGGCAAGGAGAAAGTACCTCGCTGAATAAAACTTACCCCACTCTTTGACCAATGGTTTAAATAGAACAAACAAATGAAAAAGCACAAGGATTTTTAAAGTAGAAAAGTACAGGGGGAAAAAGGCAACATGGCATCCCCAGCCAGCCATGTTTCACTCTCACATTTTTAAGTATTAGCACCTCACTTCCAGCATAGCACGAACACTCAAAAGATAGAAACTTGGACGCTGCAGAGATTAACTCAATTTTATGAGCAAGTAAATGGGGGGGTGGACAAAGATCAGAACAAGGTGTGCCCACATCAATACCAAGGGCATGCAGCTTCACGCTGTACTTAATCCGCTGTAAATTAAGGGGTGGGACAGATGAAGACACACCCAGAAGCAGCAGCCCTGCCCTCACTTCCAGCAGTACATTCCTACCCCTTCCCTGGAATATACTCTGGGTTTGTCCTGCTGCTGTGTAACTGCCAATCAGTTTACCAATCCAGGAAGCTGCACCTTTACAGCAAGTTCATGTTCCACCTGCCCAGCGTGACCATCCACAGCAGAATCCAGCTACACACAAGGTCTGACCTTAGAAGCTACACACAAGGTCTGACCTTAGACCATGCTCAGTGTTGTCCCTGAGGAAGACAGACTGCCATGGCAGCCTACCAAGATCACTGCCCTCTCAGCATCATCTGCTCACTGACTTATTCTTTACGTAGGGGTACATGACGTGAACTGTAAGATAATTAGCTGAATTACTTTATAATCCAGCTTTTCACATGTACAAAGGCTTAAATCAGAGGAATAATAAAGGTTTTATTACCCAGGGTCCTTCTCTTGCCTGTAGGTCAACCCAAAATAATAATGATTAGTAAAGCAGATGGGACAGGACCTGGCCCAGCCCACAGAAAAACAAAAGAAATCCAAAGCTTTCAGAAGTCCCTGCCTGACTCGTCCTCTGTGTAAACCTGTCCTCTTATCTAAACTCACTGGCTGTTTTGTAGCAGAACCGCAGTCTTGAAAGAGGTTTTTTAGGAAACAGACAGTATTAACGCAGATCTTGTAATGAGACTTTTTTCCTGCTAAGAGCACAGGCAACAGGGCAGGTAGTTTTGTACTCTGTATTTTGAGAGGCTGAGGTCAAGCTGATAAAGGCCAAGCACGAGAGCATAGCAGAGGTAAAAAAAACAAAAAACAAAAAAAAAAAAAGCATTTTCATTTGTATAAGAGTCCTTCATCTCTCTCTGCACTGCATCCACAACCAATTTCTTCCAATGGATACCAGCAGAAAAGTTATCAAATCATAAAGGACTTTGCACATAGACATCATAACTACACAGAACTGACTGCACCAGAATTTCAATGAGGCAGCTGCCTCAAAAATTCATTTTTTTCAATTTTTTACTTTTTCAAAACCAAAATTTTGAAATTGAGGATGTCAAACATCCTCAAGGACTCCAGCAGAGCACCCAGCTTGGGAAGCAGAGAGCAAGTCAGCTCAGACCAGGTGGTTTCCACAAGAACTCGACCAGGGATGAGGACACCTAAGTCACCAGACGTTTGCAGAGATCAACCCAAAGAAACATTAAAGAAAAGTCCAGTAACAATATGAAACAAGGAACTCTTACAAAAGCATGAGGAACACTTGCAATGACATTACTGCAGAAGTACATAACAGGATTTCTCATACACTTGCGACGTGCCTCAGAAGATTTCTTTCCTACCATACACACATAGGTAGACTCCTAATCAGTCACTGCTTTTTGTCCTTCTGTCCGGGAGTATCTGAAGTCCAAAGAGCAAAACAAAGGTTCAAGGCCGTCTCTCCCCTCCCTCAGAACTCTCTTGCTGCAGTAGCTCACAAACGACAACCACAGCAGAAATACCTTTGTCTCTCTGAACTACACTCATTGCAATCCCCAGTGGGCAATGGAAAAAATTACTTTTACATTTAGTGTCCAAAATTAAGAGCCAGAAGTCTCTGAACAATCACAGCTTATACTCTATTCAGTTATTTCAGAAACAACCACACATATCCTTAAGTAACCACATAACCCCTATATATATATACTAATAACAGTCTCCAGATTTTTAGAAGGCATCAGGTGGGCTTTTTCTGAGGTTTTTTTTGTTTGGTTGGTTTTGTGCCACAGAATAGGAATTTAACAAATTGTTTCTTAAGAAAGAGAAGGTCAAAAGTGGCTTATTATTGCCATCCACAGCAGGTTGGAAGAAAGGACAAAATATTACAGCCATATGTGAAGACTGAACTTGAACACTTTCTTTTTGTGCCATTCAAAGGCAAAAGTAGGGGCTGAGCAAATACTCAGAAAAACCTTCTACTGCATCTGGTGTAAGAAAAAGTCTAGGGATATGCTCTTAGGAAGGCAAAAGAAGAAAGACAAGGCAGGGAAGCATCCAATAATAAAGAGCTAGAAGGTTTGTTGTGCTTACAATTGTCCTGACAAGAGGACTGAAATGGTTACGCAGGTCTGAAAGAAATGCAAACACTTTCACCTCCCACTTCATCCATCCTTTGTCACTTCACTTAAAATGCGTTCGATTTAACAGCAGCCACTTAAAACAGTTATTTTCACATTTATATTGGAAATATTCTTCTGCATGAAACATTAGACCAAAGCTGCAGTTTTCCAGTAGGCATAGTAGGAAGTTACTGAATTATTCAGCATCTACATTTAAGACAGAAAGAGGACTGACTGGTGAAGTTTGATGAGAAACTCAGAGGTATGGTGGACAGCAAACTGTGCACACATCTCTGGACACAGAGGTTTAATTCTATCCCAGCTAGGAAGAAGGAAGGCATTTCCTCCCACCTTCTGCCTGGAAGAATGCCCTAACAGTTGCTCGCACCTCATTAACACAAACATCCTCATTAGCTGTTTACTCACTCTAAATCTAGGTAGAGCGGGTTCTGGATGTATCAAACAGTTAACTGGTAATACCCAAATGATATGATTTTCAAAATCAACACACTCATATTTGAGCAAGCAGAGAAAAATGAATGGCAGTGTACTGAAACACTGAAAAGTGACTTCAGAAGTAAACCAGAAGTTTTAACAATTTTTTATTTTTTATATTAGAAAACAGACTTATGTTCATGGAACAGCTGTTCTGCTCCTCAGTGCACTGAGCAAAAGATACTTCTGACTTGGAAACAGGAAGCCAGAATGCTACTTGTTTAACTTCTCTGATTTCAGCCCTCTTTGTCATAAATGCTGTTGTCACAATGTGGTCCACCTAATTTACAACACCTGCTTTACAACATTGACTCAGCTTAATACGTGGATATTTTTCAATCTTAACACGGTCTGTCTGTAGCAGTCTTGTTATAACAGCATAAACATAACGCACAAAACCTGTTTGTTCTCCTTAGCAGTGTCCAAAGCTTGCAGCAGAGAAATGGCTGACACACATAAAGCATCTTTTTCAATATTTCCATAGCTATAAAGGTGAAAGAAATTCCTATCATCAAAAGAAATCATAATCAGGAAACAAAAGGAACTTTTTAGCTACATGGACTTTAGGAATCCTACTGAATATATCACTGTGGGTAGCAGAATAGAGCTTAGAATACAAATAATAAAGACTCAGCCACAGAGCGAAAAAAGAGTCTATGTACCCTTAGATCAAAATAAATACTATACACCTAAGGAAGTTAATCAGGACTAAACATTTATGGCAATTAGTTTTTAAGGAGTTGGAAGAACAGGCTAGAAAACAGAACTACTTGTTAAATATTTATACAAGCTCAATCAGAACACAACAGAAATTTCCTGGAGGAACTAGCCAAAGTAATCACTGAACCACTAGAAATAACTGCAGAGACCTTCTGCTGAAAGTTGAGATTACAAAAGTCAGGCAAACATAAAAAGGACCTCTGATGCATCTGATCCAACACCCAAGGTTGCACAACACAGCTGAGCTATTAACACAAGTTTATGATTTCAGTGGACAGCCCTACTCCCTCCTCCCACACTGCCAACCTAGCTCTGGGCTTGCTTGACCTCTCAGCAAGCCACTTCTACCCAATCACCTTTTGCTCTGGTGAACGAGCTGTTCCTCAAGGGGCCATGAGGCTGTCAGCAGCATTCACCCTTCCAGAAGCAGCCAGCCCTTAGAGCCAGGCAACCATGAAGCCTCGTGTTAATTTTTGAGGCAGGGATAGAGACACCAGATAAAGTTATTAAACCATAACATAGCAGAGTCTGCTACATGAGTAGCCCTGAACTTGAAGCTAATAGAATAACATTCAGCCAGCAAAGACTTGTTCAGAAAATATAATCTGATCTCCTTTTGATAAGATAACCAAGGCAGATGACACAACACGTGTTACAGGCTGATTCCTCTTAAGGCTTTTTTGAGATTTTCTTGCTTCACGGCCTTTCAGCAAACTCCAGGAAGCCACACAGTGGGGTCACACACTTCACAACAGTGATCTCAGATCACACCTACCCATGTTTCCAGCTAAACCAGAACAGGATTTTGAAGATGTAATTGGTTGAAATCTCTGATGTCCCATGACAGATACAATTCTTTCAGCCACAGCACAGAAAACACAAAAGCCAGTAAAGTAGCAACCTGCAAGTGGTGCGTTCTGGAGTAGTGGAAGCAAAATGCAACAACAGAAGTGGTCTCTACAGTATGCCAGCACATGGACTTGGGTCAGTGCAAACTACTACATCCCAGAAAATCAGACCAATGAGACTAACAAAAGGAAATTAAAGTATCAGTCCTCACGTAAGCACAGGGGTACAGCAAAGTGCAAAGCGACTACGCTACTGTTAGGAAAAAAGACTGCAGAGTAACATCCAACATAACATCAGCTCAACTCAAGGACAGCGAAGATTCATTCTGCACAAACAATTTCAAGAAAAAGTAGGCATAATTAGGCAGAGGTTTCACAGCAGCTTAAGCCAACCTCACTGCTGGCTGCCACAGTCCCACCCTCTGCCTCACATTGGCTTCAGGACTCATCTGGCAGCTCAACATCAGCAGAAAAATTACCCAGCTTGAAAAAAAAAGTGTTTTCAGTCTGCATAAAACCACAGTGAGTCACTTCTAGTGCTGATGGGAACAAGACAGGCACACACTTACTAGCAGTGGCAGTCAGGTACAGATTTGGCTGTCACTGGAAGCCATTCAGGCACTCCCACAAAAGCAAATGCAGTGAGGTACAGAAAGCACGACCCACGCCACAGAGCGCAGTGGATTGATTTACTTACTCCAGAAAACAGGTAACTAAGATGGAGGGTGCGAGTACAGAATCTCACTAGAGATGAGAAAACACTGCCTGCTCTATTTGTAGCAAAGATGATGTCAGGCATTATGAAACCATTTTGACTACACAGACTATCTACACCAGCACTCCGTTCCCTGGGGAGTGCACACCCTCAGAGGACTCACCAGAGCACATGACAGGTTTGACGGCTCTCGGGGCTTCCTTACAAAACAGAATTTTGGTTATTCTTACTACTTAAGTCCGTGGCACAGCACACACTGTGGCTGAAAAACATCTTGAGGATGCAGTGAAGGCACCTAAAGAGCCTCGCTGGCAACAGTTAGGCGAATGAGTTAACTTCCCAGACACATCAAACTTCTTATGTGCCTGATTCGCTTTTGTGTCACACACCAAATTCTGGAAAATCAAACCAAACCATGTCTCAGCCCCAAGGCATTATTTAAGTACCTGCATATACAGTTAATTCCCTGAAAAGCACAGATGCACCCAACTCATCCTCACAAACACTTGGTGGAATTTTCTACATCAAGACGCTAACTGGTAACTGCCATATTATAGTGTACAGGAGCAGCACACAATATAAGATCCATAAAACTCAGGACTCTTCAAGGACAATCTGAACTTATGAAGAACACGAATTTGCAGATGGTAAGCAGAACTAACTAGATGTGTTATCTAACTACAGCATCTCGGTCACACAAAGGAAGTCAAACAGCTCACAGATTTTTTCCGGATAGAGATAGTTCAAACACTGGGGTCATGGGGCAGGCATAGCTTCAAGTTCTGAAACATGCAGAAATTGATGTGTCTAAAATAAATAAAGAGATGAATCCACATTCACACATGCACTTCTTTGAAAGGAAAACAAGCAAGCACGCTCCTGTATGAAAAGAACTGGAAAATGATTAAAACTGCCTAGTCTGCAACAAAGGTAATCAACTTGCTAGCACTTAAGAAAAGTGACGTTCCCATTTATTTATTTTTACTTTTAGGAAAGCATGGTAAATTTGACCACAACTCTGCGGGATGTTTCAGGGATCTCTTGGAAAGAGCCCAGCGCAGGGCCACAAAGATGGTGAAGGGCCTGAAGGATCTCCCCTATGAAGAAAGGCTAAGTGAACTGGGTCTCTTTAGCCTTGAGAAAAGAAGACTGAGAGGGGACCTGATCCAGATTTACAAATATCTCAGGTGTGTTGGACAAAGTGGCGAGGCCAGACTCTTTTCAGCAGTGTGTGGAGACAGGACAAGGGAGAATGGACAGAAACTGCAGCACAGGAGGTTCCACACGAATGTGTGCAAGAACTTCTTTACAGTGAGGGTGACGGAGCACTGGCACAGGCTTCCCCGGGGGAGTTGTGGAATCTCCTTCTCGGGAGATATTCAAGACCCGCGTGGACACCTACCTGTGCGACCTGGTGTAGGGAACCTGCTTTGGCAGGGGGGTTGGACTCGATGATCTCTAGAGGTCCCTTCCAACCCCTACGATTCTGTGATGTTTAAAGCAACATGAAGTCGAACTACCCGCCTCACCTCCCCCCACCCGCCGCAGAGCTCAGTCAGCGCAGCACAACGCTGCGGGCACTCAGCCAACCCGACGAGCCCACTGCAGGGACAGCACACGTGCACCGCTGCGGGACGAGGCGAGGCCTGCAGCAGCGGGCCGCCGCCACCCAACCTCACCTCCATCCCAAACGCTGCTGGCCCTGCGCTGGAGGCAGCGCGGGCTCCCAGGCGCGGCCTGCAGTTCCCGTTACGCCGCAGCGCTGCCTACGGCCGCTCCCCCTCACAGGCGCGGCGGGGACAGCTGCGCACTCGCTATATCTGCCCTCGCCCATCCGGGGAGCGTGGTAAAGGCCGCGGCCGCCGCCGCTGCCGCCGCTCCCCACCCGCCCGCTCTCTACCTTGTCGCAGTACAGCCCCACGAGCTGCTTCATCCGCCAGTGCGGAGCCGAGAAAACGTCCACCTCCTCGGGAAAGGGAGCCATGTTCTCCCCATAGAGCCCAGGCGCTGGCGGCGGTAACGGCGGCGCTAACATCCGCCCCGCGCATGCGCGGAGGGCGCCCCGCCGGGTCTGACGCCACGTGACCGCGATCGCCCGGCCGGCTCCGCCGCGGTTCGGGTGGGGTTGGCGGAGACCGCGCTCTGCGCATGCGCGCAGGGAGGCGGCGGCGGCTTCGAAGGTGAGGCGTATACCGGAGCTGCGGGTGGGAAAGCGGCCATCCCCGGGAGCCGTGTGATGTGCTGCAATCGGAGGCTCTTAAATCTGCTGTTGAGCTTAAAAGAAGAAGTCGTCGTATATTTACACTAAATGAGGAAGGAAGGAAGGTGGCTGCGGATCAGACGGTGCGGCATGCCCTGTGACCGCTACGTCTGTGCGACATCCCGGGGTGATGGAGCAGGAATGCATCGGGATGCACTGAGTGCCCCAAAAATGCGCTTTCCGACGTAAACGCAGCAGCTCTGTGGCTGAGAGCTATTCCTGTACAGAGCCAGATGCGTGTTTATTGGTAGATTAAAAGCTGTATAGTTTAAAAGCTTAAGCAAAGAAATGTAAAATTGAAGTCTTTGGAGTGAAAGCGCACATACATTTTAGCCCATTGCTTCTCAGTGTGCTAACTATTGGGAATCAAACATGAAATCATCCACTGTAGCATCAGATAACAAACTGAGAAGAGAGGTCACCTGATCTGCGTTATCTCCATCACCCAACACAATGATCCCTTTAGCTCTTTATCTAAGGAAATTATGCTTGAGCAATATCAGCGTTGGGTGTTTCCTTTTCCATTCATCCTTTCCGCTTCAATAACTTTTGAACACGTTGAACTGTTTAATCATATTCGACACAGATGTACAAATTTTGGAAGATTTACTTTGTGCAAGCCTGGGGGAAAATAGCAGTTACACAAGAGAAAAGGAAGGCAAAACAGAGGTATTACACAACTGGCCAGCTAGCACACAGCTATATTTCTCTATGGTTAAGTACACAAGAGTTCTGTTTTTGGACTTGGTAGGCACATTTCTTGCATAGAGAAGTATTGCAGCATACAAGGATATGGGGGAGACTTTGGGGTTACTGCTCTAGGCAGAATTTAAGCACTAAAAATGCAAACCTTCAGGAAATAGTGTTTGGTGTAGTATGTTGCTAATATGGGCAGTTCCAAGGTCATATTTCAAAATGTAAAACGTGAGATCACACACCATTGGGGTTCTTCTGCTAGCAGTTCATGCCTCAGTAACCACAGAAGATTAATGCTCCCACCTGTTAATCTTACATCTGCTGGAAGTTACTGCTCACACGTTGCAGAAATAACAAGAGAGAACATGTCCATCCTCATCTTCCAGGCTTTCAGAACCTAAATGTGAATTTCACGGTAGTCTGAAGTAATACTTGCTTTGTGAACTACAGTACTTCCAGTGAAGATGTGCTTCAAATTTTTGATGACTGCTTCATGGGCAGACTTCTAGGAGAGAGGGACAGAGCAAAGGGCAGTGGTCCACACGCACTATGAATTGCTGGAGCTTGGGAGGCAAGGTGGACAGTCAGTTCATGGCACTGAAGTGAAATGGTACAGGAGAAAGTGCCTGATAATAAGATTAGAATGTTATATTTTTCATGGACAATTTTTCAGGAAGAGTTGGTCACATTCTACAAGTGTTTGCACAGAGAAAATATAGTTCTGAGGGTGGATTCTTCATTAATGTAATAGAAGAAGACATAATGAGATCCAGTGACTGGAAGCTGAAGGAAAACAAGTTCAGGCCAGAGGAATGACTCTCAAGGCTGTCTAACCATGGGAACAATGACCCTGGAGGCATGTTAGATCAGCCATCACATGAAGTCTTCAAATCAAAGCTAAGAACATACAAATTAAAAGTGGCTCTGCCAAGTTATATCAGAAGCCCATCCAGTCACATTGTATTTTTCCAAGGGGTCAGTGAGGACAGGAAGCTTGGCAGACAATGAGGTGGGGATCCCAGCAATTACTGTACCCATTTACATTCCCTCTGCCATGTTTCATCAGCTTGTGCAAAATTCTGAAAAGCATTCTTTTTTGCAGAACTTTGCTGAGAAACCTCCACATTTTCTTTATGAGTCCTAACCTGGTGCACCCAGGAAGAAAAGCAATTCTAAAAGTCTATCTCCATCTTTTTAAGTTACACTGTATATATTTTTAAGCAGGAGATTTAGTGTTGATGACAGAAATCCCCTTTGAATATAGAAGATCCAATCAGGGGTGCCTATGGTATCTCTTTTTCCTGAAATAATTAGGCAAAATGAGGCTGAAGTGAAGTCAATAGTAACAACTTTTTATTTGACTTCTGTGGGTAGTTGTGCTGTCTAATCCTAACCCACAGCAGTAGACTTGAAATCATGTGATTAGTGTGCTAATGCCCTGTCCATAGGTCATCCTTTGGAGAGATTGTGAGGGGAAATAGGAAGAAAAAGCCTTGAAGGAGTAACTGAAGCATAGCATTTGCTGTATCTCCACCATACTAAGCCCAGTATTGCAAGTCTATTACTGGGTAAATATGTCTTTCCTTTTATAGTAAGCCAATATGTTGCCACACTTACAGGAGAAGTGCATCAGTAGCAATTTACTCCATGATGAGTAGGTTTTTACCTTCAGCAAAATGTGTTATGTGAGTACTGTTGTATATATGTAACTTAGTATATTTATACAGTATGGATATGCAGCCCGTATATCTAGCATCATATCAATGAATACAGAAATGATAAAGATGTCTGTATTCACTGAGGCACGGAAACTGTTTAACAGAAAAAAAGGCCATGCTTCTCAGAAATGTGAATCCATACAAAAATTTCTCTGAAGTTGAAAAAATGTATATATTAATTATTTTAAAGAGGGGGAAAATATTTACACTGGGGAACGCATTAATTGTACCATTTGACAGTCTAACAGAGTTCTTGGGGAAAAAAGAATTTGGAGGCAAAATAAAAGCAAACAGAAGTAGAAGAAATTTCTTCCATGCACAGAAGTGTCTTAAGCCCTTCTGGCTGTCATAACCCTGCCTGGTTTTGTTCAGGGCTGTGTTTTGTTTTTTTAAAAACAAAGGGATGTATATATATATTTTTTAATTAAAATGAAACTAAATGAGTCTGCTCTAAAATGCACTGCTTGCAAGCACTTGTGGAATTCTAGGAATCTGTAGTATGGCAATTAAGCAAACCTAAGGCAACGCTGAATATAAGTATCTTGAATGCTAAACTAGGTTGTAATTCTTCCCGATTATCACCAGGTGGCAACATCAGAACCATAAAAGTCTCATTCTTCTGAAGTACAGGACTTCCAGATAGAAGGAAGTGATGTGTCCCTTAGCAATCATTTCAGGAAACAGTAAAATTACATTGTCCGGCAAGGTTCAAGTTTCTGTCCTTTGTCATTTGTGTACAGAGCTACAGCCACTACTGAAGATATTAAATGTTAAGCTTTCTGGTTTCCATTTAACTTGTATCATTTAATCTGGTCGCTTTATTTAATCTGGTTGCTTTTCTTTTTTTTTTTTTTAAGAACTCAGATTGTTGAGAATTCATGATGAAGAGCCTTTTTTTGTCTTTCTTATTAGAAGCTATTCTGTTTATGAACAACTTTTCAGAAGTACAAGGAAGAAAATGGAAAGGTGAAGGTACGACACGAAACCTGGAAAGCATAACCATTGGAAGGTGCTACGACTATATCAGACTTGTGAATCCAGATGTTGGGTAAGTTGCTGCATGTTTCTGGAATAGTTATCTTCTGCACAAACTGGTCATCCAAAGTCTGACTTAGCCATGAAAGTAATCCTACTGGAGCCCGTGTGTACTGCTTTCTGTAAACAGAAATTGAACTTTGATGAATGTTTCAATAATACTAGTAGTGTAAATACAGCAGTATTTTTAATGGTTCAACTTTTTTTTCCTCTAGTAAGGGTGTTCTGTAAAGAGAACATTGCACAAAAGATGTGGGGATGTTATTTCTAAAGCACAAAATCTGTCAGTGCTCCTGGAAAGACCAGCATTACTCTGCATGTATTGTAGGTCAAGTCAAGTTAGAGGGTGAAGATCACACTTCACAGATGTCCTGTGCTACTGAAATAAACTGCCTAGCTCATCCAGGTGTAAAATCAAACTGGTGAAATGTTATTTACTTGTGAGTTTTCACTGTCTGTGACAATTACACAAAATTGGAGGAAGCCTAAAATGACCTTTCTTTTTTGTTTTCATTGTTTTGGCTTTAGTGGAAAAGAAATATCTCTGAAGGACAGCCTCTTTCAATTCAGTACAAAATTGCTCCTGGTAGTTGGAAGGTACTTGCAGAAGAAAGCTGTCTGGATTTCTGCAGTATCAAACTGTGATCTTGTATAGAATTCAGTATGTCTCATAGTAGTGGAAAACACCACCACCTTCCCCCAACTTCACTTTTTCAGTTCCTGCTGCAAAACAGGAAGATTCAGAACTTGTCTTGAAAACAGACTGATGATGTTTAACAAAGGCAAAACAATGTTTTTCTTCTCAATGACATTCTCAACATTTCAGAACCTTTTATTGAAGTTCCATAGGAACTACATGTTCCTTCAATGTTATCCCAATGTGGATAACACGGTAATAAAATTTGGTCAGAACAGCTCAAGCTTGGCAAATATATAAACACATCACAGTGGATAGCATCAGTAAGCTTTAACTATATGTTTGTACACACCAACAACAATGATATAAACTTCAAAAACATAAATTAATGAGTTGTGTAGGTAACTAGCTGAAGTCTTCTCTTGCAGCATGCTATAGAGTTCCCATGACAGTTAAGAGATGCCATTTCATTTCTAGCAGAAGCAGGGCTTTACTAATGTAACAGAATACTCTAAAATGAGCAATATAAAGGGTGGTCACTGTGGAAATGTTTGCTTTATCATGTGACTACTATAATACAGAAAGTATTTACATATTACAGTTTAGTGACATTTTTGCAGTATAATTTTAAATTTGAGGAATCTGAACACATGAGATTATTCTTAATCTGGACAACATAAAGCAAGACAGCATGTCAGCATTTCTTTCCTGAATTAAGGACCAAACTGGCAGTACAAAAAGAACAGCTGGACAATTGATTTCATATAATTTCATTATATATTTTATTGTCTTTTCCTTAGGTCTATGAGAAAATAATATAAACAAAATTGAAATTTCATATTGCACAGCTGCAAGCCAGATATTATAATTATTTATAATCCTTCCTGTTCATTGCCTGCTTCTTAATTGCCCCCAGGCTAATTTTAACAGAGGCATAGGTTTTGCTTCAGAATAATTTTCAGAACTACTTCAATAACAGAAAAGAATCTGGCAGAACTTGTATTTACACTGCAATACAAATAAAACATTAAAATGTTTATAGAAACACAAGAAGAACCTTACATTAAAAGAGAACATACAAAATGGCAAGAGAGGTATCTTACAAAATGCAGAAGTGAGGAATTTAATGAAAATATTTGAAGTTTCTTAATAGAGTATGCTGTACTACACAAACACGACTTATTAACAGTCATATTTCTGTATAGATAGCATATAATGAAAGCTTTTGGGAAAAAAAATATTACCAATTAAATGTAATACAACTTATTTTTGATTATTAAGACTGAAAGAAATGGTCCAGAACTACAGTCCATCCCCACTCTGTAGTTTATGAAGCATTTTTGCCAACTAAGAAATTGTGAGCTAACAGAGAAGAATAATTCTTTTGATTTACAAGCTGTTCAAATCTGAGATGAGAAGACATGAAGTGAAAAATGACAGTGAATTGACCAGAAAATTACTGCTAGTTTCAACTGTCAAGAAAGATGTTAAGACTTCAGCTGATGATAATTTACAAGCACTAACATGAAGAAGTGAGGGCTGACAGCACACAGCTCTTCGGCAGAACAAGACATAAATATATACAGTTGTCAGGAGCTAAAGTTTAACAGCTTGAAGTTAAAAATAGGGTCCTTTTATCAAGTAAGCTATTTAAACATTGGAACCACAGTCCAAGGGTTATATTGCATCACTGAAGATTTTCTGGTCAAGATCTCATATTTGTTTAAGGTATGTTAGTTTTTAAATAGATGCTGAGAGCATGACCAGTTCTTTGCTGGGACCAAAGTTCTTTTTCCTGCATGGGAGCTGTTCAGCTTGTCACTGGGGGCCCTCTAACTTTAAATAATCTGGGATCTCTGCATCTCAAAGCAGCTGCTCAAAGAATCTCATGAGAAGTACCAGCAAAAAGCCCGCTGTATGTGGATAACATAAAATGAACTAAATACTCTAATTGCTACGTTTAGTTTACTTTTAGAGACTACTGTTGTTCAAGCTCCAGCTTTATAATTACAGACACTCACATTAGGAATGCTTGATGCACATAAAATACATTATTCTGTTGAGCAGTGTTCCCAGCATAGACATTGTCACAGCATAAGTGGGGAAGGTGCCATGGGAAAGTGATGAAAGCAGCAATTCACTTTTTAATTACTCCAGGCAGGCTTAGAGCTTTCATATATGAGCTCATGAAAATAGATTAGATTTAGATAGACAAGATATAGGATGCTTCCATCCCTGGATGGCTGGCCCCGTCCTTCTGCAAGAGCTTGTTGTCCCTAAAACAGAGTAGGCAGAAGGGAACTAAGTGTACAGCCTCATGGGTTTTTTTCTGCTCTTCATGAACAGTTTAAATGCTGAATCCTAACGGTACTCTTGGAGCTACTGCACAGTGACAGTACACACTCCACTCAGTCACTATACTCATTCCAGAAGTTAAAGCTGCATCGTCCTCGGGTCTCCTTACACTGAAGGCATTTTTTGTCAAAACTATTTTTCTGTCATCAGAATTGTTAGTAACTCCTCCTGCACTTGAATCTGACATTTTAAGAATGATTTTACATTCAGTAGCTTTGCATATTTAGCTATGCTTTAAGAGAAATGGATTTCTGAATCCTTAAAATTTCTAAGAAAGCTGTTCTTTTAGCATTTCTACCAAGCTGGATAGCAGAGCTTATTGTGAATACTTTATAAGATTTTTTATGAAATGCATGTATGTCTAATTCCACACTAAATCCAACTATTTTTATTGCATTTTACTTCTATCTAATTTATTTGGAGAGGTGCTGCTGTAAGGAGAAAAAAGAGATACATGCCCTTCCGTGGTTGCAAATTTTCTGTCTTAATCTTGTGAGGAATTTACTTTGCAGATTGGAAGAGATAGGGAACAAATCACTCTCTTGTTCTGTTTTGAAAGAAAAAAAAAAGAACAGTTCTGTTATTTTATTTTTATTTTTTATAATTGCAGTGAGAAGAACTGTTCGGATTTATGGGAAGCCTTTAGAAATGCTTTTATTAACAAGGATCCTTGCAACATTCTACCTCAGGACTTTGAATTATTTTTCAAACTGTCATTGCATGCAATTCCCACTGGCAAGGTAATGATTGTTAATGCTATGGTAACAGTTTTGTGACATCTAGAAGATTTCCCATCACAGTCATTCAAAACGCATCAAAAGTCATTCTGTGGCTGTCTGATGATTCATTATTTTGGTCCATCTGCAGTTTATAAACTAAACTGGAGCTGGATAGCATTTTGCAGTGTATTTATCTGCATTTCTTTTAAGCAGTAACTTAAGCAGTAATCTTCATATTTCTCCATACTATCTTACAACTCCCTTCCTCCATGCAGAAGACCTTGGTCCCCTTATCAGTCCTGTCCCCAGGACAGGGGTCCTGGGTGTCTTTAGTTCTTCCTTCTTCTGTGCCAGCCACTCCCTTTGTTCACAGTGGTTGATGATTTTAACATTTCCTCTTCTTTGCTGTTTTGGCAGTGGAAGCCTGGGATTTGTGTGTCTTCCTTATCTATGTTACTCCCTTTCCAAGCTACAAAGGTCTCCTGTTTTTCCTACTGTGCCGGTAGCTCTGTTTCAGTCCCTGACCTTGCACAGCTGTTTTTCCTCAAGCTGGATTCTCTGCCTGCAATGGCTGTGTCTGCTGCTTCTCCTTACACACCAAATCCCAGGGCACTGAATGTGCAACTCTGACATGTTAAAAATGTAAAACACACATAAAAGAAATGAGATAGGGTGCTATAGTATCCCATAGAAACGTGTGCTTTAGCCTTCTCTAAAAGGTCCTATTACGAAGCGGTTTTTCTGCTGACATAATTATTCCTTATCTCTAAGTGATACAAGCTAAACCTACACATGCTACTGACTGTGTAGATTCATTAATGAGAACGCTTTGCAAAGATGGGAATAACAGTGTAAAATACAATGTTTTTTTCACACCATAAGCCATTTCCCTAAATATCTGATGGAGAAGGCAAAGCTAGGCCTCATTATATTTAATATAGATGTGTTTCCAGTCTCAGTGTAGTAGAAATGCCCCTCAAACCTCTAATGATCAGAATTAACACCACTGTAAGAATGAAGTTTGTGCCTATAAACAGGTAGCTAACATTTCTGATTCTTAGCTTGATTTTGAAACAAATATCAAAATATATTTTAAAATATTTTCAGCATCGCTTAAACTCACTGTGTCTGTGCCCAAGTGATGGTTCATTAATTCTGTATGTTGTTTTCCTTTTTAATTTAGTCTCTCTTCTGGGAAAATAATCAGCTGCTAGTCAACAGCTTTTCTAGCAGAGCTCGTCGCTACATGACTCTTGGTGATACTCTGTTTGGCTTCTTTGGAGATTTTCTAAACTGGTGTGGGCAGGAAAACAGCACTGGTAAGACAGTGAGTGCTACATTACACTCTTGCCTGTAAAACTATAATGGAGACTGACTGCTGTGTTTTGGAGGATCTAATTTTGCTCTTACCTTGTAAAAAATTGGGTAGCTCCACTGTTTTCTCTCCTGTTTTGTGTGAATACTTAACATTGCTGTCAGAGAAGCACACTGTGAAAAAGTGCTGCACAGGAGATAAACCATGAAATGTGGAGCTGTCTGCATCCTGGGCATGGAGTTAGAGCCATTTCAGCCAAATTATCGTGTCCACAGCGTATCACCGATAATGTTAACTGCAGGGGATGGAAAATGCTAAGAAAAAAATAAAAACAATTAACAGTTTTCTGTGTTATGTCAGACTGTCTTGTATGTTCAGTGATTAATGCCAGATTGTATGTAATTTCTTTCTGATGTCACTTTCTATAGTCATGATTATCACTTTAACGGTATGTATCACATGCTTTCCAACAGGACTGGACTATGAATCCTGCCCTACTGCAGAAGAATGTGAAAACAATGCAGTGGATGCTTTCTGGAGGATGGCTTCAATGACTGTAAATAGTGCATAAACACTCACTGTGAACATTAGTGAGCATGTCCCTGGTGGTTTGGGAAAGCATTGCTGGGTCAAAACAGATTTAAGGCTATTACTGTGCTAAATTATTTCCTCAGGTAGAAATCGTCTTGTCTAGGCTGGGAATGATGCTTAGCAGGGGGAGCCTGATTTTCATCCCGTCTAGCTAACATGGTCAAATTCTGTGTTAGCTGTATTAATACATATTAAGTGTATACTAATCAAATCAAGCACACTAGGGACCTTAGGACCTGGATAGATCAAGTACAAGGAGTGCCAAAATGCTTCTGACCTGAAGAAGTTGTTTATAGGTTTGAGAAAATATTTGAAAAGATAGACTACATTCATGTATTGGCTGTATAATTCTTGTCCTCTTTGCTGGAATGAGCAGGCTGGGGTGCTAGTTTGACATGATTTTCACAATTCTGAGATACTGCCCTAGTAAAATTGTCTCCTTGGTAATCATGGCTGGCAAGACAGTAACAAGTAATATAACAAGTCTGTAAAAAAAATATTCTGTTATGTATTGCAGTATGCACAACACAGTTCTGGGGAAATACATGTCTTGTTGAACGGTTCTGCAGAAGGAGGAGCTTATCCAGTCAGAGGGTAAGAAAACTGTGTGTGAACACCTTTGAAAGTCTGATGTCTACTAAGAAAAAGGTCAACCAGTGGTTTGGGTCTTCTGCTGCATGGTTAAATAACTGGTTTACTGAAGACTGTTGTGTGTTGTTCTTCCTGGGCTTCAGGCTCTTCTAGTTAAAGATACTGTTATATTTTGGAGGAATATGCATTTTTAATGGCAGATATATATGCATGAACAAGCAAAAGAATTAAAGAATAACTGGGATCTTATTTTTTGGTTATACTTTCACTGTTTTAGACAGGCTGGAACACCTTGGACAGGCAAACCTACTGTTGCCACTACAGATCCCCGGTTAGTCGCAGCTGTACCAGACTTGACTAGAGATGGCAACTGCCAGTAGTAGTCTTCCACTTCTCCAGAAGTTTAAATTAACATGTTAATAGATGGGACTCGGCTGTGTACCAGCGGACACCAACAGCCATCTCAAGCCTTGTGATTCCTTTCCAGTAGAGTAATTGCTTGCTCAGATGCAGAAATGACCCATGATAGGCAAATCAGATCATACATGTAAGATGAGGTTTGGGTCAGACATTAAGTGAAGACACAGCCCTTACAAGCTTTGTGACAGTGGGGTTGAGGGGGGGAGAACAGCAAAGATAAAGTCAGAAAACATTACATCTTTGCTGGAGGATTAGAACTTGTGGCTTTAAAATACCTACCAAAATATATATACATATATATATATATTGCAGACATTAAAACAATCTGTTGGATCTGGCATTTTCTATTTGATGTCATTTGATGTATTTGATTTAGCTTCCATATTATTATCCTGTTTTAATTATTACTTAATTACCTAGCAAAGTAAAATCTCACAAGGCAATAAAGTAGAAAATTCATCCTGGGCCAGGGATAAACACAGCTAGAAATTTCTCCTTTATGGTCTTATGTATTCTTAGACAAAATCTTTCATTATTATTGATATGATTTCATTTCTAAAAATATATATGTCTTGTGGCTGTTACTACATTTTATTTAAAACAAAATTGTAACTAAAGGAGCAATCCTTTTTTGACTAAATATCAAATGCTTTTTGTTTTGTATTTGCATTTTAAAGTTCATTTCGCTCTAGTTCACCTCTAATTTATAACTCTACTTAGTTGGGCCCTTCAAAGATGAAGAATATAAAAACAAAACTTCAGATTAAATGTGTTTCACTTTGTGCACACTCAGAATGTGAATCAGATTTTTTCAACTCCGTGTTGTGTCTGATTGTAATCACAAGATACAAATCTAAAATCAAGCAGGCCCATATCCCATTGCAGGATCAGAGTTTGATTATTGCAAGGGATTTATTTCCAAATAGTTCTAAAAAAATGTTTCTGGAATCAGTTTTTTTGCAGATTATGAAATACCTTACCTCCAGAAGGACAAGATCTCACAAGTAGTCATCTGGGTTGTGGATGATATTGAAGGACCAAATATGTAAGTTGTATCTTCCAACAAAGATCACCTCTTTTTAAGCCTGTCTTTAAAATTTAACCTTAGCTTTCACTTTTACTACAGTTTCACAGTAATTAAACTAGAACTATTTTTGATGCTTTTGCTAACACAGGAGTCACAAGCTGATGTTCCCAAAGAGTATATAAATACCAGAAGTAAACAAAATAAAAATAAACTGTAATGTTAGTTCTGATGTTGACTTAGTTTGAGATATATTATGTGGATCTCAAACCTTATGATGATGAGATGATATAGCATATGCTGTTTTACTGGGAAAGGGCCGAACTGAATTTCAGATTAAATGCTGATATGAAATATTTCTTTTGCCTTTACAAATACATTATTTTCATTTTCACTTATCTTAACCTTCCTGGAAATTGGCAGAAGCATGGAAATACCACAACTGGTCTTATCTTTTCTCAAAACTTAAAATCAATCCAAGAACAAAAAGTAAGATTTAACAAGTCTCATTCTGCTGTTTCATTTTAAAAACAAACAAACAAAACAGTCTGAAAATAATATCCAAAAACCAAATGAAAATTTTCAACAGAAAATGGTAGAAAATGGACTCTGTAGGTAACAAAATCGTAATGCGGGGTGAAAAGCCTTCATAAAGGAAAAAATAAATACTTTATTCATTATAACTTTTGAGGGGAAAGTTACAGTGCTTACTGTTTCTCAGTGAGTGAAAGAAGAGATCATCATGCATAGATGTGTAGAAGCAAAGATTGAGGAGTAGAGTAAGTAAGCTTTACTCCAACCATCTCCACAGTCCCTGCAATTTACTATATCATCTCTCCTTCTATGGAGATATTAAAGATCCATTTGGATGCCTACTTGTGTGACCTATTGTATGATGCCTGCTTTAGTAGGGAGGTTGGACTTAATCTCTTGAGGTCCTTTCCAGCCCCTGGGATTTGGTGATTCTGTGATAGCTCTTAATTGGTTTTAAAAGTCCCCTGGCTGAAAAGGATGAGAAAAACAGCCTCAGATGTCACCATATCCACCCCTAGTGGCTGAATCCCTGATGTCACATGGATACTTCGGAGTGTGAGGATGCTCTTCTTGAAACCATTCATTTTGTATCATTCCCTTTCACATCTCATCTCTTTCTTTTTGCTTCTCTTTTATTACACTTTGCTGTTGCCAAGCCAGAGCACATATTTTACTGTAGTTCTATGGAATCTCTGACAAGAGAAACAAGAATAATCATGTTTTAGATTAGTGTTTCTGAGCCTTTCTTTTGAAACCAAAGAATTGTATGCTTATGGAAAAAAGTATAGCTCACCTCTGCAGAAGTAGTCACAAAGAAGAATTAAATATTGAATAGTGCTTGGGATTCACTTTACTAATTCCATCAGGTTGAATGGGAGCTAGATAATAGTTCAAAGGGAAAATAGATAGTAAAATAATTGCAATAATATCCAAATCTTTTCTCACAGAGATTCCTGTGGATATAATACTGTACAGATATTAGAAGACAGGCTGAAAGCTCTCGGTTATGATGTCACCTGTACTGACAATTACAAGTAAGTGAAAATCCTTCATAAATACAGTGTATTTGCAGAAGCAACTGATCTACCTTAAATTATTGCTTTACTTCAAATATCTAAGTGCCACTAATGCTGTGTCTCCAGTAAGAAACTGGTATCTTAGAGAGCTGATACCACATTTTTTAGACTTGGCATTTTTGAGCAATGAATTGAGCAAAATACTACATCTTGTTGCATGATTGTATAACTCAGTGGAACACTGTACTTATCCAGGTTTAGACACAGAAGACGGCCTTGTATTCCTATTCACTATAAAATGTTTACTTGGATGGAAAATCTATGCAGTAGTTTAAAACTTGAGTATCTGCAGAATTACTATTTATTAACAATAATATTTACAGCTCTAGTTCAGAGTATCATTCGAGGGAATCTTCAGACATAATACTGATGTTGAGTTTGTTTTATTTCTTCATTCATCTTCCTCAGTTTTCAATCTGAAAGATGCAAAATAAAACCATCTTTTCACAGGCCTGTAATGTTCTTACTCTGCTTGGATAATCCTGATCATTCCAAGTGTACCCTTTCATCGTAAGTAAAAGAAGTTCAATCCATCCTCGGTGTCATTATAGCCACGTGAAAAATGCAGAAGTCAACAATTAACATTCCTTCACAATTATATATATATAATCCGTAAGAAATATACATTATTCCTAAGTTTATTACTTACTGTATATTGAGTAAATGATTTGTGTCTACAAACTGCACACAATTGTCAGTGAGTCCCTGCTATGGCAAATTAGGTCTACATTAATTCACTTTAATCATACAATCACTGTCTGATGGTATGAATGCAGTTTGTAAACATGAGTGTTCTAATGCAATATCTACTCCAAATCTTGAAATATTTTTGTTAATGTCCATAAATACTGAAAATTTTGATAAAATGGCAATAGAACTAGAGAACATTTCTCCAACTACTAGCACCTCCAGTTCCAAATTTTGAGGAAGATTTTTTATCTTCCATTTTAACATGCAAACTCAGTATCTACATTTTAATATACTTGCTTCTGTCCAGTAGGTTATTTGCAGAGAATGCATATTACATCCAAAATACATGTTTTTCACTGAGCAAACATAACTCCCATAATGGGTTTCAATTGTTTTCCTTCCTTTTTCTTTATTGCATAAGGAGGATTAAATTAATATATATTTTAAGTTAATTTTACTTGAAAGATGGCTGTTTTCACTTGTCTATTAATCACTGTGTTGTTATATGTATATAATATATGAACATCTCAATATGAGAACTTCCTCACAGTTTGGAAAGTTGCAGGATACAGAAATGTGAAGTTGTTCTCTAGTTTTATTATTTTTATTCACAATCCATCCATTTGTCCATATTCTATGTTCTTCTGCCCTTCCTGCCCTAATTCAGGCACCTGCAAATGTTTCGTATGTTAAAACCCATGTAATGCTGCAATGATAACTTCTGCTATCAACAGACCAATTTGCTCTCCCTTTATATGGCAGCACACAATTCCTGCATGCAGTTTTGGATGCATTCTGCCTGCCTCTGAACTGAGAATGTGTGGCAGTAACACCTCGCTTACTATAACAAAGGAAGTGTATGTTGCTTTCCATTGCATATGTTAGCATATGTTCAATTTTTAATACACCCTTAAAGGGAAAATGAGTATTCGATTTGTTCTGGTCACTCATCACATGGCAACATTTATTCTTACATCAAAATTATGCCCCAGCACCCACCTATAAACATACAACGAAAACAGTGGTGTTTTAGAAATGACTGATAGCTCTAGAATCCTTTCAGTTAGCAGATATTAGAATCAAACTGTTCCTGACTTCTTTATCAGATACCACTTGAGTGGATTAAAATATGGTTTCCTTGTTCTGCCAGTGAATTATAAGACTTTGCTCGTGTATGTCAAAGGAAAATCCATTTGTTCCACGCAAAATCATATCTGTGAACATGGTGACAATATTAGCAAACTGAAGGAAAGCACTTCACAAAGTAAAGTAATAAAATAAAGTTATAAAATAGGATATTGTTAACTCTTAACAGAATATTTTTCTCTTCACCTAGGTTTTAATCCATTTGTCTCAAGGTTCTGTTACTGAATTGCATTCCTCAGCTGAGGAAATTTGGAAATCTGGAAACTTTTTTTTTCTTCTTTTCAGTTAAGGGATGAGCATACCATTTCTGCAGTACCACATACTGTGTGCAGTGCAGCAGCCACTTCTTCCCGTCCATCTTTGTTGGTACTTAAAGGAACATAATCACTAGCATATCCTAAGCAACAGTCTCATATTCTCTTGGAGTAATTACTAAACAACTCAGTCATTATCATCCTCAGGAGAAGTTTCCTAGCTGCTTTTCTTCCTGAGCTTTCTGTTCCCTCTTATGTGCATGGCAATACAATAGGCTTAAAGCACTTCAAATCTATGCTACCCCTGATCAAGACAGAACTTCCCAATCTGCATGCTAAATATTATTACCTATCCCTGAAATGTAATTAGCTGAAATACTTAACACAAATGAATACTTACACTCTTCCCAAAATCACTTCTCTGCAAAAATAACATCTCCATTAAAATTAGCCACCCTTTTAAAAAGAGCCTTTAAGCAGATGTTTTGTAAATTTCTTGATGTTTATCTTATAGATCTGTTTTCCCTGTAGATGGATTCTTCTTCTGTGATGGTCCACTAACTGGCATGGGGACAGTTTGGTCATTAGTGGTATCACTACTAACAGCATATATCCCAGCACAGGAAAGACATGGACCTGTTAGAGCAGCTCCAGAGGGGGCCATGAAGATGATCAGAGGGCTGGAGTACCTCTTCTATGAAGAGAGGCTGAGAGAGTCGGGGTTGTTCAGCCTGGAGAAGAGAAGGCTTCAGGAAAACCTCATTGTGGCCTTCCAGTATTTAAAGTGGGCTTACAAGAAAGGTGGAGAAAGAGTTTTTACAAGAGCATGTAGTGACAGGACAAAGAGTTAACAGTTTTAAACTAAAAAAAACCCACAGAGATTTAGGTTAGATTTTTCAAAGAAATTCTTCACCATGAAAGAGTGAGATGCTGGTACAGGCTGCCTGGAGTGACTGTCTGTGCCCTATCCCTAAAGCTGTTTAAGGCCAGGCTGGATGGGACCTGGTCTAGTGAGAGGTGTCCCTGCCCATGACAAAGGAGTTGGAACTGGATGATCTTTAAGGTCCCTTCTAACCCAAGCCATTCTGTGATATCTGTTAAGAAAAGGCTTCCTTTGTATTTTGTGTACTTGGTGTACACGTCATTTTCACGCCTCAGTAATAAATACTGAGAGTAGGTTATGCAGGCTCCACTGCATCCCCTTTTAGTATGCCTGACTGTTGTTTCAATACTGATACCTTGTTTCTTATCCTTTGGATATTAATGTCTCCAGCCCAAAGCCAACAGTTATGCAAGTGACTTTTTTGTGACCACAGCTCTCCTTACGTCAGCATTCCAAGGGAGAGGGCTGGGTCAGAGTAGCAGAAGAATGGCTTAGGAGGTGCTGTGATCCACCTGGGGCTTCTTAAGTATGAACTTAACAATTGTTTGAATTTGAACTGCGTTTCTCCTGAGCCAAAATTCAGATTTTTGAGCTTTGTTACCCATTTTGAAGAAAACATGTAATTGAAAAAATACCCACTAGGTGGCAGAGGTGGATTACAAACATAAGCAGAAAGGCACCCAATGCCAGCAATTAGTAGTGATATTTATTACTTGCGTTTTTGCAATGTCAGAGAGTCTTGGAAATAGATCTGGGTACTGTAAGAAGACTCTAAAAATATAGACCTTCAGAACTACTGCTGTCTAGAAGAGCTCTATACTATCTCAAGTGTAAGCCAGAGATGGGATATGGATATGGAAATGAAGGTGCAGGTAGTATGAACAAACAAGGTAGAAAGAAGTGTTCCCAGGGTTCTGCACGCAGATAAATCTGTTTATAAAATCATCACAGCTGAAGGGAACCTGGTGACAAGCACTTACAAATAATCTGGGTTAGTACTCGAACTGTAAACTTTACCCTTGGCAACAAACCTCTGGTATTTAAAAGAATCCTAGCTCAGCCTTGTGCTGTGAACATCCTGTTTGTTTTCTTTTCTTTAGATCTGCACCAGGAGCACAAAGAGGATCTATATCTTCTGACAGAAGAGGCAGCTGGAACAAGCTCATGTTTGTTTCTTTTGTAGGCTTTTTGTTCAGATCTGCTTTAGTGTACTAAGTGAATAGACTGAATCCATATCCTCTTTTGGCTTGGCTGGCTTTAATTAATTTCTAACCACAATTTCTAACCACAATTTCACCCAAGCTCTGGGATTGGCAAATATGCATGTTAAAACCCTTCATACTCCTATCCAGATTTCAACTACTAACAGTATAAACAAAAATATTTACTGCTGCTAGAAAGCCTCACCCATCTTTTCCTTCTCTTATAAAAAACAGTTATTCTAGAAAGTAATTAGAATTTTATTTCACATTCTCTGTTAGCTTCTGTGTTATTAGTTGATTGCCAGGAAACTGGGATAGAATGATCCTGTTATCTCAGTGGTTGTGATTTAGGACCTTCATAGTAGATTGCATCTTTTCAGTCTCTGGTACAACTATGTCAGATTGCATGTTTGAAAGTTATAATATCTGAAATACATTATTGTTGCTTATTTTTCTGGTTTCCATTCCCACAGTAATCTTTGAGTCCATTGGAAATCCCTTTATGCTACATATGGATTTGCATTTGCCTGTAATAGGGTTGGATTAGGGCTCTAAGGAATTATATGTATTTCAGAAACTTGAAAAAGAACTCATATCAGGCTTAAAGTGTGTGAGATACCCATGGACTTTTCTCGTCTAGTATTGTCCTAACCAGTGACACAAATACTGTAGTGATTCACAGAGTAGCTAAATACCGTTAACAAGGCAACTGCCATCCACAAGCTGACCATCCCAGCTAGCCAGCTTTTGCTCCTCAACCTATGGAAACCTTTCAGCCTCTGGAAGCTTCTTATTTCAGCAGTACAGTCAAGACCGGTAGTTATGAATGATACCAAACACACTGTAGGAAGTGATAAATAATTCTGTTCTGAAAAACCCACCACAAACTTATTAGGATAGATATGATTCCATTAAATTGAGATTATTTACTGTATAACTTTATGCCAAGACCAACATACTCAGAAACCTTTTGCGCTGTTTCCTCATTTCTAATATTCTTGCACTCTTTCCCATTACGTCAACTCAGCAGCAAAGACAGCAGTTATTTTTTTTTCCAATATCTTTTGAATAAAGCATCTCAAACTTGTTGGAAAAGCTTAGGAATATTTGTAGAGATTTATAGCCAGAAAAAGAAGGCAAAGTTTTATATGCACAGACTTCCTCAGATCTTCCTCAGATCTCAGCAAATTTGAAGCTGAGTGTGGATCTGTTCTGAGTTAAGTATAACTTTTAATTAATGTGAAAGAACAGTGTAGCCAGCACTTCTGAAACAGCAGGGCAGAAGTGTTAGCAAATCCCGAGACAGTTATCATTTGTTACTAGCTGGGTGAGGGAGAGATGTTGACAAAAAGCTGTGAGCAAGAAAATCTCTTCTCTCTCCTTATCTATTTCTACAACTACACAGTAGGTGCATAGTGCTTAACACTTGGTAAATGCTCTGATTAACAATGCCTCATATAAAAGCTGTGGCACATTTGGAGAAATTGTCATGTCTGAATGCCTGCTAATGTTCAGCAAGGTGGTTCAAATACAGATTCAAAATGTTCAATCACTCACAGTTTGCACTAGCAGTGCTGGAGATACACCTGTCTGAAACTGCAGTCTGAAACTGAAACTGAAAGGGGAAAAATGTTTCAAGGGGTCGATATTTTGTATGAAGACATCTATTGCTTTATTTTGAATCTACTTTGATGGCAGTATTCTGAATAGATCAGTTAATACTCAACTACTCGTGGCAAATGACAGTATCACATACCACGACATCACTGTACTTCGATGTTAATTCAGTATTTCCTATCATTGCTCTTTTTCTGAACCACTTGAAGACTCAACTGCATCCCATTCTTCCTTACTGCAAGGAAATAAACATCCCTTCTGTTAACTTATTTTGTTTCTGCTGCATGTGTTCCCATTGTTTCATTTGACAAAAACAGAACTGTAATTCAGAATAATCCATTTTATCGGAATGGATGGTGCATGAACACAGATACGTCTGCTCATGACTGCTCTACCTGCTTTTAAATGCAAACTGTCGAGTGCTTTGGAGTAAGAATTAATGCAAATAAAGCAAGGACAACTTGTTTACCTCTCTGCCCTTTTAATACTGCTGGTGTTTATTTTTGTCATATTGGCTTGGTGAGATATTCAGCTGACATGACCGTGTTTCCAATCAGCAATCTCAAATATAGTGAAACCTACACTTCAACCACAAGAAGCTGTGTAACACTCAGTTCAAAGGAAGCTAACTTCTATGATAGTTTTATTTATGATGTGCTAGAAATAATTTTGCTGTATTCTGCTTCAACAACAGACAGTGTAAATTGGAAGAATGGTGCTTTCAGCAGAGCCAAAAGGTTTGGCTTAAAATAGCTTACTAGGGTGAGGCACGGCATCTTAGATAAATGTTAGGCTGTCTCAAGCAGCTTACAAGTATTTTCTTGATTTTCAGGTTTTTACTAATTCCAGTTTCTGCCCAGTTTAAATTTACTTGCCACTGTATTTACGAGGTGAAGGTAATATCTGCTGATTCTTGCAGGCAGCTGAATTCCATTATGTCCCTGGGAATTACAAAGGTACGCTCAGAGAAGACACTGTCCCCGCTGCAGCACTGCAGCTCAAGTGCAGGCTGGCAGCCAGGGGGGTGGCAGAAACCAGAGCCTTGGAGCACAGCACATATGTGGCCCTCACACCGTGCCAGAGTATCCACCTCGTCTGGGCAGCTCCCATCATCTGCCTTCTGCTATTTCCTGCCACCTGCAGCAAAAGCAAATCTGATTGCAGTTCAAATGGGTTACTTTCTACTTCTAGCAGAATATGGCTGAAAAATTACAATGTTCAAAATTTTATAAAAGGGAAAAGAAGCAGGAAATTATGTTTAATAATACACACTTCTTTAAGTAATGGGTACTAAGGTAATTAGTCCTTTAGTTGTGACCATTTGACTAGGAATACCTCTGATTTAATGAAAGCTGCCCAGCTTTTTTTAATTTTTTTAATAAAACCTATAGCTGGTATTTCCACAAAGCTGAATGAAGTCTCTTTGTCACTTTGAAGTTTGTCACCACTACCCATAAGCACAGGGTTAAATAAAATAGGAGTTGCTGGAATGTAATAAAAAAGTAGAATGATTACCAGTAAATCATATGGCATGTATCACACAAAAAGAATCTAAGGACAATAACTGATAAACTTGGAAGACACAGCATCTAATCCTGGACAAATATTTAAACACAAATATACAAAAGCATATTTTACACAGCTGGCTACTAGGAAAGATCTTGTTTTTCCAGTTTCCTGTTTTATGTTCACAGGGATCCCTTCCAAGTGCCAGATCTACCCCCTGTAGTTCTTTCAGGATAAACTTTGCAATTTACACAACCTTGGGCCTGCATAGCATACCTTTATAACAATTTTGTTTCCCTGACTGTCTCAGTGGGATGGGAGCCTGGTTTCTTAGCTCCAAAATGTGTGAGCAGCATAATAATTAGCACTGGCCATGAAACAGAATTAATACTGGCCAGAAAACAAGCACTGAAAAGTTAGTGAGATTAATGCATTTGTTTTTACTCTGCACTAGAAGAAAACTTTGAAAAGTGGTTTGCAGTAAGAAGGACAGCAAACTCATCAGACTGTTAAGTAGCCCCAAGCTAGATGTCTGCTCAGGCAATCAGAAGATCCTTAACTACTAGGTGATAGCTTTGGTAGATCTCTCACTTTCTGGCAATCTCTTCAATTGCAACTGTTCCATTTTGAATAAATTAAATATTTATTGATAAAAAAATACTTTCTTCACAACATGATTCATGCTGAATTCATGATTCATTAAATTTGTCCCTCCCAGTCTGCAGATCAGTGCTTTGAACACTAAATTCCTGAATGATTTTATTTTAAGTTTGTCTAAGTCATTACTTTCTGACATGGTTAAGTAGGAAGGCGTATCAATAGAAGGTGAAGGTGATGCAGAAGAGTGAAGCAGCTTGTTCACTCACACTGTTCTGGAGCTACTCCACAGCTCTTGTGCCCACCACTCCAGCAGCATGCTTGTCTGTAGGGGCACTCTGCAAATTGCACAAACCCTAACTATGATTTTGTTTTGTTACAAGCATTGCCACTTGGCCTGCGAAAGAAACTGTGAACTGAAAAATGCAAAAAAGCAGTGCTGGTGACAGCAGGATGTTCTTAAGGCAGCAGAAAAGATTAGGAAGCATTTATACAAGTGCCAGACTTTCCAAGTGAAGGGCAAGGAGCAAACAGCCTAGCATTCAGGAGAGCTAGCAAAAAAACAGCATAGAAATGGGAGGAAGATAGGTCTCTTGCAATAAATAAAGCAAAAAGTCAGTCATTAGTGTGGGTTAGCCTGTCCTGTACTGAACAGTAAGATTCTGCTGTTGGAACTTGAGCTTCACTGTAGCAACAAGTAAAGAAACACATGCAGCCATGCAATTGGAAAGGAACCAGGCTAGGAAGAGAGTTATTAAGGAACAGTGATTCCCAAGCATCCCTTTTCAGAATGGGAGCTTTAAATGCACTTTTCATCATAATGTTATTAATTTGTAAGGCAGTCAAAACTGTAGCCTGGTTTGGAACATTGAAGCTGCAGAACAGATGTTACGACTTCTGAGAAAGATCAGGGTGTATCCACATTCTTGCCAGTCTATCTCACAGGATATTTGATCCCACTGAATAAATCTGTCTGTCCATAAATGATGTCCTAGAAACAAGCAGCATAAAATCTGGTAGTTCCAGTGTCATTTCATTGGGGTACAACAATAAGGGAAAAAGCAGGCCACTAATTTAAGGTTTTTAATCTCGCTAAGCCATGAAATTCACTGTGAAATAATCATTTATGAAAGATCAGAGGGTTTTTTTTCTATTCAGTGTTTGGTTGGAGTTTCCTTACGAAGAAGGTTTCTAGAAAAAAAAGTTAACGTATGTTCAACTGGTAGTGGCTTTGTAAATGTCCCCAAATCATCACTTTCGACTGCAGAAAAATTTCACAGGAAAAGAGCAATAATTAATCCACAAAGAAGCAAACAAACCTTACCTATCCAGGGGCATTCAGAAAAGTTTGGAAAGTTAAATTTACTAGTAAGGAAAAATTAGCACTGACTGGTAGTTTTCTCCTCTATGCTAAGGTTCAATGCTTGACGAGAGGAATGAAACACTTGGCTTCATTTATTTCTTTCACTGTAATCTCCCATTTAAGAGTAAGGACAGTTGGAAGCACAAAATAGAATGAGACAGAACTTGTCTTCCAGAACTCAAAGGGAACTGAAGAGATCACAGCCATTTCTGCTTTAACAAATCCCTAATGGAATTAATTTGGGGGGAAAAAAGAAGAAAAAAACAGATAACCATGTGGTATGCTTTTCACCACAGCTTCCCTTCATCTCATCCTATTTTTCAAAAAATACTCATCTAAGAGGAAAGCATTTCTTAAAATCTTTTTGATGGATGGGTATCAGAAACTTTGAACTGAACAAATGGTGGGATCAGAAATAGATCAGAAGTCCCTTCTGACATACACTAGTGAACGATACCATGAGTTTTCAAAAATGTCAGTTACTGAATATTTTCTTTCTGGAAGAGACGTACTTTGTCTCCTTTTTGGTTTCACAATACTAATGCCTAAGTGGCCAGACAGCTTTATTTTTATAACATATTTAGCTGTCCATGCATTTTTAACAATAAATCATCCTAGATAGGTTTATTTTAAAACCTAATGGCTAACACCACCTGCTTATCAGATCAAGCTTTGCTTGATGGCACACTTGTTGCACAGCCGCAGTCACTGCCAGTGACTGGTACCACATGCGTATAACAGGCCCTCGAGCCTGTGGGCTGAGCCCAGTTGCCCCTCCTTTGACCAACCTTTGGTTCTTCCCCCTTAAAACCCTTGTGCAGTCACTAAATGCTTCTTCCCTGCATCCCCTGAGCAGCAATGCCCACAGATCAAGGTGATTCAGAGAGTTTCTCCTGATGGCCACCATGATGGATACCACACCGGGACTTGGGCTAATAATGGCTTTGCTGGGACAGCCCTGGGAGGGACCTAGACAAGGTGGTTGACCCTCAAAAGCCCTTGATATATGTTCCTGCTTGTCTCTGTGTCCCTGTGCTTCGCTGTGCTTGTGCAGATAGGCCTCTGATGAGTTCACGGCCTCTGCGATAGCCCTGAGAGTAGCCTGGCTGGGTTTTATTTCCACTTCCCCACCTACCATTGTCTCTCTGAACCTGTTTGTGGGATTTGTGGGAATATAAATTATCTTTATCACATAACCTAAAACCTTGAGACATGCTTCTACACTACTCCCAGATATCCCTCTTGCACTTTCTTCCAACATTTAAGCTAAATCAGTCAGGGATTCCTAGTTCAGCCAAGCTGGAGTCCTGCCACAGTTCAGCTTCCTGCACATCAGGATAAATCATTTTTGGGATTTGAGGAGATTGCCCTTGAATCAACTAGGTCTTGCATTATTATTTTTTTTTATCTTCTATGTCCTCTGGGTGCACCCTCTCCAGATATTTGAATAAACCACAGTCATTAGGTCAGAAATGTTCCTATCAAACTGAAGAGAGTGAATCCACAGTTCTGTATCTTTTGGTGTTTTTTTCCTTTGCAAGTCAGTTTTTCAGTACTTTCTCCTAAGTACTCACTGCTGACCAACCATCAGTTCTGAGAAAAAACAAACCTCCTCACGCTGCTGATTAACAGCTAGAAACTGGTCACTGGCTCAATTCATCATTACTGAAACATAGTGGAGATCCACTCCTCAGCTGTACTGAACGCCAGTGTTGGTGCCCACCACCCAGCATTTAACCCTGTGAGGAAGATTTTCCCTGTGCCTATCTAAGTTTATCCCCAGTTGCAGATGTGACAGGTGATGGACAGATGGATCAGACCATGCAGTGATTCATGCAGGAATGAAATAGCTTTGTGCTGTTTGCCTTAAGACTTAATCCACCCTACCCTTCTGCAGTGTGCAAGTATTTTATTTGAGAAATGAGGTGGGAGGAAGAAGAAACGAATGGCCCGAGTCTATGTAAATATGAAAATATTATTTTAGATGTTGCTCTGTCATGGACTGCTGGATTGACTCTTTCACACTCTGCAGTTCAAAAATAGTGCATCTGCCTCAGCATACAGTACAGCATTGTGCCCTTCATCCGTGTGCCTTCTCACATTTACTTACACTAAAAGCAGAAACCTGTTTGATTTTATTGATTTATTACCCATTATCAATATTGATCTTTCTTTTCTTTTGCTTTCTTTTTCTCTTCTTTGTTCTTTATTTTTTAATTTACTTCCTTCTTTCCTTCCCTCAGCCTCCTGCAGAAGCCACGAGATGAGACACTACATATAGTCAAGAGTGCGTGTAGGGTGATGGAAAGGTCACTAGCAAAATAAGACAAAGTGGTGACATTTGGTCCTCCCACACTTTCACAGTGCATGAAAGTGCATAGGAAAAGAAAAAAAACAACAGTGCATTCTGGTTGAGAGAGCAGAATGCTTTACAGAGAAGAGACAGGCATGGTGCATGTCAGCATGCGCTGATCTAGTATTTTCATTTCTCCCTCTTAAAGCCCTCAGCAGCATATGAGACAAAAAGAATAAATTCCATGTGGAGAAACAGGCTGCTTAGCAGTGAAATGGATGAAAGAACCAGAAATCCCCAGCAGCTTGTAGCGTGCATACTACAAATAATTGCTTGATGGTGGCTCTTTAAAGGGCATTTTATCACACTCCAGGTGCAGCAGCTGGAGCCTCCAGTCAGGTGAGCTTGCTCATGCCTGCAGAACCCATGCAATGTGTGACCTGTGTTTGAAGCAGTGGAGGCAATTTTGCAGTTTCAAACCCACATGCTGCAGACTAGTCCAAAAACTTGTCATCAGCATAGAAGAATGTGCATGCATCCCCAGTTAGATGCAGCTGATGAGGGATGGGACATGGTTATTTCTTCTGCTACTGTTAACATGTACAGCATGCTGATGGTCTCTCTGCAGACCTCCTATCCTCCCTAGGAAATATAGTCTTGGAGTATAATGAGATCATACCCTTACTTACAATAAAAGTAAAAACAAAGTGGCCTATCCAAAACATCTACAGAGTGCAAAGTTAGTTTTATCTGGGCTTTCTGTTCTGATGCCAAAGCTAATAGTGTTTCCATTTGAACTGAAATGTCCCCTGGGTGCTTTAACATGGGTGAATTAACAAGTTCAGAACTGTCCATTAGTGACTCAGAGGCAGGTGACAACTAAGGCATTGCTGATTTTTGCAGGTAATTATTTTCAGGGGCACCTCCTCACACAAAATTCAGTAGCAATGGAGAATCCCACCCATTCACACATCATTTTTACTTTGGAGGCCTCCTGCACAACTAATTTCTCCACGTCTTTTCAGAAGAGGCCAGGCTGGAAACTTTATAGATTTGAAAAGCTACAAATACCTAAAATTAAAAGTTGAAAATGAAAATAAATGCATGTATATTTAAATAAATGCTGCAGACACTTTTGCATCTGTGTTAGCAATTGCTTAGGTGATCTACATGAACATAGGTCAGGTGCAAATAATGGCTATTCAGAGAAGACAGATACTTAATGCAGTGGAACAGAGTTATAGGACAAATGCATCAAACTCTGGGCTTCAGTTTCTCACACCTCCACCCTTGCTACATGGTTTAACACAGAACAGTGTTGTTGCTTTATGTTCACAGAGCTCTGCATTCTGTATGCAAACTACACAGGAAAACCAGAAAAGACTCATCAACTTCTGCATAGCTTCAAAGTGTGCAACAAAGCAGATAGATAAGTGCATGAAATTAATTCTCACAGAATTGAAAAAATGCTAATGATATTAAAAATATTATTATTAATAATAAATATATATTTCAAAGCCAACCAAGATGATGAAACACTGCAGTATCAGATTAGCTGACCAAGCTTTGAAACCTGGTTGCCTAGTTGATCAGTTGGGTTTTATACTGCACATCAGGAGGAGCCCTGCTGTAGCAAACTGACCTGCAGTCAGCAATGTCAGCACCTATTCTGTATCACCACACAGCACTTTGCGTCAGTTGTAAAGATGCTACTGTGGAACAGTTTTGCAACCTTGTACGTGGGAAGATATTTTATCTTCAGCCTGGCTTGCTAATGAAGGAAGGCATGCAATCACTTGATTTGCTTTTCCATTCCTCCAACTGTCAGTCCCTTCCCTTCCACAAACTCGATAATTTATTGACCAATATTATCCAAAGTCTAACGGAGCAAGCTGCAGAACTTCTGTTCTTTTTACTTGATTCATGCACATTCATCTAATTTTGGTTATATTTGCTTTTTACTTTCTATGTAGATAGGGCGTCTGTTTCAGTGAATGATGAGCTATGCTGTTCTGTTCAGTAGATAAACCCTCACTACTGTCCGATATTTTCTCTTCTGAAGTAATCTTAAAAAATTTCCAGTGGAAGCAAATGCAATCAGAGTAGAAATTTGTATCAAGTAACAACAACTCAAGCAAGATAATAACAGCGGGCTGAACAAGGCAGCTGGGTAAGAGCAACTGGCTGAGAAAAAGAGATTTGGGTTAAGGGAGTGCTGGTGTTCAAACTGTCTCACCCACTAAGCGAGAAGATAAGTCAGCCCACGCTCCTGGTAGTGGTATGGCTGTAGCAGAAGACATGGAAGAGACGTCTTGGTGAGGAGACGCCTTGCTGCAGATGCTTTGTTCACAGCAGTGAGTGCTGGGTTGGATGGTGTGCTGCTCTTCTCAGCTGTCACTTCGCACTCACTGTTCTACTTACCTCAGCCCATTTCTCATTTTCACTGTTCATCTCAACCTTCTCTAAATGTTATGACAGCAGTTACCCCGTGAAACCAGGAAGCTATGAAAAGAACAGTCACTGCTATTTCAAGAAAAGGAAAGGAACAATTTCTTTAATTATTTTAAAAGCCTTCACTCTTTTCAGTTCAAATTCCCTCAGTCTGAAGTTCTGCTGACCACTGACAGCTAGCAATTACAGGTGTCCACAGTGATTAGTGGCACTGTGCCTACCATCCTATCATCATAATCCAGAGCATTATGTTAAAATGACTCTCCATGATTCCTAACCTGACTTTGTAGCCTTTGAAGCAGCCTATTTCCTTTCATACAGAGAACATCATTGCTAGTATAACTAAGCTTAATCCCATTAAAGGCAGTGGTGTTACTTCTACCAGAGCACACTCACATGAGAAATGGAAGATTGTGAGGAACAGTCAGGATACAGTCAAATTCTATCAGACTTTTTGTTCACTGAAGAAGAAACACTTTCTAGAGGCAAATTTTAACCCAGGGCACTGAAAAGACGCACAGCATATTTTTTTCTTATTCATATTTTCAGGTTAGTATTATTTGGTCCTACCTGCTGCCAGACTTCTTTCACAAAGGACTTGAGTCCTCAGCCATACTTTGGATGCCAGGACTATCTGTGCTTGTAGTAAAATGCTAAACCATGCTAAATGAAACTTGATGGTCAGATGTTGGGGATGGCTGGGGGTAGTCTGTACTGCCTCACTGTGTCAAAAAGGTGATCCACCTGGGAGCCTACTTTCTAATCCTCTCAAGGATTCAGTGTAAGCTCTGGCAGAAGAGCGGACACACTTTGCCTAGAACAGCATTAATTTAGCCTTATATTGGAAATTCACAGAGCTCCAAGGGTTCTAAATGTTGGAGTTTATCAGACATGGCACTACTTAAAAAAATGTAGTTTTCCTGATAGAAGGCATATGTAGCCACTAGCACACCAGTCTGAGAAACACACAGATCCATGGGCAGTTCACTGCAGTGACAGTTGTTTTACTTATGCCTACTGTGGAAATCCTCTTGTGCCAGAATGTTAGCAAGGAGTGAGTTCAATTCTCACATTTACCTTGGGAAAGAAAAGTGCTGGCTTTGTTGGCCTTCCTGCACCCCCCCATTTCTGCTGGGTACTGTCAGGCTGATCACCTCATTTCTCTATTCTTAACAAATTGAAGCCAAATCAGAAAAAAAAAAAAAAAGGAAAAGTTTTCTCATAACGGGTTATTGTTAAATAACGCTCTTAAAATGTTTTAAACTTTAACTATTCCAATTGTTCCACTCAAAAAGACTTATTTCAGGCTTAACAAAGATGGGCACCTTCAATACCCAGAACAAGCAGAGACTGCAGTGTTACAGCATCGTACAGGGTACCTAGCTCTGTTTTTCCAAAGTCACATTTCCTTAATTAATAAAACTGAATGGCAACAAGCTGAAAACACACACAGAGAAACATTTTGATGGAAGCAAAACCCCCTGATTAACCTCCTGTGTATAATAATTTATTAACAAATCACAAAGTTCAGATGCAAATAACTGTATTATCAATAATGTAAACAAGGAGCAAGTAAAGAGCAGTAACCCAAGACTGACAAAGCAAAAACCACAAACTTAGTGAAAAGATCTGGAGGAAGAACTTCCTTTATGAGCTCAGTGGTATCTGGGAAGGAACCCCTGCCCTCATTCCTGACCTTGCACTGAGGATCCTTTCATAGATCACATTCAGGCAACCTTAGCTATTATTATGCGGAGAGTTAAATTCTATTTTCCTATTTATAAATAGGAAAACTTTCGTGTATTTTTATCAAGGTAACAAAACTGTTTGCAATCTACTGTAGGGAACCTGTTCTAGCGAGGAACTGATCTCCAGAGGTCCCTTCCAACCCCTCTGTTTCTGTGATTCTGTGAAAACAAACATCAGCAATAGCTATTTAACTTCTTTCTGTGATGGTGAGCTAGGCAGCTGTTTTTCAGCTGAAAGAAGGTGCATGGCAGAGTTTTCTTGGCTGCCTCACTGGATCTACCTGCTGAGGTTAGGAAGAGATATGCTGCTTCAGAACTGAAACTTCAGGTCTGAGAAGAAATCCCCTAAGGTTGGTATCTGTGAAAACAAGATCTCAAAATAAAGACCATTTTATATGCTTACCTATTGCCTACCACTGATGGCTTTGCGTAGAGCATTTCTCAGGTCTTTAGAATCTACAGGAGCTGTGTTGCTAATGCCCTTTCTCACAACGAACCCGTTAAAGACAGATGCTTTGTGTTTATTAGCGAATTACAGTTAACATTATGAGGACATTCGAAGTTTTTTCTATTTTTAGTTTGTCTTTTTTAAGTTTATTTCAGTCTATTTTTTAATGTTGGCTTCTGACTTAATCGCCCTGTGTAGAGAAGGAGCTTCCCTCCTGCAGTGCGCTTCCCTGGGTTATTTCACACCGCCTCAGCGCACTCAGTGTGCACGTTTTGCTGGGAAATTCACGTGCAAGGCCCTCTGTGTGGGTGACACTATTTCCTTCTTTCTCAAGGGATGATAAACCAAAGCTGCCGTTGTTAGGATATATTTTTTATGACTTTATGCAAGGTTAATGATTGCTTCTGGTAAAATTGGATTTGACGCCTGCTGCTTAGGAATAAATTAATTTGGAGAAACAGGATCGTGGTTGTCCTAACTCAGGTTTCACCCACGTGTGGCCGCAATGAGGACCTTCATTTACACAAAAGCACGGGGAGTTTCCCTTTTTATGACTGACTTTTGGACATTCACTCCCTTGAGGCAAAAGCTGAGAGCTACGGCCCACAGAGACGAGAAGGCGCAGCACCCACAGCAGCCGCTTTGCAAGCAGCGCAGCGGGGCCTCCCGGAGGCGGTGGGCCGACTGCCGGCCGGGCGCCCCGGAGCCCGGCTGCCACAAGGGGAGGCGCCGGGCCGCAGTTCGGAGCCCGCCGTTCCCGCCGCCCGCCTCGCCATGCCCTCGCAGCGCGGCTCGGAGCGGAGGCGGCAGCGCGGCGTGCTGCTGGCCGGCGTCGCCGTCCTGCTGCTCGCCCTCGTCCTGGCCGCCGTGCTGGCCTCCGCCTTGACGCGGGGCAAAGAGGAGGCGAGGCCGGAGCCGCTGAGGTGGCAGGGCAGGGGGACCACTAGGAACCTGCGGGAGATCGTCCTGGGGAGATGCTACGGCTACCTCGCCGAGAGGCGCGCGGAGCTGGGGTGAGCATCGGACTCGCGGTGCGGGGAGGGCAGAGCAGGCTCGGATGTGCGGCGCGCACCTGGCTCGGAGGCGGGAGGCAGGCGGTCCTACAAACCAGGTGCAGCACGGGAACGCCGGGTTGGGCGCCGAGATGGGCATGGAGCAGGCTACCCACGGCTGCCGGAGTTCAAGGAGTGTTTGAGTAGTGCTCTCAAACACGAGAGTTTGGATTTTGGGCGCTCCTGTGCGGAGCCAGGAGTTGGGCTCAGTCCCCTTCTGGCTCTGTGGTTCCAATTGTCTGTGCCCAAGTGGGGTTTTTAAGGAATCTGTGTGCAATGTGAGCATTGGTAAGTCTGGGTCAAGAGCTACCTGAAAAGTACTTACTGCACCGGCTAAAGCTGGAACTGGATTCTTGCAGCTTGAAGTAAGGAGGAGGTCACAGCAATTCACTGTAAATCCAACCTTGCCAAAAATTCTGAACTGTTTAACTCTGTGTTCTCGTAACAAAAACTACACAGGAAAAATGGAGGTGGTCTGGCACAGATTTATGGAATAGACAGAGATGTTGGGAAATGCAGAGGGGTTATTTGAAACAGCTGTTTTCAGCTTGTGGGAAAAGCCTCTTGCTTAGTGATGGCGAGCGGTGCTGGCATGGCAGCCCCAGGTGCAACCCACACCTGGTGCCCTGCTCAGCCCACTGGAGCACTGGGTGCTGTCAGACTGTGCAGATCACAGAAGGGTTCCCCAGATCCCCATCAGAAATTAGGGCTAAGAATTGTTTTTCTGCTTTCTGGCCCTGGAAGGAAAGGCAGATAACAAGGTAAGGAGAGCCACGAGTTTCCTGCAGGTAATGGGGGACTCTGAGCGCCTTGGGATGGGTGGCAAAGCAGGCAGTCCAACTGTCAACCCATCACCAAAGCACCCACTAAACCACATCCCTGTGGTACTAGCCACCCTGTTGTGTGTCCTCAGTAAGCTCCAGTAGGCAAGTAGCTCCACTGCAAGCCTTCTGATATAACCACCCTGCTCTTTGTCTGTGAAAAGACAATTACAGCATCTCATTTTCATAACATTGAGGCAATGAAATCAAAGCTGTATATATTTTGTTTTGATTTTGTATTCTCTTGGTCTGTGCAAATAAATTGATTTGCAGCATTTTAAAGGGAATGAGCAGTTGGAAAGTTATGGCCTGAGTGCGTGGATTTAAAGTGTGCAATACATTAAACACCTGAGTGGTTGCAGTATAAGTGAGGGAGCTTCTCTAGTAAAAAAAAAATATATACATATATATATATATATGTATAATAAAAAAATAAATTGAAAAGCTCCTGAAGCTTTTGCAGTATCGCATACAGTTTTCTACAGATGCACATTAATTTATTACAGAAGTATGGACTCAATGTTTAACTCAGCAATCATTACTAATGTGTTCACAACATGCTTACTGGGAATCATTTATTTATTTTTTTCCCCCAGGTACACGTTTAAAATCATAAATTCATAATCAGAAGTTATCTAACAGTTTTTCCAAGGCATAATCTTTTGTGCTCTGCTTAATCCAGCAGCGCTTAATATCTTGAATAATCTGCCTGTTGTAGGATTTTTATTTTATATTACTTTATTAAAGAAGCTGTGAAATCTACCTGAGAGAGCACCAAAAAAGGAAAAATGTTTACAGGTACCTGTAACATTCAGGATAGTACTGGGCAGAGAATTAAAACCTAGGAGCCTCTTTTTTAGGGAATCTGACCTTAGATTCCCCATTTCTCATCCTAGTGAGATAGATGTAGGTTGAAATGTAACAAACTGCTCTTATCACTGGCACTTCCTGATAATAAAACTAGTGCCTTTAGGACACATCAGAGAGCTCTCCATCTTTCATCCTGAGCTCTTTCATCATTAACGTAGGACTTGGATCTTCCATTGTGTGGGATCTTTGGTGTACTTCATCAAAGAAAGGGAGTAGGAACGTGGAACTGAAACTCAGGCATGCCTGCGAGCTGATCAAGCTGTGTCCTGCACTCAGCGAGGTCTTTTGTTGCCACTACTACTGTAGGAACCTCACTGACTTGCTTAGAAATCTTGTTTTCCTCATCAGTTTGTCCACAATCTGTTGGAACCTTTTTTAATCTGTCACCAATATGTACATTTTTTAACAGCTCTGCTTCTGATAAACTCACGTGCATTTTCTTGTCTTTTTTCTATTCAAAACATGGCCCCGAACCCACCAGCCCCTTGGGAGAACTGCTGCTCTCTGATTCATGAGCACCTCATATGAAATCAGATTTTATCACATCAATTTGCATCTTCAAAACCAACTTAAAGTTCAGGTGCTGTATTGCAGTTCTCACTAAAAGCAGCTCCTAAGTACTGTGTGCAGCACCTGCTGATAGTTCTCTTTTATTGCCTGTGTGCAATAAAATCTTGGGACTGCTGATGCGAGAAGTGGGCAGGGAACGTTGAATAGCTCTTGTCATATGTTTGGCTCAATTCTAGGAAGAAAATATGGTCCACACAGGATTAGGCTTTTCAGGTCATGCCCTGCATGTGACTTGCATGACTTGCTTAGGTGTTCACATTAGCAGGTATTATTTCTTCTTGACTTCCCAAAAATACCGGCTAATGTCAAGAGGCGAAGCTAAAGCAACAGTTTGTCACGGCTCAGTGGTCTTGCTTTCTTTGGCATTAACAAAAGATGCACGTTTCACTTTCGTCGATGTTGGTGAATTCCCGTACTCATCCACCTCGGTCATTGGTATGCTTTGTTGCTTTGTGTGAGTAACGGCCAGAGGCGGTTTTGTCCACGGGAAGGAATTTGACCTCAATTGCTCTATGTTCCCTTTCCCGGTAATACAGGCTCCCTCTTCTGGCTAACTGAACGCCTGCTATCCTCAAGCTCCAATTTTCATACGGTATAAGCTTAAAATTTCAGGAATCTAACCCTGGTGTAATCAGAAGAGTTTTCTAGCACCCTGGGCAGGATCCTACCATGCAGCAGTTTCCCACACATGTGCTTCATACAGCAGAGCTCTTATGGTAATGTGGAGCCAGGGCTGACCTCAGGTGGATATGTAACCCATTGCTTAGAGAATATTCTTTGAGTGTTCTGCCCCTTTTTCCTTGCTGTGGGAGAACAGATAGTGACAGGCACAGCATGAAATCTGTTGCTGTGCAGGTAACAGCTTTGATTTGTCTCTTATTTGGGTTTGGGTACAATTAACGCTTAGTGATCTTGTAAAGGAGAGAGAAGAAAGGTCACAGACTCAGCAACAAGAGGAATGCTTTTTTTTCAGCCTAGAAATGAACTCATCTGACATTTGCAGCTCAGCAGACTTGTTGTTCTCAGATGGGGACTGCTCCCCCGCAGATCTGCAATCGCTTTCTGATTGACTCAAGCCAAGCCAAGTCAAGTCTGATAGGACCTACTGCTTCAACATAAGTCAGTTCTTTTTTATCTAACCTCTGCCAGTGACACAGCAACAGGGAGCAGGCAAGTAGTCACCTTTATAGCATGCATGGCTGTGCAGGCCTGGGCTGTGTGTCAGCACAGCAGTACAAAACAGTGAAGGTGCAAAGTGTTTCTCATGTAGTGCTGCACAGATATATACCATAGATGTCCCCCTTAAAAACAGTTGGACCAAATAATGTATTCAAAGCTAGTGGTAAATGCCCCTTCAGGGACATGATTTAGTGGGCGTTATCACTGTTAGGTGGACAGTTGGACTAGATGATCTTAGAGGTCTTTTGCAACCTTAATGATTCTGTGATTCCATGAAATTTGAACAGCTTCTAGTTCCATTAAATTTAGCAAAAGCTTGTGCATACTCAGGAGAGCTTCCTCTTCTCTCTGCATGACCATGGTGCATTATTTGCCTTTCCATTCCTTTGCATGCTATTGAGATAGTAGTTTATTTTATCAAAAAGAACACGCGGTACCATGATTTGGTGTGAGATACTATAGCACTTGTAGCATCTTTTCCTCCAGAGAGCAATCTGTTGAGGTTTTTGCATGCTTGTTTTTGCATTTTTCCTTTATGCTCTGCTGGGCATTTTTAATTTGATTCCCATGCTCACTGATTACTAACACTTCACACTGAGCGTGGCACTTCACAACAGCTACAGTTTGATTCAGTGTCAAATAAAAAAAAACAAAAAAAACCCACCATAATGACTACACAAAATAAAGCTATTATATTCAAACTTAACTGGAGTTTGATTTTTACATAAAGAAAATATGCCTTGCTTGGAGAGACTTTTACTGAATCAGTCATCTGGAGAGTGCTGTGTTACTAGCTGATAGTAGCACCTCTTTTGGAATGCACCACAGGCTTCTAAAGCTTCTGAATTTGGTTTGCATCAACTGCAAAGGATTCAACTTTCTGTGTTTATTTAAAGAAAAAGCACACAAGACAATTGTTACAATGACCTCTTCTGCCCCTCTCCTGGGCACTGCTGAGGCTGCACTTGGAGGACTGCATCCAGTGCTGGGCTCCAAGTACAAGGGCATCATGTCCAGTGAATGGCCACAGAGGTGATTAAAGGATTGAAATGCCTGAATAAAGAATCGAGGCTGTTCAGCAGGGATGTTATCAGTGTGTATAAGTATTGGCTTGACAGAGAAAAGAGGGGGCCAAGTTCTCCTGAGTGATATTCAGCTGCAGGACAAGATGTAACGCTCGCTACACAAAAATTCATTTTAAAATGAGAAAAACTACTTTAAATCTGAGAGCAATTGAAGAATGGAATACTTTGCCCAGAGAGGTTGTGGAGGTTCTGTCCTTGGTGATGCTGAGAACCAGACAGGACACAGTCCTGAGCAACATACTTTGGGCTGGGCTGGGCTAGATTGTCTCCAGTGGTACCCTCCTATTCTTCAATTCCTTTGATAATACTTTTAGACTATAAAGAGGTCCATTGTGTAACTAGGACAAACGGTGGTGCAGAAACTGCTTGGCTCAGCTGTATTTAACAGCAGTAAAATATTTAATGATTATTAATGCAAGATACAGTACTATTTCAAATAGTTTTTCACTTTTAGGTTAGCCTAGTCACAGAATCACAGAATGGTCTGGGTTGAAAAGGACCTCAAAGATCATCTAGCTTCAACGCCCCTGCCATGAGCAGAGTCAGTAACCACTAGACCAGGCTGCCTAGAGCCACATCCAGCCTTGCCTTGAATGCCTCCAGGGATGGGGCATCCACAGCATCTCTGGGCAACCTGTTCCAGTGCGTCACCACCCTCTGAGTGAAAAAATTCCTCCTAGTTATCATACTATATGGCTCACAATTACTTCACCTTCATATATTAAAATCTTATTATTTTTAATAATAATTTATTATCAAAATTATTTATTTATTATTAAAATTATAATTCATTTGAGTGAAAATCTCCTTTGACTTCCTTTCCAAATACCGAGGGGGAAATAATTCTCTGTACTAGCCTCTTGCATATTCATCAGAAAGTAGTTGGTATAATTCTGTTTGGCTTTGCTTCCTGCTACAAATTTATGCATCTCATTTGTCAAGCAGAGACAGCTCCCTGTTCTTTCCTTTTACTCTTGTTCATTGGCTATACAGAATAGGCTATACAGAACCAACAACTGGTAGCCACATAAATTCAGGCAACGCAATAAGATTGAAATTTATTGTATGTTTGGATGGGGCACTCTAAGACCTTGTTGGTGATGAAAGGGACGATCTTGTTCCTTCTCACTAACCTCTGTTCACTCATCCAGTTCTCTGCACATGTAGAGAAGTCAGTGAAAAGAAGTGTGCTCAGGGGGTCTTGCTAGTGGTGTTATTCAGCTGTCATTGCTCAGGTATGGTAAATACCAGAGAACTGTTTGACATCTCAGACCCCTGTGTGGAAATAACAGCGGTGGTGAGAAACCATCATTTGTTCCCCATCATTCCTTGTATATGAACATTCACAGCCCTGGGGTACACCAGAACAGAGATTAACTTGTCTGGGGAAAAAAAAAAAAAAAAAAAGCTTTTTCCCTGGCCTTCAGACATCACAACTCTGCTGTGTGGGCTTCAGTTGTTCTGTCTACAGCAGCCTTTCCAGAAGTCATCTTTCTGTGAGTTTTGGATGACTGTCTCTATCCCCAGGCAGTTCTGCAATACTTTCTTTACTGGCTTTTAAACTGTTTCATTTACAGAGAACAGTACTTACAAAATAAAGATGCCAAAAAGAAAAGAAAAAAAAAAAAAAAAGGAAGAGGAAAAGAACCATTTAATTCTCATATTGGGGAAAAAAAACATCAGTTACCACAAACTTTGAAGTGACAGACTATTATAATTAAGCTAAGTGGTAGTGAGATGCTAGTCCTTGTTGAAGAGTTTGAGACTGACAGCATCTCTGTGACTTTTTTCTTTCTTTTTCCCCTTTTTTTCCCCCTTGCTATTATCCCAGTGTTGAAAACACTCTTTAAATCAGCTTTGGCTGTCCGCTCTCCGTTCTCGTTTTTTTCAATTTTAGCACCAATATATCTGATAGGAGACGCTGAAACAATGTTAATGGATCTGATGTTGAATGGTACATCCTGCGAGTGTGCCCTCACCTTTGGAGGCATCTCAGGGCCTTCAGGGAGTGCCTTTTGCCACTTGATGGCAGTGTTCGCCTGGTCTCAGCTCCTCGTCCTCAATTGCACGAATCCAACTGCAGCTGCCAGGGTTTTGCAGCAGCTCCAGGGAAGTGACACGACGAGGTTGGAAGTCGGGAGGGAGCAGCAAGAGCGGGAGCAAAAATATTTAGGGCAGAAAACATGGAGCAAAAAGATTCTTTATTACAGAGGGATTCACCTCAACACAGCAGGCTTTGTATGATATCTGTGTGTGGAGATGTAGTTACTCATAAGCTCACATGAAAAATAAATTAAAGATGGACATATAAACATCATCACTGTCACTGTCCACTGCAAGAGGCAGATAACTAACTGTGTGATGCCGTAGGAAACCTGCTTTAGCAGGGGGGTTGGACTCATTGATCTCTAGAAGTCCATTGCAACCCCTGCAATTTGTGATTCTGTGATAAGTAAGGAGGCAAAAGTGGGTCTGTTAGGTGCAGATCCGTTGCTGCATCATTTAGTTCTGTCGGTATGCAGTCTCCAGGCATTTCAGACTTCTCAGGTGCCTTGGACTTCAAGCATGAACACTTCTCATGTGGTTCAGAATCTTTGCTATAACCACAGAACTTCTCACTGACTGTTTAAGTTTCTAAGTGCACAGGTGTGTACTGTTATTACAGCCTATTATTTAGGCTGACAGTGGTAGCAAGTGAGAAAGGTGCTGTGGTGAGTGCCTGCATAAGGCAGCAGCAACCCTGATTAAAGCCAGCGTGACTTGCCAGCTGAGGTCAGAGCCTCCCACACCAACCTCACAATCTGCCTGCCCTGTGAAGTTTAATCCCTGCAAAGACCAGTTTTATAAAGGACCCTGTCTTCAAAGCCCACGAGAGATCACAATTAAAATCTCTTGTTATGGCCTGAAGACATTGTTTTATTTTAGGAAGGAAAATTGTGATCCTGGGAAGCCAGCACAGGAGGCTGTATCTCACCAGGGGAGCTTCTCATGCCTGCGAAGGGGTTTGAGGAATGTGGGCAGGACTGACTGAGCTCTCCAGAGCAAAGCCTGAGAATCACATTCACTTGAAAATTTAAAGTGGATCCCATACTTTAAACTTCTCTCAAATTTCTGAGTGAAAACCTTAAGGTGACACAGCTCAAGGAAACACTGCTCTTCATAAGGTGTTTTTAGCTTCCACTGTCAGCAAAGTGATGAACTGAAAACAAGAGGTCCAGTGTGATGTAGCTGAAGTCACAAGGGATGAAACTCATCCCTGATATTATACCAATTAAATCATTTTCAATTGTGAATGAATGTGCTCTCTCATGTCCAGTTAAAAAGAAAAATAACACTACACAAAATTAATAGTGATTTCTCAGGTAGCTCAATGCCATTGTATTCCTTTAAGTGCAAGGATGCTCTTTCAAGGTTAGCCAGATCGATGTACTGATATGCAAGAAACAATGATGCAGAAGCTGTCCATTTTTATAATATGCATATTAAAGTTTGGCTTCTAGGATAGCTGCTAATGGAAATGTTCTTGGCCCTAGATTCCTTTTCATAAATTTGTATGATGTTCATTAAAAAAGGTAAATGGATAGAAATTCGTTGGAAAATACAACCTCTACTTGAATGTAGGGAAAAATGCAGGGTATGCTTTGTTGTATACATAGCATACTTATTGATAAGGAAGTGAAGTGTTAATGATGATATGTATTTGTATCTCAGCTTGTTTCTTGCTGTACTCAGTGCAGGATGCAGAGCCTCAGTTTGTAAAAGGTTTTAAGGCCCAGTTCTGCAATTGCTGTGTTCCAGGGAACGGGCTGCAGCTTCAGTTCCTGATTTTATAGCAGATTCCGCAGTGTTCCCTTTAAACTTGTTGAGTTATTTTGAATTTACCAGCATTTCCCAAACTATTTTCATAAAATATATATATTTGAAAAAAACACCCGAACACGTAAGTGTGTTTATTTTATCTGACAGTGAACTTGGCTTAAATATTTCAGATTCTGTAGCAGAATAAAATGCCTTAAATACTGCATTGTAAACAGAATTAGCCTTGAGGGAAGAAATTCATTAAGCAAAAATAAATGCATATGATGTTTGTTTGATGCAGAATTAATGTGCAATCCAAAACACACAAAACCAATCAAATCCATGGAAAAAGAACACAAGTCCAGAATCATGTGGCAAGCAAGCACATTCACCATGGTGTCCTGGCAATCTCTTTCCCAGCCTTCTTTCTGTAGACAAATTAAATTAATACATTCTGTGATAGGTAACTTTCCAATTGGAGTATCTTTGACATGACAGATTTCACAGAGTCACAATTGTAGGGGTTTAAAGAGACCTCCAGAGATCATCCAGTCCAACCCTCCTGTCAGAGCAGCTCCTTAGACCAGGTTGCACAGGTAGGCATCCAGGTAGGTCCTGAATGTCTCCAGAGGAGACTCCACAACCTCTCTGGGCAACGTGTTCCAGTGCTCCAATTTGTTTAGATTTGGTGGACTGGGACTCCCACAGGCCTTGCTGTGTTCCTGTGGGTGCTCTGACAGGGAAAGTGGAGGCTATGAGTGCTCATCTTGAGCAGCCCAGGCCATGTAGTGGGTAAAACTCTGAAGCACAGTGGAAAAGCCAACATTGCTTTTCCAACTGGCTCCAGGAGAACTGCTCTCCTTTGTGCTCAGCCGCCTTCAGAGAACTGTTCATTTCACAGATGCTTTTTGGCAAGGAAGGTGTTCATCTTTCAATTTGAAGGTGTGCTTGCTACAGCTGTTAGCATACCAAGTGCCAGCAGACTTCCCATATTATCGTCAGGAGAGCCTCAGCTTCAGCATGAGCTTTTACTTTTGCTGAATGTGTTAAGTACCACACAGCAGGCAGATGTTTTCTTTCTCTTAGTTCTAGTGTATACATCAATAGCAAGGCTGTAAAGAATTCCATCTTTCCCACAGCTGGGATTCAAAAATCCTAAAGCTTTCTCACTGCAGTTGTATCAGACAAAACAATTATTATTTCTGGCTCTTAAGATGTGGGGTGAAACCTGCATTTCCTACCTCAGAAATAGCCTCCCAGAGCACACCCATGAGTTCTTTTTTATATAAAAAAAGATGTGTTGATGGTTGAGAGTAGTGAAATATTCTTTAGCTTTTGTAGATTGTTTGTTTGTTTTTACTGTGAAGATCAGTGTTTAGACTTATAAATAATGCTGAAATTGCTGAATTTTCATAAGAGTCCATCCTGCCTTATCGTCCAGCCTTATCATTCTTCTTTGTGGTACAAATAAAAGTCTCATACTCATTACCAGCTGTAGAAGAGCTTCCCTACTTGAGAGGCTAAGCCCTACCTCTTCTGTGACATCAAATGTAGTTCTGCTTAGTGTTGTCAGGATTGTGGCTGAACACTGCTCTCCCAGATACTTCCCTGTGAGGTACCAGTGTTAGTATGATGAAAATCTCTCTGGTATGCTTACAGAGTTTGTAGCCAGAAACATCTTCCTCGAGAACAAAATGTAATATGCCAAGTTGAGTTCTGCTTTGACTTGTTCTCTGGAGCAGCCAGCTCTCTGGGTTTGTAGAGGCCCAAGAGATGCTAATTTCTGTGCTTTGTAAAATTTGGGAGTGCTCCCTCATATGACCCTGCCATGGCAAGGTAATCTGCACACTGCGATGATAAAACTTGGGTGCAGAGGAGCAGCTGACTGTAACACAAGAGGTATTCTTAAGCCTTTGAGGCAGCCAACTGTGGAATGAGAATGACTGTAGCCTCATGGGAAGGACGAGGAGTACGTTACGATACACAAGTTGTAATCAGGCTGCCAAATATGAGTAAGAATCCATGTTGATTAGTTTGAAACAAATAACCATCATCTAATAAGATGATAACTTAGGTTTGCCACTGAGTAAGTAAAGGCAGAAAGGAAGGAAGGCTGGGACAACTTGTCATGGCTTGTCCAATCCTTTCTGGTCTTAGACAAGTGCGGGCCCCTGCAGCATGTCTGGTAGGGGCACTTCTGCTGCTCTGTGGGACTGCCAGGTGCTAGAGCCCTTCTGGACACACCCAAACAACAGTGGTCCTTCTCTGCCTGTGGTTTTGTTTCTTCTCCATCTGGGTTAGGAATGAGGGAAGGGTGTTTGTGTACAGACACAGCAGCATGGTGAGGAAATGGCTGGGGTTCTGGGTCCCACTGTCATGACATAGTCTTCTGTAATACCACCAGCTCATCATGTGTGTTTCTCTTTACCTTTCTGATGCTCAATCTGGATAAGAGCACCAGAAATCATAGAATCATGGAATCACAGAGTGGCTTAGGTTGGAAGGGGGCTTAAAGATCATCCAGATCCAACCCCCTGTCATGTACAGGGTTGCCACCCACTGGGAATATCACAGATCTGTAAAATGTTCTGAAATCTTCAATGAGCTACTACTGATTTCACTTAATCCCTTTAGAACTCTTTTTAAGACTAATCAAATTCTACATCATACCTGTTACCCAAGTACCCACAAGTAAAGAAGCCTGCAGCCCTGTGTGTCTGTCACATACCAACTGATCCCTGCAATTTTTACACTTCTCTGAAGGCATGGGTGTCTTCATCAAAGACAAAGGCCGTTCTTCAGACAGCTTCTTCAAACTGTGGGAACACCCTTGGGAGGGGATTACAAATAGTGGAGAAAGAGAGGATGAGTCAGTTAGCCAGAACAGCTCCTCTTGGCATGCAGACAGAGGAGTAATGCAGTCAGCTTTTTGATTTACATAAAGATAGGGAAGAGAAAGCTGCAGAATCACTGGACGGCTGTCAGTGAAGGGGAAGGCTTTTAGAGTGGGCCTGAAATGAGTAGGCAGGCAGTAATTCGGAATTGTAGTAATGTTTTTATTATTCAAGTATAAGAAATCAGATGTCCTGAGCCTTTTGTGCTGCAGTGTCATGGAGCATGGCACTACCTCAGTGCGCAGAGATGATTTCTTGTCATCACCATGCAACAGTTTTCTCTTAGTGTGGAACAAGCAGAGTCCAGTTTCCGTGAGCAGAGATACAGTTTTATTCCCAGGCTGATGAAGCAATGAGCTAAGAGTGAATGTAGGCTGAAGTGTGTCCTGACATCCACTAGTTCCCCTCATATAAATGCAGTGAGATTCTTCTGACTCACACCAGTGAGAGCAAAGGGACCAGAGCTAGTAATATGCAGAGACTGAAAAAGATCAACTGGAGTTGGAGCAGATCTCAGCTATACTTGTACAAATCCACTATTGCTTCAACTAAGCACTTAGCTGCAATCTAGTCCCTAACTGCAAGTAACATCAGCTCCAAAGTATCAAGACCTCTGCTTTTGTTTTAGAAAAACATCTGTAGATACTGTTTGAGTTGGGCAGGTAGACTCGTAGGCATAGTTCTGGCTTAGATGAAAGATGTTTTAGAACTGCATATTCCTCACTATATATTGATTTCCTGAAGATACTCTGCTTTTTTAATGCATATTGTGTGTTGATGCTTGAGCATAGTCAGAACTCTTTAAAAATTGATCTGTAATATTTGAATGTAACAGGAGGAAATGCTTTCACAAACATAAATATTAATAATCATTAAAAATATTTAATAATAAATATCAATTAATGATGCTTCAATCTTTCGGCAGAGATAAGGATTGCCTAAAAATATGGGAATCATTAAAAGATGCATTCATTCACAAGAATCCCTGTAGTGCTACAACAGAAGATTATCGGCCTTTAATGGAGTTGGCAAGCCATCCAATATCCTGCAACAAGGTAATGGTGGGCTATGGAAGGGAGATTGCTAGGGAACAATGTGTCTGTACAGGGCTTTGAGTAGTGGATCTTTTCCATAATAACTGTTGGTGTCTGTAGGTGGACAAGGCTGATAGTTTTGCCAGGATGGCTGATATTTTTGCCAGAGTCATCCTAGTTAAGCTGCAGAGTTGTCCCAGTTCCCTGAGCTTGCAGATCTCTGTGAGAAATAAGCAGTCCTAATGTCAGAGGAATGCTGCTTCCAAAAAGCTACTCTCCCATCTGTTGTTCAAAAGCACTCTACAAACTGTATAAATATGCGATGTGAATTACTAAAAATTTTTCTTTCAAAACACCTTGCTCATCTTGGGCTGAGTGCATTTCCATGAAAAACAGCCACCCCAATAATTTGGAAATGAGAGCAAGGGCTGTGGGATTAAGAACCGATCTGGTAATGGGAACTTGCAGCATTTCAGTAGGAAATTAGAACTCCTTCATGATGAAGAAAACTTTGTTTTTCTCTTTTCCTGACCAGCTTGAGCTTAAGTATCATTTATTGCACATTGTACCTTATTTCACAGTCACTATTTTGGAGCAAGACAAATGACCTTGTTCATCTTTACACAAAATCCAGTCACCGTTTCCTTACCTTGGAGGACACGTTTCTGGGTTATATGCTTAATGGGATTTCATGGTGTGGAGACCCCTCAGCCCCAGGTAACAAGTCTTAACTTTTGCAAGCCAAAAATGCATACTAGAATTCCAGATTATTATTTTCTCTTACCTACATACTGAAATGTTTTTCTTTTAAAACCGTGATCATTTTTCTGCTCCCATGTTATGGAAGACTGAAAATAATTTAAGTTGAAAAACGCATCTTTTTTGGCTACCAAGAAGACTAATGATCACTTCTAGCCCTCTTTATCTATGTCATTTTGTACCTTCCTTTAACTCCAGTGGGACAAACTGCAAAATAAGAATCCCATTCAAAAGAGTTCTGGTCGTACACATGTTTTCTGTACTCAGTTTTCTGAGAATTATTTGCTTATGGGACCTCCAGCTGTCTCACTGAGACATGGGTGAGCAGAGAAGAAGACCTTTGAAGACATGCAAATTTTCTTTCCTCCTAGAGCTTCTTCATGTAGCCAACTTGTTTTGATAGGGAACAAATCTGTATTAACATTTTAACAATATTCACTCTAGTCTTATTATCTCAATATGTTTCTTCTAAGGAATCAACTATGAATCTTGTCCAAAATGGAGTGAATGTGAGAGCAATCCTGGCTCTGTATTTTGGAAAATGGCATCAAAGATGGTAAGATCTAGAATAAATTTCCTCTCATCACAGAATGTTAAAAGGCATGAAGCTCCTGACACTGTCAAAAATCTGAGTTTCCAGATTGGACTTCAAAAAATAGAACAGTAGAAGTTCACATAAGTTTCAGCTTTAGGTGCCAAAAAGTCCGAGTATGGAAATCTTTATTTCCAAGGTTTCATATTTTACTTAATTGGACCAGATCTGTCAGCAAAGTTGGGCATTTTTACTGTGGGAGAGACTGTATGCCAGAGTCTAGAACAACACTTGGCAGACAGCTGGAACATTACAAATAAGACTTACGGTAATAATTACAGTAAAAGCCTTAATTAAATCACAGGACTGAAATTACAAAAAATACAGAAATTCAGAACTGTTGATGCTGATAGCAGCTCCCAGACTGGCACAGCAAGTACCTGAGAGTCCCCTTGGTCCTTCTCAGCATGAACCTGAAGAGGATGTCCTCCCACAATGTTCCTATGGTGTCCCCACCTGCATGTGTGTCGTAACTCTGATCGCATCAGTGACGTATCACTAGACCATGTTAAGCAGCTGGCCTGGTTTTATGGAATCAGCACTTTACAGAACACTCACTTCACATCGACCAGAAAAAAAAAATAGGCTCTCCTTTATCAGTTTAATTTTACATGTCTCAGAAGAGTTTAGTCTTGATATGACTATTAATAGATTTTTTTCTGGGTGAAGAACAAGCATTAATGTATTCTTCATATCTTGTATGTAAGAAAAAATCTTCTCACCATAAAAGAATGTTTTCTGTGCAAACTAGGGTCCATAAAGTTTTCTAAGCTCAGAACAGTTTTGTTGTGCAGTTCTAGAGTCTAGGAGGGACAGATCACTATACAAAGTGATACTTGTTCAACTACTGCTAAAAAACCTGCTAAAACTCGTGCTTACTGCATTGGAAAGTTATACATAATTAAACTCTCTTGTAACATGAGAGCTCTCAAGCTTGTTTTGAGACACATTGTTTGTAAGTAAGAAGAGTTGGTGAATTTGATGAGTACAGTCATGTGCATTAAACTTCTAAAAATTGTTTATCCTACCTCTGGATTATGTATCTGGAGTACTGTGAGTACATCATGTTGTAATGTAATAGTCTTAAAATAGTTGAACACAAGTTTAAAGAAGGAAAGAGTGATTACAAGATCCAGTGATTTAATAATAAGAACTTGTGATGAATTTTACTAAAATCACTGGAGAGAAAAATCCCAAGCCACAGAAGTACACAGAGTGTGAGTCATGAGGTAGCAAGTATTCCATGATTTTTATGTCCTTAAACTTGCAGTAATTCTGTGGTGGCTCATCCTCACCACTCGAGTTCAGGCAGCCTGAGGTTTGCTCTAAGTTACTAAGAAAGCAGGCAGCCCTGTATGACTGCTATAGCTGCTGGGGCTCTGGAAAGTTGCACCCCTTTTTATAGACTGAAAGCAGTGATGGGAAGGGGATGCAGGTTTATGACAGCATTGCTGTAAGAGTTTAGAAGCTTTTGTTCACAAAGATATATGTAGAAATAGGGGCCAGATTCTCTACTTGTATAAGTCAGTTCTGATGACCTCGAAGAAGTTAGAGTAGTCTCTAGGCACGTGGCATGCAATGTCAGACTATAATGTCCATTTGTTTTGGTCAGTTTGCAGAAGCAGCATGTGGTGTGGTTCAGGTGATGCTCAACGGGTCAATAGAAACGGGAGCTTTCAGAAGCAGCAGGTATACCCAGCATCTGTGTTGCTGATGGGAATGTGTGTTCGTCAGCAGGTGCTTGTCAGCAAGTTCTGGTGCAGAATGGATTTTGGTGAATTCATCTGGGAATCAAAACCATTGGCTGCTGTAGAGTTGATGAGTGTAACTCCTATACAGTGACTCTAACTGAATTCCTTCTCAGTTTATATAGATAAATCTCTAGTATGATATCACTGCACAAAGTAGCTATTACATTTAATGTAGGTTTGCACACCATGTTACAGGAATGACATGCTTCTAACTGCTTGTGGAGCTGATTTGGTTTGTTGTCTCCAGACTGTGCTTGCTAGCAGTAGTCTTATACAGAAAGATGAAGACTATTCTGGTCAGGAGAGCAGCCATGTTCATTTCCCCTGCAACAAACAAAACCCATTGCTAATAAAACTGGCAGGAGAAAAAGTACTGTAGATGGAAAAACTTGTCACTTCTATCTGCACACAGTTTCAGAAGTTCTCATGAAAAATAAATAAGAATAGAGAGAAAATCTTCTAGCAGAGGTAATTGAGTTGTCTATGAAAATCCAGCAAAAAGAAAACATTCATTCACTGAGGATAACAGCAACACTAATAGGCAGTATTAGCTGGGGTACATGTTTACATTATTAGAATTCTTACATTACTAAGAATGTTCTGTGTCCCATTCTTACAGCATTTTTGGAAGTATTGAGATCCTTAACTTAAATCCAGATAAAGTTTCTGAAATCCATATTTGGGTTATGCATAACATCGGTGGACCACAAAGGTAAACCATTCTGACCCAAAATGACTGTCTAACACTAACCACTATCTTAAACCTGCTCTGAAAAACTGCTGTGCATTTCCTCTACTAGCTGCTTACTTTATTGGAAAGAATAATGTTTTCACAGTTGATTTTGTTAGTATTTTCATAGTTAGGACTTGTCACTCATAGCTAAGACACAGTGATAATACTTTCCTTGATTTCAGAAAGTCCTGTGACCAGAGACAGTTTGATAGGGTCATTTTAAGCATTGGAAAAGGTTGCCTAGAGAGGTTGTGGAGTCTCCAAGTCTCCATCCATGGATATTTTAAAAACCCAGCTGGGTCCTGAGCAACTTGCTCTAATTGACATTGGTTAGACTAGGCGATATCAAGTTATCCCTTCCAACTTAAACAAGTCTATGATTCTGACATTTGTAATAACAAATCTGCAGTTTAAATGCTTATTGTGGAATTACTGATATCAGAACAGTGATTTCAAATCACATCTGAGCCTTTCTGAGTGACCTTTTTCATTCTGAACAGATTCCTTAGCAGACCTTTTACATTTATAGAACTGAGCATGAGGTTCAATGCCTTTGACCCTTTTCTTCAGAAATGGTTCTGGAGTTCACATGGTTATAATGCATTGCTGTGGTTTCTCCTGTTCCTAAGGTTCCCATGTGCCAGAGGCAGCAGCTTTGACACAGTGAGTTAGTAAGGAGGCCATGGTGTGTTTCAGGAATGAGTATGGACCCAGGAGAGATCCTTGCTCAGGCAGCAACAGTATTAAACAGTGTCAGCTCCAATGCAGCAACACATTTCCCTAGCATAAGCACTGATACTCAGGAATGTTTCTTTTCTGTGCAAGCTGACATGTCTATCACAGGCTTCTAGCTGTGTGCCTATAATCTTGTTAGCGTGACAGACATTCTGGTGACCCTCTGCATAGTGGTTTGCTGAAGAAAAGGGCACAGGCTAATCTGTGAATTATTTTCCCTGTACATGCCATTCAGTCCTTTCTACCATGATTTTCCAGCATCAGAAAAGCCATCACATTCCTCTTTCTCAGCAACTGCAGCAACCTGATCCCCTGCCAGCCTTCTTGACACATCTTATTTATTTTCTGTTTCACTGGAAAAGGAGGGGTAACTCTAAGAATATCTATCACTTTTATCTTCCAATTGTATTTCACGTTTGATCAGTAATAATATCTGGTAAATCCTGCAAAGAAAAGCTGGCTCTGTTTTCTACTAATGCCATATGTTGTCCTGGATTTGCCCCAGTACTGTCTTCATTTGTGTCCCATACTCTGTACCAAGAGGTGATTTTCCCCCCAAGGAGACAAATTTTTGCAGTGGCTCTGTGTATGTCTTGAACATTTGTCAATCCTGTCACTACAGCTAGATGCCCCTTGAGCTATTTCAAACGAATTATGCATAAAGATCTCAGTTTGTGGGTGGAACTGAGTTATTTTCCATAGACTTTCCTGCACGAAGGATTTTGCACAAGTTAAACAATTGAACATCATATATTTTCTACCGGTTAAAGCCCAGTGGTAACCAAAGCTCCACAAAACAAAATAGATTTTACAACACATTTTGGGAGATCTTATCTGAAATAAAATGAAATGACATAGTGTGTAGTTCAGCTGAGTTTCTTGTACACGCAAAGATCACAAGTAACCAAAGACTTTTCTCTCCAGTGAGTCCTGCTCAGGCTATTCCATAAAGAAGTTAAAAAACATCTTAGAAGAGCGAAACTTTAAGATCACCTGTGAAGACAATTACAGGTAATTGTCATTGTTGTCTACTTGCTAACATAAAACTAATGTCACATCTCTCTCTCTGCTTGACATTGTTTCCTGATTTCAGCAAATTGAGCAGATTGCCCTCTTATTTCCATCACATCTCTTCAAAGTGGCTGTGTGGTTCTCTCAGCCTCCCACTTATGCTCTGTGCCTTGTACTCCAGGATGTCACTGCTGCTGGGCTTGTTTGGTTGCCTTCAGCAAAGTAGCAATGCAGCCTCCTGCAAACAGATTTTCATATTATCAGGCTTTTACTTAAAATAATAAAAGCCAAATAGGCAACTTTCCTTCCAGCTTAATGCAGATAATACACTGTGTCAAGCTTAGGCCATATTTCCTTTACTATAATTTCCATGTTTCCTTTCCATCCAGCTGCGTTATCAGGAAGAGAGACATATGACATGATAGGTACTATTAGCTATTATAATTCCCCATTGTCAGGTTTGTGCAGGAAACAGGAGTTCAGGAAAAAGAATGGCCCAAGTTCTGGTTTGGCTGAAATCTCTGCCTGTCTGCTGAGGAGTTAGAAAAGCTTGAAAGCTATTGTCCCTCTGTGTCAGTTCAGAGAACTTTACATGGACGAATAATGTTCTCTAGTGACCTTAAAAAGGTGGCTAGAGTTCAGTTTTACTCATAAAGCTCAATAATCATATCTTATCTGCCAAGAACAGCTTTTCAAAGCAAATAACTCATACTTCGATAGGAACATTTCCTAAGTAAACATTTCTATAAACTACTGAGTTCACGACATTGGTTTTAGGTGAGGGAAAGGTTGTCTGCAGAGGAGACATTTGCCTTGCAAATGCCCTATGCAGCACTAGAATTTTATTCAGGAAAGCAGAGCAATATATCCCTGCTTAGGTATTGCTCAACCTTAGTAATAACTGCTCTGCACACTGAAAAAAACAACACTGGTGAGGTTCATAAATGCACTGAATTAGGATGCTCACATACTTGCTTTCTCTTTGGAGTACTGTAGTCTCCAGTCAGTACTTGAAGACTTGTAAGCAGGTGCAAACTATTCTAGCCTATGCTGAAATAGGCTAGGGAGACAGAGAGGAAGGGGAAATATGTAGTAATTTAGATACCCTTTGGCTCAGCACAAGAGGAAATCTTCAGAACTTCATGAAGAATGTGTTGGCACACTCATTACTGTGATTCACAATTCACATCTTAAGACATAATAAGAAGTAGGCCTTTTTGTCAGCATTCAATTACCATCCATAAGCAACAATATAGAGCAACATGAACATTTTTAAATTATTTCTTTGTGTAAGAGCAATAATAAAATAATTGATATATATGTGCAGTAAAGTTCTTTAGGATGGACTCTACTGAAGTCACGGCAGATGGAACTGTGTGGATCCTTATCAGCTCAGCATCTGCAATTCTGTGACACATAGCAATCGATGCCTGTCATTATCTCTTGGTTTTGTTGTTTTCATCAACGTTTTCCACAGGGAGTTCAAAAAAGGGGATGTACTCATGCCAAAACATCTAACGCTATAGTATGTTTTTAGCAACAGCTCTATATCATGGCAGTAGGGGCTACCACTAGATAAGCAAGATGGTGAACTTCCAGCATGGCAGCAGCTCTGTGGTCAGTGAAAGGTGTCTTCTTTTTCTAATTACTTTTGCTGTCACGGCATAGCTGACATGCAGTGAGTTCACACCCTGATTTAATTCATAGGCACCTGTTCTTGTCTCCAAGTCCTATAAACACCAAAGATATGTCTGCAGCATTATGCAAGAAAAGTTATCTAAAGAAATTACATCCACTTGATAAGCACAGATGTAACATGCACTTTGACTTCCACATTGCATTTAATACCTGTGTGGTTGTTCTGTTGTACTTTCATGTGGCTACTAAATATTTGTTTTTGTGTCTTATCCCAGGCCAGTCCAGCTCCTTCAGTGTGTACATAATCCTGACCACCCAGACTGCAGTCTTTGCACCAACAGCACGGAAGCTCCGTGAAACAGAGTGCTCCACGCTATTTAAGACTTTATTTGTGTGCAAAACTGGAAAGGACATGGCTACGTAGCTTAGAGTGATAAATAGCACCATGGTTGTACAAAGTTAATAACCAGGAATCCTTGCTGTGATACTAACAGGCAAGGCCCAGGAGGTGGTATTTTAGCTGCAATTCCTGTACACACATGAGCAAACAAGCATGCTGTTTCAGAAGGGCTGAAGGCATGTTCAATGGTCGAGGACAGAAGATTCATTCTGGTTTGTTCCCTCTTATTCAGCTACTGTTGTGCACAGAGAATCCGGGCAGGGGCTCCCTTGGGCATGCACGAAGTTGCCACTGAAGACACAGCTTGCCCAGATCTATGATCTGTATGCAGCTTCAGAAGGGCTGGAAGGGAAATGCTTGGAGCACAGGGAATATCCCTGAGTGGGAAGTATTGCCCCGTGGCACATTATAGATACCCTTGATTTGTACAGAGCAGAGGAGTCAGTGAGGAAGACCCGTGGTTTCTCCCCCTATCGCTGTATCTGAAGGTTGGAAGTTCTGTTTACTTTTGTCTGCAGTGCCCTTGAGTCAGGCAGAGCCAGACAAGGCTCTGACCCTTACTCCCAGGGACTGTGGCACTTCTGAGCAGGCAAAGCTAGTAATGGAAGAGGCAGAGCAATTCTTGCCTTCTAGTGAGTAAGCTGGTGAGGAAATGGCAGAGCTGAGCCAAGAAGAGACCAGAAGCTGCTCAGAGCATTGCCAGCATCTGTAAGAATGCATCTACTGGGTAGCTGGGAAGACTGACTCAAGCATTCTTGTTAAAATCCTACTGGAAACACAGTTGTGGCTCAGATAGCATCTTATTCGTAATATAGCAATAAGTGTAAGCCTTCCAGCTTTCATAAAGGGCCCCTCAGGCCAGAGCTTGGCCATCCACTGGAATCAAGACAGACATCCAGAGGCTGCAGTGGGGAGCCTCTCCTGACCCCAGCTGCAGAGGTGAAGTGATGCCATGCCACATGTGACTCACAAACAGGCAGAAGGTTGTGGTGCCATGTATTGTAGTGACCATGCAAGCTATATAACTTTGAGCAACTCCAGATAGAGCTTTGCTCTCTAATACGGTGTCTTATACTGGGTATAGCTTGACTACACCCAAGACCTCACCTGTAACGTTTACATGAATTAAATGTTTCTTTTTTATGTGCAGTCTGCAATGTAATGATTAGATGCATCGACTCAGACGCGTATTAATATTTTTAAATAGGTTATTTCTGACTATAAGTCAAGAATCTGTCTTCATGCTCACTTTTGTACCTTTTGTGGTGTAATAATAAACTGTTGACTGTCCAATCGAGATCTCTAATAAAATTGCTGATGGCAAATACTGCTCATTCAGTTTCACATACTAGTGAAAGTGGTCCCCCACAGCTGTGGCTGTCTAAAAGCAGTTTGTCCTCTTTTGGACATGACCGAAGAACAGAAGAGGTCAAGCTAGTAGAAAAGTGTGATGTGCTGCAAGGAGGGGTGTTCAACAAATAATTGGGAATGTCTTAGTTTGATCAAGTTGCATTAAAGTACTCACAGCACAGATTTGCTAGATGTATTCTCAAATAGCAAAAGTATAATCCTGTGACTATCAGCTATGTAACAGCAGCCAGAAACGCACTGGAAAAATAATACAGAAATTCACTTAAATTATGAAACTCCATATATAATCACCCAGGAAAGCAGAGACAGGCCACGGGGCTTATCCTCCCCAGGCTGCACCCTTTCTCCGTTCTCCATCATGCACAGAGAAGTTATTGTCTCTGTAAGTGGCAGAAAAGTGAAACATCCTGTCTTTATCTCAAACACAGATGTTCAGATATGTATGCTGTTCTCAGCCATATTAGCTAAGAAAGATTACTGTTCTTATCAGGGGTTGTGTAATAAATCTTCAAACAGCAAATCTGCTTTTGAAAAATGCACTGCATACTCAGTACAGTCATTTGTGCTTGAGTGAGTGACAGCAGTGTGACACAGGTGACTGGCAGTAGCATTGTTCCAGCAAAAAGCCTTACAGGTGTGCAAAATAACACACGTTCACAGAAACCTAAATAAAAGCAAAAAATTAATGATGCATTTTGTTCCACTACATGGAAGAAAAGTTTTGAAATGTGTCCAGTTTGGAAAATACGTTTTCAGTCTGATGAAGAGAACCTCTGTCACAACTTGTTCAAGATAAATGGGCCGAGTTGTGCCCCGGGCCCATGGCAAACAGAGCCAAGAGTGCTGCTTGTAAACCCAAGAGGAATGCACATTACTGTGTGATAAGGTGCTCTCAGCTCCCAGACCTGCACCGTGCTGTGCAAGCTACTTCTGTGACCCTTCTACCGCAGCATTTGTGCTCCCTCAGCCCTGGATCTACTTCACCTATCTAGAGCCTGCTATCATGGTACTTACTGTAGAGATTAGAAAACTAACAAAATACAGAAAAAGGCTGTTCTCTTTGCCAGTCATTGCTTGTCCATAGGTGCTTGCCATGAATCACAGTGTTTGATTTAAAACATTTTGGCCTCTTGTAGGATCAGGAGGCTCAGTAGGAGAATACGAAAAGCCTGAATTCCACTTTGGTCCTTATACTTCCTATTTGCTTGTGGCTGACCCCCACACTTCTCATCAGTTTCCCTGCAGTCACCCCGCAGAATCTCTGGTGCCCTCCAATACTTTCATGTGGAGATCAAGGTGAAATCAAGCTGTGAAGGGTTTTTGATTTTGTTTCTGTGTCTATCGGCAGTATGTAGTGCAGTTGGCCCAGGTCCCCTTAGGCACTGGGAAAAGGAGTCTGGTTTTGTATGGGACTTGGCATAGCTGTGGTGTGCTGGGACTACCAGCCCGAGGCAGAACCCTCCCCTGGGCTGATGTGGGCTGCCCTTCCTGCATGGACCTGGGGAGACCCTGGTACTCAAGTCAGTGACCCTCAGACATTTTATTACATAAAATAGCCCCAAAGAAGAAGTAACAAAATAACATCAGAGAGATTAGAGGTAGGAAAGCCTGCTAGGACAGTAATGAAAATGGGCTGCATCCTAGAAACTCTCAGTATCTTGAGGCAGTAATTAAATATGCTAGCAGGCCGATCCTACCTGTTAGCTAAAGGAGGAGCGCACTGGCTAATCCAAAGAAAATACTTCACATGTAAGACACACAAACACATGAGAAGATGAAAATAATAGTATGGATGACAGAAAATAGGTAAGAGTTAGACTAATGGTTTGTATAGGAGTGGGGCAAACTTCAGGGAACGTATTTTTTCCTTTCTTACTCTTTATGAAATGCTGACAGAGCCGTTAGCACTGGGAATTTCCACTAAAAGTCTCCTTCTATCAGCCACATTACACTCTGTGTGGATTAAACACAAAGGGAGTATAAATTTTATCATACAGACAATTGTAGCTGCAATGGGATAGATAATAAATACATTAATCACGAGGCCTTATGCAGTGCCATATTTTTGTGCTATAAGATGCTACAGAGAAAGTTAGGTGACCAGGAGGATCTGCTTTGCTTTCCCTGAAGGCAGAATTTCAGTGACATCAGTATGTGGCTGTGTGCTTGTTTTATGGCAGAGAATCAATGTAGAAAGGTTAAGAAGTGGTCTAGGCAAACATAGATTACAGAAATAAAGTGATAATATGACTGTTCTTGCTCTAAAAATACTACCAAAAAGCAAGAAGTAGGAAAACAGTGACAGTTTCCACGATTTTCTATCAGTCTCTAAACATTCATATGTAGTACCAGGCACTGCACACATGAAGAAGTGAAAGAATAACAGATAGCTCAGTACATTTAATCAAGTCCTGGGACTAACTGAATCCTTTTTGCATTAATCAACTACATCTTCCTTCGAGCTGTATTGAATGCAGAGTGTAGGTAGGGATTTATTGCTACTTCTATTAGAGAATTGCTCTGAGACTCTTGGCAAACAGTAAATATACAGAGTTGAGATTTCCTCCCTGAAGAGAAGGAAAGATGATATCATATTTTTAAAAGTTAAGGTTGTGTAGGTCATCTGTATGGGAACTGCTGAATCACGACCTGAACCACTGATTGGTCACCTGAGGTGAGCACCAAGTCAGCCATGGGGCCACAGGTGGAGGTGATATACCTGTGTGATTGGAAGGGGTGGAGCCTGGCTCCACCTCTCCAAAACCCCATTTAAGGGCTGACCACCACCAGGGAAGGATCTCTTCTTGGAGATCCCTTCTATGTGGAGTCCCCTGTGAGCCTTGTCATCCTGAAGGTGAGCTATCTTCTCTTTTGTATTATTTGTATCCTATCTCTATAGAACTACTCAAAATATACCATCATCTATACTATTTCTTTGTGAAGTACCATCCTTAGGAGTTATTTACCCCACAGTCATCATAGTATCTTAGCTGTTTTTATGAATTCTACGGCTTTTTTGTTTTGTCCTATCATGCCTCTGCTCTGTCCTCAAATTATGCATTAGGATAATGCTGTCTGATAATGTCAGGCAATGAAGGATCTGCTCTTCCCATGATAGTTTGTTTCAGCAATTAGCCTCATTTATTGAAAACAAATCTAGACTTCGCCAGTATTCATGTTCCAGCAACTTCTTCTGTATCCTGTACTAAAGATGTTTTGTGTTATGGGGAAGGTTAGCTTCTCACGAATTGAATTCTGCTTTTTTTTATGATGTTGAATTAAAGAGATCAGACCTCTTAAACATCTAAAGATAGTCCATTTGCTAGAATTAGTGGCTTTTTACTTCACTCTCAAATTCTTTATTATTCTTCCTGCAACATGAGATATCTTCCTGCAATATAAGAGGTATCTTATATCCCCTGTGGCATGTTGGCTATTGGATTAGATTGACATAGCTAGACAGAAATTCAGTTCTTACTTTTATTGTGGTTAATGCTAATGAGTCATAATAAAATGATTTCAGAAAGTTACAGTTTTATTGGAGGAAAGACTAGAGAGAGATTTTTTTACTACTAAACATGAGATGAATTGTTACCCTAACATACCCTATCAGAAGTGACTGGACTTTGTGCAAATTATATATATATATTATATTTGTGCAAAATATTCATCTGAAGAAAAGCTTCAGGGAGATTCTCTTTCAAGTGTATCATAATTCAGCATCACGACACAAATTAACACATTGGGGTATGCAAGACTGTTTTTCAAAATTATACCAGAATGCATTCTTACCATTCTACCATGGGTACCTCATTACAAAATAGCCTGTCAATTTAATAACTAGCTCCATTGGTCTAGATTAACAGAGCTGTAGCAGCTCTATTTTACTTTTTCAATCCAGATACCTTGTCACTCTTCTTGAGAAAGAGCATTTGTACATATTGTACATATAATACGAATTGTATAAATTATTTATTAGCCTTTCTGAAAAGCAAAAAGACATCATCAGCATTTCACTCAGTTTACCAAGGGAATAACAACAATCCTGACAAGTTAACAACATTCTTACCAACACCAGAGATGCTTCCTAATGTAAACATGGAACTGAAGCACAGGAAGTCAAGCAAACATAGCTGTAGAGCTGTTGATGCTCTAGGTTCCTCTTTAACTCCCCAAACCTGCTCCATTGCCATACTTGTTCAATCTGGACATAATTCATTCGTTTTTCCTGTTTATACCAAGATTCTGCTCAATCCCCTGGAAGTAGAGATCCCCATAAGTAAACCAGAAGGAAAGCAGGAGCATGTGGACTGTGGCATATAACTGAACACTGAAGCAAAAAAAAAATTATCGAAGAAGCTGACCAAAACTCTTAGTATCTGATGTCTTTTTTGTTTGAGTTACTTTGGCTCACAGTCTCAAAAATCTTACCAGAATGTAAGTGAAACAGATCACATACTGGGAGGTGACTGATTTTGATCTGTATATGTACAGCATGACAAGTTAACATCAGAGCAAAGGTAATTGCTTTTTAATTACGATGTCAAAAATTACATAGCTCCACAGCAGAAATACTCTATTCCACATTTCTTAAATTGCCATTCTGTTCATTGACATCATGTTCAATTAACTCAAGCAAGGTTACTTTGGCCAAGACTTGGCTTGATAAAACTTGACACTGTAAATAATTCCCAATCAATTTTTAATTTATATATCTCCTTCAGTACTATTTTCAGCACTGTGTGGGTTGTACTAAATATTAATAGCAGTGAAAATAGAAAATGCCTGGGCTGTCCCATGATTTGACATTCACTTACTGGTGAATATACCCACAACAGAGTCTGTTGCAGAATGTCCCTAGCCAGAGATAGGAATGTCATTAGTGTTATCAGTTCATACTGTTATTTGTCCTTTGTATTACTATGTCTGAACCCAGCCTTTTTGCAGAGGGACAGGCTGGCTGAGGCTGAAAGGATCTGGGTGGCTGTTGAAGACCTCCAAGGAGGAGACTTCACAGCTGCTCTGGGCAATATGATGAATCATTGGCAGTGGTGAGTTTTTCTTCCTGGTGTGACTCAGGACTTTTGATTGCTCCTGAGAAATGTAAGTGTTAGAGGATGTTGGTGCTTGGAGAAAAGTGTGTACTCTCTGGAAGGTTTCATTGAGCACACTGAGACCATACCTGCAGTTAGAAAGCTTCAGAGAGGAGTATGAAATTATCTGATTGCTTTCCCATTTGGTACCCAGTGGTGCTCTTCAAACAGATGCATTTTTGTGATGTTCAGCATACTGGCAGGTGCAGGAAAATTAAGTCCAAATTCAGTGCTTGAATGAAGTATTACAGATTTATTGGCTATATGCACACCCACGTTGCTAATTATGATGACAGACTAGCAGGTCTAAATATCTTATATTGTTATAATTACAGTCTTCCATTCTACGGAATAAGTGACTCAAAACAGGTCTCAACAAAACTACAAGCTCTTGTTACCAACTGAAACAGAACCAGCTGTTCCCTGTACAAACACTGCTTCTTGGGATGTTCCTGCCTATAAACTTCCCAAGATAACCTCAGGTGAAAGCTCTTATTCTGGCCAGTTCTACTTGCAGTTTTCTGGCAGTCATACTCTGAGTAACAATGGATTTTTGATACTGTGCATAATGTTGGATTTGTGACTCCACTTTAACTTTTCTAATTTTCTGTAGACAAGATCACCATCTGCAGGTTCTGTGGACAAGGTGCTGCTTGTAAGATGTGGAGCAGTTTTATATGTTTTGATTCTGTCTTTTATGGAGATACCATGGGAATATCAGAAACTCCACCTATGAGCTTAGGCAACAGCACACATTGAATGCATGTGTCATGGGCAAAATGGGTAAGATCAGCTTTTGTGTCTCACAGCTCTAAAGCTGTGGCAGGCTTGCACGTGGTCTCTGTGTTTCCTATAACAGTGCTACTGCTCTTGTCTCTGGATGCAGATAGCATGTGAAATGAGGTCAGCATGTCCAGAATTTATTAACATACTGTGCACATGCTGTTTTCTCCCTGCTCTGCTCAAACTACTAGATGTCCAGATTCTTCAGTAAGTGCATGAAGTTCTCAGTGAATTCCAGGATAACACTTCTCAATGAAAGAAGAGATGAGGCAAGGTCACGTGTACTGCTATTCCAGTTTATTTCCTCAGATGAAAATCATACCCTGGCACATTTCCTCTTTTCCTTATATCTCTACATTATTTATAATAAACAGTTCCTGCTCTTTTACTAGAAAACAAGATATTCACTATCATCTATGACCTTTGTGGCTGAGAATGACCATGCAGGTACTGGTGGGTTAAACCTATACCTTCTACGTGACTGCTGCTGCTCTTTATTTTGCACATTTTTCCTGTCCCACATCAGATCGACTCAAAATGCTGGTAGCTTTCCTTATCACAGGACTCTATGCTGCTACTTGCAACTAAAAACTGTGGGATTTGGTTAGTATGTTACATGCAGTCAGACATATTCCTCAAACATCCTGAGGTCATTCATCTTTCTTCATTACCTGATGATATATAATGAATGAATAATGAATAAAATTACGCTTTTGACTTGATAGGGTGAGAGGGAATGCCCTCAAGCTCTTAGAGATCTTTTCTGACCTTAGTGATTCTATGATTGAAACTGGAGTCTCAGCCATGGCTGTTTGAATTTTCTGTTCCACATTTGAGACATCTCTCTGTATGGATAGCCACTAAACAGAAGTGTCTAACAATGGGTACCGCTGGCTGAACTTATTTATATTATTATTGCTGTTTGCAATAATGGTGCCCTGAATTACCAGCTTGCTTCACCTCATACATCCATTGCTCACAGATTTCAAAGTGCCAACCACTAGGGAGGCCCATACTTATGAGGAAGTTTTTCACTCAGATGGTGGTGTTGCACTGGAACAGGTTGCCCAGGGAGGTTCTGAATGGCTCATCCCATGAATGGAGGCATTCAAGGCAAGGCTGAATTTGGCTCTGGGCAGCCTGCTCTAGTGTTTGGTGACCCTGCCCATAGCAGAGGGGTTGAAACTTGATGATCTTTGAGGCCCTTTTCAATTCAGGCCATTCCACGATTCTATGACAAATTTCCATGTGAGTGAAAAAGGATGTTTTTCTACCCCTTTTCTCTACCCTGCAGCTCCCTGTCAGTAAAGTTTTCACTGCGGGCTTTACTCATATGACAGCCACCATCTTGGTGAGAGGTCTCCTCGAAGTTTGGTGAAGCAACTTCTTTTCTGGAAAGAGTAAAGAAAAGCATTGTTCATATGTGCTGCTTGTTGGCAGCCAGATGTATATCCAAAGAGCAATAAATGAACTTGGAACAAAAGGAACACTGGTAATTGTTTTTCCACAGTAATTTTCAGAGGAGATTTCTAATTCCCAGCCTGGAGCCCAGAGGCCCCCTGCATGGTATGCACTGTGCAGCACTCAGGCTGCCCAGCAGTCGTGGTTTCCTATGCACCAGCAGCACGTCTTTGGTTATTTTGTGCCATATAATGAAATGCCATGCACTACAAGGAGTGCTTAGATAACCCCCATCAGAGCTTTGAAGCATAATTCACCTACCTTCAATTCATGGTTCAAATATGAAGACTCCCAGCTTCCGAAGCTATATATTTTCTAATAATATTCAGGATTCAAATTTTAGACTCTACTAATTGACGTCTGAGGCATATTTGGAAATACATATATCTATACAAAAACTACTGGCCTAAGCAAAATACACATTCCTCTCTGTTTCAGAACAGGTGCAACAAATAAATAGGTGGTATCTTTCCATTGTTCCAATGGATATCCCAAATATAGAAGAAAACTTAGGACCACAGAATTGTTTGGTCTTGAAGGGAAGGCGTTCCTAGCAATGAGAAGGTATGTTGTGGCCTCCAGCATGCCTGCAATTGATAGATGGAATATGAGGTGACTAATGAGCAGGCTACAATTGGACATGACTACTCACTCATTGCAGAAGGAGAACATTTAAACTAGTGGAAACATGCCTAAAGAAAGCAAACAATTCAAGTGTTTCTGGAAGCAGTGAAGTATGTTTCTTTCTGTATATAAATTAGGAAGGATATTGTGACATAATAGGAGATACTGCACCATTGCTCACTGCCAATAATCAGGGTGAGCTCTGGACTGAAGGGAATAGTACTCTTCAGAACTTTCTATCATGAACAAATAACAGGAGCAATCAGTTCAAGAGTGGGAATAGCATTCCGTGATAAACGCATCTCCCAGTTGCAATACAGGTCAGGATAGCTGTTTTGGGAATTTTAGGCAGACATGATTTATATGGTTTGAGTATGAAAGCTTAAATTGCCTTTTGCTACATATTTCTGTTCATTTGCCCAGTTATATAACCTACATTATGATTTTTAAGTTGCCAAGTTTATTCCTTTGCTTATAAATTAATTATTTGGTTGATTTAGAGAATAGAGGAGCTGGTCTGCTACACCATCATTTTAATAGGGCTGCTGGATTGGATTGACTGACTCTGCTTTAGATCTGACTTATTCTAGAATCTAGACCTGGTTGGATTTCCACTCTGAGATTGTTCATATTGTTTATGTGCAGCCACACACCCACATAAACATTTCTAGCTTCTGGAGGAACTGAGAAGCTAATAAAAGTGTTGACATTTTGAGCTCTTGGAAAGCATAGGTGCTGGTGGAAGTCTTCAAGGGTTCACAAGGAGAGCACTGTTACCTTCATGCAGGCTAATCAGAAGCTTAAGTAGAACTGATAGCTCCTGGTCAATTGGCTTCTTGATGTTCCCTAGTGCAATTCCATTGCGACTCAAAGAAATGAGCACTCAGAAGGTTCAGGCCAAATTAATACTTAATGTAAATGCAGAAACTTGAATGCACTCAAACTAGGAACAGATTTAACCTATAGATCCTACTGTCTTAGGCAAATTATTTCAGTCTCCTGACTATTCTCCTGTTTATAAAACAGAAATAATCAGTAATATGAAGGAAACTCTTCATACTGCTGAGAAACAAGAAAAAATCAATCTTCTGAGTAAAAGGCTCTTGACATTTCATTTTGACAAGTGTGACACTGTTAATAGTTAAACTATGCAATTTTTCCCTCAGAATCTATCTACAGGTACATGCATTCCTGTGTGCACACATATGGACTATTGCCCTTGTAAGAGTCAAAGATTGCCAGCAGGAAATGAATACGTATGTCATTTTGTCTGCTTTTCTGTACACCACAGCACTTTTTTTTTCCTGCATTGGTTACTGGATGTTGCTAATCATGAGTTTCAATGTGCTCCAGAACAGAAAGCTTCAGAATATAAGGCAAAAGAAATTTTGAATTATTCTGAATGTTTTAAGATGGACTCTTAACGCTGGGCCTGTAGCACCCATTTTTGCACTAGCATTTTGCACATAAAAGAGATGTGGCTGATTTTTGTTTAGCAACAGGGAAAATTTCAGCTCCTCAGGAGTCATGAAAAGCAATAATCTTTGGAACTGCCAAGAACTCTTGAATACATAGTGGCTTCATTTGCTTTACAGCATTTTGGTATACTTCAGTGCACATATCACATGCAAAAGAGCTTTCAGCTTTCTCAGAAGTTACAGCCATAACCAAAAGACATAAATGAGGGATTTTGATCAATTCTACCAAGTCTGTATTTTTTTCTTAAAAGGGCCACAAATTGTCTGCATTGTTCAAATCTGAGCAACAGAGAAGCATCTGTTGTTCCCACAGTAATGCTCATTTTGTCTTTCTCCTCTCATCTTGCTCTTTGAATTCCATAACCTGTAATATTCATTAAAATTTCCTGAGTATCTACTGCCAGAAAAAGCAATAGTGTAGTGTTTATCTGAGCAGAGCAAAGCCAGCAACTATACAAATGCTATTCTAAATTAATTGCACGAGCTCCCTTGGATGAGAGCAACTTCTTTTGTCATGCAACCATCTAACAAGCCAACATTAGGAAGTAAATATTATGTACTGCAAAAACTATCAATCCTTCCAAACCAGATATTTCAGTCAAACATGAGGGAGAAAGGCAAGTTCCAACAGAACCGTCATTTGATATTATCGACATAATTATCAAAGTGGAAGTTTTATTGCCTAGGTGTATTGCTCAGTATGCTGCCTGCCACCATGAAGAGATGAGAGATTCATATTCCTTGAAATGGAAGAATTAGTAAATAGTAAATAGTAAATTACAATAGCTAAAAAAAAGTAAAAGTACATAGTAAATTACAATAGCTATTTCAAAGAATAAAATTCATTATAATGACATGGTATTAGCCAAATTTACTTCTAAGTGGTACTTACGTGAGTCCAGAGGAGCTCCATTCGTACTGATGTATGTCCCCAAAGGCAGTGTTTTTACATTGATGATTCAACATCAGAAGTGAAACACAGGCCTCTCAGGGAATAAAACCAGAAAGTTTTCAAAGGCAAAGCAGAAGCCAAATTCAACATTCATTTGGCAAGAGATAGGAAGGGTGTTATGAAGACTGATGCTCCATAGGAAGGTAAGCTTTTATCACTAAGTAAATCTTGTGCTGCTTCCAAAGAGTGAAGCCAATACACAAAGTACTAGAAATGTGAGCTGTATCCTTGCTGAAACTAACTACAGGAGCAAGCATACAGCAAATTCAGAACAGCTATGCAAGCACGACCCTGTATCATCTCCTAATAAAAGCCTAAATTAAGGCATTAAGGTAGCCTCAGAACTGTAATTAGAGGTCCAAAAAAAAGTTAGGAAAAAGGGATGTCTTCAGTTTTCAGTGAGGAATGTTCAAAAATCTACTAATCATCTGTAGGCTCAGGAGCTTGTAATGACTCACCAAGCCTCACTAAGCCTGCTTTAATACAATTTTGTTTTGTTTTGTTTTTCATATGCTCCTGACTTTGTGTGTTCTTTATACAATATACTTCTGGAGGGATTCTTGTTTATGACAGGTCCTTTCATTCCCACAAAGGCTTGTAAAATAAGCAGCTGCCTGTATATCCACGTTAAGATATGGGATAGGCATATGAAATCTAGAAATAAATACTATATGTGATAGCAGTGGTATCCATCTAAACATTGCCAGCTTCAGAAAAGGGAAACACCACAGTTTTGCTTGGAAATGTTCTCCAGCTATATGAGAAAAAACTCTAGAAGTCTGAGAATTATTTCTAAAATCATGAAACAATAACAGTATTTGTTTTGCTTCTGGTAATAACATTACTCGGTTAAAATATCACTTCCCTCTCTTTTATTCTTTCCCTAAATAGTGTAGCAACATACACTATCCTTCAGACTTTTATCTATGGAGATAGATTTTTTGGTGAACATCCACAATACTCTGAATAAAATACATTGAAATCAAAGTAGTCATAAATTACCACTCCATCTTTTTCTTCTTTTTTTTTTCCCTATGGATTATTTTATTTTCACTAAGCACCATTCCTACAGCATCTCTCATGATTATTTCTTAGCATTTATTTTGTACTTACATTTTCTTTTTTTAGTTTGAAAAACCAAGCCAAGTTTACACATGCCATTTCTGTTCATACTGCTCCAATTCCATGGCCTAGAGCTTCTCACTGCATTTTGCCAAAGCTGCAACAGATTGAAATTCTGAAAAGTGTTTGGACAGAGTGTAGTTACCCATCTGGATTCTGGCCAGGAGTAACGTCATCTCTCTCAACAGTGATGGTGACCTGAATGCTTCACCAACCCTGTCCAAACGACAACCTTATTGTTAATGGGAGTGGATTGTTATCAATTCCAACACCCCATCTGCAGCAATCCATACAATTCTTAATGCTTTTCTCATTGAATGCTCAATGAATTTATATGATGTCATATGCAAACCAACATTCCCTAACGTCCCAGCTTATCTCTGTCCACAAACTGACTGTTTTAGTTGACTTTGGTGTTGTTTGAACATGTAAATGAGGAATGCAGAATCTCTGAGATCAGTGCTTAACTGAAGTGCTCCTTATGGGACCTAAGGTATGCAGGCTGCCACATATACAGAGCAAAAAACCATGTCTAGAGCCATATGAGACAAAATGCCCTGGAAGCCTGCACTGTAGAGACCAATCTGTGAGAGGGCCCTTTGGAACAAGTAATAGGGACAGCAGCTGAGGAGCAGCACAAAAGCACTCCAAGATTTTCCAGGGAGTCGCAGCACCTCTCTCAGTGACTCTGGAAACCACATCATCTTCAGGCAACAGGTGTAAAGGTAACTCATATTATTTTAAAAATATCCTGTTATCTTAGCACACTTCTTACATATAACTACTGCACATACTGTTGATGTGAAGGATGCATTACTATCACTGATAATATTGTAATTCCTGGATTTTAGGATCCATCTTAACATCAGCTCCTCTGCCTTGGCATTCACAATGCACCACTGAGTGCTTATATGTGCACACTTGCAGGCAGCTTTGAACATGTTGCAGTCTCTCATTATATAACGAGATCCCTTTGATGTGTCTGTTTGTTGCCTGGAAATCACCATAAGACTTCCATGGTCCCCTGGGAGCTTCAGATTAATTAAGGTTATAATTTTCACGTGGTGCTGGGTCTGATAGTGACTGAGGCAGCCAGGTGGCAACAGGCTGATGGGAAGTCAGTTCTGTCTCTTCTTCCTTACCACTTCTTTGCCTTAAAACAGCTATTTCAAGTGGAATAAAAAAGCAGCTCTGGAAGAAGTCCCAGTAATTGAATGAAATATATACTTCACATGGATAGGAGCATGTTTCCAGAGAAACACGTTACGTCAATCCTCTTTAAGGAGAGAAGTGAGACTCCAATGCATGCCTTTTTGCTAGCAGTACTTAAACAAACAAGTCTGTGCCAGTCTCTTCTGCTTACACAAAATATAGTCTCACTGCTGTGATGACAGTGGAAGGAGCAAGTGAGGCACTAGGGTGATCTTTAGAAACCTTGACGTTCAGCATCTTATCACTCAAACCTGGTCAAGGTTCTTGTAACACTGACTTCTCCTCTCTGGTTCTTTTAAGGGTTGTGATGATGGCAGGTGGGGTTCAGGCATCCCCTGTCCTTTCAAGGGAGAAAGCAGAAAGACGCTGAAAGACTTTAGAACACAGGAGTGTTTACAGTGGTCTTGAGATCTGTAGGATTTGTTAGACCACCTACAGTGGTCTGTACAGGTGCTGTACATGCTCCAGTGAGGGAGGAGATGGTACCACCACACTGGTGACAAGATTGCAAACAACCTCTCTGGACTGGAATAGCCTCAAAGATGGGATTTCCTATTTGTCCCAGTGTGCTAGACAAATTGGTATCATTCTTGGAAATAGCCTAGAGGAACACACAGTATAATGTATTGAAATGGAATGAAATCCAGGGAAAGGCATGGGTGAGGCACAGCAGCTACCAACAAGTATGGAGCTGTCTTGCTCAGGGCAGCAGAAAAAAAAAAAAACAAGGTAAAGGTGGAAATGGGAGTGGAATTTGTTATCTAGGTTCAACTATGCCTACATGGCTTGAGCACAGCAGTGTAAAATGTGTCATGTCTGAACACTGAGTCTCTGCAACGGTTGGCCAAATTCAGGTGAGGTGATATCAGGCGGTAGGTACTCATTGGCTCCCTCGGGGAAAGAGGGTAGGGCCCTCTTGGGAGCAGGAAAGTTGACTCACGCAGCTCTGTTCTCCTACAAGCAGCCATGCAACAGGAGAGATTAGATGTGTAATCTGCATTGCTGCCAAAGTGGTAAACGAATAAAAGAGGTTGCAAAAGAAGCGGAAACTCATTAAAATGAAACTGTGTGTGTGAAATATGTACGACAGAAAATAATAAAATAATAAAAACTTTAAAATTAAAGGAGCTGAAATTTTACTAATTCTTAAGTCATACTGCTTTGTCAGAGCTATTTGTTTTTCACTAACAACATCTCTCCATTTCCTAGTGAATACAGAGTTATATCTAAACTTTTCTAGATAAAACAATTGAATACTAAAAAATAACTTCTAAAAAAGCTTAGCTTCTAACTTTTTTTCTCCTCTTAACTCTTCTTAGTTTTTTGAACTTTGTTGAATGTTGAATATGGTAGTCCAGAAGACAACACAGGTGTAATTTAAATCCATCCATGGTTTTTAGTGCTCCTTCTTGCTAGTCTATAGAAGGTGTTAGAAAACTCAATACCACCACTGAGACTCACAGAATAAAGGTCAACAGTGAACTTTTTCAGAATGACCATAGAACCTACGATGAATACCAGAAAATATTTTGTTTATCTAACCTGCGTGACTCCAGAAGGACCAATGTTATACTGACCCAGCTGGCACTGTAAATGCAAGAAGAAAGTAGCCCCCAGCAACTACAGTCAAATGATTGTAGACGCAGGACTGAATCACAAGGCATGGAAAGCATGCTGAAAGCTGATGCACTTATCTGTAGACTTGTGGTCTATGTAATCACAGAAGTCCATGGCTCTCCGTGACATTGTAATCCTTGTAGGGTGCTGGCAAATATCATACACCACAGCTGAAATGCACACTGGCACTGCAAAGATTGAGTGTTTTCCTTCTGGAAAGATCTGTGCAAGAAGATAACAATCAGTCCTGGAAGAAAACAAAGACAACAAAGGCACAGAAATACAATGTCATGAGTCCCTGGAGAGTGCAGCTCCCACATGTTGCACCAGGTGCTGACAGTCCAGCAGGCAGAGATGCAGTCACAGCTCTGGAATTTCAGGCTGGAATTTGCTCTGGGATATGTCACTGCTCAGTGTGCCTGGCTGGCCAGCAGCCACAGAGCTGAGCAGTGCCTCCTGGCTATTCCAAGGGGTGGATTACACTTTGGGCAACCAAGTGCTGATGTTACTATTTGGGAGGGTAAGAGCAGTTAAGGGTAGTTAGGGCTGGACTTTTTCCAGAGTATCTGGAACAACTGAGCCTCTTAATAAAGCTTTGTCTAGTGCTCTGGTTGTCATCTGGGACTATTATACAGGTAGCTGTATACTAGATTAGATATTTGTCACTAATTACTACAATATATGATTGGTTGAGAGGTATGTGTGCTTCTTATCCTTCCTCTGCATCTTCTGACCTTATTTCAGCATTCTCCCACTGTGAAGTGGTGCAGGCTGAAACACAAAGTCTCTAGAAGATGAAATTCCACACCTGTGTATCTACATCAATAATAAGAAATGGGTAGCTAGCAGTGTGGCACCAGAACAGCTATGTCTTTGAGTCGGCTTGGAACGAAGAACTAATGCCTCTTCATGGGAATTTTGTTTCACCGTGGATGTCAGTCTAACAAAACTTGCGCTAGACATCCTGGGAATACCCCCTGTATCCACAGGGCATGCAAGGTTCAAACTTCAGTGAGAAGGACCTGCCTTCTTTTTGTCATTTGGACTTACCAAAATACATCTGAAGCCTTCTGAAATGACAGTTTGACTAACAGCAGCATCCTACATTCAAGACATTTGTCACTTGGCATTAGCAATATCTTAACTAGCAAAAAGATGTAAATGAATGTCATTTAAAGTACTTACCTGAGCTTCCAGAATATGAGAAGTCCTTTTTAAAATATTGTGGCTAATGCCAGAACTGATGCCATGCCTTCTTCCTGACTCTCCAAAATCGTTTCTGCTCTATATACGAAGACATGCTAAGTTTCTACTAGCAACCAAAGCAACAGAAAACTGTATGTTTAGTAGCACTTTCCTCTCCCCTCCTATTGAGGACTTCCATCTAAACTTAGGCATTTTTGCTAAGTGATTTTTTCATTGCAAACAACATACTAACTGATGTTAATAAATGGCTTGGGCCTCTATTAGGGGCACATGCCATTTTGATGGGTCAATGACTGGACTAGGTGATCTTACTGGTATTTCCAACCTTAATGTTCCTATGATTCTATGATTACTGTAGCAACATGCTGGAGTAGCATGAAAACATCCTCCCCAGACATGTTGATTTGAATGAAAGATTACTCATAACTACTCATCTTATGAATATTCTCTAAAATTCTGAGGTCAGCCCAGGACTTAGCAGTGAGATAATTACAAAAAGCAATGGGCTTTATTTTCTCAAGAGGGAGAAATGCTATTCTAATTTGCTAGGAATGATCAGGGAAATTCTATTTCACAGAGGTTTCTTCAAAGTGGACCGCTGTGGCAGCAGACCATCCCTTCCAGCTTACTGCTACTGGAATAGTGTAACTTGCACGTTATGTTTCCTTCAGCTGAAGTTTCAAATATTTAAAAGATCCATCGTCATCATTTAGCTTGAAATTTTCCAAAATTTCTATTCTTGTAGAGTTCAGATTATTATTTTTTTTGAAGTACCGATGAAGTCTAACACATAGAAAAGTATTTATTAGTGTTTTCCATACATAAAGAGAGCAGACAATGGAGACAGCAGACAATATTGAGGCAGCGTTGAGCATAAGTGCTTTAGCTGCTTGAGGAAGGGTCCAGCCCTGGGCATACAAGTAAGCTTGGGCAGACCATTTAATCTCTGTGTCTCAGTTTCCCTATCATAAAGAGAGTAAAACATATTTCATATTATAGGAGAAATGAAAGAATTGAAGCTTGCAAAGTTTTCTGTCATCCTTTCATGAGTCAGGAAAAAGCAAAATGTCTTTGTAAAATTATTAAAATCTTGCTACCCTGCATTATCACGATGATGAAAAATGAATGATGATTTATTTCCCTCAAATGAAATTGTTGCATGCTTTGGCTGAATTCTACAAAGCTGCCGAAGGTTTGTTAAAAGAGCTCTCTAGGCAAGGCTTTGCCAAGGTCTTGTGAATGGTCAGTCTTTCAGAAAAGCTCAGCAATTTCAGAGAAATCTAGTTCAGCACACACAGAGAATACTTTAATATATTTTGAAGTTTATTTTTTTAGCAATTTTTAGGTCAAGTGTAGAGTACATAACCAAGGAGTGCATAGCACTGAAGTCATCCCTTTGGCTAGCATAGCTCAAAGTGGGGCAGAGACTGCTTAGATATCTCTATGAAGAGTATGTAACATCAATGGGTAACACTTGTGTAGAAACATCTGTGCAAATGGACTCCATTACATCTTCAACTGTGCCAAGTATCATCTGTTGTGTAAAAACAAAATCTGAAAAATATATAAATATACAGCTGCATGTTTTTTTCTTTTCCTATATACACTATAGAACAGGAAAATAAAATCTGGAAGTTTGCAGTGACTTAGCTGAGAGTGAACTGTTGTGACATAGAACTTTACATCCTCAGCACTTTTTGTCTTGCACCATGGTGATAAAGAAGTTGCAGAAAGACAGAAAGCCCTCTGGGCAGTATTCCTCAGCCACCTTCTTCTGATCAATGTAATCTACGTCTTCCACACAGTCTGGGGGGCTGTGTTCCAGCTGTTTTCCAGTGTCAGAGGCTGCTGGGACCTGGGCATCCACTTCAGTGTGGTGAGCATGGTGCCCTTTAGCAGGGCCCACAGCTGCCAGGAGGCTTGAACTTGTCAGCTTGAGGTGAGCGCCTCGTGGGCCTTTCCTGCATATTTTAGATTTTAGGATGCTCCTGGGGTCTTGGCAGATCTGCTTCTGCTTCTTTAGGGAGCGGGAGACCTGCTTCCAGTAGGACTTCTGGTTATCTGCATAGTGTGAACAGGCGGAGGGGTCCCCTGAGAACTCACACCAGAACGTGCTGTCCCCATTCCTGCACTCGATGCGCACAGTAGCAGCACTCATGTCGGTCACCGCCCAGGTGCAGTCAGCATTTTCTTTGGATTTAAATTTGCCTTTAGGAAATGCCTTTCCTCCTTTTGGCTTTTGCCCTTTTTCTCTCTCTGGGTTTGATTCAGTCTGGTTTTTTCCACTGTGCTCTATGCCTTGTCTTCCCTTTCTTCTCTCCTTCTGCCTTTCACAGCTGGTGAGCAGCATCTGGGACACCAGAATCAGCACACACAGGAGTCCAGGGTTTTTAATCCACATGGTCTCTTTTTCACTCGTTATTTGCCTTCAAAGCAAAAACATACAGTCATTAAAAGATTTTCACTTCCTACTGGACTCCATTTGATAGCTGCAGAATTTCAGATTTGCTATTGAACTGCTCCTTGATACCTGTTAGAATGATACCTATTAGAACCTCTCTGCCAGGGGAGATTCAGGTGGGATATTAAGAAGAATTTGTTCTCCTAAAGAGCAGTGAGGGAATGGCACAGGCTGCCCAGGAAAGTGGTGTAGTCACCATCCCTGGAGGTGTTCAGAAAACGTGGAGATGTGGCACTGAGGGGCATGGTTTAGTGGGTAGTCTTTTTCCAGCCTCAATGATTCTTTGATGTTACTGGGAAGATTCTCTGTCCTCCATGTGCATAACACCTGGTTTCTAGAACCATTACATATTATTATATCATTGTGTAATTGTATCATTATATCATATAGCAGTGTGAAACAGAAGAGACTCTTTGCTAGGATGTGCTCCTGCCTAGTGACTGAGGAACTCTAATTGCAGTCCTTCCTGTAATCCCAGAAGGAATTTGGCCACCGGACTTGTCAGTTTCAGATGGATATCTCAAGTTATGCCACACAAAGCTGCTGCTGTGCCCATGATCTCCCATGCTGTGAATGTCACATGAGCCATTTTTACTCCAGCCTCTGAGCCATATAGAAATAGAGCATAATTATTTCCTAGGCATCCTGCAATTTTTTTTAATTCACTCAGTATGCTCCTACATAAGTTTTCTGTTAAAAAAAAAAGTAGCTGTTTCATAGACCAAGAAATAACTACAGATGCTTTTTTTCTTGTCTTGCCTACTATACAACAGAACTGCTTTTTGCTTTTGAAGGCACCTGCAGCACACTTGGATGTGTGTAAAGCTGCCATGGTCAGAATGCATTTATTTCTGTAGGTGTTTCTCTCTCTGAAGCAGCTTTCAGGATCAAAGCTCTGGCAGAGCACACCATAATAGCTGAGGATTAAATGTGGTATTTAGTATACTAAGCGTACTGTTCAGATGTTTTCATCATACACATTTTGGTAGCCATGTTGCCATGGTAGAAAGGAGAAATTCATGTGTAGGCATGCTAGCAAGGAACCTATTCCAACATTCATTCTGCACATAGAACACATAAGTAGCAACGGATGTAAGCAGGTCTCACTTCTGTGTAGCTCTTACCTGACTTGCTTCATGCCTTACTCTATTCAAAGAGATTTTCACAGCATGAAGCCCCTTTAGAAAACACCACTTGGTAGTTACAGTTCTATCACAAGTATGCAATTAGTAAGATTAAAATAACGAATGATGTGGCAGTAACTTTCAATTACAAGTGGAACCGAGCAAAAGTAAATGATAGCTGAAATAAATACCTTGCCCAGGACCCGGAAGTATCCAAACTCCACTCAAGATGCAGCTTGCCTCTCTCAGAAGGACCGGAGCTACTTGCAAAGGCAGTGCGGTATTTATAAGGGCAGAGACACACCTTCCGGGCTCCAACAAGACTCTTACAACACAATAGGATCCCTCTGTGCCATGTTCCTTTACCTCTGACACACCTCCTTGGAGAAATGCCAGGTCTTAGCACACAAAACGGCTCTGGTGGGGCGACAAGGTGTGTGTGTATAAAATACACATTCCTTGGGCCAAGTTCTTCCCTCTTTATACACAGTGATAAGAACTTTGCTAGATCATGAGCTTCTCTAACAAAGCTTTTCCCAGCCGTTGAGAGACATAACTTGCAAACTGCTCCTCCATTGTGTGCAGCTGAATTTGGGTAGCAGCATGCAGTGGTTCTTTGCAAAATGAAAAACATTCCACAGAGAACTTCAAGCTTGCCTTCAGAAGATGCCTTGTGCACCTTTGGTCAGTTAGTATGGAACAATTTGCAACAGTCCATTCTATGTCAAAGATGTGTCCTTAGCACTGCCAAGGACTGATGAATGGGGCAGGTGTGACTCAGGGATCAGAAAATGTTTAACAGTTTGTGAGGTCGGAGGGAAATCAGAGAATGAAGATAATGCAAGAGAGAAATCTGGGAGGGATTGCCATACTCAGGAATCCCAAGCTGACCCTGCACAGTACAGACAGCAATATCTACAGACTGTAGCATGGATCCTTAAGCTGTGCAGCTGCATTTAGTATGGCTATGCATCCAAGCTCATCAGTGCTAATTGCTTCAGCAACAGTGTCAAGTCAAAGTGGTTACGTGACCTCATGTTCTGGCACTAATTCAGGTACAACTTTATCATGCTGCATTTCCTTGTGTATGCATACTATAAATTGACATTTAGGTAACAAATTAGGAAGTTTGTTTTGGCATATCACCAAAAATAAAATCACAAGTAAATCCAATAAAGCATTAACCTTGGAAACCTGCAATCTCCTCGCTCTTATCAAATCAAATTCTTTTGATGTCCCAATATGGTCTCCATTTTTAACCCCTCTTTATTTTCTTTGTTTCTCTCCTACCAGGCTTTCCTTCTTTTGTTTCTCCTTCAAGGGAAACTGAAAGCCATGCATACTATAACTTAAACTGGAGATATTCTTTCTATTTCTTTTGAAGATATTGCCTACCTTTATCCTTAACAGCAGTAGTGCAATTAGGGCATATCTCAAGTAGTTGACTGCATCACTTTGGCTTAACAACATGTAGAAATAGTGGAGAGGAATGTTATGGAAAGGTATGTAAGGAAATATGGGCAATATGACCAAAGATATGATTTATGATAAGGTACTATGCATTCCTGCCCCAGTTCCACCACAGACCTTCTCTGAGATGTTCATTAGGAAATGCTTGTCCACCAGACATTCCCTACCTGGAAAGGGAATATCATACTTAATCTCATAGATAATGTTACAAATGTTTTGGTGATATTCACAAAATAACATTTACTAGAGAAACTAACCACAATGTATTGAAAATATTGCAGCCCTCCACCACTCATCACTTCCAAAATTGCTTATTTTTGACAGTTTTTGCCAACCTAAATAGTCAGTCATTGTTAGCTGCCCTGCTATTGATGGGACATATCAGTGTTGTCTTCTTGCTTCGTAAATAATGAAGACACAAAGAGAGAAAGAGCCACGAAAATGAAGTACACAGCATTAATTTTGAATCTTCATTTCCTAATCAATTATGCTTAATCAGCACCTGTCAGTAGCAACAGCAAAAAATGCAAACACTTTTTAAAATATGATTTTTAAAGAAAGCCTTATTTTTTCCTCTTCCCTTCCCCATATTTTAAAATGCAACTTCATCTTGCTCTTTGCTGAGCTGAAATGCTGTTTGCTAGTAAACTGCAATCACAGCACTGCCTTGGAACAAACAGTGCAGACTAGTAACTGAGAAACAATTTGATCCATACAGCATATGGCGAATCTGAGCAGCTAATTTGGCAAGATCAAGTTTATGGGTGTCTGCTTAGTTATTAAAATCAGAAGACAAGCACAGAAAGCATTTGGCAAAGTTAACACATGAAAGTAGTTACTGGAAAATACAAACATGGGTCCCCAAATTCCAATAAGAGGAAAAACGTTAAACCAGCTGAATTCCTGCTGCCTTTTGGATTGAAACTGGAGAAAGTTATTCAGTGCTTCATTTTCATTAGAGCTGACAGAATTAAATCTCTTTGGTGTCTTTCTGCTGTTGATGCAAATAGAGAAGGGTTTTTATGCATATTCCTGTCTGTAATTCATAGACTTGGAAGATAGACAGTATTTTCTGTATGCTCATGTATTATCCACTCATACCTAGGCTTTTATTTTACATAAGAATTTGTCATTTTTGAAACTACTTATTTGCATTGGTGCTTTAATTGCAAACAGCAATCTGCTTGTGGTGTGGTCTGTGTGACTCTGTGAGCTCATCTAGTTGCATTTTTTCCCCACAGAATAAAGTTGCATGTAAACAGCAAACAATGAGGTAATTCCCTTGACCACATATAGGTACATATAAGGCCCCTGAAAGCATTCAAAGGCAGGCTGGATGGGGCTTTGAGAACTTGGTCTAGAGGGAGGTGTCTCTGCCTGTAGGAGAGAGGATGGAATTAGATAATCTCAAGTGTCCCTTCCAACCCAAACTATTCAGAGATTCTGTGATTCTGAGAGTATTAGCTATTTGCCAGTCACAGGTGCTATTCTCCATTCAAATACTCCAGCAGAGCAAATTAAAGTAGATCCCATGCAATGCAGGGTCCCATCCAACTTGACTTTGAATGCACCCAGAGATGGGGCATCCACAGCTTCTCTGGGCAGCCTGTGCCAGTGCCCCACCTCCGAGTAAAGGATTTCTTCCAAACCTCTAACCTAAATCTGTCCTCTTTCAGCTTAAAGCCTTTCTCTATTGTCCTATCATTACCAGACCATGTGAAAAATCAGTGCTCCTCCTGCTTTTAAGCTCCCTTTCAGAGCTAGAAGGCTGCATTGAGGTCTCCCCAGAGAGCAGCTCAGCTCCCTCAATCTGTCTTCACAGGAGAGCTGCTCCAGCCCATTCTACAAGGTACAGTTGTTTAAAAATTGCCTGCCTTACTATGTGGGAGATATTAGCTGCAGTTCCTTTCAGGTTTCTTTTCTTTTCCTTCATTTGAAAATGTCTATTTTTTTTTTCTTTTCATTTGAAAATGACTATGACTAACATTCAAGATTTGAGTAAATAAATACCATCGGTGTACGTAAATTAGATAGTTGTGTATAGTACACACATTATTAATATATGATTCTTACTATAATTAAAGCAACTTTTCTGTTTGTGCATAATTTATTACCAAAATACAACAATGCTCAGCCTATAGTCTGTGTTTTGCTGAAAATATCTGCTGAAAATCTCAGTATACTAACAAATGCGACAGCCATACCTAACTGCATATCCCATTTTGTGTGGCAGTGGGCTGCTCTCTGGCTCTGTGCTTCCATTTCTGGCTGAACAAATTCCAGGCAAAGAACCCAGGCAATAAACAGGCTGCACAGACAGCCATCATCCCTGGATGATGCCCATCAGTGTGGGCTGATGGTTGGGCTAGATGACCTTAGTGGTCTTTCCAACCTTGGTGATTCTATGATTCTTACTTGTAACTTCATTTTGTTTTTTATTCTGTCAGTCTAATATCTTCTAAAGAGAGTAAGACAACGGCCCTACCTGCTGAAGCTGTCTTACTGTCACAGAGGCAGTGGTTACACCTCATAATAACCCAGAGCCTCCTGGCACACTGGCTACTTTATTGCAAACATGGTGATGGTTCCAAGTGCCAGCTTTAGGTTAATCACTGAGCAACGGAAACTGAGTGACAATTGTGTATTAATTAGAATATAATAAAAAGCAGGGCACCTTGTAACACTCAAAAGTAAGGTTCTTTTCTAGCAAACTCTGGTTTATACTGAGGTTCCCATTTCCAGATGCTCAGATATTTCCATTGAGGACTAAATTCACAATGTACCAGTAGGTGAACGCTGCTCCTTCGTACTTCAGTGTGAATTCAGCAGTCCTTACTTGTATGGTTATTCTTTGTTTTGCTGCATGATGTGGACATCATTTTGATTAGACCTTATCTAGGTTCCCAGCTCCCATGCAGCCATCAGCAACGAGCTGCTCACTGAATGCATACAGGTAGAGAAGGGTGAGGTTGTTTCCAGATCCACAGAGGAGTGCTTTATCTTGGTAGGCTACAATAGGGGCATTTTCAAAAAACGTCCGTTGTTTTGATTAAAGCAAGGAAACCCAAGACGGGGTGGAGTGTGCCCATTAGGAATGTGCTTCTAAAGTGATGAGGAAACTTCTGCTGTTTCTTTAGATTATACGGAGGAAAATTCTGAGGACCATGAGATGGAGAAGTTTGCTGCCAAATAGGGTTGACAGTTTGGCCTTGGTAGTAGGAGGCTGCTCAAACTCAAACAAGGACTATACAAGCTGGAAAGCATGTTCTCATTTCATTGTGGGAGCTTGTTGAACTGAACTAAAAGAAAGTTTGTCTTCATTTTAAAGCAATTAAAAGGCAAAGAAGACATAAAGAATTTCCTTTACTAGCTAAACTTGATGATTACCCTAATCTATACAGGATATTAAATACTGATGCCAAGATAAAGATAATTCCTGCTATACAACAGCTAATGAAAAACACATTGCAATCTGAGCAGATCCATGAGGCTTTGACTCACGCATATTTGCATCTTATGGTGCTATAGGGTCATCAAAGCAGAGCTGGAATAGGTATATACAAATCCTCAAGTTCCTGGGCTGCTCTTCCTAAATAAGAGATATTAAAGGAGATCTAAAGAGAGCTATTTCCTACAAAATACACAAGTTTTTCTTCTTCTTTAAAAATTAGCTTTCATTAAATAAAAAGGCCATATTTGATTACAAAAAAAGAAAAATCATATAAAATAAAGGGATAGTGTACAGAAATGTGTGTTTCATATTGATTTTTCCAATATCAAAGAGCACTTAGTCTCAAAACCTGAATTTTGCATATTTTTATATAATTTTGGCTCTAATGAAAATGAACACTCCCATTATCTCAATCACGGTGAGGGAGTCTCCTCATTATCCTGTGGTTTTGTGTGAGAGAGCTGGCTGCTGGGTTTGCTAGCATAGCTTCACCATGCTCCGGGTGTACTCAAGCTGCCCTGGCAGCCGAGGAACACTATTGACTACTTGCCATCTGAACTTTTCTCCCACAAGATTTTTATTGCTTTGAGCAATGCAAGAGCCTGTCTGTCTGACCAAAACAGCTCCAGGGATACAGTCAGACAGAAGATCGCTCTCCAAAGAGCCATAAAATGAGTAAAATAACAAAAAGATGCCATTTTAAATTACTGTCTGCCAACAGACTGGAGTCTGCTCAGACTAATGGCTAGCAATGCATACCAATGAGAGGGAAGAATTGGATGAAACCATCACGCAGGTCTCACCGGGACACAAAGGACTGCTTTAGCGCTGCTTAACGTAAGCACCGAATTCAAAACTCCAACAACAAAAAAATCCTTTCAGCTGTCATGAATCCCTGATCTCTCTTTAAAGCATTGCAGGAAAATATTTTCCATATTCAGGCGTATGGCCAAAAAATGTCTATTGCACTAAGGTGATACTAGTGGAACCACTAAAGGCAGCAGGGGTGAGAAATGAGATTCAGTCTTTTACAATTCTAATCCATCCTCTCAAAAAGGTAAAGCTTTTTCTTAGTAAGAATGTGAACTTTAAATGAGTCACTTTTTTTTCCCCTGTGGTATACACAGCTATCAGCAATCAATTAGTTCCTCTTCGGGTAGCGCTCCTGTTAACTGATCCCACACAGGTGAAGTTAAACAAGGTCAGGGGAGGGCTGTGGTGTGGTTCGAAACACTTCAAATGCCAAAATTTCCCCACTCCTTAGAGTGGTTGTGGTGTGATACAGAATGAAAGGGAAGTAAAGGTAAGTTATGTATGGGCTGGGATGTGGTCGTTAGGCAGGTCTCTTTTAGCTGCTTACCACTTTTTTGACGTCATATCAGGGCTTCTGTAAGCCTCCTCTGATCTGAACTGATATAATCAATGGGATTTTTTTTCCCCCAAGTAAGCTGGAGTATTTATCTTTTCTCACGTTTCTTCTCAGAAATCACAATAGTTTACAGATCCTTTCCAGTTTTTCCTTACTGTAGTACTGGTCAGACAGTTGGGCTTTCACCAGAGTGCTTTGCTGTCAGTGGTGGCCCTGGGCTCTGTCTGCTCTCTAAGTCATTTCTGTCAAGCTTAAAGCTGTTCTGTGAATAAATTAAGCTTTACCAGAATATGCACGTGTGCATATAGTTATATAGTACTAATTAGTTTTCTCTCTTATGTCGTAGTTCATTTGTGTTAGTGCACTTATTTGTATTCTTGCTGTTGTTTGTTTGTTTTTTAAACAACTAGTGTGTATATGTGTGTGGAGGGAGAAGAACAGATGAGCCTACCCTGACTCAAAGTATATTGCGTGAACTCTTACAAGTTTATCAGAGCCTGATAATTTTGTGGGTTTTAGCACTGGTTCTAAGTACGACAATACATTTCTAGCTCTGATGAGGAGTAAGCTTTTATTTCAAGCCCACCTTTTAAAGCACCTGGGAAGTATAAGTCATGAACCATGTAAATTGATCCTGTGGGATGGAAAACCAGGGTCTTTATAGCACATGATGCTGTGCTGAGTTTAGGTGGGTTGGGGTTAATTTTTTGAAGCAATCCATAAGTTTCACCAGGGGGTGAGGTATTAGGAAAAATTTCTTCTCAGAAAGAGCGGCAAGGTGTTGGCACAGGCTGCTCAGGGACGTGGTAGAGTCAGGGAGGTGTTCAAGAAGTGTGATGTGCCACTGAGTGATGTGGTGGGGGATGATTTGGGGGTTGGACTGGGTGATCTTAGCGGTCTTTTCCAGGCTTAGTGAGTCTGTAATATGGATACATTTGTGACCCGAATGATGCTGATTACTGATTAGGGTTTGCACAGTGTGAAGCTTTCTGTTTTACTCTCTGCCCCCACAGCAAGGGGATATAGAAGAAACTGGGACAGGACACAGCTGTGATAGCTGACCCTTACTGCCCTGTTCTATTCCATATAATGGTACATTCAGCCTCGAGAGAGGTTGAATGTAGCCCCTCTGAACAGCAGCCTGTTCAGAGAATCTATTGCTTGGAGACTGGCTGAGGATCACTTTGCTTGGGAGAGGTGAACGTCCTTGTATTACTTGGTGAGAGTGGGCAAATCTTATTTGAAATTTTCACATTTGTTCGTATTGAGTTTGGGATGTTGGGCTATATAGTGAAGAGGGGCTATTCTCAAAGAAAAAGCTTTCTTTATCCATGTTCCCAAGGTCCAGTACAACTTGTTATGGCTAGGGAAACACATCCCTCATCAGTTATGACGAAGAGTTGTGGAGTTTGCTCAGTTAACTAACAGGGCAGGACATCTCTGATCATACTGTTCTTTGACAGTTTCTCTTGGATCATTCCTAACTCTACAGCTCCGCCGTGTGGAGATCATTAGCAAGCAAGAGATGAATGCTCCTAAACAAACGAGGATTATTATATGTTTTTTCCAATAGATTTTTTCAAGGGATTAGCTGTGTTCTAATTAGTTAGAACATTTTTTTTTCATTAAGAGGAATTCGACTCTATTTAGCCAGGCTGAAGTGAAACCATTTTGTGAAAAGAGGTCAAAAGCAGTGTTTAATTCTACTTGTTCTGGTGTAGCTGTATAGAAATGTCATACCTACATTCTACTTCATGCTGTACTTCTAATGTTTTAATTAAATTCTTGAAGCTCAGGAGAAAGTAGAAGTGGAATGAAAGAGAGTTTAGATACTGCTGGATCTGGCCAGAAAATCATGCTGTTAACAAATGTCTGATGTTCTGAACCCACTTCCACTATTGAGTAGTAAAGAGTGCATATCACGCGTGGTAAAATTGGCTTTCTTGATAGTTCTGCAAAACTTTTCCTGAGGTCAGATGTCAGAATAGGTAGATTATAGTTGGGAAAAGAGTAGTTTTAGTTAGAATTGGAATTGTCACACCACAGCATTAGCCATGGTGCTGGAATAAAAGTGAGAGCATATTGGTGAGATTCTTTCATTCTACTGTTAAGTTAAAATCAAGAATAAAAATAGTAAGATTCTGTTTCCACACTGGAAGAATAAAATTAAGTTTTAAAGATGGTTTAAAAAAAACAACAACACAACAACAAGACAAAAAACCAAAGGTATCTCACAAAATCCATTCAAAACATTAATTTGTTCTAAGGGTAGCACAAAACAGGATGATTACAAATGGTAAAAGAAACTTTTTCTTTGCTGCCTTCTATTTGTGTAGACACTTGCAAATTTTAGTTTTGGAATAATCAATAGAATGTGGACTTTTTTTTTTCCAATTATTCTATCTTGCTACACCAGACCAATCATTTAGTATTTGTACAAAGCTTTTTTGTACCAAAACACAGATTAGTTTTAAAATGTTATTTTGGTTTTTCTCTGTCAGTTCTTACCCCCTTTCTCTGAATCAATACATTTAAGGCATTGATCTGAGAGAATCAAGGAGTAATGATTTTAATTAAATATAATCATAACTGCACTGGAGAAACACTGTTGTGTTCAGATGGGAAATTTACATTAAACTGAGCTGGCAGACATTGCAAGCCTGAATTCATTGGGCATGCTGTATATTTTAATTTGCTCTTAGCACCTTGATTGTTTCTCTTTTGGAAGAATTAATGAGTTGCAGATGGACAGATGTGTGAAGATGAAATAATAAACAGCAAGAAAGAGATGGAACCTGTGGAGTGAAATTTCATCATTACATTGGTTGGACTAGATGACTTCATTGGTCTTTTCCAACCTTAATAATTTGTACATGTCTAGCCAACATACATATCCTATGGATTATAAAAACAGTATAACTGTGGATGTTTGTTTGTTTCTGGAATGCTCCCTCAGAACAGCAGCGAAGCAGTGGACACAACACAGATGTCAGAAGTGATATTTCCAGGGCAGCACTGAAAGGGAAAACACCTGATGGAACTGCTGCTCTATCTCAGTGTGACTGCCTGCCCAGGTCAGTGCCTTACCAGTGCCTGACACTCAGAGAATGCCTCAGAAAATCCACGTAGAAGTGCAGCATGCTGAAGTGAGGAAATCCATCCCCAGCTCATTTATAGCTCAGAATTTCGTTGTTTTCTTCTTTTTTTTTTCTTTTTTTTTCCCCAAGGTCCTCCTGGCAAAAATTCAACCCAGGCTGAAAGCAGTGGCAAAACTGCTACTGAGCAACCCATACCCGCTCCTGTGTGAACGTCTGCTGTCAGAGTCCCCTCATTTGTCTCTTTGTTTCCTACCTTCTAAGGTGGGGATTGCAGAGATATAGAAGAAAGTTAACCTCCTATATCCTTAATATCAATTGTACAAATAGAAGGTAAAGCAAAAATAACATGTGTTGCAGTTTTAAACTACTCGTACTACTTAAAAACTAACTTTGAGTTGAGTTCAGTATTCTGTTTTTATTTCCTTTTCCAAGTCCACAAGCTGTCAAGCGATGTAGGTTGCTCCAGAAGTAAAGTACAACTATGCCTATTTCCATGGAAACTACAACAGATACAAAGAGCACAGTAACACTAATTGATAGAGCAAATTCTTAGGTACAGGTTTAATGCAAGAAGCCACAATTTGTGTTTGCAGCCTGAGAAGGTTATCTGATGGCCACACAATTGTATGGGTGACCCAGTCAGTGTTGGAAGAGAACAAGAGGAAAGCACAGAGGAGGGTTTCCACATCTGTGCAGAAGGCTTTACTTGAGAAGTCAATAATGACTCAGAGGGCACAGGGAAGCTCCATGGGGGTCTCCGTGTGAACCCTCTGTAGATTCAGAGGGTTCAGTTCAGTACCTGGATGATCACAGTGTGGGCTGTGTCTGCTCTGAAAGCAGGGTGAGAGGAAAGAGTGGCCAGCAGTAATCCTGCCCATATGTTGTGCTGCTTTGGCAGTGAGGACTGCAAAGCTGAGTCTGAGTTCTGCTAACTACTTCCTTCAGCATGAAGTTCCTAGCCTACTTCAGTTCCTAGTGAATGCTCAGTTTTATTACCACCACCTTTTTGGGGAGGGCCTCTACACACACTGCATAGGCCGGTAAGACTAATAAAGGGGGTAACAAATTTCACAATTTGCACATTAATTTTTATGAGTGGCAGCAGCAGGGACAGAGTACTGCAGTTACTTTTGCCTGGCAGGCAGCAGACCTAAAAGGCTGTCTGTTTTCTCTCCTGACTACAATCATTGTAAGCCCAGAGGTGCTGGAGGCACACCACAGCACAGACACCTATGGTGAAGAGCTGGTTGTGCAAACAGCTTCATAACATCTTGAGGAAAGCAGGGAGGGGAACCTGAACTTCCACTCTAACTCAGACACCAGCCTCACTTTTTTTCCTAGCTCTTAGATGTACTGTAATATAACCTAAAAATTCAGGAGCTGGCCTCACGCCAAGTATCTATACCTTCAACTTTGTATGCAAGATATTAAAAAAAAAAAAAAAAATTCTCAATGTCTGATACGTGTCCATGAGAGAATGTTTTGACACTGATGGGGTGAGAGGTAATGGCTTTAAGTTGTGCTGGGGGAGCTTCATGTTGGATGTTAGGAGAAATTACTTCTCAGGAAGAGTGGTGAGGCACTGGCACAGGCTGCCCAGGGAGGCAGGGGAGTCGCTGACGCTGGGGGCATTTGAGAAATGTAGAGATGTGGCACTGAGGGACATGGTTTAGTCATATGGTGGTGATGGGCTGACAGTTGGGCTAGATGATATTAGTGGTCTTTTCCAACTGTGATGACTCTACAATCAATCTGAATGCATCTGTTCCACTTTATCTTGTTTTTATACACATTACATGCTTTTTGACATTTTAAAATGAACTGTAAATTCTGATCAGAGCATTGCTACTCTTTTTAAGGGGCAGAGGAAGCTAAAAGAAATCTGTCTGTGCATCTGACTCGTCTTCAGAGAAAAATGGAGAGATTGGAAGAAGTAACAGCAAGAGGAATAAAAACAATGAAAACATAAAGAAGCAGGTATGTCAATAGGCAATTTTGGGAGATTTTAGTATTCTCTGTCTTCTTTTCATGCAAGACCTTTTTCCCTAGAATCTATGCCATACTGACTGAGGCACTTTGTGAAAAATGAAGAATGCAAAATGTAAGATTTCAAATCATGCAAGAATGACCAAAGCAAACAGAACTCAACAATTCTCTCAGAAAGCACCAGAGTGCACTACTGCATAGTTAGGATAATCTAAAGGTGGGCTGAACAATATTATTGAGGTGTGAGTTTACTTTAGCGCAGAAGACCTATACACTGCAAATGGTGATTTCCTTATGTTCAGATACTTGACTTTTATGACAACGAAAGTCAATTTTTTTTCCAGTGTCGGAATCAGGCAAACTAAAAATACGTACCAAAAAGCAGAAGCACCACACTTGTTTTTTTTTTTAAGATAATAACAGCATCATACACTCTTAAAAAGTAATCTGTCACCAAACGCATTTCAGAAAATTCTGTTGTTAGATTCAGTATAGTTAGTATGGCAGATCCAAGAGTATTATTGTTTTTTAAGGAGATATGGATGCTAACATAGAGGTACACAGAACTTTTAAGGTGTTGGGTTTTTTTTCCTGAGTTTAGACTGTAAATTATAGAATCACTCAGCGCAGAAGACCCCTTAGGCTGTTTATAGTCAAAACCTGTGCTCAAAGCAGGGTTTTGGTGAATTCAGACTATGCTGCAGCTTCCGTGCTTCTCTCACAGTGAATATCTTTCCCTGTGCTGAGCCAGAACTTTGCTTCTAACCATCTATTACCATGATACCTTCTCTGATAACACAGGTCAGAGAAGACTATAGCTGCATATTCTCTATGGCCTCCTCAAAGTTACTGGGGGTGCAATTAGGTCCCTCTGAAAGCCTTCCCTTCTCCAGGCTAACCCATCCCCATTCCTTTAGCCCTTCCTCACAGGAGCATGCTTCAACCCCAACTGTCTTGATGGCTCTCCCTTAGACTCACTCTAGTTTATCATTGTCTCTCTTGAATCTTAACTTCATGTGCCAAATGCACGTATTTTGCACAAGAGTTCTCCAAATACGTCTTGCTTTGCTTTTCTGGAAGCTTACCTTGTCAAAGTAGCAAGTACTTATGTATGTATTCTGTATGAGCCTGAATATGAGGACTTGAAGCAGGTGCACTACACTGCCTCACACTGCAGCAGAAATGGGCCTGGATGTCAGGGACCTTCCTGGCTGCAGGAATCTAGGCAAACATTTCAGTGTGTAGTTCCTCTGTCAAGTAAATAAAGACAAATTACATCTCTACTTGAGCAGACTTCCTTTGGACCTCACTATGGGGAGTAAGAGGTTAACTTAAAATGAATAAAACAGCAGATTTCTTTCATTCAGAAAGTACTTGAAAAGTGCACTGAGCTCGCCACAAACACGTTTCAATTCATCCTTTCATTAATGAATAGTACTTTCATACCAGAACAGTGAACTGAAACATTATGATTACATTTCTAGTGCTAAACACAGGTAAGTGGCAATGTGGCTGACACAATCACAGCACTGTTAAGCTAAGGTGGGGTATTTCAGCTAACATCCCATTTGAAGGCAACATCATTATAACTAGCTGGCTTGCTGAGGGTGCATAGTATTGCTCAGTCAAATATAATCCAAGCTCTCCATCATTTTGGTACCAAAATCTTTACCCTCCCGTTTAATATAGTGCTTAATTGTGTATTTAGGAACTGGATTATTTACAGAAAGCAAGTGATGAATGAGGGGCCTTTGGTACAGGAACTTCTAGTTTCCACTTCAACAATGAAGCTTCATGTGGCCGCTGCAGGCAACACAATGCTAAGCAGACATAGCTCTGCTCTGCTGAAATGAGGTACGAGTTCCCATGGAAATAATGCACTGTAGACATCTGACACTTGGCCTCTAGTAAGTAGAATCAGTGATGGTCACGTATTTTACACCATCAAGAGTTAAGTAACGCTTTGCTCTGCTGCCTTTGGTGCTCAGTGGAAAAGCCTAAAAAAGATAACAAATTACAAAATGAAGACTAATCTGGTTAGATTTAGGGATGACAAAAATATACGCTTGCTTGAACTTGTTTTGTCAGAATTCATGCTGTACTTCTTCCTTTTATGTGAAACTTCTACAGTGTTCTCGTACTACTCTGCTGACTAACAAAACTTCTTTACTTGCTCTTAATTTCCATATAATATTTTAAAAGGTTTGGGGGTGGAAAATAGTTTCAAAAATAGTAAGTACAAAGCAAATGTTCAGTGGTTGGGCAGGCAAGCTCTGGAACCAAGGGTTATGAAGCAAGAATTGCAAATCTGTGAGTAAAGATGGATTATGTACTTAACTATGCATTGTAGAAACTGCTTAATTGGAAATACAAACTGCTGTGTCTGTGGTACCTAGTTTTTCTACTTAACTTATGTCCTTGCTGAGAAGCTCACGTAGAAGATAAGCTCTTTCTTTAGCTTGAAGAAGGCTCTGGGGAGACCTCATTGTGCCCTTCCAGTATGTGAAGGGAGTGTATCAACAGGAAGGGGAAAAACTGTTCACATGGATTGATAGTGATAGTACAAAGGGGAATGGTTTTAAACTAAGACAGGGGAGTTTTAGGTTAGATGTTAGGAGGAAGGTTTTCATTCATCCCCTACTGCATGGGGGTTGAAACTGAATGATCTTTGAGGTCCTTTTCAACACAGGCCATTCTACAGTAAAAGCCAGTCAGAGTGTAAATGTGTTATAAATTCTGATAATAGGCTGTTAGCTCTTACTTTACGTTTTGATGGGGCTTGTGCAGGGAAGATATCTGCCTATATAAAGTTAGCACATAGACGTGAGTTACCTTTCAGAATACTTAAGTGAACCTAAGCATTTTATTAATATCCACTGATCCTGACAACACAAAACTTTACAGATGTACCTGAGGAACACTTCTAAACTCTTCTGTTTAGAAGTGTACTCTTACTGTATTCTTCCATTTCTTCCATGTCTTTCCTGTTGGCTGGAACTTACTGCAATTTAAATGTAATAACATTGAAAGTATTAATGAAAACATGTTAGCAGAGAAAAAATAGTTCACATCTGTAACTTCTCTTATACATCCTGCCAAAGATCTTTTTAGAAACAGGTGTCATGTATCATAACCTTACACAAGCAGCATCATTTATTCAAAATTTTAAGAAAGCGCACCAAACACATTTCCAAAATCCTTATTTTTATTGTTTGCTTTAACTGTAGCATCATGTACAGCTTTCATCTCTAGCACAGCAAAGCAAATCCTAATCAAGACCAGCACAAAGTGTAACCTCAGTTATGTAATGCAGCGTACACAGGAGTCAGTTTATCATATCTCAAGTACAGTTACTTTAATTCTTGCTTCTTTCAGGGCTGTTGAAAAGTTTCATTTTAGGAGTGCAGAAATAGCTACAAGTTTTATAGAGATGACTCATGTTTAAACCCAAATTCTTAAGTCTAAGCTATTAAACTACAGCAGGGACCCTTCTTCAGCTGTGAAAACAGTTTGCTCTGCAAAACAAAGAGGGGAGGGGGAAAAAAAAAGATTAGTTACTTGGCTTCATGAAGCACAACCAAGAACATTAGCAGACTAAGCCCTGGCTCACACTGCATATATTCCCATTTCTGTCAAAAGTTTTTCAGGTTTAGCTGCCAGCTCCTGGTAGTCTCTCTGAGGTGAAATGTAAGTTGGTATATAGCCTATTAGTTCTGGGAGGGCTTTGCCATTGTGTAGCCTGGTTGAGAACTTGAGACTTAGTGGACAAGTCTGCTAGGGATCACCTAGCTACAGAAATAGGCACAGTTTTGTTTTTTATTAATTTCTGCAAGCTGCTTATGATTTGCTTTTAAAATATGAATGGTTAACTACTAAGCACCTGTTCTGATAGATAAGCTTTATTCCTCCAGATTCTGAATGTAATTATCTGAATTGCACTTCTCATGTGCATCAGTTTTATTTATTTATCACATTCGGCTGGCTTAAATCCAAAAACCAGCACAAGAGGGAAGGAAAGACTGAAGGGAGAAACGAGCTCGATTCTCAAGTAGCTAGAATTGAAATTCTGTAGGATTCAGGTATACATTTTAACAGGAAACATACAGGTGATGTTCAGGATGACGCTATTTGTTATCAACAGATGGAACAGTTATCCCAGTGCATACTAAAGACGCAGACTTGAGTCTGTCCAGGGGGTCCTGAGCTACCAGAAACTCAGGGGAGTTTCGAATCTCCATACCTAGAGAAGTTACAGTACAGAGTTTCCAACCTTAAATTTTAGTTAGTGATCCTGGAACACCCTTCCCCCCCCCCCCCCCCCTTTCCCCAGTTCATTCCTCAGAGAGAACCCTAACATTAAAATAAATAGAATTACAACAGCATTACTCTTATGTACATTCTACTGTGCTTCAAGATGGAGCTTTACCTGAAGTAAATCCTTAACCTCTAAAGAAGCCAATAATGTAGGAGCAGAACTCATGCAGGGATTCCCAGCAATGTTGCCGAGCCAGTTTCATTGCTTCAGTTTCATTTTCAGAACCTTGACTATGCTGGGTTGGTTTTATAAGAGGTAACATTGCAGGTTTCCCTATTTTCTTAACAGAGCTTTTCCCAGCTCCCCTCATGGAAGCTGAAGTTTTCTGGGATGATTTGTCCCGATCTGCTAGATCTTCTGGTTCCACACCAGCAGCTACTTGCTTCATGAGAGCATCTGTGGGAGCCTTTTGGCACATGGTGGCCTTCAACACTTGTGTGGATTCGCAGGCATTAGGGAGCTTTCTAAGTTCCATGGCGATCTGATTCCAGTACATTTTTGGATTGTTTCGGAAAGGACGACAGAGCAATGGCTTGCCAATGTATTCACACCAGTAGGACTTGCCTTGGCCTTTGCATTCAATCCTTGCTTTCATGTCCTCGTCCCCACTCATGGTCATTGTGCAGATGTCTTTGGTTTTAGTCCGAAAATTGATTTCTTCACCGTTGCTTCTTTTCTTTGGTTTCAGCTTTTGTCCCAGTCCTCCCATGCCACTGATCACTACTAGGAAAAGAAGAGCAACACTCTTCATGGTGAGAGAAACTGACTGAGATCCTTCAGCAAAATGATCTGAAAAAGTGGAAGTAGTAAGTACCTGGCTGGTCTCAATTTAAAGGCTTGGTGCACAAAGAAGCCTCTTTCCAGCTACATGTGAGATGTAGGGCTTTTTATTTATTTATTTATTTAAATAATAAATCACCCTTCAGTAGGCATGTACCCATAATTTATAGCCCAAGGAAGTGTTGAATAAGCTGTGAACTCCCATGAAGGTAACAAGACAAATCTTGTAAATGCAGTTAAATACAGAACGATGGTTGTATAACTGAGAAGCACATTCCTACCCAGAATGAACATGTCATATTTGATTTTTAACAGGTATTTTTCCTTTTCCAGCTGCTTTATAGCTATCTTCAAGACAGAATTTGTAATGCCATATTCAAGTAAAAAAGACAGAAGTGCCAAAACAATCTATGCAGCTACATCTGGATGATTATGTACATGTGAATCAAATGAGATTCAACGAGGCCAAGTGTAAGGTGTTGCACTTGGGTTGGGAGCCATCCCAGGTATGTCTAATGTCTACAGACTAGAAGAACTCACTGAGAGCAGTAATGCACAGAATGACTTGGGGGGCCTGAGCAGAAGTGTGCACTTGCAGTCTGGAAGGCCAACAGTATCTTGGTTTGCAGCAACAGAAGAGTGGCCAGCAGGGAGAGTGAAGGAAATGTCTCCTTCTGTTCCGCCCTTATGAGGCACCATGTGCAGTACTGTGTCCAGGCCTGGTGCCCCTGGTACAAGAAGGATACAGTGCTGTTGGAGTAGGTCCAGAGGCTGTACCTCTACCATGAAAAAAGGCTGAGGGAGCTGGCCTCATTGTGGCTTTCCACTACTTGAAGGGGAGCTCATACACTGGAGGGAGATTGACTGTTCACTTGTGCAGGGTGATAGGACAAGGGGATTAGATTTAGATTACATATTTTAGGAGGAAATTTTTTCCCTTAGAAGGGGATGAGGCTGGAGCATGCTGCCCACAGCAGCTGTGAATGCCCTATCCCTTGAGGAAATTAAAGACCAGGTTTGATGGAACCCTTGGCAGCTTGAGCAGGTGGGTGGCAACCAGCCCATGTCAGGGGGGTTGGAATTAGATGATCTCTGATGTCCATTCCAACCCAAGCCACTTTATGAATATTTGAAGGATAAGTAAGTAGGTATCCCCCACAGCTCATTAGCTTGAATCTTACATCTCTGCATTAACATCATTCGTGAAAGCCACGAGCTTCCCCCGCACAGAGTCAATGTTCTTTCAGTCTTTCCTGCTCCTGTCCTTGGTCTTATATCTTGTGAGCTAAAGTAAAATGCACAGCAAAAATCTGTAACTGAGGTTAAAAAAAAGAAATCATTTTTGTACAAAAAGTTTTAATTCATTGCAAATACTCTGAAATGTGTACATGACAAAACAATTAAGAATCAAACATCAGCTAGTTAAGTAAGTTAGTTTTTATTTAAATGAATTGGGAACATCTTTCAAATTAAAAATAGAAACTTTTAAAAATCTACAATTCTGAACATTACATATACACATTATGCTACATACTGTCAATTAGAAATGCTTCAATTTATGACCTAAAAATGAGAAGAAAAATAAGGTTATTGCAGATTAAAGAATGGATTCAGCATTTCAGCATTTTTAATAGATATCTGAATGACTTTCAGGATTATTCCTACTTCAAGCCAGTGAATACTGACATATGAAGAGACACTATGTGAGATTGATATGCCTGATTATTTCACACACATCATAATGTTTTACACTAGTAAGATAAATACTTGTGGCCTTTTTGATGAATTCTGCTGTTAACTAACTCAGCAATACACTCTTATGCCTAAATTCAAGGCAATAAGTCTAACAGTAGAAACATTAATTCCAGTTGCTAAACATGTCTGACCTTCAGTATTGGGAATTGTACCTTGAAGTTTTGAGACAGAACTACTGTAACTGGTCCCTGAAAGAGGTACAGTTGAACAATGATGCTATTAAGGATGTTGAAGAGGTGGATATGAATGAGGAAAAGGTAGACAGGATGTAAAGCACTCTAAAAGTCACCAACATTATGACATCTTTCATGCTCTTTTTGAATACTACTGAACTTTAGAAAGCTTAACTTTTTGCTGCGTGAAGCATTACACACACTCCCAGCCCTCCCACCCAAATGCAGTTTCAAAACAAACATCTTCCTTTTAGGAAAATATATATACTATACTGCAAAAATCACTAGACGTTAAATAATAATTAAAAAAGGGAGAAAACAAAAATGCAACTGACCTTTTCAGAGACACAAAGAGACACTGTGCATCCCATTACACACTTAAAGTTTAGTCCAAAGTGGTCATTCAAGAGCACCAGATAGCAACACTGATCATGCTGGTAAATTCATTTGAGAAACGTACTATACAATATTAAAATTTTAACTAAACACATACTTACATGTTTTAAGAAAAACGTATATACAAAAGTCTCTGTATACAAAATGTATTTTTATGTAAACGTGTCTGTACCATATTTAACACATCTCAACAGTTTAAGATAAGAATTTGACCAACTGTCAGAAAACTGCTAAGCAAACTCAGTTAATCTAATTAATTTAGATCCTGTGATGTAAGATAGAAAGCCATGTGTAAAAAAAAGTAAAAAATAAAATACTAATAATTCAAGCCTTGAACAGTGGTATTTGAGAGGCAGTGCTCTGGTCACAAAATATCCTGTACAGTAGTTTGTGGCATAACATTCAATAGTACATTTGTGGTTTACAGTACAGGTCACATAAAACAATTGGCTCAGTAATTTGAAGATGAATGCAAATGCCAGTGCACTTGGAAGAATATTGATATACTCCCATAGAAGAATCTTGAGCCTCATTTCTATAGCCTGGAAATAACCACAAAAAAATACAATTCAGGAAAATCTGACAGATAGATAGAATTATTATAATGTAATTCAACCAAAGTGAAAGCACAGATTTTTCATATGAATATGGTTTAGTAACTTTAAAAAATACATTTTTAACTAACTCCTCTTGCAGCATTCATGCTAAAGAAAACAGAACAGTCTTCACAAAAAACAACGTAGTAGTAGTTCTAGAATTCACTCTGCAAGCTTATTGCTTACCCCTTTATGATTCCAGTTTCTGTTACCACTGTTCCACAGAGCTGCAACAAGAAAAAAAAAACAAAAAAAACCACAAATCAAACCCATAAATTTCTCTTGCCCACCAACAACAGAACAGAAATACCATGTCAGGCTGTAAAATGAGACAGGCTCGGTTGGCACATTCTGAGTGGATATTCAGAAACTTAACCATTTCATGAAGAGAAAACATATCTATGTTTTTCTTCACCAACCTTTCCTGTTACATTTGTTTCAGGATGAAGAGAAGTGAAGTGCTTCCATTACCATTCAATGCCACTGACTTCCTCTGAAGAGACCAATCCAGTCTCCAATTCCGCTCTCACAAAACTGGTGCCTGAATTTGAGGTTGTATTTTTCACAAATAATATATAATGTATCCATGTGAGATACTTATACAAGTGTAAACATGTCTCATATGGATCTCATACTTTTGTATTTATTTACATATCCCTTCTATGAAGAAAGATATTTGTATCTTTCCAGCAAACCAATCCAGCTGATTTCCAAGGACAAAATCCACATGGGATTCTTTTCATCTGTAAAAGTACAGGTGTACACAGATTTTATCAAAGTCACCTCTCCCAGAATGTCTGAAATCATTTGCAGGAACTGAGAAAAAGCAAGGATGGCATAAAAGCAAATAGTTTGCTCAAACAAAAATGAAGAACAAGACTCTATTGTATGAGAACCCTGGAGTTAGAAACACAAAACACATACCTAATACAATCAGTCATTTATCAAATGATCTGAGTTAAAACATCAGAAGAAAGTACTGCCTCAAACTCAATTCTTGCATTGTATAATGGAGACAACTTTGAATAACCCTATTAAAATTCAGTACAAGGAAGACAGAATTGAACTAGTGAGTTTAAAAGATCAATTATGTTATGTTAATATTGAGCTTATTCAAGGACACTGCAATAAACTATTCATCAATCAGTGAAATAATATCATGAAAAACCATGCTCTAAACTCCAAGGTTATTAACGGTCATGTTAAAGATTCAAAGATCAGAAAGGGACTTCTAAGGCCTGAGAAATTATTAGTTTCCTCTTATGTAAAGTATCAAAAGTCTTAAATGGAGTTCTTAGATGTGCCAGTGGAGTCTAGTTTTTAATTAGGCACTCTGTAAGTTTATTTAGGGAGTCCTTAAAATACAGTACAGACTGTGACAATCCTGAACATTAAATTCAGTGTAAACAGTTACATATAAAAAATACTTCCTACAAAAGTTAATGTTGAATCAAAATTTGGTCCCTAAATAATGACTGCAGAATACAGTTCTAATAAACAATAATATACAACAGATGCAGCCATAAAATCTGGAAAGGCTTCCAAACCTTCTAATATACAATTGATGCAGCTATCTTGCTATTTAACCATTACTAAAAGAACAATGCTGATTTGTCTGCCAACACTCAACCTACATTTTCAACAACAAAGTTGTAAATTAAGGTACAGCGAGTCACAGATTTTAATCATAGACCAAATCCTTCCTTAAGCAACTTAGGTATCCTGTAAATCTTAATATTAAAGTTGTGGGATGTCCTATGTTATCTGTACAGGAACTGTGTGTCACACAACTAGTTAAGGTTTTAAAACACAAGCATTGCAGAGGGAGAAGAGAACCCAAATCTCCTGCCTTTTAAACTTGAATTTCTTGTTTTGTGATGTCATGCTAGTTTTATACTCGCAGAAACATCCATTATATCTGCTCACATTTTCTACATATCCTGCATCATCTGCTTTTTGCACAGCAAAAGCTCTTTAAGACCTCATCTGAAAAAAAACTCTAATATAAGCACACTTATTCTGGTGACAGAGCAAATGAGCAATTAAGTGATATGTTTATCTGCAGGGTCTCTACTGCTCCTCATTAGAATTTTGAATGATCAGAAGAAAAAGCTGATTTTATAAAACCTGGCTTTGCATTCCATGCATAACACAGGAAAGATATGTTATATCAGTGTTAATATTATTAGATTATGTTAATATCAATCAGTTTGTAAAGTTGCACCTGCTTCTGTCCAATAAACAATATAAAAAGACATATTTGCCACAGATCTTCATATGAAGATAAAAAATAATAATTAAAAAAAAAAAAAAAAAAAAAAAGAAGAGCCAGGAGCATCTTGCCCTACCTCTCCATTTTCCTATGGAAGTATTTTAATACCTTTATTAATTTAAGACCACCCTCTGTACTAGATAAATACCTAATTGTCTGGATTTTAGGCTCAAATATAGGCAATTCATTCGTTAAATCACTGAAAATTATTACAAAATCTGCTATTACTTATAGAATATTTGAGAAATATAAATCATACAGCATTTTCTATAGAGAGTAATCATGCAAAAGCAGAAATAGAGAACTAAGTGATTCACTTGCAAACATGCAGAAAATTGGAGAGGTGATTAATATAGTAGATTAGGCAAGGACACATGGAGACATGCAGTTTCAGACTTGGTTTACCTTGTAATAACAGGATTGTGTATACCATATAAATGCTCTTTATGATAACCATTATTACCATTTTCCATACTGTAATAAAATAAATACACCAAGAAAATCATGTTAACTTTAAGATGCACTATGTACAGTATGGCTTCCAAGACATGTAAATGGGTGATGGTATTATATGCAAAGGTAAACTGTTTCTGTACAATAAAAGATTGCTTTTCTTTTGCAACATTCAGGAGTTATGGAATAACTATGATCTTAATATTCTACAAAAATTAACTATTAAGATATTTCTGTAGAGTTGGATAATGTAATGTAAGGTCTGTTGAAACAAAAAATGTTACTTCTGTTGAAGTAACAAGTTAAATGAAAAACATAGGCCCTCCCACCTGAATAAAGTAATTTTAGCAAATACCAACAAAAATGTCTTACTTTTCCATGGGTATAGATTCGACACTAAAAAACACAAAAAAGGAGTTGTTAACTAGACAACAAAGTTAGGAAGTAATTTCAGCTGTACATGACTGTTTCTGCTCTACCAGGTTCTGAACGTGTAATGAAAAATGAACAGTGTGAAATTGAAGGAATGCAGTGCACAGGCTAACTGAACAATGAGCAAAACAAGGAGCAGAAAAGAAAACAGTAAAAACAAAACTGATTGGAAAATATGTAAGAACAGTTATCATAAAGTAAAATGCCAAGTCCCTGAGACAGAGGAACTGCAAGTGAAAAAGGAAAGACTAGTTAGGAATAACTAAGACAGTAAGGAAGTCAATTATTAAGTCAAGATTACAAAAGAGGCATAATTCACCCTAAAAGGTAACTTAGCAAAGCTAATCATTTCTACACTAGCAGATATTTTTATATAGGATGTACATTAAGCTATTCTGAAGTAAGATTCTCATAGTCAGAGCTGGCAATATCTACAGAGTCATGGCAAGTTGAGTTCATCAAAGTTCAACTGCATGAAGCACTTAGCAGGAACCAACCCAAACCTGTACTATTTCACAAGTGCGTGCAGATCTATTTGACAGCACAGAAGATTTAAGGATTATAGCACCTTAGGAGAGATACTAGAAAAAACATTTAAGCCCATTTTCCATTTAGCTTGCTTAGAAGCATATACTTACTCATCATACACATCCTCTGTATCCATTCTGCGATAGTATTTGGAGAGTTTCACAGCAAAAATTATGGCAGGAATTAAAAATATTGAAGAGCCTCCCAAACCAAACCAGAAGGTATTCTGAAACAAAACAAAAACCAAGATAAAAAGATCACAGAGAACGGTTACTCAGAGAACACAGTAGAAATTATTGCCACGGGTCTATGCACCCTCTGAGGTTCCTTAAACTAGTGAGAAACAGAGCATGTTAAGCACTTCCACAGTAAGTAAAGCATGAATACTACTATCTTGCAAACGTAGCCAAAGAGAACACCAATCAAAGATGCTCAAATTCATACAGGCATAATGCCCTAAGTACTAATTTCAACTTAGTGTTGGACTGTAGTGATTTAGTCTCTCAGCATTAATGTGCAGCCATATTTTTTCTCTTTCTTGATATTTTGAAGTTGTTATCTGTGATTCTTTAAAAATCAAAGCTTACAGCACTTTCTTAAGGTTCTTTTTAACTTATTTAACTTGCAAAACTTATTTTATCATCATACAGGAGAGCTGGGTTACAATCAGATGTTAGAATAATGATTTTTTAAATTGGATTTGTAATAGCTGGAGGCATTTTGACTTATATGTGACTCAGCTAAGTTCTATCACAGTGAAAACTGTAGTCCATCTACCACTGGATGGCCAGTTACTACCCAACGAACAGAAGCTCTGTAACTTCTGAGGTGATCCATCTGGCAGGATAGAAGATTTCATGATAAATAATTATCAGGGTTAGAGTAGTTTTGATTGGTTGTATGTACTGCTAGTATGATTATTAATTGGCCAAAATTGTGATACAACAAAGTAACAGATTTAGGTGGCTTCTATGCATGTTGTTCATAGAGTGACCCAAGCTGGAAGGGACCCATATAAATAGAGTCCAGCTCCTGGCTCCTCACAGGAGCACCCAAAAAGCACTTGTTGCTTATTCTGATTGTATTACATGTTGCTCTTTTGCAGGATGAAAAAGCCAGCATTTGCCTTGCATACTGCTGCCAAGTCTACATTGTACAGAAATGATTCAAGATCAGCCTGTTGCAAAATAAATAAATAAATAAATAAATTCATTTTATTTATTGATGTTTGAATTGGAATAAATTTACTAAGAACAGTTAATTTTACAGGATTCTTGCTAATTAAAGCCTAATATTAATGGAAACATAAATCAAGTCCAGCACTGGTTGATTGAACCAGACTGGAACACTCTTTCCTTGAATGGTCTGGATGTGATCCTTTATCACCATGCTTAGAATGGTCTAGAGGAAATAATTAAATGTAGATTTATGTTCAAAGAATTTCCCATTGGTGCCCCGATTTTGAGTAACAAAAAAGATTTCTTACCACAGAATCAGTTACATAGCTGCATAAAAATATATCTACTGCTGTATCTATCACATTGGCAATAGGTTTGCATGCTGCTACCTCCATGGCAATCTGAAAGACATTAAAGAAAACAGTTGGAGGTATATAACAGGTATAAAATAAGAATCTCACATCTTGCTTACAGCTACTCTTAATGCTCACTATATTGTTGTCTCTCACTCTCTTTAAATTCAGAATAAATGCCAGTGGGATGTTCTATCTGCTTTATAAATCTATTTTGTAAATCTTTAAATTAAATAATTTTATAAATACTTAAAACATCAGCTCAATTTCTCAAAGACTGAAGCTGAAGAAATAAAAATAAAGATGCTAATGATACTAATTTAAACTAAATAGAGTCAGGGTTCAGTACAACATAAGCACAAAAAGTAGATTTCAGGCTAGACCTGGAAAAAAGATAAAATACTAAATTTACATTTTATTTGTCAGTAATTTCTATTCTACTTCAAAGAAAACTATTTATAGAAGACAGGCTTCCCTCTTCGTACCGAGCACAAATATCTCGAAATTACAAAACACTTTATCAACATAATTTTTCTGTTATTACTATTTAGCTTCTTCACATTTTAAAAAGCAAAAGCACCTTACCGACTCCTTCACCCACTCAATGTATTGCTCAAAATAGCCAATGATGGTGTCCATGTACTTTTTTGTTTCCTAAAACCAGACAGAAGTAAGTGAACCGTGGAAATAGTTCCATGGCAATGTGAATGAATGTACTTGAATTACATAAACCTTACCTGGACAATAACTAGAGAAGCATTGTTATTTATGAGAAGCTGGGCAGCATTAACAGCACTAATGACATTTTTCACCTTTACCTGGATTGAAAGAGAAGGCTTTTAATATAAATGAATCTGTTTCAAACAGCTACAATGACTCTGTAGTCACTGCTCTTAACCCATCCCTTTGGTAAACCAGTAGCACTGTCCTGATAAAACATGACAAAACACACAATTTCAGAGTATGAGCAACCTTCTGACACTAAGGCTCAGCCTATGGATTCATACCCATCTGAGAAAAATCTCACACTCCTAAAAGAACGGTATCAGTGGTTATGAACAGCAACTTTCTTGGAACTTATGCAACTGAATTTATACACAAGACCAGCTTTTTCTTCTATTCTGTTTTTTTTTTGTTTGTTTGTTTGGTTGGTTGTTGGTTTTTGTTGTTTTTTAATTTTCTTAGGACAGAGATGCTTTCATCACCTGGGACAGTCAATCTTTGGGTCCTACAACAGTGACCAAAATCATAAGAAAGTTAAATTTAAGATTTTACTTAACCACAGAATTTAAAGCTTACTCTGTTTCATGACACATTAATACATACACATGCCCCAACATATACACACGAAGTGTAGAGGAAGAACTCTTTAATTACCAGTTAAAGTCTTACTGCTAATCAACATCCAGAAGGATGGACAAACTCATAGACTTTGTCAATACATGTGTAACCCAGTCAAGTTTCCCAAAGAACATACTCAAAGGACAGTACAAATACAACCTTTAACTGTATTTCTCACATAAATTTAAGGCTCAAACACCATATTTTTCTTATCATCACTTTAATTCCATGCCTCTTACCTCATCATACAGGGTTAAAACTCATATTCTGAAATATATCTGTTTGGTCTGCTGTTGTGAACGGTCAAAAAATCTTAAAAGGAAGAACTGGTGGGTGAGGGCCATCAAGTTGTTCTAACTTTGATCTTAAGTACTAGCACAGCTGTATTTTTGCCATAGGAGCCAAAGCAGGCAGGAGATGACAGAAAGCTTTGCTGCCACAAAAGTAATCATCCTGTTGCTTATCCTCCTCAGGCTGGCAGAGCATGAAGGCAGCTGGTTTCACTAAGGGGCAAGAACAAGCTGCTATTTACAGGGGAAACATGAGCTGCCCTGGAGAAGTCTTTGTACAGACCCACCTTCCCATAGTTTGGCTGATGCTGCAGGAAGCATCAGAAAGGAATAACTATATAAGAGAATGACAAGAAGGGAATGACTATAATGCTAATGTCACAGGACCTAGTGGGAGCAGAACACTGCGTATGAGCTGGGTAAGAATGTGAATCTCAAAGCTCTATTTACTCAGTTGTATTTTGGGGTTTTGTTTCTTCTTTGTTCTCCCACTCCAAAATGCCAGAAGTTTTGCTTTTGGTGACTCTATAAAAAAATCCTACCTTCTTAGTAACATGAAAGCACAATATGTGGAACTGTACTTAAGTCTATTTTATCACGTGATAATCAAGATTACAACCCATATTTTAAAAAGCATTCTTTTTTACCCCTCTCTTCTACAAGGCAGGGAAAAACAAGGTAAAAAAAGCTGTGCAGAAGAGATGTCTATATCTCTGTTACTACCTCAGTGCGCTAAATAGCTATGTAATAACAGAACAGCCAGAAAAAGTAAAAGCTGTACAGAAAATATACTCCACGCATATGTGGTGGATGATTTAAAACACATTAAAATGTTCTGCTGCCAGGAAGAAAAGCTTACCATAAGTTCAGATGATGTCCTCTTCAGCAGTCTAATGCTCTGATTTAAAGTGCTCTATTAGAAAGTAGGAGGAGATAAAAAATCAAAAAGATTTAGGTCATCACTACAGGTAAGAGACTGCTTGTTTTAACACTGTATGTATGCTTCAATTCTGTATAGGTGATTTTGTTTCTAATATGACATACCACATTATATATAGTCAATACAGTCATATTAGATTAAAACTAATATACTGTGTTTTTAACTGATTCGGTATTTCAACAAAAGAACTAAGCAGCTATAAATCATGTATTGGAAGACTTCAAATTAACTCAAACTACTAGGAATAAACCGAGAAAGATTTATTTGGGGAAAGAAAGAACAGTTGAAATCAGAACTGAGCGTTCACAGTACTCTGATATTGTGCATTTTTAGAAGGAAAAAAGCACTTACCCTAGCTTTAACATATTTCTTGACAGTCAGTTTTGTAAAAGGAAAAAGAGATGAGAATAATTAGGAGTTAATTAGAAAGAACAGCATAGAATCAGAGGCCTAATGCCTTTTTCTCTCTCTTTTTTTTTTCCCTTCTAAACAGGCCTCTGATAAGGGCAGTGATTCTATAACTGTTGTTAAGATAATCTAAAAGCCTTCACATCATGTAGAGGAAAAAGCCAACAGTTACAAGATGCACATACGAGACTCACAGCTGGATACTATACATATCAGTGCCTGGAAAAAGCAGTCAGAAGGAGCCCTTTCACATCTTGTATAGCATCAACCAAAAAGATTTTTCTTTGTCTCTAAGTGCTACTATTAGGGGGCTCCTGTTCCAGTGTAGGTAGGTCACTGCCAACTTCAGGAAATAAAGTGTAAAAGCCATAACTGCTTTTATTACAGAAGACAAATGATAAGGAAAAAGGAAAAAACAAGTCATTTAGGGTTAGAGTTTTCAAAAATTCTCCTGTTTCACCTTGCATTCATGTATAATCACAAAACAAACAAACAAAAACCAACAAAAAAGGAAGAACTCCTGATTTCAGACAGTATTATAAAGTAGTAGTATCAGAAGTAGGTTAAATATTTGTTAAATACAGATTTGAACCAGATTACTCTTTTGTGACAATACAAATGCAGTCTATGCTTCCATTCTAGCAAGTGCAGCTTTCTAAACTGTATTCAAGATTCAGAGATTCGCATTTTTTTACAAATATGTTTTAATACTGCTGTAATATTTTACCATAGCTTGCTCTAGTGGAACAACTTGCTGGCTATGAATCATCCGAATGTTGTTTGCATGTCCTTTTAAGGCATTTTCCAGTGCTCCTTTTGGCTGAAAAAACAAAACATTATGCACAATAGTTTCATTCAGGAAAAAAGTAAGAACTGCAGTACAAATTGCACGTTATGTGCTGCAGAAGAGTTAATGCTCACAAGAGGATATGGCAAATTGAACTCAACACAAAGATGGGAAATAAATCACCGTATTAATGATTCAAAGCTCAGCAAAGAAAGTACACATGTTAAACTGCTTCTCTGTATCATTACTGATTTCATAGAAGAGAATTTCCAGAGTGCACTGAGTTACTTTAAGCAGGGAAGAGGGAACCCCCTGTGCTGCTCTGCTCTGCTCCAGCCCATCCCTGGTGCAGGGGTGCCCTCCACTGGGATGAGTGTTCCTCACTGATGCTCACTGCTTTTGCTTTCTGCAGTATGGACAAAGTTCCCTGAGTTCAGAGGGGCACAGAAGTTTCAACACTTTCAGTCAGTAAGTTGGGAATGAGCCTGTGAAGGGCGTTGTTCCTTTTAGTGGCTTCCACTGATAAGTCGAAAGTTAGAAACTGTTAGAACTGCAGGAAGAGCTGCCTTGAATGCAAGTCCAGACTTGTGTAGAGATGAGACCTCTTTCAGGAAAATAGATTTCAAGATATCTCAGCCAGGACACCCTAACAGTGCAACTTTCTACTGAGAAAATCTTCAGCAAATACTTTGTAATGATCTGGTAAATACAGAATGGAAAGGGTCATCATTTCACTTTGTTGCAAATGTGCCTTTTTTCAAAAATTATCTCAGCAAAAGATTCTAGTATAATACCAGAGGAAACAAATGATTAAGTGAACGGCCATGTCAATTTTGTTTGAAAAGAGAGTAAATCCCGGGGCAGTGCTGTAATTGAGAATGAGAATACATCTGCCACAGTACTTCTTTCTCTTCGCTGCTGCCACCTACTCTGAGAGCACTATCTTGGTGTAAAGCAGAAAACATTTTCCTGGTTAGGGCCTATGCTTTTTAAAGACTTTTTTATTTTATTTTTGGGGTGCATATTACTGCAACATTTTAATAGGTCCTCCTGCAGCTCTTCCCATCTCTGCCTATTCCTTTGACAGCAGTCTGCCATGGGCTCTATTTCTGTCTTGTCATTCTTTCCGAATGAGAGGGATAATGAATCCTTACATACTTTACAGATACAATGACCTAAGAAACAGTTGTATTGTAAATCCAAAAAGCTAAAAAACAATTTAGCTGCATGACTGGCAGATGTTGATGCTCAGTCATGTTCACTTCCTGGAAGTACTCATGTGAGCAGTTATTTCAGGTTCTCTGTTCTGAGAGATAAGGGTGCTCAATACTGTGGTAAGGCTACAGAGCAGCTTCAGTGTGCTTTCTACTGACAAGCTGAATCCCCTTACCTAATAATAACATCTGCAGGCAATACTGCTCCCTCCTCCACATTGTGACATCTTAATTTGATTTAAGGGTTTTGGTTTTTTTTTCCATTTCCCTTTCTAGTGTTAAAACATGCATTTTGTTTTGCACAGAGCACCAGAAAATTCAAACTAAATGCTCAGAGTTAACTCCAAAGGTTTTTAGACCAATTTATTCTCACTTCTAATGCTTCCTTTAGATTCTGCTATAAAAGTACAATGAAAAGCCAATCTACAAATACAATGTATTTTCCTTCACTGATCTAACTGCAGACCTAACTAATTACCTTCAAAGTGACATCTCAGGAACAATTCTATTAAGATACAACATATCTGAAGATCCTCAGCTTCCACTTAGAAAATAGCCTCCCCAGACAAAAGCTCTACACCTTTAAAACAGCAGAGTAAAAATGGAAAATGGAAGTGCAGCGTAGACAAAGCTATTGGTATCAGTTGCAGTTAGGAGAGAACCTAAATGGGCAAACAGGTAATATGTGAATCACTCACTGTGCTTAGAGAATAATTACAAAACAGAAAAAAGACGAGTGCAGATCTGGCAGAAAATAAATGCAACAAGAGTGATCAATTTATGTAGAAACACAACAGTGACCTTTACTAGTGCTGCCCTCTCCCTGGAGAAGGGATGAAAATTTGATAAATTCTAAACAGCAAGGTCTCACTCTGCTGTCTGTGTCCTTCTGTGATCCTAATGACTGTATGAGTAGTACATATGCAGCATAACTCTCTCTACCATACCACAACACAGGAATTTGTCTTGGGCCAGAGCAAAGTAATCCAGTGCCTGAATGGCAACTGAGTCATAGATTGAACCTCTGATTGAACATCTGGAGAAAAGACCCAATCAGCCCCAGGAGCACAGATGAAGGCAGTTCATCTGTGTGACTGGAAGGGGTGGAGCTGGGCTCAACCCCCTCTTAGACCCCGTCTAAGGGCTGACTGCTGCTGAGGAAGGATCTCTTGTTGGAGATTCCTCCTTTCTGGAGCTTTTCCCCGTGAGTTTCAATCTCCAGAGACAGGTGAGCCTTCCACCTTCTTCCTTCGTAACAGCTCATTGCAGTGGTCCTGTTGCCATTATACCACTACAAGTGTTCAAACTGATTCTCATTTTGAAAAACAATTAGAAGGTGACCTTGACATACATACAAACAAATCAATTGAGTACTTATTATCTGTTAACACAGCTGTTTCATTTTGCACATTCATTTGTGGGTGGGTAAGTAAGTTGTTCTAGCTTTTCACCAGTGCCAATGTCTACGTTCAACAAGCACTACAGAACAGACAGGATTTCTTCTGTGAATTTTGCTTAGTTCCCAAGAGTCGTCTTAGGAGCTACAACAGTGTTCATTTCCTTGTAAAATCATCTGCTCAGTAGCCAAAAGAAAACTAATTTAAATCCTGTTTTCCATTGTGATCTAAGCAATTTTTCTGCTGGCTGGGATCTAAAGCGTAGAAAGCATCACAGGAAATAATACAGTGGGCTTAAATGATTTCTTAAGGAAATATGCAAATTGATAAAATTCCAAAGCAGAAGTTGTACAACTGCTAACATATAAAACTCAAGAGTTAGCCTCTATACAATACTGTTTTCAAAATTTTTCCTTATGTGATAATGAACCGAGTATATATGTCCAAAGTACAAGACCTCTCCCATACAAATTCTAAATATTTGGCTATATATAATTAGTAAAATGAAAGTAATTATGTATTATTTTATTAGTGAATTCAACTTACCAGTTGGTCTGCTCTTGCTTCTAAGTCATTAGCAAATGACAAAAGATCAACCTTGGTAACGCTTTTATTGATCTAAAACGAGATATGAATAGCACACAAAGAAAAGAGTATTACTGCACACAGAATGCACTCAATCTCATCTCCTACATCGTTCATCCTTTATTTCTTCAAATGTTTAATGAACTTAACTTCTGAAATGCTTTTGCTCCAAATTTCATGCATCTTCAATACCTCCCCTTCCACACCAAAGCAGATATTTCTCTATATCACCCATTGCTAAAGAAACATTTATTTTTATGCTTGTTCTAGCCATCTACCTAGACTACAGTGGTCTCACCTCTGTCAAATATGCTCCAAAGTTTATCCCTTCTATTCCTGAAGAGCTGAAATTCAGAAGATTCTCTTTCCCAATTTCATCCAGCAGAATGATTTTGCTGAGGTTTATCTGAATATGTTCAATTCTAAGTGCTACATCTTCTGTATACTGGGAAGGAAATAAAACACAGACGTATTCTGCATCTGGTACACCTCTATACCCCTCCTCTCATATAAAAGCATCTGTCTTTACTGATTCATCACTTCCATGAAGAAGCACACAAATAACTTCCCTTTTGCTTAAGTCTGATTAGCTTAATTAACTTTGGCAGAATCCAGGTAAGGTCCATCCCTTCCCTGCAGTATCAGCACAGCCTGTCCATGCCACATTCTAACTTACCTGTTCAGCTTTCATAGCAATGAGTTATTCTCTTCCCAGCCTACACCACTGTGGACATTCAGACAAATTTCAGTCACTCTTACTTGTCATTGTATAATCATTGTGTATTATAAATACATTGTAATTATATATACACATGTACGTATACATACACGTATATCATAAATAATTGTATATGATTTGGAACAGGGACCATATACATATTCACTGTAGCTGCAATGCAGGTCAGTATTACAGGTAACCAAAAATTAGAACACTCATGTATAATTACAGCTTAACTGAAAATATTTGATTTTATCCCTCTCTTTTCTACTCCAAAGCTGGAAACACTCAAAAGCATAGCACATTGTATCCAAGACCACTTAAATATGATTGGAATTCCTTTCGAATTAGGTTGGGCAGTTCTTGTCTCCTCGTAGAATGCACTGCATATTAACATCTAAAATCTTTTATATGATTGGACATACTATATCATGCTCAAGACCAAAGACCTCTTTAGCCCTCAAAAATATTCAAGAACTCACTCAAACTTTCCTTACTTACCATACTAATATTCAAAAATTCATTGATATTGAACAAGTGTTCTAGATGAAGGGAAGTATAAATTCCTTTGTTTTCCTTGCAATCACTACAAAAATAAAAAGATACATATCAGCCTGAAAAGTCGCCCTAAGAACAGAGGGCAATGATTAACAATATTTTCACAGTTTAACAAAAATAGCCCCTTAGAAAGTGTTCAAGCTATATTTTTTGAAGCTTTGTCTATAAGAAAACAAGTAATTAACAATTTTTGATGGTCTCAAAGATATGAAATAGTATTTTGAAGAGCTCAACTGATGCTGTTAAACCATATTACGTTAAGACCATCCCTAATAACTCATTGATGGAAGATCACTTTTGCTAGCAGTCTATCAGAAAACCAGAACGTTTCTGATTTCTGTGTATACCTGAAATACAAGGCTAAACAATAACACAAAACCCAGGTATAAGTAGAACTAAGTCTTGACCCATAACTTCACATACCTGTACACTTTTTCAAAAGTCAAGTTAATATTTGGATTTTTAAAAAGAATGCCAGAAAGATAGTTTTTCCAATGTTGATTCAGCAAGTAGGGAGTATCCAAAACCTAGGAGATATAATTCAGTGATGTTACTGTAATTCTGTGTTTTCAATGCATGAGTACATTTCTATGTGATCTTTTGACACATTTCCACATCTAAGCTTATCACTCACTGATGGAAATAAAAGCAGAAGAGTAAACTCAAACTTCCAGGTGTAGAAAGTGAATATTAAAACTCCATGTCACCAAGAAATGCTGAACTGCAAGAAAATTTATCTCTAACAGAAGATGGGCCTGCAGTATTTACACTGCAAAGCAAATTAAATAAAAGAAGATGAAAGTCTCTGTTCAGTGTGCAAGTGGAAAGTAAAAACAGATCCAAACTCACTTGAGGTGTCCCATAAAAAATAATATACCATGTATAACTGACAAGACTGTTAAGACTTATAGGGAAACTATTCATTGTTTAATAATTTGAATACGAGTAACTTCACCTTGAATAAAGTTTTATCTTCAAACGGCTCACAGACCAGTTTTTCTATATTTCCTCCTGTGACAAAAGTAAGTACCACTACAATCATCAGCACCCAGGAGAAAAGAAAACTGAATCCAACGCCACTGAAAAAGAAATAATTAAGATAAGTTTTTGTTTTTTTAAGAAGAAAATATACATACTTTGGGCAACAGTGAAGCCAATGATTAGCAGCTATTGTATCTGAAGAGAATAAGACCTGGCAGAAGGCAAGATGCTTATATTTTTCAACAATATTCTTGCTGTCTGAAACTTCTAATATGATTCAGTCCTGGAAAGTTTTCAGTTAGAGTGCAGCTAAAATAGGAAGACTCACCTTTGCAGTTGGCAAGAAAACGCCTTAAAGAGTTAAGGGAGACAAAAGCTTATAGATTTATTTTTAAAATCCAAATCTCTAGCCTTGTGGTCTCAAAAGGGTGTTACATAGATTTCAGATGCAGTCTTCTGCATACAACATAAATGATATTTATTAAACTCCTACTGGGAACTTCCAAGAGCAATCTGATGAAGTTATGTGTTTGAAGCCCCCGCATATGGCTTATTTTTAAAATTTATTTTATTTTGAGCAACCACTTCAATGTATTTTAAAAAGCTATAAATTCCATTTGTACTTTCAATTATTTGATACACTTCTGAAGTTTCCAAATGAGTTTACATAGATATTTACTACTTATAACACTTGTCATACAAGAGTAGATTCAGAGCCTTTATCTTCAGTTACAATCCTCAAGGAAAGAGCAACCCAAGGCCTAACACTGTACGTTAGGTAGATGTTTATGTTCTGATTATTTCAGAACATGTACATTGGTAATAAAAATTCTCTTCATGTACATGTCCTTCAAAATCAATTATTGAAAAAAAACCTTTCTAGAAGTACCTGTACGTATTTTCTTTTTCACAAGTGAAACTTACGCCATAAGAAAGTTTCCTCCAGTGTTGGAAATGCAGCCTCTGGTTGTTGGAGAAGCATGTTTATCATAACCACAGGTTCCACATAGCAACCCAAGATAGTAAAAGATCACAATTAAGACCACCATGCAGCAGAGAATGAGACAACCCAGCCACCTAAGGAATAAAGCCAAATTGCCTGGTTATATGCAAATAAACAACACACTGAAGACCTGAAGAACACTTGTTGGGAAACAAATGTCAGCAACAAACAAACCATCAATTCCTACACCAGCGTACATCTTGGGCTAGGGATCCAATCACTGTTTGATTACAGACAGCTGCTACTGAAGGGTGGGGGAACAAACCTTACATGTGTTCCAAGGTCCAGCTACTATATGTTGCTTGTACTGTAGTGACAAACTCCAAGTGAAGCAAACCATGAGAATCTGCCTCAACTGTGTCAAGTGGTAATTCATTCAAGAAACAAATGAGAAAGTTATGAGTATGGATTCATGACCGGTCATAAAGTACATAACTGCTTTTGCTGTAGGTCTTACTATGTTTTGCTCACTGTATGCTGGGCCTGAAGTTGAAAATTACTTTATTTGAAGCTGTTAAAACCTAAGCTTTGTGTGTCTGTTCTGAAGCGTTTTCAATGAGCACTTCATGAGCAGTTTATGGAATGTGATCAGGAGAAAGATGTCAGATAGGAACTGAACTTTAGTTCTTATTAATAAAGTCATGTAATATTTCCAAGTCACATATATGGAGCACGTTCATTTATTCACACATTTCATATCTTCTCCTAGCTTTTTATCCTCCCCCAATTCCCTCTGTTCTTTCATTTTCCTTTCATCATCACCGTTCCCAACTTACAGTTCTTACATTCCTTTTCGAGGTTCATCAGAAAAATTTAGCAGGTATCAAACAGGCTAAAGGAAAGGCCCTGACTACAAAAAGGGGTTCCTTAAAGTTCAATTTCCTCACTTTCAATTAACACTGCATTAAAACCATTAGCACACTTATTCTGTAGCAGTGAAGCTGATTAATACACAAGCAGTTTTTGTTAAAGGGTCAATAGAAATGTCAAAATGTAGGGAGAACTTGAGCTTGAGGATTGAAACAAATCCTAGGCAAAGTCAATAGTGTGAAACAAAAAGCTTTATGCTTCAAAATATGAAATTATTTTTCAGTTATAGAAACCGTACTGGTATCAAGTAGAAAGAATATGTGTAATAGACTCATGCATTTGCAATGACAAGTACTACATCAGTACAAACAATCAGATCTAGCAAGCGTGAAGCAAAATCTTTGCTACTACTACTCTGCAGTAGGAAGTCCAGCAACTTGCCTGCAACTCAACACAAAGAAGTCCACAATAAAGAAGTGACCCTAGCGTTATGAAACTATCTGTTTCTTCATGTATTACATCTTCTGACATCTGTCCTTCTTAAAAAAGATAGGAAAGCCTGCAGAGCAGAAGTCACTTCTTGCTCTGTACTGGAACAGCATACAGCTTGGCTATGTGCAGTCAGGGCCTTTACCAAAATACCAGAAATGGAAAGTTGCCCTATAGAATATCTTAGTTTCACTCTCATTGTATAGTCATTAATAAATCAATATATATAATTAATACTTTCGATGCCCTTAGAGAACATTAAAATACTATATTAACACATTAGTATTGTGTTGGAGCATTAACTGTAGGTAGCACTTCAATCCTGTGTTATTTCCCATTCAGTATGTTCATACCTGTAGAAATCGTATTGCTCCACTACTGGAAAATAATCTTGAACATATGCTTCACTCTGTGTCAGATATATTGTCAAATCTGCTATAATCTTCTGAACAGGGAGAGTTTTTGTAAAGTTACTGATATTAGAACCAATGGATTCCAGCACGTTTTTGATATCTAGAAGAACAAATGTATTGCATTGTTACAGATTCACAGAAGAAATTTACATTCCATGTATACATTATAAAATGCTATTAAGCCTTTCTGCACATATAGCAAGGCAAGCCATGAAGACAAGCAGGAGGAAAAACTGAGCAAGCAACAAAAGCATTTAGCTTCAAAGTAATACAATGGCATTTTAAAACACACACTTTATATTTAGCATTCAGTTTAATGATGAAGGATGTAGATGTTGAGCCAGAGTTTTCTTTTCCTTTTGTTATAATGAATGTGTTGCTTAACTTGCCAGCTTAAATCTTGCTTTTCATGCAACATTGCAAATGGTAACGCTGAGCGAGACATAGCCACTAGGTTTATGGAAGAGAAGATCAGAATCTATTTAAACTCCATCCCTTGGGAATACAACACTGAAATAAATTAGACTGCCTATACTGATAATCTAAACCAGTTATTTCCAATCTTAATAAGATTACTGAAGTTCATTCCAATTAGTTAGCAACACTCTTGAGATACAGACCAATTAAGCTAGTTTTTTTTTCTCACGTTATGAAGAAACTCTGTGTTTACAATATATGTACACATTATTTAGATACACAAAGACATGATTCATTCACTTATCATACATATTTTTTATTTGTAAGTTGCAATTTTTGTCTGCTCTTCCCCTTCTGTCAACTTGGAGAGACTGCAGAACATTTAACTAGAGGCTGCTACTTGATAGGAGGCAGCACCTTACTCCTCCAACAACTCGACACATTTTCAGGTGTGTGTTCTGATGTTTGCTCTTCCAATCAAGTTCAAACAGGCATCAAAACATTCTTTAAAAAATTAACAAATGAGCATAAAATTTCTCTAGTAGAACTACTGGTTTTGTATGATTTGCTAATGAAACTCAGTTTTTATAATAACAGAACAGTGCAGAAACAATAATGGATAAATTAGGATGGTCTGTGTTCATGGATATCAGCAGTTATTGAAAGTGAGTAAATCTCCGTTAGATTTCCTAATGAAAAGTACAACATCACACTTTTAGAAAACTGGCTCATCTTTAGGCAAGTTCACACAGTATACTAAGACTGTACACATACTGTGTTTCATTTTGCCAAAAACAAAAGAAAAAACTTACAAGGAACAGCTGTATATTTATGCAGAACAGGTCCACAATGCAAGAATAAAAATTAAAACAGATTAGTATACATACTTTATACTACATTTCAGTCAGTGTCAAGTGTCCAGGAACTGTCAAAAAATCACAGCTTAAAGCCAGAGTAACAAAGCAATAAGAGAGACATTAACACATATTTTTCACTTCCCCTTTTCCATCCACTACATTTTAATACTGCAGCAGGCTGTATTAAAGTCCAGGTAGTTGTTTTGCTCTTGTTTGTCTGTTTTTTTTAAACAGCACACAGCTAAATACATCATAGATACACCCCTGGTCACACCAAATTAGCCTTTCAACCCAGAAAAGTAAATATTAGTGTGCAGTTGGGATCTTGCTATTCTCATTACTTGAGGAGTAAAATGTCCAGCAAACAGAACTCTTCCATGAAACAGCACATGGTCTATTTTTATATTTTATTTAGGGTTTTACACTGGGACGTAATTGCTTGCTGTACTTTCCATGGCATCAAATCTTAAAGGAAGATTTAGACTTAATTTTTGATACCCTTTAGCCCAGGAAATATATTATCAATAATAATAATAATAATAAAACACAAATGCATCAGTAACCGACGCAAAAGCATTAACATTAAAGAGTTAAAGTGAAAAGGCAGTTTCCATTGTCCTCACCTGATAAGATGTTCTTCGTTTGATTCACTACTAAGTCTGGAGTATCATTAAATGCTGCATAACCCTAAGAATAAAAGTTGGAAAAATTAGAATAAGTTTCTCATTGCCAAGCTGCTTGCAATATTTCCCATTCTTACAAGGACTTATAGTCCACCCACAGTAAAATATATATGCGGTAATACCAAGAACATATCTTATTACTGCACATTAGAAAAAGTCAAAGCAGAATATAAAGTCAGATGCATTTCAGATTTCATCTGCTTGCCAGGATATTCCTTACAAAATATCCACATTTAAATACACGTGTCAATCACAATCTTCTCAAACTTTATAGTACTTTTGCTTGACAGTTCTCACTCCTACAAAACTAACACACACATAGACTCACTAAATGAGTGACTGCATACCAGTAAAACACTCTGCAATTCTATGCCTTTTTAACATGAAACATTTGCTGCAAACAACGTGATACAGCTACCTGTGATAACAATTCAATCCATCTCCTTCAGTGAGAAGGGAAGAGAAAGGATTAAAGCTGCGGACACCAAACTCAGTAGCTCACAGTGTCAGAAAGAAGATACTGCAGTGGAAGCTTGAAGTGTTTTCCTGCAAACCTGATCCCTTCACAGGGAGGAAAGGGTGCAGGTCTCCAGCACACAGCCTGCAGTCCCCTACAGTGTCCTTTTATTCCTAGCAAATATCAGATTGCTAGGTTTTTAAACTGCTCTAACTATGCTGGATTTGCAAAAATACTAATAAACTGTATTAGATCCACTGCACCAGATTTAAGAGTATGCACATTTCAAGATAATGGGAGTACACTACAGCTGATTAAAAGAGCATGGATTTTTATTCTTTTATTATTATTATTTTGAACCAAAAATACAGAGCTTGCTAGCACACCCACATTTCTGCCTTCTTGCTTTTAAAAGATCCTTCTTCCAAGCAGACCATTAGCTACACACTTTTGATGTGTAATATTCTGGGGATGTAAAGCACTGCATTCATAATTTTAAACACTAAATCTCAAACAATGGAATAATATGGAGAGATAACTACCACAGGGCACAATGAGGTGGGAAAGGGAATTCTGCTTGGGAAAGCCAAGGGAAAACAACAGATACTCATGCATCCTAGTTTATTAATTAAGAGGTTACAAGCTTCTCATGAAACATACCTTCTGAACCAGGCTAGAAAGGTCTATTTTAAGGACATCGTTGACCTTTGCAAGCTGCGAGCTCACACCCGGCAACTAGGAAACAAAAAGCATTCTTAAATCACATCAAAGTAGCAGTCTAACTACTTGACTCAATTTTTTCAAAGACAGGAGTGAGGGTAAAGAAACTAGAAAGACTATTCGTAATAGAATCTTTGTAGCATACCCCTGACACCTTTGTTGTACAAAAGGAAAGCTTAACTTCAGCATTTTGGGGAGGGCAGACTATTTTCTTGCATATAGCAGCACTTCAGTGTAGCAGCTTGACACATATTTTATTCTCTTCTATGCAGAAAATGAGAACAGGGACTGAAATTACCCAGACACACAGAGTTAGTGAAGGTCACTTATCTCATGAGTGCCAGCGCATATTGAGCCATTAACTTGCAGAGATACTAGCAGGCTTATTCAAGGCAATCACACTGTGAGTCGGAAAGCATTCTCTTACCCCACTGAAATTGGCATTAATGTTCAGTTGATTTAATGAATTCCTGATGATATTGCAGGTTGAAGCAGCCTGAGCTGCAGTGCATGCAGAATCATTGAGGGTGTTGCTCAGGTGCATTTTAACATCTGTCAAATTTGCATGAAGCCTCTCGGTGCCTTCCTGCAAAACCTCTACAGAGACGCTCACATTTTCCAGTGCTTCCTTCGTTTCTCTGATTGCTGCAAGAATGCAACATCATTTTAAAAAAACCTTTAGTTAGAAACTAGATACCAGTTCAGGGGGAAAGTATGAATACACATGTGTAAACACTATGAGCTACCTGACAATACTGATTTAAATGATCTTTTCATCCCTCCCAGAAAAACCCTTTAGCACTGAATACGTTTATTCATAAAAACAGATCCCTTACATTCTCTTACAAACAAATCAATGTGCTCAACCTACTTTCACTGAGATTCTACCCACTTCTCAGATTATTCTCTACTCTTTCCTTCTTCTCACCCGGTTGTTTTAATAAAGAATTTCAATGTTTGGTTATTAGAAATCAAAAGAAAGCCCATATCCACAAAATAGTATTTTTAAGGTCAGTTTAGTCCAACTCATTACAAGGCTGCACGAGGAAAGGAAAAGAGATCAAGTTGCATCAGCTAAGCATTAATGCGCATTAACATTTGTCTGCCTTTAGATTTTGTCTCAATCACACAAAACAAAAGAACACTAAATAATAGTTTTAAGACAAAAAACCCACACAAATACAACTAAAAATGCACAAGTGTACAAAAATAAAGCACACTTCACACAACACAAGGTTCTAACTTTTTTTTTTTTTTTTTTACCTTTGATAGCCCTTTCCACTTTGACTTCAAGACAAATAAGAGAAATAAAGCAAAAAAGGAGAATGATGATGAATGAATGAGAAAGAATTCAAAAGAGAATTCATAGGTCAAAAAACCCACAAAGTGACTCAAGTTTAAGGTTGATTTTCACTTTATGGTGTGCACCTGATCCCTGAAGAAAGAAAACCTTCAAAAGAAAAAAGAATAAAGGAATATTTTCTCTAAAGGGAAGTGAAACTAAGCACAAACAACATAGATCTCAAATGTGAAATCAGGAAATGATGGCTGTAAGCACTCTTATACCAGGCTTGGCAGTGATGGAGTATGCTCAACCATAGGCCTGTCAAAGACTAACCTGCAAAGACCTACGGACAGATCTGAGAGCACAGCTTTCCTAGTCTCCTTTATAATCACTGGAAAGGGACAACCACCTGAAGTGGGGAATGCAGATTTCATTTGCCTTCAGTGATTGCTGAAACTAAATATCAACAACGGCACTTATGTCTTGGTTTACTTTGCAAACACATTTATAAATCTCAGAATATCAGACAACCTCAGTTTTAAAGAAACATCAAAGCATGTCAAAAAGTTACCGAAAAGTGGTAAGTAGAACCATGGTACTACATAAAACCACATGTTCACTAAAAAAATGATGTCTGTCTCACCATGGCAACAGAATATCAATAAAGAACATGTACATCTTTACCTCCTGCCATTGTCAAAGCTGCGTCAAGTGCGGGACGCACTTCTTTCCCCAGCTGTTCTTGAACTCTGCTACCAAGCAAAGGTCCAACATCTGCAGCACGGAGAGATGAAAAAACCATCACATCCTAGTTCAACTTTAACCACCTTCTAGTATAGGTGCTATCAATCTCTTACTGAACCAAGTACACATAAAGTACTAGAATTTTTCTAAGGCCTGACTCAGTTTTATATTGCAATTACTACTTTTTATGGAAACAGGCTTTCATCACAAATAGTCTTAACAAGGTCTAACATCTGACAGGAATTTTGTGGCACACTCATTCACTACATGCTGTGGTTCTGTAATGCAAGAAAAAGAAGGAAATAAATTCATTTCCTTTCCCCCATTCCTCGTGTGTTAAGGTGACCCACAGCCCAGACCTGCCAACCATCCTCACTGAAATCCCTTAAGCGTGTTATGCATGGCTGCCAGCTGGTCCCTCAGCCTTCAGTGCTGGCTTCAGGCTCACACAGATCCACCTCCTCCCTCTGAACCCTCCTGCCTCACTGCCCACAAACAGAAATCATCTTAGATCAGCAAAAATGAGAACAGGCGTGTGCAGAAGACAGACAGATGCAGAGCTGAGACTGGTGAAGCATCTTAATGCAATGCATCATTCAGGTAGTTGCTGGGTCTCCCCTGTATTCAGGTTACAGTTAGCAGCTCTTGGAGCTTTTGCTCCTGATGAGATTGGAATACTGAACAATACAGAAGCATCCATTAATGTCAAGACTGCCATTTCTAGCTTGGGATGAGAATTTTTATCAAGCAGAAAAGACTTCCAGCATTTCCTTAGGGTGGGCAAACCAAATTCATCTACATTTCTCTTGAGGTTTATTCTGCTGTTGATTTCCTTTTAATGAAATCCTTTTGTCCTCAGGTGTCACACACTTAATTCTGGTATCTTCATACTGTACAAGAAAATAAAAGCTACCTTTATTTATTGATGAGCACTCTTATCACAGATCCAGTTAGGTTCCCATCAGCCAGCATATTAAACTCACATTAAGCACAAATAAATATTTAATCTGAATTTTTGGTTTGAAAGCTAGAAGCAAGTACTTGAAGTGTAGATATTTATTTATCTTTCAGCTGCTGTTCTGGTTTTTAAAGACTTAAACAATGCCCAGTTTTTCAGACCTGAGTGTTCTTATGTGGAATTAATTCATAATACGTGCAAACACTGCTTTGGCTACTGCCTTCAGTGTGCTTTAGTAACCCTTAATAGACACAATGACTTGAAGGTACATCAAGTTTGCTGCACTGAAGACTGTCTTTATAACATTCTTTAAATCTATACCAAAGTATAGGCTAGGACTGTAAAGTTAATATCTTTGCTTCCAGCAATCCCGTTCACAATCAGTTTGATATTTCTGCATTGCACCTCAAGCTGATGTGCTTAATAGTACATGTTAATAATGTATACTGAATTCTAATCTATATTGAATATGAACTGTTATCATCATTTTTGAAAAGTGATGCTTAAGTTCTGAAAAAATTCAGTGGTTTGATTGTTTCTGTTTATTGAGAGGTTTAAAAGGTGATGCCTTCTACCCTGACCGTACTGAAGGAGATGAAGCAATTGTATTTCAAGTGTTATTTCTTGCTCTTCAACTGCTCATCCTGAAATGCCAAATACAATAAGCAGCTTTGGAAAGAAGATAAACGTGTATCTCAACTTGTCGCTGAGTAAAGGACAAAGAGACAACAACAAAAATAAACAAACACAGAGATCTATCAGTTATTGTAACCACAGCAACAGCTAACAGCTCTTCTCCTTCACGTTTGGCTCCACAGTCAAAAACTCAATAATACTCTAAAAAAAATCCAAGCATTAATGGTTACTGAATTCTTAAAAAGGAAAAAAAATACTAGCCCAATTTATTCTGTGATTTAACAAAAGACTTATTTCAGAAAATAGTACAAATTACACCAGCTCCAAGACATTTTATTGGGAAAGAATCTCAGGTTTTATTTTATTTTATTGAGAGTCTCATTTAACACTAAGAACAGTAATTATGTTTGCAAACCATATAATCATAACTCAAATTTCACTTTGCATTACGAGCTGTTTGCATTATCTTATTGAAGGCTTTAAATAAACAACACATCACTAACCCCCTCTCCAAATCAAAGTACTTACTATTTAGGTCAGAGAGTGCTTTATCCTTAGTTGTGTTGTACTGGCTCACCAAGTAGTCAATTTGCTGAGGAAAAAGAAAAAAAGATGGTATGAAAAACTATTAAAGTAATTGGGAAAAAAAATGTAATACTTTCAAATAATGAGTCAGAAATTGACATACTTTGAAACAATCCAAATATTTGTGCAGTATCCCCTTTCTCCTTTCCCCCATATTCTGGAGTTCTACTGTTTTCAGTTAACTAAATATTTTAAAACCCTGCTTGGCACAAATGCTCATAAAAAGATGTGTTTTACTGGGAAATGTACGTTACTGGAATATCCCTGGGGAAAAAGACTCTACTTAAAAATGTTAAGTAGCAGAACTGTGCAACATGAAGGCTTCCAGTCAGTCAGGCACAGAACATTTATGCATGTCTTCATCTTTCTCATTTGATTTTCTAGTAAAAAAGATGATTTCTCTTGAAATGAGAATCATGCTGCAAATCTATGGGATAGTGGTTCTGAAGCAATCCAAAGTCCAGAGTGGCTTTTATATGGGGACAGCTTTCAGAGTTTCTCTTACAGAAGAAGCTGATCATTCTGCCTTAATGCAAATGGTTTTGACTGACAAACAGATCTGGTCCAGTTGCAACTTGGGTTCTATCAAGGCACTGTGTCAATATAAAACATCAACTTAGCTACCACCAGTTCCTGGTTCTCTACAAAAGGTTATTAATTAACTACCCTAAGAGGAAATCTTAATACAGGTACGAAAATATTTTGATTAATTTCTGCACGTTTAAAGTAATGCAGTGTGAATCCTAACCGAGTCATGCAGAGGCTAATATGCACAATGGGCTTCCAGTTTTAAATAGAAGTGACTCATGTGCACAGAAGTGTATTTGGCTTGCAGCCTCACATTTTCAGTGGAAAGAAGAAAAAAAGAAACTAAAAAACACCTACAAAACAACCCATACATCATATAACAGTGGATGTAATCATAAAGTAGGAGACAGACTTTTTTTTTTTTTTTTAAACAAAGGGAGAAAAGAATAAAAAGAGTTTTCTTATCGAGAAAGCTGTAGGCTTTTTGTGTTGGTTGGTTAGTTTTCCTAGACAAACCTGAGGACTAACACTTTGTACATCTACAAGTCTTGTGCTTTTTCAGCAATGTCATAGACAAAATGTGATTCTGTGTAACTAATAGTGTTATCATCAGCATTCGCATAGTCTGCTAATCTGCTATGACAAGGACTCTTTGCACGTGACTATTTTCAATTCCCCCTATATGTTATACACCTCATACTCATGAAACAAGGACATCAGTTAGGATTTCAGAGCTTATAGTCAATGAATTGCATTCCATAGCTTTTTAAAGAAACGGAAATCCTTATCTTCAGGAGATTCTTACATGTATGTGTGACTACACATGATAACGATGTACCTCATCTGCCAAAATGACTTGTAAGATGTATCCAGTGATTGTATAATCAAACGCAATCAAGTCCAAGAAAAATTAATAATTCTGCTAAGAACTAAAAACCTACAACATAACTGAAGCTTTGGGGAACTCCTGGTGCAAATGTTCAAGTCCTGACACTTAAATTCCATAGTTCTAGTGTTTTTATCAACTTTTTAGCTAAAGCTTGCTTTTTCTTTTTCCTATGTTAGGATAGTTTCTTACATGTAACAACATTTTCTACTCTGATATTCCCTGTCATATGCCTATGACTATAATTGCTCAGTGAAGAGGAAACTAGTGAGTTCTGAGGCCACTGGTTTTATCTTCCAGTGCAAGCTTTCCTTCTGTGCCCCAAGGCAGCGCCAGACCCACAAAAGGCATCCTGTCTCAAAAGAGAGTTTCTTGATGTAACCTCCACTTCCTGACATATACAAACATCACCTGATTCTCTCAACACCATGCCCAAATTAGTAACTTTATACAGATCAACTCCCAGTATTGAAAAATTAAACGGCACGACCCAGATGCAATATCCTCCAGGAGTCTAACTCAAAAGTTGCTCTAATACTTACGGTCATGTGAAAGCTTCTAACCACATTTCATTGACTCTACTTTGTGAGAATGACACACAAAGAATTAACACCACACTGTGGTTGTTGTTTATACCAAACAGAAAGAAACAATTATTTTCTGCAGTACTTCTTAAGACTTCTCCCCTCCCACCCTCGTTCCCTATAAAGAAAAAATTCTTTACCGCTGGTGTGTCGTTAAGGAAAACTTTCAGATCTTTAAAATTACTGTTGACCAGTTTCTTTGCTCCTCGGATTTGACTAGTTAAGTGTTGGTTGGCAGCATATGCACAAAGCACTCCAACGCTACAAAAAATACAGATATAATATTTATTAGAGTGAATGCCTGTCCTAACATTTTAGATGAGAAGATACAATAAAAAGCCCCTAACATTAATAAAATAAAGCTCTCCCTAAGTGTAAGCTTTGTCTTTCTTACTATGATTTCTCACATCTACTACTTGACAAAGTAGAGGAATTAGCTGTCAGGGTGCTACTAATTCAAATATAGAAATGAAAAAGCAATGCTAACCCAGACTTCAGAAGTTATAAATTTACAGACACTTGCACATCTGCACTGACAGCATCAGCAAACATGTAAATTGTATGCAGCTTATAAATTACACTCTTTCACCAGTATCACTAATGCTGATATAGCCAGAAGCAAATGCTGATAAAATAACTATGAAAAGGAATATTTTACATTTGAAAACTTCAGCAACATTTACTCATTATGGCTCTATTTATTTACATAATTACATACATCTCTTAAAAATAGTTCCTATTAGCTCTAAAAAACATATAAACATTTCCTGATAATAAAACAAAAGGTGGGAAGCAGACTTCCAATCATCATTGCCACTAATTTTTTCCTATTGGATCATCCCCACTGCAGAATTCTAATCAGAACATGGTAGATTTGCACAAACACCATATAAAGAGGCAATTAAAAATCCCATGAGAGCCTCCAAAATCTTTCATAGCATACAAAATACTTAGTTGTTTTTGTTTAGCTTTGATATAAAATAAACAGAAGCATGATTTATTTTGTTTGTTTGTTTGTTTTAAACTCATCTCATACTCACAACAGCTAACCTTTCAATTGAGAACAACCTTTAGCAGTTACAGGCACCAGGAGACCAGCAGAGTGGCCTCAAGTAGGGATGCAGTGGTGAGAGCCCTCAGAGCAGGCTGAACATGAACCCACTCAGTGCTGTTGGGTTTAACAGGCAGACAGCACAGAACCACTCATCAGAGGTACAATACATCCCCAAAAGGAAGAACTGCCTGGAGCCTGCAGGCAGAGGCATTACAGATGTCTCTGGATGTCACATTAGTTCAGTCCCTCAATTTGCACTACAGTGTTAACAGCTCAACAGTAGCAATTAGGCAGTATCCTGAAAGCAAACATTATGGACATCCAAACATGACAGAAGGGAGTCACTACCACAGAAGGCTCTGGACTCGTCCCATACTGACCAACTTGGTGTGCTGGCATCAAGAAGACCTAATATTTTAAAACAGGCTTATTGGATATAGTGTACTATCTCCCTACTGGGCAAATTACAGTAAGTAAAGTTCCTGCTCCAGATAATTTAAGCTTGAAGGAAGCCATAATATAGGCACTCAAATGAGAAATGAAATGGTGGGTGGTGAATACCTAGAATTATGTGATACATGCATCTCAGCAAGACAGGAGCAGTCTGATGAGGCTCACCTCCTCTTTTTATCAGTGATCATATTTTAGTTACCCCAAACACGGAGAAGGCTTGCTCTCCTGCTCTCAAGTACTAGACCTTTTGCTGCTGACAAACACTCAGTAGGAAAAGTTTGGTTTCAGACCACGACACAGAAGAGATGGCATAAATATATGCTGCTTCTTGTACCGAAATTTCAGTTCTGTCTTTAATGCTGGCTACCAGCTACCTTCCCCAAAGAAGTCATTAACAAAGGGACACCAACATTCATCTTACTACTTAACTAACAACAAGAAGCAGTTACATTTCCAACATATCCAAGCTCTTGCGCAGCCATTAACATCAGCTACTACCAAAGGACCATGAACTTAGGATGCACAAAATGCCAATAACCTGAGCAACCTCCAATGATTTGCATTTTGCAAATCATCTGCATTAGGGACACATACAACATATAATTTGTCTTCTTTCTACACTAAGGCTAATAGTTTAGAAAACATTTTTCTGTTAAGGTAGTCAAATATTTTTCTTCCTCCTCAAATCTGAAGAAAAATTATCTGAAGCTATCAGGAAAAGTAAACATTTGTGTGTCACTCTGTGGACTTGGTTTATAATGCTATCTTTGTTCTTTGGCTGCCACTGTTTTTATGCCTTTTCAGCATTATGCTCACAGGCTAGAAAGGTCAATTTCAAGCTAACAAAACAGTACTTTGTGAGATTTGAGCATGATCATTTTTCTCTTCAGTCTCCTAAATGGAAGGGGTGGGAGGACACAGGACAGAGGGAGACACTTCATACAGTTGATGCACCCAGAACAACCGCAGCTACATTCTGAATGTAAGTAAACAAATACACAGCATGAAAGTGGAAAAAAAAAGTGTATTTATTATACAACTGAGCCTTGAGTCAACATTCAGTAAGCAGCTACAAGGAGAAAGGCATAAAGGAGGAACAAAAAGGACATGCCTCTTCTATAGCACGTGAGAGAACTGTTTAAACAGGCTCCTCAGGAGACGGATCCTCCACACTCAGCTCCTAGTCAGGTGTCACAGAGATACAGAAGTCACTACTCCTACAGGGGGGTCCCTAAACCTTTTCTGTAGCTGTGCTTTCTAAAAACATCCAAGTTACAGAACAGAGATGGAACTGATTTACATGTTGGGTAAATGGCACCTTCCTCACCACCGAATAGCAAACACAAGAAAGTAGTTGATTGGAGCTTCCAGTACTAACCTGCTCACCGCATCTTTTGATTAAGGTTGATTCCCAGGTTCTGAACAATTCGCATTTTCAATTCCACACAGCCCAAACGCTTTCTATGAAGCCTGAATGAGGGATTTGCATAGTACCAATACTGTTTCCATCCCATCAGACTTAGCTTTGTCTAGCACATTGTATTTAACAACCACAACTTCCTACATATAACTACAACTTTAGAAAGGAACTTAGAACCACCACCTCTCCAAAGGACAGAAAACTAACCACATGCTTGTCTGTCCTATCAGCCAAACCACTTTCTGTGACTGGTATTAAGTTTGGCACTGGGACATATACTTTCATTAAAAATAAATAAAAATGTCCCGATTTTGTATGGCAATATCAATGTAGGAAAATGGAATTACAAAAACCATAATGTACTTCTGATAATATACATAATGCTCTACCAAGAGAAGTATGTCAAACACAAAATGCATCTTCTGGGAAACATAAGGCCTATGTACTTTAAAATAAACAACTCAGTACATAATCACAACTCTTACTTGCTTTCTTATACTTCTTGAGGAAACCCCACTGTAACAAGTACCCTCTGCCTTCAGAGAGCCCATCTCTGTAGAACAGCTTTTTGTTTGCTTTATTTAGAAAAAAAAATTAAAAAGCTGTAATCTTTTTCCTTTCTTACAGCTTCTCATTAACATAAATCCTCATTCTGATATCCAGAGCACCATCAGTAGAAATGTGAGAAGAAATGTTCCTCACAAATAAAATCTGCCAGCTGAAATCTCCTAAAATCTGCATTAATGGCATACACAGGTTGGTGTGAACTGCATACTTACACAAAGAAAAGCCATCCACATGTTGCCAAAGTTTTCAGGAGTTGTTGCCTACGTGTACTACCTATTGCAAGCTCTGCACTCAACATCCTTCCCCTGCTAATACTCTTCCATCGCGCATTTGAGCTTTCTTTCCCAGCCAAGAAAAGACAGCTTGGATCTATCTCGATGTCACCCAGTAGCAGTACAGATCATTCAAGTTCCTGCTCTTTTGGCTGTGTTTATGATTATTCAGAAGCATTTTACTTGTTCAGGATAGAACTCTTCTGTGTTACTGTCATGGCTTATGTATGAAGCTGTGGCCCAGTTTTTGAGAACTGTAGTTCTGAGAAAAACAGCTACAGGTATACGTTCCAACTGAGTTGAAACTGCAAGGTGACTGGGGAGAAGAGTAGAAATGCACCCACAAGGAGACTTAGGCTGAGAACAGCACATTAGGTGGAGAAACAGGTACCTCTCAGGCTATCTTTTCTGCGTGAGGTGAGTAGGGAGGAAAGATGGCTACCAGCATAACAATCCTTTGTATTTCAGCACAGTAGTAAGCAAGCTGCAGGGGATTTAAATAGATCCAAGCATAGCATCCTCTCTTCCCTTATTAAAGAAGCTCTGGGAAGGGCAGCAGGCTCCTGCTTTGTGTAGATGTGTACTGGAAATTTGAGAGCCAGACTTGTCTCAGCCAGGCTGAGATCAGCAATGTGAGCTGTACAAAGCCCCTCTTTGCCTTGCACAGCACTTGCAGCATTATAGAATTAGCTGCAAGTCCTATGGGATCATCTCTGCCCGTGGCAGCCTGCACATAGAGCTCAGGCCAACTCTTCCCTTGGGGTATGCACCTGATATTCCCAATGCCTGGTGAGTTAAAGAAGCAGTCTCCCCTGCCCTAGAAAACACGTTACTACAGCTCACTGATCTCCCATTCGCGACCTGGGGTTTGCTTAAAATCACAATAACAGCTGGCAGCAAATGCACAAGTTAGAGACTGACAGAGGATCTCTTAATGCAGTCTCTGCTGACAGGCAACATCCCCTCAGGCACTACAACTCCAACACAGTGTCCTGAGACAGGATGTAAAGGTGCTGGCAAGCTCTGTCAGCTCCCTGCTGCTCCAGCATGCCGAAGGGTAACTTCATAACACATTTTCCTTAAGCACTCGGAAGAACTTTTGCCCTGTAACTGTGGCAGGGATGTATCACCTGCTGAACTTTTTGGCTTTCTGGAATTCAGGCTGCTTAAGTGTCATGTTTGTCACAGACACCTGGCAGAAAAGAGCATGATCTAATACAGGCTATCACCAAGCGCTAAGCATAAGGAAGGCCTTAATTCAGCATGACAGACAGCAGTAAAACAAAAAAGAAATCAAGGTTACAGTGATGTGACAAGGTAAGTCCCACCAGATTGAACACTCACATAGTACAGAGGAAAAGATGTGATGGGTATTTCGGAATACAAGAAAATAAGAAAAACAGGCAGGTGAAAAAATGAAGTTGAAGGATATAATAAATAAATAAATAATAAAAACCCCAGCAACCTGAAAGCAAACAATGTACTTTGAAAGTACCTACAGGGAAAATAAAAGCCTGGGCTGCAGTACCTCATCACCCACTACATGCTCAGCACAGAGCAAAAGGATGCAAATATTCCTCATGCCAACAGCATAAAAATGTAACTAAACTCAAGCATTTACAGTGAGCACATTCATGGCTTAAACAATTCAATCAGTGCCCAGAATAAATAAATAAATAAATAAATAAATAAAACCCCAACTAATAATAATTAGAGCTTATAAAAAAAATCTATCGGACAGCAAATATAATAGGAGGTCACAGAATGGCTTTTCTCACCACTACGAAGAACAAAATAGTACATTGTACTTCAGGTTCTCTATAAGATAAGCTGAATATAGGACACAGTATCATTTACTTACGAGTTTAACATAATATTCTACAATTGCCACTTTGAGACTGTCAGAAGTCTCATTAGTGAAGTTCAGGCTTACTTTTTATGCTCCATATCTGCATTCCTCCCAAGAGAACACATAACAACCTGGGGATATTGAAGGCAGTAGCACTTTTAGAATGCAGTTGTGTTTTCTTTAATAAATACTGATATTATTTAGCATAATAAAATCATTTCTTCACCCATAGGCTAATACAGTAACATAATATGTCACATGGCACTGCAAAATTAGTGCTATACCAAGCTTCGCATTGTTTCATTACACTTGCCTTATTATTAAAGAAGCAACAAAAAGAAATGTTGCAAAACAGCTCCTCTGACAGTCAGCATTTTTCTTCTGTCTTTGATGCATTTCCCCACCACAGTTGTCACAGCAACGACACATACAGAAGCAAAGTCCCACAAGAGGCAGTAACAAAATAAATATCAATCCCAAGGCTGCGGAGACTATAAAACCGATCTCATAGTAGATGGCCTGCAATTCAGACAAAAATAGTGGTAATAGCAGGTATCACACAATCACTGCAATCATACAGAGCAAATTAATAACAATTAAACTAAAGACTAAACCATCTATTACATCTCTGAGGTTACAGGCCCCATGTTTTTGTCAATAATGGACAACTTTTGCAACAAAAATATATGTAACATTGCAGACACCAACTGCTAACAGTTATTTAATGAGATTTTACTAGGTAGTAAGCTACAGGAATACATTCTAGGCAAGAAATATGCTCACATGAAATGAATGCAAAGTGATGCAATTGAAGTAGATTAAAAATGAACACGTTAGATTTCTTGGACTACAGATCTAATGTTTCCCACATCTGTTCCCAAAAAACCTCCATAAATGTCAGCAAGTCTGCCTGGATCAATGCTGCATTGGGGTGGGAGGGTACATTGTTCTCTTTTTTAATCAGGTATGAGCAGAAAGATTCATGGGAGCAGCCAAGGAATGTCCTTCCTGGATGATGGATTGCAATAGCAGAGTTTTCTGCAAACTCCAGATGAAAAAACTGCTTAGGGACTGAAAAACTAACAGCGTGAATTTTAGGCTCTCTCAGGTAAAGGCAGTTATCCTAGTGCCAAAAAGCAAAACATCAGCAGCTAACAGCATGCTTTCCAAACCTGGATGGAAGGAAGGATGGAAAGAAGGAAGGAAGGATGGAAGGAAGGAAAGCCTGCAATGCAGTACCCCATCAGCTTGAGGCACAGCACCTGCAAGGTGGTGCAGCCTGCTGGGGACAGCTGCTGCAAACACAGGGCAGCACTAGCACAGCCCCAACCAGGCCAGGTAGGTGTCTGTGCACAGCTGGGCAGCGTGGGGTGGCATGTCCCAGCTGTCCCTCCTGCCTAAGAAATCTCTCTTCTCAGATCTTTACAGTTTTGGGAGAACTATCATGCTTGTACTTCAAATCCTCCTCCATTTTACAAATCTGCCAGCACAAGGTCAGCTTGGTAGTAAAAGGATGAATCTGGGCTGCATATTGTCCTGCAAAATAAGTTACAATTTCACACAAGCTATCTATCATGCTCCAGTTCCAGCTTCACTGACGCCCCTCCTTGCAATCCCTAATTACCAACTGATCCAAATACAGCAACCATCACCATTAGCAGAGTTGCAAATTTCTGACCTAATTAGCAATTCTAGGATGAAATCTAGCTTTTGTGTTTGTTTGTTTGTTTTTGATTGTCATTACTATTAACTACTGGTTTTAAGCTGCTATCCCTTCTGAAGAACACAAACTAGATACTTGGAAGAACAATATGGGCATTTTTCTGAAAGAATTACACAGTAACCCATAAAAACATTCCTGTTTTATTTTTTTAGTTAGCTGACACTTTAGAAATTATTCTACGATGCACATTTTAAAATAGGTTAGATGGAACTGAACTATAAAAAAAAAAAAGCATAAGAAACAGTTGTGGATGTAAGAGTAGTGCAGATCGACACAGTTAGTTTATTGTCAAAGCCATACATCTACCACATAAGACATTACCTGGAGTGTCAGGACAACATTTTCAGGCTGTGGAAGTCAAAACAAATGGAGAGTGTGTATAACAGGCAGCATGCACAAAAACAAACCGAGTAATGAATAATTAACCACAATCAAAACAATTAACAACACAGAAACAATAACAAAAAACCACTGAAGTAAAATAATGCATAGAAGCACAACTGTGTAATTATACAAAAAATCACATACAATAAAATACACAGCAGGTAATGTCTGGTTTCCTCTGTAAGTAAACAGAATCTGAGATCTGTCCAACAAATATTTCCATTTTAGAGAAGAACAGATCAGTTCTTCCTGTACCAAATATCTGTTTCCTTTAATTCCCAGCAATCACAAGGCTGGAGATTGCATTTCTTTGAGGTTTAGTGGTTCCTTCAAAAACTCCACCAGTCATAACTGACCTGTGATATTCCTGACTAACATTTTCTTTTCAATGCTAACTTTATTTTGTCATAAGTGCAGCAGTTTCAGTAGCAGTTTTGGGAACAAAACATTACGCACCAAATTCACATTCAACTAATTATGAAGATATCATAAATTACAAAAAAAGTAACAAAGAAGGCATTCAAGAAAGAATGGGGTAGCGTATCTAAAAGGTTCTTAATTCATTTTTCATCTGTACTTCAGGAAAACACTAGAAGTGAAATATTCAGTGACAGGAATTTCTGAAGAACCTATTTTCCCCTTTGTTTTCACAATGAAAACAGAACGTATTGCATTTTTCCTACTGATCTCCATATGACAAGTTCACACCTGAAAATGCTTTCCCTTTTCTTGTCAGCAGAAAAGCTAAATAGGTAAAACAGCAGACCACTCAAGCTGAAGTCTGCTGTGTGTGAATCAGAAATGTTTGCAAGTTGTAGTCAAATTTCTTGTTCAGCATTACACATATCTTCATTGAACTTCTACTGTACAGTTTGCTTAAAAGAGTCACAATCATATGTGGTACCATTAAATTCCCTTAAAAATATGGTACCACATATTTTAGCAAGCCATCTCCCAGCAGAACTAAGGATGTTACAGCAGCAGCAGAAAGCTGAGTCCCTGTGAGCACACAGCAACTGTGCTCAGCTGTCAGGTTATCCTGGCAGCTCAGGGTCCCTGCCAGTGGATGGTAAGGCATCTACACAAGAGTCCAGCTGGGATCACAGGGACACACAGTGCAGAACTGGGGAGGGCCTCTTGAGTCACTAACACATTCCACAAATTGCTTTTTAAAAAAAATGAGAGAGAGAGAAATGAATGGCAGCAGAAATTTAACAAGATAAATGTCAGAAGCAGTTAGATTTCCTATTTCTTTCAATTTCTTGATGAACTAGTGAGGCTTCCTCCAGTGTGGGTTCACACATGGCCCACTTCGCCACTGCATCTGTGATAACACCAACTTTTGCCCAAATAGTAGTCTTTTCCTCCTGGTGTTTCTTCTCCATATATACATATTTATTAGGAGTAATCACACCCCTTATCAATTCTTTTCCTAAGCTAAAGACTAAAGACTAAAGACTTCCTAAAGACTTCCACTGCCCTCCGGAGACCCACGTGTTTCCCAGACAATCGTAATAAACACTTCCTGAGCCCATCATAGTCCAAATTCATTTCTTCTGACTGAACAATCAAACTCGAGCAATGTTTCCAGCCTCTTACTCGCACTTTTCAGGGATATTCTCATTTCCCTTCCCCTGCTGGGCACTCCTCCAGAGGCACATTCACAGCCACAGCTATATCTTCATGCTACATCTCTCTGATACTACTGGCTTCTGAAAGTCTCTCCACTTGTCCTGATTTATTCTTGAATTCATTTCAAGGTTTGGATTGTATTCTGGTTGGAATTAGGTCCTATAAATGGCCTACATCTTCTTAAGCACACCTGATATTGTCTCTGCCATCCTATAATCGCACAGGGTTTTACCAAAATACTTCAAATACTTTAACAACAGATAACAGCTGTTAGTCTCAAATTTCTCTTGACTTACATAGTAGTTAATAATCACTGCATCCAAGTTTGTGTATACCACTTACAGTCTAACACTTTGCTCAGGGACCCAGCCAACACAGCCCACTCCACACTGCTCTCTAGGAGTGCCTACACCACGGACAGGTGTTGCGTTGCTACAGCAAAGCCCATTAGATAAGCCATTGGATTCCCAAGAGCTGCTTGATGCAGCAGGGGGACAATACCCAAACACTCGAGTGTCATGTAGAACGTATCAAACCCCTGGAGCGACAAGCTTGCTGTCAGAAAGGCATAGAAACACGAGGCCTTCCCACTGCAAATCCCCAGGTCATTCAACTCATCCTCATTCAAGGCAATAGATTAATGCCTGTATGCCAAGCTCCATGTTCATCTGCCTGTCACAATGCCATACTATGCTCACATGGAGCTATTTGTACAATGCGTGCTCCTGGTTATGATTCCTACTGCAGGAACTCAAGCAGTGACACTGCTTCAAAGATGGAGCACTATCCTCAAGAACAGCCTGAAATCAGACCCAAGCTCTGTTCTACTTCCTATTGCTATCAGACATCCTAAGAATTTCAACTGCTACAGAAAAATCACAAACCTAAAGAGAGAACGGAGAGTATACTTCATATGATTAGCACACTCTGAAAATACCTTATCAGTAGACTATGGAAACTTAGTATGACCACGGCACAGGAAGCAGTACATAAACTGAGCTTTTTGAGGAAAATAGCTAACATGAGAACCGAGCAGTAATGGCTCTCTCTATTAAGCATTTTTTTAATAAAAGTGATATTTTTCAATTCAGAGGAGCTTCAACCTGTGCATAAGGACAGAAATCACATTATAGCTAGAGTTTATAACGGAGCCTAAACTATGTGTTGTTTCTTTACACTAACATGAAATTTCCTCTGTGACATTTTTGACAAGTTTCAGTCTCATAGCTTATATAAACCATCAATCTTGTTACCCTCAAATTTCATTCCCATATCTTGTTGTTATAGCTTTAAACTACTAATTGTTTAGAAACAAAACTGAATTTCAAAGTCACTGCTTTCATTATTTTATGCAGATACACATAGACAATTTACCTTTTGATAATCGCCCTGTGCATTTCCAAACTTCTGCTGGGCTAGTTTTCTGATGAGATCTGAAATAAAGCAAGAATATTCCAGAGTTTTAAGCAACAGACATTATAAAATCAGAGGAAAGAGGATAGTATGAATTCTACTCTTTGGCAGGCAAGATGCAATTAAGAATAGACACGCACAGGATCAGCAAGCACATAAGTCTTTCCATAAACTTGTCTAGAATCAACATTTTTAACTGACCATGTATTTTATGAGATCACGGGAAGATAACCGAGGTGTCTATCAATTAAATCCCCATGAAATGCAGTGAAGTTTTTTCTCGGGTCACCTTTCTGTACCTTAGCAACATTACTAAAAGTTAAGCACAAACTTATCAATTACTTGGACAAAGTTCTGGGTGTCAGCACTGCTCCATGTTTATGACAAGGATATACATATATAAATATATATATAAATATATACATGAAATTAGATTCATAGATTCATAGATACATTAGGTTGGAAAGGACCTACAAGATCATCTAGTCCAACCACTACATACATAATATGCAAACAAGCATATTAGCTATGACTTCTTGATTGAACAGCACAAGGAAGAAGGCCCTTATCTTGTCTACTTTATTCCAGTTTCTAATCTTCCTTGGTTTTGGGACCTACAGACCTTACACAAGAGTATACAACACAGCCAGAACAAATCCACATGGTACTGGAAGTGAAACTCCATCTCACTCACTTCTAACTTACTCACAATATAGACAAGATACCATCCAAAAAATGAAGCTGGAGTTTAACATCAATGCCACTTAACATCAGAAACACAACTTTGGCACGCTTATTTGCTGCAGTAAACCCCAGCAGCTGAAGGAATGGATCTCCTTTGGCGGACATCAGCAGCCTGCCCTCACAGAGGTATTACTAACCTCATGAAAACCATGCTGGGACCTGCGGCTGCTGGCCACAGGTGTGATGCCCTGCACCTGCAAGCACTGGGAGCTCTAGTTCTGCTCTCTGCCAGGCTGTACACAAGACGCCATGCTCAGATCACTGGGAGAAATGATGGACTGAGTTTCCAGTCTCTGAGGAAGAGGAAATACATGAGGAGGGAACACTGACCATGTTCACACAGAACTGGACTTCATGGTCCTAATGACCACCACCGGTCCCATCATATGGAACTGAAGCTACCTGAGAAAAGCCTCCATTCAGTAATTCTTCTGCAGATCTATAAATGAGCTATAGTTTAAAAAATGATTACTCACTTCTAAAAATACCCCAGCCCCAATAAGAATTTATTGTACACCTATGCAATATACTCAGTGCATTCAAGAGCATTGTGATCTCACTCTAATTCTGCACAAGTCTTACAAAAACAAATGCCCAGGCAGTCAGCTACCCCTGTCCTTGCCCCGACAACCCTACAGAGGGAGTGTGTACATGGCTGATCTGCAAGTTCAAGAGATCCCGAGAAGTTCCTCACAGAGAATCAAACACAACCGCAGAGCGGCAACTGCTATTTTCAGTGCGGCAAGGAAGGTTTTCCTTGCAAGGAAGCTATAGCCACCAAGATCGCATATTAAAAAATTAAAGTAAAAATCTGTTGATGTATCACAGGAGTGCCAAGCTGCAAATCATTCATAGACAGGAAGTGTATTTTAGAATGTGGGAAGTGTACTAGAAGTAGATGATAAAGGATTCCATAGTGAGGCAACCTCCTTTTTAAAAGTCTACACAGAAGCAAGAAGATAAGGCTGAATCCCACAATAACGGAGGTAGAAAAAAAACATCAGTAAAATAGGCACCTAGGTAAAAGAAAGGAGCTAAAATTCTAATAAACATGTTCAAGTATTGCTTGGCAGGGGCCAGCCAACCTGTGCCAACATGCCCACAGCATCCCTGACAACGTGCATTCCTCAGGGAGTTTCAGTAGCAAAGAGGTGCACAGCCAAGTGGGGCAGCACTGCACAAAACCCAAAATATAATGCACACTGACTCTGTCAGACAATATTTCATTTAGCATCGAATGCAGAATTTATTTCCTCTTCTTTAAATCCATATCCCTCCCAAAGAGGTAATTTTAAGAATGCTTCGGTGCAGGAAGCATAAAAAAAGAAAAAAAAAGAAAAAAAAAAGCGTTTTTCTCTTGAACTCACAAGCAGAAGAAAAGGCTAAAATAACACGTTCGTTTATGTATTTATTTCCCTATTTAGCACTATGCAACAACACACTGAAGAACAGCCACTGAAAATGGGTTTAAAGGTCCCTTTCAACCTAAGCCATTCTATGGTTCTATAATTCTGTGACCCCCTGGAGATCTTCCAGTCAAGCTCCTGGCTCAGAGCACAGCCAGCTATGTCACGTTGCTCAGCACTCAGTCCTGATCTCAATCATCTCCAAGCAGAATATCTATTCTTAAAACATAAAATAAAAAAATCCAACCCCCTCCGACCAACTGATACACCTAAATTGCTCAGAATATTTCTGATTCACAGTTGTTATTTATATTGTTATCTATACTCTTTCCATAATTTATACCTTGCCAGTCAAAAAATGACAGTACCTGAATATACAATGACAAACTGATACAGAAAACAAGATTTTTGATGCATTTTCAAAAGTTAGAGTCTCATAAGCCTTTTCATCATTAATAACAGCCCCTCTACATTTATAGTAAATAAGAACACCTGAAAAAAGGTACAAAAAGTTCCCATATTGCTTGTATAAAGTAGATACTAAATAGTAAAGGAAATGAGTTGTATGCCATACACAGCATAATGACTGCTATTACACAGTCTATTTTTTTCTTTTATTTTCAGAATGGGAGTCTTCCCTGGTGAATAAAGATTTACTACTTATATTATTTGGTAAATTTTTTTTTTTTAGAAACAATGTGAAGCTTCAGGATGTTTTTCTCAACAGGCAATGCACAGTAGTTGACCATTCTTTGCACTGAATTCACTATTTCAATAGCCTTCAATATCAACTCTTGGATGTAAGTTAATTCATTTGGAGAAGCAGTCTTAGGGAAGAACTTCTTTCCCTCGATAATGACCTGGAAGGAAGTTGTGACGGGATGAGAGTCAGCCTCTTCTCCCAAGTAACAGTGATAGGATGAGAGGCAATGTTCTTAAATTGCACCAGGGGAAGTTCAGGTTAGATACAGGGAAAAAATTCTTCGCAGAAAGAGGGATGAGGCACTGGCACAGGCTGCCCAGGGAGATGGTGGAGTCATCAACCCTGGAGGTGTTTAAGAAATGTATAGATGTGGCACTGAGGGATATAATTAGTGGGCATGATAAGGCTGAGATTGGACTATGTGATCTTAGTGGTCTTTTCCAGCTTTAATGATTCTGTGATTTTATGCTTTAAATGATACGTGGAAGTTATATATATTCCCATAAAAATGAATACTGGACAAATCCAAATGTGTAAATACTTTCAATTACTCATTCACACATCTGTAAGCATAAACGCCTCAGTGGTTTTGTAGGATCAAGAATCCCCCTCTCACATTTTACATGCATTGCTAGCAATCACATTTAATACAACAACGCTTAGAGGTTAAATGGTAGAGTGTCCTGTGCTCCCATGTACACTGCGTTTTCACATACACTGCTCATGGCAGCACAGTGAAGAAACACCACAGTCTACACTGAATTCCTCATCTCTGTGATTTAGACTTGCTTTTATGAGGAGCCATTCTTTCTCAGCTAGAACACCTCAAATCTAGCACTGAAATGCATTTTTAATTTAAACTGAACTAAGACAACTCTGACTGATGCTATTCTGCATGATGGGTAAAGTACCTCAGAGCCAATCCAGCACCTTTGAGTATGGTTCCCATTTTGAATGTAAAAGTGCTAGGCAAGTGTGGAAAGGAGTGGTGCCCTCTATTTTCAAATTGACTAGATTACTTCTGAAATCATGGCTTGACCAGCTGCACACATTGTTTCACAGGACCAGTAATCCAAGGATTTAGCACAGAACACATTTTCTCACTGGGGTTAAAGAGATTTACCTTGTGAGGCTCATTTACACTGCTAATTACATTATTGCTCTGCACTGTCTCCTTCCTGTTCCCATCACACATACGAAATGCCATCTGCCTTGGTAAATCTAACTAGCCAGATGAACTGTTCATTTACCAATGCAATTTGTGATAAAATATTAAGCACCACTGAGGAGCTCCAGTCAATGAAACAGTCATCACCTTCTGCATAATATGAGTGTCATGCACATCCAGACAATTACACTGTACTCTTCAGACAAGGAAATAATTTTACAACTAGGCTTTCTTCTTAGAACTACTCTACAGAAAAGGAGAGCAAAAATAACACAGATTTAAAAATAAACTGTCTGGCTACTAAGTCCCAACATAAATTAGTTATAAATGCTTCTTCCAAGAAAGCTTTTCAAATCTAGGTGACAAAAAACAGTTGGAATAAGACCTTTGGGAATGCTAAGCTTGATCTTCACTCAAACAATTCCATTGAGCCAGTTCAGTTACAGTGCAACTCCAGCATTAATCAAATTATGCCAGAAATTCATTTATCCTTTTATGCATAATGCAACATATTAAGTTTCTATTCTGAAAAAAACTTCAAGCAAACCAATAAGTACCATGACTGAAGCATTCAACTCACACTGAATGGAGATCTTTAAAACAAAAGGAGAGAATTATATTGATAATATACATGATAATAACTGCTTTCATACCATTTCCCATCACAGAATTTCCTCCCATTCCCCTTCATCTATAACAGTGTAAATGGACTATGCATACACTGCTCAGTTCAGTGTTCTTCTGAATATGGGTTAGTTTGACTCTATTTAGTGTTGTGAATAAACAGCAAGAATTAGTGTGAAATTAATGACTTAAAATAGCTTCAAGATTTTTTTTCCTCTCTAATTACGACTCAGACTATGAACTAACTCTTGCAAGTCCAAGAAAACCAGAAAAGCTATATAACATTTCAAATTTATTAGCAGAGAAAAAAAATCTTTTGGGTGTTCTATAGCAAATTCAGTTTACTGACATTTTAGAATACTTGTTTTGACCTGAGCGGAATTTTGGTTGCTTCCTCAAAGTTAGAAAGCCTTTTGCCATTGACCTTAATTATGGTCAGATTCAGTTTCCTTTGAAGAAGTCTCTTCCAGTAGGTAACCTAGGGTGCTTCCCTTTACTGCTGCTTAACTACCTCGTGGATCCACACACTTGCTGACTCTAGTCCCATGTCTACTCCGCACTGGTGAGGTCATTGCAAGCACTAAGTGCAGTTTTGGGTACCACAGGAAGGGCAAACCTACAGACTGCTCAAAGTAGGGCTACAAAAATGAGAAAGGATCTAGAGGGCAAGACACATGAGGAGTACATGAAGTCCCTTGATTTGTTCAGCCCAGAGCAGAGGAGGCTGAGAGAAGGCCTCATGGTAGCTGAAGTTCCCAACAGGGAGTAAAAGGACAGCAACAAAGTCTGAAGGAACAGCATGGAGCTGTGTCAGGGGAAGGGCGGGTTTGGTGTAAAGATAAGGTTCTTCACCCAAGGGTGATGGGCATGGAACAGGCTCCCAAGGGCAAGAATCACAGCCCCAAGCTGCCACAGTTAAAGAAGCATTTGGATAATGCTCTCAAAAATATGGTTTGAATTTTGGATGGTCCTTTGTGGAGCCAGGAGTTGGACTCAATGATCCTCATCGACCCAATCCTACACAAGCTATTATGTGATTCTATGATTACAATCTTACATTGATCACTTGGCTCTGGCTCCACTGCAAGACTATGTTGGACCATAGTAACAGTGATGCTAGGAGAACCTAACAAGCATATTGGTGCTGAGACTGACTAAAAGAGTGTCCTGTTGCATTCCTCATCCCGTGACAACTTTCCTATTTCTGCAGTCCAAGAGACAAACTAACTCTGTAGGCAAGACAGGAAACCGATGAGGTGAAGAGATCTTTCCACAAAACAGGAAACCCCTTTAGCCCACAGATGACTAGTCCAGCCCACACATTCACTTACATAGGTTAGTTCATTCCTTTATCTTAAACTAAGAGCAAAAATGTCTTTCTCAGATAAATTTCCCTGGCAACTTTTTGGCAGGCTCTCTACATAATCCCCTTCCCTTCTTTTCACGGAGTTATCTAGGGCACCGGGACAGGTTTCACTTCCATCCTCTCGCTCCTCAGAACTGGGATTTCTTATCTTCCTCCCTGAGAACACAACTCCTGAACAACACCAACATTCCCTCAGTTCTAAAACCCTCACACAAGACAACCTACTCACTCTGGAGGTAGTGAAAGGAAATTCTCAGTTCAATCACGTTGCACATTAAAGTGCAAAATACTATAATCTTAGAGAAACAAATAAAAAAGGTACCTTGCCATTGCACCTGGTCATTAACATATAAAATGATGCCCTAGAACCCAATATTCTATGGTAGTTGGTTGAATGGAGGTTAAAACCAACAAATACATACTAAATTGCCAAACTGTTATAACTTCTTACCACATCTGCAATAGCAGCCTGCCTAGTCACCTTCTGCTTTCAGTATGGTGCTTCCTCTAACCAATATGATCATTTCCCATTCCCATTCTCTGGCTGCGTTCTTCAATTAAACGATCAAAAGCATATGCTACATTCCTGAATTATCCTAGAGTACCCTGTTTCTGTCTCAAAATCCATCTGAGACAAAAAACACATGCATAGTAAATGCATCTAGTATCTTGTTAGACAGAGAGCACATACTGCTTTTACTCATAGGTGAAGGAATGAGCTACTAGACCACCCAGAAAAGAGCCTTAGCTAATAGCAGATGATGTGAAGGGTGATGTGAGAAGGTTCAGGCAACAATATGAAATAAGCAAAGGGATGCAAGATTAGCCATGAACAGGAGTAGTCTATGCTGAGTGAGATTTAATCAGAGTGCAGGTAGGACCAGGTGTGCCGCAAATGCTGGAGATGTGGAACTGCAATGCAGCAAGAGCTGCTGAGTGCGCGTGCATGCTGCAAATAACTGGGATTTGAAATGACAGACTCCCTTTACACTCTTGAGAGAAAATAGCACAGATTTACAAAAGAAACTATGCAGCACTGGATTAGATTAGTAACAGTCTGTGAATTCCATTCACGCACAGAAAAAGTTCCCTAACTTCCCCAGAGCTCTGATGAAACTACAGAAGTTTTACTAGTCAGTTGTTATTAGTCAGGAAGACCAAATAAATAATTTCAGTCTTCTACAAAATATCCTCACACCTTACAGCTACCCCAAACTGAATATATCCCTTCAGTACAGTTACACATTTTCATTTTTAGGCACATTCTGCTTTTTCACAACATACAGAGACAACATTGAAGAGCCTGACCAGGAAAAGGTTTAAAGACAAAAAATAGCCACATAGCTACTACATTGTCTGTTATAATACATCTAGAATGAAAGATCTCTCCTTTGAAAATAACCCTTGCAGAGACTTTCTAGCTGTTCTTTGCTACAAAGAAAGTTCTGTTCTTGTTGAAGTTTTGGAGAAAGAACAAAAGAGAGAAGTCTTTAGAAAAATCTTTGGAGTTTGCAATAAATTTGCATATATCATGCAGACACCAAGTCAAGTATAAAGCTTTGAAGAAGTATCCATGCAGAAACTGCATCATCTCATATTCTGAAGGCAATGAAAATTCTACAATGCATTGTTTGTGCCGCAACAGCTATTTTCGCCATTTATTTTGTTTGCAGTAGCAACCTAAAGTTCTCTCCAGGCCACCATCTGGTAAGGATTTACAGCAGATTACGAGCAAAGATTTAACTTGGTACACTGTGTATGCTTGTCTGTTAGAGCATACTGCAGGGACTTAATCGTTCACAGGTTGTGTAACATACAGGACTTTTAACTTTTATTAGAATAGTAAATATTTACATTTATGAACAAGAGCATTTTTCCTTCTCTTCATTTCTGTCCTCAGAAGCTCCCAATAACTGAGAAAAGCACAGAAAATCCTCTCTCTATATTGCTACCTTGAATCATTGAAAATATGAATGCACACAATTGGTAGTGATGCACAGGAGCCCTGCTGGTATCAGTTTTTAATTACACCAATGAGTGGCTTTCAGGCAGTTTTACTGCAGTTTCTCAGAATTTCTTCTCTATCTTTTTCCACTTCTGCAAGGGTCAAAATCTTCCACATTTGATTACTGTAGCATACACATCGGTTCAAAATATTATACAGATTACTCTTTCACTCAAAAATCAAAGACAAAGAAAAGGTTGCTACACTGAAGGAAGGCCTTACCCTTCTATTTGTTCTGTACGGCAGCTTTCAGTTGAGCTAAACATCCCAAATAATAGTAGTAAAGTAGTAAAAATATTCACAACTCTAATAATTGTTTACAGTTCACAAAAAATAAAATAACTGCTATTTCAGAGAACATACAGCTCTTGACTACTCTAATATGCAATACAAGTAAAAATTTAATTGTAACTCTTTTCAGACAAGCAGAAATATATCTGCACAGTGCAGACTAGTAAGCTTTTCAATTCAAACTACACTATCTGCGGCAGCTGATTTCCCTACTAACTTGTTTCATGTTGGTCTTTTCTCCCAGGAAAGCAGTGACTGAATGAGAACAATGGCCTAACGCTGCACCAAGTGTGGTTAAGATTGGATATTAGGAAAAAATTATTCTTTGAGTGGTGAGGCACTGAAATGCACTGCTCAGGGAGGTGGCGCAGTCACCATCCCTAGAGGTGTTCAAGAAACGTGGAGATGTGGCACTGAGTGATGTAGTTTAGTGGTACGATGGTGAGGGGTTGACAGTTAGACTAGGTATCTTAGTGGTCCTTTTCAACTTAATAGTTCTATGTTTCTATTCTTTGATTTTAATGGATTTTCACTCTTTTCACTCCCTCTCCACATACATTCCATGAATTAAAAGAGAAAACAAAGTCCAATACTACACAGGGAGATAAGCATGTAAAATTAAAATGGAGGGAGAGAACAGACAGCAGAACTGGTCTCACTGTCAAGCCAAAAAAGACAGGGAGCCTCTGCTGGGTAGCCTGAAAATTCACTCGTGATATACAGAGAATCTAGCTGACCCAAAACCTATTCTAACATGCTTCTTACCATACAAGACACTCAGCATTTCAGATGTCCTGACTATAATTTTGCTACCAGAGAGAGGGATATAAACTACCACTATATTCATGTGGCATGTTCTAAGACTGATTGCACACTGGGATCTGAAAGGCAAAACACAGACAAATTGATGCTCAAACCTGCTTTTCCTCTTAGCCATGAAATACTGCACAGGACAGCCAATGTTTTAGAGACACCAAGTAAAATGACTGCACACAAAATTGTAAGAATTTGTTTCAGTGTTTCTTCTGGTATACAGACACCACGCTACATTCAAAAAACTCATGTTACTCATACACACTACACATAGTAGTACTAACCATCCAAAATACCTGCATTTTTAGGAGATGGCTTAATAATATAGAACAATAAACAAACAAGGCCACCTGCTAAGATAATCTTGTCTTGTACCTCTCACTCCTCCCATCCCTGCACCCAGAGCCTCTGGGTTTGGTGCACTCAGGCCTCAGCCCTGTGCACTGATGTAGGGAACACCACTGACCAGCTCTTTGGTTGTACCTCATGTCTCCTATGAATGCTTCAGGGTCAGGATAGTTTCAATCCCTGCTCTGATATTTCCCATTCTGCAACTGCAAGCAGCTTTCCCAAGTCAGCTCTCCTGGAAAACACCTAAACTACGCATCAGCCAATGCTCCCAACAGAGATAGAGGACATGGCTGTCTTATCTGGAAACTGTTTTATTTGCCCTAATATTTATTTGCCCTAATGGATTGTAATTTTTCAATCGCTGTTGAAGCATGTTTTTCTCCTAGGCACAGCCAGCAGGCAGTGTTAAACCAGATCATGATGAGCATTCAGGATACTGTGGAGAGATGATTCCAGATATATGTACAGTGCTAGATTTTCAGATTATCTTATTGATTTATAGATTATCTTATGCCACACTGGTTACAACTGACTTGCATATTTTCTGCATAATACTTGTCTCCAAAAGGGACTTCTTGTTTACATAATCCAATTAAGTGGGCAGGAAGACATTAGAGAAGCACAACCTTTGTTTTTCTTTCTTCCTGTCGTGGCTTCCAGTAGATAATCTGTATTAGCCTCCCTCACTCAAAACCTCTGTCTTATCCACAAAAAAATCTTTTTGACAAGCAATCTGCTGGAAAGTCCACAGTTTGGGAATAGTTTGGAAAAAAAAAAAAAAAAGAACTATGCTTCTGGTGCCTACTACAAGCAGCAGACCTCGAGCCTGTGTCAATAAACTATTTCTGCATTCCCTGTTTACATATGCATGCTATCAAGTGGAGCACCTCTTAACTTCCCAGCATGAAACGAGCAACGATCTTTTAAACACCATTTTCTTAAGCGTATGTGAGTGGGCAGAGAAAAGAAGATGCTAATTTATCCTGTTATCTTCCTGCTGCTCAATATTTCACAGTATTTCTAATCTTAGATACAAGGCATTTCTTTCAGCATGCACCCCATATAATCACATAAAGAAGCTCTGTAATTTCCCCCTCTTATTCCAGTTCTAACCATATCACACCAGCACTATTTACTATATATAACATATATCAATGAAATCTGCCATTTTGATCAACACTCTTCAGTTAGTACCTGAAATTCATGTCACAGCTGAGGTTGCAGTACTGGAAAAAAAAAAAAAAAAAAGAAACCACACTATAGGGCTGTGGTGAAGGCAGTGACTCCACAGCTTAATGAAACAATCATTTTACAACACAGCTTGGCCAACCTAACAGCTACCTCACTAAGAGGTAGGTCTTACTCTTAGAGAAGCCTTCCTTCCTCTCAGTTCCTGCACCAGCAATGGCATCTATGCCCCCAGCTCAGCTCCAGGAGGCAAACTATAAGATAAAAGAAAATTAACCCATGCAAAACCATGCAGCAAAAAGGAAGTATTTTTTTTCCTACTGCAGCTGTACTAGCTAGAGACTCTGTATTCACATAAAAACGTATGTTTTTTTAATGTTAGTGTACAAAACGTTACAACTGCTGAATACAGTCATGTAAGACACTAATTTCTGGAACAGGGGACAAAAAACAAACCTGCTAAACTCTGTGACTTGCAGCAGCTTTGAAAGCTGCTGAAACTACTCAACATATGAGACTGCTAACGGAACAGAGAGATGTAGTCCAGGTCTATGAAACTGCTTGTTGTTTTTCCCCATAAAGAGTATACATTTACCTCATCATGCTGTGCTTTGTCTAGCAAGGTCCTGCACTCAAGTTAACATCAAAGTTTCATTTCAGCTTCAGTAGAAATGGTGCAATCCAGAAGAAAAAGCAGAAGCTGAAACAAAGTAGTTGTAATTAAAGTATGTGGCACAGCTGTCTAGCAACGTGTCAGGTAGAGCAGCACCAGGTGGACATGCCTTAAATATTTTTTATTTCATCTAAAAAGAGAAGGAACTTCAGCTTAGCTCTTTTGTGAACTCTTCACATATTAGTTATAAGACACAAGCTGTGAAACTGAAGATTTGTTGTGCATGTCCTGCTGGCAAGTGGAATTTCAGATTAAAATCGTCTTACTGCAACTAACAACTAGTTTCAATGGGAACAAAGCCACGCTAAGAGCCACACAGCCAGGGCTCACACTGACCGTGCCCCTACTACACTAAGTTCACATCTAAAGGTACCCAGCACAACAGGTGACACGTACCATGTCACAACTGCAAATTGACTTAACTTCATTAACACATTAATGCTTCAGTTTGCAACAAATTCTGAGACAAAAACTGACAACTTGTTTTTGTAGATGTCCTCTCAGCTGAATGATGGAAGTAGTCAGTAGTTTTTTGTATCATCTATTTATTATAAGCTAAGCTAAACTATTAACAGTAAGGAATAACACTCCTACAGAGTCTCAACAACAGTACAGCACCATTCCCTTCATGTTACAAATTAAACTAGGGCACCCTGTGACTGGAGACCAACTGAACATGGTGCAGCAAGCCAGTGACCAAGCAGTCTCTTCCATTACAGTATGTCATTAACCCCACACAGAGGCAGGTATGCTCCAGAGTGAATCACACTCCTGTTACACCAGTACGTTATCTAGTAAGGGCAAAAGTATTTGGCCTATGAAGCTGGAAGCAGGATCTGTTCACATTATCTGAAGCACTGCAATCAGATATCCAATCAGTATAGCACTGTTCTTAAAGATTCAGCAATTTAAGCAAACCTAAAGGTTACAGTTGCTTGCTCAGGTTCTGTCAGTGTGCTTTACTCAAAAATTGCACTTAATCCCATTAATACTTACCTATTAAATCTCAACCTAGATTTAGTTATGTGCCTATAAACGTCATGGCATAAACAACATACTTAATTTGAAGCTGTTTATAAAATAATTAGTCAGATTTAACTAGAAAGTAAGTAAAAACAAAACCAAAAACAAACTTACTAAATAGCTCATGGCTGATTTTCTTTTTAAATAATTGCTTTCAACATTAAAGTAACTAATAAGAATATTTAAATAAATTTGCATGCAAATGAAAAAACTTAAGAGCAACTTTTCCCAAGGACTTCATCTTTTGCTTTATCACAAGCTACAAAGCTCACACTAGCCTCCTTCCCAGAGGCTTTATTGGGACTGCAGGTGTACAGAAGTTACACTGTAACATCAGAGCACTACTGGAAGCACACAAATGACTTGCAAAAGTAGGAATATCTATCTACATGCAGTTAGGTGATCTTGTCACTTTTTTTTTTTTTTTTTTTTTACCACCCCCCCCCTTCTTTTTCCTCCAGCTAAGCATAACTGTAGACTGGAAAAGCAAACATTAAGTACTTCCAAGTACTAGGGAAAAAGAAATAAATACTTCTAAGACCAAAGTTATAAGTGATTGATACAGAGCCCTGCCTGCGAGCCACATTTCTATTCTATGTTGTGGCTATGTGCAATACACTGGGGCACTAGCCTGGTACTAACTCTTCTGAGGCACCAGACCAACAGGAAGGATGATTCGAGTCAGACACATTGAAACAGCTTTCTGCACACACTTGTGATTACTTTTATTTTCATCTCTGAATCAGAATTAATCCTATTTCAAGTTGGCAGTTTAAAATAAACACATTTCAAATATTTAACTACACTGTTAATGCACTGAATGTGAAAATAGAACAGCATATGGCAAAAGAGATTAAGAGGATTAACCAATTAAATGGTATGACTCAAACCGACATGATCCGTCAAATCTGTATTTTGCAGTGAGGTACATGGAGGCATGGGAAAAGGACTTCACCTAATGAAAGCACTGAAAGCCAAACTTCTGAAAGCAGCTGATTTGGTTGGAAGCATCTGCTGGGAGGGAACGAGATGAGTGACATGTTCAAAACTTACAAGGAAGCAAAAGTGATTTGCTTTTGGATGGTTCCTCTCTCTTTGAGGCCAGATTTCACAAACATCCACACACTTGATGCAGAACCTACCACCAACAGTCCCATGTGACTTGACAGTAAACACTGCACTCAGTAATTATTTGTATGTTTTGGTCACGTAATATTAAATTTGACTCTAAAGACCATATTCCTGTTACTACAAAGGCTCCATAAACTTCTCACTGAATTCAAGTTTCCATTATCGAAAGAGTAAAATATTCAAGCAGGACTCTGGACAGAACTAAGGCCTTTTTCTGAGGGCTGAATGCAGACAACTCAGCATATCAGGTCTCATGGAGAGGCAAACAGTTCATCTGCTTATTTCACGGCAGGAAATAGGCCACAAAAGCAGAGGCATCTGGAAACTGTTCCTCCAAAAGATGGCATTCCTGTCAGCTTCATGCAACAGCCCTCAGTACACCTGGTGTAAAACCCACTGGGAAGACAGATCTTGCAAGGAACAGGTCAGGCCTTTGCTCTCCAGGTTAACCTCAGGATCTCCAGGCACTTGTCTAAATACAAGTAATTTGAGTTCATTTGACTTCAATCTTCTATAGCTATTGAAGAAATGGCAAAATTACAAGCAAATAACCATTGGTAGTTATTACACAAGCTTGCAACAAAGAATATAAGATGTTAAATTAGCAAAGGATTTAATGTAATCGAAATATATACTACAAAATAATATAATCTTCTTTTATACACAGACACAGCTAAAATGCCAAAATTAATCAGTAACAACCTGTTCTTAGGTCATTAAAACTTCACCTTAGTATAATTTTAAATATCAATATTATATAAACATTAGCATTTTCTTTGGACAGCTAAATGAAATAAAAAAGCATGTTGAAAAGTTACATGGATACAAGTACCAACCCCGCAAACACACCCCAAAAGCACCTGTCAAGCAATGTAGTCTTATTAAGCACACATTTTTCTCATGTCTCAATTTCTCCTTTAGAATAACTTAGTAGGAAAGGAATGGGGAAAAAAAAAGTAATGATGCAGTTTCATTCTTAACCTCAGCTCACAAAGAAACACAAAGGTGCATGTTTGTGTAATGGAAATGGATTTATATGAGACTCGACTGTGGGTGAAGATATGGAAACAAGGAGTTTATTTCTAGCTGCTAAGTTTCTATGATCCTTCTGAGTGTGCATCTCATAAAGCTGTATTTTAAAAAGAACATTTATCACACTATGCAAATCTTAACGAGCTTTTATGGATTTAATATTAAATACAAAGCAAATTATGCTTTACTCCGAATCCAATGCTTCTGAGCACACATAAGAAAAAAACAGCTTCAATCAATGTATCAATGACAGTTTTGAGATATCTAAGAAAAGTTCTGTGAAATTTCATTAACATTTCATTTTCATTAATACCACCCAGCTATGAAGAACAGAGAAATGTTATCTTGAATGGTACTGCGGCACGTTCCCAGGCCACGCTGCATGCTACTAATGAAGCCCTCATTAGCATTTACTTCCAAATTATGAACTTGGTATCTACAATAACATGAATGAATCAGTAATGAATCTTAAAATGTGGAACAAAAACAGAAGTTTATCAGCTTACCTTGAGGAAAAGGATTGGGCTGCACTAAGTACAGGAAAGCATGGACTACTTTAAACAAAATTCCTATTGGCCCTGGTTCATGGTATGCACCTGTATCGTATGTCTTGGCAGGTACAAATCCAAAATCCAAAGTCCCAGGAGGTGGCTTGTATATAGGCTGAACCTCGGAAATAGTACTTCCACAGAACAACAGCAGCAGCAGACAGAGTTCCACAGCCATGGCTAGCAGTATTCATAAAATCTGAGGTAGAGGTATATGCCCAACCAAGTCTAGAAATCTTCAGTACATTCACTTGGGAGATAGATTTCTTGACAGCAAAGCACTGGTGCCCTCACACCTTTATTCTTTAATGCCTTCTTGTTCTGGAGTGGTATAGGAGCCTCTCATGGAAAGAACTCAGCGCACCATCTCTAGTGGAAAAAAAAAAGAAGAAAGAAAGAAAGAAAATCTGAGCTCATTAGGGTATTAGCATGCAAGCAGAAATTGCAAGACACCTGTAATTTCCTGCATATACTCAACTTATCAACACTTGTAAAACAAGCTTGGAAGGGTACAATAGAGAAGAAAAAAAAAACCCTCAGGTCTGTGAATAAAATGGTCTACTACACACTCTGTACTTGAAAACTTGAAAGAGGGATAAAAACAATTACACACAGTTCCAGGTCAATGAGTTTTCAAAAACAAAGCACAGCACTGGGACAGCTCCACAGAAAATATGCAAAATTAAAAGTACAACATACAAAATGCAGCTCTAACTAAACACAGTATGTCACATCACAGTTTGCATTCAGTCAGCTACCTCTAATTTCTATAGTTGATGGCAACTACTAGTTACATTTTGTAGTTTCTTTAATCTGTAACTTTTTAGTTTGTAGGACTCCCACTTTCCTCCTCAGGATAACGTTGCAGATGGCACTTCATGACAACCATTTCATAGTTAAGATTGAAAATTCATCTCAAGAAAGAATTCAAGCTTCCACTTTTTTTTTTTTTTTTTTGCCATGACATTTTTATCATTAAAAGTTAAGGTGAAAAAAATCTACCATCCTCCTGAAAAATGTGTGTCTTCAATTACTTTCTATTAACCATTCACAATGTTCTCCTTCAGAGTTTGTGCAGTCAGTAAGTTTTTTATAAAATACCTTCTTGAAGTTAAGATTACTCTGGATGTCTACAAAGTGTTAAGAATGTCATCATTCTACAAAACCAAGGTACTTTCATCAATTGTCACCTAAGAAAAATAAGCAGAAAATCCCAAGTTTCCAACAAAGCACTTGGGTACATTTTTATCTACTTGGAGCAAGGTAACATTCCTTCACCTCAGCATGGGCCACAGTGCTCTCCAAGGAAACATCTCCTCCTCTTCAAAGAAAAAAGAAAAAAAAAGCCCACAACCACTAAAAGGCAGTTTTTTACTTCCTTTTGACTTTGGAAGTCATTCATCAGATCAGCTCACTTCTGGAAAGCCTTTAGCCATTGACTAGAGTGCCACCAGTGTGGACGACTGGGAATGCACCACTCACAACCAACCACCACCTCAAAGTGGGGAACACCCAGTGCAAAGCAACAACAGGGGCAAAACATCACTGCAATCACAGCTGCAGCCAGCCCAAAGCTACAGCAATTTCTTCACTTCCAAGGTGCTTCCATGTCAAAGGAGGTCTGAAGACAAAAACACTTCTAAAGTTGGTAGCAAGGTGAGTCTTTATATTCCCCGGTAAAACATACACTTCCTCTCTGAAAGTCAGCACTGACTCACTGGAAATTACATGGTAGGTCTGTTTACTACTCCTTCCTGCATGCAAAAGTCTGATTAGTATCAAGAAAAACATGGAACACAGAAATATAAAGCCAGACCAAAGAACTAGGGACAGTTTTGTTTCCCTGAAGCCCAATCTAGCTAAAAAAGAAAAGTTAAATCTTTCCACCCAATGCCCAGTGAATACCAAGAAAAACAATAAGAATCCTCCAAACATCAGAGTTACCAAGCCATACTCAAAGAGCCAGTGTTAGATATCTCTCTATATACAATGCCCAACACTGAAATGTAAAATCTTAGAAGACATTAAAAATAGGTATTTCCATTTCAGAAAGATAGGCTTAGTTAAATACTAATGTTAGAAAAGAATTATCATAGAACCATTTGAGTTGGAAAGGACCTATAAAGGCCATCTAGTTCAATTGCCCTGCACTGAACAGGGACACCTACAGCTAGTTCAGGTCGCTCAGAGTCCTGCCCAGCCTGACCTTGAATGACACCAGAAATGGGGCAGCCACCACCTCTCTGGGCAATCTGTGCCACTGATTTACTTACACTAAGAAAAAAAAAATTCTTTACAACCTAAATCTGACCTCTTTTGGTTTGAAACAATTTCCCCTTTTCCTATCACCACAGATCCTGCTGAAGAGTCTGTAGCCTTCTTGCTTACAGCCCCCTTCCCCCCCCCAACTACTTCAGATACAGAAAGGTCGCTCTCAGGTCCCCCTGGAGCCTTCTCTTCTCCAGGCTGAACAGCACCAGCTCCCTCAGCCTGTCCTCATAAAGGAGGTGTTCAATCATCCAGCTCTAACACATTATTTTTCCCCTTTTAATCATTTATTGAGACTGAGATTTTTGAGTTTTCTTCAGCCAAAAAGACATTTCTTCAGCTGAATTTTCCTTAATGCACCTGCCACGCCATGGCTGAATGCAGGAATTTACAGAGAATAAAAATTGCTTCAGTGGCAGTTTATTATCAGATCCACAGAAATTCCACAGGACCGAATATAAAAAAATCCCAATTACTTGCAAAAGATTTTTATTTTCTCCTAATGACAGGTCAGTGAAGGCTGTGCAAGTTCAATAAAATAAACCAAGCGGAACTCTTAATAAAAAGTTTGAACACTTTCTGAGTAAAGTTGAGTGCTCTGGAGTCTTCTAAATACTCTCCAAGAGCCCAGTAAGTGAGGAGATAATGCTCACACACCATGATCAACCCCTGACTGCAAAAGTTACAGAAACAAATAGAAAAACATTTTGAAAATGCTACATGGCAATGTTAGGTGAGTTTGTGAATGACAAAACTGGACAGGAAGATGACCGTAACTGGTGTCCTAAGGCAGAGACAGAAGACAGGGTATGTTTTCTGTTTGAGATCTGTTATACTAGAGAGAAGGGGGAAGAGGAAAACGTACACAACTATTTTTTGTTCCCCCACCAAAACAGATCAGATTTTAAGCTAAGGGCAATTTAAACTAGATCTAATTGTACAAATGGGAGAAAAAAGCACTACCAAAAAATCCTTCTAATGTGGAAAAATAATCACTATGCCTGGCAGAAGTGTGAACTCATACACTAGCTGTAAAACTGCCAGGATTCAGCATCAGCAAGGACACTACTGAAATTGCAAGGACACTACCTGTACTGCAGACACAAATAATATTTTGCTAAATGAAGATGTCCAACCACCTTTCAATTCCAAAGACACTACAGAAATCTCTAAGTCCGCATAATTTTCAGCTGAGCCTTTATGAATTTCAGTATTTTACGAAAAGCAGACAGGTATCTTGAGAATCAAAGAACCTGCAGAATTTTGACCAGATGTGCTCCTCCTTTTACTAGCAAATTTATCACAATGAACTTGGTTTACACAGGTTTAATGGGTGATTCCTTCAGGCTGACAGCAAATCTTCTCTGAACTATACAGAGGCTACGTTAATAGTGAGCAGGAACTTGCAGAAGCACTATTAAACCTATAACTCAGGCTACTTGTGAGCATTCCACAGCTCTTCAACCTACCTAAAAACAACTACGATATAAGAAGCTCCCAGTAGTCATCCTCATTTTGATACCTATTAAAAAAAAAACAAAAAAAAAACAAACAAACCCAACAACCCACAGCCTGAACTGGGAGCACAGTAGTAGCTGGATATGCTAGATAAACAGTGCTGAAAGTGAAAATCAATCAGTGAAATTGTGAGAACTGCAAGCATGGTGTATGAACAGAAGTAACAGTTTATACAGTTATACAGTTTATGGTAATCCTCACTGCAGCATGTGGCCATCTCATTTCCTTCAAAGCTGTGTGTCATCAGTGCAATCAGTCTGCTTGCACAACTCATCCCGAGTTCAAGCAAACAGGGAGAGAAAATCAGCTGTGTGAGCCTTCTGCATGCTAACATTAATTACCAAGTAAGGTGTTCACTTAATTCGTGTTTTGATTAAGAAAATAACCATCTGTTAACTACATAAGAAATATAGCAATGAAAACCTCTGTTTATGTTCTGTGTGGTTTGCAAGTATCCATACTTACAAGAATGGAGCTTTAGCTTTTTATTCTGTCAGCTGTCACCTATTCCACACATGTCACTTCACTGAGTTTTTGTGCGGTTTTTTGTTTGTCTGTTTTTCTTTTTAAGCACTGTTTTTGGAGAACATCATCACTCCTTTATCACGTACGCTGCAGTATTACCACATCTCCAGTATATCTTACTTCGTATTTAAAACAAACAGCTGCAGCATTTTCCAAAACTGATAGTGCTTCAGCAGTGGCAGTGCAAGTTTAAGAGTTTAAGTTTAAGAGGAGACAGACTGTGAAGCAGAAGTTCAGTAACTGCATTTATGATGGTACCTACGCTCACGAGCAGAACTCAGAAGCATCGTGATATCCTGCTCAAGAAGCATCACAACGTCCCACTCTTTGTTACAAGACTGGCCTCCTCCTAGTTAACATTGCAATCCATGCACATACAACTCTGCAGTGCAGTGATGTGACTGTGATTAACCCTGTGAACTGAAATTCAATCAACCAGAGGCTACATCGCTCAAGCTCAGTGTGGGAGCCTCCTGGCAGCAAACCAGGTCAGAACAGGGGAAGAAGCAGCTGTCCACAGGAAGCCCACCCCGAAGAGCTGGCTGCATTTGCTATGTTTTTTAATTAGTCATTTGAAAACCAGAGTCCATAATACCCTTCAAGGTTCCAGCTAAAGCAACCAGCGGAAGACTGAAATTAATTATGACAGCCACAACACAGGTAGCTACAGCTGGCCTTCAACTCCCAGATGTGCATTAAAACAAAACCACAAATGAGATGCAGTACAGTCAGCCAAGCTAGACACCGTCAAGTCAGAAAGGTACAGTTTTCTGACACAAAATCTCCCATAAGCCTACCAAGGATTACAACCTGTTGCCATAGGAGTAGAAAGCAAATAAGCCCAGTAAACACCGGGGACTGCAGAACTGTCTGAGAGCACCAACACAAAAACCCCCAACCCAGGGAGCTGCAGGAGGCATCTGCTGTGCTTGCTGGTGCTCAACACGAAGCGCTCAAGTCAAGAACGTGGGTATGCAGAACCCAGGTTAGCTTTGAGCCTCCAGCTGCTTCAGAAGAACCATCCCAACCCCCAAACAAACAAAAACAACAGAACCAGCAAAATCCCCTCACCGACCAGCCAACCTCACCCTACTGCCTGCTGCTGTAGAAGTCACAGCAGCTTACTAACAGGGCAACGTGCACAAATTGAGATATCTTCCCCAGAAGATGACGGCTCTGACTCTTAGCCTTCAAGTTTGCGTTGTCACTGACTGAACCAAAACCAAAAACACCACACGCATAACGTTAAGCGATGCGTTTACCCCAGTGCTCATAAACCTCCACTGGCAGAGCGCTTCTCAGCATCACACAGCTCGGACACCACAAAGCCATCCCATAACAGGACAGCTTTTCGGCACAGACGAACGAGCGAGGGCTGAGCGCAGCCTCAACATCAGACCCGGACCGCTCTCCCTCGCAGCCGAGCCCAAGTTTCCCCCATCTTTCCAACCACTTAGCGCTGGAGCCGCTCTGTCCCCCGCCGCGCCGCCGAGTCCCCGATCCGCACAGCGGCACGGGCGGCTCAGCTCCGCCTCTGCCGGAACGCGGACGCTCGGTAGTTTCTCTTGCCGCTCCGATGGCGACAAGCCGGTGTCCGCCGCCGCAGTGAGGCCGGGCCGCCCCAGGTGCGGCGTTCGCCGCAGCGCGCTCCCACCGCGGGAAGGGGCGAGCCGCTCTCCGCACCCGCAGTCACCGCAGCGCCGAGGCGGAGGGTCGCGACGAAGAGATGCGGACGGCCCCGGCCCCCTCCCCGCCCAGACGCCCGCGGAGCTCCGCGGGAGGATCCGCCCCGGCTCCCCGCACGCCGCGGTGCCGCAGCCCCTTCCTTCCCCGCAGCCCCTTCCTTCCCCGCAGCCACGCAGCCCCGCGGATCCCCTCGCCCCGCCGGCTCCTCCCGGCTCTCCCGACGGCCGCTCCCCTCACCCGCCTCCCGGGGTAAGGGGTTCTCCCCCACCGCCGCGGCCGTCACCGCCGCCGCACTTTCTCCCCGGGAAGGGCAGCAGTACTCGTGCCGTCCGCAGCGGGAGGAGCCCCACCCCACCTGCCGCCCCTCCCCGCGCACACCGCGCCCGGCACTCACCGGCGGAGCGGGGTCGGGGAGACGGAGGCTCCGGTCCCGGCTCGGCCCGCTCCGCTTCGGAGCACCGAGCATGGATTATGGAGGGCGGGCTCTGCCCCGGCCCGGGCTGCGGGACCACCCCGGCGGGCCGGGGCTGGGGGAGGGAGAGGGGGAGGAAGAGGAGGAGCGTGAGAAGCTTCGCCCCGCTGGGCGCCGTGGGGGCGGTGGGAGCGCTGCGGCCGCGACCTGTTGCTGGGCGGGCTGCGGCAGCGCAGGCACGGCCCTCCCCCCACGCCGGGTTGCCTCTCTCATCAGTTGTTGTAAGAACATCTTTTGTTTCACCCCTCCCGGGGGATGCCCTTCTTTCCTGACAAGGTTATCGCCTCTTTTGGGACCGGAGTCCATGTTTTGTGTTCAGAGTGACTTTGTTTCTGAGCCCGGTGACACCTCGACCAGACAAGATGCACCTTTCCTTACACTTTAACACATTAACACGTTTCTGAAGGTTCCTGCGCTTTCCTCGTTTGCCCTCTGTGATTTTTATTTGCATTTTTGGTATTTCAAAACTGCCCCCCTCACTGCAATATCAAGCCACAGGTTTTGGAAACAATTCCTACAATTCTTACCAGCCCCTCCACTGCCCAGCATCATCACGCAAGGCAAAGCAGGAACTTGTGCTGGAGATCCAGGGTCACTCTGACTCCCCATAGGTCCTAAAAGCACTGATGGAGAGGACGCTGATGGAAATGGCTTTGTGCAGGTAGAAAGACATCAAGGACGAGGGGGAAGTGGCTTTAGATGAGAAGTGGGGAGATATTTGGAAGGAACTCTTTACTCAGAGGGTGGTGGGGGACTGGAGCAGGCTGCCCAGTGAGGCTGTGTGTGCCCCATCCCTGCAAGTGTTCATGGCCAGGTTGGATAAGCCCCGGGCAGCATGAGCTGGGGGGTACCAGCCCTGCCCGTGGCAGGGGGTTGGAACTGGATGGGCTTTAAGGTCCCTTCCAACCCCAACCATTCTTTGCTTCTATGAAACCAAGCTTCCTGCTGTTGCACGGGGCTGTCTTGCTAATGTAACTTTGGCCAAGGATAGAACAGTTTTCTCACAAGTGATATTTGGCATGACTGAATTTTACCTGTATTGCAGCTCAGGGCATTTGCGAGCACTGCACATTGGAGAACAAGCTGCCACGTTGGATCCATGCAGAAAGAACAGCTTTTCTGACCAGTACAGTTCCTGGATTGTTCAGCTTGAATGTGCACAGTGCTGCAACCCAAGCTGGAGAGCACAGCACAGAGCTCAGCCAGAGCCTCTTGTCTCAGCTCTTGTTACAGTCCTTGTATGTACCCAAGCACTGTGTCAAAGCCAGGTGATGCTGTAGTTTTGGTGAGACACAGAACATGATGGCAAAAGGACAAGTGTGCTAAATTAGGCAGATAGCTTTCAAATTTAGAAGTACAGCTCTTTCTTAAGCTCCAGATGAAAATTGTTATAAATACAGAGAATTTGCCTCCCAAACAGAAAGCTGTGTGTAATCAAAACTATTAATCCAACGATCTGCTGGATTTGATTTCTAACACTCCAGTGAAGTGTTAGAAGAGAAAAGCTGGGTCTTGTTGCCATTTGATTGGTTGTAAACTGCGGAGTGAATGCATATAGCTACTGCAATAAATAACAGCAGAAGAGTATGCCAGAAATCAAAGACAGTGATGTGGGAATATAGAAGAGAAAGGCATGGAATGAAAAGGACACTGAGCCCTTCTGGAGCTGAAGACGCTAAGATTTTTTTTTGGATTACTAATTAACACAAGTAAGAGATTTACTAGAGGTTAATGGTAGGCTACCACAGATGTTGTAGTTTTCAAGCAAGAACACACAGATAGATTTACAGGAAAAAGACATGAGTGTTCACAGAAGAATTCAAACTAAACTAAATCAAGAGCAACTCCATTAATGAAGGTGCTTCCCCGGTGGACTAAGGCAACACCAGTTTCCTGATAAACATTACCCAAATTAGGTACTGAAAATGTGCTTTCTGAGTAGCACCTGGTTAATGTGTCACTGAGGGATGGTAGATGGAAGGCTGACCTCTCCAGCTGCCTCCCACTGTATTGCTGGCAAGCCAAATGTATGTCTGGCCCAAAAGTGCTCTGAGCAGCTGTTGACCTTTCCTTGATGTTTCTTCTGCATGTCAGGTAGGGGTGGACAACTGTGAAGTGGGAAATACAGCGCCAGCTTGCAGCCCTCATCCAAGTCACAGCAGAGGCCAGGTTTGTTTGGCTGCACATTTACCTGCCTGACATTTGGCTGTGAACATGCTGTTTTCAGATTTGCATGCACACTGTAATGCTGTCAAATCAGAAAATGGGAACTTGAAAACTGCACACATTCAAAGGAGGTTGAAAGAGTATCAAGAAAACTTCTCTTCCAGGGACAACACAATTTTTTTCCTGTGGTCCTTTCTGTCTTGGGGCACTTGACTAAAGTGAGGAAGTGATCTGTCAAACTACAGCACAGTAGGTGCTAGGGCCCTTGAAAACCTGCTCTGACATACACATCCAAAACAGGAGCAGCTGGATGAAGAAACCTGCCCTGTGCTTGTTGTTACTGAGCATTTGGAAATCTGTCTGCGTACCAATCATCTCTGTTATCTCAGAGGAAAATCCTCAGATAACAGGAAGATACATGAGTTTTAGAGCTTAACTGCAAGCTGTATCGTGTAATTGATTTTTAAGTAGTGCTTGTGATTAAAGGTCTATTAGATAAATAACCTTTTTCATTAGTCGTAGTTGTGCTAGGTATAGCATTGCCCAAAGAGAGCTAGAATCAGACATCCAGCCTTCTCCCAGAAAGAAAAGGGTTAAGGCTAAAAAGCCCTGGTGTTGTATTTAGTCTTCCCTGGCTGTTTCCTGAGTGTTGTCAGGGAGAGAATTGTGCATGGATGTGGGAGAAAGAAACAGCGTGCCTTCCCTGCACCGGGGCTGTGGAGATAAGTGGTTTACAGCTGTTGTACCTACCCCAGTTACCATTTTGCCCAAGATTCTGTGGATTATAACTGCCAAGTCCTTCCCTGCCTCCTCACTATGCTTTCTGCCTAGCCCTGCCCTCTCTTGTGCCCCTGCATTTCTGGCTCAGACCTTCACGTTCTGCCAGCTCTCACAACCACCCTGGAAGCATCCAGTGCCTGCCCACGTACCCATTTCCTCCCCCTGTCCCTGTTGTCTGTCCCCTCTTTGACATCCACAGTTGCATCCCTCCTTGTCCTTAATTCTCCTGTGGGATGTGAGGCTTAAAGGATTACAGTCTGTGTGAGTTTGCAGCCCGGACACTGCAGATGCTGGGAAAACAGGGGGCTGGGCTGACAGGAGGCAGGGAAGTGTCAGAGAAAGAGCATGTTGCACTATTAGACGCCAACAGCATAAATTTTGAAGGAAGGATCAGGATTCATAAGAATGGTGGGAAACAGAGCACAATTGCTGTGTGCTATTGCTTACAGTGTATTTGTTTAATTTCTTACTCCCAAGGGAAAATAAGAAAGGAAATGGACAATCTGGCTCACATTCATTCTCAGACTCAGTGAATAACATGGCATTTCATTGTAGACCTTTGATTCATGCCAGTTTGTGATATAATCTCAGTAAAGCTTGCCTTTATCTGAGCACAAGATTTATCCTGCTGTACATCACTTCACAACGCCTTCAGAGCACTGATGCTTTGTCAGCCACATGCCTTGCCATTATACTGAGCTCTACCCCCTCCTCACAACTGTGATAGATCTGCATGACAACTCATCAAACAGCTTGGAATTATATTCATTTCTTTTTGTCTGATGGAAGCCACCACTTGTTGCTCTAATAGATCTCAGAGATAAAGTTACAAACTGACAGGGATTGCATGATGCACGTGCTCTGTGCTTGTCACTTCTCTAAGCTCCCTACGCCCTGTTTTGGCATCATCTCCATGTTTTATTTTTGCTTGCAAGTCTTGACAGGTGGCATTCTGATAAATTAGTGTGTCAGAAGCACTCGAAATTACAATGGGAAAAGCACATCTCCTTTTGACCCTGGAACAAAAGGAGGTTCAAATGTTTTTTGATAGGAGACTGGGGAGAAATGGCTAACAACTAACCCAGGCATTTATTCCAGCTGCAGTGATGCGTTGTCTTGGGTCCTGGGCCCTCTCTCTGCAGGAGCTGTACGTAATGAGCAGCCTGATGTAGGATGTGGCCACAAGAGCTAAGATCTAAGCAGTTCCACAGCCAGGAGAGGCTGTAACATACAGATTAGACAAGGTACTAAAATGAAGATCTGTGTATCAGCAGGAACAAAACATTGCAGACATAATTTATCAGCCAAATTGAGTACACTCCTAAAAGCTAGCACAGAAGCAAAGATGTTAATCTCAGAATTCAGTTGTCAGGAAAGAAAAGGATCCATTTTCCTCTCTGTGAGTGACCCTTTGATATACAGAAGTCCCCTCAACGCAGAGTAGCTCTCCCATGCCTCCCACAAAACGTAATCCTACCTTATGAGCTTAGCTACTGCAGTGACCTTCTTTTGTCTGTCTGCTCAGGAGTAAATTCTGCCTGACAGGAGTAAAGAAGATTGGGAGAAGGTTATTTTTAATATCAGTATAGAATATCAGTAGCAAAAGAAAGTACCAGAAAGGGAGGGATCCATCCATTCATCATGTTTTCAGGGAGAATGACACCACCACCTACAACATCTTGCAGGAGTGCACAAACGGCACACATCACAGCATTAACCTGACAAGGCCCCTTCGCTCCAGTTTCCATTATTAACTTTACAACTAGTGCAAGTCTCCTCAAATGAACTGCATGAGGTAACTATTTATCTTACATAGACTGTACCTCAGCTGAACGTTTATGAACAGGATAGGGAGACTTTTATAAGTCCTTTGCAGAGTCCTTTGTGTCTGATCGCTAAGTTTCTTGTGGAGTGGCAGAGAACACTTTTTCTTGTAACTCAGCCCAGGCTTCTGGGCTCAGTCATCAGCTTTTTCCTTCCTCTTCTGTGCACACTTAAAAGAAGCAGCATTTCCACCCTTCCAATCCTGACACCTCACTTTCCACTGACACTGGGAAGGCAGCTTGCTCCCCACATGCTGTTATCATGCAAAGCAGATGTGCAGCTTCTCCTCTGCCACCTCACAGCTCCTTTCTCAGTTCTCTCTGAGCTGGCTCAAAAATCTTTATTAGGGCTGAGGAAGAGAAGATTGCAGCCCTGATGGTAACTTGCTCAAAGCATAAATGGCATTTTTTGCTCTATAATGAAATGGATTTCTTCTTATTAAGGAAAATGTTTTCAGAATTTTACAGAGAAGATTGGATTTTTTTTACTAACATTCTCATTAGTTTCCTGTATTTGACCTCTTTGCTGATTAAAGGATCAGAGACCAAGGAAAGGGAAAATGTTCCCACTGGTACAAACATAAAGAAGGGAAGCTGACCTTTAGCTGGGCTTCCTTGCCTTTTAGCAAGTCAGAATGTCAAATGATTTTCTGCATTGAAGTATTTCATGGCAACACAAAGCATTTGAGAACAAGAAAAACTTACAGTGTTGGAGGATACCTGAGGCTTGCTAAACTAAAAAACCTAAAGCTAAACTGTAGTCTTAAACTCTAGCCTGAGTAAGAGCAAGCCTCATGCTCAAGACATCAGTGTGCCACTTGGTTCTGCCTCACTGCAGGCTCAGACTTCCCTCCCTCTGTGCTTAAGCTCACAGTCATTCTGGTGAGTGCAGCCTGGGCACAGGCTGTTGCCGTGCTGGTTTGCTCTTCACTTGGTTTCTGGCTGTGAACGTATTAGATCTTGTGTTCAAGGAACAGTGAAGCCTGGGGAGCTAGACAGGACATAGTTCACCTAAGCATGCCCTTTGGCATAGGGGTGGAAGCCCATGCAGGTATAGGAAACAGAGCGTTTGAATGCAGTCGGGGTGAAGGAAAGACAAATTTTCATCCTGGTACTTATTCATCACCTGCTTTCATAAAAAGGATGGCATAAAGTCCTGTGGTTTTTGGAGAGAAGGCTTCAGACAACAGTAGATCTTTGTTGAAATATGAACTGTTTGAATGGCCATTTGTTCTCATTATTAACAAATAAAAATGTTATCTTTCATTTGACTTGTGTAGGTCAAGCTTCCAATTTCATTTCTACACTTTTGAACAGCCGCATAAGAAATATGAACGACAAAGCAGCCCCACAGCACCAAAGAATTAGAGCTGTTTTGTTGTATCTCACTGTACGTGTTCAGATGAGAGGACTTTTCACTACATTTAGGGAAAGCTTTTCTGAGGCTGCCAGATCTCACTTTCTGTTGCACCACGAGCTGCCTTTGCTTCTGTACAGGTTTAAATATTTGCTTTGGCAGATTTGCAGTTGTTGCTATTTGTACAAAGAAAAAAGAAATAAATTCCCAAATCATATTTCAGTTGTAGAAGCAATCATCCTGTAAAGAGTACTCCAAAATACACTGCAGTAGTAGAGTTTATGTATTAGTTTATACATTCTATATGAGCTGAGGGCTGATGCAGTACAAGCAGACAATTAAAAAGTGCACATCAGATGTATTTTGAGCTTTCTTTAGCAGCTGTTTCATATTACCAAACATGCACATTGCAGTCTGGTTTTATAACTGTATATATTTCAAGTAGTTTGCAGAGTTATCTCAATATACTGAGCAAAACCCAGCAAAACATTATAAAAAGTATGCGTGATAATTCCACCCAACTGTTGCCAAATTGAGAGTAGAGAAATGACACAACAAACATTTCCTGCCCATGTGAAATCTGTGAGTAGGAAAGTCTGCACTGGAACTAGAATGCAATTTACTTAAGCCCCATGAGAGGAGTTATACCTGTGTGTAGCTATCAGCCAACCCAGAGTTCTGGAGTATATCAAATGTTACTAATTTGTACTTACTGACATAGCCCTTGAAAAATCCTCCCAGTTGTATTTCCAGCTTAAGCCTGTGTTTAAATAACCCCTTCAATACTAATTTTCTGCAGCCTCTTTGCTGCCTCTGAATGACAGTAGATTGAATATGTTGTCTTGTGATTTTGACAGCAAAACCAAAATTCATTTTTTAACACTGAAGTTCTGTGGTGGAGGAGCAAGGTAGAACATTTTGTTATTGTGTGCTTAAAGACTTTTGGTATACATTTTCTCACTGGCTTTAGAGAGGGAGAAAATCTTCTACAGCATTCCTTGCTGCTGCAGCAAGATTTGCAATACTACCAGGCTCTGATGTTCTATTTGGGAGCTAGGATTACTCACAGTCAAATGGCTCAGCTCCCCATGGCTCTCACAATTCGAGCTATGCCTCTGCCAGATCACAGTAGCCTCACATTTGTTATTTCTCTAAAGATAAATAAAAGGGAAGAGTGTCTATGGGCAATAAGCTTCAAGCACATCTCCATGGAACACCTGTGTGCTGAGGAGTGGAGTTTCATTTACCTCTGAAGCAGGGGCTGTCTATGTCAAGACTTGAAACAAAAGGCTAGGGGACAGCCACAGAGAAGCTAAAAGCTCTCTTGTGGATCTATCTGCCCCCTCCTCCCTAACCTTGAGAAAAACGGTTATAATAAGACTTGCCTTCATTTTTATATTTATTTTTGCCAGGGTTTTGTCAACACATCTGAATCTCTGCTTGGAAAGAGCAGTACAGGACACTGCAGTGTCTGGGAAATCAGACAGAAGTATGCTGTGTTTAGAAGTGATTTGTGTATTAAATGAGATCATAATTGGTTAAATTGCCTGGTAATTAAGGAATTTTGCTCTTCTTATTAAATAAACAATTTTTTTATTGCAAACAGTTCTCGTCTTTCTAAATTAGTTCCAGGAAACCCTATAATGTCACTCACTATTAGCATTTGGAATAGCATTAAGAGATTTATGCGGGTTCATATTAATCTGTCTAGGTTAACCTTTGAATCCAGGCTGCCTCAGTTGCTGTATTTCAAATCTGCAGAATGCCATTTCTTCTCAGTGGGCAGGAAAAGGTTTAGCCCAGATTTAGAAGTACTTTGATCGTACTATGAAGTCATTTTGAGCTCATTTGTGACCAAAATAAAACATTTCTCTGGAGCACTTCTCTTCAGCCTTATACTGAGTTGCTTAACCAGCTGGAGCTAACTTTTAGCTTAGCCCCTTGCTTTCTGTCTAGAAGCTGCTGCAGAGAACAGACATTCGCTAGGGCAGAGAGCAGCGTCAAGAATATTCTGTTTCATTTGGGCACTACATCTCAGAGCTTCAGAAATGCATCATCACACACCCTTGGAAGGGAGGGAGGGTTCTGTCCCATCTTCCACCTGCAATGCCCAAAGCCCCACGAGGCACCGTCCAGCACTGTATGGAACAAGGGCAGATGCCCCGTGTCTCTTAGGAGGCCTGGTCCAAAGTTTAATGATGCTCATAATTAGAAACTTTTCCTAATATCTAACCTAAATATTCTTTTCAGCAAACTGGGTTCAGTTCTTCTTATCCTAGCCCCAGTGGACATGGAGAATAATTGATAGTCACTGATTTTACAGCACTGTTAGAAATACTGGAAAATGTACTGGAGCATGTTACCATGTCCTTCCTCTGTTCTTCTGTTTTCTGGATCAAAATCTAGTCCCTTCAAAGTTATCCTAAGATTAAGGTTTTCATTTATCTCTCCCAACATCTCTATAAATTGTGTATGCCCTTAAAAAATGCCATTCCCTTCTGCCATCGTGTAATTGCAGCACCTTCTTGAGGGAAGCAAGCTGATGAGTTCCCTAACCATGCCAACAGTGTTCTTCTTGGTGCACTGCTGAATTTGCCTTTTTGGTAAGAGCACTCCATCTTTGGTGCATACTTGGTGCGTTTGTATCTTTGCAGACTCCAGAATCTTTTGCTATCTAGGCAATTGTCCCCTGCTGTTTTTGTTTGTTTGTCTTTAATTAATATTATTTTTTATTGTACCTGATTCTTTCCCCTTTATCATTTTCATTTCTTTAACTTCATATATTTGATTAAGAGTTTACTCTTTTATCAAGCATATTTTGAAAAAGGTTGTCTCCAAAATGCTTGTGTGTCTCAAAACAGTATCATCTGTGTAATTTATAACGAACGCTCCACAACTTGTGTCATAGGATCATGAAACAGAATGGCTTAGGTTGGAAAGGACCTTGAAGATCATTCAGTTCCAACCCCCCTGCTGTGGACAGGGCTGCCATCCACTAGGTCAGGTTGCCCAGGGTTGCATCCAATCTGGCTTTGAATGCTTCCATGGATGGGGCAAGAATGTGCCATTGGAAGGTGTTGGAAGGTACAGAGCTGAGTCCAGAAAGACCCAACCTGAAATGCTCCAGAGGTCATCACTGAACAGCTGATACCTAGCTGCCATGCTGAGTACAGCGAAGAGTCTGACATGCCCACCGGCTTCCTTGGCTGCATGCAGAGCAGGGTTAAGCATGGTTTTGTGGCAACAGGACAAAAACAGGAGTCAGATTTTTTTATTTTTATTGTTGATTTTCTCACCAATTTGCAATGCATATGACAGAAAGGTATTGTAATCTCTCTTTTCATTTATTTCCTTGCCTGTAAAAGGGAAATGGAAACGTTTGTGAAGTGCATGGCTCCAAGGAGGGAAGATGCTATTGAAGTGCAAAATAGAAATGCTGTATCAGCCCTATCATCATTTATGCAGGTTGAAGCAGGGAGCTCAAAAACTAACATCCCAGAAACAGTGGAACTGCTCCAGGGCTGATGCCTGTGGTGATAAAACCTGGCTCTGCAACGCACTGTCCTCAGGCCAGGACCGGACCCCTCACTGCTGTTTCCCCTCCTCGCTGTAGGAAGCAGGGACTGTGTTTGTGTTCCAACGGCACCAGCACAGTGGAAGCGGTTGGAAATGAATTCTAATTACACTGTTCTGTGTGCAACTGGCACAAGAATTTGGCCCATTAAAACATACGATAGTCACCAGTAGAAACCGAATATGGGATGAGGCTGTGTTAATGGCTGTTCTGTCTTTGTAGAACATATTACAATCATTGATTTTTTCCTTTTGAACTTCCTGGTGACCATGCAGAAGTTTTTCTTATTTGCAGCAAATGTTATAACAACAGAATGGCTTGATGCTCCAGCAAGATTTGGAATCACTGAGGTAAACAAAACTTGTTCCAAATAAAAATATGCTGAAACACCTACTCACGGCTGTGACCAGAGCTGGGAAACAGCATGGAACAGTTGTACCAAGAGCTGACCCTGCAGTCAGGGCTGTGCCTTTTGTCCCTGATGGGCTCTGCTCCAGCATCCTGTGTGAGCCACCTGGCCACGGACATACAGCCTGAGAGCCCATCCAAACTGTGGTGATCCCACTGCTGTGCCTTTCAAGAGAAGAGGAGGAATGCAGACGATCCTGGAGGGATGGGGAGAAAAGGGAATGTTTCTGACTGCCTGTTTGCTATTTAAACATGCAGGGAGATAGATATCTGATAAATATTTAAGTTGCACCGATTTATTTAGTGCTGTACATGTTTAACAAGATGAATACTAAAGAGGCTAAATAGATGAAGATCTCTAAAATGATTGGGTCACATGTGTCTTTTTACTTCAGGCCTTTGTGCAGCACAGATATTTCCACCAGTGTAACTATTTATTAATGCATTAGCAGACCTTGTGCTGTGAAACCCTAACAAACACCCTACACTAAGGTAGGAGGAGCAGGCTCCTTTGCTTCTGCCCTGGCTATCACCTCAAACACCTTGAAACTCTTTGCTTTTGCATAAAGACTGCATTATGCTTACTACTGACCTTGCACAGCAGTTTCACCAAATTCTCAAGGAAATATTTGTCTATATACATGGAGAATTTGACCCCTGTATGTCTGTCAGCCACATGTAGTGAGAAGTGAGTTTGTCTGTGGAAGATTAGCTTGTGTACTCTGTATGACACATAAAGCTTTGCTGAATCTCACTTGATTAGTTCTCTGTTGTGACTCTAGTACAGAGATAAAAACATTGGATGGCTGGTACTAAATCAAGTAACGCCAGATTGTGACTCAAGCATGCATGACTAAATCTAGCTATCCCCAAATGAGAATGGCTTAGGTGAGTCCAGTTACAAAGGAAGAGTTGCACTTAAGCTCTTGCCTGTGTTAGTCGTGAGGCATAACTGTGCAGAAGCCTTCAGGCAGTGCTAAGATTTTTTTCAGATAATAAAATACACATTAGAAATGAAACTACAGCACTAGCATCACTGGGAGCTTTTCCTTTTTGTTGCACTCTGAGTGAGAGAAAGGGCACGACATGGCTATCATTGCTATCAGCATCAGGGCAGAAGACTAGCAGCAGAGATCAGCCGCCATTTCACACCTCTTACTACTGCTCTGCAAGACCAGAGAGGCATGGCTGGAATCTGTGTCGCAGTTACAAAGACACAGAAGTTCAACTTCAAGAGGGGCCAAGGGGTCAAGAGGGGACAAGGATAGTCTTAACAGAGCAGCCCAACTGGAGCTGCTCCCCAGCTATATAAGCACATCTCAGAGACAGCCAGCCTCCCACTAAAGGATGTGGCAGAGCTGCTGTGGGGCTGCTCTCTCCTCAAGAAGCCAAAAGCCTTCCTAAAGCAGCACTGCTTGTCTGTAGACAAAGCTTTTTGTTGGGCTATTGTTGCTCCTCTCAGCCTCCAGCTTCAGTGTCTGCCTGTTTTGCCTGTGTATTAAGATACTAATGGAGAGGGAGAGTTTTCCACACAGTCTGATGAATTCTCTTTCGAGCAGAGTTGATGCTATCAGAACCTCAAAAATGCTTTATAAATTATGCTACTGTGTTTGAGATACAGAGTGTATAAGTCCACCTATAACAAGATTCCTTATTAAATGCATTTATCCTCATTCTGTCATCCACACAAAGTTATTTTCACCATTAAAGTGATGTCTGACAGCTTTTTTATTTATTCTGAATGTGCTGGATGGGACCCAGTTTTCCATATCCAGAGCAAAATGCTCAGAAAGTTGGAAAGATCACTAAGATATCTAGTCCAACCTTCAACCCATCACCACCGTACCACTAAACCACGTCACTCAGAACAACAGCTACCCTTATGTGCCTCACCTCCAAACATGAATATTGTGTTTACCTGAGATGGTTGCTGGAGGATTTAATTCATTTCAATTCTGCTGGACAGCTTTCCAGAAAGGATCAGAGATTTGTCTTCTGCTCCATGGAAGGATCTGTGTTCAAACATGCAGTTCAAAAAAAGCTGTTGAAGCTCTCTTGACAGACAGCAAATCTGAGAGGAAGCTAGAGACAGCCTCTGCCAGCGAGGCAATACACAGCCTAACAGGAGGCTATCAAAGCCACGGTGTAAATTTTACCTGGGAGTGTTTTGCCACCATAGCAGGAATTGTGCCAGAGGCTGAAATGAAGATCTGAACACTGATGTCAATGGAAGGAAAACTGAAGCCCACTAATTAATACCCCAAGCTAACCTGTGGAGCTCACAGTCAAGGCAGTGGTGTTTTTTGTTCTCTGTTGATTGGAAAAACATTCAGAGGATTGATTTTCTCTGGATTCCACAAGACTAACATAGACACTGAAGGGAGAAGCCAGAAGGAAGACTCCCAGATGTGCAGCTCTGCTTTGAGAAGCACCAGCTCTTCATTCTCCTACTAGGCAATGGTTACCTGAGACTTCCTCCACTGGCCAGACCACTGCTGTTACCAGAGTAGAAAGGTAGATAAAAAAGCAGATAGGATATTGAAATATAGAAAAACTATTTGCCTAATGCCTTATGTCTTTATGATCATTTTATGCTAAAAACTAACTATTGCAAAGCCATTTAGGAATATGGAAACAGACAAAAAAAAATCCGGGTAAATTTGTGCTGCTTTTGAATGGAGATTTCAATAGTATACAAACATTAAAATGCTGGGTCTCTTGCTGTGAAAATCTTTCTTCTCTAGTCCTGGAGTGACTTGCAATATGAGATACAGCCTTTAGAGAAACATTAATTAGTGTTTCCAATCTAGAGGATGTAGCTTGAACCAGCTGTTCTTTTAGTTTCATCTACAGCACAAGTCCATCTCTGAGACTGTATAAACAAATTAGACCACATATGTACTTGTTTTTGGTAGTACATAAAGAGAAAAAAACATTTTATGTGAATTTGCCCTCCAGAAATAGAAGTTCAGTATTTAGACATCATGCATTTGGAACTCCCATGCATACAGTCACGGAAAAGTCCTCATGATGAACGAGTGCAGGAGGGGAGAAGGAATCATCAAAATAAAATCCCCGAATTGTCAGCCTGCCTTCTTGATGGCTGCTGGGACCTGTAGTATTCATGTGGCTTAGAGACTTGTTTGGAGAGCTATTGTCAGGCACCTACTGGTACATTCTCCTGTTTCAGAAGTGGTGAGCCAGAGTAACTAATTATATGTGCATTATTTACACATCACATCTATGCAATTTCCATCATCCACCTACAAAAACACCCAAATTTAACTGCACACTTTCCTGTTCATTGTGCCTAACTTCTCATGTCTCAGATGCACACTTCAGGCCATACTTTCCTACATTAATTTTTTTGCCCCATTTATTGCTATACTCTTTCTTTTCCCTGAAAATAGATATAATTCATTCTGAATATTTTATGCAAAATGAAATACTAATGGGATTTGAGTCTTGCTGATAAGGCTTCAGTTTCCATAACTGATATTCATAATATTAATACAAAACTTATTCTCTAGTATTCAAAATAGATGCAATTCACAGTACAAAGCAGCTTAAATTCACAGAAATTACAATCTTAAAAAAAAAAAAAAAGCAGATAAACGTCACCCATACAATTCCCTGAGAATTCTTCCTGTGCAGGAACAATTTCTTCTTTCCCAAGAAAATGACAATGGTGAAGTCTCTCTCATTACCTGGAAGAAAGAAAACATCCATCCTTAGGCTGCCAAGCTAGATCATGGACATCATGTTCACAGTCCCATCTTAGGGGAAGGTGACATCCTTTCTCCTGCAGCAGGTGTTTTGAAGCAGTATACAACCTCAAGGTATGTAAAACGAGAATCTATTAATTTCCTTTTGCACAAAAATAGAGATATTTTTTATCAACTTGGAGCATCCTCTCAGTGTTTTCTAGGTGCACACAGTCATGCTATTCCATGAAAAAAAATTATTTTAAGTATTATGTGTCTCATCTCATTAGTCTGTTTCTCTCTATCTATTGTCGCTCACTGGAGAGATTTGAGTTTCATTTGCACTCATACTTCCATTCAGTGTGATAGTCCATATCATACGTGCCCTGCCCACTCAGCACCCCTCTAATACCTATACAGGGTGAATAATGCCTTCCTTATGCCATTTATTGGTCAGGAAGAGCTTCTACTTGTTGAATCCATTTTGGAGACAGCATGGTCACGTGGCACAAGCCTATCTCTTGTCCTTCTACCACAAAGGTAATTGGCACAGAGTCTCAGACCCATGGGATGATATTCAGGTTGGATATTAGGAAAAAACTTTTCAGACAGAGAGGTGAGGCACTGCCAGAGGCTGCCCAGGGAGATGGTAGAGTTACCACCTCTGGAGGTGCTCAAGAAACGTGGACATTTGGCAGTGTGTGACATGGTCAGTGGCAGCAATGGTGGTAGGTGAACAGTTGGTCTAGGTGACCTGAGAGATTTTTTTCAACCTCAATGATGCTATGACTTTGATTCTAGTAATTTATCCACATATCTTCATATATATCCACTTGATCATAATGATAACTCACCATGCCTCCTTGTGCTGACAGCTAAAACAAAAATAATGATATCTCTAAGCAAAGATCATAGCATGAAGCAGTGCCTCCACCCCCACTGGTCTGCCATACTGCTCTTTATTCATCAGGGTTCACCTTTTTAGAAAAATTGAATCCACAGAGTAAATCCCGCATGAAATAGCCCTCAGATACTCCTCAGGAAATTTTCCACTAAAATAAATGTTCTGCTTTTTTGCACAGGACATCAAACAGCAACTGGATAGAGCAACACATAACCCTGGAAATCTCCTCCCTAGATTTCCTCATGAGTAGTCAAATCTCAGCTCCGTATCCCTATTGCTGAAAGTCTGTGGGGATTATGTGAACTATCTTGTGCTCATGTGCATGTAAGTGTCCTCCTTGTTTGTTAGGCCTATCAGGAATATTTCAGCATTTGGGAAATGAGCACAGACAAACCCAGAAGGGTGGGTTCAAAGCCATCTCCGCTGGCAGAGCTCCAACAGCTTCATTCAAACTACAACAGCTTGTGCAGCACTGGCTAATCTCCCTGCAGAGTTCAGCTTTCCAACATATGGTGACCATAAAAGGGCACACCAAATCACACTGATTGTGTGAGTGGAAAATAAGCATTTAAAAATGGGTAGATCGCAGAGGAAGAGATCGTTAGAATCAATGGTGGGTGCTCTAAAAAAGTAGCCCTAGAGTGACTGGAAATAGATGTTCCTGATGACCCTGTTGGAGCACCAATTCCCAGTTGTGTTTATCTCTGTGTTTTCATAGAATCACAGAATATTCCAAGTTGGAAGAGACTCATAAGGATCATGGAGTCCAAATCCTGGCTTCACATGGGACCACTCCAAACCCAAGCCCTTGGCTTGAGATCATTGTCCAAAACCTCCTCGAGCTCCATCAGCTTGGTGCCATGATCACTGCCCTGGGGATCCTGTTCCACACCTACCATTCTCTCAGCATTATTAGTGGTAGAGAATTGTATAGAGTCAGAAACTCAACTTGTGACAACTTTTCAGTCAAAATACATTGCTCTGCAAGCAAATATCAGCTTTGTTCATAAAAGGATCTGTTCTAGTTGTTGCCTCAAAATGAAACTCCAGACATAGCTGAGGTAACATTCACCAGCATGCTCATGATGGAGATAGAGGAGCTGTTCAGTTCTCAGTATGATTGCTGTTAATAAGTTCATATAATTATACCATAATAGTGTGCAGAACTACTTCTGTGGATTCTCTGCAATAGAGGAAGATTTAACCCAGGGAGAAAATGTATAGTTAAGATGACAAGCCTTGTTTGTGCCCTATGGTCCTGCCAACTTCACAACACTTACATTTCTTTTATTTCCTAAGGCTTGAACTCCTAGAGTCTTCCGATTGTATGAAAACCTACATTTTATGTATTTATTTTAAAGAAGAAGCCTCCAGCTCTCAGGTTATAGACAAGAACTCATTGATCATTCTGCACTGGAAAGTGAAGGAACCATCTCAGAAACTCTGGACACTGGAGGTGGACTACAGGATGGATAACACTGATGTCTGAGCGTGAAACACACTTGCACATACCCCTGATTAATCCAAACAAAATGTCAGTAAAGCCATTTGTTTCCTCACACAAAGCCAAAACAGCCAGGAATTGCTTTTCTGTAGCAAGGTCCAGCTCCAGAGGTCTTCCTGGCTTTGTTTCTTACTGTGAGACAGATTTTAGATCAGTGAGCTATATTCTTTGTCATCTGTTTCATGAATTTCTTAAGTAGAAATAGTCTTCTATGTCCCACTGTGGGAGAGAATGCTGCTGTGAAGCTTAATTGAGAGTTTTTTTTTTTTTTGAGATTGTTGGCTGACATGTGAAAGTGTGGTATTGTATTTGCACAGGGATTTCTTGGACATTTCAAAAAGCAGAAAGGATTGTGGCTCAAGAGAAAGCTACTATAGATTTTGAGGTATACATTTTAATATGCCTATCACTTTCAGGCAGACTCGAGCTTTTGAGAAGAGCCAGTTGTTTGCTAAGGGAATTGCCTAGGGGGAACTACAGTATATTTCCTAATTAATTACTTCAGATTAAAGGTATCTTTAAATCCTACTGCATTGAAGGGCAACTTATATTGGTGCTTTCAACTTACAACCTAAGAATTACTAATTGAATTTGTTTTAATTAGGGAAATTCAGCTAGGACTGAAAAGCTGTCCCACATTCCTTTAAAGATTTCGTAGATTGTAGAGCTCTGGAAATTGCCATGATTTACCTTAAAATATGGTGGGTTTTTTTTTGTTTGTTTGGTTTTAGCACGTTTTATTTCCCCTTACATTGAATTAGCACAATATATTCATTGTACAGGAAACCAGACATGTATTTCATACTGACAATGATTCTTCACGGTGTGACAGTATTCCACTGAGAGGAAGGCTCAGAGCTGTTTTGCCTGGAGTATTTTACTTCAGTGCTCAACTGAAAATATAGTATTCAAATCTTTGACACCTCACTGGAAGTGCAAATGTAAAGATTACTGAAGTGAAAAGGAAATCAAGAAAAGCTTGCACCTTTCATCTCTCCTTCATAGCTCTACACCTAGGATTTCATGTCAAGATGGTGACTTTACAAGAGGAGCTGATACCAAAGACTAATTGACTGCTTCAGGTCATAGAAAATACTGACTTATGATTGTCTAAAATCAAGGCATCAGAGTCCTAAAGCAAAACCAATAAGTTATATTTACAGCTATTAGCACCTTAATAAAGAAAAGCAGCAACCTCCACAGAATTCATGAAAGATCAGTGTTCTTTGAGTATTCTGGTGCCTAAATAAAATCCATTCACATCTAAATCCTTCCGATTCAGACTCAGTGCAGTTCAGCATGCTGCTACAACAGGAAGTGTCCAAAGTTCATGCTGATCAAAGCAACATAATGAAACATCTGCTTTGTCAGCCATAAGGTACATCAACAGGAGCATCTCAGAATTACCGTCCTTCCATTTTATTTTTCATACCAGTGAAGCCTTGACAGGAGAACTTTTGGGTACGACATTTCAAAATGCAGACAAATTATAGAATCCCAAGGAGAGAAGGTTAGGATTCTTTAGATAAAGATGATCAAGAACAAGCGATACCAGCCTTACGCTAAAAATGTTGCTGTGAAGAAAGTGATTCATTGTGCTCCTTATCTTCCAGGGTTAGTAGAAAGGAAATGAGCATGCTGCAGGCTTCCTCTACTTTGGCTCTTAACATGTAGCCATCAGATGAAAGATGGTTTAAGTTGATGCTCTAATGCCAGCAAGTGAGAATTCCTGGTTGCTAGAAATGACAGCTGACTCATCTGAAACCAAATTTCACAGTAGCACCACTAGGAAAAACAGTAGAAATTGGTCAGTTTCAGCTGGGTGTGACAGAAGGGCTTCTCCCCAGGTTATGGTTCATCCTTTTGTCACTCTCAAAAGTGGATGCCCCCAAAGACTCATCCAAGAGTTGCTCATGAAGTGACCCTGGCTCTTTAAATAAGATTGTCTTGTGAAAGGGTCAAACAGGAGATTAAGTGGCGGTGGTCGTGGTGTTGCTCTGTACTTGTCAATCCTAATCCTTCTGCTCAAAGGTCAAGTAGTGCCAACAGAATCGTAGAGACAAGGATGCAGATGACACTTCCACAATGGCTTTCTCACCTTCAGCCATGGGGTAATGTTGGGAAGCTGTAGGGAAAACCTGGACTCCTGCTTATAATGAAAAAGCTGCTTTGCCAGATAGCTTTCTAGGATGAAAAGATCAAACCAGCTATAGTCTTCCAGCATTTTTTTCTGGGCAAATAATCAGATTTAAAAGTTTTGTTCTTTTTAGTACTTGAACAATAATGTGATGATGAATGAAAGCCAACATAATTTTGTCAAATCATTTCAAACCTGCATGTTTATCTTTGACAGTGTAATACACTGGAAGGGAAGAAGCAGCAGGTGTCACTTATGTAAATTTTCATGATACTCATAAGATGTTCTACAACTAGGGAAACATAGTTGATACTAAAGTTGCTTGGAGCAGTTAATGAAACTCAAGACAAACCCTACTCGGTTATTTATCAGTAGTTATTGATGATCATTATCATTCTAGTTATCAATACATCACCACAACAGAAGTAAGATCCTGTGGAAGCCCACTGCCATTCAGCTTTTTTTTTTTTTTTTTTTTTTTTTTTTTAAATCTGCAGTAGTATTCTGGTGTCAGAGAAAGGCAAAGGAAAGGATGTGAATATGCTACAGGATAAGAATACAGAATAAACTTAGCAGACCGCAGAAAGAGATGGTAGAAAAGAAATTAAACTACAGCAGCTCTAAGACTGGGCTTTAGACTTCAGCATCACTACACAATAACGTAAGTCTAAATCTGAGAACAACTAAGCAGTTTCATAAAAAGGATATAGATCTAGCAGTGCATTCAAACTGTCCTAGGTCCAAAGCAGCATGCTGAGTTTAAGAAGTAAATCCCGTACAAGGATGTGATAACTAAAAGCTGCCTGATGTAATCCTCTGGCTTGGCTCAGCTCTGTGAGAAGGCACCAGCTGGAATTCTGTGCCCATTTTGTGCCTCAAGATGAGAAGGGGACAAGCAGTCCATAAAGAGAAGCCGAACTCATTTGGGTTGTTTAGCAGCCTGAAGGGAAACATTATATAGTCTCAGCTGTCAAGGATGTAAGAAGAAATGAGAGAGAGAGAGATTACATTCGCTTTCCATGCCCAAGGACAAAAACTAGAGTCTGTACTGGGACCAATGCTCTTTAATATCTTCATCAATTACATTGACAGTGGGATCGAGTGCACTCTCAGCAAGTTTGAGTATGACACCAAGCTATGGAGTGAAGCTGACAACACCAGAGAAAACAGGACACCATCCAGAGAGACCCAGACAGGCTGAGCAGCAGGCCCAGGAAAACCTTGTACCTGGATTTGCTCATGAGGTCTTGTGCCTGAGTTGTGGCAGTCAGCACAGGCTAGGGGATGAAAGGATAGAGTGCAGCCCTGCTGAAAAGGACACAGGGATACTATACTGGAGGATGGTACAGGACATGAGCCACCAATGTCCAGCCCAGAAGCCAACTGTATCCTGGGCTGCATCGTGAGGCAATCTTGCTCCCCTCTCCTCTGCAGTTGTGAAGCCTCACCTGGAGTACTGCATCCAGATATGGAGTCCTCAGTACAGGAGAGACGTGGACCTGTTGGAGTGCATCCAGGAGGGCCACAAAAATACTCCAAGGGGTGGAACATCTCCCCTGTGAGAACAGGCTGAGAGAGCTGGGGCTGTTCAGCCTGGAGAAGACTCTGGGAAAACTTCATAGTGATAGTGGTCTTTCAGTTTCTGAAGGGGGGGGCTGTAAGAAAGAAGGGGACAGGCTCTTCAGCAGGAACTGTGGTGATAGGACAAGGGGAAATGGTTCCAAATCATAAGAGGTGAGATTTAGGTTGGATATAAGGAAAAATTTTTCTATGATAAGGGTGGTGAGGCACTGGCACAGGATGCCCAGAGATGTGGTGGCTGCCCCATCCCTGGAGACACAGTTAAGGTCAAGTTGGAAGGGTTCTGAGTACCTGATCCAGCTGTAGGTGTTCCTGTTCAGTGCAGGGCAGTTGAACTAGATGGCCTTTCAAGGTCCCTTCCAACTCAAATGATTCTATGATAATTTTATAATTTCAATTTCAGGAAGATTTAAATCTGCTAGTAGAATTCTCTCTGTGGGTAATACCAACACCTGACCAAATTTCTGAGCAGTGTGACAAAGGAGAGGAAATGCTGCTATGCTGAGTGCCTTATCTCAGGCCCTCCCTGTATCCCAGCTACACCAGCTGAGGATTAGTCTGATCTGCAAACAAGAGGGCTTGTGCTTGCCTACATACTGCATTGTGTTCCGTGAGTGCTTCTTCCCTGGTATCAGAGAAATACTGCTCAGAAGACAACTTTCACCTGAGCATGTGCCTTCCCAGAGGCATACTTTGAAGCCCAGCATGGGGAATGAAAGCACCCAGCAAGCCACATTACACATTACAGCTAAATTGTGTTCAGGCACCATTTGGTTGATTTAATGAGCTAGGCTGACAGTCTCTTTCAGAGAAGTGGAAAAAATAGCAGGCCTTATGAGCATGCAGTCACAACAAACAGGCTGACCCTACTTTGCCCTTGTCACCAACATACAGAGATATCTCTGAAGCACGCTCTAAAACACATTATTCCTACAGCCATACCCCACGTGCCAAGCCCCGCAACTGCAGAAGCTATTTTCTAACATTTCCTGTTTTCCAGCGGTTGAAGTTAGTTATCAGTCTAAACTTTTCTAAAATTATAACTGTGCTCCATGTAGAGTGCACCAGCAGCCATACAAATGACACAAGCTTCAGAAGCCTCAGTCTGCCCACCACTGCCCCAAGTTGGGGTGAACGAGAAAATCAGTGACTGATGGTTTATCTGTGAAAAAAACCATCATCCTGAGCAATTTCTCTTCAAGACACCAGAGAGGCTTCCAAATACTCCATGAAATGCTGAACAGATTTAAAGGTTTCATGTGGCTTTTGGGCCACAGCTCCTCATTAATTAGGGAGTTCCAGTTTATAGCCTTTGCAGGACTGTATTTGAAGAGTGACAGGTGTCCTTGTACTTGTATTATCCAGAAGTGAATTTGTAATGCTGATAATGTGATACTTATCTCGGCCTACTGACAGCTCCTTGGAATTCTATGGCAAACCCAGCACCAGCAATTGTGTTCAGAGGAAGAAAAGGCAATTCCTATAAAACAAGACAACCAATCTTAAAAATGTCCAAGAGCCCTTCTCTTCTACAGTTTAATTTCAGGGAATATATATATATATAAAAGCTATAGATTACAGATAGAATGAACACTAGAAGAATATTAGAATAACCAATAAAAAATTGATGTATCCAAAGTGACAGAAAGGAGGAGCAGACTAAAGACCTAACTCCTTTCCTTGGTATTTCAACTGCAAGGAGAATTCGGAGGGACAGCATAACACCCGCCAACTTAGAAAACTGTGTTTTATCTCTTATCATTGGAGCTTGTTAGCCTGGCTTTCTACTCATGGACTGCTCACTCCAGTCATCAACCAGAGGTTACTTTGCTCCTTGCAGCAGTTAACTGAAACCATATGGCTTATTTGTTAGAGTTTGCAGTTTAGTTAGAGTGTATCGAGAGATCAGCACACCTACTGTCCTCAGGCACCTCCAGGCAAAAATCCACAATATTGAGTACTGGACTACTGGAATTTTAATTGTTCATAAACTAAATCTGTCAGATGAATTAAACACAAATGAATGACCAAAAGTTTCAGACCAGAAGCTGAAACTCATGCAACTTTCATGCCTTTTTGGACATAAGACCTACAAACAGGTTAATCAGTTCCACAAAATGCCTCTGACACCAATAGCAGAACACCTGGAAAGAATCACTGATTACATACACTTAGAAATTTCTTCCATTTAAGAAACACATGCAGCATGAACACTGGCTACAGAATGTATTCCTGCCTGTATGGAGGCAATGCAGCACCAGAAAGCATTGCCACAGCTGGAACAGAAGTAGTTCTTCTTGTTCAACGTCACAGGCAACTTAAGTGACCCAAGACAACTCAAAAGGACACAGTGTCCCATCAGCAGCCAGTGCCAAGCTTCAGCATAAGCTCCATTTCTGTTACAGATCTGCCTTGCAGGAGTCCAAAGGGGCAATGTTAACTGATCTGAAAACAAGGTCTCATAGCTCCGAGGTTAGCTATCCTTTGAGAATACCTCAAGAACTGTTTCCAGAGGAGACTAGTTTAGCACAACCCCTGCTGCCTGGTTATAGGATGAAATTGACTGATGGCTACATGCTGCCTTTAACAAGAACGTCAAGCTCAAATCAATTCTGCATGAAAATTCTGGTCTGACAGCACGACTGCACTAGCACCAATTTAGACATCTTCCTGTAAATGCACTGTATTTGCAGTATTTGTCTATTCAACAAAACAGGATTTATTTAGTAGTGCAAACTTACAATAGAATTGCACCCTAAAAAATTAGAACCCAGATAGTGCTACTGCAACCCAGATCTTGGTGCTCCCCAAAACCGAGCTCCTCTCCCAGCACTGGATGCCCAGCTCTTTCTGCAGTCAGCTTGGAAGACAGAACTACCTCTAATTAACAAAGGGCAATAGCTTCAAGCTTAAAGAGGGTAGATTTAGGTTGGCATCTCATGCCACAACATCCAGGAAAATTTCCTTGTGATAAATCCGGTGCCACTGTACTGCGTTCTGTGCTCGTTTCGGGCTCCCTTGTTAGCTGCCTAGTAACCAGAGCCTCTGTGCAGTCAGCAAAATTAACACAGCCCCAGTTCCTAAGAAAAAGCAATTCATCTTAAGTTTTATGGGAAAACTGTTCTGTAATTATGAAGAGCGTTTCCAAACCCGCAATTACCCAACACTTACGCAGTTGGTGCGATTCCTAGTTTTCTCACAATAGTCTGGACTGCAAGACAGAACGTTGCTAAGATTCACACAATTTCAGTTTGACTGCATTTGTGCTACACTTCTTGCTTACCACATCAGCTGGCTTCAGAATTGCACCAGGACCTCAGCCGAGCTGCAGTAGCAGCCACATCCAAGCCAACAATGGCTGTAACAGACTTGAAGAACAATTTAGGAAAAACTAACCTCTAAACAAACATTTAGGATATAGAAAATTGCACACCATAAAGACCAGAAAGCAACAAGGCAAAGTGCAGAAGTTTCAGACTCTTTCAATCAAGATGAAAACACTTGTGAGAACAGTGCATTTGTGACTGTAAAACTACTTTGCTTGAGGGGAAATTCTGCTTGGCTGGTGAACATCTGAACGCCTTCAAAAGATTAATTAAATAATCCTATAGAAAACACAGTCGTTACTTAATACTTCCATAATTAATAATCCTCATTATGAATATACGCTGCATTCAGCGTACACTTCTGGAATTAATTTGGCAACTGTCACTTCCTCTGAAATATCATTGCTTGCATCATAACTGTCCAGATTTTAATGGTGGAATTATGAATTGAATTATGAAGAACTCAATTTATTCTAGTGCTCTTATTCCACTGTTAAGACAGAACTTTTCAAGTAAAGTTAAAGAAACGAAGAACTGTATTTATAGAGCAGAAATTTAGTCTTCACGTTTTGCTTCCCTCACCCCCCTGCGAGCCACTGGCAGTTCCAAGAGGAACAGTCAGGGCTGGGGATGAAGTTGCAACCTGCTATTAAATACACTGTGCTAGATATTGCAGGAGTTAATCCCAGGAACACAGGAACAACAGAAAACTATGAAGATTCACACCCAGGTGTGCCCTCACTGCTTTTAGAGAGCTGAACACAAAGTGCTGCTTTTGCAATGTCCTTTTCTTCAATACCTCAGGTATTACCTTCGAATTACTTTGATCTCTAAGTGAACAACATCAGCACGATGCACACACAACAAAGGCAGATATAATTCCCATATGCAAAAGGCCAGCTATGCTGCTTTCAGTCTAGGCATTGCAACTGAAGTGTAAAGACAAAGCAACAAAGGCTCCCAGACATGCAGGTCTGGGCCATCACTTGGCCTTAGAGCTGTTAGCTGTCATCCTTTCACTGTACAGCAAATACTTTGCAAATTTGCCAACTGTGAATACTAACAAAGAAACGTTGACACTGTACTTTTCCTTTTTTAAACAAATATTACAAAATTGAATTTATTGAGTTTCACACAAGATGCACTTATAAAATTGATACAGAATGTCATTCAACAGAAAAAAAAAAAGATAGCAATTCCAAGCTTCCTTTAGCAACTGCTAAATAATCCAGAACTAAGATACACCAAATTGACAGATAATCTGAATTTCAATGTGTGAACATTTCCAATCAGTATAAAATACATCAAAAATTATGGATTTCACATGTTTTTCCAGCACAAATCATTGTTTCTTCCCTGAACAGCAACCACAGATTTTGGCCACTACTCCATCCACTCTTAATGGGAGTGGAGAGGTTGACAATCTGCAGCAAGATGCTTCTAGCAGAGCAGACCACAACACTGACCTGGATGGCAGCGTTACCTCCTTACCAAGTCTGCTCAGGTATCTCCCCATTCCACACTATTGTCTCCATTTACTAAACCACTGTAGTCCTGCAAGTTTCAGGGATCAGCATATACAGTATACTCACATTTTATATTCATCAATCAAACAAGCTCTAGCTTTTCCACGACAAACTGTGAAATAGTGAAAGGTAAATTTTGTCATCATTTGTTCAGCACTGAAATACTTGAATACTTTTCCTTAAAAAGCCAATCTGGTGCTTACTTAAATACCTGAAAAGCATTTTAAGTTAATGCTGTGTTTTAACAATAATGTGAAGAATTTACCCATTAACCACAGGGTCTCTCTGAGGCCTAAGTTTTGATAGGAAATTTATTTCATTCTTGGTTTCAGGATTCCAAACCGTCTTTCACCCATTCTCCCAAACTTGATCCTCACACCAGAAAGTAAATGCTTTGTAAAGCTTAAATGCACTTTGTAGAGTTAGTTCACCTATGTGAGTTTGGCAAAAACCAATCAATTAAAATGGATAATTCTGATGTGATTGTCAGTATGTGCTTTTACAAGCACAGTCTCAGGCAAGTTAATACACAGATGTCATTCTTAGTAGTTGAACAAAAAAGCAGTGTAATATTCTTTTCAGTTGCATCAGTGCCATTCATACGATCCCAAATAACAGTCATTCCTCAACATATACAGGTACTCCCCCCCTTTTTTTTTTTTTCCTACAGCAAGAAAAAAATCCTGAGCTTTCAAAAATACTTTTATAAATAATTTGCCTTGCAGGACACACAGCTGAACACAACAAATGATTATACTTCATATTTGCCCACTTAAGCAGGACCTTCACTGTATTTTGTGTTTGACATCTTTCCTGGGTGTTTGGTATTTAGATAAAATAGTATGCAGTAAATCTCTCATTTAAAGGCAGGTTTTTTTATTCTGATTAGTTCAGATACACCTTAAAAAGATTTTTCTGTTGATAAGAATAACTATCCTGACATAATGTTTTATGTGCCAATGCTGAATGTTGAAATATGCACAAGTTTTGAATTCTCTTTGCAGATGTTCAATAAAACAAGGTAACTGGAAAGGTAAGCTCCCTGACATGCTGTCATACATTTCCAGGAATATCTTTACACTGGAGGAACCTTCACAAGAAGTAGTATGCTCTGGAAGCGTGGTTTTATAACACAGAACGGGATTATGCTTTTTTTCCAGTCTATTTTCCAGAGAAGTGATACTGCAGCTCTGCCACCAGGCTAGAGACTCCACACTTGATTCACCACCTTTTCCAAGAGGCAAGTTAACCTGACCTGACACCAAGCCAGGGCACCTGTAGAAAGAAATTAATATATATTTCTTTGCCATTAATAATTTAAGTTTTTAAATAAATATTCATGTGCCTTTTTGGGCAATCGTCCATTCTGGCAGCATCTTCTGTCCCAACAGCTCAGTATCCTCAGCACACTGATTTAAAAAAATCTTAGTCAATTCTGTTTCCACAAATAGTAAACCTGTCTATCTCCAACAAGTCTTTCTTTGAAGACCTGTGTTTTAATTCAGAACTGTCTTGGCTTATATCTTTTTCTTCTCCATCAGGAGTTGTCAGGAATTGATCAGAATTGCTTGTTACAAGTAAAGATGGTGTATTGTCTTTCTGATGCACAGGCTGATTGGTAACTGATGTAGATCCATTTCCATCTGTGGAATATCCTGTTGGAAGAGAAGACAGTGACAAAGAATCACAAATTTAGCACAGATACACTGATGCATCTTTAAGACTGAGATCTATCCAAAGCTATCTTGAATAAGGGCAATCTATCACAGAAGCAGAAGCAACAGAAAAATGTTTTGTGGAAGCCAGGTAACTTCACTAAGCCACTATCTCTTCTTAGTTTAAACCTAAGTAGAGTGATGAACAAGAATGTTTTTTTCTAATACAGTAAAGGATAAAACTGAATTCTAAAGAAGTTTAGATATAGAGTAAGAACATAAGCAGATGTTTTATTGAACTCTTTTGTATGTTGCATTAAGTAGCCAGAAGTCTGACTCTGCATCCTTGTGCAGAGTCTATTTTTGTTTGCTTCAACAAGAAGATTTTTGACAGTCACTGTGTGAGTCACACAAGTATTCTCTACTGAGATATATAAAAGAAACCTCTGTAGAGTGAATTAGATGTGCCTAATCCTCTACATACGTACAGCAAACCTGGTTCCTCTTGAAATGGTTATTAAGTGACTCATGCAGAGCTACAAACTTTAACAGCAAAGGATCTTAACAGCAGTACTACTAAAGCTATTTCTATTCCTGTCTCTTACTTCAGTGGAATTGATCATTGGTCCTAACAACCTAAGATTTTAATGAGTAATAGCTGCATACTATTTCCACATTTTGTTAAACAAAAAAAAAAATACTAAAATGCACATGCAAGAAACAAGGAAGTCAAACTTCCTTATTCACTAGCTCCTCTAACTGAGTACTTCAAGGAATCTGAAGAAATCTGACCAACGTTAGGAGTGCTGCAAAATGATCCAATGAAAAATTGTCAGAACGACACTGTTGTGAAAATTATTTGCTCAAAATAATTACCACAAAAACTTTATTCTATATAGCTCTACACAGTATATTACCTCCTATTTGAAGGAGTAAAGGATTACTCCTCACAGTATTATGCAAGTCAAAGGTACTAAATTTGCCTTTCAAAAAGGAGAAGTGATTCCAACAGTAGAACTCTGTTACAAAGGTAAACACTTTCCACCCAAGCAGCTTCTGAAGAAGAAGTCAACTTACGTTATAGGCTGACAGAAATTGGACTCTTAATTTATTCATTACCTTATACTTATTCTACTAAGAAATTTGTAGAGAGAATATATAGAAAAAGTTTGGTAAACGAGGCACAAGGATTAATCAATATTGCAGAGTTCAGCAGTACGATACAGACACAAGCTGAGGAAGGTGAGACTGAGATCATTCTTAAATATAACTGAGACTTCTAGCGCATACAGAGCTGCAAGAGGGTATGAAAGAATGAAAAACGGCTGAAAATTGAGCCTCCTCATCACTGATGGCAGTTAAAAAATCTAAATAAAATGAACAGAAGTTTTTTGGTTGCTACTTTTAATTATAAATTTGAGGAAATAAGCATCTCTGTTGACTTGCTAAAATTCCTGCTGTTGCATTTAAAAATAGTCTTCAGGATTCATTTGCCATAAATTTAAGGGTCAGTCTTAGCACAGCTTATTAAACCTCATATCCAAGTCTAGTCTTAGAAGGTTTAATTAAGGCATAAGCATCAGTATGATACAGTTCTCTAATGAAAGGAAAAAAAACATCTACACCAATTCATATCACATTCTTTTACACAAACTAAAACAGCTCTATGAATTTATGCTGCACCACATTTCAGCCTGATGTCACTTGACACAGCTGAGATATAGAGAATTGTAACTGAAGCACTGACAGATTATTAACTCTACTGTTGCTGGCAAGATGTTCTGATGAGTAACAAGCACCTTACATTTCAAGCTGTTCAAGTCTTCGGCAAGCAAAAGAGTGAACACAATTAATGCCTCACTGTTAAGATCTCTAGGGCTCTCACTGAACTCTACACAGAAGATGATACACAATCCAACTCTGCTGACTGAAACAATGAGAGTTTGTTTTCTTCTATAACTTGTCACAGGAATATAATGTAATGTTCCTGACCAATTACTTAACCACTAATGCTGAGGATCTATATGAGGAAGCCACACCACAGATGCCCGAAACAAGGTGGGTAAAGACAAGCTGAAATTGCTATTTAGATCTCATAAAGCTTTTCATTCACATGTTCATTAGAATTCTAAATAATTATGTTGATAGCATATCACATTCTACATTAATTTCCACAATGAGTGTAACGTTTCTTTGTTAAGCTTCAGCACTACCAGAGATTGCCTATAAATATTTACTTGTGCAGTGTAGGCATTTCTATCACCTCCATCGTATAAGGATAGGATTTTTATTTTTTATTTTTAAATCAGAGCCCAAAGTATTTACAAGCAAAAGATGACGCATGAACTAAAAGTAATACATCCTATTTGTAGACATGCTTACAACTGTGATTTATTGCACTACTGGTCTAACAACAGAGTGTGTCACAAACAGCAGCACCCATCTGGTTTAATATTGGATTTAGTTCGAAAATGATTTTCATTACAGCTGAAAACAGAATGAGACATTCAAGCTCACCATGGGTAGATTTAAACATGCTTTGTTGTTTGCCAGCTGGCTTCCCTGCAGAGGCACTCGGGACAGGATTAAATAATTTCTCCTCCATTTTTGCTTCCTTTACATATTGACATGATTTCCCCAGCAATACAATACTGTTAAGGACTTTCAAGGATATTAACCTAGATAAACAAAAGGATTTATTTAAATACATACATCAACTATTAATATTAAAATAACCGCATATCATTAATGCTATCTTGGAACAATTAGCTGAGAAATTAAATCCTTCAGTAGTAAGATCAAAAGTTAATCTGAAGACATCTAGAAGAAAACATCAAGTTTTAGAGAATGACAAGGAAGGCTAAGCCATTTAGTACATCAAATATTTCAATAAAGAATTAAAAAGGGCTCTCAACAGAGCAAGCCCAAGATAACTGCATTACTGTTAAGCATGCAACCTTAAGTGTACTTAGACAAAGACTGGCAGCAGACTTGGAAACAAGACGACTTGTTCCCAAGAAAATTGGAATAAGTTGTGGAATTGTTGAGAATAAGTTGTTGGAATTGTTGAGAATAAGCGAACGTTCAAGGATGAAAATCCATGGAGTGGTCTGACTGCTTAGTCATAAAGTGGCCCAAGCACACTCAAGCAGCAATATCACCATCTCGTCTGCATTAATATAATCACAGTTTATCAAATACAAAAAACAAAGTACATCACATTTTTAAGGAAATTTTATGTAATGCATTTCTTTTTACAAGAAATTTAGATAAGTGAAAGAAAGAGCAGTGTAGATCATTTCAGTATCGAGCAGAAAGATTTTAGTATCCAAGCAACAACAACTACCTTATACGAGCTGAATGCCACTACTCTATAATTCTATTTGGTTATTCAGGGCAGATTTTGTAGAAACGGAGTTGAGATGTTCTATTTTTTGATCTATCTTACATTTAAAACTTAAAGTTTAATCCTACGTTAGTTTTAAGTCTAATATATGCTTTTCTCTAGAGACAGTAGGTGTTTGTAACATGTTTTGAAGTAATGACTGAAACTAGAATACGCTTTCACTCTTCAATAAGGAAAAAATAAATCATGAATTTACTTATTCTCGTGGTCTAGAAGTTTAACTTTCTAATTATAGGCTTGAACACAGCCCAACACAATGTTTTTGGTCCAAATCTCTAAAGAAAGCCCTCATTGTTCCCTCTTTCCCATTCTACAATTCTCCCTTGTTCAACCCAATGTACTTGTCCTTGACTGCACGCTACAGCTTCCCCAGACTAGCAACTACATCTTCAAAGAACAGTGTTTTATCCTGTGTGTTAATCACTGTACTTTCTTTCCTCCAAGTTACAGAGACAGAGAAATTTCCAAGACAGCAGCAGTGGAATGGTAGAGAAAAATCCCAACATTCTGCAGCATTCTGAGCTTAGTACATCACAGCATGAGTGTGATGACCAGGGGCTTTAGGAGGAATATGTTATATGCTCGAGAAAAACTTCAAGTATGATGCAGAGGAACACGGTCAACATTTTAACATGTGACCTATTTACATTAACTTGCTAGCTAATCTACATTAGAAAGAAGGGTCACTACACTGATGTGCCATGGACACATCAGACAGAGTTCTACCTCTACTGGTGATCAAGGTCACAGTAGATGTAAGAGTACACCTACATAAAAATTTTTTCATAAGGAACTGAAAAACAGAAACCTGCTCTTCCATACTATCCCTAAAGAACGGCTGCCCCAGATCTAAAAATCTTTCTGCCTTAAGAAACAAACACAACTAGGTGGAACACTGGAACAGCTATTCCACAACGCCATAGGCAAATATGAATAGTCATGCTCTGAATTATCACATGTGTTACTATAGGATACTCAGAGCTTCTTTGCACTAAAAGAACTTGAATCCCTTACTTCTTGATGGTCAATTTTAATAGGAGCTGATCATTCCAAAATCAATCAGTACTGGGAGATAACAAATACAGTTCAGCTTTCCTAGAACAGGCCATCACCACAGCCTATATAGCCTGTATTTTAAGACAGGGAAACTAGACTGGATTTAAAGTATAACGAAATGCATCTCAGAATTACAGAGCAGTGAGCAATAACACAAGTGTAAACTGATGGGACAGTAAAGGTCTACATGAAGGTCAGTGATTTTATTAAAAAAATTCTAATTGTGATAGGACAGAATATGTCACAGCTAGGATTACTTACTAACCCCAATCTTCCTAGAACAATACGCCTCAAATCTTGGACTTACATGTATAGCAACTACATAACAAGAAACCATGTATTTAACTACTAGAAAGCAGAACTCACTATCTGCTTTGAGTGCTTAAACTATCAGGCATATTGCATCTTCAGTTCTTTTCAAAAGAAGTTTCATACTGTCAAATTCAATTTCTTCATTTATGACAAGAAACAAACACAACCCCTCTGCACAAAATTCCTTCCGCTATCTTTCTATTAGTTATTTTCATTATTCAATTCCTTACTGAAGGATAAAATCCTCAAATACATTTATGACACTTAGGGACTAATCTTTCTCAAATTCAGTTTATTAGCAGAAGCATTTTATAACTACCTCTATTCAACATAAATGGTGCTTATACGCATACTCAGATGTATCAACAGGATTTTTTTTCCACATCTGATTACACAACACTGAATACTTTTATTGTGAGCATTTACTTACCCACAGTAGAAGAGCACCACACAGACATAAGCTAAGACTCCTTGTACTTTTATTGAGCTTGTTACAACTCTCATGAGCTATTTTAAGGATAAAAGATAAACAGTTAAAATGTGCAGTATACAATTAATTAGAAGAATATTCTAAAAACAGGGTAAATACAAGACAAAAGTAGAAAGAAGTGTTAATAGTAATTAATTCAATTAATAGTAATTTATTCTAATAGTCTCCTTGACATTGCTGACTACTCAATAATTTGTTTTAAATTAATATTATATAAAATAATTACAAATAAAACTCTGCTACAACTGCAGAGGGAAGAGGGTAGATTTAGACTAGATATTAAGGAAGAAATCCCTTACTGTGAGAGTGGTGAGACACTGTAACAGACTGCCCAGTGAGGTTGTGAATGCCCTCTCCCTGGAAGCATTCAAGGCCAGGCTGGATAAGACTTCGAGCAACCTGGTCTAGAGGGAGGTGTCCCAGCCTACAGCAGGGGGGTTGGAACTAGATGGTCTTAAGGGTCCCTTCCAAAACAAAGCATTCTGTGATTCTATGGTTAGTGCTTATTTCAACAATGATTTTTAGTAAGGCAAATAAAAAAGCATCCCTAAAAATCAAGAACCAGAAGGTGACTTAATCAAAAAGTGCTGATGTGGTAAAAGAATTGCAACATTTCACAATATTATGAACATTATGAATAAAAACTTTTTGTGGACTATGGACATGAGTCCCAAGTAAAAATGACAGAAAATCCTGAATTCTGTTTTTATGTCAGTATTTCACAGTTAGAGCTCCAACTTAGCAAAATGCTCCAGCTTGTATTAAAATGCATTAGTATCAAGGATAACATCTAATTAACTTGAAAAAGCCATTTCAATTCTCTCTGGATGTGCTTTACTAATTTTTATGAGTATAGTTTTTTCTTTTTAAAAATTCCTGGATAAGAAACAGGCAAAGCTCGTAAATAGTATTTCCCCTCTCCCATATCCATAGAAAAACATTACATTTAAAATTCATTCATACTGACAGTCTTCAGGGGAAATTATGAATTAACATATTTGCTTGCAAAATAAGGCCATGTTCCCAGTACCATAACTGCTGCTTGTCTACATGTGCATAGGGTAAAGTCATAGCAGCTATTTACAGCAAACATTGCGTAATAGTTAATTCTGAACAGACAGCATGTGGACACAACTGCAGTAACAAAGTGTTTCATTTTATAGTAGCATGTCCATGTGACAGGGTCAGCTCCTTCAGAGCTACCTATTAAAGGAAAAGCTCAGAAGTACAGTGCCTCCAAGAAAAGAAATCAGCCGCTGAACATACCATTACAGGGACCTTCACAAGGACTTCTGTAAGAATCTAAAAAACCCAGTGCATTACTGCTAACCTTCTGGCAACCAGCTGCTTTGACTTTTCTGAATGAATGAACAGGATATTTGCCAAAAGGAATGGCTGTTTAATAACCGCAGATGTACTTCAACTCCACTGCAACAATCCGAGTGCTGATGAATTCTAAAAATTTAATACATACCCAACTTTGTATGAAAGGCTGACACTCACTAACATATTTGTGAAACTCTAATCAGTATGCAGTACAGGTTATATTGAATACTAACTCAACCTTGTAGCATCATTTTAGTTACTTAAATTGTTTAGACCTCAAAACATTAAAACAAGCTAGCAGCTATCTCATACATTCTCAACAAAGTAAGATTTTACTGTCAGAAAACTGATAGGAAAGATACAACTTACTAAAACAGCCAGTGGAAGAGGAATAAAACCCATTCTTCTGGAAACGGAGTCACTATAATCTGTATATGCCTAGAAAAAAGAAAAAAAAGGAGCAAGTGTAAAGATTTATGCAAAGGAATGATCTCATTTTAGCTTGGTACACCCTCTACATAAAAATCAATTTATGTTGATAAACATTATGGTGGTATAAAATGTACAGATTCACATTTTGAAATGCAAATGTGGATTCTTTGTACTTACAGACAAAAATAAGTAACACTATAATGACAGGTAACAGTAGCTTTAGCAACCTGAATATTTCAGTTGCTGTTGATATTACAAGTCTCTACAACAAGAGCAATTAGGACAGTGAATCCAAGCACACTATAATATTTCAGCTGTACATCATTTTAAGCTTAGAGACCTCTCTGTACTAATTTGACTTTGATCCTCAAGTACTATAAGGAAAAACCCATAAGAGAGATAAAATGCCACTACCATACCATCTATTTGCATTAATTGTTTGTGTGGTAAACAACTTCTGTATTGGGTATACCTAATATATTCCTAACAATAGCAACTGAACATACCCAGAAAAACAACCTGAATTATCACAAACAATCAAGCTAACGAATAGAGCATCCATCCAGATCTCTCATGAATAGTCAGACTCATTCAGCAGAGATGTGCTTTAAACAGCACATCAGAGACAGTACTCATGGAAAACACAGTCTGTTTCTGTAAATCCCTGTTCAACAGCACTAACATGCATCACACAATATCCACATACTAGCTATCTGTGCAAGCTGATTAGGTATATCTAAGTATACATTCCAATATCCCATTATAACAATTATGATTGTTAATACAAGAAAAAAATGCCTTCATTTTCAGGCTTACGTTTTTCTGTCGACTGCTAACAAGGTCAAATGCAAGACTGGCTCTGTACTCACTGTAGACCTGGAAAAAATCCAGCACATCAGATGCGTGATTAATGCATTAGCACACTATCTAAACAATAGAATTATTAATAAAATATTCCTGTAAAATTATTATAAATATTTATATACAGACTGAAGGAGTTAAACACACTCTACTTGGGATTTAGCTGTGCCCTTCAACAGATAAGTTACTACAGAAATGCAGGCTTATGTACATATACAACAAATAAGGTAGCAATGCTTTTGGAATTGAGTGAGCCTTTACAAAGCATTTACTGAATAGGAAGACAGTCAGCACCACAAAGTACGACAAATCGTGTCTACTTTCCTCCTTACAATCCATGATTGTTTTGAATTACATGAAAGATAGCAGTGGGATCAAATTAAATAAGTGAGCAAGCTTACTTATATACTAAGCAAGCGATCCCATGAAAATAAGAAATAGGTATCAGGAAAACGAAGGAAGCATTCTCTTTTTAAAACAGTTCTATGCGTTAAGACAGAAAGGCACTGATTTTAAACCTTGCAGAAGTGTTATCTACTGTCCTCCACACTAAGCTGTGTCAGCACACGGAAGCATACTACATTTGTGGCTACTATGATTTCATTAGATCTCTTTTCTGAGCTTTCTATATGAAATTAGGGCATGCATAAATGCCTCTGGCATAAGGGAGCTTATCAAGTACATCTACTAAACTTGTTTCTACGTAGTTAATTTAGAGATGCTGGAAATGATAGCACTTCCAAGTTTTGACCTCATTTCCTAAAAAGTGGTTGTAACAGTGAAGAAATGCTAACTCATCCCTTCACTAATTTATCAAGTACATTTGAATTCACACAACGCTCAGGACAAACGACCCATGTATCAAACCACACTACACAAAAACTAATCACATCTGCTTCCCAAAGAGAGGACTACATAATAAATCTTTATTCTGCAGGGACAGTGGAAAAAAGCTTCTGATCTCAGATCCCATCTTTAACACCCATGCAAGACCAGAAATTCAGCAGCCTCACAAGATCTGTTTTTTTTTTTTCCCCCTAAGGCCTAAATTTAAACACACTGTAATAAATGTTATTGATAAATGGTTATAAGTAATCTTCTTTCAATTCAACTGGTGATCACTTCACAAAAATCACCTGCCAGTTATGTGAACTGTGGTTATTATGAGAACTGTTACACAATACTTTCAAAAAATTCATGGATCTGGAACTACTACTGTAGAAGCAGACGTGTCTCTTGCACGCAACAAACTTCTGAATAACTTTTTAATATCAAAATATTACCACCTGTCCCAAATTATACCTATGTATGAAAATAACAATTGTTACATTTTCTGTACTGGAATCGATTTTAATATTAAAAAGAAACAGCAAAATAAACTTAACATAGCATTCAACATTCGAAACAGGATACCTACATCTGCTGTGATGTCATTGAATTTTGTTATAAAGGCATGTTTCACAATATCCACCGCTATTTCTGAAGCAACCACCATGCAAACATCTGGGAATAACACCCAAAGATGATCTAAAGATCGGGAAGAAATAAGTTAGACCATTTAATTTGACTCCATTACACAAAATAACAATTACAAGACTTTTGATCAACTGATAAAAATCAACAAGTACACAAGCAACGTCTGTAATTTACATCTCCACTTAACCTGCACTGTGCCAATTCCCTTGAATGTCAGTGCCATTCTAGAAACTTATCAGTGCTGCACAACTACTGCCACAACTAGGATCAGTTTCTAAAGCCCTGACATTATGAAGCTTTATCATGACTTGCACTTGTAGTTCCTATATTTTAGTCAATGTTGATTCAATGTTTAATTATGAATTTAATTATGTTACCAACAGAACAGGAATTTGGTTTTTCCATTTTATTTTTCTACTACTTAACTTACCTGGATTCCATGAGAACTGTTCCATATTTCTTAGACATACAATTAGCAGCAGCACATAATTGGTGAACCTCTCTTTTATATCTAGTTTTAAAAAAATAAGATGTCAACTCCAAAGAAACATTTATCTACATACATGGATACATGTTCATTCTATAATTTTATTCTTTACTACATTTTAGATTAGACAATCTTGTCCACAAATTATTTGATCAAATTTGAGAGGGGGATAATGGAAAATTCACCACAGACAGAATCTCTGGATCATCCCCAACACCGCATCGACTTAAGTTTCTCAGCATCAGAAGGGACGTTAGATTTTTGTAACTTGCTACCACTTTTATGGGCAAGTTAAAATAAGTTATCTTTTTTGATAACCTCCATGCTTTCCTTATCTAACCCCAAAAGAATCAGCATCTCCCGGAGCAAAAGCAGAGACAAAACACCCACCCAAGCTATACACTGAATTCAGCGTTAGAAAAAAGGCCTTCAAGTCAACTGCAGAGCCTTATTTAGATTTCCTCTTTGTCTTTTATACTGCCACCTTGAAAGGGCTGGATGCTATCAACTCAGTTATTAAAACTGTAAGAATGCTATCAGAAAAGCAGGGAGACCTGAGATGGAGTCTCATGACATGACTTCCCAGACTAGGGAGGGAGTTTTTCTCCTTCAGTAGACTAATTTTAAAAATGAACCATACAGCTTGCTTCACTTTTTTTTTTTCCCTTGCACATGTAATTTTGGTAAGATTTTCATTCTTAAGCCAACAACTTAATGTCATCTTTACATCGTTATATTTTCAAACAGTACACATTCTGGGACCACTGTTGACATAGTATACTACAAGTTAACTTTCTCAAAATGCAAAAGACCTCAGGGATTTTGAAGCTTGGATATTTTCAACACCATAACTTTAAATTTTAAATTTGCACATAACAAGCTATTGGCTGTGTACTAAGCTTGGTTAAGTACCTCAAGTAAAAACTAGCTACTTGAGGAAATAGTTTTTTCCTCATTAACACTATTGTGTTCTTAGAAGTGGAATCCCATTTTAATCCCACTGAGCCAAACAATAAAATGAAAGACTGAGAATTCAAGTCAGAGTGCTCACATTTATCAAAATAAAGCTGTTTTAATATTAAATAATAAATCAACCTCTTATTTCACATTTTTCCCGATTAGCACAGCCATACATACCACTATTTGACATTTGAAAAAGATTGTTCTTCTCAAACTTCTTGAAAACACTTCCTTTTATTTCAACGAACTGCAATTTTTAAAAGCAGTTATTTAGTTTTTATTGGTAACAAACTGGTGTAAGCAAATCAGACTATCAACATGAAAATAGACAATATGGTACACTGGAATGAAGGCTACTGAAATAATTTAGGATAGCTATACAGTAAAGCTACATACTTACATTATTGGACATCATGATTGTAAGCAGTGATTTATTGTGAGAGTTGAAGGCCACATTAAGGGTTGTTGCTTGAACCATTATGAGAATAGCATGTAGGACTATAGATAGGCAGGGTTAAGGAAGCAGATTAGGAAATACCTTTTCTGCACAACAGCACTGAGCAATATCAAAAATTATTTCCCTATTTTGCTTCCAAAGTTAAATACAAAAAAGTTTCCATCTCTGTCAACTTCTGCCTGCTTTGCAGCAAGACAGTACTTAAACCTATGCAACATATCCACATTACTTCACAGCATGTAGCAATTCTGTGCTTTCTTTTTCTCCCCCAAAAATAATTCAATCATATAGGAGTAACAGCAACATTACCTGAAAAAGCAAACAAACAACCCACAAAGACTCAGACTTATCCTAAAGATATCAAAGGAAATGAGAAGAGGAAATAATTCATCACCATCTCTAATTCCATCAGCTCACTGTAGCATTACTTGACGTGTGTGAATTACTCTCTTTATTTCAAAGAAATGTTTTCTAGCTTCATGTTCATAATATTTCACTAAACAACAAAACCACCATCTTTGAGGCCCTGTGACCTAAAATAATCACAAAACAGAAATCAGAGTTTCCATGAGGTATGCAGCTACTGCTTTTCATCTTACTAATCATGAGGTATTAAACAAGCTTTCCACTATTTCACTGGAGTATCATTACAAAGTTGTTTTTTTCCCCAAATGTCAAGTTAACAGCTTTTTTAATTTATATTTGAAACATATAGCACTGGCAATATTATTTTGAAAGTAAACAAATACTTATACAGGAATACAACTAAATTTTCAAATGTGTTCTAGAAATAAATCCAAGTAGTTCCTGTAAAATTTAGTTTAAAAAATGTCACCTTTTACTGAAGAAAAAGGATACAGACATACAGCACTGCCATGAAGAAGTGAGGAATCACACCTATATGGGCTCTTTTTCTTTCCTTAGGCTCTGTAGCAGTCCAATAAAGAGCATCCAAAATATCTTGTCCAAATGAAGAAAACAAACGATCAGCCACCTAAACAAGAAGAACTTTTTACTGCCTTACAGCAATAAGTTTCTCTATAACACCTGGTTACGTCAGTGTGAATACACCTCAAACTAAAAAGCTTTTCACTTATTTTTTGAGTTTTCACCACTTTTACATTATCAGTTCACTTGATCTTGCAGTTACATGTGTCCTTTTGTATACACTGCAACATATCTCTCTCAAATTTACCTTTCCAACAGTGTTCATGATATGAAATCACATGCTATTAACTTAGATGCATCCTTGAAAGATACCCAAGTATTTTTCAAACTTTGCCCTCCGATAAGGAAGTATGCATGTTTTGCAAAACCATCCCATTTTTTCCTTGTCCCCTTGGACTTAAAAAGGGGGAAAACAAAGAAAAGTGAATGCCAAATGCGCGACAGGGAATATAAGCTCTCAAGTACAAATGAGACTTAAATTACGTCTGGCTGTATAATTTCTTCCATCTTGGAATAAGATATGCACTCAATGCAGATCTCTGCATGAAGCAGAAATAAAAATACTAGAAACTAACACCAAGAGATTTAGAGGGATTGGGAATTCTGCTAAAAAAACAAAAAAAAAAGCTGAAAAAGAAAACAAAACAACCCTCAGAAACCCAAACCTATTATTCCAAAGCACATATACATATAAAAAACTCCACAAAAAATTCTAGACAGCATTACGAGGATAGGAAAAACATGGGGCAGCAAACTCAGCTTGTAATTCAGTATCATGGCAAGAAAGGTCACAAGGAATCCTATCGATTTTCAAACTTCCTGATTAGGGAACATATAGAAGTGAAGTCCATTACAAGGAAATGCTTTTTTTTCTTGTGTATACACTGATGTTCAATCATTTTTAAATTAAGCTGCACAAGGAAAAAGAAAAATCACTTTAAATATTACATTGGGTATTACATGTCACATATATGTCAAAATTAGATGTTATAATTTAGCATTAACCAAGTATGAAAAACTAATTACCACTACTTAATAAACAAAATTGATACTTCCTACTGCCTTTCTGGAAGATGATAATTTTGGACATGTTAAAACAACAAGCAGTAGTGCAGAACTGAACCTGCAAATGTTTAGTCATACCCCGTGAACTAAAAAAATCCACTTAGGTAAAATTTAGGTAATCAGATTTCATACAATTTCTTGACTTGGTTAATTATTAGAATTCTAAAGCTCTGAAGGGATAGAAGTCTCACGCTTTAACTCAACCAAGCCAACATTCCTTCAAATTTCCTGAAATACGATGGCTAAATAATAACAATTTACGCTTCAAAGTAAGCTTTATTTTAATCTTTCATTTTTTAATTAAATTGAATGCTACTCTTTGATTGTCACCTATAAGAACATCATGAACCCTGAGCTGATGAATTACCATAAATCTGAAGTTCAAATTAAAACATCAGTCTGAGAGATATTTACAGCGGCACTGTTTTCGGCTTTTCAATTTTGTAAATCTAGATGGTCCGCCTTATTTGGTTCCTGCTCATTGTGATGACCCACAGAGTAACTTTATCTACTACAGAACGCTTAGAGTTTCGTTAAGATTTTGTCCACAATATTGTGAGGGTTTTAACAGACACAATTGTGACTTGGCTTTCCTTTTTATTTACACAAGTCTTGCTTCTTACATTATAGATAGAAAATATTAAAACCCATCACACAATATTGTTGTCTGCTTTTCCAAATGAGACTTACCTAAACCCTACATGCCGGCTCCAGGCTCCAGCAGATTTCCATGGTGAGCGCTGTCACCAGCATAAGGCACACTGGGGCTTCACAAGGAGCAGGAGCCGGTGGGGCTGAATCTACAAAAGAAAAGTGTCATTTAATTGTGCTGAACGCTCCCCTTAGGATGGTTACCTGGAGCATTCAGCACATACTTGGAAGATGTGGCACTCCTCATGTCCAGGAGGATAACCTCAGGACACACTAACAGCCGAAAACATTAGGACATTGTAAACATCTCCGCTGCTCAGCGATTTAACTAAATTAAAAAGATGTTCTAATTTTCAAAGTTTATGAAGATGTAAAGTTTGCTATGTGTGCATTTTATTTAAATATTTTAAGTTAATTGTAAACACATATTTATCAGCTCCTAAAACCAGATTGTTTCTCGTACAACAGACTCGTAAGTAGACTAAATAATCAACCTGCTGAAAACTGACAACCAACGAAGTTTTTCAGTAGGATTTCATGCTGGCTTTATTTTGCTGAGTCTATAGCTGCAACATACTGCAGTAAAAAAGCTCCTCAAAAAACATGCCCTCTATACTGACATGGGCATATCATGACACATCAGAGAAATTAAACACCATTTCCAACTTCAAAGTCTGGTTTAAGTTTTCTAATAATTATAGTTGCAGTGCATTACATTTCCTCCTTTCTGCCCCCAGGAAAGGAAAAGGAAACTCAGGCACCACACTTCTTCTAGAGACGTGCTTTGGACTCTGCCAAACGTGACAAAGAAATTCAGCTCTTAATTCAAAAAGGCACAACACACAGTTTCCAACTCACAGGAAACACTGCAGTCTCTGTTCACATTATGTGGTAAGCACTTGGTGTTGTACTTTCGCTGTGTTCAGTGAAGTGACTCAAAGGCTTCACAAAGACTATTAAATGATAATCTTTCACAGGTTAGAGAACTATTTATATATGGATATTCCCAACACAACTACAATCCAGACACTAAACTGTCACTGAGTTACTGATTTTTACATGATTTTCATCAAACCTAAAATCAAAGGAAGAAACAACGCTATGAATAAGCCACCTTCAGTGGCTTGTATTATGGTTAGTTGACTTAGCAATTTGTTCTTCATACAGTATTTTCTATATTTTATGAAATGAGAATGAATGTTTTAAGATAAAATATACAGATTTTGCAGAGTGCCATTTAAGCCAAGGTACAACCAACATTAAAAAAAAAGATTAATATGCTATTCAGAGACCCCAGACCCCTTGTAAAGCACCTCATGTACAAAGTCACAACAATCCTTTTAAGATGTTGTATCACTAGCATGTCCTACATTTGAAGATCAGAGATAAGATTTAAGCTTATAAAGACTTTATCTACTTAGTGAATCATTGATCACCAAAGTGCAATTAAAACCTCATGCTCAACACTAATAACAGATTTTTTCCCCCCCCCTCAGGGTTTCCCTTCATGCTTCTTTTATCATCCCAAACGAGAATTTTGTTTTCTTTTATTTCTCCAGATTCATTCAACTTACTAAAATGTACTCAGGCTTTGCCTGTCAGTCAGGACTGAGATAAGCCTATATTTCTATCAACAAGCTCAAAAAAGTCATTCATTGTGCATTTTGCCTTTCTGACCTTCCATCACACAGAGTTCTCAATTTTCCATTAACTAAACAGACTGATAAGCTCCAGAATCTAGATAATATGAAACAGTATCCAGAAAATTCATTTTTCATCAACTATTCTGTTTCACTACATCTAGGTTTAATATAGTAAGTGTTTATGCATTTGTAAGAATGAAATGTGCCAAACTCCACATAAATATCTTAACACAACAGTATTTTTTAAACGTTCTGAAAACATGCTTGATGCTTCTGATGCTCAAATTCTTACCTCAAGCATGTTATAGATGATGTAGAGCTTTATGACAGACTGCCCCCTTATAAGATGATACATCATAGAGTAGTCAACATAGTGCATCATGAAGTAGCAGATGACCAATATCACTCCTTTGAGAATGTCACACACCTGAGCAGGCTGCAGCAAACGTCTATCGCTGAAATACAAAGGGCAAGAAGTTTCATTAAGGGTCATATACCCACAACATACAAATGATATCAAGTCAGTATGAATCTATTTAGCAAGGATTATTTTTTCTAAACATGTTATCAGTTTGAATACATTGATAAACAAATATAATGTTGTTCTCAAAAAAGATCTGAACAATTACATATGCATTCCAACTGTCAAAGCAATTTCATGAGAAACTGATGCAGATACAGAGAGCTACTATCATGGGGAAGACACATCAATCATGTAATCAATAGTTTAATTACATTTTTGAAAGCGGTATCATTCCAAAAATTAACTCTAGAGAATAATACCTTACGAAAGTGCAGCCATTACTGCATACACCTTGAACTTAAAAGATGAAGACGTTTTGAAAATACACTGTATATAGTACTCCTGAATATGTATCATCACTATTCTAAAAACAAAAAACAAAAAAGCTGCACAAAAGCATCAAAACTATGCTTGACTGCTGTGACTTGCAGGAATTAAGCTTTTCTAGAAGAGAGTGCATTCAAAAAGCATTTTCACAGAATCTTACTTTTCAGTCTTCAACGTATCTTAGTTTCTCACTTGCTGTAAATAAGCAAGTGCCTAAAAAACATTTCAGTAATACCCCATGAGCAGTTCTGAAGTTTTAGTTAAAAGCATACTCCATGTTGTGTTCAAAGTTATTATACAGCTTGTACTTCACGCCCAGCAGAAGCAGAGCCAGCAGTAACTCTGTGACAACTTTTTCAAAGCAGATATTCAGAGAAACTAACAAAAATATCTGCAGAATTACAATTTAATCAGCTTGATGACAGAAGAGATTCACAGCATTTCTAACCCAGCCAGTACAAGAGACTACTGCACAGGCTGACTACAGAAAACTACTGTCCAGAAAGTGAATAGTATAAGAAAGTCCTAGCATTTAAAATCTGTTCCAATGTTCCTTCATTATGCACTGAAAAGACTCATTTATATTGTCTGGGCAAGCAACCTAGAGCCTACAGCTAACATGTTTCTAATTGAGAGAGATTAACCATGACTATTGTACAAATCTACAAAGGGACTTCTACAGCAGTAGAATTTCCGGTCTGGCTAATGACATTTACAAAAGGATTTTCATGCGTGCTCTGAACATAATACAGAATAGGAATAATTATTAGGAATAATTATTTCCTACAAAGACAGGGAAATAAAGTAAATGGATTAAGTATAATAGATTTGACACCTTTTTGGCGCATACAGAAATAATACAAAGCCTGCAATTACAAAATGATGTAGTCAGTATTCAGTGAGAAATAAATGTTACAGTTTTAGTATACGATCAAGTTCAGATTGGTTCCATCTGTACTTGTTGCAAATCATTCCTAACCTTTACATGGTTTAATACATGCATTAACACACACAGGTTAATGTGATTTCATACCTATCATAAAAAATCTTAGCTCAATCATTGCATACTGAGAAAAATAAATGCAGAAAATGCTGTACGTTTCTTCTACTCAGCGTCTCTAAGTAACACCTTAACTCCACTCACACTCAGCACCAATACTGGAAAACACTTTTAGAGCCATCTTGAACACTAAGCAATACAAACGGTAAGTCACAAACATCCAGAAATGAACAAGGTACACACAGTACAGTTCTGATACTTTCAAATTCTCAGGTCAAAGTAGATAACAAGTAGGTAAGAACTACACAACACTGTGGGAGTATGCAACTCTACACAACACTGAACAGCTTAACTGCTTAACTTTTTTCCAGCATTTGCATTTTTACAGTTGTGTGTGACGGTAATAGAATACTGATGGAAAGATTTCACATGAAAATTTGTTATGGGTGTTTTTTCTGAAGAATGAAAAAAGGAGAACAACAAACAAAGAACAGCATGACAACAAATCCCATTTTATATTCAATCACTCTGGTTACTGAACAGCAAACAACAGAATCTTTCTACAGAAATCAGTATCCCAGAAGTGAATTAAATAAACACAGTCCCTGCTCCAGTCAACACAGCTCTTCAAAGATAATATCATGAGAGTCTGTTTGTCTAAGATGTAGCTCCTCTTACTGGATTCCAGAAATAATGTCATGTGAGACCTGTTTTACAATTTGACTAATTACAGAAGTAAACATATTTAAACTTTCACACTTACAAGCCAGTAAATACAGGGATTTAGTGCATTAGGACTGTCCTTCAAAAGCGCCTCGATTTCTGTCCTCTCACTCATTTATATCCTACTATTATTCCATTATTACTTCTAATTTTTTTTTTTTTTTTGCTGCAGCTCATACTCTTCAAGATATTCTTTTCACAATTTCACAGTTTCATTAAGCTAAACCTCTCAGGCTCATGTTTAGCAACACAGAACAGACTGAGAAGGAATCACATTTTAATTTAAACTTCTTCATAAATCAAAGTCCCTTTACAGAAGAGTAAAGCTAATCCATTCTTTCCATTATCTGCTACATAAAATCCTGCACTGCTTTACTAGTAAAACTGAATACACTGAACTGTTTAAACATGTGATCCTTCTACCTGCATGAATTCAATCTGAAAATCCAAGTGCTCATTCACAAGAGAAACCTGCAGATACATGTTCTCCCCACAGATTAAGACTACACAGAAAAACACATGCAGGCACTTCACCATTCCACAGCAAGTACCTAACAACACGTTCAAATTCCTCAGCATATCTGCTGCTGTTACTATCACATCCAGTAAAGGACCTAAAACATCTCAGCTGAAACAACACTTAGGTTTCCTTATAATAGAACTGTACAAATGCACACTTTTGGGGACATACACGCCTGCTACTAACTTTAATGTAAGGAAGTGTTCCTGTTATGCCTCCCTCTTCCACATGGCAGGCTTCTGTTTCAGCCCAGCGCTGCTCACATTGTGTCTGAAACAGCTAGAAGTGAAACCAGGATAAAGCATACGCAGTGCAGTGGCTGGCATCAAACACCAATAACTCAGAAAACAGGTCTGTTACAGCAAAAAGGGCCAAGCCTATTTCACAATATACATAAAAACCAGTGAAGAAAGCGTGGTGTGGAAAACTGCTTTGACATAAGCAATTTGCTTAGACCAGTGAAAATTAAAGAACTAGCAAACTTGACTGCTGTTTTCAAGGTCTGCCAATCCGATGCATTACACTAGTTGTCTCCATCTACTGGCTGGAAATAATTAGGTTCAATCACTCATAAAAAAATCATTCTGATGCTATGAAGAGAAGTTACCCATATGCAGTGGTTAATGTTGTGGTTGTGCCTGTTTCAACTGATCAATGCCTGATTTCACAGTACTTTCCTTCAGGTTATTAAATAAGTGAAGTAGCTCCAGGCTTTCAGTGCATTGGTACCAACCCTAGAAACCTCTTCTTGTTTCTATACCTACACAGTTATTTAGATTTAAATACAATGCTATTAAAATAAACTGCAGTTTACTCATTATGAATTTTAATGCATTACAAGTAAAGTACTCTCACACAAGTTCGCTTAAGTGACTGAGCACCCAACCCCTGGTAGGTTTGGAAGCAAGAGCCATAAAAAGCCTTGCTAATTCCATTTAAAGTGGTTAAACCACTTGGAACATAAAAGCACATCCCAGGAAAAATGGAAGTTTCTCTTACTATATAGAAAACACAAATCAAAACTGACTGAAAACCTTGTTACAGTTGTCCATGGCATGCTTTTCAACAACTGACAATGCAAAATGCACTTTCTTACTACGATCTCATCCATATGTCTACACAGTAATCTGTAGACAAATACACTTGTCTATGTGATTACTTCAGCACACGATGCATAAGCACTCTGCAGACCTGATTTCAAATGTAACACTGCAGAGTCATATACCACTATATCATATGACTTATTTAGTTTTGCATTTCATGTCCATTGGTGCCCCCCAATTCTTCACCAGCGTGAGTACACATGATTTACTAGTCAACTATTAGATACACATTTTTTTTAAACCATCAGTAAGATTTTACTGTTCAGTTTTACAGAGTGAAGATAGTCATTCTGTTGGACATGTTTTTAATTGGTTCCTTTACTATAACATTGCTGAAATAAACTGGGATGCTCTAAACTACACCTTCATTGTAGACAACTCCCAATACTGATGTCATAGATACAGGAATGTAAATGTGACTATGCTACAGCTGCGATAATGCTTTAGATTGATTATTAAAATCTTACTAAAATCAAAGTAATCACCTGCACGTATTTATAATGTCATAATAACATTTATTCCTAGAGACATTATTCTACTTCACACAGCTTAAAAAGCCTGTCATGTAAATAGATTTGTTTGGCTAATAATACACTGAAAAAGTATTTTAGCACTGAGGTTATAAGCTTAAGTGAGTATTCTAGGGCAAATCTTTTCTACATTTATCTTTTATTCAAATACCATTTTCAAACTTCGACAACCACTGAGGTCTGTATTAGTTAATAAAATACTTCAGTTATGAAAGAGGTGATCTAAGTAAGCAGGAGAGACATAAAATGTATAAACATATTTTTACATCCCAGATATTTGTAGGAAAATGCAAAATTCTGTTTTACACATTTAATCATTATCAAAGACTTAACTCATCAATGCACTGTTTAACAATGAACTGTGATATCCTAAGTTATTAACCTTCTATGAAGCATTAACAAGAATTGAACTGATTTACATGAAGGAGTAAAGATGCCAGGGGAAAGAACACCCAAGCAAGTCTGTCTGAAGGACATACTTGCACATATATAGCTACACCCTAGAAAATTTTCAAAAGGAGCAAAGAGAACTACAGTAAATATTTTCCTACAGCTATGCTTAGGTTTGGAATTAAGCTTGACTCCAGAAAAAAACAAAACAAACAAAAAACAACTACTTTGATCCATTTTAATACTTAGTTTGAAACTTAAAAAAAAGATGCAGTTCACAATATGCAGGATTTCACTGTCCTAAGATTGTTGAGATTTTTTTTAATCAGCCCTATGTCTGTATATGTTCCAACTGAAGATCTGAATACACAGAGAGCTAAGTTGGCGAAGACTAAACGGTATTTTGTTTCTCAAGCAATAGGAAACCTCTACATGCACACAACACAGCACAAAACCATGCTAAGAATGAAACAAAACCAACCTTTCTGCTAGGCCCCGACGAGAGCTGCCTCAAAACAAAACAAACAAACAAAAAAGTTTCAAATAAGTGACAACTAGAATTAGCTTTCGTTAAGCTTTGATTCTGTTATTAAAAATGAAATAAACTGTAGGTGAAGTCAGCATACGAGTATAAAACAAAGCACTGTATTTTAGTCCACAGGCAATTAATTTTGAAGTCTAAAACTAATACGATAGCTGGAAAGAAACTTTCAGAACCCCCTCAAAAATTTCTGAAGTGCTATAAAAAACAAAAAATAAAACCCAAATCAACCCTACAAACTGCTTGAAATTCGTGTAAAATATAGCTATAAACATAACTGAACTGTTACTTACAATAAACATAAAAAGCGTAATGCACTATAAATGAAGTACTGCAGGGGCTATGTTTTCTCCATAACAGCTTATTTTGAATTCGGTTGAACTGGAACACAGGTACTCTGTATCAACAGAGTTTTAGACCTATCTGCAGCCAATTTCCACACGGAAGTGAAGCCATACACAAAAATATACCTACCACAAACAGCACCAAATCAATTTCACTTACTGAGTATTGAATAACAACTCTTGGCATCTCCTTTTAAGTATGTTAGTTAACCTAATTATCCTATTCATTTGTAACCAGTACTTTTACTGATTACGTGCTGATGTGTGAATTTGGCCAACAGCATGGAAGGAAAAAGAAAATCAGGATTTACTCACCAAGGAGGAATCCCTGTGACACCACATTCCATCCTATAAAGGAAGTGAAAGTGCTCTTCCCTTCGGTCTGATTTACAAGAAAGAAAGAAAGAGAAGGTTGTAATGTTGCTACACTATGCACTGATATGGAAAGGAGAAAGGAGTATTTGATTTGGGAGACTACTACAGAAAATACTGACTGCACCTGCCCTTTTTGGTTGGTAGAAAAATCACAAGTATTGGTGGAGAGATGCATTACTTCACTATGAGCTTAAGCAGGATTTCTAGGTATTTACAGGCTAAAACTAGCCCTTAGCAAAAAACATTAGGCTTGGGACTAAGTGCAACAGAGTTTACATTTCTCTATGAACTATGTCTGTAATGAGAGTGCCAGTGTGCTTTTTGCTTTCCTGAGGTGTTTTCTTCCTGCAATTTCTTTCTTGAAGTAATGCTGCTTTCATTTATTTCCTACTGAAAAGTGTACATCTATGGTTTCACAGGAGGACAGTGGGAAATTAGGAGGTATACGTAGTATAATTAATGACATGATCACTGACAGAACCTAAATTTACTTCTTTCTGGGAGCAGGGAGCACAGTAAAAGAGAACAGAACATGTATTTGTGATCTACAACTCCATTTCAATATGGAAGACAAAGATCTTCCCAATCATTCTCCGTGTAAGAAGAATCATATGCAGCTTCTGTATTTTCTTGAGAAAACTAGAATTTGCAGTAAATCCCACATTTCTTAGCAAAAGTCTTTACTTATTTTACGGGTAAGATGTAAAAACACCTTTATGGTAACTTATAGGGAGTTTTATCAGTTTTACTACACTTGGCCTTCCTAACACAGTATTTTTCAAATAACACTCAAGAGCTTTTCCATCTAACCACAAAAGGTTTTTCTGGCATGCGATGTATTTAAAGGAAAAAGAGTAAGTTCTATTAAGGTATTTCAAAATGAGCAAAGATATCAATGTGCCAAGAATATCTAGATGTGAGGTATCAAAATAAAAAGAAGTCTGAATTGTAAAAATAAACCACACCTTTCAACCACAGGTACAGTTAGTTTTAGAAGCCTAATGAGTACTGTAAACCTGAAAAGAACACCACCAGGTCCACTTCCCACTTAGACTGATTGTTCCAACAAAGCATGTGCTTTTAAGTTGTCAGGAAGTATTTCAATCATGTGAAATTAGCTTTCAAGATTCAAAAAGCACAGTTTGAGAAACTTTCCACTACTCGTAAGGAAATACTGGAGAGTATTTCTGTTTTTTTTTTGTAATTTAAAAATAATGCTCTTGTAGTTTATTTTTGTTAGATGTTAATTTTCTTTTAAAGAGCACCCTGCCATTTAGGGAGCTTATGTGTTGCAAACCAAGGTGTTTGAGTATGTGTATGCTTCCCCACGTCACTCTGGGTTAACCTTGGCTAAACGCGGCAAACACCTTGGTTTGCAACATTTACGAGTAATGAAGTTTCACCTGCCAAAACCACCACAGCCTGATGATTCAGCCACTGCCAGCTGGACCACAATGATTTAACCAGCAGCTTATAGTTAATCTTGGATTCTTCTCATTCAGGTTTTCAGATTTTGAGTCTTTAAGTAGCACTAGTATGGCTTTGAAAATACGCAAAACTAGAACTATTCATATGACCAAGGGATGATTTAGCAGTCAAACAGAACAAACTTGCAGGTTCTAGGCAGAAAAAGGAAAAACTTCAAGATTTACTGTTCTCTTAGCACTCTTAGATGGAACATTAAAATGCATAGGAAGCTATAGAGCACTCCCCCTATGTTTAAGTTCTGCATGCATACCTATAGACAATAATTAACACATCTTAGCTAGAACATTTTCACTGTTTTGAAGAAGTGAAGGGTAAAATAGTCTTGATCTATACTGTTATGAGGAAATACAAGTGTTGAAAATAGGAAAGCTGACAGAACACTCACTGCTCAGTCACTTCACTAAGATGTTGAGAAATAAGTCAAGATGAAGGGAGGAGCACTTTTATTTGCTACACAGAATGGAATATGATGTGGCAGGTTCAAAAACAACTAATCACACATGTTTGTAGGGATGAGCATGTTAAAAGATAACTAGCCACCTGCTTCAAGTACCTTTTGTAATTATAGATGCATTTTATGTATTGAATTTGATTTACACACAAAAAAATTCCTGAACTAGAAACACAAAAAAAGATAAAAATCTTACTTTTAACATTAACAAAACCAAATCAAAATGACTAGAAAGAAAAACAAACAAAAAACAAAGCGCATACTCATGAGTATTTGGAAGTGAATCATTCTATCTGAGAATTCCATTACATACTATAAATCAAGTGTGAACTATTCAATAAAAAAAACATTCCTAATATATTCGTGAATTAGACAAAGCCTCAGTAGGTAAAGAGATTCTAATAAAGAAACTCTGTAAACACTTGAAAAAACAGACAGAAAAGAAAACGCTTTAGGAATTCCTACTATTAATCAAACCTTCTTCATTTAAGAAGGTCTCAGTCTCACTGAATCTTACCTGATACCATTTTAATGTTAACACATTCAAGATGAATGGATCAAACTGTATTCTACTCTGCTTTTCACACTGAGAACATAGTCAGGCAAGAAGACCAAGTTTTAATATTGCAGGTGTACATGTGGTCTTCTGATCATTGCATACGATCATCCGAAACTGACTTACAGCCCAAGCCAGCAAGTAGTCTTTCAAATTTTTAATTTCCATTTCAGAAAAGAAGAAAATTCATTTGTCGAAAGTAAAACTAAATTTATAAACGAGTACTCTTAAATTATTAAAAAAAAGTAGTAAGAAAAAAACAAATAGTACACTAAAATAGATTACATTAACCAGAATTCTAGTACTTTGGCAATAGCATTCATACAGTAATATACAAACAGGAACATCATTTGATTTGAAACCAAACAGCTGCCATGTTGTTCTTTACATAGCCAAGAAAATCTTGACATTTTAAAAATGTTGAGATTCAGTTCAAAATTAACAGCACAACAATATCAGAGACTGCCACCTAGAGTCTGTTTTAAGCAGTACCCAAGTACAAACATTTCAACTCAAACCAGTACCTTAAAACAGTATTTATTTTTATGCAACGAAACATGATTTCTTTCTAATCAGAAGATGCATTCTAAACTGTGCAACCAAAGGCACTTAAAACGTAACAGACTATCAATAATGAAAATGCAATGATCTGATTCAAAAGAGAACTGGCAGCCACAAATCAACTTAAAGCATGGGGAAATACAGAATGTAAACTCTGACATCCTTACATAGTCCAGAAGGATTACAACATCAATAAAAAGACTCCCATACTTCTAGGTTACACTTGTAACACTTTTGCCATAAAGCATACTTCAAAGTACCAACTTTTTTCAAGGAAATTAATCCTGTCCCATTTTTTTTTAATTCCTGTTCCAAGAAGGGAAAACAAATTTATGAATTAGCAACTTCCTTAGCATTGATTTAAGCAAAATAAACAAGAGGTCAAAACTCCCAAGGTTTAACACTATTCTATCTAGCCAGTTCCATCCCACTTGCTCTCCAAGATTTCTAAGGAATAAAAGAAAGCCATTTTATACATGGACACCTTCATAAAAGGTTAGCATGGAAAGAAGGAAAACTCTTGTAAAAATAAAACATGTGCTTCAGTATCAAAGCCTGTCAAACTGAAGGGTCAAGCCATTAACTCAAAGCCAAACAACTGCTAAAATACTATTTAAATGGATGTTAGAAGAGCAAAACTGTAGGGGGTATGTTCTTTACTAACCTGATTTTGCGTTAAGAGACATTGTTACCAAACTGCTGTCAGAAGGAAACAAGGAGAGCTAGTGAGGTGGCAAAGCTCAGAAGAACCCCATCTGCACCTTTAGTTTGACTAGATTAGAACAAAACTACTCCACAGTGGAGGAAATCAGTAGTAGTTTAAATAGCACTGAAAGGCCAAAAAATTAACCACACAGATAAACAGAAACATTATTGATGTGTATTAACATTTGTCTCTTGAACCAACTTACCGTAATCCGTAACAAGGCAAAGTGATGAACCGGAACATTGCCAGAAAAACTCTCAAAGGAAGCAGGGTGAATATATACAGAAAAGCATCCAGGCACAAAAAGATTCCAAAAAACATCAACTAAATTATAAAAACAGAACAGATGTTAGTATATAAAGACTTAGAAAAAGTTTATACAGAATTACATTGTGTATGAAAAATACACTTACATATTACTTCAATTAACCAAATAAGCACAACACCACATGTACTTGGAAGGCTTTTCATCACAAATTCTGCTCCACAAGGAGCATATAACCACAGTTCACTAACTGCACTTGCTCATTTTTCAATAGTGACTTCAAAGGTTACAGAAGTTAATGTTTTAACCTTAGGGCAAAAAAAAACAAAAACAAACCCAAACCTCTAGAGCTGTATTCATGTTTAAAACCATTTGCCATATGCATGTATTTTAATATGTACTTTCCCACCCCCCCTTCCCCCCTAAAAAGTATAGATTTTACCTCATCAGTTTTCTACTGCACACCTATTTACAGCTGTGGTACCTCTCTTTTGGAAAATAGACATCCTTCTCTCACATTAAGGGGTAGAGAAAATATTAAGAGGTAAATTTACATACTTGCCCTCAGTTCAAATGCTTTCCCAATTTATAAAAGCCATTTAATTATGGGCATGCGCCAACCTACTCTATGATAATTAAACTAGACCTAAATTCTGTAATTAAAATACCTGTCTCCCCCCAGATGCTCCTTCCTCTCTCTCTTCCCCCCCCCCCCCCCCCCACCCACACCCTTTCTGAATCTAAGTTTTACCTAAATGGGACCCTGAGCACCCTCTGTTTTCCCTTTACATATATAAGTATGTTAAAGAATATCAAGTATTTATTTAACACCAGAGGATAAGTTATATTCCAGTTTATTCTCAGTCTATCTTATTATAATTTACATTCGAACTCTGCAATTATACTGTTAGGTAGTAACCAATACAAGTCATACAGATAATTCTTCCATTCCCTTCCTACTGTCTCACATGCTTCCTTTCAATTAAGCAGCCTTTTAAATCACTTGAGTGACTCCTACAATAGCAAGTCTGCACACTCTTTAGTTTACTTTTCAGGTGCTTGCCAGCATACTTTTTCAATTTTTCCAGTACTATTCAATTTGTTATAGCCAGAATGTGAGCTAGCTTGGACTAAGCCCAAGCAAAGAACAAATTTATTTCATAATCCCTCTCTGTAAAGACATCCATCACTTTTTAAATCTATATGCTTATTGCTCAGTTTCATATTCTTTCATTGATATTCAAAACAGACACTAAAATCTAATTTACCGTGCAAAAACCCATCAATTTCACCACTTAGAATATCAACCTTATATATACAAGACTGTTGGCCCTTGCTTGTTCCTATATGTTAAAAAGTTTCATTGGAAACATATGGCGATGATCATTCAGAATAATTTCTGTGGCTTGGAGACTGCACGTAATGGACTCCATAATCATGATGGAGATGGATTTAATTCTGTAAAACCAGGTCTCATCGTGGACCATGATAAATTTAATGATACTCAAGGGCTATGCAGACAATAGGAGCTCACCTCTTCCTCCACTGCTCTGTGAACTTTCTACTCGTAGCTACTCAGCTACCCTCCCGTAGATTCTGGATTGTGAGAACATAGGCTGAGCAGTTCAGCACATGCTATATTAGCATGAAACATGAAGCATTCATTGTCAAATTACAAGCTAATAAATCTCAGAATGGTTCAATAAGCACCAAAGTTCATGCAAAATAAACAGTGTGTGTAAGACGGGGAAGCGAGGTGGGAAGTCATGAAGCCAGACTCCTACTGCAACATAGCTTAGCGTTAAATAGGTTTACCATACAACCTTGTATCCAGATGTTTTGAGAAATTTACAGCATTTATTCTTAAGCACTACAGTTAACAATGTAAAATACAGTTATGACATAGCCTAGATGACTTTATATATTACTAATGTCATCTTATACCTCATCCCCCTGAGCATATTCCAGCTGTCTCTCAAATCTAACATCCTCTCCTAGGTTTCAAAATGGGTGGGAACAAAACTCCTTTCTACAACAGCACTGAAACCAGCCTGCTGCAGGGTCAGAATTACATTTAGGCATACAGAAAGGAAGTGGCAGGAAGGCATCCGTAGGAACGACCACAGCAGTTGGATAGTAGGGAAAGGAAGGTGAGGTAAAAAGAGTGGTCAGAAGCAAAACAGAAGGCTGTGAAAGTCAAAAACCTTAGACAAACTTGACCATCGCCATATTTTTGGACTGAAAAATTATCTAAAACAATTGCGATGTATTTTAATGAAAAAATTGCATTTTACAGTAAAAATATTTTTATTTTGATTGATTATTTCTGAAGGATCAGTGACATCTTTGTATTTGAATTAATCCAAATGTCATCATCTGGACTTGAAATTTCATTGTCTGTTTCTGTCAGCAACACTGAGTGGCCCTGAACTGAAAACACAAAGTTAATCATTGCAGATGTGTAACTTTTTTTTTGAGTGAAGAAAATTCGAAAATAAACGTTCCTTTAAATAACTTAATGTAGTAGACTTAATCCTTGAATTTAAAGAAATATTTAAAAGTACTTCACCTTTTCCAGTTCTTTTGGTATCCGCATGCATGTGTATACTCTCTCTCTCCGCTCTGTGTACTTCGCTTCATTGTGTTCAAGGAAGTAACCTCTTGTTAGCTCAGCACTGATGAATCTCAGCAATGAAAGATCTACATTCAGAGACATACATAAGCAGAAAACACTTCAGGCATTGACTAAGAATTATAAAGATGCTATGCTTTTGTTATTTGGTATGTGTCTGCAACTAACATGGTACTTTTCTGCAAGTAGCAACCAGGTCAAATAACTCTGTAAGGAAGGAACTATGTAAGATTTGAGTCTTGCTCTCTCCTATTCCCCTGTCACCTCTGTCACCTCTCAACAAGAAAAATAAGCCACTTCTCCCAGCCAGTCGTTTTCATCAGACATCCTACTTCTCCAAGAGATTACTAAAAAAGTTATGCGGAATGCTAATTGATCTAATCATACTTAAGAGTCTTCCTAGATTTATTATGTCTCCCTTTATATTATCCTTGTGAAGCCCCAGCTGGAGTACTGTATCCAGGCCTGGGGCCCCCAGCATAAGACAGATGCAGAGCTGCTGAAGCAGGTCCAGAGAAGGGACACAAAAATGATCAGAGGGCTGGAACACCTCTTCCTATAAATAAAGATTGAGGGAGTTGAGCTTTTTTAGTCTGGAGAAAAGAAGGCTCTGGGGAGACATTGCTGCAGCATTCCAGCACTTGAAGGTAGCTTATAATCAGGAAGGAGATGAATTTTTTACAATGCAGATAATGACAGGACAAGGGGGAAAGGTTTAAAACTAAAAGAAGGGAAATTCAGGTCAGATGTTAGGAAAAAATTTTTTACCCAGAGGGTGGTGGGGCACTGGAGCAGGCTGCCCAGAGAAGCTGTGAATGCCCCATTCCTGGAGGTGCTCAAGGCCAGGCTGGGTAGAGCTCTGGGCAGCCTGAGCTAGTGGGTGGCAGCCCCACCCATGCCAGGGTATCAGAACTGGATTGGACTTTAAGGCCGCTTCCAGCCCAAGCTATTCAGTGATCCTACGAAGTACGGGTCTTCTGTAGGTCAGGCTTCAACATATCCATCTAAGTTTTCAGTCAAGCCACATGACCTTAAAAGAACCTTTGTGCAAAATAGTTTTTCAAAGGAAATACACAGCATAAACAGGAGAACTCAAGCTGTCAGCACGAGGAAGTTGAGCTTATGATTCTATGCTCAGCGACAAGGTCTGTGATCATCACCTCCTCCCTGCAACACTTCAGAAGTGACAGCACACTCAATACAGTTCAGTACGTCTGGTTATTACTGATGCTTAAAATTAGATGCTCCCAGCAATCACACACCATGCAGAAGATAGAAATCACCTATCTAGACAGATAGGCAAGAAGCTACAGTACATTCATCATGAGACAACAACATGCTCACGAGTAGAAGATTCAGAGTTCAGCGAGGTCCAGTAATGAGTGGGGAGAGCCTCCATGGTACAGTGCCCCACATTTGCGGGGAGGATGGTGAAGGGTTCAGGTTGCCTGCATCCTTAGAAAACAGCCTTAGTAACAACAGCTGCTGTGATGGGAATACAAGTAGAAACAGCGCATGTGAACAGTTCACCTCCAACTGTCTGACAGTGGCTTCAAAAAATAGATCTCACTGAAGATGACAGCCATCATCTGGATGAAACAGGAGCCGAAAAATTACAAAGAGTTTTGATGCAGAGAAGAATAAGAGAGGCAGCAAAGGCAGGTTGGCTTGTGACCTGGTGGCGAGCGCATGTATCTGCATGGGGTTAGAAACATTTTGAAGTTTCTAGTAGTATATTAACATAAATGAATATTGTTAAGATATCATTTAAATCATGATTTGTTTACAACTACACGAATCTAGCAGTTTTCCATTGTAAGAATGTGTTTAGATAGTGTTTCTGACAATTTGTATATAACTGATCTGCTTCTAGTAGACTACAGCTACTATAATCCTCAAGGTGTTTGTTTTTAAATAACCAAACATTATGTCGTTTAATGAGTAGTGAAAGCTAATATTGACATTTAAAATTCCAATCAAAGATCATTCCTGTAAAATAACGGCAAAAGTTCAACCCTAAATGATGGTTCAGATCTATTGCAAACTTGTTTTCTCAAGTTCTCCTCTGTAACATTACCATTTGAACTTTAAAGCAAGGACTGGGAAAACAAACCCAAAACATTCACAAAAGTATTTGCATGCAGGCAGCTGTCACAGAGCAGCTCCAGAGATGTTTGCTCCCACTGCCCATCACCTCACATGAACTGGGTCATGGCCTACTGTTGAGAACCAAATGATTTTAGCATTCCTCCAACTGGCCACACCCCAGGAACTCCTTGTGCCCGCAGTTATCAATATATAAGCTCCAGACTATGTCTGCCAAACAGCCCTCACAGTGGTGGGGCACACTGAGCTACGCAGTCACTGCAACCTCCTTCCTGAGCACCCAGCTTCAGCCCTACTTCTGTGCCAACACAGCTGTGAAAGAGATCAGCAGCTGACCCTGTAGGAAACACACAGCAAGCAAGTACAGGATGAGATATCAAAGCAGCAGAGCAATAAAGCACCTGAAAAATGGCTTAATTCTGCTACCAAAGCACAATTTTCTTTCAAAATGAAGGAAGCATTCCAACTCCCACTTCAAATTCTTTAATTTTTCTCTCTGTTAAAGAAAAAAGCTACAGACCACAGCCTAAATTTAATGTACAGTCTTAATGCTTGAAGTATTCTCCTGCACCTCCCCACCTCAGGACAGAAAGCACAAGGATCTTCAAAACACGAAAGATCATAGTTACTTCCTCAAGGTGCAAAGACAATGATTTACCCAGGTTATATTTCAGTGCATAGCAACACAAAAGGATAACCATTAACCAGAAACTGAAGGCAAAACTTGTACACACGCAAAATCCTCTGCAGCTCAAAAACTTTATGTGGAGAAACAGTCAGAACATTCATCTTAAGTATAACAATTTCAGGTACTCGCTTCACTCTGAAACATGCAATTGTTCCATAAACAAGAAAACCACTCAAATTTAAAGCAGCACAATATACGTTTAAATTAATTATTTCCTTCTACTCCAGACAACTCCTCTGTACAGTACTTGTCCCGTTTCACCACCCTACTTCTACATACTATAACACATATTGCTACCAGCAAAAATTAGTTACAAGTTTTAGCCACTCTATCAAGAAATTTTTCTACAATGCCTTCTGGAAGAAAGAGTGCACCAATAACTTTTAACTTACTTTTTCCAATTTATTATCAATTACTGGAAGGTAGCTTTTCTTTCCCCCTGTGTAATGATTTCTTTGCTCTAAGAAGTTCCCCGTTCAGCTAACTTTCAGGCACAGAGGTGTGTATTCTACTATTTTTGTCCCACCACAAAGCAATTCATAGCATTATTCTCAATTCCTTACAACTATGGAAACTGCAGCAGTTTCAGTAACACCTCAGAAGCGGCATCAGTGATGCTGCAAGTCTTATGGAGTCAATGACATAGCACCTGTCAAACTTAGAAGGAAAGTGTTCAATTGTTACTAAGTGCTCTAATTATTTTTTCCCTTTTCTGTCTGGTTCGACCCATAGCATCACACTGAAGCCAACACTGCGGCAGACAGCCTGAAAACTTGAGCACCTTTCACATTTTCACCAATGCAAATCTAAAATTACAGTGCTAAAAAAGTTCTTGATTAACTCACCAGCACTAAATTAACCGTTCCATGTTATGTGACAGTTTTTAATGTTCATGAAAAAGACAGGGCTGGATTTCCAAGCTGACCTGGTGGACGCCTGAAACACTGTCCTGTAAGCCTCAGCAGATCTACAGATGATAGCAAAGCTGAACGTACTTTATATTGTTGTTTTTCCCCTATAAAATTATTAGCTGGCAAACTACGCTTAGTTAGTGAGCTCCAAAACCCACACACAATCTCAAGGCTTTGACAGCACCGCTCCTTACAGCGGTAGAGGCAAGAAGCGTTACACTCATAGTTAGGTGACTTTAACAAGAAACGCTCAGCCACAAAGCGGTTCTGATACAGGAGGGAAAGGCCCAGCCCGGGGGGGGTCCGCCCCGCCGCACTCCTCACCCGACAGTCCCCGCTTCTTCTTCCTGCCCCGGTCGCTCTCGTAGAACCCCAGCGTCTCCGTTCGCTGCTGCGGCGACGGCTTCCCCGGGCCGGCGAGAGGCGGCCGCAGCTCTCCGCTCCCCCACAGAGTTTTCGGCTCCCCGCGACAGCCGTCCTGCTGCTGCTGCTGCTGCTGCTCCGCACCGCCGCCGCCGCCGCGCCGCCCTTCCCCGCCGCTTCCCGGCGCGGCGGCGTCGCTAACCCCGGCCATGTCCGCCGCCCGCTCCGCACCCACCGCCCCCGAGCCGCGCGCCGCGCCGCGCCCCTGGCTCTGACTCATCACCGCGCGACAGCGGCGCGGCAAGGCGCTCCAATGCCGAGCGCGGGGCGGGGGCGGCGCGGAGCCATGTTGCGCGGCGTTAACCGCTTCTGTGCCGGCTGCCCGCATCGCACCGCCTTCCTCGCGCTTATGGTGTGCAAATAAAGGTGTTTGACTGAGGGAAGAGAGCTGCTGTTGGCCTAAGGAGCGTGCGCGTAGAGGTCACGCCGGCTCGGGAGTTCAGAGCGAGTGCAAATAGCGCTGTTAATCTGCACCGCGCCACGCAAATAAGGCCGCGGTCAGAAAAGGAGAGTGAGAGGTGAATTATTAACTGTAAAGCCAACAGGATTTCAATGACATGCAGTACGCGCTGCACCGCGCCAAGCGCCTGAGTTCAGCGGCCTCAGCTCCGTGTTTGTGCAGCGCTTTAAGGAGCCGCTGAGCATCAGCCAACCTGTGGCACCCACCTGTATGACCCGAGAGGCTCGCACTGCTCGGGGTCACCATTGAGGCCAACGGACCCAGCCCACCCCAAAACCACGCCTGAAGCCTCGCAGCTCCGTCCTGCTGAGGCTGGAAACCTGCTTAGTTAGCTGCAGTGTGCTACTTGTGGTCCTGTTTATGAAAAGTAATTGTTCCGGCCTCAAAAATGTTTGCAGTTCTTAGAAGGAAATACATGATGTTTAATAAGCAAGTTGCTCAAGGAAATGGCGGGGTAATTGTTTGAAGGCAGAGTTCACATGAGTGCAAGGACAAAATACCTGGCCTGAATTTCAAGTACAAGATCTCCTTCACATTCACTTCTCATGTTCTTATCGTGCTTTCAGAGGCCAGATTTGTTCAGCTTAATATTTAGCTACTTATCCTGCCAAAACAAAGAATGCTTTATTTTTGCTTTGGAAGACCACGGTGTATATAGTTTTCCCCTATAACTCTGAGTTAGTTGAAGAGAGGGTTGTCTCAAAGCATTTTGGGCTGTGGATCGTCTAGAAGTACCCATTTCCACTGCCATTAGTGGTTCAAAACGCTCCAAATTGGGTTGGATAAATCCAAGTCTTTGTGTTTTTCAGGCAGTGGAGTGCTTTTTATGGAGACTTAGAATATGTAATAATATCAGAACACTAACTGATAGCTACAGTACTTCCACAGTTTCGGCTTTCTTCTGCCTTCATTTCTCTGTGGGCTTAAAAAGCAGTTGAAAAGTAGGATGCAGGGCAGAAGTCACTAAAAAGTAGCTGATAACTTCCTCTCTGTAGGCAAGCTACTGCAGTCCATGCAGAGATGTTACGCCCTGAGGAAACTGCTTTTCTCCTTCTAGTTGTGCATAATTGTATACGTCCGTGGATGCCTCACATAATCTTTAAAGACAACAAATTGTAACAACTTTGTTAATAGTCTTACCCAAATGAAAGTGTTTGCAACATCAAGCATCATCTAACAACCAGTTGTGTCTTCTTCCTTTAGGCCTTTGAATTGTCTGCATTAATAGTGACAGCACGTAAATTTCATATATCTTGGGGTGACCTGAGATAATTTTGCTTAGTTTACAATATCTTCCAGTTTTGCATTTGAAATCGTTCATCTGAAAGCACACTAATTGTATGACTGCAGTACTCTTCAGCTGAGAATTCACTTTTGTTTTTGACATCTCCAAAGCACATTGAGCAGAGTCTCAAGTTAATATACACGGAGTCCCTGCATATCTTTTTCCTGAGTTTCACATGCAGTTTGTAACCCAGTGCTGGCCAGAATTTTAATGTGCTCATTTGCATGTGCAAAGACGTGTGTTTGTCAGCTGTTACACATGACATTTTTGCAAGCTGGCTGCTTCAAGAAGGTCACTCAACAGCAGCAAGATCTTTGAACTAACAAATTCAGAGGAGAAAATTTGTTTAGCAAAAAATCCTAGCGATGTCGATGCAGGAAGTAGTAGCTCTGCTGTGCGGAGTTATCTGGGGCCATCTGTTGTTTGGGCATGTCAAGTTGTGTTTTGTTGCTTTCCATAGCTTATCTGCTAGGAGACATGTTCCTGAGTGACTCTGCAAAGGGTCAGAATCCATTCTGCAGTTTCATAACTATTCACCAATCTTTCCCGGATCAATCGTCTTGGAATAAGACATTATCCTGTATATATTCCCACAGATGGAGTTCTGTTTTTGGTTTTTGGGTTTGGTTTTTTTTTTTTTTTTTTTTTTTTTTTTTAGAGACCATTAGCAGGGGGGATATTTTCAAACTAATGACTTGCTCCAAGGAGAAAATGCAGTTTAATTCGTGTAACAGTTGAAACCATTTGGACAGTCCCGGAGTGCATACAGATTGGGAATAAAGACTTACTTGCATTTTATTGGAAAAATGACTACTGCTGATTTTTGGGGCTTTGTGAAGGTCACCTCTTTTTTTTTTTTTTAACTTCAGATTGCCCATATATATAATGGAGTAACGATTATTTACCATTAATGTATTCTATACATAAGCATAATGGTGGAAATATTGATGATCAGATATCAGGAGGTTTCTTCTGACACTTTCAAGTTTTTTGTAATTTGTCCAACTCAGTTGAGCATTAGTCCCTGAGTACTGATTGCTGCACCTATTCTGTCTCCTGGTGAAGATAGTGTAATGAGCATTTTTATATGTTTTAAAAATCTTCTTTATATTTGCAATGGATTCTTTTTTGTCCAAGAGGCCCAACAAAGGGTTATAAAGAAGACTCAGATGATGGATAACCTTTATTTGCAGTGCTTTTTGCTAGCAGAATTTAGTTGTTTTTCCAGAGATTAAATAAGAGTTTATTTTAGAGACCAATACAGCTGTCAACAAAAACCTGTCAACAGAGTGATAAGTAAAAAAAGAAGTAAATTATGGACATAGGTTAAGAAATATGAAAGAAGTCTTAAGAAAAGTACTCAGTGTACTGTAGCAAACAGAGGTAAGTGAAACTGGAGAATACCTAAGTTAGCAATAATCAAATGTTAAAGTGGTGATAATAATAATTCAATACACATAACTATATTAAAACATCCAGTAACTGTCTTTCATTGTAAGCTTTTTGTCACTGAGACTCAAACATCTTTAGACTTTAGAATATAATTTTGAAAAGCTTTGCTACTTAAAATGTGTTTTAACAGTTTCATTTATCGAGTCTCCTTTAAGAATTAGATTGAGTTACAACATTCAATGTGATTTTTGAACATCTTTCATTTTAAAAAATGGCATCACCAGGTGTACCTTCTGTGAGGAGGCAAGTCAACAAAACTCATGGTGAACTCCAATAATGATATTTTTTCTATGAGAAAGATATTTTCAGATCTTTTTGTAACATAAGCAAATTATTTTATATTAGGTTTGTGACTTGTAGTTTATGGATCCCCTTAGTGGGGGTACATATTCATTCTTCTACTAAAGGCAATGCATCTCTTAGCAACAACCAATATTAACAAACTTTATTCTAAATCTTTCCAAATCGCAGCTGTCATATATTTGCAAGGTACAAAAGTATTGGTTGGAAGTGTGATCTAATTCCGTCTCAGTCAGTTCTGTTTCGTATCTGGAGTTAAAAATATCTGTTTACGCCCACAAGAGAAAAATCTTGCAAAGATTCTCTCCTCCATTTTATGTTCAACATCTAAGCAATGCGAGAATTTTTGTATGGGATAATCTTCATTTGTGAAAGCCAATCTGTGTAAGAAACTGCCATACAAATACTATCCAGCATGGAACATTTTTTCAATTACATATTTAATATTCTTCTCTCACTATAAAATTTACAGTTGACGTATTTTCTTTCTGAGTTGTACTCTTAATAAAGATTAGGTTTACTCTTAGGTAAGCTAAGGACAAAACACAGTTTCAGCATGTCCTTGAATAATGCAAGTACAAATTGCATTATGCAATGTTACGCTACCTGAAAGTCAGGTTTGACTTCTCACTGGTACATTTCCATTATTTGTTTGCTGCAGATACACAAAGTATAGCAAAGGAGGTGATCCGTAGTCATAATCAATGGTACTTTCCAGTAACAGGATCATTTTCCACTCCTTCCATCTTTCACATTTTTAGAAGAAATCATTCTCTTCAGATACTTCTATGTATCATCTTGTCTTGAAACCCTAGTTCAGATATTCAAGGAGTGAACTGCAGCGGTACAGAAAATTACTTCAGTGTTACAGGTTTTTTTAATACATATATCATTTTAAAAATAAAATTCGTAATATACTTTTGTCATCATTGTTCAGACTTATACAAGCTCCCTAGTTTTATATTAGCTCTTTCCCTGTATGATATCTCAAGTGTTTTTTTCAAGGCAGGTCACCTTCCTGTGACTCTCAGGTTCAGTCTTTTCCTGCCTGTGGTCTGATTTCTTGGTATAAAGATTTCTTCTGAGTTTATATCTTGAGCAAAACCCCACAGGTGCCTCATAGAATCATACAATTGTTTGAGTTGGAAGGGATCTTTAAAAGGCATCTAGTCTAACTCCCCTGCAATGAACAGGAACATTTACAGCTGGATCAGGTTGCTCAGTTTGGTCCAGCCTAGCCTGCAATGTGTCCAGGGATGGGGCATCTATTACCTTTCTGGGCACTTTGTTCTACTGGTTCACGACCCTTGCCATAAGATCTTAGAGAAGAGAGGCAGCAAATGGTCTTTTCAACCCAAACATAACTGACCTGTATAGGGTCATATATAGGTATGTATATGTAGGGAGATTCCTGAATCTTTTAGATTTCAAGTTTTTTTGTCACAATCTACATTCTGAAGTGCTGGAAGAAACATCTATTTCCCCTTCATTTGTTGTTACATATTCATAGCTATACTGCATAACATTTAAAGATGTCTTTGTAGATGGCAAGGTGTTTTTAAAACTTGTAGAAGTGAAGCTACTTTTGACTCCAACCTCAGATACTGCCTTAGCAGACCTAAGCCAGAGGTGTGAGGGAATAGGTGTGTGTGAATTGGTAGACAAAGTACAGATGAAAGAAAAAGAAAGGTTATGAGGACTTCAAAATCGTTAAATGGGAAGAGAAGAGCATTGATCTCAGCTCTAAAACACAAGTTTCCTGTACCTAAAAATGAAATTCCCAATCTGAGACAGTGTTTTGTTTGCTTGTTTTTCTCAAGTGTCATAAAATAAATTACTTGTCATTACTGGATCATTTCTTTGTATTTTTTCAGATCCAAGGAGCAGAGATGAAAACCTAAATTCAGAATGGTCTGAGTTATGTGCCTTTATTTAAAGGGTGAGTTCTCAGTCATGCCAAACCCAAATAGAGATTGAAATTCATGTTATAGGTGTCATCAGTAATCAGAGTTGCTGTAAACAGTGCTATTGATTTATATAAGCTTAAAACTTAGCTCAGTAGGGAAATATCTGTTATGATGTTTTATTTGTTATGATAGTCAGTATGCAGATATATATACAAGTTTTTTGCCTAAAATTGTCATGTGAAGTCTCTGAATAGGATTTTAAGTCTCACACTTCTGGAAAGCATCTCTACTCAGGAGAGAATTCAAATGTGTTAGATTTAAAAACAAGGGCAAAAGCTTTCCAGATTTTAGCATTAGCAATATGTTCTTCAAAAACGTTTAGCCTCCTGGAGGACCAAATGTATCAGTTAAGAGGTCCAGGGACTCCCGGTTTAGATTACTTCAGAAAATTGTGGCCCATTTTGCAATTATAGTTGCACATGAAAAACATGTACTGTAACATACATAGAAGAAGACAAGTATTGCTTAAAATATCTAACTAGTAGCTCTGAGGCCAAACTTAGCTATTGTAAGTCAAAATGAAGTCATAGCCTACAAGTGGACTCGTGCCAATTTCATGAGTTTGGAACTAGTTTTGAATTATTTGAAGTCTGAAAGAAGAAAAGTTTTTTTGTTTAATTGAATCATTGGTGCTATAATATGCACAATTATCTGATACACTGTGGACAAAACTGTGAAGGAGAAAAACCTTGTTCAGAACTGCTTTTCACACAGGCAGATAATATTTTAATACATATAAACGCATATATATTTATGTATATGGCAAGAGAATACTGAAATCAACTTCAATCAAAATCAATCAGAATCAACTTCAAAAGCTCAGTGCTGCTTTAACATTAGCCAGTCTCTTTCCGGCAAGTGTTCGGTGCTGCTCTTTTGAATAATTGTCTTCCCTTGAGATTGGTATTTGCTTTAGTTATTGCTTTAGTTATTAACTCCTACAACCCAGTTTTCAAACGTGGCAGCAGTGTTTGGATCAAGTTCAACTCTGAATTTATTCCAGTAATGCCAGCATAGTTTGCATGGTCTTTTCTATATTTATGTGCAGATGTGGGTTTTTGATGTATTCACAAACCATGTCTAACAGTATATGAAATTGTGCCTATCAATATCAGTCATGGCATCGAGGGAGTGATTTCTTATGTCACTCATTTTCTCCAAGACCCTCTGTGATAACATGGTGAGATAAGAATACATTGTCAACTGGAACATAAAATTTTCTGTCCCTTTTTTCTTCAAGTTTTTTATTTTAAAGCAGGCTATTTTAATTTGGCAGGCTCTGTACAAATCCAATCACCATTTGGAACTCCAGGAGGATTGCTCTACCTTGATGAGTAACAAGATGCTCTGGAATGCTTTTGGGGTTGCTCTTTCAGCCCTGGCAGATCATAAAGGTAGGCACTTATACTGAAAGTGATTGATATTCCTGCAGAGTAACCCACCTACCCTACCTTTGCATCTACAAGCAGAACATTAACTAAACATGTTTTTCTTTTCCATTTTCAAATTATTATTGTTGTGAGTTTCTTTAATTTACAAAAAATGATATGCACCAAAGCTGGCTTAATAGTTGACAGAACGCACGATGAGTAAAACCTGAAAGTCTGTCTGTCATCCTCATAGATCACACTTGTGATATCAGTGCGTAGGCCTTGGTGAAACTGAAAACTGGTTAAAGAATCCAAAATTTTAATTTAACCAAAATAAACTATGTTCATTTTTGGAAAATCTTACAAAAGCACATTTTCAATCACAAGCAGCTGACTAAGAAAATGTGCTTGTAAATGATGCCTCTTAACAGTATTACATTTAAAGTACTGTCAGCATTTCCGTTACACGGATTTACTGTGAAGTGCTAGATGAACTTCTTACTCAACCATAAGAATATGAATATCTTTACAGTCTTTTTATAGTCTAATGGATTGCTTTGGCATAAAAAACATGCACAGGTATGCACTGGTGTTCATATGTTTGTTTAGAACACCATAATGCTTTTTCACATACGCAAGTGCCTGTACATTCTACAGAAATGTTTAGAAGCAAAAATCCACCCTGCACAAGCAGCTGCTGAACCAGTGTGCACATACAGATATATTTGTGGGCATTAGTCAGCTGCTTAGTTATGATAACTTGATACAAAGTCTGGCTCTGGAGTTATTTTAGTGACCAGGGTGCACTATTTTCGTTCCGTATTATAAATCCCTATAATATCACTGGTGACAGAACCTTTAACACAGCATTGCTAGCAGATCATTTATGATCATTATAATCTGCTAGCAGATCATTTGTTCTTTCAACCCAGGAATAAATGCTTGTTACATCAATTTTAATAATTGCAGTCCTGCCCAGTCAGGATGACCCCTTTCCAAATGACTGGCAATACCCAGAAGTTAATATGACTCATTCCCTCCTTTGTATATCCCCAGCTGGCACATTCAGTTCCCTCTTAGTACTCCTATATTTCACAATCCATAGCAATCATTCTCCCTTTTCTGTAGATGAGAATATTAAAAATGAAACTTGAGAATTAATATTTTAAACAAAAAAACAGTGTTTGAGTTTTGTTCCTTGAATGAATGCAGGGCTGTTGTCTTAATTGCGTGATGCATACTTCACTTTGTGGCAGTATACTTTGGCTCTCTATGCACACCTTGTTTCACAACATATATTTAATCTGGAAGCCATGATATGCACAAGCAAGACTAGGTATTGTTTGATTAAAACCTGAGAATTAACAAGAAAGGAGAATAATGTTCACAGAACTAGCGTGATTTTTGGTTAACTCTTACAACATGTTCCTGATTTCTGCTGCTGCGAGTTAAGGGTGCTCATGGTGCCAATTCACCCTTCATTTCTACAGTGTGTTTCCATGAAAGATCTTGTTCTCACCTTCTCAGCTGTGTTTGGTTCATGTCCTCAGTAGCCACATTTTAAAAGCTTGACCCTTCAGACCTCTAGAATGTCCTGTATGAGCTGGTGCACATCTCGCTAAATCAGCCACAGGATCAGAGACATCATGCCCACAAAGGGACAGCCAGGAGTTGTATGTTTAACTCTGGAAAATAACTGATGTCCTGGGAGAGAGTTACACACTTTGTTTGCAGTGACCATTCAACCACTGTGATGCCAGAAGCTTCCTGCCTTTGGAAGTTATGAAATAGACTGATCCTGAGCCACAATAGTTATGTGCAACAAAGCCTGATTGCTGCGGACTTTCAAGGAAGTAATTGAGCAAATAATTCAGCTCTGAGAAAGTGAGAGCAATGACAAATCTTATTGGGTTAGAGGCAATTGTAGGTGACAAGCTTTTTTACAATGAAGCCACTTGTATTCAGAATTTTTGATCCTGGCTGATAATTGTAATTTTAGCCACACATGCTTAAAGATTTTAATTTATATGCAGGAGGGGCTTAAAAACTGAATTTATCTTGTGGAAATGGTTTTTCAGGTTGGGAACAACTCTAGTTTTTAGGCAGTTTTCCCATTTCCTAAGTATAGCTGTTCATTTTAATTTGCATAAAGAACATGGATATGTAAGTTTCCAATTACTTTGAAAGCAATATTTCAACAGATACAGTGAAGTAATTAGTTTAATGAGGAAATGTCATTACATAGTGGAAAGCTTGGTTTGCCAAGGATCAATTTGTTGACATTTGAATCCAACTAGAAATGCAATGTGCAGAACAAAAAGTAGACTATTTTAGTGAGAGCCACCTCATTCATTTGGAACAAATGAAAAGTATGTCTACTTCTCAACAAGAGGGGCTAAGTAAGGGTTTTTTTCTGCATTAGAAAACAGAAATATTATTATTAGATATTAGACATTTTTAGATATTTTGATATGAAGAGAGTAAAAAAGTTTATGGTGCAAACACAGGAAGTCAACAAGCTACTTTTGTTAAAAGTAGAATTATTATTTTCAGAATACATTTTTCTTATATATAAAATGAGGGAATCTGTTACTTATGGCATCTTTTCACAGAATTGTGAAGCCTAATTCAGAAGCATCTGTTAACCTCTCTGAAATACTCAAACATGGCAGCAAACATCATAACTTTTATATCTGGATTTCCTTTGCTTGTTTGTTAAGATTTGTTGATACACTGTCATATAAATTCATCGTATCTCTTATACAAACAAAACATAAGATATTGCTCAAAGAATTTTCTTGTCTATACTGGAGATTATATTAGTAATAAATCAAGTTATAACAATGAAAAATAAGTACGTAGAAAAGCAGTAAATAATATAGCTGTGAGAGGGAACAAAACTCTTTCTGTTAGGTATGTATTTTATTAGTCCACCCAAGTATCTAAAAGAGCAAGGTGCCTTTTACCAGGAAGAAGGCATTGTTTCTCAGTATACAAAATGAATGTGAATGTGAACTTTGCTGATACTAAAAGCAAAATAAAAATCATACACAATGATTTTCAGTTGTTCTTGAAAATTACATTCTTGAAGGTTATGTAATCTTTTTACCAACAAAAGCTTGAATTTAAAATGTATGGCCAAAATGGAAAAATATATTTTGTGTTTTTCTTTGTAGAATTTAAATGACTAGCATTAGTATTTATGGTCAAGAATCATTAATTCCTATTTTAATTAAAGTGAATGGTAGTATCTACAATCATTCGTGTCAGTGTTGTATAAACACTCAGATACAAGCTAGTAATTGTTCACTTCGTCCTCTGGAGATTGTATAATCATGCCTGCCAAAAGTAACTATACTAAAAATAATAAAAACCCTGCTGAAAAGCAGAGGCTGTCTCCACCACTGAAATTCAGTCAACAGAAAAGCTCTTTTAACAACATGCAGCTATACTACACAACAGCTTCAAATTGAAAATGAAGATCTAATATTCCAAATTGCATTGTTAAAGATTCAGTTTTATGATAAGGGTATTAGTCTTCATTCTTCTGGACATAAATCAAATTGGAACTGATGGGATTAGGAGTATCTGCCGATTGGAATAGTTTTGATTCCAGCCTGGTCTGTTGCAGAGTTTCTTGTTCTTCGCTCCTTAGAAATCAATGGGGTAGAAGGTAGGATGCTAGAGATGGAATAGTGCCTCACAGCAAGTAGTGCTCTCATCAGATATTGCAGTGCTTGTCTATTTATCCAAAACATGGATGGATTTTTTACATTAACACTATGACAAATCCTTAAAGGACCACACAGTGATGGCTACCACTAACCAAAGAAATACCAGAAGAGTTTTCCTCTTAAGCACAAAAGTGTCCCCAACATAGTTGTGTGTTATCTACGTTTGCAGTCCAGGGTGTGAACTAGATCATGTGGAGGACTGGCTATACTGTGCCTCAGACCTCTGCTGTATTCTACTTTCACATCCTTTTGTGATGTTGATTAAACTGCAACAGAAGGACTTCAGTCTTACAGAGATTGTTCATGTTAGAGGCAACTGCCCCTCCTCGTGCTGACATTGTAATGGGGCCCAAATGGGAGGCAGCACCAAGGCTTCTTGTCACCTTGGCAGATTTCCATGTCAGCTGACAGAGAGAAAAGTTTGTCTGGGGGCTCTCAGCCAGCCCCTCACCTCTTCCTCTTTGTGGGCTCTGAAGCAGGAAAATGGTGCAGGATCTGATGGCTTCTGTGGTGAGGAACAGCCTTTAACTGTAAGCATGCTTTCTCTATATGGGTATTTTGGAAACACTAGTGACATAGACTACTGAATCTGCATCTTTAATAATGGTATCAAACTGGCATTCTATGTTGACATTAGAGATTAAGACTCCTGCAGGTCTGGGGAGCAGTGAGCAGATGGGATGAATTACAGCAGACACACTAGGCCACTGTACTGCAGGAGCTGAACAAAGCTGCAGTAGCTTCAGAATGTCTATGGTGTATTTCTTTTTTTGATTATGACATTTCTTAGCTGTCCTTTTGGTCTCAAGGACTTTCAGATCAGAACTCTGTTTACTACACTATGGCACAGATGTGCCCAACTCAATTTTTATGCATAATCTCTTGATTTTTTAAAAAGTATCTTTCAATTGAAGGTAAGTTTTATTCTTAATGTGGACTTCTGTTAGATCTAAATAATTGCCAGAGAAGAGTCCTTGCCAGCAGCTGAATTATTGCAGCCTGTGCTATAATTCCAATGTGAATATAAATTGTTTTTCTTGTTGGCTTACAAGTACTGTTTCTCTTTAAAAGATTGGCTATGAAGCACATCCAAAGGTAAGCAGATTTTTAAAGATAAGCCTGAAGTTCTACAGGAAAATGTGGAATAAAGAGATCAGTATGCATCTGGAAAATACTGAATAAATTTACCACAAAAGGTAAAATGTTTTTGGTACTGCTAAAATTGACATCGATAGTATAGAATCAAAGTGGAATTAAACTAGCATGCATTAGCAACTGCTTCGGTGCATCAGTAGTTTTTTGTTCTATGCTGCCATCTTGTGACTATAAGTACGACTTGCTGATATATAATAGCTAGAGTAATAAGCTGACTCATACAGTTCAGTGAGGATGCTTTCTGGAAAAGCTCCTTTAGTTCTTACATAGTTTCTTCATTCTGCATCAATAGCAGGGAATTGGAAGTACAGAGAAAATATTTGGCAGTATTTCTGCTATTGCAGTCATTAGGGAAGCGTTGTATATTTGGCTATTATGAATATGGTCTGCTTCACTAAATGCAGTGAAATCATTGTCTGTAAAAGTTTCTGAAAATAAAATTTCTATAAAGATCGATTAAATCAGTTCCTACCTGTGGGTAAACAGTTACATCAGGTAGCCCTTCTTCAAAGATCCATACAGAAAAGGATAGGGAAAAGCAGCATTGAATATTAAACAACCTATGAGTTCCTACTCCTCTCTTTAACATAAAGGAAAATGCATTTAGTTTGGGGGTGAAATTCAAGGCTGAATAAGTCACTGTTACACAGTATTATGTTCTGTACAGCAGGTTGGCACTGGGAAGCCTCAAAGCCTAGAGTAAATGAAATGAGCGATTGAGAGCTAGTAGCAAGAGTGGTAGTGCTGAACACACAGCAAGATATGCAATACCATATTAGGTACTTTGCACCCCTAGCACAAAATAAAAGAAAATCTGAAATGCCTCCATTTTCAGTGGTTCTATGCATTTTTGCATGCCAAGGCATGCTGGCTGTATGGTAATGGTTAGTTGACAGAGTGGATTTTCACTTCTAATGCTTCCAGTGCACCTAACTGTAGAAACCAACTTTCAGAGCTGGAGGACTACTGCTTACCAGGCATTCATGACCTGCTGAGGGTAGAAGTACCAAGTTGTTATGCAGGTATCATCCAATGGAGCAGAGGGACATAAACTGTCCAAGAATGAATTAACCTGGAACTTGGAGATGAGTTTCAAACCACTAAATCAATGTGAATCTGAAATGGTTATCTGAGAGGGCAAAGGAAACCTGAGGGTGGATCTTGTTTAAAGTGTTGAAAGAATTTTTCAGGCAAATTGCTGGCTTGAATCTGGGAAACTGCTTCCAGTCCAGACCTGTCCAGTTGCTGAAGTTAAAGATATAAAGGATTCTGAAAGCTCAGGAAAGTTTTAGTTACATTAACACATGGATAATGGAGTATCTTAACAAAGTAATGTAAATAACACCTTGTGACTTATGTGTAGCCTGAGGACAAAGGCCTCTGCTTTGTTCCTGCTGGGTTGAAACTCCAGATTCAAATGCTAGTTTAGGACCATGTGCCTTAATTTCTCTCTAACAGTGATGAATCCAGGAAATTTTGTTCTTTCCCAGGGAAGTGTACCTGCAGCAAGAAAGCACTACTCAAGGAAAGAATTTGCCATAGTAGATCTAGTCTTGAAGTTTCTGTAGGGAACAGTGAGAAGGCTTCTTGAAGCATCCCTATGTTATTGAATTAATTTTATTTCCTATATTAATTTCACTTAATTTTGTTCACTTTCAGCTTCATTCAAACTGTACATCATTGCTGTTATCTAAAAAAATAACACTGCTTAGAAACTAGGTGGAGCTATTTGTTTAGTACAGGCAGTGGTTTTGATATGTTGTACTCTGTGCAGAATAGAGTGCATGGTTTATGTACAAAGATGATGCGTGTAAAACCTATATTTCGTCATGCATATATCTGATAAATTTCAATGGGTACAATGATATATTTAAGATGTGTCTGAGAACTGTCATGCTGTGCACGAAGCGTGCATTTGTAGAGTGGAAGTTCTTATGTTAGAAAGTGTTTCAGACAGCTTAAAGAAGCCAGTTAGTGAGCAGCACAGAAGATGGAGACTGCATTAGAGAAGGAGTAGAGGAAAGTCTTAAAAGAAGCCTGATGCCACAGAAGTATATCTTTTGAAATTGTTGAGCTGTATGTACAAGGTAAAAATCACTATTTGCAGGTGCTTAGAAGGAAAAAAAGCAGAGTAGAGATTGAGGACTAGTGTTAGAGACAGGAAATAAGTCTCTTCAACCTGAATATATGGTAATGGTCAGTCTTGCTTTTTTAAGGTTTGCTCTGAGAAATGCTACCTGCAAAAACTGCTTTCTCTGAGTATTAGAGGACTAGTAGTGCAATACACATACTCATACACCATCTGAATCCCAAATTTCTTAGTGTACTTGATGATCAGAAGCCAGAACTGTGTGGTAAGGAAGCTAGGTTGAGTGCCTTTTTAATAAGGTCTCACGGCCTTAAAACCTCTCCTTCACTTAATATTGTTGCCCAGGGAGCTCTTCAGGCCTCCCCATAGATACCTCAAGAGTCCTCTTAACACTAAAGAGTGATGTGCAACTTTAAGCCATCTCCAGAATTCTAATTCTGTGCATCAGCACCTGGAAATCCCAGTATTTTTGCCAAAACACAACTGTGCTGCTCCCGGATGTGCTACATCTTGGAAGAACTGAGAGGAAGAACGGGGGAACTTCTGCTTCTGGTGCTTTCATCAACGCTTGAGTGGAAAAGCTGGACTGTATTTGACTTGTTCAGTGTCAACTGCTGGCTTTACCAAAATAAATAAAAGCACGTAGAGCTGATTTCTGGCTTTTCTGACTTTGCAGCTAGTTTGGTCACTTAAACAAGACTGTTGGCAAAGTAATATACCTGTTATCAGCCATGAAGTTACAAATGGATTGGGACTTTCCAGTCTAATCTATCGTTAGTCTGCAGTTGTTAAGCTTATTCCAATTTTTATAGAACACAGACATTAATCATAATACTTAATAGTTAAATAATCACAGTTAAGACAAACATTTTGGTAAGAGAACAAAGAATTCAATCAAAACTGTGATTGGCTCCCATATAGTCTTTTCTGTCTCTCTGCTCTCATTTTCTTGACTTCACAAGATGTTAAAATTATCTTTTCTCTTAACTGTTCTGAAAGTTGGCAATCTGACCAATGGCTTATTAACATAACAGGCTGCTCTTCCTTTTATACCTCTCCTGAGTTAAGACTGGTAAAAGTTTCCATTTGTGCTTGCACTTGCCTTTCCATAATACTAGCTTCCTCAGATAACCTGAAGCTTACCTGAAGTCTTCTATTACTTTTCACTCTAGCTCCTTTCTTCATAGCTCAGAGCTCACATCCACCTTTTATAAGTACAGCTAGTCTATATATTTCTCACCCTTTCTAAAGTCAGTTATCACTTTCCTTTCTCCTTTGCTGCCTTAATGCTGTTGCATTTATGTTCTCTTTGCCTTATCAATTTGAAAGAGTCAAATGATGTTATTTTTTTACTCCATACAATCCATCACACACACTATCTCTTCTGCCCAGATTCAGGGAAGTCAGCAAATAAATACTTTTTGTGCGATTTTCATCTTTTGCTCAACTTTAAATTAAAACAAAAGAGGTAATGCCCTCGACTTTAAGATTAAGAAGAATGCATAAACACGAGTGAAGACCGAGTATTCTTTTCTGTTGAGAAAATGACTGACTACATATTTGATATATGAAGCATGTTGACACAGTAGTTCTGTACAAACATGTTTTCATCCACTCAGCATATGAATTCTTTCCTGGTTTAGATTATGTTGCCTGAATGCAGCATAGGTAGATCAGAGGTGATGCAGCAACGTTTCCATAAGTCACTTCCAAGCAGTGTTAGCTATTCTGGTAACAATCTGTTCAAGGAAAAAAAGACTAGCATGGTATGAAGTTTTGCATCACCCACTGTAAGTGATCTCTCCATGTGGTCACTAGTGACTCTCACAACCCGCACCACAGCTGTATATGGTATCTAACTCCTGTTATACTAAATATGGCCAGTATTTATCAGTGCACAACTATACTGTAAATAGCTGCGTTATCAGCTGTTCATTTCGAATTTCAAATAGTGTAAGGCTAACTTATTGCTCATGATGCCATATTTAAAAAGGAAACACACCATAAATATTCTGAGGCTAGCACAGGACTGTTCAACAAAATTCAAGCCCTTTATCATAACTTTGTGTTTCCCAGTCATATTATCAAATTAAATAATTCAGTGCCACCTTACATACTTTTGCTATTATGTCCAGAATGGCAGACACAATCCTCTACTATCTCATGCACTGTGGCTAGACAATTTTGATGCTTTTCTAGAGAACTATTGCAAAAAATTCCTTGGATACCTGATACAGGACTAGCTGATCTCTCTCCCAGCATCCTTCATACTTCAAATATTGTTCCTCATAATAGAACTGAAGGAACTGAGATTAAGATTCCTTTAAAGAGAATTTATTAAATCCCCAGAAGGTCTATGAACGGGAGAAAAACTTCCAAAGCTGAGATTAAAGCTGGCACTTTAATAAAGATTGAGGTGTCTGAATAAATTGGTGGTCCCACAGGTGCTGAGCCACTAACATTAACATCTGCAAGGGAAGAAATGAGGCAGCACATCTGAAAACTAAGCTATTCATGTAGGTACTTGAACATACCAAAACCCAAGCCCATGCACCATGTATCTTGTCCCTTTTATGGACCTAAGTTTGTCTAGCCTGCTTTCAGTACACTCGCTTACTTTACAGATACTCAAGGCAGCTCTGTAAGACCAGGGACTGACATTAGCACATAGCTGTATCCATTAGAAATAGTCTCCCTCCCCCCAAAGCTGTATGCTATTTGCTTATACTAGAGATTACTGTCCCCAGGAGGAATCTTGTCAGCATTTGCTAATCTGCTTCAGTCAACCACAATTGGGTTAATTTAAACAGATGATGAAAGTGGTTTGTGCTAGCAGGGTGAAATTTGCCTGAAGCGTTTTAGCAAAACCACCCAAGGTCCCTTCCAGGAACAGCGATGGAGACAGTTTCCAGCTGCTGGCTGTGCAAACAGCTGGGTGTAGTAATGGTGAAAAAGTCCTCCTCAAGCCTCCGAAGTGCCATCTGCCCATGGCCTAACATGGAATTTTCTGAGGCTGAGAAAACAAAAACAAGTCATAAGAGCAGCACTGGCTATGGACAGATCCAAATCAAGGATTTATCTGTGATTCCACTGTTTACTGTGGATGGAAGTTTCAACTGGAATTCATTGGTTACATCAACATGTCATTTAGCATCATGAGGAGAACCTTCTCTAATATCTCCTGTATATTATGCTCTCTTCCTTGTTTTGTACCCCACCAGGTTTCTGGCACATTGCATGCCCCATGTGCTGGATGAAAACATAATCTGTCTTTATGGTCATAAGTAACTCTGTTAATAGATGTAGTTTAATGCCAAGTTTATAATAATGCTACTTCTGCAGCTGTCTTTCAAGTATATGAGCACAAAACAGCCTCATCTGAACTGTTTTTCCCTGCCACAGCGCTTTATCCTGCAAACTGTAAGCAGGATCCCTTGCTCTCTATCTCAAGACATAACCCTATGAATTAACAAAAAGCATTAAGATTCGCTGTCAATGCCCCCAGCTACTTACTCAGCTAGCCAGTAGCATGCTGCTTGATAGGATGTTTCTAAATGATATCTCTAGTCCCTACTGTATTAGACACCAAAAGTACTTAACATTTGTACTTGGTCTGATGTGTTTTGCAAGGGATACACTCACTGGTTATTAACTGGATAAAACCTGGTATTATCTTGGCTTTGTTTAATTTCTAACGTTATTTACTCCGCGATAACTGACTAACCTCAGTTAACATTGTGATTTGTTTGCCCTGTAATGACCAGATATTCCATTACATTATGTAAATTATTTGCATTGTGATTATGATTTAATGTTATTGGTAATTAGAATTATTTGCCTGCTGGTAATGCTGTATAAATGATCTGTCATTATCATGGGGCACGCCTTACCAAGAGCTCTAATGATAAAAGCTGCAATACATATCACTAAGCTATCCTTATCCTATGGGCCATTGTTTTACATCATGTTTTTATATCATTTACTCATTTCTGTATTTATTGATCATTCATTGATCGTTACCTTAAAGACATGGGGCTTTGTAATCATTCCTTTATTCTTTGATGTAGGATATCACCTAAGATCTTTCAGAATGAGTCATGACAATCAAAACACATAGCTGCTAAAATTTTCTCATTTTGCCTCTCAAATAAGAAAGACAATCTGTAGTCAGAATCTCTCACTTCAATACCCACGGAGTCAAAGACATGTCTTTGCCAAAGGGGATAGGAGAGTAGGAAAAGTTTGGACGTGGTGGTCCTTTTGGGTCCCTTCCAACTTGTAATATTCTATGATTCTACGGGAAGTGCAAAAGGCAGGACCAGTGGGACCCCAGCCAGCAGAACATGGTATTTAACTCAGGAAACCTAACTTCCAAGGGGAAGATCCTCTTTCTTTGAGACGAGTTATCTTTCTATCTTTCTGCTTCTTTGCCAACGTTTTTAGGGACTGCTCTTTATGTACTGTATATTCTCCTTAGGATAAACCACTAGTAAAGTGGTTTAAAGCAATTCTAGAGAAGAGTGGCAAACGTACACTCAGCATCCTTCCTACCCATTTGGTGCTTGCCATGGATATTTCAGCAATTTGCTGCTTAAAGAGAGGATACCATACCCTAGGAAAGCTGAGCGTCCATTTAAAGCTGAGCTATGAAGCCAGATCTCTGAGCTTTGCAGTATTGAGCCTTTGGGTGACAGCAGGACCTGATAAAGTAATCCTGTGTAACAAGACTGAGAGATATTCTCAAATGAGTGAGACATTCGAAATGAGAATCATGCCTAGTAAAGAACCTCTACTATGACTTAAATGCAAAACACTTAGTGTAAATACTTCTTCTGAGTGTCTGAAAGAGCTAGAACTGCATGAAAGAAAAGAAAGAAAGAAAAGAAGAAAGAAAGGAAGAAAAGAAGAAAGAAAGAAAAGAAGAAAGAAAGGAAGAAAGGAAGAAAGGATGAAAGGAAGAAAGGAAGAAAGGAAGAAAGGAAGAAAGGAAGAAAGGAAGAAAGGAAGAAAGGAAGAAAGGAAGAAAGGAAGAAAGGAAGAAAGGAAGAAAGGAAGAAAGAAAAGAAAGAAAAGAAAGAAAAGAAAGAAAATATTTGTCACAACACTTTCTCTAATTTTTATGGAATGAAGAATTGTTTACCTTTATAGTGATTCTGACAAATTGTGTTGCCTGTTTATCATAATAAAAATTTGAATAGTCTAAAATAAATATTTTTACTGAAAATCTTGATTTAGATTTAAAAAGGCAATAGCTAAAACCTTCTGAACCAGAAAATGTATGCAAAGAAATATCAATGTGAATAAAATCTCTCTTTTAATATTTTACTCAGAATCATTAATGTTATTTGTAATTTTTAACCCCAGTATGATTATGAACAATCTTGATTTTCCTTTGGAAGGTTAAGAAAAAGAGTAGTCTATTGTATGAGGAAAGGGGATAATGGATAAATAATAATAATAATACATGAAGAAGATTCTCACATATCTAAAATGCTAATTGATGACTAATCAATGCAAATAAGGACAGAATATGAATTACTTTGATCAACCCTTATCATGGAATTTTGCGTGCTTCATGAAATTGGAACTGTTAAAGGACAGTAAGATATGTGACAGACAAGTAAGTGTCCATGTATTCTTAACAAATAGTGAGGAAAGGCGTGTGAATAAATTTCAAAGCAATTGGTGACATGTCCTTTGCACCAGTCTGTAGCCATCATAAAATACCTACTGGCAGAATTAAGCAAGCAAATAGCGAGATGCACATGCTGCAATGCTCTGGAAACCTGATGGCTATCTCTGGTTAATGAAAATACAACAGCTACTTGTTTTGTGAAGCCAAATAAAATCAAGTAAACCGTTCCTCCACTAACATTAGTCTCTTGTCAGAAGTGAACATTATGTTCCTTTTGATAAACAAGCAACAATTGCAATGTAGTTACAAGTATGGAAACATGCCATGTGAATTCAGCTCATGAGCATTTTGCTCATGATAGCGGTAAGTGGCTTTTCCCATTGATGTAAGGGTATATCTTGCAGATTGGCTCATTTCATTTCATTTATTTCTTCCAGTGGTAAATGGAACCATAGGTTGTTTTTTAAAATCCATAAAATTCATAGATTGGATTTTAAAATTTCGAGTTACTATTATATTATTATTTTTAACAGGGAGTCCATCAAATCTTGTTCAGATTCTGTTAGAATGTGGTGGTCCTTCAGACAGCACACTGAGCTAAAACTGCTGCAATGGTACCACATGGCTGTCGGATGCTACGGGTAGCAACAGAGTAGCTAGTGCGACTACGTGTTTCAACACCAAAATCATAGTTGTGATTTCAAACGTGGGAATCCCTAGTCAAATATTAGCTTTAGCAGATCAGTGACCTTTACTCCAGACTTAGGCAATTGAAGAGATTAGCAAATCCTGTTAATGAATCACCATGTCCCCTCCTCATCTCTCTGGCACTGCTGACATGCCTTGTACAGTATGAGCACTGCCATCTTCCTGCAGAGAACCTTCCAGCTCTCTCTTTCTATTTTCATTCCAAGGAATTTGGGGAATTTCTAGCCATTCCTTTTTTACTCCTCCAGTCTGAGACTGTATGATTTCTAGATACTGAGATGATTCCAGACTAGAAAAGGCTAGAAAAGCACCTCAGAGGAGGAAAGAGTTACATATACATGTATGGTGAAATTCAGCCTGTACAGAAAACTATGTAACAGCACGGGATAAGGAAATAATGTGCAAGAAAGAGCTGATAAACTTAATGTATAATAGTCACAGAATTTACACAAATAAAAAACACTAAAGCAATGGTATGCATGTGTGTTACAAAATAAAGCATACACAGCCTCTCAGCAGTTTAATTTTGAGCAACATTGACTAAACCTTGCTTGGCCTTCAGCTGAGAAGTGAGAAAAGGTAGCATCTCACAGTTACATATAATATTACCTCAGTGCCTCCCTAATCCATAACAGAAACATTAATCACTATGTCTTTGTCATGGCAGCAAGGCAGTTTGCAGTCTGTCTGTGCACTTGATTTATGAACAGCTGATGGCCATTGAACTGCAGCAATCCGCCCAACAGTGTTTTGTACTTCCTTCTGCTTCAAGTGTAAATGTTACAGAACACTAACATTATATTCCGTCTCATATATACGAGGTTGATTTTGTAAGCTCCTTCACTTTGGCCCGTCTTTGACCTGGTTTCACAGACAGAAGGCACAGACCTCAGGCTACAGTCTCACCTGTGTGCTGGGAGAAGCAGTGCCACACCCTCCTGATATGTACCTGTGATGACATGGCTGTGCCAACCCAAGAAATCTCACAGATATGCCCACTTTGTGCTGTGTTTTCTGTTGTGGTCTGCTCCCAGCAGGAACTGATCCTCTTACTGATGAAATACTGTTGTCCTCACTTTCTCAGTGTCGCCTCATTCCTCTGTGCCTCAGCCTACACCTTCTAAAAGCCAAGGCTATGGCCACATAGCCAAGGCTACTGTCACACAAGTGTGCAACAGTGCATTAAATTGCTGCCTTCTGCAGTGGATAGGAAGATATTGCTTCAAAAACTGGATGGAGCTATTCACCACTGCCTGCAACAAAGCACTCTTTGTTGATTAACAGTGTCCAGAAAATAGTGGTTAAATTTACAGTATCTCAAAATTCTAAGGAATGTGTTCAAGAAAAAAAAGTCAACTGCTAGGAAAGCTCATTTTTAAGATGTTTTCTCTCTTCTCTTGTTACGAGAAGGTGACTGTATTAATAAATACTCAAAGAGTATTATATACTTGGAGAGGTAGTGCTGCCCCATGGTAACTATTGGTATTGATGGGTGCATATTGGGATGAATTAAGCAATCACACTAACAAAATATGTAGACTTAAATAGTGTAAACACATTGCAGATGTTAGGAAATGCAATAGAGAGTGCAAAAAATGTTGCCTGTTGATCAGGTAAAGGCTTGCTAGGTGGCAAAGGAACAGAGGATGCTGAGCAGCATCTCTGCACGTGAGTGAAGCTGAGCTCAGGAGCAGCACGAGGCTCCTCTTCGCAGTGACAAATAAATAAGTAAATAAAGGACTGAGGAGCTGCACTCAAAGATCCTTGTGGGTCCCTTCCAACTGAGGATATTCCATTATTCCATCAGTCTTTGATTCTAATGACAGGGAGTTTTGTGAAGATGTAAAGCAGAGTGAAGTCAGTCCTGGTATCATTTTAATTTACTATTTTTGGTTTGCTGTTATTTTTAACTAAAGAACTTGTATTCTCATACTGTTTTTTTATTTTTTTATTTTTTATTTTTTTAATAACGAGTGAGTGAAAAAAAACATTGTGGTAAGCAGGAGATGGCTCTGCACCTACCGTCACCCACAAGATGGAGCTCTGAGCTCAGGAGCACAGAGGCTTTTCTTTGTGTTATTGAAAAATGAAACATTGTTACTCTCACCCTTTTCTAATTTTTATCTTTTGCTAATATAATGCAGATTGCTTTTATGCATAATTTATGGTGCCCAGAACTGGTATAGGGAATGCTGTCATTCATTTTAATGATTTAGATATGTTTTTTATTATCATTATACTATATAGACTTTGGAAAACCTTCATTTGGATCCCATTTAGAACACAGGAAGTTGCCCAAAGCTTGGATGTGAACGTTAATTTAGTGAAATCCTTGTAAGGCTGAGAATATTTACTACTGGCATTTATAGCTCCTGTGAGAGTCAGAGTGAGGGTGGAGGGGGTGGGGAGGAGAAAGAGAGGAAGGGAAAGACAACCGTAACTCCAGCCAAAAAAGCAAAGAACATATGTTGGAGTCGTGATCGGCTGTGCGAGTGCAGCAGCAGGGTAATCTTCATCTGAACCCTTCTGCTGGGACTGGGAGGTGCCTTTCTGCCTCGGAGATTTAGGAAGACTTGTCCTTCACTGAGCTTGCTTTTCTCAAGCCTCTTGATAAAGTGGGTTTAATGAGCAGTTAGGACACTTGGCACACTGTACCAAGCAAAGGATCAGTCCCTCTCTCTGCAGCACCAGAAGTGCCTTTGCACTTCTGACTGTGCTCTGGAAGCAAAGATCACACAGATTTTAGCAATGCAGAGATGCTGCGATATCTGGGGAGCTTTGCAGGCTGCTGGAGAGGGTGATCCAGCAACAACAGGAGAATGATTTTTCCCCCTAATTTTACCTGCACTGTCCCTGTACAACAACAGCAAACTTATACAAGCTTTAGTTGCTAAAACTTGCAGAGAGAAATATTCCTAGATTCTTAGATACGTTAGGTTGGAAAGGGCCTACAAGATCATCTAGTCCAACCATCCTCCTATCACCATCCCTACCCACTAAACTACTAAATCAAATCCCTTAGCACCTCATCTAAATGCTTCTTGAACAGCGCTAGGGATGGTGCCTCAACCACCTCCCTAGGCAGGCCATTCCAGTGCCTGACCACTCTTTCAGAGAAAAAAATGTTTCCTCAAATCTAATCTATATCTTCCCCGGCGCAACTTGTGGCCATTCCCTCTCGTCCTGTCATTATCAGGGAGAAGAGGCCCACCCCCTCCTCACCACAACCCCCCTTCAGGAAGTGGTAGAGTACAATAAGGTCTCCTCTGAGCCTCCTCTTCTCCAGACTAAACAATCCCAGCTCCCTCAGCCGCTCCTCATAAGACTTGTGCTCCAGGCCCCTCACCAGTTTTGTTGCCCTTCTCTGAACACGCTCCAGGGCCTCAATGTCCTTCTTGTAGTGAGGGGCCCCAAACTGAACACAGTACTTGAGGTGCAGCTGCACCAGAGCTGAGTACAGGGGGATGATCACCTCCCTGCTAGGACATGGACACTGCTTGCTCAGGCTGCCAGTATAGGTGATTTCATCAGTGTGCAGGGTTTTAGAAAATCAAACCTCTACAATTCAGGGCTAAGAACAAACACCACAGTGATTCCCATGGTGTTTCTGTTTCTTATTTTAAAAAAGAAAAGCAGAGAAAGACTTTTTAAAGTAACTTGTTTGAGTATTTACTTTATGGTCCCCTCTTCCTCCAACCACATTCCATTCAGCTGCTTAACTTCCCTTTCAGCCAACCTCTCTGGTGGCTTGTTAGTCCTGCTTAGTGACAGTTAAAATGACTAATAAAGCAGCTGGCAGGAGAGTGAACGAAGGGACCTTGCCAGCTATCATGGAAACAAACAAATCAGCCAACCAGCAAAATAATCCTTCCCCCCCACCCTTCAAAATCTATCACCACCAACAACACAACAACAAAGAAATTTTGATATATATGCATTAAGGTAAATTCAGAAACCTATATATTATGAAAAATAATATATGGAAGCACTGCTTCGAGAATCTCAAATGAAATTCAGTATGTTTTTTGAAACTAAGTTTTGTTTAAAAGATCGCCTGTTTACCTGACATAGCCACTTACTGTTTGCTACTGTTATCACTAAAACAGCGCTTGATGTTACACTGTCACTGCTTTTACCTTAGTTGTGCTTTGTTAGTATCTATTACTGTGAAAGGACTGAGACATTGTTCTGCAGCTCTACCAAGGCATAGAGAGAAGACAGTGCTTTCTCTCAGAGGTCATAGTCAGCGACCAGACAGAAACGGATGGGCTGAGCAACTAGGAGGTGGCAGTAGGAGGCAAAATCCATCTATGTAAAGTTGCCCTTCTTCCATAAGCTGTACTGAATGCAACAGCAGAGTGTATCCCAGATACAAAATATTACTGCCAAGATCTCAGATATAGCTCAGTTAAAGAACATGACTAAAACATCAAGTATATAAAATTGGAAGATCTGCATTCATGATACACAATGGTGCTGTACTTACAATGTCATTATAATCATACCTCCAGACTGTCTTCCACATAAACACCTAACATCTTTCCCATAAAGACCTTCTAAAGTTCCCTGAACGATGTGCAGGTAGCTCAGATATGCAGTGTCTGTTCCTAGAATTAGAAGAACCATAATGAGGAGAAGGGATTTCCAAAGGCTCATAGAGCTCAAAAGGTGCAATCATTTATCGTTTGTTCTGTGAGTGGGAAGGCACCCATCCTGAACAAGCTGCTAGACAAAACTGTTCAGTCTTACATTAAAAATGAGTTTTGCATTAACATAAAGGAGTCCACCACAAAATGTAGTGACATCATAGATTTCCTGGTTGGTTTTTTTTTTTTGTTTGTTTGTTTTTAATACAATCTCAACTTGTTCAACTTTGAGAAGATATTTAAGCAGTGGAATAGATAACAATGAGAATGTGGAAATTTGATCTTTAGAGTAATTTAAAACAATCTGGAAGCATGTCAGGAACGACACAGGTATAATGGATTTTTCTTTGGGACAGAGGAATAGATGAAATGATCTGTTTGCTGTTTTTGACTAGTTGTATGAGGTGCATGTGCTTCAGCACAGAAAATAAACTTTGACAAAATGAAAGAGAAGACCAACTGCATTGAAAAGAAGTTTAACTTACCCTGCAAGGGAACAAGAAATTTGTTGAAGCCGTGTTTAAATCATGAAACAAAACAATCATAAATAGTATCTAATATTCAGAAGGAAGGTAAAATTTTATAAAAAAGCATAGCAGACACTATCAGAAGTGCTCAGAGGCAGGGGGGGTGGGGAGAGGGAAGTATTCTTGTGTTCCTAGTTCCAGATTCAACCGAGTGCTTAAAAATAAAACTTCCCCCCAAGAAGGGGAGAAAATTTCCACCAAGATGGCAAACAATTTGAAAGTGAACTTTCCACACTCTGCATGACTTTTCTTCAGAACTGCTTTAAAAATGTCAATAGTTAGAGGGTGGAAATTATTGCCAATCAAAAAAAAAAAAAAAAAACAAAAAAACTTTTCAAGTGCAAGACTCAAGGACTGACATAGTTTTAAGTGCTTGGAAAGTTAAAAGAATTACCTATTTTACTAAGATCACATAATCACAGGAACAGAGTGGTTCATTCAAGAAATTTAACTACTATTAACTGTAGGACTGGCTAGCCCAATTTATTCACAAAATCCTAAGCATTTATAGCTGTTTGGTTCTTTCCCTGTAAGCAAGGTATTTACAGTTGGCAAGATCGTGACCCTCTATGATCATTTGTTTGATGTCTTTGCTGACTATTTGATGTCTTTGCTGAAGAAGAACCAGCACTTTTGAGTTGACATAGTTTTATTTCAGGATACTAAATGCTAGGAAGACATTGTCTTGTTGGCTCTATTTGATGAATTCTTACAGGTGACATTCAATTGAATGTGTAACAAGCAGTATACACTGACCTGATTATTTATCTTGTCAAATAGAGTCCCTGGACATAACTATCAAGCTGCCATTGGCACTGGAGTACAATCAGCTCTGTATTAAACTATCCAGCTGTGAGATGGAGGCTGCAGCAATCATATACTTCAGAAGCATAAGACATATTGCTGTTGCGTCTGAAAGACATGAGAGTTTGTATAGCAATAACAATGTTCTCTGATGCTTACCTGACAGTGTCACAATCTCAGATTTTCACTAGGCTACTCTAAAAGCTCATACTTAGAAGACCTTTCATGCAAAGTAGTGAAACATGCCCATAATTAAAAGTGGTTTTATTCTTAATAGTTCCACTAGCTACTCCATTCTACGTAGTTGGATAGGACCAGCTAAGAAATATCTAGATCTTGCCCACAGAGTACCTTCTTTAGATTTTGTTAACACATTTTTAGTGCCACTGTAAATGAAAAGATCTCCTGCACACGCTTTAGTTTCCCTGATATAATTATTTCAAAATGAAGTTGAGCTGGAGCAGTGATGACATGGGAGTCAATGGAATGACATTTCAGTCAGTTATACCAGCTTCAACCAGTGTTCCTTGTACCTATATATAGTATGAACATGCCTAATCTGCGCCTTTCCACTGAATCATCTAACACATTTGGTTGGTGAAAACCAGCAGTAGAGTAGGATGGTGACTAGCTGACCTCTGATGTGGTTCCACTTCAATTAACTGAACTATTGACCTGTCCCTCATTGGTTCCTATATAATTACAACAACTAGATAAAACAATAATTATTAACTTATCTTAATTACAGACTATTTTCATCAAGTACAGCTTGTTCAATATATTTCAATTAATTTTGACTAAATAGAGAGTAGAGATAATCTGTTGTTTTAAGATTATTTGTGACAAAGTACAGATGCTAAATTTCTTTAAATGACCAGTTTAATTTTAGCACAAATAAACAGATTATTTATTATGGCTCAAAACATTCATCCTGTTTTTAAAGGATGAGAAGTGTAGATTTATGGAAGCTGTGCCTTTCCATGTGTAATAGAAATTCTGAATCTTCTACTAAGTCTTCCAAAACTGTGAGGTTGTAACCAGAGACTTCATACAAGAAGAGATAACCCAATTATTTTGTGTTTAGGTAAGAGAAAACTACACTTTTCAGGGAGCTTGTCTAAGGGGAAAACTTCGCAGAGAAAAACTTTCTACAAAATGTCCCTGATGCAGTTGTGCTTGACCTCCTTTCTGTCATATGTCCTCCAACAGGCTGCCCAAAGAGCAGGAAGTCCCTTAGAAGTCACACTTCATCCTTGTTTTACTGTAAGTATTGTTTTCTACTTAGCCTTTAAGTATTCTTATCATCCTAAATTCATATACTTTCACAAGCTATGAGATGATGCTGCATTTTAGGCAGAAGAACCAGCTTTGAGAGGCCCCCTTTATTTGTAGAATGCTGTAGCATCAGAAATGCTGTGTATCGACACCTATCAGAATTCAGATTTTTTTTATTCATGAGAATTAATTGGCTGTGTGAAAGCTGAGAATTACACAGGTTCACTGCTAGAAGTAAGTCACAATTAGTGCCAAGTGCTTTTACCACTAAAAAAAGCCCCATGGATTAGGTCTTTCAGAATAAAGAAAACCTGCTTCTGAACTTTTTGCCGCAGTTGGATACTCACTCATAGAATAGTCCACATACTGCCAGTACATTTACAATGTAAACGCTTTCTTTTCAAGGTCATGGTTTTAAAGCACTAGACTGCTATTGAAACTGCAGGGGCAGAGCCTGAACAATTCTACCGGTTTTCTAAAAATAAGGAGCTTTATAGCTAAACTGCAGGATGTATTTTAAAAGAAAGAGTCTCAACATTTTTCTTTTTACTGCTACTTGTATCCCATCTCTACCAATTTTTACTGCTTTACACAGAGGCACATCTATTGCAAGGCACGGCGTGAAATCAACACTCTTGCATTAGCTCAGCCCAGTCTCACAGTATTTGTAATGCCCCACAATATTCAAATGCACTGACATAAAACTTGATCCACCAAAGGAAATACACAATTTTTAAAAATAAAATGACAAGGAGTGAAGTTCCTACATGGCTAGTTCAGTCTTATCTGAAACTGCTTTGTTGAATTTTACATTTTAAAATGTCATTTAGTTGAAAACCTGCCTCCCTTATGAAATCCTGCATGATTATGAGACACAAATGAACCAATTGTTTCCTTCATTATAAATGATTAATGCTAATCGAACAGGGTTTACTGCTCCCAAACCTTCAGAGCACTTCTATGTAGCTTTCACAACACTTGAAAACATTTGTTGGTGAAAAGATGGAAGTGTTTTTTCTCATTATGGGAAAATATTTTCTGTCAACTGTAGTGTCCCAGAATACAGAGGACTAAGTTCTAGGTCAGTTTGCAGAGAGGCACCATGACAGAAAAACAGTAAGGAGTCTGCACACCTGTGAGGTTACCAGAAGAGCGTCCAATCTTACAAGTAAAAGATGATACAGAACCATTTACATCAGTGATTCCCTGGAGGCTGTGACAAATGGCCACATGCTTCCAGCTTTAGAGGCCAGCTTGGTGCGTACCTACCCAGCTGTTCTTTCTTCAGATCCCAGAGCAAGCTTCTTCAGCCACAGTTCAGCTGACCATTTATCCCAACACAGTTCTGGTACAAAGCCCCAGTAAAAGGCTCTGCAAAGCATTCACTGAATGGAAATCTTGCCTTCTGGTACACAATGAGCACTAGCACTGAGCAGATGATAGTAAAACCCTGCTCACGTGGATTACAGTGGCTCATCCCTCATTTTTCTTTCTCAGGATTTTCTCCTTAGCTTTTAGTACCAGATTTAAAGGTGAAATACTTAACTTCTGATTTATACACACCTGAAGTTCATGTTCTTCAATTCCTAGCAAATCGAATACAGATGGTATGTTATCCATCATTAGCCACCTTGGATAATAGAATCTTTTTTTCACATACAAGCTATATAGTTTTTCTAATTCTCATGCATGTAATATTACAATGTAGACATTATACATAAATAGCTATTCTTAAGAGGTGTCACAACTTAGATAAAATATCTGATTAAGCTTGGAAAACTAAACAAATGAATTTGTTTTCTTTTGTTCCAAAATTTATAGTTCTGAACATAAAGCTTTCCATTTTCAGTTATCGTAGTTTTTATCTTGGAGAGAACTTTCATGAAGTCAGAGAAAGCATGGCAATTTAATTGACAGTCAACGTGCGTCTTAAAGGAACTTATGTATTGTACTGTAAACCTTGACTTTTCTTCTCTGGATGTTCTCTAGTCATTCACATCTTTCAACTTTTGTTTGGTGTTTCTATTAAAATTTGAAAAAAACATTATAGGGAAATTCTAGCAATTATTCTAGAGATAACAGGAGCCCCACAGTTTAAGGACTAGAATCAAGTATTAATTGTTTTAAAATGCAAATTGTTTCATATAGCTACATACAGTGCACTTTGATTTCAATCATTCTTGAGCCAGGTACACTAACAACAAAAGATTTCCTTTTTTTTTAATCATTTAGAAACTTCTAGAAGTTTGCTATTATTATTGCCCAGAGCCAAAGCTAACAACTCAATCTATGCAAAGAAACAGAAGGATAGCCTGTCTGTAGATTCTAAGTATGAGAAAAAAGAAACATTTTAGGAAAAGAAGGGAGTGGATGAATGAGAGGCTGTGTGTGTGTGTCCAGAGGAGTTAAGCAGTTGGAGTAAACACTATGAAGATGAAGGACCAAGACTCAAATTCCTTTTCTGCACAATCTGAAGAATTTACTTTAACTCAAGTCTACCGCATTCCAAATAGTCAAGTTATTTATTTATTCCATCCTTTCCTTTTCAATTCTCTCTGAAGTCTTTCTTCTTAGATACATTTTATAATTAATATATAAAAAATGTGTCTTTGGACAGAGATTTAAAAAGTTTTATTTTGTCCGTGTTAATTAGCTACTGTTCTGTATCTTCTACACTTTTTGGTTCCCATAGCAGTGACTGAACAAAGTGGAACAGCACCAACAGCAGAGGTGGAAAGTTTCATCTTAAAAAGACCAAGGAGATGGAAAATATTAGTTCTTGTTGTGCACAAAAGCAGAATATGGTTGCACAATGTGTTACACTGCTCAGGATCTAGGTGGAGGAGCACATTTGACCAAAATTTGGTGTCCATATCCCTGCAAGTTCCTGAGTCTCATTCTTTCCTCTAAAATACAACTGTGTCTGATAAAGCTTCTCTCTCTTCTTCCAGAGGTGTTCTCTCCTCTCAAAAGCTCCTCAGTCAGGCAGAAAAATGGTGTTAGAAAGCAATCATCTATGAGTAAGATATTTCAGTGACTAAGTTAGTTTGAGGATTTATTCATACATTTACCGGGATCAGAGTAATGATGCACACCAAGTAAAACGCACACCAAGATTCCTCTGCTAGTCAAACCATAGGAATCTCAGTGGAAAAGGAATGCCTGGGTGTCATCTGTGTTATGAGATTTTATTTTTGATGCTTCTATAGATTATATAGTTTTTCAAAAACATGCAGCAAGCACAGAATGTATTGCTTATAGTTCATCCAAGAAATGTGTCACAGTATAAGATAGAGTGAACATAAAAGATAGCTGTTCCAGTTTTGCTTTTCAAATGTTAAGAAGTGTATGGCAATGGTCTGTAAAACTGTTAAATAGATCAATAAATAATTCCAGTGATAGCATATTGAATTTCACTAGTCATTGGAAACAGCACTTTTCAAATATTTAACTTTGCTTTTCTAATGACTGAGTCTGTTACTTTATCACAAATACTCAACTTTAGTAATTAGCATCAAGGCCATATTCAACAGGTTTCTAATTTTAACTAATGCAGTTTTCTGCAATTGTGAATTGTTGATGGGACACCTATTCTTTATTCCTTGATGAATTTTAGCCATGAATTGATTACGTAAGTAAAGATATCCACAGAGAATTTCTGAAAATGCCTAAGGAATGGAGGGAAAAAAAGGAATAGCTGTTACACTACTGGAATATAGAACTGAAGGTCTTTTGATGTTTGAGTTTCCTGACAGCCAGAAAGCTGGCAGTAGTATTCTGTGTTTAGGGAGAAGTTCACATATCCCATCTTCCCTGCCTAGGTAGGAGAAAGAGCTCCCTGCCCTGCAGGTGGGGGCCTCCACATCTCCTGTGTTCAACAGCCAAGGGTTGTTGCCGTGGGGCATGTAGATCTTCGCGGTTGAATCACTAGTACTTTATCTAAACATTATGTAGGCGACATTGTTACAAATAATGCAAGTGTATGTATTATTTTGTCACAGCCTTCTCAGGCAGTCTGGATGTAGGTGCATGGTAGCATTTTCAGTGGTTAGCCAAACCAGCCCCATCTCATTCTGTGGTCAATCCTAGCTACACCGGTTCATTTCTTTCTTTTGTCTTGATTTTTCTTTTATTCTCATCTCTTCTAGGCCAACTCTGTCAGTCAGTCTTGCTTTCTAAAACATTCCATGAGAAGGCCTCGTGACCAAAGGCCTGTTAGCATTACTACATCTCCTCAGGCATACTCTTTCTCCATTTCTGTTTTATTCTTTATGTAAGTTTCAATTGTTCTTTGTTGATGTTTCCACAGCATCTAGTCTAATAGCGTTTTGGTCTCTCAGGTCAGCTGCATGGAGCAATAACTCAATAGGATATATGAAACAGAAAGGTCTACATGACAATTAAAATGAAAAGAGAAGCTGAGCAAAAGTTGAGAAACTGCTATTATTTGAGGTAGTCAGAATTAGCTATTAGGCCAGGCACCAGACCTGTGGTAAACAGAGAGCAAATTCATCAGATGTGTTCATATTAGGCATGAAATTTATCATGAGTATGCCAAGAAGCTTAGCACACTGGGTGATACCTGAGGAGGCATCAGATGAAGATTCTGTCAGAAAGCGAATTTTTACTGTGAGCCAAATGGGTTTCATGCAGTAGGAAAATATCTCCAGGAATATGTTTATAGTGGAAAACAAACAAACAAAAAAACCTGTAATTTGTTGTCCTGGGGGTAATGTTCAACAAAACTACCATGTTTCATGTTCATGTTGCCAGGCTGGATATTAAACGCTTCAATTATAGCCACAAAAAATGTAAAAGTAACAGATGTTTCATGCTTTCCTTTCTGTAACACACTTGGTAGCTTCTGCAGGCAAGCAACCTGGTGCATATGATACTGAGCCTAAGATCATTCTTACTTTAGGACTAAGTTGTCCAGTGACATTTTTTTTGCAGCCTTCCCTTTCTGGAAAAATAAAGCAATTGTCCAAGCAATTCCTTTTTGTAGCATATTGTGCTCATTTCTGGATAACATTGTATTCTCTGGATAAATAACATTTAGTAAATCTGCATGGCATGTGGAATGTAGCGCAATTTGTCTAAGATGGTCTGGTTGTTCTCACTCTGGTTTGTTACATTCCCTGCCACTCCCCGCCCCACAGCCTTCCTGAGTTTTACAATAACACTTCAATGATTTTGCGGCCTACTAAGCATGAACACTGAGGAATGTGTCTGGGAATTGTAGTTCACCACCCATATTTTAACACAAAGACAGTAACTGTATAAAAATATTGGGTTTGCCATCTAGATGGCTAATGAGTTTTGATGGCATCAATTATTTAAACAGGAGTATTCATGGCAAAGACCTTGGCAAAGTCTCACACTTCAGTAATGTTACAGTTCTTATAAATTTACATGATCTTAAAGAAGTGAACAAAGATTTCCTCTTATTTTTGGTCTGTAGGTGATTCTATTGAATGGACTTGGCTCTTTAGGGAACAGTGGTAAGCACTAACCCAGAACATGTTCAATCTCTTCTACTCTGTTCAAAGCTAGCTGTAGTGGCATAAAAGCACACCATGTTATGTCACACAATACCACACAGAAATCTCTGAGCTTGTGGTGAGACTTATTATCGTGGATATAATGTGTCATCACTGCTGCAGGTCCAGGAGCAGGCTTGGGCTGCTTCTGCTGTGGGGATTGGGCTGAGCTGCTCATAAATGCTTCCAGGTTGGGATCCATCCAAGCCTGGATCAGAGCCTGATCTGATCCTGTCAAGAGGGAAAGCTTTTCCCAGGCCCCAGATACTTTCTTTAACACTGCCTACTTCACATTACAGCCTGAATGATTACTCATTAGTAATAATTTTTCAAGACAGATGTTTTTTGTGCCTTTTCTTGGAGTGTTACTGCTTTCTGCTCCTCATTAGAGAAGTGTGTATCACAATGCATCGCTCTTTCTCCTGCAGGTCTTCTTCACTGAAGATAAATCATCTTGGCTACTCTTCTCAGACTTGGTTATACCTAGACCTGCTGTCTTTTCCATACTGCTCTTTCTGGCGTTGGACTTGTCAAGAAGAATCTCTGGGGCTTGTCTCCATGGGGCAGATTGATGCAGAAGAACACCAAGTCAGGAGCTGAGATCTGTGGTGTTTATGCTGCTTGAACTTACTGTGCTCTAGCTCTCTGAATATGGCTCTGACAAACTTCTTGGAAGAGCATATCCCACAGGGGAGGTCATACAGTAGCTGAAAGTGTGCTCAATTTAATGTGGGAGAAAAGGGGCTGTTGGTTTTTCTGTTACGTGGGTTGTTAAGCACAGTGCTGACCTCAGCATGGTGGGGCAATACCTAAATATGACTACATCCTTTATGCAGTAGGACTTGACTTCACTTGTGTGCATTATTTGTCTTGTTTAAAGCCCTATTTTCTGCTTTTTTAAAGATCTGCTTTAGTACAAATGTGTATTAGGGCCTAAACAAGGAAAGAACAAGTGCCCAGTCCAATCCTGTCTGCTCTTTGATATGTCCCTTGAAGTGACAATATTCATCCCCATAGGATGCCCCAGATAAGTCAGCAGTACTCTGCTGTGAATGGCATTAAGAGCTATACTGCATGGAGACAGTTAGGGCTCTTCTGGCTCACAGATCAGGTGTACAGGGCAAAAGCCACAAGTCACCATCAAGAGGTTGTTATACTGTATCTTCATTTCCATGTTTGCATATGCAGGCACTCTACTCTGCTTTGGGAGTTGAAGGTTGTGAATTTTTATAAATTTTAATTTTATAAATATAAAATTTTGAGTAGATCTTCTAATCTGCCAAATCACTGTGGCACCAGTCACATTTGCACAGTTTATTAATGCACTACAGCAAGACTAAATAGCGAATGTCTCCATCTTCATGTCTCGCTCATATACACTTTCACTTCCTACAAATACAATTCTCAGAGTCCTTACAGACCAAACTACCTGTGTGCAGAACCTCTGTATTTGCTGTTTATTTAGGAACAAGATTGGGGAATTTCAGACCATTTTGAGTGCTGGTTGTGAAATATACTCCTGGTATAATTTTTGGATTATTCCTTTTTATCACATCTTAACTTCGAATACCAAAAATCTTTCTCCTGTGGATAAGGGTAGTTATTGCCAACCTAATTTCAAATGGCCTTTAAAAATCCAATCTTTTTAGCTCTTTAGGTTTGATTGTGCATGGCCTGTAGGATTATAGCTTCTTAGTTTTAATGTCTATTTTTGAATGCTGGTTTGGGGTCAGTGGTTAGAAACTCTCAATATCATTTTTATATCCTTTGCTGAAATATCCTTTTGATTTACATGTCTGAAGCGACAAAACCTCTTATTGTTAACATTTTTGAAAAATTGCCAAGATACAGCCAAATCTTTCACTGCTTGCTGCACAGAGCTGGTTCTTGCCTTCCTGTCATGTACTGTAGAATTCATTATTGTAATGCCTTGTTTACTTACATTTCTTTCGGGTGATAATAGGCTTTTCAGCCTTCAGCATTCAAGGCCTTTGTCCGCAGAGGAAAAGAAAAGAAAAATCAGGCAAAACATCAGGCTCTTTCATCAAGCTTTTCAAATCTGATTTCAAAAGTTTGCTGTTAACCATTTCTGTGTCAAGACAGAGGAAGAAAGACATTCAAAATATCAAGAATCAAAAATACCTCTGCAGGGCAACAGCTTTTGTTCACGCAGCTGGTTTGGTGCAAAGCATCCTTTCCTATTCCCCTTTCAGTAGGACAACCTACCTTCCAAAAAATTTTCCAGTGTCTTTCTTTCAATAAAGACAGAAAAGACAGCATGGTAGCAACCACTCTATTGACGTAGTACCTATGGTCACTAGCCTACCAGAATGCCACGTTTAACTGCTGATCTATACCTCTCCAAATCTGTGATTTTTCTTGTACACTTCCCTTAAAGAATAGCAGCCTAAGCCATTGGGATTCAGAAGTTTGTGGAATAATCATGAACCAAATATTTTCTTTCTATCTACACCAAAATTATTATCTGAAGAAATGCTGACACTGTTGAGCATTTATGAAAAATATTTTTTCATTTACTTGAATAGAAACTGTTCACAAAATGTGAACTCCATTTCTGGCAGAAAAACATATTCAGTGTAACTGTAAAGACAGTGTAAAAGTTTTCTTTACCACCAACAAACCTGCCAGTTAGAAAATGCATATTTACTCCTATATAGTAGGTTTTTGTTTTTGAGATGATTTTTAGAAGTGTTTGCTTTTTTTACTGCTGCATTCCCTGCTGTAATGCTTCTTCTGTCTTTCCTATTTTAAGACCTGTTCTGAGATGCCTTTCTGATCGCTGTACCTTGCCAGTTTGTTATCATGAATGTCTGCCTCAATAGGATGCTTTAAATACGTCTTTTTATTTCAGCAAACAGAAGTTAGCCATTTCAAAGGACGGACAACGTCTCCCATCAGACCCTCATCACATTTTCATGAACCCTGTTCATGCTGGGCACCAGACAAGATGGAAGTTTTACTGACAATAGGAAAAAAAAGTCATCATGTTTAAAGCTTTCACATGGCACAGAGGGATGCAAATTAGAGTTCAGCATCTAACATCAATTCTAGGGTTTTCTTACTGCTCAAGTGTTTGGCTTTGCAACCATGAATTCTTCAGGCCTGTAACTATTGTCATTAGTGGAGTACTCAGCCATTCCCATTACCTTATGACTTCAGGTAGACTGAAATTCTCTGTTCTTCTGCCCCAGACTGATATTTTCCAGTGCTTGAGAATCGGTATTTCAGGCTTTGCTAGAGTTAGGACTCTAAAAGATTTTTTTCTAACCTTAATACTACTATTTTTTTATTTTTTAAACGGTATATATCATAGCCATAGCTATAGCTGAAGTTGAAATCTGACCAGTGTGCTTGGTTTGATGTTGATGACATTCCTTTTTCTAAGCTTACAAAAAATCACTTGTGTAAGTTCTCTGTGTGCCCTGTTGAGACACGTAAGGATTTTGCCACTTTTCTAAGAACTGTGGCTATTGTGCATGTTCCAGTAGTCTGACAAGGACAGTCAACAATGTTCCTTCCCCTTCAATTTAATCATTACTTTTGATTTTGTTTACTTGATGCTTAATCTCTGACTAATCACTCTTAAAATACCCAAGCTATGCCTGAGTGCCTAACCTTCCCCATATCTTGGAACAACACAGCCTGTCTGGAGTTATATCACAATCCCTATAGAAGTACTGAGAGGGTATTTTTATCTTTTGCCATCATTTAGGTAGTATTTGCTGATGCCCAAACACCAGTACTTGAATTTCAACCACAAAAAAGTAAGAGTATATTGAAATATGGAATTTGAGAGTTTTAATAAACATTGGAAGGAGGCCAGCCAGGTTCCCTTGGAATTCATTTTACTGGAAAGACAAAGAAACTTCTGTGAGTTGAGGTAAAGGTTCATACAAACATTATCCTGTGTTTCTTAAGTTTCTTATCAATGTATAATAAACTAATTTTATTCATAATGAGTCTTCCAATAGAACGAAGAGGAGAATCTAAAATAAAATAGCTTTGGAATTGTGTGTTTTAATGAATGCATGCTGCCTGCACAGCTGTCTGCAAAGCTAAGGTACAGACTCCAGGTAACAACGGCACTGTCAGTTTGGCATCTGTCTTACGGTCAGCACTACAGTGCTAGAATAATTAAAAAGTATTAAGTGTCTTAAGATCCTCTGTTAGAAACAGTATTTTCCTGAGCTATTTTTACTTGCAGCATGGGTGTATGATAATAAGTTTCTATTCCTTTAAGGATATCAGAGCCCAGTGAAGTCTAGGACATTCTGTGCATTCCTGTGGGTTTTGAGTTGCGCTTAATGGGTGAACATATGAAGAAGTAAAAATGCTCTCCCCCCTGACATAAATTATTCACACCAATGGGCCACTGCTGTTGGTCCTGCATGAGCTGGGGAAGTTGGTGAACAACACATGGACAGACTGATATTCCTAAGTGCTTTTGCATGAATCATGTTGGAGAGGTGTTAAGACAGCCAGCAGTTCCCTAAGGATGGAGTCTATGGCTTTCCTCTTGGAGTGTGTGCTAAAAGAAACTTACAGCTATACTACAACTAGAGTGCATTTTAAAAGGTCCTTCTGTGTATATTAAGTAGAAACACTTCAGCCTTTATTGGCAGACCTAAACGTGAGCAAGAGCATTAAAGTACTGACATATCAGCTAGATATGATCCTGAGCTAGCAACAAGTAGCTTCCAGAAAGCATTAAGGTAAGACTAAGTCTGTGGCTTGCAAAAAATCAAATTAAAACGAAGAGAAAACATGAAAGCAAAGGCAAGAAAGTTTGCATCTATGAGGAGATGCTGCATCCCAAGACCTCAGAGTAGCTTGAGTATACAACAGAGATCTGCAGGCTCACAGCAGAGTACTGCATAAAATGAATGCAAAACTATACAAAGACTGCTTCTAGTTTCCAGGACATATGAAAATATCGAGTCTAGTTATTTTCCGCTTTTAATTTTGTGATGACAGCAGCCCCCATTCTACAGAGTGTAACCATATATGGATGTCAGTGGGATTTACGCACGTACGTAAGTGCTTTGTTGAATTGGGGCCAATGGCACTGATGATATCAACATGTGAGAACCAGATAGTAGGGATGTAATAGAATCATGAACCAGAAACCAGAAAGCTCATATTAAAAGATGCAAAATTAGTTGAATGTTTCATCTTGGCACCCACAGGCAGGGGAAGGCAGATATATGAGATTTTAAGTAAGGACTCTGAAGAGGTTTTTAATTGCCTTAATTTTTTTTTTCTACTTTTGTATTTTATGTCCTTGATTCATTTTTACTCATGTATTTAATGCTAATAACAGTGTTATTTGAAATCATTTTTTCTTAACCAAGAAGATATGAAGCTTTACAAACATAAAACCAAAACAATTACTTCTCCCATTAGGAGTCTTTTTTGATGAAAAAAGCAGTATGTTAAACTTAAAATCAAAAAAGACACAGTTCTTCAGATCTTCAGTCAGAACCAGGAGAAAAGCCCTCAGAAGTAAAGATCCACTGCAAAGGCAGATCAATCTAAAATATAAGGCCAATGCACTTGTGTAGAAATTAAGGATTGCTGTAGGGTCTGGATGTTTCTTCATAATCTCATGTTCGTTTGTTTTAAAACAGAATAATAGTCATTGCATTTCCTTACATCTATGTAATTAATATATCCTCATTAGAAATCAATTAGCTCTGATAATTCCCATTGGTGCCATGGTTTGTAAACTGAATGCCAATCAGTGTAATAAAATCTGTGCAATAAAATATAATTTCTTGTTGTTCAAAGTAATGATCAACTAATCAGCAGTAAATTTAATAAGAACGTATCAACATCAATCATACATATTAGTGCTTGTAAAATACAATAACCAGCTACATCTGACAAGTTATGGGTATTGAAACAGTTGCCGACTACGTGAACACTTAAGCAGATGATTTACACATACATATGCAAATGGTTTAAACATAAGAATGTAAAACTTTCACGAGTAAAGTAGTTAGCTTTGTAGTAAATGTCCGTTGTTTGAACAGCCCATAACTTCTAAAATCTACAGCGTGCTTTATTTTTAATGGATCCAATAGACTCTTGCAATCAATGCCAGCTTTTCTGCCAGCCCCATAAATGAGTCCTTGTCTCCCATTCATCAGAAAAACTTCAGCTTCATGCCCATTGCATTGTAAGGCAGTAACAAGAGAAATGGATCTTACTGATAAATTTTCCAGAATTTATTTTCGTTCCTTACTCAAAACCATAGGTCAGAGATAAGCTAGGGGCCCTTGCCTGCCTACCAATGGGAACTCTGCCAGGTTTAAGATGTCCCTCTAGAAAAGAGTCTGGCTGGAGGGACTCTAGCTGCAATTGGAATGGCCCCCAGGGTAGTTCTCAAAATTATACTGGACTGTTTTTATTCCAGAGTTCAAAATTCAAACGATTTAATGGAGAACTTGAGTTTATGCATATAGGATATGGGGATTTTATTAATTCCCATGCTGGAAATACAGACTTCTCCATTAAGGTCTTGACCTTTAAGATGCATATATTTGTAGTGCTTAATTCTGCACTGCACATGTTCTTTGTAATCACTGAAGATCTGAAAGAGCATTTTGAAGATTATTTATTTAATATTAAGGAAAGCATTTTCATTTATCTTCAAATAGACCACAAGCACACATCAGAATGGTGTACATCTGTTCAGGGTTAGTTTCTATGCCTGAATGAGTATTTTGCAGTAAATAACCTACTTAATTGATTTAACCTTTCCCTGTTTGCATATTTTCTGAAGATACTTTATAATTTTCTTGAATTAGTGGAAATTACTCTTTCAATAGGTTCTCTGAGATCACCTGCAATTGCTCATCTTCTAAATACTCAGCTAAACAAATCTAAAACATAAGATTTTTCCAAGTATCACTTGCCATGCAACATTATTTCTATTCACAAACGAAGAGAGATTTCTAATCAAACTGTTCAGAGCTACAAGTTTAAAACCAATATGCGAGCAGGGACATTATTCACAGGATTTTTCTACACTCCAGCCCGTAAACTCATCTAAGGGAAAATTCAAAGGAAGTAAATAGAAAAAGGACAAACAGCCAAAACACATTCACTGTTTTACTTTGAGTGAATATTCTTAGAAAATATTTAGAAGCATTGGCTCTGTTATTAGCTATATAAATATTCATACAAATCTGTCCATCAGATTGCCTCCCTGAAATTACACAGGCTTTTTTAGGAACTTGGAGAGAAATGTATCTTAAAAATATATTTCTTCACATTTTCCAGAAGTATAATAGACTGGATATGGCCTTATAAATTACAGGCTTTCCCATACTGATCCAGTCATGGGGCCAAATCTCAAAGTTAACTTTAATGGGATTTTGGCTCAGCGAGGTTGGAGGTAGGGAGGCAGAATTTAGCCAATGATTTATACAGCCTTCAGAAATTGCTCAGAGAAAAAAAAAATACAGCAATGGTACTTATGTAGTACAGTTGTATGTAATTTATTTTCTGCATAACCCACATGAAATTTAATAAGATATAAAAAAGTCAAATTTTTGACTGAAGTCTTACAAATCCTAACTCTAGTGAAAATAACTACTGGCTTCTCAAATGAGTTGATCAAGTAGGTAAAAAACTGGAGTATATATATATTCATTGCCATGTGGTTTATTTGATTGTTTTTATTTTTATTTAGGGAAAAAAAAAGGGAATTGATTTTGCAAAACACACTGACATATGATAAAAATTAGGAAATGTGCTGTAGCTGTGTTCTCAGCAGGGATGAAAAATGAGAATGCTCTGGCAGTTGAGAGAGAGAGAGTTCAAACTCCAGGGCCAGGAGTTATATTAGTCTCCAGGCTGACTTTCATTATAGGCAGTGATGGTCCTCACTGCCTTAAAAAAAAAAAAAAAATATATATATATATATATATATATGTATATATAAATATCTAGAAATTAGGATTTGTGAGCTTCATTTGTACAATGTCATACACTCATACAATTACCATAAAGAAGATGTCAGTAAGCTACCAGCTTTGGTAAGTTTCCTCTAGATTCTTATGCACACTTGTGTATATTTCCCTGATGATCAGATACTAAGATTACATGGCAGTCAAACCTTGATGGAGCCAATTAAACAAGTTCTGTGGCAAATAAATGGAATTTAAGTGAATAATATTGTTTATGGAGTTGCTGGACTAAACCTTATAGCAAACAACAACGCAAAGCAGACTGCTGCATGCATTCTATACACTTGGGATTTCATTTAGTTTGTCACCCAAAGAATAGCAGCCATGGAGGTTTTCCTGTGTGCTTGAAGAATTAGGGACCTTTTGAGAAGAAAAGACAATATACATTGGAAGCTATGTATATAGTTTTACTTTGGCACAGTGATAATACTTCTTATGTTGATTACAGAGATAGGCTCAATAAAAACATAAACAAACCAAGTGAAACAAAAAAATAGGATAAAATTCTAATTGCCCCCAGTTCAGTAAGACTTGTTCCACATAGCTACAGGGCTAATATGTGTTTATTGTTCTCTATAGCACATCAGATGAGAAGCGCTCCGTTTACATTTGGAGCAAGATCAACTCAGATTAGGCATTGGGAATAGATTGCCTGGGGCATCTTCAACACTGGAGGTCTTTATGAGGGAATTGGATAAATATTTGTCAGAAATGCAACAGATACCAAACACTCTGCCTTGGTGCAAATTGCTGGACCTCCAGCAGCTTCCCAGCTTTATGTTAGATGACTAGACTGTGTGTACAAAGATATAGCTAGGTCAAAGCTATAGATTTGATAAAAAATTTTGCTATTATTTCATTTTAATATGTTCATTTAAAATTAATGGAAACTAAAGACTTTAATTCTGCTGTTCAAGTTTTAAATTTGACCTAAAATATATATTTCTCTATAAGTAAATATAAAGATAACCACAAATTCTTGATTTTTGAAAAGAATTGCCATCACCCCGTGTTCATAAGTCTACACTAAACATTCAGAATTCCACTAAGGGCAAAATCTTTTCTTTGCATGCAGTGTTCTCAGAAATGAGGTCAGGCATTTCTCAATCCCTGGCAGGAAAACTTTCTGACTCATTACGCTACCACAAAGCATCCAGAATTTCCCCTTGGGTCTCAGTCAAATTGTTGAAATGCTTTGGAAAAATGTATCATTGACATCCCAAGAAAGGGAATATAGAAAAGATGTTCTCATGGCATGAAAAGATTTGAATCTTCTTAGGTTTGAAGCAGAATGTCATGCAGTTTCCAAGCTATTGTTATGTATTAGTTCATACAATGTGCTCCACAAACACTGAAGTACTTTACAGAATTATAAATTCTGCTGTAAAAACACAGGTGTGAGACTCCCTTTGTTATAGACAGTAACCAGTTTTCTGAGAGGACTGAAGAATTCTCAGAGATAATTGTTAGTGGAATCGGAAGGACTGAACTATCCGTGCATTGCCACTGGGGATCTTCAAGTTTCCTGGAGCTTACCTGGCCATCATTTTAAAATATCAGGTGCTCATCTGAAGAACTTCAAAGACCATATGCATTTTTACTTAATTGTTGATATTATATATTTATATCCTGAAAGTAATGCTACTCACGAAAATCTGCTGAACTGTACCTGGTGTTTTGAGACGTCTGGAGTCTCTCTCTGGCTCATGAAGATCTGGGGCAGGTCTATCCGTTGCAAAGGTGTGTTTGTGAATTTTCCCTCTGTCCCGCCTTCCTCACTCACAGAGGGCAGTATGTTGGAAGGGACCTCTGGCAGGAATCTGTCTGGTTTTGCTCATTTACCTGTGGAAAAATAATCACATACATTGGTACAGGTTAGGGGCTGACTTGCTAGAGAGGGGCACCATGGATAACAGTTGTCCATGAGCCAGCTGTGTGCTCTTGTGGCCAGAAAGGCCAATGGGACCCTGGGATGCATTGAAAAGAATGTGGCCAGAAGGTCAAGGGAGGTGATCCCATCCCTCTACTCTTCGCTGGTGAGGTTGCATCTGGAGTGCTGTGTCCAGTTCCGGGCTACCCATTTCTAAAATGACAGGAGTCTCCTAGAAAGAGTTCAGTGGAGGGTGACAAAGATTAGTAAGGGTCTGCTGCATCTCCTATAGAAGGAAAAGCTGAGAGCCCTGTGACTCTTTAGCCTGGAGAAGACTGAGAGGATCTCATAACTGTTTATAAAAGCATGGGAGTCAAGTCAGTAGGGAAAGACTTCTCACTGGTGTGCCACCGCATAGCCACACTTGCTGCTGGCTACCTCCGGAGACAAAATAACGCATCCCTGACTGGAAATCCGTCTCTCTGATAGTAAAAAAGCCTTTCCACCCCTGCTATTCCACATCAAGAAGTGTTAACAAAAAATCATGTTCATTACAAGATTATATATCAAGGCAAGTGGTAACAGACTTCTTCAGAGAAGGTGAAGTGTCACATTAACATATTATATTCTAGTATTAATAATTTGATTTAATATTTAATATTTCCTTTTTGTGTTTAAATAAGAATTCAGTAAGATTTCCCAATTACCTCCCCTACTTCAATTTCTTGAATATTGCGTGCCCTGTTCCTTAAAGCACTTATTCACACATTAGGAAAATATTGACATGATGTCGTTATCTGATTTGTGCAAAGGTCTCATCTGCTGTTGATAACTGTTCCTTTAATCAGCCGTAAGAGTGCTGATGTGTTGTACAATCAGTGACAGATATTCATGAGTCCGACCCAGTGGCTCTTAAGTATGCACAGCTCCCATTGATTGAAATGGGAATTTTATATGCTTAAGGGCAGCAGGATCAGAGCAATTGAAAAAAATGATCTCAAACTGCGTTCACTGAGGACCAAGTGAAAACTCTTGACTTTCAAACTGATCTTGACTTACTGGAACTTCCGACGCATACTTTCCATCACTTGTTTGCTTTATATAAACACTGATTGACCTTTGCTTTAGTTCAAGGAGAAAGAAGATCTCTTCTCTTTTTCTCCAAGTGTTCTGCCCAGCAGTTCCTGGGAACTCAAACCCTTCCAGGTTTCTGGATTAGGGCCTAATTGAATACATTTCAGGAAATCTTGAGACTTGAAAGATTTGCTTTCTGCCAGGACACGAGACGTATATGTTTTGTTGCTTAGACTGATCAGGTAGAGATGTGCCTCTTCAAGAGACTGCTATCTCAAATCAATGTGGCATTGTTTCCCCCCTTTTCTGCTCTGTATCTGTCATCAGCAACACCTGGCATTGCTTTCTCTTTCTGAGACCTTTTCTCTTTAAAAACAATATAAAAGTCTGTCTTTTATCCCTCACTAGTACATAGCTGTAGACTGGACAGCTACTAACTCACAGAGCAGACAAGGTAGACAAAGCTTTCACTGTGAGCTCTGCCAGTATCCAGTTCTGAAGCAAGGCCTGCAGGAGAAAGCCATAACAGCAGAAGTACAAATAAATTTGTATTAGGATGAAATCTCTCCATCTTATTACGCTTCTGTTTTGCCACCTAATGATAAATACATGAAGCATACCATAAGGTTTTTTATTACATGCTGTTTGTGTTAAAATTTGGGGGTGGGGGGGGGTGTTATTCCTTCCACCATAGGCAAAAAAACCCCTGTGGTACTAAAGTTAAAAGCCACACTTTGCATTTCTTCTTGTCTGAGCAATGGATTTAGGTAGACATCTCCAGGGTGTTCTGTGGACTTCAGGTGGGCAGAATCCACCAGTAGAAAAACCATTAGGAAACAAAGTCTTCTTCGCCTCTTGACTTATTTTTGAGAAGACTGAATACTTGTAGCATCCACATTTTCAGAAGTTTGAGAAGCTTTGCAGTGCTGAACCGAACTATCAGAAAGAGGAAATGTGGCAGATAATGAAGGAGTGTCAAATAACAGAGACTTGCACAGACCATGCTGAACAAGGGTTTAGAGGAAGCTGTATTTCATTTTTATGATGTGTGTGTGATTTAGAATTCGTTTAGCTTTTAAGCTGTCAGTGAAATGGCAAAACAGGGAGCAAAGTAAAGTACACAGGATCTTGGTCTCACCTTCAGCACTATTTTGGGGTGTTGCTGTTACACTGTAAGAAGAAAAAACAGCATAAGAATGATTTCAGGGCATAAGGCTTGGATTTGGAACTGAAATTTCTCAAAGCTTCTGAGTATGTAAAGTTAAAAATGTGTTTCTGCCTGTTCTGCTGGTGAGGCAGGAGTTCAAATATGGGCCTTGGTTTTCTTCATGTGCTGGCATAATCAGGGATCTGGGTTTTCGTTTAACCCTGCACACTTCTGTTCAGCTGCTATCTTCTCTCCTGGGCATGGAAGAAATGAAAGGTTCAATGGAGAGAGGAATTTATTTCATTAACAAAGGGAGAGAGGGTTTTTTTTTCTGAAGTATCACAAAATTAGAAAATTAATTGAGGAAATAGTCATTATGACATCTTGTCATTTCTACTCTGCCTTTCCTCCAGGTCTCATAGGCGGTACTGACGTGCAGATATCTGCAAATCTGTAAGGTATGAATCATCTCACACATTGCTGAGGTGAAACCTGACAACTATTTAACAGCACCACTGCAACACTATGGAACATTTTAAGACAGGAAATTAAGAATACCTGAGCCAAGGAAAACCACAGGGGGAAGTTTAGATGGACAGAATTTAATTACCCATACTGGAACTTGGCCAGGACACCAAAACCTATACTCCAACTCTCCTATAAAGTGCCATCAGACCTTTAATACTAACAAGTGGTCAAAACATCAGCTTTAGATCTGCTCCAAAAGAGTACTGCACTAAAAGTCATCTAAGACCTGCTGAGGTATTCATTTACTGTTGACTGACAGGAAAGGGTACAACATACCAAATCATGCAAAACAGCTGTAGCAGAACATGACAAATACCTTTCCTAGCATCACTGGAGGCTGTTCTCTAGACATAGCTCAGTGTTTTTAGAAGAATTCAGTGTATTTTCAGAAATGTGTCAAATGACTTCATAAAAAAAAAGCACATTTTAATATCTCAGAACACAGAACATACTTATATCCCCTTATGGAGCCCCTAGATATACTGCAGTTCTCAGCCTCTTGCTTATTGCCATTGGTAGCATAGAAAAGAGTCACATTATACTGAATAACAACACGTTGACTTTAAAGGGAAGATAAAAGCCTGAAAGTTTATACATTTTTGCTTCTCACATTATTCTTCCAAGGAAAACTATACTATTTAACATGTATTTGTGGCAAAGCTAAAAATTCCTGTAGGTTATCTTTTCAGTAAGAATAGGATTTCTATGAATTGTGGTTCTTGAAATTCCTTAGGGTGAGGAATTATGTCAGCCCTGAAAAGCATGGGTTCATTATTCACATCGTGTTACACCGCTGACATAATTCCTTAACAGAGTGGGACATGAGGTGTCCCAGTTTAATTCTTCAACTTACAGTCAGTGCTTTCGGCTTCTCTAAATAGTAAACAGTTTTGTGTGTGAGCTCCTGTTTTAAAAATCCTTTGAGCAGTGTATCTATGTAAAAAAAGAAAATCTGGGTTAGCTGTGGGCCACCAGCAATTTATCAAGCAGTATTAGTTATGTCTGTGGGATATTTTTCATTATCTGAAGATTATTAGTTGAGACACTATATACATAGTGATTATTCCTTGACTAATAATTGAGATAATATCGATTTGAAGCCCAGTTTCATTAACACCTTTAGTACAGAGACTATGATCGTGAGAGGTATTTTTTCCCCTCCAATTTGTAATCAGAAGTTATTTAATAATAAAATCAGTCTTCACTTGTAACAGAGGTTGTGGACTTTTGGAGTTGGCAGAGCCAGCTGCTGGGCTGCTGGGAGCCAGACTCTTTTTGATCTTCACATTGAATGGTTTCCTTTGATCACCTTGACAATAGATCATAAAAGAACAGAGCTTTTACCCATATCTCCCTAAATTTGCAGGTAAATAATGAGATGGTCTGAACTGAGGCTGGAGTGTAAGATTTTTAACAAACAATTCTCCCCTTTGAAGTAGACTTAGCAAAATTAGCATATAAATGAGCAGTGCTGCTACATAAGGACGTGGCTGAAGAAAAGGGATAATTGGACTGAGGGGGCTGGCTTCTAAATGAGGTCGTTTGCTAAATGACCAGCAGTTAGACTACAGGTGTGTTCATTTGGTGAGTTGAAGATGAGATTTAAACGAGTTGGGGTATGCAAAAGTTGGGGTTTTCTAGTGGGTGTGGGAAAGATTGCATTTTTGTAGCTGGCCAAGGACCAGAAAAGTTAACTGTGAGGCTGTGCAGGGGGTAAGAATTGCTCTGACACGTCGTAACTGACATTGTAACCGTGTCCATCACATCAACATTTGTCATTACTGTCAAATATGCAATGCTATTCAATACATTCATCAATAAATCTCTTCAAATCTGTGGCAAGAGCTCTGTGATGCCCGCGAAGAAGGACCATGACACTGAAATATCTGCACTGGTAGCTGCTGCCAAGGCCTGCACAGGCTAAATTAAACATGAAAAGCTAAAGACACAGCTGAGTGCGGTAGTAGTATGTTACCATTAACACCTTTAGGCCTCACAGCTTTTCATTTCACTGCAATTGCCTATGCCAGAGGGAAATTTCCATGTTATTATAATAGGGCATCTTGAACTTACTCTTCTTTCACTGGCAGGGGCAGACATTCTGGCACTAAAATGACCATGTCCTTCCATGGCAAGGACACAAGACTGAGCTGTTACAATAATGTCATTTTCCAATTTTTTAAATAAAAATTTTAATTTAGTAATAGATTTTTGAGTTTGCTTTTGACTAAAGTTTCATGGAATGCTTGAAAGAAATATATCCAATTCACAGAGACTTGCTTCTTTATTTACTTTAAGAAAAGCCAAATTTAACATTGATGGAAGACAGTAGAAGAAGGGAGAGTGGTCCCAAAGACGCAAGAGGATAGTAATATTTTCTGTGTGGTATGAATCTTGAGCTTGAATGCTCCCTCTGAAACAGAGGCATGCACTGAGTTTCTCTGGAGAGGGTCAACATCTCCTGGAGCATACACCCTCTTTTGGCCCTGGTTATATTGGAATAATCTTTGCCTCTCAACAGGAGAAGATGAAATCACTCCCCTCCCAGTGCAACCCTTGTGTAACATGCAAACTGAGGTCTGAATCCAGCTCTTACACCTTGAGTGTTAAGAACAATGTTTTTTGACAAAATATAAATTATATTTCAACTTATTGTGAATCAAACCTGAAACAGAGTTTGTGGACACGAGGTTTTCCCTCACACTGTTTTTCTTTCCCTGCACTTGGAGTCCTATCTGGATAGGATTCTACCATTGGTGACTGTAGTAGCAGCTCCCTGGCATCTTTCACTCACTACTGGAGCAAAGTCAGTGGGTTGTTTGTAAGGCAAAGATGAATATGGTAGGCTGCAGCAGTGAATTGAGTTTGTATGGAAAGGCACTGGCATCCAGAGCACTCCAGTGGTGGCCTCTTTGAGCAAAGCCCAGAAGCTGCCCGTGTCAGAGAAAGCCAGTTCCAACTCCTCCTAACAGGACCCCATACGGAGTAGGGGTGGAGTGGAGACATTCAAGGCCAGGCTCAACGGGTTGCTGTGTGGTCTGATATAGTGACTGGCAATGCTGCTCACTGCAGGGAGTTTGGAATTAGGTGATCTTTGCAGTCCCTTCTAACACAAGCCATTCCATGATTCTATGACCATGGAGGAGTAGCAGGGATGTGTCGTGGACTGACTGCAGTGCCCATTACCTGTGCTCCTGCTCTGCTCTGAGAGAAGGTGTTTTTACTCTGCTTTTAGTTCTCACTGCTCTGGCCTGTTATTAGTGGCTATGAATTAATCACTCTCATGCTGAGTATGTTTTGCCTGTGCCAATAAAATGGGTGACTCCACCTGACCTTATCTCAGCCCATGAGCCTTTTTTGTCATATTTATCCCCCTTTCCTTTTGATGAGGGGGAGTGAGAGAGCAGTGATGTGGAATTCAGCAGCCAATCTGTGGGAAACTGCCATAAGCAGACGACAGGGAAGAGCCAATTATGTCCTCTGAGGTGGGTGTCTGAAACAAGGAGTGGTTGGGAATTTTTGTGGAAATGACTGATGTTGGGCAGCTTGGGGTGGGTTTGGATAAGGAGCGCTTCAAGCAGAGCTTTAGAGAAGGAGGTGTGGGATGGCTCTGCTAGAACCTGGCACAAGGTAGGAAAGGTTATGAAAGTCTGCAATGGATGGGTTCATATACAGGAGCTTTAGCATGAGAGAGATGAGGCAAGGCTTGGGCAGTGGGGAAATGGGTGCTAAAGGAAAAGAAGTTCATACCTCTGGCTTCAATATTGGGTTTGGGGTGAGAGAATCCCCTTCCTTCTTTTGTTTGCTGTTGACAACAGGAGCAGCCTAGTTCAACTAAAAAGAGCTGATATGTTTCAGAAAAATTGATATGAACTTCTTCTGCACTTGTGAAATCTTTCTGTCCTCACCTCTTATATTTATTAGTTCAAAGTGATTCACCAAAAGTTGACCTGAATTCTTAAACTACTTTTCTTCTGGCAAATAAACTCTTCACTACAAACATATGCGCCTGTCACTGCACTAAATGCATGCTGTCTATTTACTTGCTGTTTGCTGATGGCTGGCCTCTTCCCAGCAGTGCAGAAGAGATGGAAGGCATTAAGAAAAGCCCTGAATATTGCTGGTTGACTAATATACAAAAAAAAAAAAAAAAAAAAGGGAGAGGGATGATAGGAATGAAATCCTAGCACTGTTAAGTGCCACTTGGAAGATTTATGAAGTTTCTATAAAGGAAAAAAAATTGATGGAAATCATACAAATAAAAACCACATGCAACACTTGGAAACTGCACCCATGTGCCACTGTAAACGCATGGGATCAATAAAAAAACCAAACATACAAAAAGGCTGTAAGCAACTCTTTCTAATGCAAAAGCTCGGTATGGAATAGCCTCATGAGCATACATCCCAGAACATGTTGCACCATCACACAGAGCAAAGAGGTGGGCTGAGCTGCAGATGCAGGGGCACAGCATCTGCTGAGGTTTCACTGGCTGGAGTGTCCTGCTGAGCATGTCACATGGTAGCACCAACCTCAGCCTTATGCTAGTGGGCTTCTCTGAAATCTGCAGGCAGAAGCGCCAGATAACTGGTTGTTTTTCTGCAATTGGGAAGCTGAATTCAGAGATGCTGCTCATCTCCCTGTAGTTCAAGAAATAGGGCCTGATGATAGAGATCCTGGGGCAGTTTTAGGCCTTCTGAATGGCCAAAGCAGTGGTCTTGGTGTTTGATGCCACTGGGGGTGAGGAGGCAGAGAGTAACTACCATGCCAGAAAGGGACAGCAAGTCCATTGGATTGGAAAGAACGGGAAGGGTTGTGCCTCCGACATCCCTAGCAAGGGCTTTGCTCTGGGAGTCACTGTGGGAGCTCAAATTACCAGGCATTTCCATGTAGCAAAAAAAAAAAAAAAAAAGATAGAAAACCTACCCCTTTCCAGGCCACCATAAGACATGCTTGGAAGTGCATCACACACACTGAAATGCTGCATGAAACTGCAGGAGGAAGGGTAAAAGGAGAACTTCCCATTCAGGGGTGTGCAAGGTATTTTAATGAGAGATTTAAACCAGGTAACACTCAATTGATCTTCCTAGAACTAAAAACGTATCTCAAAAGAGGGTGAAGAGTGGAGGAAAAAAGAGCTTCCCCCTTCTTCTCCCATAAGGAGAAATTAATTTGGTGGTAAAGGGAGGGAAGTGTTTCACTATGAAATAGAAATAATCATGAAGAAGAGATACAGGAAACAGAAATCACAGGCTGAAGCAGGCTTAGTAGGAAAACAATTGGGGGTTTGAAAAATTACCAGAAAAGTGATATTCTCAAGGGTGTAAGCAATAGCACAGCCTGCACTGAAAATGAGGTTAGTTTTGGAAATTAACATCACATCTGTCTAGTTCCAATAATCCCTGTCTGTTTTAAAATGGAGTTCGCTCCACAAGATACTGCTATAAATAATCAAATACATTATAACCTGGACATATCCTCTACATCGGATAATCCTGCTATAAAAACTGAGAATAAAGGAATTTGCTGGATGACTAGCACTTAAGAAATTGTTCCCTGGTGGGTTATTTGCAGCCTATTCTCTACTTCAGTAGAAGTTTATGTTGAATAACTCACAGCTGTGGAAATACCTGCATGGCAGCACTGAATACCTCTAATAAAGGGACACAAACTGGCATGGCATTGCTCCAGACTACCTCGTGATGCAGAGAAGTGCCTTGAGTCATATAAAGCACAGAGGGGCTTCAGCAAAGAGCTGCAGAGGCTAAAGGTGGCAGCAGGTGACAAAGCATAGCAACATGAGGGTTTGAGCACTTAGCAAGGTGGGTGAGAGGGAGGGAAATACATATGGGCTTTGAGAAGCACAAAGCTGCACATCCATAGAATTGTTAAGGTTGGAAAGACCACAAAACTTATCTAGTCCAACCATACTTCACCACAATACCACTAAACCATGTCCCTTAGTGCCACATCTCCATGTTTCTTAATCACCTCTGGGGATGGTGACTTTACCACTTCCCCGGGCAGCCTGTTCCAGTGCCTCACCACTCTCTGAGAAACTCACCACTTTGTTGGGAGTGCTGGGATGTTACAATTTATACCTGCTTCATTTGAAGTCTAAGCTCCAAAGTTTTTATCTCTGTATATAGAGCATGGTCCATAACATAGAATTGGTAGGAATTTTAGGAAGCCACTATTTATTAGGAATTATAAAAAGGGAGGAGTTGGTACCACTTGCCATATAACCTGAAAATACAGTAAAACCACTGAGTTAAAAGATGGCATACTCCAGCTAGGGCTGTTTACTTCTGGTCACAGCTACGAGTACATCACACAGAGATGCACGCTTCTAAGTGGAGAGCCAGAGCTCTATAACTCTTTATCACAACTCTCCTGGATTAGTCTATTTCCATATATTGAAGGAAACAGGTGCAGAAGGAAGGAAAGGAGAAAGATAGAATAACTGATGCTTTGCATGGTCTGCATCATTCTCATGTCCCTCAGTGTGCATCTCTGCTGTCTTTATATTCATATTTTGGTGGAGCATGAGATCCGTGTATTTCACATGGTACAGTAGCCAACCAGGCCTTTGTGCAACCCAGGGGCTCTGCTGCTTTCCATGCAGGCCTTTCCATTGCATGGGCTTATTTTAACTCAAAGGTTTTTTCAAAGAAATCCTGGTATTATTCAGTTAAAGGAAGTTGTTGCAGCTGTGCAGTTTTGATGATGACTTGCCTTACCACAGAAGATTAAAAGCTGTCAACTCTATGTTTCCCTTTTGAGTCTTATCTTGCATATGTCTTCCCACATGGGTCTGTGCCTAGGCCCCCACGAACAAATCTCAGGGATGTTTCTTTTGTTACTGATTGCAATTTTCTTCCACTTCACGTGGGTTTTCCTTAGAAACTGCCATGACCCAGGTTGCTGCTTTCTGAAGGCCCCTCCTTCCTTCCCCAACAGTTCCTCTCTGCACCTGAGAGCTTACCATACAGCATGGCTCACAAGAACATCACAGGCCTTGACAACTGTTTCCATTTTAAAAGTCCACATCCCACTATTGCATGATCCTGAGCATGCAAACGTGGACTCCCTGGAGAGTGCCTCTGTTCCATCGCTCATTATAAACTGGTCATTAGGATTATTTTTTCCCCTCATAGGAACACAGCTGACGTCTACAGCAAAACCAAACCCTACTATTTGAAATCAGTGAGTTAGGCCCTTCTCAAAGTAATTCTGGGTTGACAAATAGAGACATATTTAAAAATTATGATTTTCCTGGGAGAAAGAAGGATCGTTTAGGTTATATTTCTCTTTGCACTGTGGCTGAAATAACAGCAAACCTTAGAAATGTGGTGAACAAAGCCAACCTGAAGCTCCCTGTCGCTATTGGTACAGAGGTAAGTGGAAGAAGCAGTTGTGAGTTGCAGTAGTGGCTTAGTGCTGGTGCTACAAGGCTGGGGAACTACAGCATAGTTTCTTGATCTCAATCCAGGTACACGTGGCTGCAAACCCCAGTCCTATAAACTGAGCTTCTGTCACACAGCACCCAACGCATGTCAGAGGTGTGGGTGATTTAAGAAAAGAGATTGTCATGGAGTTGGTGAAAATCTCTATGAAAAGACAGCTGCCCCAGTCGGTTGCATTTTATTACCACCCTCTGGAAGGTTAGCATAACCCGAGGGGAGATTTTGATGAAAACAGCTGAAAATTCCCCTTCAAAATGGAGTTTGCTGTTGAAGACAGACACAAGCCCCATTATCCATCACAGTTCCTAAATTTCACACCTACTGTCTGCTGAATTTGATTTCTCTTGGCAGTCCAGTAACAACCCACCTTAGTTTTGATGGGTTTGTCTGCATTTTGCTTTACACATAGCCAGGAGAAGGTGGAAGGTTAAAACTCTGGGCAAACAAATTTTCATAAGCTATCAAAGAAAATGAAAGTAAATTGAATAATTGGTGGGAAAAAGAAAAAGAAATAAGAGAAAAAATAAATAGCCAAACTAGAATACAAAAGCACCAAACATAGTCTTTAAAAGCTTTTCCAGGACTCAGACCCCCACCCCAAGGAGATCGCTAGGGGAGGATGAAACTTTATGTGATGAAATGAGAGTTGCAGTCAAATGTGATTAGGAGTGCTAAATGCCTGTCTCGTATCAAGCACTTGCCAAAATGTCTCCTAATGCACTTACAAAGGAGACGCAAGCCTTATACATTATAACTGTTCAATACAGAATTGTGCATACAATCTCAGATAATTTCAGTCGTTGAGACAGAACTGTTAATTAAACTGGGGCAATACACAACGAATCTCTCCAGAGATAGAATTCCTTTTAGCTTAATATAGAATACTGCTCCCCCATATACTCTAATGCCTGCTTTGCATGCCACCATTCAACTAGTAAGATCCCAGACTCAAAAGGAATATAACAGATTACGGTACAAATTTTAAAAAAAGATACGGCCAAACAAATCAAACCCCAACTCAGAAAGAAAAGAAACCTGAAGAATTACAGACCTGAGCTACGAGCATGGGCCAAAAGGTCTGAAATTTCGGTGTCCAGGAGAAATGGAGTTGCTTCAGATGGGCATCTATTTGGTTCAGCTGCAGCACGTTCCCCTGTTAATGGAGGTGATTGCATTCTGCACCTGAGTTATCAGGGATACATTTAGTTACTTACCCCAACCAAAGCTCATTGTTTTCATCCAGCTCCTTGTAAAGTTGATGAAAGCACAATTTCTTGGGGGAACTGGAGTGTTTGTGCTCTGTTACGGCTGAGTGCTTTTATGAAGTTTTTGACTCCATACACATAAGTGTATTCTCCTCTGATGTCATCCTTAGTACATAATGGTGTTTTAAAATGTGCTAATAGATTAAGACTACCCACAGACTCATTACAATTATTTCTTGATGTAAGGGCTGTAATTCTTTTGTTTCAGAAGTGAATCTTAGGATCAGGGAAGAAATGCTCCTGCAGTTAGATTGCTCTATCTGTTCCCAATAAAGTCTATCCCTTTGAAAGCTCTGATACTAGTTGCTGTCAAAATAACATATTAAATTAGAACAGATTTTAATACTGTGAATATTCAGTGGTAATTAATATCTTCTAATGAAACACAGTAGCATGGATCATAAATTTGGAGACTCCCAAAAGTGGCTCAAGCTGAAGTTACCATCTGCCAATCTGCAGCGCTGGAGTACCACCAGACTCCAAACAGAAGCATAACAATATGCTGGAGTAACATCAGATCCTGGGTGTCCTGGTGGATGATAGGCTGCTGACAAGCCAGCAGTGTGACCTGGTGGCCAAGAAGGCCAGTGGTATCTTGGGATGCATTAAAAAGAGCGTGGCCAGCAGGATGAGGGAGGTGATCCCCTCCCACTACTCTGCCCTGGTGAGGCCTCATCTGGAGAATTGTGTCCAGTTCTGGGCTCCCCAGTACAAAAAAGTCAGGGATCTCCTTGAAAGAGTCCAGCAGAATGCTGGAAAGATGATAAAGGACGTGGAACAGCTCCCTTATGAGGAAAGGCTGAGAGACCTGGGTATGTTCAGCCTTGAGAAAAGAAGACTCAGAGGGGATCTGATCCACATCTACGAATATCTAAGGAGTGGGAGGCAAAGGGATGAGGCTGGACTCAATGATCTCTAGAGGCCCCTTCCAGCCCCTACAGTTCTGTGATTCTGTGGGTGTTAAATATTCAGTAGCTCCTCTTATACAGGAGACGATTCAGGGCTTAGCCTTGTATAGAAATATGCTGTCAAAAAGCTAGAAAAAACATACATATCATCCTGCCCTACGCAGTAAAACCAGCTACTGGGGTTACTGGTGCCCCAGGGCAGCTTTAATTTGGACATGCAGTATATCACCGTAAGACTACCAGATCAGAGTTGCAGTCTCAGGAAATACTTTCAGAACTATTCAATTTCCATTAGCAGTTTCTCCAGGATATATTAGGCACAAACTGGGTTTCCTTGAATATCAGTCATTCATGTTTTCTCTTTCATCCTGCCTTTGCTAAAATGGGATTTTCATGGAGGCCATGAAATTGCAAAATTTAGTCTGTTCTTACAGCTGGTTCCATCATTTAGAGTCCTTTAATGGTGTTCTGCAGCAAAGGGTAAAGAACCTCTGTCCACCCTAGCACTAGAGAACACTCTGCTGTGCCCCATATTTTGCCTTTTCATTCAGTAGTTTCCTTCCCCCTTCCTTTTCTGCATACCTCAAGACTATTACATCTTTCAAGCTCCCTTCCAAGCTGAATTACTCTATGAAGTTACTACATTCATGCATACCAATGCAAAGACGGTAAAGCACCTTCTTCCTGAAATATACCACAGAGCTGCAAATACTGCTTCTTTTTGCACATTGCGAAAGGAGAGGAAGAAGCCTTAGGAACTTAAATGCCCTCACGAGGAGCAGCTGGTGAGATTGGCTGGTGACTTGTGGTGTGGCAGCTCCCTGAGAAGCTGGGTTTGCTGACCCGAGGAAAAAAACACCCAGAACAAAGCCATTGAAAGAACAACCAGGAAGTACCAGTGCTTATGATTCTAACACAGTCCAAGTCTTTTGTAACAGCAAGCAGCTTAGTTATCAGTTTTCACTCACTCACTTTACTAATTATATGATCCCGCTTTCCTAAGTAAACTTGCAGAATTTCCTCCTTGTGATTTGAGAGGGCACTTCTCAGAGCCAGCATTTCCCTCCATTTAGCTAAAGCAAATGAGCTTTCTCTTTGAAAGTATTTCAGCACCATGAGATAAGTTTCCTTCCTCCTTTCAAAAATTGCAAGGCTCCCCAGAGGAAACTGTCAACAACATTATTTTCTTTCAAATTCTGAAACAGATACAATGCTCTTGTAGGTGGTGAGATAAGATTACAGCACAATTAATTGTTGGTTTCAAGATTGCAGTTTTGAGCTCAGCCTCAGCTCTCATGGATGTGTTACTTCAGCTCACGGTGATCTTCAGTCACCTTTCCCCCTTCTCTACATGAAATAGCAAAGGAACACACAGTGACCACAACAGCCACAGTGTCACTGAAAAAATAACCACCAAAAGGCATAACGTCCAGTACTTAATGGAAATGCTATAGTTTAACCCTTTCCCCCAAGGTAACGTTCCCCAGAAGGGGGTACAAGCAGATGGGAAGACCCAGGACCAGAGTGTCTTTCTTGAAGAGCTCACCATTGGAACATGCTAAGAGAAGCCCACGCAGAGTCCAACACACTGGGATGGAGGAAGCAGCAATGAAAAGACTGCACGGTCATCTGCTGTGCATATCCAAGCACTTCATTAAGCCAGTTTTATGAATAAGTGAATAAATAAAATCAGCTAGCTCCATCTGTTATTCACCCTAACCACAATAGGGTGGATTGATAGCTTATAGAGTGGGTTTGTGAGGAGATATGGAAAAAGTGCCCTTCCAGATTAATTCAAGGACAGCACTCTAAGGAGTCTGTTACCCATTTTTCAAACATTCTTATGTTTATTTACTGAAACAACAGGAGTAATATGACATCATAAATCTTTTAAAAATTGAAATAGTAGTGCCAGCCTTGAAAGATTAATAATAAGGAACGCCTTTTAGAGTGTGCTCATGGAAATGTAATATGAATGATTAGTGTTTTTGAACATTAGAATTACAGTGTATAATTGTAATGTTATAGCAGCTATATAGGAGCCAGTGATCCCTTAATGGAATACGGTGTGACTTTAATTATTTACATGGAAAAATCACTGCTGATACAGCCCCTGAATGATAGACCCGCAGTTTCCTACACCCTGCAAGTGTTGTGTGGGAGCAACATTGCTATCTATGCTGAGATACTCAACACGTTTATTATTCAGTTATAAATTTTACCCTAAAGATGGTATGCTAGATGAAACCCAGAGTGTCTCTTAGGCTGGTGATGCATGGGTACAGGCTGCCCAGAGAGGCGGGAGAGTCACTGTCACTGGAGGTGTTCAGGACAAGGGGAGATGTGGCACTGAGGATCATGGTTAGTGGTGTGGCGCGGATGGTTGATTAGACCTAGTGGCTTTTCTAACCTTAATGATTCTATGAGTCTCATCTTCAAAAGCATGCTTAAAGACACATAGTATACGTTTGGGAGACACACTTTTGTAGAATGTATGTGAAGTCAGAAAAAAAACCAAAACAATCACAAAAAAGGCCAGGAGTTGTTCAGGTGCTCTTGTAGCGCCTGTAATACCAAAGGTATAATAAAAGTAAAAGCAAAACATTACTATCCTGCACAAAAGGCGGGACTGTGTATATTCAGTGATGTGTACCAGGAATTCCTCTCCCTGTGAGTATTGCCACCTGCAGGGAGCACCATGCAGGTCACAGCTGCCTGGGGATGAAAGTGTGTGCCTCCTCTGCTCCCAGCCCCAGCAGAGGGGCTCCTGCACGCCAGCCTACGCTCAGAGCAGGCTGCCCCTGCCTGCAGATCTTGCTGTAGAGAGCCTTGCTCCCATGAACAATTGATTTGATAGCAGAGGAAAGAAAGAAGCAGAATTTTTAAAATCCTCCCAGCCCCAGTCGAGGGACTCATCGTAAAACCATCAGACAGAATTCAGCAGAGTGGAAGTCCCTGCTCTGGTAAGCCCCAGCCACGGAAGGCGAGGGAGGCCGAGTTCAGGGTGGAGGTGCTCCTGCTGGATGCCCCACACTCCCTCATGCCGCTGTTACCGACTGACCTGTGGTGTTACACATCATTAATGTTAAAAAAAGAGCAGCGAACAAAATGGAGCTGCAGGCAGCTCACACCTGAACTGCAGCCCCGTCCCTTTTGCTGGAAAAGAATTGCAATTTGGCGGAACCTTGATTCCAGAAATTCCTGGTGCATGATCATGCACATGGGCATATGACTCTGGCACGCAAGGAACTGTAAATGCAGTATAGAAGAGCACATTTGTTAACACAGTTTATTGGCACACTTATTGGCAAAGCATACATAAAATACAGTTGTATTATATAACACACTGACTCACTGTGTCTTTACATGATGAGCTGAACATATTAATACGTAAATGAAAAAAATTAGTTTCTTTTATAAAGTTTCACATAAATACACTGGAATCCAAAAAAAAGTAAAACAAACAAACAGACAAACAAACAAAAAGGTTTGAGGGCTTTACAAAAATATTATACAAGAAATATACCATGAAAAGAAATAACAACAAAGCCAACTCAGATACAATAATAAAAACACAAAAGTTTTAGATTTATTAAGCTGCCCACAAAGTTAATGGATTACATGGCTTTAAAATATCCGGATCAACAGCAATTTTACAAAGCATAAACTCTCATAGGACTGGGTGTCATTTTCCACATAAAAATATTTCTCATGTCTTCGATGAAAAAAAGACATTTCTTGTTTCAGTATTTTTATTAAATGATGGAAAGAGTATCTACCGGCATCAGCTAAATGTAAATTAAAAATGCTGGATCCTTTAAATGATTAACCAATGAAAGAAAAGTCAAAGAAACAACAAAAGTTACTTTAAATTACTTTTCCTTAAAAGCTGATTTTTTCTTTTCTGAAACAAGAAATTTCAGGTGCAAGTTGAAAAGCAGAAAATATATTACAATTGTAAAAAGTTTTACATAGTTACGTTAATGAGATCCTGAGCACTGATGACTTGGTAAAATATGGCCATTGTTTGATGAGGAAAAAAACAACCCCTCCAATAGAATGCATTGTCAGGAATTTGCCATGAGACGCTATTTAATTATCAATTATTTTAATTGAGGTCAGTGCCAGTATCGTGTTGTATGTGAAAGCTTCCAAGAAACGTATATGGAAGTTTATACAAGATTTTTCTCTAATTAAAAAAAAAAATCAGATTTAGTTTAGAAATAGATACTGTATCAATTGAAAGGTTTTTTAAATTGTTTTGAAGGATGCTGTGAAGCAGTAATTAATAACCCACTGACATATGTGGCAGCGGGTACTGCTGCAGAATAACCTATTGGGAAGCTTGTGGCGTGGGGTTTTCAGATTTAGTCTCCTGGTTAGCAGGAGGTTTGCTGTTCCATGGGCTGTTATTTCCCAGTGCAGGTGAATTGTTGAAATCTTCTTCATCATCCATGCCGTTTGCTGCATCATACTGTGTATTCTCTAATCTAGTGATAAGCCTTTCATCTTCATCTCCAAATTCGCCTCCCATCAGAGTTGGTTCTCCTACCACCATCACATCCTGTGAACAGCACCCAATATTTGTTATATGGAAACCTTGAGAGAGAAAAAATCAACTTAAAAAAATTATGTTAGAGAATTTGCATCTCTTAATTTTGTGATATTTGCACAACAGAGTTAAAAGTGCCTGCATAGCAGGAATCAGGAGACAGGCTTACACTTTGTTTCTAGTTTAAGTGAAATACCATTAACACAACATCTCTCTGGCTGCGTGCTCATGGCTGTGGATCTCAGGAGCCTCAGAACAGAAAAGCAAGCAGACTGAACTTTTTTTTTAGGAAAAGGCTATGGAACTGCCTTAAATTCCTGCCTGAAGAATTTAGGCTTTATCCAGTCTTTCTTCCCTGAGCCATTTCATATGGAAAGGCACCAGGGTGCTTTTCAGTTGCAGCTCTGTGCTATGTGTATTTTAGAACTAGTTTTAAAGAAACCACATTTCTTATCCTTAGACTTTTCAAATGTGGAGCACGGCACTCTAATAAAGATGGTAACTCTCTTATCCTTAGCCAGCCAAGCCCTTCTACGCATCCAATATACTTGACATTCTGCTACTTAATTATGGTAATTAATTTAGGTAAAGTTTTAGATAAAAACAATGTTCACACTGATTTGACAATTTGCATAGCTAATTAAGTCATTAGCAAAAACCTGCTGATTGCCAACAAGCCCTGAATTTACCATCTGTTATTTCATGGTGCCTGTCACCTAACTCCGTGTAGGCAACCCTGCCGCCAATCTGTGCAGTAAGAGGACCAATCTGTCCAGCTGGTACCGTAAAAGGAAGATGAAGAGGGCTAATTATAATTACACTGATGAAGCTAGTAGTCATCAAAAACTGAAGCATGCAAGAAAGAAAGGATTCATCTAACCACTGCTTTAGGTACAGATTGTCCTTCCATGAAAACAAGTAAACCGCCTACTGTACTCCGTGCATCGCAGATTTGCTGCAGTAAACCTAACCAGCATGGGATAGAAAGGTGCAAACTTGAGATTGGAAAGCAAAGGTGCAAAGCCAGAGAGCTCTCTTGTTCTCTCTGTTCAATAGAAAATTAGGCTGCTGTGCTAGCCACTACAAGAAGTACGTGGAATGCATATTTTCATGCAGCTCAGGTGGCAGGGCATCAGGTAACATTTGGCTAAAGTGCAGTCATTCCAGATGTCTAACTTTGTACCTGCTGATTTAACAAGCCCTTCACAGTCTCCTAGAGAACAACAGATTCGTCTTTTAAAGGATCTGTTCCTCCTTCTGAATGTAAAAGCGTTTGTGAAAAGCAAACAGAAGACAAATGTTTGCATATAATGCTTTTTGTTAAAATCCACTATTTACTTAATTCCCCACAAAACAGTATGAATTACTGCCTCTATTTATGCTGCTTCTCGATATCCCTTAGCAAAGGCTGACATGCTTCAGAAGAACGTTTATATCACATCTTCAGCCTGTGCTATGTGACAAATTTGTGAGTAGATGGATACTGCTGCATGATATCCTTTTACATTCTCTACATTTTGTTACTCCACCTATCCATAACATCCTTTGTTAAATCAAACGCACATAGCTTTGCAACATATACGTTTAAAAGACAAGGGTGCTCATAATCAAAAGCCTCTTCTAATTCATTCCTAAATGACAGAAAATGTATAGTGTGCACTGCTGAAGCAGACCTGATCTCAATGCATTGCGAGAGCGTTAACGACAAGAGACCTGGCAGAGAGCAATCGGGATCGGAGCGTGCAGTGATACGTCAGGCAAGAAGGACCGCAGTGACTGAGACACAGAATCACAGACCAAGGTGGCAACATCTCCTTTTACTTCATTGCTCGTGAGCATGGGCCCTAATGCTGCCTCAAGTTCTGTGTGCTGCCATACCAGGAAGAGGTCAGCAACTTGGATGAGACTTAGAGAAGTGCATCAAAAATAACTACGGGGCTGGAACTGCTGGCTGGGGAGGCCATGCAAAAGGATTAAATGTATATTGCATTGTCCAAATGACTGGGAGGGGTAAATATCCTTAATAGCTGCTACTGCTGAAAGGAAGAGTGTCATCAGTTTAGGCCAATCTGAAGTACTAGGGCACTAAGATGACATTAAGTAAATGAAAATCTAACACCCACTGATAAGACGATATTCCTGTTGCTGAGAACTGCAGACTGAGGATTAATGACCCCAGTAGAATAGTGCTAGCTTTGCTGCTCGGGTCTCCTAACAGTGGACTGGGAAAAACCTCAATCTGTGGTAGGGAACATTCGTGCATCAGTGGGGTGATAGTCAATGACCTTGTAAGTATTTCCATCTCTAACTTCTCAGGCTCTTTGCAAACATTATTCCTTAATTTAATGACACCCACTGAGAGGACAGTTTGCACTTATATTTCTCTCCATGCCACTGACTCTTTCTTTCTCTCTCTGGGAATTAAACTACAATTATACTGAGGTTAGCAGAGTTTTCCCTCATTCTATTTAAGAAATAGATATCACAGTATTAGTTACAGGACATTAAAAGTATCTATCTATCTATCTATCTATATATGTATATTCTTGACAATCCTGCTGCTTATACTATGTCAGGCAAAAATACTTTCTCAGGAAGCGCACATGCTGGTTCCTCCCCGGAGAGGATTCTGCTCCTCAGACTGAAAAGCTGAAGACCCCACCGAGTGTACCCCATTGAACCTCCACTCACTAATTCCCGTGCAATGACCACCAACCTCTGAGGAGGACTGGAAGTGACTCCTTTTAGAGCCCCTCAATGCTTCTCCTTAAATTGGCCAGTGGGGGTCACTGCTGTTGAATGACACAAGGCTCCATCCCTCCCAGGGTTGAGGCTGCAGCTCTGGAGTGCTCCTAGCTCCTGCTCATGGAGTGAGAAGCAGAATCCAAGAATTAAACCCTAGTCTCTTGCATGGCAGCATACACTGCTATGGCCTAGTTATGGTAGCACATATTTTGACTAGATTAGTTTAAAAAAGATTTAGACTGTAGTCACTCAATCTTACTCTGTGATTAGAAACAACATTTTCGGTCAAGGAATGTCTCACGATAGTAAAATAGGACTTCAGTGAAGCACTGTAAATAACGCAGTGGATCTTTTACATTATCCAATAGAAATGTATTGTTTTATATTATAACCATAAAGCAGCTTTCATTTATATCATACCTTTCATCCTGCAGTATCCCTAATTGCTATCCAAACTAAAATTGATGCATATAAACTACACACAGAGATCACTTCCGACACAACTCAAATGCAAGCACTTCTATTTAACAGACCCGTTGTTTCTCATGCTTCCACTTTTTTATACCTAGCCTCAACGTTTAGCTCCACGATACCCACTTACATAACTAGACTTTATAACTTGGGATTTTAAAGATCATCCTCTGACTAATCAATTTTTTACTGGTATATGGCAGTAAAAAAAAATATGGTGAGCCATATAAAATTCCCTATGCCAATGCCTGCCATCTTTGCTCTGTTATTTTATCTTGCTTTGCTGTTAATTTGTTTTGTTAATATGTAACCCAGCTCAGATGTCACAGTCCTCAGGAGTACACAAACAGTGCTTCACCAGCCTGACATAACTAAAAACACCTGAAACTATTTAGGAAAAGTTTTAAGCAAGCCTCACACTCCAAGGACTGTAAGTTACACAAGTTTTAGTAGCCAGCATGCCTGTAAGTGCTAAGTCAAAAGAAGACAGGTAGCTCCTCTTACTTTTTTAGTGTTAGTGGTGATTATTTTAATAACTGACTTTGTAACTCCTTGCCACAAAAATTATTAATTACTTAGAGCCCCTCTGTTGCCCTCCTCAGTAATGGTCACTATCTCCAAGATAAAAACATCAGAGTGAGATTTGTGTTGAATTGATCTATAGAAACAGAACTGACACTTTAATTAGGTTTCAGCGTAAACACTTTCTACAGGAAAATGGTTATCTTTCACATCTCATCATACTCCTCTCTGTTAACTTGACATTCTGGTCTTGTTTGGTACATTTTTCTTAAAGCGCAACAACTGGAAACCAATTTGCTCACTCTCATCTGCTTAAGGCTAAATCTTAGATTCTGAATTGCAATGTTCTGAGACGTAGGATAATTTCTGACGCTAATCTTCTAGCCCTGGAACTGCACCTCCTGTATTACAGCATCCATTACAAAACACCTAAACCTGCCCCCTTTTTCTGAAACATGTATTGCTGCCTTTCACTTTAGCAGGTTTATTTATGGATTTGGCTTTCTGAAGAGCTTACAAAGAACTACAAAGAGAAATAGAGATTATAGAGGTATGTAATTCATTTAAAGAGTGCAAGGAGGCTCTAATTAAGACTCTGGACGTAACAAAGAACATTTGATTTACTTAGCGGCACGTAGTGATGCTTTATTCTTTTCAACACAAATGATATTTCACTGGGTTCTTGGTTACAGTATTACCCGCAACAGGATCTTCATTAGTAAATGAAAGCAAAATCTACCTATTAGTTCTATAGCATCCTAGAGCAATGGTTCTTAGAATTTGCAGGAGTTGTGGACTGTTATCAAATTTCCAAATTCAAATAGATGAAAATGGATCAACGTGAACTGTCTTCACTAAACTTAACCGATTTTTAAGCGATATGGCTGCATGGACCACTTCTGATCATCTTATACATCTAATCCACAGATCACAATGTACAGGGCACTGGTCTGCATACAAGGGTCTGATCTTAAAAGACAGCTTTATTGAAAATGAAGAATACAAAAAAGAAAAAAAAAGAATTGGATCTCAATTGTGAAGAGGTGAGAAAATGGAGAAAATACATGGAAGAACACTGCAGTTAGCTTCAAATATTAGAGGAAATCAGTAAGGTGTAAATGCTAAATAATGACTCACTCAAACTACATAACTAGCTGTCTTTGAAATTATAAGAAAGATAACATTAGAAAGACAAGCTTTGTATGACCCTTGCAGGAGGAATCTTGCCTATCTCTGCTTTCAGTTTGGAGGAAAGAGGAAGCTGGTTATCCCAGTGGGTTAACATTTTTCCAAAGATCAGATATGATCAAGATCAGTAAATAAATCTGAGAACAGTTTTAATGAATGGAATCTACTAAGACTAAGACATATGAGTGGACAGCTTCTGGGTCCCTTTTTTGTTGACTTTCTTTACATCCTAAACAAAGGGCAATACATTTGTGGAAACACTGGAAGTATTCAGCCCGCACCAATGGGAGCCTGAGAGAAGCAAACTCCTGGTGAGTGAAATAGCTCAGTATTTATGCTATTGGATGGACTTCAGTGGCATTTGATTGTGCTTCCAACGTGCTGCAGCATACTGCCTTAGTATTTATGGATTTGAGGCAAAGAATCACCAAACAACTGAAAGGCCAACCTACACATGAGTTCTGCACTGCAGTCACGTAGCATGCTGGTTAACTACATTTGTCTGAAGAAAGCTCCCAATACGTAGGAAAAATGTTAAACAAGAGACTTGGGAAGAAATGGTACCACTGACAAGAGAAGATGCTGAAGGTCTGCTACCAATAGCATGAGAACTAACACAATCATAGAAGATATGCTGTAAGGAAAAAGTAAGTACAATAGAGTGCAAATGACTGTCAGAAGAGCAAAACATTGCATTTCATTTAGCAGAGCTGAGGAAGTATGAAAAAGACAGCAGACATGAGGACAGCATGAGAGCGACCCTGCTGAAATTACTGGTGAGAGGAAACGTGCATATTTGCCCACAGTCAGAGAACCTTAAGATGATTTTGAAGACTGTGTCGAGATGTATCAGAACATGTCAGCACAGTCCAAGTGCTAATAAATATAAGGCAACAAAAAGGACACAAATGGTACTGATAAATTAGGTTTCAGCAGCTGAACTTCACACTGCAGCACTAAAGTGACCTTCACGTGGAAATACAGTGCAATGATTTCACTTTCTGGGCTTGGACTTGTATTGTCAGTGCTGACCCCGCTTGAAGAACTGATCAGAAAATACATAGGAATAGGGAATGCAACAGCCTCCTATTAACGAAGAAGTGGCTGTGTAAGACAAGTACAGCTACGTATCAAATTTTGCTTAGCATCATGTATTTATCTGAAGATCTGCAACGTGCTATGGAGAAAATGAGATATGTCTGAAGTTTTAAACTTGGTCATTTAAAATACAGCCAGCAGTATTTTACCTGCTTTCAAGTCACTGTCCTGAAAATTTACAATTTGCCTTTCCAGACAAGAAGACCTCATTACAGAAACAGGAGCTAATGGTGTTGCAGAGAAAACTGGATGAGGGATGTGGTACATTCAACTATTTTGTGTACACAGCATTACTATAGGAGCAAAACTGAGTAATTACTAATCACAGAATAGTAGAATAATTACTAATGTTCTAAATCAAGAAACATTACATACAGTAGAGATCAAGGAAACATTCTCTAACCAGGATTAATTTACTATCAAAGTGAAAACAACATAGAAGCATAAAATGGACAGGAAATTAGATTCTGCTATGGTAGGAAGGCTAACTTTGCTAGCTGAGAAGAAACCACTGGAGAAAAAGAGAAAGCTTACATCTGGACTACATGATTTTATATTAATGCAGATTTGGTATGAATATGAGCTCATTCCTGGGTTTCTAGAGAAAGGATGATGGGAAATATGGAACTGGAACTAGCTCAGTTCACCTGAGTCATGGACAGAAGCAAGAGTGATTCCATTCCTTTTCTCTAATAATCTCTCTTTATGTGGAAAATGAATGATTTCAGAACTTTCCCATGTTTCAAGATATCTTCAATTCCATAAAAGGAAAATAAAACACTAACTGATTCACTAGCTTTCAACAGCTAGTAACAGCTGAGGTAAAGTTATGAGAAAGAAACAGTGTCTCTCTTATGAAGATAGGTTGAAGGACATCTGATGCTGACTGGACACAGGGAAAATTAAAAGAGAGGAGCTTTAAGTTAGATGTTAGGAAGAATTCCTTATTCAGAGAGTAGTGGGGCACTGCATCAGGCTACCCAGAGAAGCTATGGATGCTCCATCCCTGGAGGAGTTCAAGGTCAGCCTGGATGGGGCCCTAGGCAGCCTGAGCTGGTGGGTGGCAACTCTCCCCATGGTATGAGGTTGGAACTGGATGATCTTTACGGTCCCTTTCAACCCAAGCCATTCTGTGATTCTATGAAACAGAAAGCAAGTTACTGCTGTCTGCTGCTAACTTCAGAAAGCAGTAGCATGTCTGCTGTAAGAAGGCCCACTTCAAAGAATGCATGATTTTGAAGAAACACAGTAACAGCTCCCTATTTAACTGAAAAGTGTTGAATAGTTTTACACCAAAATATCTTACCACTAAAATTATTTTGAGTTCTGTCTATCCTACAGAGTTGCCCAAAAATCATTTCCATCTGGTTTGCTATCTTTGCCTTGGGGAAGATGGGAAGAACTGTTGGTATGTCAAATCAAACAGCTAAGTATTTTCCACTGTGCCAAGCAAGAAGGTCCTAAAAACGGAACCTGATCCTCCATAAAAGAAGAGTTTGGACCACATCACTATTCTGGTCCCGGAAGCAATCGATACTGAAAAAATAATAGCTACTCAGCTTCCTAAAAATCAGTGAAGACTGAAAATCTATCCTTCATACTATGATAAAGTTCACCATGATGTCTCAGGTGCTCAACTAACATCCCCATCAGGAAGAGCAGTCTTGACTGCTATACCGGTCAGGAGTAGCCTCTGAATACCTGAATCAGCTGGAGTATCAGTGGAAGTGACAGACAGCTATCAGAGGGCCCAATTACACTCAAATTTATGAGTACACATGGCTGCCACTGAGGCCAACAAATGTCAACATCTCTCCTGGGAGAGCAGGCCTCAGAGAAGTAGGGGGTCAGATTCTGCTCGTGCTGAACGGAGCTCAGGGCAGAGAGTAGCCAAGATAAAGTGATCTTCCTGACTTTCAAACTTGGAGACAGCAGGGAACCAGCAGGTTGCTCAGTTTTTCACCTAATTGCTGATTTTTTGTAAATAGAGTTGATCATTGATCCAAGGGGACTTCTGGCAGACTTAATCAGTGAGGCAGAGTGGTCTGTGACATGAGGGGATCAGGTAGCTGGCATTCTGACTGCTTCGTGCTGCCAGAAAAGCCCAGAGTTGCCTATATGAGGGAAAGAATCTGACTTTAGACATAGGAGCCACGTGAAAATTTTAATACAAGGAGAAAATATGAGTTTAATGTACTGAAGCTCAAAGCTGTTGAAAGCTAGTGGATTGCTGAATTGGTTGCTAAACAAAAATCTTCATTTCATTTCACTAGTGTTAGTCTACTCCTTTTTTTTTTGTCTGGGTATTCAAGCTTTCTAGGAAGTGCCTGCTTCGTGCTGACAAAAGGCCTGTATCCTTTGTCAAGCTTCAGAGGAGACCTAGCTCTTTCCTATCTGCTGATCAGAAATCCAATAAAATTCCCTGCATGTTATCCCCAAGATACCACTTTATAGTTCCTATGCTACCAAATTAATCTCCCTAGCTTTAAAATGCATGAGCTATCTCCTTATTGATTAAGGCACATTTTGTCACAATTCAGGGTCAGATTACTCCTATGTCGTGACTAAGGCAATAAATGTGACAACATTAAAATGACAAGAAAGGACTTGGCGTTTCTCTACCTAATTAGGATGCCAACAGTCACAGCTAGCAGGGTGAATAAACTGAGACCCATATTCAAAGGGATCTCCCTGCTGCAAATGGAGTGGTTTGATAAAGAGATAACGTCTGCAGGCAAGTTTACTCAGAACTTGTTCTACTTAAGCAACTGAACTCAGCACCAATTTGAGATGAAGTACTAATAGAGAGAGATGAGAAATCTGCTCAGGTATGGTAACCCTGCTACACAGGGGCTCGTGCTCACTTAGCAGCAGGACATCTGCAAGACACTCCTAGTGCTCATACTACAGCTGAAAACACAAGGCCCAGTTAAGTCCTACCATCACTGGAAAAACTACTGACGAGTTGGCCCCAGCCCTGAAAACGCCTATCTGCTGCTCAGGATTGCCCTGTGTGAGGGTCAGCCATTAAAGCTGCACTGCAGAATGGCTCCTTTACACCTCCCCACTAATCCTCCAGCTTCCATGGCATACTATGCAAGATTGCTTTTTGCCTGTTACAGTTTTGCTCAAGAATGCACCTTCTTTACAAGGAAAGAATTAAAGCATTGTAAGTGACTCAGGCCTAAAAGGAAAGTGAGACTTACAGGTACCTGACTTGACAGACTCAGGTTTGCAGCAGCTGACTTTTTCTTGCTGTTGGTACTGTTTGCGTTGTTCCCAGCACTGCTGTTCGAAGTGCTGCTGGTGGAGTTTTTCCTTTTTCTCCGTTTGGTTGTTGGTTGTCTTGTGGGTTCTGCTGCAATAGAAGGGTAAGAAGCAAAGGCAAAGGTAGATATTGTAAAGCGTTTCAGAAGCACTGCAATAGTTTTTTATCTCATTTTAAATTCACAAGTTTACTACTAGTAGTAATAGTAGGAGTAGTAATAAGTAGATTTAGATATGAACCTTAGGATAATACTTGGACCAAAGCCAGTGGTTTCTGCTTTCATTTTTGTGTAATAGACAAGGTTTATTTTTCCAGGCTATCTATTTGAAAGTGTTTTACTAGTGGGAGTATCATAGTAACAATCAGGAAATTCAAAGGGGCTGTGCAGCCTGCTAAGAGTTTTGCAAACCAAAAATCCAGATCCTATTCTGATGTAGGTCACAGTCTCAGCTGCCCCAGCCAGAGACAAAGGGACAAAGGAGCTTTCTGCCCTGCTGGCTGCTATCCATACAGCATATGAGCAAGTAGCATGCAATCCCCTCCTAATTCTGATATGGGCTTAATCTTTAAAACTGACATTCACAAGCAACATGTTAAAGAGTGCTGAATGCCATTTGTGAATCTTCCAAACTTAGACCGAATCAGGACAATTACATAACTTCTCCTAAATGGAAGTAGAGCAAAGGTTTTCAAAATTTGGCTTTGGCACCCATGTGAACAGTCTTAAATACACAGAGCTTTAATAATCCGAGAAAAGGGAGAACTATGTTTTTGAGGTGTAAGAGGAAGGAGACTAGATCCAGGCCTGTAAATAGCATGATATTAGTCTCAAAGACAATTAATTATGAATTGTTGCTGTAATTTCAGACTCACAGCAGGAAGCTGAATTACACAAACTATAAATTCTAATGGAGTCAGTAGGCATTTAGCATTCCATCTATATGTATTTTCGTACTAAATTACATCCTATGCATTTGAATGTGCACATAAATAATACTTGCCTTACATTATGTTTCATCAGACTGAAATCATGGAAAATCAGAATCATTTTCAAGATTACTTCTGAAGCAGTGCTAATTGTTATCACTTACTTTCCTTTGCAAGTAGATTTACAGCAAAACTTCACCGTGCTTCTGTATTATTGTAATACTAAGATAAATAAAATACTGGAAATCAAACATACCTGGTGGGGCCACCATTCTCTGCCATTTTTGAAACAAGCAAGTCTTCAAGCAGTCTCGAGGACTCAGATTGTAAGTTTTATGTCTTGACATCAGTTCCTGCATTGGCTCCAGTATTACACACAACTGGAAGAAAAAGATCAAAATTGAATGATTTCATCATTGTTCAGATTCAGCTGATCAGTATTTACATAGCTGGAAGGTACATCCTTGGCTTTTTTGTTTGTTTGTTTTTCCCTCTGTAACACAGTATGCCTCGTGTGGCTCAGTTCAATCTGCACTGTGACTGCAGCATCAAAACTCTGAAGTGAGAAAACTTTTGCTCGCTATTTGACATCTTAAGTATTATAAACAAACAAAAACAGATAAACTTCAACTCTGGTCTTCTGCACTATGCAGATTTTCATGCTTGATTGGCAAAGCTGCAAAGATGAATTAATAAATCATAAAATGCCCACAGCAGGTTATCATTCCAGTACAGCAAATGTACACACGGCGATCTTCTGACCTCCTGCACCCTACAATGAGGCTTTCTCAGGAATGAGGGCTGTAAAGACAATCTTTTATCTTGCTGTTCCATGCAAAATAATTCAAATAATTTTGCTCCCTTCTTGTTATGAGGACTGTGCATTCTCTTCCCATCACATTAATGACATGTCCAAGAAAAAAACATTTTATTTTCCTTGTCAGCTTGAATGCTCTATTACGTTGAAGCTGAAAATTTCCTGAAGCAAACCCTCTCTTCAAAAACAGTTGCTTCTTATACATTTTCTATCTGCTCACTTAATAATTAAAATCACTGTTCACTGCTTTTTGCTCCTGTTAGCACAGCAGATCTAGCATAAAGAACAATGAGCTGGTTTCTATTCCCTCCTGTTTATCACCACAGAATCATTTCCAGTCATTTAAACCTTATGCAAAGCCACAGAAGACAACAGAACTGCACATACATAACTGAGGGCTTACACTCATTTGCAAAATCCTTGGTTTTTGGTTATCCCACATGTGAAAAAAGTCCATATTCCACCTGAAATTTGCAAGGCTGACACAGAGGAGGAAAAGGTTCCTTCCCTGTTAACTGAGCACGTTTGATAAAGAAATAGCTGACACGGAATAAACATGGATCTCACGTGTCATTTTCAGAAGCATTTTCAAAGCAAAACTGCATTTAAGAGCAGGGGAAGGTTTGGCTTTTTACCAGTAGGAGTAGGCTGGTCAAATGAGAGGTTAGAACAGCCACTGCAAAAAGGCATAATATAATTTGTCTTGATTTGTGCAATGGACCCTTACTGAATTTTCGCAGGTCTTGCTGAAGGAGCACCTTGGATTTATTTCAGCAGGCGAGGTTTTCTTCTGCACTTTTACAAACATGTAACATGTGAAACAAATTCCTTTCTCTGGGATGCACAGCTGATTAAAGTTTGTCCGATGCTGCCATGCGTACTCACTCTCATTCAAATAAATGGAGATTCCAAGCATGCAGGAAAAATAGCTGAAAGGGAGCTGCCATGAGGACTAAGAGATGAATTCAGCGTTTAAATATTATTATGTATTGGCGCTATCATCTGATGAGCCTTTCATTAACAGCAGTTAAAACAAAGATAACATAAAGCAGCAGGGAGAATCAAGAGCTCCAGAATGAGGAATTACTTTTTTTTCCAACTGCAGAAATTGAATCTGCAGCTGCTTCACCGACCCTTTCTTCTTACATGGGCTTTTTACATATATTTTCTGTACACAAGCATCTGTAAGGTAAGAGACAGAGAACTACTATCAGATTGCACACATTGTGCTCAGACTTTCCTCTGGTACAATGGCCTACCATAAATTAAAAGCATCAGGTTCTAAAATGTGTATAGGATCCCGTTTATGCAGTGAAAGAAGTGCTGTATTTTGAGTTCTTATTCAATTTATTCTGTAACCTGCAGGCACTACCTCCAGTTTTGGGTGTGTGTGTGAGAGGGATTTGTGATCATAATTGACACCATTGCTTTCAAAAATCTGGGTTTCTGACAGGGTAGTCTAAATTGTCTCATTATGCACAGATACTAAGAAGCATGAAGAAGATAGCTGTGATAATTCTTAACAAACTAGTTAGCCTGGGCAGAGCATTCACTCACACAGCTCTAGTGCTGCTAGGACTAAATGTAAACACGCGTGTAGGGTCTTCCAAGATTTCCTTAGGGACACTTTATTCATGACACATTTACTTCTCCGTATATATTTATTGTTGGCAACAAAGAGAACATTTCTTCTTTATCATCTGGCAATGATGTTTCCTATTGTGTACAAACTAATGCGCACTGAGGAGAACTTCACAGTCATTGCTGTCTGTAGATCTCTTGGCTAAGACAGCAGGCTGAGCCTGCCTATAACTGCTTTCATTTCACACACAAGATTAAAATTGGATATGAGCCCAAAACATAGCGAGACCTGACTGACGTCACACACATAGATTCAAAATGATGAGCTCTGGGGCCCCTGCACTGGGACATGGGACACTGTCAACTTCTGTAGGATATTGAGGAGCTGCACAGGCTAGCATGAATTACTCTTCTGGTTCTGGGGCTGGGGAATTTTCAACCAGTTTCTCTAAAGTCTACAAATTCTAAGGTCAGCTTCAGATGCCTGGGTAATAGAAGGGTACTGCTCTCTATAGTGACAAGTCCATTTTAAATGCATCTAGCTCGTGAATTGGACAGTAATGTAGCAAACTGGATTAATGGTGATTGATATTAAATCTCACAGTCTTTTTCTGTGCCCTCTGAGACCTGCTCAAAATCTACTGTGCCTCAAAAAAAAAAGAGGAAAAGATCGTGGTCCGATTATCTTAAGTCTGAGGTACCTGCCAATGACAATCCATACCTTGTTTTTTTTTTTCAAAGATACAGAAGAAAAAGTGAGAAGATGCATTTAATACATGGAAACCACAGAATCACCAAATAGCTAAGGCTGGAAGGGACCCCGAGAGGTCACTGGGCCCAACCTCTGCTCCAGCAGGTACACTTGCCCAGGACCACGTCCCCAACTCTGCTGCTGGTGTGTACTGCAGCTGGCAGACTTGTCTGACTGTATTGTTTTACAAAGCGACTTCTTAAAACAAAGCTAACAAAACTTTTTACATACTCCTACATTCATTTGCATAGAGAAGAAGCCTGTAGCTTCTGACTGCCAATTCCCCACAGATTGCCCCACCTCACTGTGAGGATTCCTTTTCAAAATAGCTATTTTAACATTTTTCAAGGCCTGGATAATATTACAATGAACAATCCTTTACTGTAGCACTACAATAATAATAATATTTCAAACATCAACAAAACCAATCTCTTCTGCAACCATTTTCTGCACAGCTCAGAACCAGTCACCCAGGAAAATACCCTACAGACTTAAAGACTTCAGTGCGGTGACAATGTATGATCAAAGGAATAATTTCTACTTTTCTAGGGACACAGAACCTTGAATAGCAATGTTTGACAAGACACAGTTAGACATTTCAGTGCTCCACACCTAGACAATACAAAAGGTGGGGCTCATTTGCCTGCACACAGGGTCTAGTGCCAACTGAAATGCCATAGGTGATGCTGGATCTGGTTCAGCTGATCTCTCCTGCTGTCCAAGAAAGACACAAAGCTCTACGTGTAAGTTTCAAGCTCTAGAAGCTGTTTTTAGTGCCTAGGCAATGGAATTAAGCCTACGGAAAATATAAGATAGCTTTTGAAATACATTTGTAAGAACAAAGATCATAGCAGAGAATACACTTTCCCTCTGGAGTGCTAGAAGATACGGAAATAACTCAGCATGATTCCTAACACCCCAGAATGATTAGAGTTAGTCTTCAGTCATGTTTTGTTATTTGTACTCATCACCGTGATATCTGACCGTTGCTGCAGAGCCACGGCAGTCTCACTGTGAAGAGCTGTGGGCAGGATTTGGTCCTAGAGAGGACCACAGCACTTTGCAGTGAGAGAAGTCATTGGCATGGAAAGTTTATCCTCTTGGGTGTCCAGCATACAGTGTGACACATGCATACATTTTGGCATTGCATGGAGTGTCAGTGACTTTGGTAGAGTTCCATATGGATCCTATGGACAATTCATCAATTACAGGGCTTGGATCCAGCTTGGGAAAATGGTAATGTTATACCCTTGGGGCGCAGGGAAGTGAAAGTAGGGAACATAATAAAGCACAAGGCTTTTTGCATTAGCAAAGCACACATCTGGAAGAATTTGATTATGTTTGTAATGACTTTTTTTTTTTTTTTTAGAGGAGAAGACTAGAATTTATAGGTTTCAGAAAGTAGTGTGCTTTAGGAAAGGAGTTATATGAGGAGATACCAGAGGCACTGCAGACAGGAGTCAGAGGGTTCTGAGAATATGGATCCACACGTAATTTCCTGTAGTGCTTCAGTTATCAGCAGAGCCAAAATCTGCCTGTGTAAGTAAAGGGTCAGATTCAGCTCAGAGATCGCTCCAGCCACACCAAGAATGTATTAGGCTTTATGAATTTTGTTCTGCTGTTGGCATTCTGTTCTATTCTGAGAAGAGATGTCTGTTCAGATAGCAGCGAGGATTAGCAGAAAGATCCACATGGAAGCTCTCTTTTACCTTACTTTAGCATGGCATACACAAGCTTACATATCCTATCGCTAATTTAATTTCTATGTACCCTCTCCGGGAAGCCTCTCGTCTCCACCAGAGTTTTTCCAGTTGTTACAGTGAAGGTCTGACACACTTCTGGCGAAGATGCCAGCTCTGAGCGGCAGGTGGCAGAGCTGACCCAGCTAACAAGCTCTCCCCCTGCGCACAAGCTACAGAACACAAAAGAACTCCATCGTTTCACTGCCTTTTGCATTTTAAATAGAATTCAGACTTGAGTCTTGCAACACTTACGTGGTGAGGCTGACATAATCACCACGCCAGTTTCTTTAAAGAAGGAAGCACATTTGGTGCTGGGCAGCCAATGAGTTCCAACTCTACCAAAAGACTCTATTTGGAGAACTCTACCTTCCCATCATTAGCAGTTTTCTCCATTTAAAGCAAAAGTTTCATAAGCCACAATAAAAGAATTATCTAAAAATTTATGTTGATGACATGTAAAAATGTTAATGAACGATGAAGTAATCTCAGCATTTTTGAATCAAACCAGCGAGGAATCTAATGGCAATGAGAACCATTGCTGAAGTTTAATGAAATTTAAGTTTTAACTCTTTGATGCTTGAAACTATTCCTGGTTTAATGCCTGTATTAATCACTTGAAAACTATGGAAACTGTTGAATAGCCAGAGCTCACAGAGATTTACAGCCCTTCATAAAAGTGACAAAATACACTTCAATGGCAGTGTTAGTCACTGTCTGACGTTCAGGTAGGATGTTGACATTGAAAGTATGGCTGGAATAGATGCTGCAGCCTTGAAGGGGTTCAGTGCTTTCTTTCAGAGCTCAGCTTTTTCTCCTCCATAAGATTCAGAATTATTAATTAACAAGGTTGAACACAATGGTATTTTATTTCTATGCTGAGATGCAGTCTTCGTTCGGCAAACCCTACACGTGTTCTAAAGGGAACTGCTCCAGTTAACACTGCCAATGGCATTCTGGCCCCAGTGTATTTCCTTGGGAAAGGTCCCACTGACTTCAGTGGGTCAGAACTTGGGAAAGGAACTGAAATATCTTTGTGTGCTCATTCATGGATTACCCCACATACAGATTTTTGGAGGCCCATAACACAGCTGCAGTGAGGAAGGGACACACAACGAGTATTTTTTCAGCTACTGTAGAAGAGCTGTACCTGAAGGCCTGACTTTCAGGATTGATGCCAAGGCACTGTACTCTGCACTCCCAGCAGTATGGCACTGAAACAATAATGCTTTGCTGCAGTTCTGAATATGGTTCGTTCTTTGGAGTTAGAAACAAGGAAGGCTTATAGCTGAGTTTAAATTTCTCTGCTCATGCTTACTTTTCAAAATTAATGGAAGCATCATTCCTCTGCAGAACAGAGGGAGGAATGAAAATTTCCTAGGAACATATTGCTGCCTCCTTCACTGGCCGGCTTGCAATACACTGCCAAAAATAGCTTGTGTTTGTTAAGAATCACATGTGAATACAGAACATTTTCATCTTAAAAACTATCTTTGTTTTCCACTAAAAACGTGGAGATATAAAAAAGAAATGTTTGGATTTTATTTTGCTTTTTAACATACTTGTTTTTCTGGAGGGGATTGCTTCTGCTTTGTTCTAAGCTCCTGCCCAGAATGTCAAGACAAATTTAAGTCTCTTCCATCAGTGCATTTCAGTGGATCAGCTACATGCATGCTCCTTCCCTACAGGATACATTTTAAGACAAAATAAGTGTTTCTGAGATTCCCATCGCTCTTGCTACCTGCTTTCACTTTTTGAAGAGGACAGATACACTCCTGCTGAGATGTGGAACCTAATAAGAAATTTTCATTGCGTGATTACCACGCAGTACATTTCAAGCTTTGCTAAATAAATTACCAATTCTTAGATTTTGCAGAACTTAACATAGCAAGAAGCAAATTCAGTGGCCACTTCAATTTAAATTATAGAAGTAGTTCATCGAACCTGGCAATTTAAAATCCAGTCAAAAAACCATTTAATTTAGTGATGATCCCTCAGACAATCCTTGGGCCTGAATGAAAAGGCAAATCTCAACTCCAATAGCTTAAACAGTCCCATACTGCAGGCTGTTCCCTGACTTGCATAGTGGGACTACTGTTCTCTCAATTTTTCCAAATCCTTCTCTTCCAAAGACTCTTGAATTGGCAGTGTGTAAGCAGATGCAAGTCCTTGGTTTTGCTACATAGGTAAAGAAGAGTATGAATTTTTGATATCTGCGCAGTGAAAAAATGCTTGTAAATATGGTATAGAAACATATACTGTATTTACTCCTAAATTAAATACACTTTAAACAGATAGCAAGGAAAAGGTTTGTCTCTGAAATTTCTTTCTTTAGGCTTTGACTTAAAAACTCATAGAGATGAATGTGATTGCACCTCTCCAAGAAATTGTTTTATACTAGTTCAGAGCTCGGCAAGACTACATCAGCTTGAACTTGGCTCACATTTTAAATGTCTCCAAAACCATATGGAGTGGATTTTTTTGTGTTAGTTTTAAAAAATGTGGGACGAGTTTCTGCAGCACTGTTCTGTAGCAGGAGCAGATTCTGGGACAAGTTCCATACCCTGAGATTTACTGGGTCTGGGCTATACTTAATAGCCATCACTCCACACAGTGTAAGGCTCCATATTTTGTGACTGCTCACCATGCTGAGTCAAGAAATATTTATACTTGCAATTACCTAAGAAACTAAGAGTTAGAATTTCCGGCTTAACGCTTGCAATATTAATGATCATTAGCATCTAGGGCTTATTATTTATTATTTATAAAAAGCTGGAGATATACAGGGCTATTTTACAAACTACTGAGGCTCTCATTCTAAAGAGATTCCTATCTCAAGTAGATAAGAAGGAAAATCCTAAGCCAGGAGTAATTTGGCAACAGTAAGGTATGCGCATGAAAATAACAATTTCATGTAGTGATCTACAAGTCCCTTGAGGACTACTGATATAAGGGATATATATTTAAATGGTTCTCACGTGTTGTCACTTGAAAATACAGCTGTTTTGCTATGCAGATTGTCTGCTGCACATTGAGCAAAATGTCACTCATTTCATTGATAATTTAGTTATTTCAAAAACAATAAAAGATCAATTCTGCCACAAAGCTTCTGGAATTTGTGGTTTCTCTGTGTCCTGCTAACTCTGCAAGATGCAGTCAGATGACACGCAACTCCAGAAGCTCCATGCTGCACTCACTAGAAAATACTCAGCATCAGTAATGTTTATTCATCCTATGCTCTGCCCTGAATGCCAGTCTAGGACTCTCCAGTTTCTCACTAACACCCAGCGGTAGCAAATGATTTCTCAATAATGCAGTGTTCAGCTGCTCAATTGCTCCCAAGCTACATAGCTCATCATGTTTTTACACTGCTCTTTATCTGCAGCCATTTCAATTCCCAGCAACAGTAAGAACAGAAAGAAGCAGCATTCATTTCAGGTAAGGCTACAAAAAATGTATTTTTCCAAACAAATACTATGTGAGAATAGCACACAGCCACTGCTATGCCCAGCGCTGCAGCTAATTCTCATCATTGTGTTGGATCCCAATTTCATTTCTCTCTTTCCTTTCCTTTCTTTCTTAACATATCCGTCAGTCAGTAGCTTCCATCAGGGCACTCTCCTCCAAGCACCCCACAGCAGTGCAGGTGACTATGGTAACTGCTAGTCCTCCTGGCCATTAATTCTGTCCTTCCGTGTGGAGGCAGCCAGAGCTGCATTTGTGGAGACGAGCTTGACATCTGCCTTATTTAGTTACCTCTCCGGCAGCATGATCACCTTACCAGTATGTGCTGGAATAAGTTCTGTTTTGCAATACTCCTAAACACTGAAAAAAGTGTTCAAGGCCTACCCGTACCAGTCATTGCTATTTCCCCCCAAACCATTGGTGAATGTAGCTCTGATTACTTTCTTTGATATTTTGCTTATTTTTTTCCATTTTGATCCATCATTTGTGGACCCTTAGTTTATGGGTTTAGTGCGGGCTTTATTGTTCATATTTATGCGGCTTACTTTTAATTTTTAATACCGATTTGGATATTTTGCAATCAACTTTTGCAACTTTAAATCATTCCCCCTTTCTCTCATTACACAGCCATTAGAATGATGTCCTTTCAGTAAATGTCTCTGTACAATGAGGAGATGTTCTCAAAAACCTTTCCTTCAATGGCATTATTCTAGTTCTGAGAGATTTTAATGTTGTTTGTGCCAGGTGAACTCATGGCTCTTTTGACTTCACTGTACACCAAAATGAACAGTGAAAGTTCTCTGGTTTGTTTTCCCCTAGGTGGCAAATCAGGCTGAGTAAGGGCAGCTGGTTTCCATACCACGAGTATGTATTACTGGAATCCCAACGGCAGCACCCAGCTGTTGTAGTCCAGCTAATGAAAACAAAAGAACTTGCAGCAGAAGTCTCATCTTCCACTTGACAGTCTTAGTCTGAAGGCTTGAAAACCCAGAATCTGAATAATTTATTACCTCTTTGCTATGGACCTCCTGGTGGAATCTGGCCTCACCCAAATTACATAAATTGGCTGATGTATTCCGCAGTGAGGTCAACCTGCCCGAGCCTCCTCCTCGAGCAGAGATCCCAAGTGCAGGAAGGGATCAATACATCACATCACAAACCTGCATTGTAACAAAAAAGTCTTGTACCAACTATCATACTGTGTGATTTGTCTCTCCCAAGTATTTGTATATTAAATGATCAATAGGCAGGATATGTATCTTACACATCTCTCATCAGAATTGAGTTCTGAAATGTTCTAAGAGAGTCCATAAAATTCATCTTTGTAATTTGATATAACATAAGTGTTAAATTGTAACGCAAAAGTGCATCATGTTGACTACATCATAGGATCCTTTATACTGCACTTGTCATAGCAGTGAGTACCAATCTCAGACAGCTTGTCAGGACAAAAATAAGTTTTATTGTAAATAGGAACAGATTCATTGATTTCAGCCTATGTTCTTTGGATGGTGTTGCACCATTATGTGAGGGTTAAGGCTGGTCTACAGAAATGAAGGGGGTGAGCTGAGCACTTTGCACCAAACTCTTTTTACCTGAGCCTTGTTCTGTGAACTAATCTCTTTTTTTTTCTTGTTTACATTCAATTGTAGGTTATGAATTGACACAGCTACCCAACAGTTGTTACTCTACCTCACTGATCAGTGGTCTGGTGCAAAGCAAGTGACACTTGAAAGCTTTCTTAATTTCATTTTTTTCTAGATAGCTCAAAGCCGATACAGTTTACAATTCATTCTCATTTTGTTATTATTGCCTCGTCTCCTAACACAATCACCAGTTTTATTTCTTACACAGTTCTGAGTTAAGGACAAAACAAGAGTGAATTCTGAGACTGTCATCTTCTTCAAGAGATGTTCCTCTCATGCTTTGCCAAGTGTAGATATTTAATAATCTGAATTTCTTAATAATCCACCATCGCCGTCAGCCCAAACAGTATCTTTAGGAAACAGCATAGGAAAAGTCTATTTCCCCATTTTCCATCTCCCATCACTATCATGCGTGATGTTGCTGCATGACATTTCCTTCCTCTCTATTTCTCCACAGGCAAAAAAGCAAGTATTCAGCAGTTCTGAGTCAAATCCTAACACCTGATATTTCTGATATGCAAACTGTTAGCTTTTTCTATTTGTGCAACAATGAGACCTTATCAGTTTTGCTGCTTTTCATTTTGACTATGAAATGCATCCACTATCACTCGTCACCTATGTCCCTGGCAGCTCCCTTAGGTTCAGATGGAAACCGGTATGCTGTTTGTCTTGTTCAAACTGCTGCTGATCCAAAACAAATCACAGCATTATAAAAAAGATCAAGAGCACGGGGACCGCCTTTGAATGCTGGCAGTTTTTAGTAGGCAGCTATATTACAACTTGGAAATAAGTTTAGAAACGTTTCTGTGGTGAAATGGTCTGCAGACGGCAAATGCCGCCTCCGAGATACCGACAGCAGAACAATAGGAGAGGTTATGCCTGGCCAAAATGCAGTTCTGAAAACGTAGGCAGCTGAAGTTTTAGTTGAGTATGTAATTTTCTGAGGATGTTTCAGAACATATGTCACACACGAAGGCACCCTTTGTACTGCAAAACAAAACATCGCCGTATGCCTTTTGTTTTACAAATTTGCTTTTTTACATTTCAGGTTTCCTTGTACAAGGAATCAGCTTTTCTTCATACAATAGATACACGTGAAGATTCATACATACTGAGGCAATACCACAAATATGATTCATCCTTCCGACTAACGTGTACATAGCAACTCTAATCTTATTTACAACCATGCAAAAATGAAGCTTTTTCCAGAGTATAAGCAGCTAGCTTCTCTGTGTCATGAATCTACTCCCCGTCCACATAAAATCCTCTTGTTTCTATTCTGCAGCTCAAGCACAAATGCAGTGTTTTTCACATAACCAGTTCTATTTTTAGCCTGAATTGTAGGAAGTCTGCAGCATTAATAAATGGAAGAGAAGTACAGAACTGCACTGCATGGTAATGTGCCAGTGCAAAAGCTAGCTTGGCCATTAGCCAATGAACTGTGGCTAGATGTTAGAGCAATGAAAGTAAAAACACCGCTTATAATGGAATGACTAATAAGCTGACAAACTTCCATGTATTTATTTCATACTTTCTGAATGCCAACCTTTTTAATACCAACATATTTTCTATTTTATTAGCAATATCTCTCAGCCTGAAACATATGTATATGCATACATGTATATGTACTTTATATATGCAATTGAGGTTTCCTTTATTCTACTTTCAAATAGAAAGGAACAATATACGAAGCAGATGATACTTTTCAGTGTGAAGTTTGACTTAGGAAAAAAGGACCATGGAAGGAGCTTTTCTTTATAAACTAATAAAGCAACTCCGCTAGACACTAAAGCCATTGTTTCATGGTTTTCTCTCCTGACTCTGCAGTTGCCTTGTTTGGTACCAAAATTATGAAAGAAAAAATCCTGCAGAGCCTTCACACAGAGGACAAAAGTTCACAGTTCTTACAGGGACACAGCCATCCGTAATCTCTCCACTCCTCACCCAATCTACAAAACTTGCCCCAGCACAGTTACACGGTGGACAGATGGATGTTTATATAAAAGACCTTGTGCCTCAATAAAATTCCATTTAAGGGTTATATAAACACAGCAATTACTGGAAAATTGAACTTTTTAATTAAACATATTCAAAGAAAGTAGGGATTAATGATTTTAAAGTAGAGAGCGTTTAATGCTTACAGTCATAGATCATCCACTAGTGAAGCTGTATGATCACAATCAGCCACCAATGTTTAAAGTATTGATACTGTCTGTTAACGCTTTAAAAACTATCTTTATAAGAATATGATTAGTAACACAACTAGCATATGTTATACCTAAAGCTTTGATTTAAAATCAGATTTTAGTAAACTTCACCCACAGCAATATTCTCAACAAAAATCAAGATATGTTTCAGATAGGACTGAACTTGGCTCAGTGAACTGCACATCAGGTTCATTCTGAATGTTTGTAGTAACGGTGAAGGATGAGGGTACGTTTCCTGATAACTGCCTCATAAAATGCAGAAAAACTGGCCATCTGATTCTCTGATTTATAGGTAAGAAGGAGAGTGTTAATTTGCACCTCATTGAAATACATGTCCAAAATTGTTCAGTGATTCTGAAATTGTGTCTGCACCAATCGGAGCCTGAGTTGTGTTTACCTTAAAAATGAAGCTCTACCTCTGCACTTCCCATGGATCAAATCCTATGCAGTGAGTACAGAAACCCACATAAAAAAGTCAAAGGGGAAAAAAAATCAACACTAGGTTTGTTTTCCTGTTAAAAATTCCATTCAGGCACAGCAAAATCGATACTGTTTCTCTGCCTATACACACCCTACTGGAGCTGTTCTGTCAGGGTCTGTACAAAAACAGGGATGGGATTTAAGGTGGGTGGATGTGGCAGGGAGGTGCAAGCTGGCATATGCTGCCATGTGTCCCAGAGTGTCTGCATCTTGTCACCCCGTGGGCCATCACACATGGGGCTGGCACTGCCTGGCAGCCCTGCTGACCCCTGGGCAGGGAAGGGAAGGCCAGCCTTAGGGAGAGGCACCCAGTGCCTGTCTGGGAGGGGAGCCAGCCACCCAGTGCTGGTGTCCACAGCTGGATGGGGACAAGCAGACCTCTTGCCAGCCCTTGCTGAGCTGGAAAGGTGGCAAAGCACTGCACAGACAGCTACTGCATGCTTAGAAAAATCAGATGTCCCGGCCTGCCTGGTAACTTAATAAATTAGATACTGGATTGTTCAATGGCCTTAGAGAACGCGGTGTTGTACCTCCACTTAGCCTCTTCTACATTAATTTTCTGTGATGTTCACTGACCAAGATCCACGCTCCCTCTTTCCAACACTTATGTAAAGAAGCAAGCTGCAAAGTAAATGGGAAGAATCCAGTGTCATTAACCCTCTCCCTATTTCTATTTCACTCTCCAGTCTTTCACACACCTGCCATGCTGCAGTTCCTGAGGTGCACCAGCACCTCGCAGGCAGCTGCCAGCTCTTGGTGCAGCCTATAGCAGGTCTGATCTGTGACTCATATGCCCGTGCTGAAATTCCAGGCTACTTGTAGAGGTGACATGGAAAAAGCAGAGAGCAGTAGCACACAACTATTCCACAGAAAGAAACCTTTCAGTGGCTGTCAAGTTACTTAATCCACAGCCTACATAGATGAATAACTGAGCTGCCAGCTAAAAAGGAAATGTGTTTTCTGGGAAGTTTTCAGATTCATCAGTTCATTTGGAGTTCTCTGTAGTAGTAATATTGGGAAAGGTCTTCAGTGTGTGTGTCAGTGCTACCAACTGCACTGCAGCACTGCTCTCAGTGCTGACATCAGTGCCTCTAAGCCGCACTCACCACTACAGCAGCCCTAGCACGAAGGCTCCTGGACACCAACGAGGCAGAAGAATCTTGCAGAAATTAACTCAACCAGTTCAAGTTTGTGTCAAAGCTATCCAACAGATTACTTCTGTATCGGTATGCTTCCTGCCATATGAGGTATCACCTGCCACTTCCACTCCTGCATGAGGTTAGCTACCACCAAAATCAGTCCTAAGTGCACAACAAATGCTCTGCTCATTTGAGAAAAATGTGATTTTGCTCACATCTGATCCAGGCTAGGTTTATACTGCCTGGTGATGGAATGAGGCCATTACTGATGGGAATGGACATGCAACCCTATAGTGGGTGCATCTACCCCTCAGGTGAGGCCCATATACCTGCCCTCAGGGTGCATGACAGAGCACTGCTAAGGGCATAGAGCCATAGTGATTGGGAAGTCTTGTTTGTTTTCTGTGGTGAAGAGGAGCTTGACTAATTGGGCAGGCCTACATTTCTGGGTTGGAAAGACAAAATTTGACTGTGTGCAAACACCACTATCCATACATAGGCACACAGGCAGTGTGCAGTGTTGCTGGAACCATTGGGGGCAGTGCAGCTGCAATTTCCAGAGCAGTCACAACATCCCTGGAAACTGACTACAATAATAATTATGATTTGGCTTTTAATAATTTATTTATAGAAACATTTACCATCTATATCTTCTCATGTGAGCAAGGCAATGTGAATTTTACTTCTAGCGCATGGCTTGGGTAATTTTGCCTATGCTAACATATCAATTTTCTTCAGGCAGTTCAATGCTTTTAGAGAGCAAGGGCAGATTTTGAACTTTTCTGCTAGTGTGATCACAGTAATGTATCCTCTATCTTCAAAACAACTTTTTAATGTGTTTCAGCCAGGATTGAAAATATCACACAAGTCTCAGAACAATCGTCAAATTCTCATTATCACCGCTAGTGTTAGGAGAAATCAGTGTTATGAGGAAGGAGTTACTGGGACCTTAAGATTCCTGTGGTGTTCATGTTGTTTTTTTTTTGGGGGGGAAATAACCTTCTGGTAGAGAATGTGGCATCCAGAAAGGCCTTCCAAAGGTTTCCCAAACTACTCCGTGTCCCATCTATATAATAAGGAAACGGATAATTCCATAATTCAAAATGCGTACTGTGAGGATACTTTTTGTTCTTGCCAGACTCCAGTTATGTCCCTGCAAAATGGAAACCACTGGGCTCAGCTTGGCGGTAATTCAGTAACATGTAATAGCCTATGATATACACAAAACCAGACTTTATTCCCTGCTGATGCCTTAGGTCCTTTAACACTACCTAGCCATGAGTTAGTGATGCTTTTATTGGGAATTCTGAGGTGTTCCGATGCTATAAGTGCAAATGAAACTGTCTAAACAACTACTATTTTTGGCTGCATTTGTTTAAGGGACTCTTCTGATCTTGCTCCAAAATATTGCCCTAATTCAGCTCTAAAGGAAAGAGCACAGAATTTTTTTCTTCCTGCATCTAAATCAGAAAGTATATAACAATGGGCTGCTTTTGTAGATCTTATGTGTCAACTCACAGAGAAAGACATGTATCACCACGTTAAACTTCTCTGCAAATGTCTTTTGACTTCCACAGCCATTATCTTTGGCACAGATTGTTAACAGTAATCATTATCAATTAAATAAGTAACAATTTGATTAGATTTCTTATAGCTATTTATATTATGAGGGAAATGCTGTAACTCCAATATTTAAGCAGTCTTGATGAAAATAAATCAACGCATATTTTCAGTGGCCGAAATGGGTTGGTATATGCTAACATGCCATATGACATAGCAGAGATGTGCACCAACATTTCCCAGACTACTGGAATACCGGGATCTTTTTTCCCCTTATGTTACTGTTTCTATGTTTGACATCATATAAACCCAATATCATCTTTTGATTAACACTCATATTTCACAGTAGCGTCTGAAAAACCAAGTTTCTTAGCTTTTGATCTCATTGTACATGAAAACATCCTCAGTAACATTACTGATCCAAAGATCAGCTTAAAGGATCTAAATGCCCGTCACTCATTCTCATCGATGCAACACATTTTCAGTCCATCATCCAAACTATTGCGTATACTCACAGAGTCCAGAAATATTTGAAAAATCTTTACTTCCTTATCGGCGTATAATCGTTTCTGTACTTGAGCTTTCCAAAGTTAAACAGAAATTCCTATGTGAGTCTGAACAAGAATCCAGAATAGCTACTATTAAGTTCTACACCTTCCCACTTTTAAGAAAGAGGTAAATGAAAAAATCAAATCTCTGAGGTCAATGAAATGGCATCATTCTTCCTTACCTCTTCTGGCTGCAAGCTTGTAAGCACCCAGATTTTTGTTTTCATAGCTTTCTGAAACAATTTTCTTTTTCCAAATGTATTTTGACAGACAGTCCCATGTGTCTACTATCCTTTCCCCTTCTGATACTTGTTTCAGCAGATGGTGCAAATGAACTGGCATATACAGTATTTGCTTAATCCTAGGATCCTTTGAATTGCTGTTTGGAGACTAATGCAGCTACTTTATTACTGTGAATTGTCTGCAGTATGTCCTTGGATATGTTGTCTGATTTATCTTGTTCTTCTACAGTGGGTTCACTCTGGGAGCTGATGATGAAGAATTTTACAGCTTTGAGAATCAGCTCTGCTGAAAGGTGGAAACTCTTGCTAAGAAATTTCCTCAAGTCAAAGAGATGGACGAGTATTAAGTGAAGGCAAAGCCAGAGATTTCCAAATGTTAAAAATGTTTTGAGATTGAATGGGAAAAGTATGTGAGAATTATGCCATGAGTCCACTGATTGAGACATGAGGATCAATTGCTCTGCCGTTACAACTGACCAGCAAAGTAACAGGAGGATGCTTTTCAATGGCTCTTGTTTTTATGCTTATTCTTAGTACCATAGTCAATGAAAGAACTCTAGCCTTGGCTTTTGGGAAGTTTGCACCATGAAGTAAGTGAACATTTACAGAATGTAGAACATGAGAAATGCTAGCAGTATTTTTATATTCCCTAGTTATGCACTTGTTTCCCCAAGCTGGCTAAGTGGAGAAATGAGTTGAACTCTTGTAGAGAAGCAGAAGACTGCAAACATTTGTCCTCAGCTCTACAACCTATGACTGAACGGCTCATCAAATACTGAATAAACTACTTGGGAAAATCTTCTATCAAAGATTCTAATTCATGTTGACTGTCTCCCCTCCCTTTTCTCCCTCCAGAAACCAAGCCTAGAAGAAACCATGTGGAAGCTCGATGAAGGAACAGAGAGTTCAAAGGATGCTACACTCTAAGATTGCTCTCTTTTAGGTGACTGTCATCACCATGCTGATCCCTGTGCTGCAAAAGCTCAGATGCTCATGTGGTGGTACAGCAAAACAACCAAAGAAATTGGTCTGTCTGAAAAAAATATCAAAGGAATAGGCAGTATGAGGGCAGAAATGTGGCTGAAACTGGTGACGTGGGACAAATGCTGCTTAAGAAACTGATACAGACTGCCAAAGCATGAGCTGACTTCTGAGAAAAAGATGTAGCTTTTCTCTGAGCCAGAACAGTGTTGGCTTGTTAAAGGCAAGCTCTCTTTAGCTGTAATTAGGGCTGATTATCTTAGCTCCCCTGAAATGGTCACTCTAGAGCAGAGATAGACCTGTGGAGGCTCGTGGCTCTCAGGTCCAAACTCAGAGGAGCTCTTGGGGTCCACCCTGAGTTCAGAAGTACTGTGGCTGGACTGCACAGGGATTAATAACTAAGCTGATCTAACAGCTGGGGACCAAATCTGCTTGGCTGAAAGCCAGGGTAGATGACAACAGAGAAATTGCTTTTTATACTGCACTTAGATTTCTTTCTCTCTGTGTATGACTCTCCTGGTTCTCACAGTAGCCAAGTATGGTGAAGAGAAGAAGATGGTTTAGAAGATGCAGTTTCCTGATGGAATTCCTAAGAATGGTCATTTATTTGATAGGCAGAGCTGAAACAATTTTTCTTTGTAATGTGATAGAAGCTGTCCCCTGATCCTGGCAGAACAGCAGCACTGGGAATTTGCCTTTGTTCAGGGTTTGCTATTATAGCAGTGATTTGCTTTCGCATTTCCGTTTTCTTTTTTATACTGTATTTTTAAACAAATCTTTGCTTCAAAGCACTTTGTAGAAGTTTAGAAAATGCTTTTCCCCAAGTTACTGAGCAAACAGCAACAGAAAAAACATCAGCAGTGGTAAAATTTGTAGCTTCACATAAGCAGACCATGGATGTTCAGACATTTAAGATTCAAGAGACTGTGTCCAGTATTCCCTGAACCTTGGTACTCAAAAACCTCCCATTTGATGTGACCTGAAATTTAACATAATTCTGTTCCAATGCCAAGATGGGAAAAGGCCACCCCTGAGTACAAAAAAGGTTAAATATCAGGCTTTAATTTTTATAGTGAATGTTTGCAAGCCTCAGGTCCCTATTTCTTTAGTACTGGAAACACAAATGAAGACAGGTTGGTCATGGAAGGGGCACGGGCACAGCTGAGCTCTTTCCCAGTCCTTGGCCTTGACTGCACACACAACATGGCAGCCATGCTGTTTTGGGAGGACCACATTCTTTTGCCAATACTGTTGACACTGGTGAACAACCAGGTTTGCAACATCCTCTAAACATTTGGCAGAAGGAAGCCAAATCCTGCATCACATTAGCATATCCCCCCTTGTCACTGTCTTCTTGCCAAAATGTCATGTTGAAGGGGGAGTCCTGGAACCCTTCCTCATTTAGAAAAGGCAGTTGGAGGGAAGACCAAGTAACATTCTCTGCTGCTCAGAGAAGAAAAACCACACACAGAAACTTGGTTACAGTCTCTGGATAACTGAATCACTTAGCAGTCCAACAATGAAAAGAAGCGCCATTATTTTTTTCTTATTATTGACTATAAAATTGCCCAAGGTCTCCAATAAGCAAAATGAAAGCTCAAAATACCAACTTTGAAACAAAAGTTATAATTGGATCAAATCAACAATAACTCATTTCCATGGTGTTCCACCTGCCCTCATTAGGTTATACAGAACAAATACCAGAGAGATAACATTCAGGAAAAAGGTGTTCTTCTGATAAGGACAATAGCTTTGTAGAAGTTCCTCTGGGGGGAAATAAATAGTCTTCCTTCCCTCCTTTTAAAAACAAACCAGCTGATCTTTTACTAGATTTGTGCAAAGTTTCACACAACTGCTGTTACACTTCATTTGTATCTCTCCAAAATAACGTCATAAGGTCCCAAGATTACTATCTCACAGTGATGTCCAGATAAGACTTGCGGCTTGCATTACAAATATCCTTTTCCTAGTTGATAGCACTGCAAACTCCTGCTTGGAGTTTGAAAGTCAAGCTGTGTTCTCTGTCTGATATATCACCACAATAAAGCACTGCTCTCAGCACTTAACAATCCTGTAGTAAAGCACAACTCAGGAAGGAGGAAACCTGCTAAACTTCACAAGCTGCACGACTTTGCTGAACTAACAAAAGAAATCAGAGTAAATTCTTACTTTATTCAGATATGCATGTAAGAACCAGAGGTACTGAAGGAGTTGGCATATTTTCAGACTGCAGATTTGTTTTGTGGATTCACATATACATTTCCAAGAGTTGGGGTTCCCTGTGGCATTCAGGCACAGCCCTCCTATCTTGGAGCACATGTAATGCACCAGTTGGGTGCTTTGGAGCTTGGCCATTACACGACTGCCACCAGTTGAGGCTGCTGGTCCCCTCCAGAGGGACAAGTAAAGGTACTTCTCTCACCACTAGCAGTGTATATGGTTTGAGAGTAAAAAGAGACTGCCGTTTCTAGAGCTGATGTTATTACAGCTGAGAACCCAGCTTGCAGGAGAACAGTAGCATTTTCCTACATACAGAAATAACAGACACATACATGTTTTTCTTAATACAGAAGTCAGGAATGAAACAGTGGTTAAGGTATGAGGCAAAAAATTAGGAGATGTGATCTTTAAGCTCATACCTGGTCTGTAATGTTGGCTGTACCATTAAATGAAACATCAAAAAGAAAGAAAAGGAAAAATAAGATCCAAAAGCATGTTTAAGCCCTCAACTCCAAGAATGCGATAGGTTCATAGGTTCATAAGGTTGGAAAGGACCTACAAGATCATCTAGTCCAACCATCCTCCTATCACTATCCCTACCCAACTACTAAATCAAATCCCTTAGCACCTCATCTAAACGCTTCTTGAACAGCACTAGGGATGGTGCCTCAACCTTTTGAGGCACCTGCATTTCACCTACTGCAGATGAGGTGGGCCTAGCACATACTCAGCAACTGTACAAAATTCACAGGATAGGCACCCTCTTGAAGCTGCAGCAATCCTAATAAACTAAATGTGCCAGCAGGGCCAACAGGCAGGGAATGCCCCATATTCATGACGTTAAACCTCATGTGATAAGAGATGCTACCCACAAACAGCACTCCAGTGATGGGCTCTATGTTACATCAACTCCTGAACTGCTCTCCTGAATTATTTGAAAGTCAGCATGGGTAAAAAGCAGGTCAAGAACTGCTCTAAAGGAGTACAGACATTGCATTCAGGTGCCTAATAACATCCCTGGATGCTGTTTAATATATGAGGATGGAAATAACCTGAGGGTCTTGTATAAACAAATGGAATCTTAAGTCTGCCTAACAGATTTGGATGGCTTAAGTATGCAGAAATACAAGCTGAGCACAGGAAAGAGCAGCCACCAATACTTTTAATCCAACATGATACTCAATGGTTCTTCAATGAAAAAAAAGTGTTCTGGGTGCCAAGACTGGAAAAGAAGTCCTCATTCTTAGTCAGACTAGATCTGTTATCAGCTGAAACACATTGCCTCCTCTTCACACCCTCTTCTGGCTCTTATGCACTGTGTGCCTTCAAAGGGCTATTTTTTTGAACCTGGACATGTTTCCTCAGAACAGAGTTTGAACTTCCTCAGGTTAAGGAGGACATTGACTCAGACATCAAGATTTCTGGGCATGGGTTTTGTATGCTAGATGAAGCCAGGCATCATTGCTCACATCCAACACTGTGCTGCAAAAATAAACAAAAGAACATCTGCCCAATTCATAAGACTGTAGAATAATTTAGGTTGGAAGAAACCTTCAAGAACATCAAATCCACCTGATGAAGAGGTTTAATGGTATTTTTTTATATATTGGTATATTTTATCTATTTCTATATATTTTATCTATTATCTAATATTTTGTCTATTTATCTATTTTATGAGTATGGTACCCATACTCATAAAATGAAGTTGTATTTAAATCTTTATCTAGATGTTTTTCTCTTGCTTATGCCACCATTATTAAATCATGATCAAGTTAGTGAACTTTTGGAGCATGTTCCTTAAACAAAACAGAATAAAGTGTTTGAACCAAGACGGCACAGATTCCCCTGACATCCCAAGCCACGAACTCCTGTAGAAGACTGAAAGTTTTAACTGAAGGCTGCTTTGAATCCCCTCATTCTGATGGGTCTTTGGTGCTTCTGAGCATCTTACATCATATGTGCAACAGAGATGATAGCTCTTATAACAGTATTGTTAGAATAAAAAATATTTTTTTTTTAAAAGATGAGATACTGTGACAATGAGAGAGTGCACAGGCCTGGATTTTCTGAGGCTACAGAAAATATGAGAAGGCATGACACAATTTATAATATGAAACGGCTTTACTATTCTAAAACTTTTAGGCCTGTTTTCAATGATGTCATTGACATATATTTTAGTAAATGCACGTGGATGAACTTTTTTCCCCTCTACATAATTATTTCTATTTTATAATAGCTGCGACAGCCTACAGGCAGTGCATTTTCCTGTACTTCTTTGATGGCTGAAGTCATCTATTTTTTCTGATGCTACACAATTCTTTCAAGGTGTTTAATACTGATAACCAACCACATATGCACTCCCTGGGCTTTCCCATTGCTTCAGTAACACACTGTCTAAACTGGACAACTTATACAGTTGTGTTTTTTGTTGTTGTTGTTTGTTTTCTAGCTAAAACTGGGGAAAACACTGAATTTTCTATTCATGCAGGACTGTCTATGTGATAAGTAAAAAACAGTAAAGTCATCATAGAATAATTCTGTTGTTGTTTTTTTTTTTTGAGTGCCAAGTGAGAGGTTGAATTGTTGTTCATCACCAAAGGCATTTTCTACACAACTATGACTTCTATGATATTCTATAGATTCAGGAAGCCTTATTTATTAACACACAGATTGCTGAGTGTTACTAAATGCATGTTTCTGACAGCCCTTGCAGACATGAATAAAGTAGCTAATGAGAAGAAAAATTGCCCGTATTGCCTTATTCCCAAGGCACAAATCATCCTTAAGTTAAGACTGTGATGACAAATTGTGTTTTTGCCTTTGTATACATCACCTTCCATGATTACACATATTGATGAATAGCTTTTTGGAATGTATCCATATGAAGCCTTAAGAACTTGGTTCCAACCTTAGAAGACGGAAGATGAGTAAAGGCAAAATGCATTAATTGCTTTAGGAAAGTATATGTTTACATGCCGAAAAGAAAGGGGTCTAAGGAATGTTTTAAGCAGATCACCTCTTAAAAGCTTTGTTAAAGCAAGCTCTAAGAATGCTAAATGCATGTACTTTTCTTTTAAGTCTTTTAAGTCTTTTCTTCCCCTGTTTTGGCTTGATTTTCCCTAAAATCAACAATGATATTGTAGTTGATATCCTCTGAAGATCTTTCTCATCTAATTCTTGTCCAGAAAGAATCTGTGAAAGAACAAAACTTTGAACAATGAAATCAAACACTGTAAGTTAAAAAATGTAAGCTCCCTTTAGGCTTGTTTAAGAATATAAATTAGGGGTAAAAGGTGGTGTGACACATCCATCTCAAGAAGCACTAAGCAGCCACAACATCCATTTAAATGGAGGAGCTATCAAGGACCAGTAACTGCCTTCTTGGCAGGTGAAAAAAAGGCTGCTTTCTTCTCTAATTTCACTTAACGGAAATAGAAAGAAAAGAGCCTAAAGTATCACTCCAAACCAATCAGTGTTAAAAAAGTATTTTGTTTTATATTTTGACCCTTCCTATGATCTCTCTGGTTTTCCATCCTCTTGAAGGAAACGGTCATTAGCAGCATTTGGTGCAAGAAACGTGGGAGGAGAGCATAAGCAGAGAACTGAGAGCATCTTCACAGACAGCATCGTTCTGCCTGCCCTGGGGGGCTACAGTTCACTGGCGCATGTGGGTAGGCTTTGTTTCTGCTACTTTTCCTCTTGCTTCATGTTTCTAGCCTCTGCTGCAGTAGTCACTTAAAAAAGGAAAAACTGAAAAGCTCGTGAGGCTTTTGTGTTTTGTGGTTGTTTTTGTTTTTGTGGTCTAAAAGAGAGGCAGCTTTTTCCCTCTGGGTTTGGACTCAGAGGAGCCTTGAGCAGTGCATTGTTTCTTGCCATCATCTCAGCAGAATGGGGCTGACTTGCAGCAGCTTGGAGCAAGCCTTGGAGGTTAGACAAGGGCAGCGTCTGCAAGTCCTTTGCTGCTGTGAAGTCCACAAAATTATTGTATGCTGTCATGTAACTGGAAGTAGGGGTTTTCCTTACCATCTATTATAGCAACAGGAAGATATTCTAGGCTGCAAAGTGGTCCACAGTAGGAATCAAAATATTAACATAAGATTACAGGAACCAAGCTACTGTGACACTGACCCAGGAAGAATTTGAAGCAGCTGACAAATAAAGAGACCAGATGGTCTTCAGGATACTATTAGCCATCAAGAAGGTACGCAGAAGAAACAGTAAATGGTATGAATATGATTTCGGTGATAACATTAACTCCAATAATATATATTTTTGTTCTGAGTGATTTTTTGTTCTCCTTATACTATTACCTAATAATAATGATGAGCTGTATTTGATGTTTCACGTATTTCATGTTTCTTATTGTAATTATTTTCATAACATTAATTCATTTTTAAAATTACATTGTTCATGATATTCTCTTCTTTGAGTGGCTTAAAATTTCTCCTCACACACTAGAAAAGAAAAACAGGAAGGCATCTAAGAATACACTGGAATACCACCAGGATATGGAGAGGTATAAAAGAAAGATACTTGTTATTAAAATAGACTATGATATTTTACATGACACCATAGCTCTAAGTACATCTTGGCAGAAGCTAAAAAATGGGAAGCTCTGCTTTAGTGTTTACAGGATTTAAACTTTACTTCCTTTATTTGCATATCACAATCAGAAGACATTTTATAATTTCATTAGTTCACTTGGGAAGTCTCTAGACCTTTGCTTTCCTCTGGATCTGGGATCTATACTGTGGAAGACAGAATAATAGTACTTGTATTAAGGCTGGTGCCATGAAGCATGAGAGCAGATCTGCTCCAGAGAGTGCAGTGATCTCTGCTTAATTGCCAACACCATTTTCTTTAGACAGTGCTTGAGTTTTCCTTGGAGCTTTTGCTCCAGATCTGGCTGAGTCCAATCCTACCTTATAAATGAGATGCTATGCAATCAGGCTAGGGAATATGGCTGGAGGCTTTTTTTGTGTGTGCTTCATACTTACTTTATGTAAAATCGTCTTATCTTGTATAGAAATGGTGCACAGTCTTTTAATTAAACTAGCTCTAAGTTTTGCCTGAATGATTAATAAAATGAGAAAATTCTCTCTCTTGGTATGAAAGCACTGTTCTTTTGTATTCCTTCATTCTTTCATATTCCTAAACCTTTTCTTCAAGTCAGATCCCTAAGTTGATATTTGTTCCTTGGGGCTCACCTAAGAACTATAATCTGTGGCTAAATCAAGTTAATTTTCTTTTGTCACAAAACTCCAAAACAAAACAACAACAAAAATGCAATAAAAATAACCATTTGTTGTTGTTGTTCATGCAGCATGGCATTTTCATGGCTAAAATTGCCCAAGGGAATGGAGAAATTAATTTTGATAAATTGGATTTTATGGGTATAAAAGACCTCTGAATAAATGAAAAACTATGAGATGACATTTGGATCAAAGGACAGATACCCACTGAATTCAGTGGATGTTAAGACTGGTTCTTTGATTAACAAACTGCCTTATTATGAAGAAGTGGTGAGGTAGAAACACTGATGGGAAAAGGTAAGAAGGCAGAGGATTAAAGAAGCCATTTGGGACAGAGGAATATTCAGTATAGCACAGCTTTCTAGCTGTGCAGAACACAATGCTAGAAGTGAGGCAAAACAGATGGAAACCTGTTCTGCCTGCGAGTTCACATGCCTCATGTATGCAGCAGTACAGACCTGGTTCAGTACTTCTGCTCATCGGCTCTGCCTGTCAATTACATCCTATGGTCTAACGTAGCTGAGGTAATTGCAAGATCCTGGGCTCCTGTTCATTCATTAGATACCCCTGCTGATATATCCATTAAATGAACAGAAGGTATGCTTACAAATCAAAAGCAATGCACAGACTTGCATGCTTCTGACCACCAGAGAAGCACTGATAATCATGGATGTGTACATACAGCACTGAAACAGTTTACCAAATTTTTCTAAAATGTGAGCACAAATTGAGGGTATTTTCAATTAGCACAATTAATTGGTAAATTACAGTATGATTCCCATGGTACTTAAAAAGACTGCATTCCACTTACATCTATACACACACACGCGCACAACCCTTCAGAGGCAACAAACCTGGATATGAAGTCTAACTTCCAGACAGATGCCAGATGACACAAATCTCTACTCCCTTCTCTGCATGAGTAGCACTGAGAGAGCTACTGAGGATGATCACCACTTGGGTGAAAGGGCTGGATGAGTTTCTCCATCAGATCAATCTCCTGACCCGACTAACTATGCATCTCTGAGTGTCTGTGAAGTGCACAGGAAGGGACTGGAATTACAATTTAGCATTTTGTGAGTCAGTCTGTAAAAATCACAGAAATGCTGGACCACTGTTCATTTGTTATGCTTATATTTTACTTCTGAGAGTCAGTTGTTGCTTTTTTAGGGTTTCTTTTATGAATAAAAATATGGTGAGTTTATAGCAGAAAAAGAGGGAGGCTATGGAGACTCCAAATGACAGAATGTGGGGAGACATCATCCATACAAACAAGGATCAGGGTATCACACAAGAAAGGTAAGAGCTTTATGAGGACCATCCTAGAAATAGGATTAAATTCAAGAGCCCAAAGCAAACCTCCAGGTAAACATGGAAAAGTCAAATCTGATCTTGAGATGGGTCAAAGGGAACTGGCAATGAGTCACACAATCTAATAACCCATAGAGAAATTGACAGAGGAAGGGGAAGGGACAAGCTTAAAGTTAAGTTAACCACATGGAGAAAATTATTGAAAAGATCATCTAACATAGTTGCTTGTGATATCAGAATAAACCGACTGGTGAAGCAAACCTCTTGAAGACTAAAAGCATGGGGGAGACAAAGGATTCACTTTCCAGATAGAGAGCAGACCATAGTGCTACCACAAACTTTCTGAAATTAATACTGCAGTGCCTAAGACAACTGCTTCCAAGAACAAAGATGTGAACCCCAGGCTTTGCATTAAAGCCTATTTCCTGGTCTCTACAACCACTCACCCATCCCCACATAACAATTTGCACCGAACACCCATGGATGTTCAATATTCAACAACTAATTAAAATTTCTGCTGTTTTCATTGCTTTGAACAAGAAGCTGATTTTGGTGTTTTCAGGTCTTCACACAAATCGTACCTCTGCAGCTCTCATTCCTAAACTTAATTAATAGTTATTATTATTTATGACTGCATTGCATACTAGTCCTGGTTTTAATTTGGTCTTCTAAAAACAGAGCCTGCAGCTGTGTTCTTGGAGTTTTTTCCCCCTCATCTTTTTTCCTTTCTGAAATAACATTATTAGTTCAAATCTTGTTGCTTGTTTTTATAGGGCTGACAATTTGTCTTTTTCTCTCCCTTTTACCCTTCTAACATTTTATTTTTAAAATGCTCCAACCTAACTTCATTCTGATTTCTCACTCATGGATGCTCCAAGGACTCACATCACTGACTATCATCCTTCCATTCTCATTACTGCAGAGCTTAATTTAATTTCAAAGGTCATATGGTCTATATATCCAGTGGGCACGGTAGCTAGCTTGTGTTCATACACAATACATCTTTCTGAACTGAAACTCATGAGCCTGTTAGTGCCCTTTGTATGAAGATTGGCCACTACCATCTCCAGAATATTGGCAGAATTTGCTGTTTCTGCTTAATTCTGATATCTTCTCTAATCGCTTATGCTCAGCTCCCATTCTCTGTTTTTTACTTACATCCAGAATTTCTGCTATCCACAGACACTAAAACCTGTTTCTGAGCCACAGGAAGCTGAGTTAGTCACTACTGCACTGGCTCATTGCTTTCTGGGCCAAAGCCTGGCTTAAAATTCTTATCTGATCTTTTTAAAAGCCATTGGATTTGCTACATCTTACTTTGCTTCTGATGTGTCACAACTTTCTCATCTATGAAACACTTCATTTGTTTCAATAAAATGTTTAGGGATCAACGGATGAATGGCACAACAGTCCTACTGTCACCAACATGAGTATTACTTTATCACCCACGTCCCAACTCTGCTACTTCGGATTCCATCTTCTCTTCACAACATTTCTAAGTTGCTGCTCCATTCTCCACTCATCCCCCTTCCTGTATCTTCCCCATCCTTACTCCCTTGTCTCACTCACTCCATCCTGGTCACTTATTTTCTAAAACAATCTGCTTTTCTCTGCTCTCTTCTGCTTATGATAGAATGATTTGCTTTATAAATGTTCTGTGATGTCATTTACTAAAAATAAACAAAAAGCTAACATTTGATTGTATGAGCTGTTGCAAAGAACTCATTTCTTCTCATTTGTTATTCTAAAAGTAACATACAACACTGTCTTAAAAATATTAAATGCATGAAATGGAGGAAAAGAAGCCACTGTGATCATTACTGAAATAAACACAAGAAATTACATTACCAGAGAATCTTGGCAGGATCTGTTAATTATAGTTGGCACAGACAGAAAATGGATAGTCAGTGAGAGAAATCTGAATCCTTATGTGATACCCTTCTGATTTTGACCATGTTTTCCCAGGGAGATCTGCCCCAAGCTCAGTTGTCTTCGATTGAAAAATTATACCATTTGTAGGAATAAATTCTACAAAATGTTGTGCCTCTGGTTCTGAGGATTCCTTAAAATTTTGACAGCTTTCACTAGGAAAATCCCCAGAATGATTAAATGATCCCAAACCTTTCCTTTGAGTGCTTGTGAATCCTTAGCAGAACTTGTTACTCCTTTCCATCAGGGTACATCTCGCTACACGATCAGACGTTCTGCTTCTCTAACACCTCACACTGTGCACAGAACAAAGTCATTGCAGTTGCTACGTGCAGGGTTTCATGCTTATCTGCTGAAACCACCAAAATGTGGCAGAAGAACAAAGTGGTAAGCAGCAGAACAAGAAAGCATGAGCTTAGGTTTTAGAGTAACTAAATGCTGCTCTAACAAAATTCCCCAGCTACCCAGCCCTACTGTGGCACTAAATCATGGGAAAAGCACTCAATGTGTTCTCAGAAACTCTCATCTGTTCCCCTTTTGACTACATAGCTAGCCTGAGACAGCAGACTGATCAATGCCAACAGTTTTGTTACAGCAGGTGCCCTGCAAAGTCAGGCCCTTGCTCTTTCTGAATAGCTACCTCCAGTTAGCTGATCCCGAGTGACCTCAACATCATATGTGCAAGCAGGAGTGACAGTGCCCTCCCATGAGTTGGAGCTACACAGTCATTAACATCTGCAGAGGAGATGCTACAATGATACTGCAAAAAAAGTCCATAAGGAATCTTTTCAGTACTTAAAAGGGGCTTTTAAAAAAAGAAAAAAGAAAGAAAAAGATTTTATACACAGGTAGACAGAGATAGGAAAAAGAGGTTTAAATTAAAGGAGAGGAGATTTAGATTAGATGGTAGGAGGAAATTCTCAGGGAGTGGTGAGGCACTGGCACAGGCTGCCCAGAGAAGCAGTGGATGCCCCATTCCTGGAGGTGTCCAAGGCCAGGTTGGATGGGGCCCTGGGCAGCCTGTGCTGGTGAGGGGCAGACCTGTCCACTGCGGGGGGTTGGGAATGGGATGGGCTTTAAGGTCCTTTCTAACCTAAACCATTCTATGATTCCATGAAATGAGTAGCACTGGAGTGCTTGGTACAGAATGGGTGCTAGCATTCCTGTGCTCTGCGTGAGCCAGGGGCTCTGAGGAAACCACCACATGTGATGCTGCAGTCAAAAGATGGCAACATCACATTACTCACACAGGGAAATGGATTAGTGCTGCATGGGCAATGATAAATACAGCATTTCTTTACCCAGAGCACCTGACTTTGCATCCTTAACAATGCTTGCGCATAATCTTTCTCCCTCTTCACTGAAAATACACAACCTACAGTAAAGTACTGACCAGGTAGCTGCCACAAACCATTATGTATTAGGAGGAAACTAGTGCTCAAATGATCTGGGTTCATTTCTTCTCCATGCGTGAAACCATATTTAGAAAAACAAGTTTCCCTGCACATTAAAACTGTTGCATGCGTGCCTATTTTGGATATGCAAACAAAAATACTGCATGCATACTGAATATAGTTACGAATGGATTGATGGCAGTGTGAGTGTTGCCTTTAGAAAATCGTGTCCCATTAAATAATTCACGTTATCCTCCTAGCAGAAGAAATCTGACTGTCTAGTGAGAAACTAAATTAGTGAAAAGGGGGATTCAGAAAATATTGTCTGATGTTGCAACAGTAACGCTTCATTATTGTTTGTATGGAAAACAAATGGGATAATTTGTAGCTCTGATAGGCCCCAGTAATGCACCATACAGGATGAAGGGGAAGTGCTGCACCAGCTCTGCCTTTGCAGAGGAGGGAGGCAGGCTGGGCTCCACTAACTCAAACAAAGTGGTTGGCTGGAGCAGGCCCTCAGCATGGGGAAGGTGCTGGATCTACAGCCCAGGAGCAGCTCTAAGAAATCTCTCCAACTCACCCAATACCAGAAAGGGGAGACAAATTTTGGAAACCTGTTGGGCAAGATACAGCTGTATTTCAAGGCTCAGGCCAGTTAGTCCTGCCTAACTGGCATTAGAGGCTGGCATTTCTATCATGTGAGAAATTTTGAGAGAATAAATCATCTTATAGAAGGCAGCATGAATCCTCTGAGCTCCGAACTGTGAATAGTGCTGCTGGCATACATCTGCTGTTTAGAGTACGTTCAAATCTGTTACACACTGAGGCACTAAATAAAATAGCAGAGCAACTAGAAAACCACAGAGACAAAACAAAAAACAAAAACAAATGAAGGTAGTGCGTGTGAACTAGTTGATTGTAGCTTGGTGAAAACTGGTCTTCTGCTTGTTTTCTCCATCTTTCAACTCTGTACAGGATCCCTGTTTTTTCCTGGAGCTGTACCAACTGAGACTAGGATACAGGTCTTGGACTTATTATCTGATGGTTTGTAATATCTTGTAATACTTGATGACTTGATGAAAAATTACCTTTTAAAAAGCTTGATATTAATTTAAAATCTACAAGGTTTTGCTCATTATTTCTGAGACAGCCTGTTCAACTGCTATTCAGCAGTTACAGCAAAGTCTGCTGACCCCATTGATGAGGCAATCAATTATGCTGGAACAAAACAAACTAGTAACTGGAAGGAAAGGAAACCTATGTGTTTTTTTTGTTTTTTTTTTTTTTACAGTGCCAGAGAAAACAGAGAGCAAAAGCATTTGGCAAATGACACAGGACAAAATAATTCATTTCCAGGTTCTGGAATACATTCCAGAAAAAATACTTTAAATTTATATTAAATATGATTTAAAAAAATATCAATGTTCTTCCGTGTTGAACGCCTTTATTCTGAGTAAATGAAGACAAAACAGGGCACACATCCAAAGCTGTGGCTCCACAGGCATGTGGCACTCTGGAATGGAGGTTAACATGCCAGCAACTGCAATTATTCCAAATAGCAATGATTTAGCATTCTGTGATGTCTAGAGCGGAAAAAATACAGGCTATGCCTTCATATCACAACCATCTGAAATCCAGATTTAAATTCTGCCTTTAAAGAGACTGCAGTGTGGCTTGCTGCTGCGTGCACGCTGGAGAATAAAAATGATTAATTCTGCCCATCAGTGAAGTTTTTGCTTATGAGTATCGCAAGCCTTTGCTGTGTGCAGCGGAAAAAAAAAAAGAAAATCATTTTTATGCTTAGTGTGAAATCCTTATTCAGAAACATGTAACAGTGCTAATTACTAAATACTGGGAAGGCTGGATAAAATATCCTTTAATGTTGGCTTAAATAAAAGAGGGAACACCTTAAACCTCAGTGCATTTACCAGATACTTTTAGTTCATGGTTTTACAATCCTGAGTTGAGAAAGGATTTTCATTTTGAAATTAACAGAAGAAAGTGATTGGGAAAGAAGTAAATCAAATGGAAATATTTCATCTATTATGAGCTCGAGCTGAACATCTGAAAAAAAAAAAAATAGCAGAATGATCAATTCCTCCCTGCTAGAGAGATACAAAGATTGGCTTGTAAAAAAAGGAAAAAAAAAAAACCTTTTGGAATCACCACAGCAGGAGCCAGAGGAAGCTTTGCACCCAGAGACCTAATGTTGTCTGTTAAGGTAACTAAACTAGTAAGGAAGAAAAAAAAAAAAAGTAAGACTTCATCTTTTCATCCCCTTTCTCTTCAGTGCTCATCTCCTCAGTGCTTAGCTTGATCCCAGTTTTCTTTTCCTGAGGACTTTTTTTGCTCCCTCCCCGCTTTCTTCCTTTCCCTTTTTTTGATGCTGATGGGAGCAGCATGGGTGTATGTTGTGGCTGCATCCTGGCGGGGACCCTGACTTTCTTGTTCACATCATCATGAGTGGCAGTTGCAGAACATGCCACAAAGGACCTGGAAGGGATCAGGGACAGGGATGTGCTACAGATTTGGCATGGCCCTCTGAGCCTTGTGAAGAGCATGTGCTGACCCAGCCCAAGCGCTTGCAGGCGTGTCCAGCCACACTAAGGGAATCAAAGACCTTGAAAGTCAGGTGATGTCTTGTGGTGTAGGAAAACTCTGAAAGATGGAAACAGACTACTAAAGATAGCTGCCTGCTACCATTTGCCATAATGCAAAACATGGTGTGACTTACGAGTGAGCCCTGGGGACCATTTCTGGTGAACGGCTCCAGTACACCGAGCTGTAAGATCATAGAATCAGGACCTCTAGAGATCATTGAGTCCAACCCCCTGCCAAAGCAGCTCCCTAGCCTAGGTTGCACAGGTATCTCTATCTGCATGTGCAGTCAACTCTTCAAAGCCATAGCTGTCCAAGTTAGAGATAAGAGATGTTGGAAAGAATGCAATATATACAACATAGACATACTGTTCTTGACTTTGTAGGGGAAATTCTAATGCAGTGCCTTATTCCTCTGAGGTTTTATGACAAATTCTTCTTTCAGTTACAGCCAACCTGCCCTGTGTAACTCAGACTATAATTTGAACTGTAACTTTTAAGCTAACACCACATAACAACTACCAACAAAGGCTTATTATCCTGGAAGAGCAAGGAAAACTACAGCCTGTCTATAAGCCATAGACACATACAGTGAGAGAAATCTCATCACGTCTCCATCCTGACATTGCTCCTCCTTGGAGTCCAGAACACTGTGAGATAGGACTCCATCACAGGACAGATTTTACAAGGACCATAACCCTGAAAAAGCACAGCTAAAACACTACAATACAGGCTCTTGGCTCTACCTTAAGCTGAAGAGAAAAATTGCATCTTTGAGTGTGTTCTTGACATCTTCAAGAAGCATCTTGAATTATTACACAATTAGAAGGAATAAAACCAGATTTCTCGGACAAGTTAGCTTGGTGTATTATTGAGTTATCTGCCCCGTTTTAGCTATTAATGGCATGTTTAGGAATAAGAAAAATCTTAATTTTATCCTTGAAATATGAACTCTATGAACCCATATTTCAGTTTATGTATTGTAAGCCTACACCAGGGAATACTCTGAAAAATAAAAATAAACTTGAAAACTTTGAATGCACTTTAAGGGTCAAAAAGCAATGGGAACAAATGCATTATTTAATCATAAAAAACCACACTCAATTCAATGCAAGGCTGAGGAGGGAGCTCAGGCTCCCAGAAGCACGTGAAGCAAGAAGTGCTTTGAGGAACTGCTGCAGCCAGCACTGGAGATGAGCTTTTGCTCAGACATGGAGAAGTGGGGAGGTTGGAGAGGTGCAGAAGACAGGCAGTTGTTAATGAGAACAAGCTGCCATTTTCTCAGGAACAGTGAAACAGTTCTGCTTGCAAAAAATAAACCCTTTTATCAAACATGATACCATCAACAACAGGGCTATGCACACATTGCTTCAACTCCATGACAAACATATCCTTTTTAATGCTGAATTATTAGCAGCTGCACCTTTACTGCAGTCTCCTTCATTCTTGCTAATGAGTTAGGCTCATCTCTTACCTGTCTGACACAGGTTCTCCTCTCATTACCTTTACTTAAAGCTAACAGTACTTTTAAAAAATGCTCACAATAATTGTTGGCTATGGTATGCTTACCCTGAGGTAGTTGAGGGTAAAGTTTGTCAGACCCATTCGAGTGATGTTTTTGGACAGCTGCTCCAGCACCTGAGGGTCTTGTGCCTAAACAACAGAGAGAAAAAAAATCACTTTGCTTTTCATCTATTTGTTTTTCTTTATGTGCTTGGTGGAATGTGGGGAAGGTTCTCTGAAGAGAGATGCCATTTCTATTGATAATGAATTTATGCCATAAGCTACAGAGCTCTGTTTGCACAGGAAAATGCAAAACCTTAAATAATTGAACCAGAACGAGGAACTGTTTTCCAATACCTTCCTCCTGTCCATAACCATTCAAGTAATACACCTTGGAGGTCTGGTCATGTGTAGGGCACAGACAAGCAGAGCACCCCTCCCCCCAACCCCACAAAGAGCTTCCTGTAGGACCTCAAGCCTTTCATTTGTTGGCTGCAAAACAAGGAGAGTAAGCAGATAAAGGCAGAAGTAAAGAAGGTATTGCTTTCTTTTTGTGTATGAGAAATTGAAGCAGAGAACTCATCAAAGCACTTTCTAACAGACCTAATCATGTAAGAGGCAATAAGCACAGGCTGGAGAACCCTTCTGGTTTAGGTTATTTTACCACAGATGAAACTGGAAAAGCACGAGCACAGTCCTTCTCTGACCCAAGCCAGGAGCTTTACCTGTGAAAGCAGCTTCTTCATTAGGATGCAGTCAGTCTCATTACTGCAATTAATACCTGCTGGTTGTTAGCTAACCTGGTTTTAGTCTCTTTTAACTGAAACCTCTCTAAATACAAAATTGTGCCTACAGCCATCCTTATTTAATGGGATATTGTTGAATAGTTTAGAAGTTCGACCCCCTAAAAACAAAACAAAAACTAGAAAAAGAAAAGGATAGAAATGGAGGAGGATATTTCCAGCAGTATTTTCAAAACAAGTCTAGGCCACCTAAGTTATTTAAAACTCCTCCCTGAAGTATACATCTTTAACTTTAGATATCCAAGTAGATTGATGTCAAAATGAGGATGTATATTTGGGGCTGTATTCTTACCCCCTATAACACTATAGCCCTGTAATTAATTTTGCACATGGAGTGCTACTAATCTGAATGCTTCTGAAATGCTGAACTGAAAGTAGCAATAAAACTCTGTTCTTTGTTTTCCTCCCATTGATTTACTTCATTATATTTTTACTTTATCCTGTAGTATATATAAAGTTTTAATGTTCCACTGTGTGTGTTTTCATCTAATTAAAAAAAATATCTTGAAATATCAGAAAGAGAAGGTCTGGATTACAATTCTGAAGTATTTGAGTAACTATGTGATATTTATTTATTTTCTATCTTATGTAAGGGTAAAATTAGTTAGCTTAATTTAAAGACCAAGTGAAATTTCTATCTACAATGATGGAGATTCTCTGATGTTAGTCCAGCTGATATAAATATGAACAGATTTTCAGCCCAAACCATACAGATCACCTAATGGGAATAAAAACAAAACTGTGCTAAACCAAAATGAAACTACAGCAACAGTGGTAACAATAGAGCACTGAGATAGGAAGGAATGATGAAGTAACTCGTAAATGGATGCAGTTGCAGGCAAAAGAAAATATTTATAGTTAATTGCCTTGGGTGTGAAATTTGCTGGAGTTCTTCGTAAACCTAATTTCATCTCTTTGCATTAGATCAAGTGAAAAAAGGGTTACTTACATGCATGGCTAGAATGCTGCGTGGGACTAATTCTCTGTATTGTCTAATAGTAAAGTGCCATGTTTTTATTCTCATAAGATCATCAAAAGTAAACTCCAAGATAAGACGTCCTTCTGTGCAAACCTAGAATACATAAAAATGCATGACATAAATTCCCAGGAATTTTGCTTTCAATGGTACTGTATCATCGATCAAACAACATTCAAAAATATCAGAGCAGTATTCTATTGTTCACCTGTGCTGGACTAATTATTTTTCTTTCTCACAGTGGGAAAAAATAAATGTGGAAAAATGACTTCATTGGCCTTACTGCAGAGCAGATAGTACCTTATAATACTTAAGATTTTATAGCATTTCACAGAGTATTGTACTCACTAAATCTTACTTACTCCATCAATTCTCTCTCCCTCTTGGTTCACGACTGCTAATTAATGACCCAGCCTTGCAGTGGTGGTGACTGAAGTCTAAGTGCACACTTGATGCCAAGCTGCTGATCCCCCTGTTCCCAACTTTTCTTATGTTGATTTTGCCTCACAGTGGATGGGCACTTAAGTTTTCCTATTCATTTGGAGTACAGGGTGCCTTGAATGGCTGTGGTTGATGTTTATCCTTTTTGTTTGTTTTCATTCTTGTCTTTTCAAAGTGTTTTTGTCTTTTTATCTTATTTCTAATTTTCTTTCATTTCTTATCTACTTTTATTAAGTAGGTAATATCCTTAAGTAGATAATAGCCCTTTCAAGGAAAGACAGACTATGGTGGGACAGAAATGAAAAGCCAGAGGATGTGGTGGAGCTGCATCTATAGCAAGTGGTCCTGCAGCACTGTGAGAGCTCTCATCTATAGAAGAGATACATATGGGAGGCAGCAAGGGGGGTACTGCCTGGAAACGACACATAAAATAAATTACTGGAGACTTTTAAGCAACCATCCACAACTGTATTTGGAAAAAAAATGCTACAGTTGTGCTCTTTTTTAAAAGAAGTAGGTGCAAAATACATGCCTGCCTTAGGGTACCCTGGAAAACATAAATGAGGCCTGATCCAAAATTTAGCGACCTCTGTTCTTGATTTTTGTTTTTTTGTTTTTTGTTTTAATTGAATGCTTAGACTTACAACTCCTATTCCAAGCAGAAATTTCCATGTACAGGGTGCAGAGATACTGTGGAGATACAGTGTAATAACTTTTAAAAGAAAAGGTTCTTGCAACTTTAACTTTAATACAACTAGTATTCGATTGCACAATTAGCCATCCTAGATTTGGTCAAGGCCATTGGGCCTTTTTACAAAGCCCTAGCTCAGATCAGACTAGTTCCTGCTTTGGCAATGTGTGGCTTTTCTGGTTAGCAATTCACTTAATGTTATTGTGACATTTTCTCATGGTTGTTTCTTCAAAAATACGTAGGTAATTTTAACAGGCATATTATACAGATAAATTACTGGAGACCTATGAAGAAGCATCTTGCAACAGGTTCTCCTCTGCCCCTTTTAGCATACCCTACTGAATCCTTCAAATTCTTAATGTAAGTTATGTTGTCGTTTGACCCTGATCTTGGTTTTCATATCACTTCACAATAAGAAATCACCCAGAGATATACACGTGTGCACTTAAGGATTCCTACAAGAAGAAACGCATTCTGTTGTATTAATATTACTGTGCTGAGGCCAAAGTTCCTGATTACTGACTGGTTAAATGAAAATACTTCAGGTTTAAAATATTTTTTAATAATAATACCTGTGGCTTCTCAAATGTTTCTTCTGTGGCTCAAAAACCCACAGCTCTTAACAGACTTGTTTTATGCCACTAGTATTAACAAATTCTAATAGAAAAAACTGAAACACATACCTCATATCACAGTAGTAAAAATTTATACATCTTATAAAGGATGTGGAGCAGATTTCACGCACTGCTTTTAATCAGTAAAATTGGTGCATTTCTTATTTTAAATGGGCCTTTTTTTTTTTTAATTCTACCTTTTATACAGAATCCCAAAAATCAAAAGGGTCTCCAATTAAGAAAACATTTTCTGTTGTGCTGAATTCATGTTACCGTACTGTGAGCTCTGACATTTTGTTTCTGTGGTAACCAAAATCAGCTGATTAGTTGGCATGGCAACAGAAAAGATGTAATCCCAGCAGACACACTCTAATCAATGCCCCCAGCACAGATGGTCTCCGGAGGATCAACAAGAAAGAGGCTGGCAGGCATTCAGCATATCACGTGGTTGCTCTAGACTAGGCCAGGAAAAAAACTAAAAAAGAACATTTCTCAAAGTAACCAATAGCTTTTTAACCCCTTCGCTGCACTTACTAATTGTAGGAATTTCAACTGCCTGCACTTATGAGAAATAAATTCATTCCTGTTCCTTAATGCTCAGATTCTTGCAGTAGTGATACAATGCACCTTTTAAAAGTCTTCTCCCTTTTGTTAATGTCCATCTCTCAAACCTGACTCTCTGCTTTAAAAGAAATTTACTGCTTTTACAAACCTGGAATATGCCAGAGGGCCAAAATCATTGGGAGTGTTTGAGTGCTATGGTTATAAACAAGGTCAGTGGAGCACAGGAGAAGGCCTGTCCTACCAGTGGGTGCTCCTTGATCTTCGTGTGGGAGCAAATCTCACCTTTGTGATGCTATCAGGAAATATAAAAACCACGAACTGCAGAGAACTAGTTTGGCTATACATAAAGTTGGAGTGTCAGAAAACACTCAAAAACAGAGTATTGGAAATATTCATTATTCTTTCCTTTGCCTGGAGAAAAAACAAACAAACAAACAAAAAACATCTGCCCAGGCAAAAAACAGGGTTGTTACAGCTTTGGCCTCTTTTTTTTTTGCCACTCTAACTCATGCCATTGGATTGTATTTATTTTTCTCAGTATTTATTTATACCTTGATAAAATCTGTTCCTGAGTGTGTGCCTTACTTAATGTGGACAACAGCCTTTTAAAGACAAGCTGAACTATTTGTATCCTCACTGGTAGACATGTCTTAGCCATATCTGTTTGAAAAACCAATGGAAGTGCTGTGTTATATATCCATCCAATATTGCAGTATGCAGTGAGGATCTAACTGGGAAAATGTCGAAATGAATAAAATGCAGCTGTGGATTCCTGATTCAATATGTGATGAGAACTGTTCCAGCCCATTATATTAGATGCTAGTGAATTTGTAGCTTACATGTTGTTTGTGAAATTGAAATAGCTGTTAACAAGAATAGTTTGTGTATATTTTTGCACTAAAAAAGCTTCACTGGGTCTAATTCTGACATGATCTGAGGAGCTATTCAGTCAACTGGAGTGCTGCTTATGGGAGTTTTGTTCTTCCAGCAATGCTGTGGGAGTTAAAAAAAAGTCTACCTTTGGGTTCAAGATCCATGACCTCACTAGCTCTGCTAGAAGTTCCAAATGCACAACTGAGACAGCATTTGGCTCTAACTTATTTCTGAGAGCAACATATTCTTTATTCCTTTCTTCCATTACATGCTGTCTTCTATTTCAACAGTATTACTTATACAGCCAGTTTAAAATACGGTCATTACAAAAAAACAAAACAACAACAACAACAACAAAAAAAAAACCATGCAATCTTTAAAGGCAGCCAAACAAAGAAGCAGCTGCTCTACACCTCTCCACATTTTCTACACAGTCATGGACAACTCCTTCTGAGCTCTGAGGTGCTGAAGAGGTACCACCCAGGAATATCTCCATGTTTGTCTCTGTCTGTGTAAGTCACAGAGGGCTGGAGTAGAACAGATGGAACAAATATACCATAAAATGCACACCTCCCAGCTCACCAGCTCTCTGCACATGGGTGGCTTCTTCTCCCTATCCTTTAAGCCCCATACCATGAGGAATAAAATTGTCAGGAAAGACACTATCAAGACACACATGCTAAAAACGTGCCATGCAGCCCCTGAGCATGATGTTATCAACATAAGTGCCTTGTTAGATTCAAAACCCTCCCCAGTTCTGCGAGTTAAGGGTAATATGGATGGATTATCTCCTCCTGATGCACCTTCTCTTTTGTGCTTCTTTCGACATGAAAGTTGACGTTCATAGGAATGAACAGGTACCAGATGCAAAAGAAACATTTTCTGTTAAATTATTCCATTTTCAAAATCAGCTTATTGGTCTTTAAGATAGAATTTTTGTTTTGACTTGGACTTCACATCTTTTTGGTACTTCTTTTATAAATATACAGCGCTTACTTTAATTACAGAATTGAAGTAGCCAATATGTGAAGACCACACACTATCAGTTGCCAATATTGAATATGTACTAACTGCCTGATGCAGGATGTTCTTAAATCAGTCGAGTCCTTCAGCTGAGTTCCCTGCCCTTTGGACCAGCATTTTACTGTATTAATCACCTTTTTCCTAGGGATTTAAAATCCGTAGACTGGGTATCAAGTGTAAAGTGAGCCACCCAAAATGGTAGGTACCAGCAATCTAAAATCTCACTGTTGCTTTAAAATTGAGCTAAGAGAAAAGACGACGGGCAGGTTGCATTTAATTCATGTACATCTGATAGTTCCAGAAACCTGGCATTATATGCTTCTGTTGCAATCTTTCTGGGAGGATTGCAGAAGATGCCCACAGAATTTTCCAGTCATGTAATGAAAACAGAAAATAATAATTAAAGGGATTCAAGGGTTTTCAGTAATAGAAATAATCTCAGTCTACCAGAAAAATGCAACAGCCAATATTTTCTGCTCTCAGACACACTGAAAAAAAAAAAACAAAAACCAAAAAAATCCAACAACAAAATGAAAACAAAAAAACAAACGACGTGTTTATTTTGAGTCTTCCCTGTTACCTTGGTAAACATGGGTTTTCCATGCTGAGTGACCATGGTGCATTGATCACAATCCACTGTGATGGATGAGTTGTGGTATGACTCTTTTGAGTGCTTGAGAATGTAATACAGGTCTGTTACACCTCCTTCAAAGACAGTGCTAAAATAACGAGGAATGAGGGTCCTTCCAATTGCTGTGAGGAAAATACAAAGCAGAATTCAGCAAATGCTCTAGGTTACAAAATCTTCAACCATTTGCTAACAGAACATGAATAAATTTAAGTTCAATGAAATAAAACTTTCATTTAAGTAATATAATACATGTTTTCTGTCTGCTGTAGAAATGGAGTTGTGCCTGCTCCCACTGAAATCAATGAAAACAGCTTATTCTGATATTCAGAGAGAGCGAGCTCATCTTATTTAATCTTCTTACACTGATGGTGAGTTAGAGTCACTTTTGAAACCATCTGCAAGTTTTTTGTCCCAAAGTAATTATCATACAGAGAGCCACATGCTGTCAATTATGACTGAAAATTGGATATTACTCATAAATGTATAAATACAAGTGCTGAGCACTTACGGAAATACATTCATATACCCAAAAGGCAAAATGCATTAATATAGAGGAGCTGTGGACACAAATATGTTTATGTGCACATGTGTATGTATATCCAGCCACACGCATACACATAAACTGTCGACTGAATAGGGCAGCTACTGCTATCAGTCTGGAGTGTGAAGACCAGAGAATGCAATACAGTATATGCTATACAACACATGACTGCCAACAGAGAGTCTACATGTAACCTCTCTTAAAACTGAGTGTATTTGTGCCACAGGCTAGAAGGTCTGAGCAGACACCTGTGGTAGCTTATATCCACCTCTTAAGCACAGGAGTATGGACTCCAAGTACTGCGTTCTCTAAGCAAGTAATAATAATAGCGAGCTAGGCATGCATTTCAGATGCACAAACTAGCAGAAAAACTGGTATCAAAGGCAATTATCTCATACACAACTGATGTTTTCCACCTCCTTTTTTATGGATAAATTTGGACGCAACCACAAACTTGTGTGACAGAACAGTTTATAATAGACCAATACTTCCATACTGAATGAGTCACTGCTTTGCATGTATTAATCAATCCACAGTAATTCTGAGTGGTGGATACATGAAAATTACATCCATCTTCAGAGGGAAAAAATTGAGAGATCTAAACTAAATGTTCTGGAACAATGAGAAAGAAAAGTCACCATCAACAGACAAAATTGGAGTTGATTAGTTCCTAACTCATATTTATCTACCAGGACTATGTGGTGACTCATGCCTCTCTTATTTGCTGTATACTTTTCAGAGCAATTTCTAAAAAACTTATTTTCATAGGAATTTTGCCAGCATACAAACAAGGGCACTTGACCCTAAAAATGTATTTGCAAGTGGGTGTTGTAAATTAAAAACTACAGTGTTTTCACAGAAGTGGTTCTGTTAAAGCTGCTTCTGCTCTGTGCATTACAATGTGGAATACTGCATGTGCAGTTATAATGCACATTATATAAGGAAAACATACAAATATAGAAAATAAGGACTTAAAAGCTTTTACATATTAAATATTAACATAATTTTGAGTTTTAAAATATACTGTGCTTTCTGGATGTGGCTGACAGTTCAATGAATACTTTGAACAACTGTTCTACTACTCAAGCTCCTAAAAAACCCACCCACTTGCCATGCATATATTAATTTTCTACAGTCTTTTAATTCAATTTGGAGAAAATGAAGTCCAGTGTATCAGCATAAGACTCAAGAGTTAACTCAAATTTTTCCATGTTGGTATGGTATATAGTGAAACTTGAAACTTTCCCATCATGTTAATTTTTTGCTCCCCTAAGGCTAATTAGTGCAAATTAAATTTCCTGCTAATCATCCTAGGCAGCAAATGTGTGATATGAAAATCCAGCATTCCTACTGATTGTGATAAACCTCTTCACGTGACTTAGGCACTACATAAATATCTCGAAACTTCTTTAACTGCATTTATAGACCATTCCCAAAGTAGCATGGTCATATGGCGCTGGTTTCAGCCTTATAACTGCAGCTACAATGCATTCAAGAAGGCTAGAAATACATTAAATATCTTATTTTCTTTCCTAGTAAGCATTGTCTGTGCTTGCCACTGGGATCTGCTACTGCAAATAACAAAGTGAGGAGCCAAAAGGATGAGGAGGAACAGAGTTGCATGCAGCAATTTGCCTCATTTTCAACTACAGGTGCCCATGCACACCCTATCTGTCTGTAAAATGTAAAACTGCTCATGTGAGTGTCTAGCATACACTAGCATAAACCTCCAGGAGAAACACTCATGAAACCTACTAGCAAGCGGGCTGGTCCTTGGCTCTCTGAGCTGCTTTTGCTACAGGAGGCTGAAGCAGGTTCAAGGCTTGGGCTCCCTTCCTGAAGCACTTCATGGCTTAACAAGTTAACTTATTTTCTAGTATAAATGTGACTCTGTACAGTGGTAAAAAAAGCTTATTTGTGCAGGAGATGTTTCCAAGAACAACAAAGAGATGTGAAAAAAGCCCTTATAATCACAGATTTTCTGTTTTAGGTGCAAAAGGCTTGCCTTGTTTTTTTCTCCTCCAGAACATAACTGTGTATGTGAACATACAAGCACCTTCAGCTCTGCTCCCTATTCATTGCCGTGTTCTTCTCACTGACATTCAACTCTCCCATAATCAGCTCCCCTCTTTCCCTTCCACCTTCCAGTTAATATTTTTCTCCACTTTCATACTTCAGTGCTGTTAGATTTCTTTTCTGGTTTAGTCTCTCTCTCTCTCTTTTTTGCCTTCTCTTCCCTCTTTCCTCTATGCTTCTAATGCTTCATTGGAGTGAGAGTTTTCTTCCTGGATTTTCCACTGACAATGCCATGGTCAAGCTGCTTCCTTCTCAGGGTCACCTGGACCCCAGTGCATCTGTTGGGAGCACCAGAGAAGGAATAGCTTCCTGCTGTCATATGCAGCACTGGCTGACCACATGTTGGACTCTGGAAATGCGATTTGCAGTGAAAACAATACAGGAGTCCACAGATCCTTCAGTCCAGCTACTCTTTGCAGTACATGTGGCAATAGCATACTGGGCTCCATCAGCAGGGAAATCTTGGAAATTTCAGCTGTCAAACTCCAGTGAGACCTGAACTGAGTACTTCAAAATGGTGTCCTTTACCCAAAGATCCATAAATTTGCAAAATTCAGTCAGATTTACACAAGGAGGACAAAAGGCAACCCCTGCCAACAAAGGTGAGCAATTGCACTCCACAGCATGGATTTGAAAACAAAAAGTTGCAATAATTTTATAACATGGACAAAATAGCCATGAATGCAGATGCTTAAGCTCTGAGCGCAGCACTCAGGCTTAGGAAAGCAGGCATAAATTCACACCTGCATCTATAAGAACACTAGAAGGATCTTACAGTGCCATTACCCAGAACAAGACGTTTTATCAAGTGAGAAGCAACATCCTGCATTCTAAGAAATTGGATATACCGTGAACTGGAAAGAAAATTCACCTGCCCCTCCCTTAGCATTCAGGCATTAATGCCAGATCCCCAGAATGCTACTTTGCATTCCTTCATCCCTAACTGTGTCTGGGGACGTACTATTTCCCAAGAGGGGCAGGCACTGCCCCTTACTGCTTGCTTCATTTGTGCTAGCAAATCCCCAGACAGCAAAGCAAACTAGCAAAGACCAGCTGGATTTAACAACAGGTGATGATGGTTTTTTATAAGAAGGTATCTGTAAAGAAAGGTGTATCTGAAGTAATTATTTTGCACAAACTAGAATGCTGTCACCCACTGGGATGACATGACTTTAGCCTGCTCACTCATGTGACAGCCTGGCTACACATTACTCCATGTACTTTTCCAGAGGATCAGAGACCTGACTATAATTTTAGAACTGAAATATAATGGGTAGATCTGTGATTCTTCTCTGGATATAAGCAGTCCAGAAATCAATTAATCCCATCAGTGTAATTGTGGTACCACCACATGCCATGTGGTGGTGGTGGTACTGTTTTGTTTTGTTTTACCTAAGGAAGATTCAAATAAAATAGAAAGTAAACATGTTTTTCCAGTTCACAGGAAACTGGTATTATTTGCAGGCTAGGAATAGAAGAATACTTCCTCCCTCTGTGTCCCAAAGATAGGCTGTCAAATTCTCAATGCCGTCTCTACAGAATGCAGGATCGTGGCCTCTGTTGCAGAAGCAGGGCTCGACAGCAAACCCCTTCTTGCTCAGTGCACTTGTCAAGGGTTACCTTTACAGCACAAGCTCTCAGCAGCAGAGACTTAGATTTAGCATGTATGTATACAGCATGTAGGATAACTGCCAAATTGGTATAGAAGTCAAACAAAAGAACTGTTAACCAGTGAAATAAAAATACTGGTTTGATTGCTACCAGACTATTTTTTCTTTTTTTTTTTTTGCAGGCTGTCAAGTCCTGTGTCTTCAATTAGAGCTATGATATAAAATAAGTAATAGAACAGTCACAAATATAAAAACATAAAATATAAAGAGCCTTTTAAAGTTCTGAAGAATCAGCAACAGAATGAAAAAATGACACGGTGCCTGTAGCTTAAATGAGCTCTGTCTGGAAGCTGTGGTGCAGACTGCAGCTGATAATCTCATCAACATGTTATAGATGGGACTGGGGAACAGCACTGGTTGGGACTGCAAGCTTTTTTGGCTCCCAAGTCAAAAAGTTGAGATATCCTGTGCAGCTCCAGGCAGACCATCATGTCTTTTGCTTGGGAGATTATCACAGCTGAAGTTCAGTAATTAAATGGAGATATTAAGACCAACTTTCCCTCAGCCAGATCTAAGGGCTAGGAAAGTCTGGAGATGACTTCTCACTGATTGCAAATGAGCTCTCCTGAGCACCACAGAAGAAAGCCCGAGCTTAATGTTAATTGTTAATTAACATCTCTGGCCACGGCTAATTGACATCTGTGTGGACCAGAGTCCATGCATGCGTTTGTAACCAAAATAAATGAAAGAATAAAAAACAAAACATGATGGGGTTACACAGTGATGTCACTTCTGCCTCCTTCTGCCCCTACTTTTGTTTGAATTTGCCTAGATTTGTCTCAGTGAAACATCACATTAGGTGTGTTTCCTCCTAGATGCAGCTCACCCGGCTGAGATGCAGAGGGGATTGGGTTGCACACTTTTTCTAGGCTTTACTTTGCATCTCTGCTAAAGCTGAGGAGGAGGGAAGGGAAAGAACTGAAGCTGGGAAACAGTCCCAGAGTTGTACATGTGAACACCCATCCACATTTACAAAACCTTTTCTGGTGAGTGGATTCAAACCCAAACAAAATGAATCTGTCAATTCCCAAGAAAAGCTACTTTATGAAGGGCAGTGAAAAGACAGTCTAATTAGAGTCCAAATTCTGTCTCAGAGATGTGTGGGCCACATTGATTAAACCACCCACATGCAACCAAGACAGAATCTGGCACAAACAGACCCATCCCTTTTTACTCCCTATCTCGTGGGTAATTCAGGGCTCCTATCATTTAAACTACTTATGGAATAACTGTTACAATGTATGATTGATCCTGTACTTAACAGGAAAGCTCCAGTTATTTATACAAATAAATTATTAAGTAAAAGTATATGTATCGTATTAAAACTCTTACAACAATAATGGTAAAAATAATACACTGTTGTATACTATTAATAGCAGTATATTACTAATAATAGCAGTATTTTCATTCAGAAAATATCTGTATAATCTGCAGATAGAATTGTTTAGAAACTCTAAAAAGTTTGGAGAACATTTTACAAGTGGTACTTCCATAGTGCTAATAAAGTACAGATTCCTGAGTAGTAAAATTAGCTGTTTATTCATTCCTCCCATGTCCATACAAATTTGTTATTATCTTCACTGATCTACTAAGTACTCTGTGGCAATTAGGAAAAAATAATGTTTCTGATGATTTTGCCTTTGTTCTCAATTTTTTAACAAAACTATCAAGATGAGAAACACAGATTCAGTGCTGTGACTGACTGCCTTGAATCCTTCCCACACTCACACCCCATGTTTAGTTTTTTTTCTGATCTGTGATATCTGCCGTATCTTATTTATTCTTATATCAAAACTACTACCTACAGATAAAAGTTTTAACCAATAGTACTAGAACACGCACAATTGAAAATGTCCATTTTTAATTCTGCAGTTCCTGTGCAATTCAAGCATTGTTAGATTGGACTCTTCCTTAAGTATTTTCTAACACCATTTTATCCTGGTGAATATTTGCCTATATAATTTTGATTCAGTTGGCAGTGTATTTCCTTTTTGTCTAAGTCTGTGACTAGCCCATTAATCCTCTAAAACACACTTGAGTCAAGAACAGGTAACAGAAACTTCATGCCAATGAGACATCAGCTTAATTCTCCAGACCTTATGACCCTTATTTTCAAAGACACACAATCTGCAACTCAAGTTCGTCTCTCTGAAAAGAGATAATATTTTACTATAATTTATTTTGGTGAAAATAGCCAGAGAAAAACTATAAAAAGCTCCACATGTTTCAACAAAGCAGCAAAGCACCAGATGAGTTTTTCGTTAAGGAACTCAGCCTATCTATTACAGTCTCCCAACCTTTTCCATATTGTACTATCAGCACTCTAGCAAAGATTTTAAGAAACTGCAGGCTACAGAATTGAGAGCCTTCAGATCTGTAGAGTATTTCATCCTCAGGGTGAGAACCTGGCGACCAGGGGACATGGAGAGCAAACGGAAGAGCTCAAGGTCCATTTCAGTGGAGCACAGCCCATGATTGGGCTTGAAGGGCCTCACTGGGATCATTTGGTCCAGTTCCCTCAGAGCAGACGCACCCACAGGGGTTGCCCAGAACAGCATTCAGCTGGGTTTTGAGCATCTCCAAGGATGCAGCCACCATGACCTCTATGGGCAGTGTGTGCCAGTGTTTCATCACTTTTCAAGGAAAATGCTTTTTCTTAAAATGGAACTTCAGAATCAGATTCTGATTCTGTCTTCTTTATCTACCCGCCATTGTGTCATGTAGATTGACAAGATTCCCTTTCTCCAGGCTGCGTGGTCCCACCTCTCTCAGCCTCTCCTTGTGTAGTCCATACTCCAAGCCTTCAGTCACTGCCATGCCTTTGCTGGCCTCACTCCAGTACAGCTGTGACTTTCTTCTACCAAGGAGCCCCACCTGGATAACCTGTTTCTGACATGCATTCTCAGCACTAAAGGAAGGCCCACCTCCTTTAAACACCATTCTTAACGCAGCCCTGGAGGGTTCTCTGACACACAGGCACGCTGCCAGCTCAACTTGAACTGGGGTCTCCAGCTTGGGGATCAAGGCTGACTGAAGAGGACACACAGAAAGTGTCTGTTGAGCAGACTGACTACAAAAGGGTGGTGTATCACAACCAGCACCTTGAACTCCAGCACAAGCAGTGAAGTACTACTCCTGCGTGACTCTGGACCAGCTTCAGGCTTCAAATCTTTGCTCCATGTCAAGGGATAGGAATCCAGCAATCCAGGGAGTCTACGATATTCTCCTTCATACAGACCAATCATAAAACGAAAACTCAGAGCTTATTTGGTTTGTTGCCTAATTTAGATTTAAATTAGAAACCTGAATTGGGTTTCTAGCAATAAGGAGCAGACCAAACCCTTACCTGACACTGAAAAATTCACAATTTCTTAATGGCAGCCACAGTGCATGCTGATTTCTTAGGTTTGGGGGAAGTGGTTTGAGGGGGTTAACCATATTCCTATTTCACAGGCAAAAGATCTACCTTAGATAAGTAAGCTCTACTTCTAACTCTAAAATTTCCACATATTATAAATCAAAATCACAATTCCCCAGCAAAAATCCATGCACAAATATTTTACAGAAGAGAATATTTATATTTACATAAAAAATCTGCACTCAGAATGCTAATAAGCCAGACCAAGCAGTTTGCCTGGTTGTTGCATACAGCCTGTGCTAATCATTCTGCTCGAAGAAAAAGCATTTCAGTTAACTTTGTTCACCAACTACAATGAAGAAAGTTTTAAAGGCAGACCAAAGAGGTTATTCACAGCTGTATGACAAACCACTGTCAAAATATAACAAACCACAACCAAACTCAAGCAGAAAATGACAAAATGTAAGACCGTAAAAATGATGGAAATTGTGCAGGACAGGCATTTTAGATGAACAAATGCAATCTGTACCAGCATAAAGGACCAGCACAACACAGAAAATGATACCCAAGAAAGTCGTCTGAAGAAGTAAAGGCACAAACATAAAATTCAAATGACAGGACACCAAAAGGAACAGACAAAAAGCAGGCAAAACATCCAGTTGTATTAAATCAAGCACATTTCTGACCCCTGATTTCACATGACCTACTAGAATACTAAACATGGCATTAAACAAAAAATCACGCAAAAGCAGAGGAAAAATGACATTACAATAAAATGATATTGGTTATACTCTCATGTATTGTGACAATTTTTTCATAAAGGTACCAATGCTTCTCTGGAGAAGAACCTAGAGCTCAACATCCAAGCTTCGCTGTTGTAGAAAATGGTTGTTTGTCTGGCCATGGCATGTCCATGCTGGATAACCAACCAATGCACACATTGCCCAGTTCTACTCAATCTCTTATTTCAACTCAAATCATTCTGCAAAAATCAAGCAAGTCACTGGAACTACTCCAATTACCACCTACAAGAATTCAGGCTATTTTTCTGGGGATCTTTCACCAAAAATAATATGAAAAGGATAAAACAACATTTATTGTATTATGTGTACTGGCACGAAGTTGTTCTGAAGGCAGATGTCTTCAAATGTAATCCCACCAACTCCTGATCTCTAGTGTTTTCTCTGAATCAAACTGAGAAGGGAAGCTGAAGCAGCAAGAAAAACACTCTTACGTGTGCTCTAAAAATAGTATGAAACATTTACAGCTTGCATGAACAATAAACAACTGACAAAGTACTGATCTGAATAATGTATAGCTCCCTTTAACGCACAGAAGCATTAAAAGAGTCGTGAGTGACTGAGCCAATGCACTGTGTTGCTTTTTCACTTCTAAAACTCCTGGTGTACACTCAGGTGAGATCGGCAGCAATGTACACCTTTCATGATCAACAACATTGACAAATCATGGTTTGGAGGTCAGTCCAGGCTTCAACTGCAACCAGCCCTGTAGGCCCAGTGCTGATGTCCCACGGAGATGCCTAAGGACAAACATGTCTCAGCTCAGGTTGGATTTACTTGGATGCAATTCGCATCTCCTTGCAAGCCTCCTTTTGATGAGAGAAAGCTACTAGCAGCACTTCAGCAGCCAGTTTAAGGCTAGTTAGCCATGAGTATGTCTGTTGTAAGCAGATACCAACCTGTGCTGCTGATGCTACAGGGAAGCCAAAAGCTATGTGCCTGCACAATGTGCCACTACATCTACACAAGCAAACCCTGTGAAGAAGCAGGAGATCTTTTGGACTCTGAGCCATGTGTATATGGCCAAATGGCTTCTAGTCAGCTCAGCATGTGGGATGGACAGGCACATAGAAGCCTTTGCACATAGGCAGAGCTGAGCTTCTCAGCACTTGAATACTCTTCATGGCAAGAAGCAAGCCAACAGGCAGGTGATATGAAGGACAACTGTCCCTTGCCTGAATGCAGGACTTCATGCTTATCATAGTCAGTCAAGCATGACAGCATGGTTCGTATTCAGGTTAGAAACACTAGAGGTGAAATGCATATACCTCTGCATCAAAGGGGCCAGTGCGAGGTGGGGAGAGTGTCTGGAGAACTGGTGGGAGGTGAGGGGTTACAGTGGTAAGATAAAATATACACAAGGTATTCTTGAAACCCTGAAACTGCACTGAGCGCACATGGATTGATAGCCAGCATGATTTTTTCTGGTAATTTTATGCTGCAGACGTATGAACAATATCTCACCAGTGGATAATATCAGTTGTCGGTTATATACATGTTTTATAACAACCAGAACACTCTTTCTCAAAAAGCCGTCAGTGGTTAGCTTTGATTTCCTTTTTTTCCCCAGCAAAGCTTGCTTTCCCACTCTCTTTCTCTTTAAAGTTAATGGAAGCTAACTGCAGAGAAAGTAAAAAGGTATTCAACACGTTAGACACAATTATTAGGAAAATATTCTACCATTTAGAAGTGTTTTGTTGGTTTTAAAAGTGCTGCTTGTTTATTACCTTTAAAAAGAAAGCAAGTGCCCTGTGTTCAGCTATACAAATCAGTTGTCTGACAAAATAATGTCAAATAATAAATAACCACTTTCAGAAAAGGGCAAGCAATGTAACAGGTTTATAATCCTCAGTTAGAGCACATATTATATGTGGTTTTAAATAAAATTTTATGCAGTAAGTAATGCGGAATGCTCTTAACTGGAAAAAGGCAACATCTGTAATAAGTGCCATAACAAACCTGTACTGAAGCTGCAATAACCTCTTTCTATGTTTTCTGTCATTTTAGCGGTATGATACATTTTTTCCACATTGCAAAGAGAGCCACTGTACCATCTTCTTCTTGTTGTAATGACTGACTATGATTTCTAGAGCCACTGCTTGTATAGGCATTGTGACAAATCTGAACTGCCACTGTAAGGACAGCTCCAGGGACATGACCACCAAGCAGGGTCATCCCAGATGTCCACCCACACCAACATCTGTGCCTGACAACTGCCAAACAAAAGAAATATGAAGAAACAACAGAAAAAAAAAGAGAGACATGATCCTTGCCCTGGTCCACCATACCTGCTTCCAAAAACTGCAGGTGGAAAGCGACAAACGTGATGGCTGCATTTCAGGATAGGCTGAAAGAATTGGGACTGTTCAGCCTGGAGAACGCTCCGAGGAGACCTGATAGCAGCTTGTCAGTATCTAAAGGGGAGCTACAGGAAAGAAGGGGACAGACTTTAGCAGGGCTTACGGTTAAAGAACAAGGGGATATGGCTTCAAGCTTAAGGAGGGTAGATTTAGGTTGGATGTAAGAAAAAAAGTCTTCTATAGTGAAGGCGGTGAAGCATTGGCACAGGTTGCCCAGAGATGTGGTGGATGACCTCCCTGTTACTGGAGACTTTCAAGGGGAAGCTGGATCAGGCCCTGAGCAACCTGATCTAGCATTGGATGTCCCTGTTCATTGTTGGGGAGTTGTACTAGTTGACCTTTAAAGGTCTCTTCCAATTCTAAGGATTCTATGATTCAATTAGGTGTGGAAGTCATAGCTATCAATACTTATTAATATCTGCATACTACTAGATCTCAGGGATCCAAACATCAGCCTAACAACTCTCCTTTAATTACAGAAAAAGCTATATAAACAGTATGATCTCAGACTAGAAACACATCCAAAAATGTCTCCTGGAACATTTCAGTTTGTACAGAGCTGAAAAAAATTGAAGTAGGAAGTTCTTCTCCAACTGTTTTGGAAAATCTTTTTTTTTTCTTTCTTTTTTTTTTCTGCAATAGGATATCTTGATAAGGCTACAGAGCTGGCAATAAGCATTCCTCTTGGTGCCAATGGGAATTGTCCAGAATGGTAACTCAATGTCCTGATACCTTACCATGAAAATAGCTACCTGATTCAAAATACTCCCTCAAAATAGTTACATCTTTATATATATATTTTTAATCTACTATCAAAAATGTAAACACAAATTTAATTTGCTGTCTTTCACAATTGTTAATGTCAAACATGACTCTCAGAAGTAATAAAAGATACTCCGCCTTACAATACAAGCATGCAAAAATGGTTCTCTGTATGTACAAATATAAAATATTTCCCTGGGCTTCAAACCATTTCTTCATATTTCACAGGTAAGATTCCTTTAACAGGAGCATTGCAAATTTGTCTTGAAATGAAATGTGCGTGCTAATTACTGCAGCAAATAGTGAGCTGACTTATTTGTTTACAAAGCCGAGCACTGTGTAGTAGTTAGCTTGGAAGTAATAGACTCACACTTTTTTACAAGACAGATGAAAAATGATCTGGAATGCATAGCAGAAAATGCCAGTTGAAAGTTTTTATGTTGCAGGCATCTAGTATGTAAAAGACTAATTGAAAGTAACACTTACCACGTCACTTCTTCACAACCACAGAAAAATGTCTTTCTAAGCTCAGTCTCCCTTCAGCACTCATACATGAATATTTTCAAATTCAAATTTCCCCCCTCATTAATTCTGATCTTACTTCAGAAGTTATTCAAGGACAAATTTTGCTTCCTCACGGATCTTCACTTCCATAGTTGGAATTTTGCATGTGTAATTACACAAGAATGGAAGAAAACCATCTTCATTTCTGTAAACTTGTACTAGCAAACACAGAGGTGAGAGAGCAGGAGGGTGGCACTTGATGCAGGATAGGAGCCTGCATCAGAACTCCTCCCTGTTCATCTGGAAAGAAATGGGCTTTGCTCTGCAACTGCAACACTAGTACATACCAATTTCTGCAATTTTTTTTCCATAACATTTTGGATTAATTAAAAAAAAAAAAGAGAGAAAAGAGAAAATAGAAAAGGAATATTTGCCCACAGTAAGGCACGAGGAAAGCAATGTACATAAGAAAGAGCTGTTCCCAGATCCTGCACAAACCCTGGACTGAACATGACATTTCTAATTGTTTTGGATCAGCACTCCTGCATATACTATGCTTTATCCACATCTCTCTCTTTCTTCATAGAATCAGCACAGCTAGCATATAAATTAAAAAGTTATTCTTACATACCTCACATCTGGTTAGAGTTAAGAAGTGCTAAAAATCGGGAGTGTTTATTCTCTCAGGCTTTTGAGTCTAAAATTCTGGCTGTTCTGGCCTTTTTGAGAACCTCAGAGGCTTCATAATGGATAGTTACTGCTTGCCATTGGAAAAGAGTGAAACTTTGATGATCTGACCTGTAGCTTAGAACACATAAATCACACAACTGAAGAGGCTGGAAGGGACCCCCCAGAGACCATCCAGTCCAATCTTCCTGCTAGAGCAGGTTCCCTTGAGTAGGTTACAAAGGAAGTGGTCCAGGCATGTTTTGAATATCTCCAGAGAAGGAGACTCCACATCCTCCCCGGGCAGCCTGTTCCAGCTCTCCATAACCCTCAAAGCAAAGTTATTCTGCATGCTTGTATGGAACTTCCTGTGTTTCAGTTTGTGCCTGTTGGCCCTCATCCTGTCACTAGGCACCACTGAAAAGAGCCTGGCCTCGTCCTCTTAATCTGTAGATATTTATAAGCACTAAATCACTCTCAGCCTTATCTTCTCCAGGCTGAATAGTCCCAGGTCTCTCAGCCTTTCTTCATAAGAGAGATGCTCCAGGGCCCTCATCATCTTTGTATCCCTCCAATAGACTCCTAGAACTTCTGTCTTTCTTGAACTGAAATGCCCAGAACTGGACACAGTAAATAAATAACTCATTAAATGTTTCAAAGTGTGTATTTTAATGCAGAAAACAATTCACAGCAACCAGTGCAATACTGAAGACTCTTCTCCCCTGGGCTTGGTGACCAGTAAGCATGGTACAACCAGACTCATGTCACATCATTGTAGGCTTTGATTTTGCCACATCTTACAACCGACTCCCACCTGGTACTGCAGTTTAAACAGTAGTATCAGCATACAGGGACTTGTATGCATGAAAAAATAAACACAGAATCATGGAATTGTTGGATTGGAAGGGATCTTAAAGACCATTCCGTTTCAACTCCTGCCATGGGCAGGGATACCTCCCACCAGATCAGGTTGCCCCATGCAGCCTGGCCTTGAATACTTTCAGTGATGGGTCATCCACAGCTTCTCTGGGCAGCCTGTTCCAGTGCCTCACCATCCTTCATCATGAAGAATTCTTCTTAATGCCTAACCTAAATCTCCCCTTTTCTAGATTAATGCTGTTATATATCACTACACTTCCTGATGAAGAGCCTCTGTAGGCCCCATTTAGGCAGTGGAAGGGAGCAGCCTATGTTACAGTACGTCCTTTGTGCATGAGTGCATGCCCACTTCAAGTGGAATCAACATTTATCAAAGCGATCCCGAATTTCTTTAGCTGACCCTCTTTGCATACACATTCATGCAATATCCTACTGGGATGGAACAGGAACTCCCAAGCATACCGAGGCTGTGCCAGCAAACTAGTGCTTCATTTCCTGGAGCAGTTCCAGTGAGGTGGTGTGCAGTATACTCACAAGTAAGGGCTCTAAGTGACATTTCTCACCCTTCATTTCTCCTAAAAAGCTGCCACTTCCAAGGCAGATGGCAGGATACACCCCCAAGAGATGACTTCACAGGAAGCCTTTGCTCTGCGTGGGGATTCTGTGGAGCACAGCTGAACTTATACTCCTCCTCTGATAATTCTGACTGCTTTATTTCCTGAGTTTCATCACTTGTATATCACCCCATTCACATTTTACTCTCCTATTTCATAAGCTGTCTCCTCCTTTCAATGTCCTCCAAATGAGGGCACAAGTGGAAGTCATTCACATGGAAGTCACCCAAAGCCTTTCCATTGAAGAATTTGTGCTTACCACTTGTGTATTTGTTACATTAACAGTGCTCTGAATGTCTGGATAGTGATTAAGCGCATCCAAAATTGCAGAATCTTAAAAATGGTTGAATTTCAGAACACTGGTTTTCTTGTAACTGTGATAAGATTTAAGAGCAATGGCAGTGCTAACAAAACATTTTTTGCTTACTGCAAGCAAGAGCTACAAGATACACTTGAAGAACATTCTCAGCAGGGTCAAAAAAGTGGTGTTCACTATCAAAGAGTAAATTTTTAACTCAAATGCGATCAGAAACTAACAGAAATTCTTTCTTGCTTTTCAGAGAGACATGTATACTTTTTTGTCTCTCCAGGCATTCCAGAAGTTAATATTTTCATATATTCTATAGAATTTTATTTGAAAGGTGAAACCCTATGCCATACTCATTGCACTGCCTATGGTACACAGGATTGACATATCTTAGGCAACCACTGCTTTGGTGGCTGCCAGCGGATGTTTATTAACAGGCATAGTGAGATGACAATCAGGAGAGTTCTCCCAACTACCTTTTCATATAAACTGTAGAGGTTGGAAGGGACCTCCAGAAATCACGGAGTCCAACCCCCTGCCAAAGCAGGCTCCCTAGACCAGGTTGCATAGGTAGGCATCCAGGCGGGACTTGAACATCTTCAGAGAAGGAGACTCTTTCTCTTTGATCTACCATGAATTACTATTTGTCTTTATTAAGAGAAATCCTGAGCAGGAATTTTGCTGAAACACCAAATAAAAACTGGACTGCCAAGCAGCATCAGCTATGTTTAAGGAAAGAAGCATTGGCTACTTGCATATCTGGTAACCTCTGAGGAATACTACTGTGAGATGAATGATTCAAATGACTGATACCAAACTGGTACCACTATAATGGAAAATTATATTGGTTTTCTTTTTGTCTTCCTCACTATTTCTTCTCAATGCGTCACTCGCAGTAATAATATGAATCTGATCCTCTTAGAAACATAGGGGCTGATGCCAGTGTGCCTGCTGCAGAGGAGATGGATTCCAGTGGGTTCCCTTTAGAACCTTATTCCAGCATGGGTCAACTACTGCAATTTACAAAAACTGAAATGTTGTGAAAGGAGATATTCCCTACTGTGTACTTTCACACCTAACAATTTTTAGAAAAAAAAAAGGATCTTGCTTCCAATGCGTATTTTTGAGTGCCCTTCTGATCCTTATGGCCCTTAGAAAACACCCTAAGAAACAAGTATCGTGTAGAAGTGATGCCTGCCATGGCATGATAGTCCACGCTACAATGTGGTGTGTCACCTGGTTCACTCCACACTGCAGTTCTGCTTCCTGACTCCTCCGCAATGGTTACGAAATACATTTACTTCATATATGGTTTGGCTGGTAGAGTATGACCTCACTTTTAGGGAAAGGTTTGGAAATTCAGACTGATTTTAAGAGCAAATCCCTATATGATCTACTGTCATGAAAGACATTAATAAAAAAAAGACTATTTTCTTCCAGAGTTGGAGGATATATTTTTAAAACAGAAATTGTATTTATTTACTTATGCTTTCAACTTTTTCAGTATGGAAACTCCTCTCGAAACCACTGGGGACAGTCAAAAGCGCTTGAGTCTTTGCTGAGATATAAAACAGACCCTGTACTTGAGCAGGCAAACTTTCTGATAACTTTTTACACTTTAGGCTGACTCCATGCCACACAATTTGGCACTGTGAATTAACATATGCAAATTATGAATTAAAATATGCAAATAACACACAAATCACACTTATTTCTAGAAGACTTGCTGAAGAAGGAGGATGTAGCTGTCACTTTTAACAATAGCAAACACCTAATAGCAAACGCCTACATGTAGAACTACTAAAAAGACAGTAGTAGTGCAATGTTGAAGCACATCTGAATCCACATCCTCTTTTAAAATATCAAATGCATTTTTATGAGATCTTTTCTGGTATTTTCTCATGATGCATTGCACTTGTATGCTACTAGCAAATGTTTTAAAACACGATAGGAAATTCTGCAGGAAATATTGCAACAGATAAGCTCACTGAGAACAACTTTTTTCCCTGAATATGTAAATGAACTGGTAATGCTCTGTGAGGGAGACAGCAAATACTAAAAAACTCATGTAACATAAATAAAAAGGAAAGACTTGGCCTACATTATTATGTCCCTGCTTTTTTCTGATAAGTTGAGCTCTGAAATGGAATAACATACTTCTGATGAGCACCGAAGTCTTAGCTAATTTATCATCATATTCCCTTGAAAAACTTGAGAACAAGTTTCTAAGCTTCTCCTATGTCTTCTGTAATGTCCTATGGTGTAGAGAAAACTGGAGGTAATTATCAATCAAGAAGAAATTATTTTCACTTGTGTCATTAAGATATGTACTTAACATATGGGAAATTACGCCAAATACTTTTACAGGAAATCCTGTTTTTAGAGCCTAGTTCCTGACCTACACATAGTTTTGTAGAAGTACAGTTGTAGGACTACAAATATTACTGGATTCAATGGCATATCCGGTAAGATATGTAATTACCTGGGGATTAAGCCCCAGCATTATCTTAATTCTTGAATCTGGTCTACTGAACTCAAGCATGTTTTTTGTTTCCTATAGAAACCTCTGAGGAGGGACATAGCTCAGTGGGCACAGTGTGGAGGGGTTGATGGTTGGATCGATGATCTTAGAGGTCTTTTCCAACCTTAATGATTCTATGATTCTACAATTCTATGATTGCAGAACTACTCAACAGCAGCAACATTCCAGGAGTGGGCACATTAGTACCAGGTACAAGAGTATTCAGCCAAAGTTATGCTTCTTTCTATACAGGGAAGAGGCATACTCCTATAGATGTATCAACATGAAAGGGGTACAACCATACAGCTAGAGGATGACTTTCATGCAGTCAAAAGCTCATGCTCGCAAACCAAGATACGGTGGAGTATGATCAAGGCCAGACGTTGCTAGCCATAGCTGCTTGTTGCCAGCCTTCTGGAAGCACAAACCCACAGAGAGACACTGCAGCTCTGGGATGGTTCCTGCTCCAAAGGAAGACCTGGCAAAGAGGTGGGAGACCAATGCAAACAGCAGGGTGGATGGCTTTTGCATGACTAGAGCTGCTTCCAAGAGTGACCATGCTCCAACAGTGTAGTCTGCAACCGTTATTTAATTCTAATTTCAACTAACCATTTTGTAGTAATTGATGTCTGAATAAGAAATTCAACAGCTGCCTGTATGACTGAACAAATTATATTCTGCTTATAATACTTTCTTAACTCAGCCACCCACTATGGCTGAAATATTTGATTGCTAAATTGATTTTTCATTAATTTAATCTTCAGGGATGATTATTATTCTGAAGCCGGACCACACACAATAAAAATAAGCATTTTATTAGTCATATAGTCATAGGGCACATAGGGAAAAAGACACGTGCTCTGGCTGATGAATCCAGGCTGCTGCATAATTTGTTGTTCTAATGCCAACTTACAGAACACCATTGCTTCATCACAGTTGCTCTGACAAAAGTGAAAAGAAACTTGGGTCCCATTAGCCCTTTTAAAAAACCTCGACCTTGAAAATATGAAACTACTCAAAAGAGGTTATTAAATAGATGTAATAATATTAAATAATCCCAATATTGAAATTTTAAATTAAGAAAAGCTCTTCTTCATTTCAGGAGACATTTGTTAGCAGGAAGACTGTGTATCCTGAAAGTACTCTGTGATAGTTTCACAGTAAATACATGTTTCTAAATGTGGGGAACATTATTACTATAGATTACGTCCTTGCAAAAGATAGTCAATTAGCAAAAGTTCATTAATTCAAGACAGTTTACTAATACACATTACTGAAACTAGTCAGACAAATCAGTGTTCACAGGAGAGCAAGAGGGAGACTTTAACACTTCTGCAGTGAAACTACCATGCTTTCTTCAGTGAATAAGTGACATGGTCAGCACTGTTAATTAATGGTCAGTGCAAACCATCTCAAAATTCCTACTTGGCAATGCTTTCAAATTACTTCTGTTTCTTTCTTTTTTTCTGGGAGTTGCTATTTTGCAGGGCTGAACTAACCCAGTCATTGCAAAGAAGCAGAATAGTGCTGACCTCCTCATGTTCTAGAGAGGCCAGTTTTATTTCTAAGGTTAATATTCTCTCCTGTCAGTGAGATTTTCCTTTCATTTCTGAGAGTAACCCAGGCCCAGAAGACTTCAACATGATGCCCAAAAACTAATGAACTAATTAGCTACACCAAAAATGCCTAAAGCCCTGGTCTGGGTTGAAACTGGTAATATCTCAACCAGCTTAGATCCACCAGGGATCTCTCTTTAACACTGGATCTTAAAAAAAAGAAAATGAAATGTAACGGAAATGGAGGAAAAACTGGCCTTTATGTCATTTTCTCTCCATATTATGGGTACATAAGAATCACAACAAGTTGTGTGATTAAGACGTGAGGATGGGAAGTGTAGTGGTAATATAAAAGATACATATGGTCCTTGACTTACACCTCTCTTTTTGCTGCTTAGCAACATGCCAGCATACATACATTCTTTTTTTGTTTCAACTTTCTGCAATAAGTATGTTTATATTGGAAGATCTGAATTTTTGCAGAACCCTATGCACAACCTTCTGCAACATGTGTAATGGTAAGGCATGAATAGTTTGGGATGAAGAGAGCCCAGAAGGTTTTGTAATTGTAATTCTTTTCAAGTAAGTAATCTCCAACAGCATGGGCCATACAAACATAAAATGTTCCCCCATAAGAATTTTCTTCTTCTTTAGTTCAGTAACAATGTTTGTCATTTCAAGTGCTCTATTAAGACAGCCCACAGGATCTATTACTGTAGGGGAGTAACATGAAGAACCTCTGCATAGATGAAATAACATCACCTGGATTTGCTTTGTTCCTTGGAGCCCATTTCTTTCCTTAAAAATATTTTTTCATTATTTTTATTTCAAAATTCAGAAATTTATTTATCTCATTAGAAATATTTTTAATAGGAAAAATTTCCTATATAGTTAATTGCTACTGACAAACACCAGGAGATCAACATCTATTTTTAGCTTCATACCTTTGTCTTGATTAATCTGCTAGAAGGGATGCACAGTGGAACTTCTGCAGGTGAAATACACATTGCAGGATGATAACCAACGAAAGTCCTGGTGTATTCTGACACAAATTTAACCTCTTCCTTTGGAAAAACTTACTATCACTCTTTTCTAGTGAATCAGTTGTGGAAGTGAACACATGATGGATCAAGCATGTTTATCGTATTTTTTAAGGTTTGCACTTGTGTCAGCATAAGAGAGTAGACTTTTAGTGATATTAGAGACATTTTGTGTCCTCTTAGTAGCACAGCAGTTACACTGACGCTCATTTTACACATCCTTAACATAATTAATCCCATAATTTAGACCTGAGGAAGCATTTCTTTTCTGAAAGAGTGGTCAGGCACTGGAATGGCCTGCCTAGGGAGGTGGTTGAGGCACCATCCCTAGCGCTGTTCAAGAAGCGTTTAGATGAGGTGCTAAAGGACTTAATTTAGTAGTTGGGTAGAGATAGTGATAGGAGGATGGTTGGACTAGATGATCTTATAGGTCCTTTCCAACCTTATGAACTTATGAACTTATGAACTTATGAAAACCAGCCTTTGGAAAATATCTAGTAAATACAACAATCTTGTTAGTCTCTGTACTTCTAAGCAAAGTTCTAGATATGAATATCTCTCTAGGAAAGGCTACATCTTGCTGTTCAATATCAATTTCAGGGTAAATATGCTAGCAAGCTCTAGGCAAGCTGTGTCATATATGAGTCCCGTACTTTCTTCGCAAATCACATCATACCATTTTTTCCACAAGTTTACTGAGCTCTGTCTTAAAACCGGTCCATTTCTTCCTTCACGGTTATTACTGACTCAGACACCATTGATCTGATGACTAGAAACATGCTTCTAATTTCCAGCCTACATTTGCTCATATCCATTTGTTTTATTAGTGTCAAGTGCTGCTTTCTCCCATGCTGCTGTTCCATCCCCTGAAAAGCAAGCCATTCTCCTCTCAACCTTTACTTTAATGGACTAAATAACCACAGTCTTCCTTCACAAAGTATAAGCTCCTACATCACTTTAATCATCCCTACAGCCCTTTCTAATGCTGTTCCTGTTGGATTTCATCTTTCTTAAAAATGGGTGGCTTTCTTCAAATAAGATCTCTCTAGAGCTGCTACAACATTAACATTTCCCTATCTCCACAGGAAATATCTCATTTGATATGTTCTAGGATCAGATCGCTTTCTTCACAGCTGCATCACATTGGTGACTCATAGTTACTCTGTGACTGACTGTTACACACAGGTCTTTTGCCTCCTCTGTCATTTTCAACTGATAGGTCTCTAGCAGAAATTCTTTTTATCAGCCTTTAAGTGCTATCTGTACTCTTAAATATAATCTCTTTTCTATTACTTGAGTCCTCAAGGTCAGAACATTTTTCCTGCATAACATCCTGATCATCCTTTATATTAATGACGCCTCACAATATTTTGCCATCATCAAATTCAATTCCTCTACTTCTACATTTTCTGCCAACATCATTAATTAAAATGTTAAGTAAGTCAAGTCTTCAAGACTGATACTTGAAAAATTCTACTGGCATCTTCCTTCCAGTGTGACAGTTCTCCATTTTACACAGCCTGTTGCCATCTCCTTTTTATTCAGTTTCATTCCATTCTGCGAAACCGTTACTAACATCTACCTTGTTGAACTGGACTAGTAATTTCCCAGAAAATGCTCAACTCCAAATAATATCAGACCTACCACATTTTCTACCTCAAGAAATCATTACAGTTTTGGGTAATAACTTTGGTAAATCTCTGCTGCATTTGTTTCTAATACTGTGGTTGATTAAAACTAATTTAAAGATCAGACAAAAAGAAATGATAGTATGTTACCTCCTAAGAAAAACTGTTATTAAAGAAATTTTATTTCAAAACAACCAGTGAAATAAACACAACTACTTATAGGCAAGAAATTAAATAAAAAATCAGCTTTTAACAATGATCTAAAATGATAGTAAGAGAAAGTGTAAGCTATCATGTAGTGCTGTTTCAGAGCCTTAGGCTTCTTACATAAAATGGGCCATGGCAACAAAAGCCTATTTTAAGTACTAGGAAAAAAATCAACAAAACAAATAGACAAAATTATTAATTTCTATTCTTCAAGTAGAGGATAACTCACTTTCTAGGCTGGTTAAAGACTTGATGTGATACTGATTAGCACTGGACTCTGATCAGGTTATTGAGTTTTGTATCACAAGAAAATAAGTCAGCATAGTTGGAAGATCTGTGGCCCTTAGCTTAATTTCAGTAGCTGACATGCGTCTGACTCTGATTTTTGGAACACATGCTGCAAAAGTGGACCCAGTTCTTCCTGGAATTTTTTAGATATTTACTGATGCTCACATTGTGAGAACTCAGCCAGGATGCAATGGAATTGTTCAAGGCCAGGCTGGATGGGGCTTTGAGTAACTTCATCTAGTGAAAGGTGTCCCTGTCCATGGCAGTGGGGGTGGACTATTTGATCATTAAAGGTTCTTTCCAACTGTATGCATTCTGTAATATGATGATATGACATACTGTAGCTGCCTAGATCATGAGACAACCACACTTGTAGTCAGTTAACAGGACAGAGGACCACCAAACTCTAACCTAGTCTCTACATGCTATTTCAGTCAAAAGGTTTGCAATCCTGTCAAGATTATGTCAAATCTGTCATCACTAGGTATGCCAGTTCCCTCAAGAAAATTACATTAAGGTCAGTGCTGCAGCCTCAGCTTCAAACCACTTAAAGATCTGGATTTAGTATGTTTAAAAGACTGTTTAAAACTCAGGAGTGATGACCCTTTTCCTCTGATGCAATGTCACTTCCAATCACATGAATGAAGTTCATTTCTGTAGCAGCTTCCTTCTCTCTCCCCTGCTAAGTCTGAGACATGCTTCCAGGTTGGAAGATCAGGTTTTTAATTTATATCCTTCACCCTGTACTTTGTTAATATAAATATTAAAATGTTGCAACAATTTAAATATGATTTATTAATGACAGAAACAGGGCTCCTACATCATCATTCTACGAAGTTTCATCTGGTTTCTCAGTATCATTACAGAATGCTATGAGATGCTGCTGCTCCCAGATTATTTAGTTACTGAAATTAGTGAAGACCTTCTGGAATACACTGTAACATGCACAAAGGCGAAGTTAAACTCCACAGGAGAAGTGGTGGGAAAATGAAACTTAAACACCTCTTTCCAACAAGAGAAAATCAAGGAATTGAATACAGATAACACGAGCAGTAAAATAGGAAAATACGTGCTGGAGAATGAATCAGATTATATGAATTACAATATAGAAAGCACTTCCTTATGATGCATGACTTTGGGACTGAATCTCTCCACAGTGTCCATTTGAGTAGCAGTTTTTCATTGAGCTACAGTACTCTGGGCAGGAAAGCAAATAGGGACAGGCCCTAGTATTTCTCCTTCTGAATGGTAACAAGAAAATAAATAGAATAACAGGGTTCATTACTACATGAGATTTTTCTATTACTACAGAACTGCGGGTGCTAGAGCAATTTCTCATTTTCCAAACAGGGATTGTAATTGGAACCTGCTTTCTCTAACAGCAAAGTTGTCTTTGCAACCCATACTGTAGGCACTTGCACTTCACCAATATCCGTCACTGAAAGTAGTATGAAATTTCTCATGTGTTCACTCACTCCTTTTTAAAATTCCTTTCCAAAATAAAAATAAAGCAAGTAAATAGTTATAAGAAAGGCACCCATGATGAAAATTCAGTTGGTTCTGTAACAAGATCACTTCATTTCGATGATTTCTGGGACTCTTTTTCCTGACCTTCCTCAGGGGACTGGAAGGATTTAAGTAGGCCAGTTTCTCTTCGTGGCACCGATGTACTTCTACACAAATGCCAGGCAACATGGCATAAGATGCCACTGCCTCAGTTCCTGATACTGAACTTCATCAGGCCTCCACATCCATGGCACTGCCAGCCCTGATTCTGCACCTGTGTTCATTTGCAAGGACACCTCCTTGCAAACATACCCTTTATAACTTACAGCCCTTTTCCAAGCCACATAACAAGTGGATTTACACTTCAAATAAATAACTTGCATCTAATTTGCAGATTCATGCACTTTCCTCTTTGAAAAAAAATTACATACTGTTTTCACTTTCATTTGTATGATGTAAACATGCATATTGTAATCATCACCCAAAATACTGCCGTTTTCATCCCTATCAGGGGAGTTTGAAACTCAGACAGAATTCAGGACTTTCATTTTACATTCTTCCTCACAAAATCTAATGCTCCCTTCCATTTAGTAAAATTTAAGTGCCCAGAAGAATGTGCATAGTAAATCAACTACAGTAGCTACACACCTGATCATAAACTATGGAATGATTTAAAGTAAAAACTAAAGTAGGATCTACAATCTGTACGTTTTATTAAGTGTTAGAATTTCTCTATGAAAGAAGCATATACCGTTGGGATTCTGTTTAATATGGCAGGTAGATGCTATCTAGTTGCTCCTTTTATATCCATGAAAACAGAACAAACAAACAAACAAACAAAAAAACAGATAGGAAATGTATCGCTATTATTTTTGCAAGTTCCTATTCTGAACAAGCACCTTACAATACAGAAAACAACTTACTGATTCTTTAATGAGTGGAACACATAGCACAGTATTTGATCTCGTACACCAAGTACTTATTGGAATGAGAATTTATTCTACAACTGAGTACAAAATTAAAGGCTAAATAATCTATTAGCAGGAAAAGTCAACAGCACAGATATGCTAAGGCTAAATATCAAAAACACAAATAAATGAATAATACAATTCCTGGGACATTTGTGAGAAGTGTTATTTAATGTTACTACATTAATTATATTAGTCATATAAATCATAATTAAGCCAAAGTTTTATTTAGGACATTAAAAAAAATGCAGCAAGAAGCTGAAAACTAAGTGTTGTAATTATCTGCTGTCTCCAGCAATATCCCCTGGCGACATTAAAGACCCGCCTGGATGCCTACCTGTGCAACCTGGTCTATGGAGCTGCTTTGGCAGGGTGTTGGACTAGATGATCCCTAGAGGCCCCTTCCAAGCCCTACAATTCTGTGACTCTGTGACCCACTTGACAGCAGACAAAAATTCTTCCAAGGTAAATCAAAATCCTCCATTTTTCATTAATAGATTATAGTCAATATCCTTCCTGACTTATCAAATATCTATAAGGGTATAAATAATCTTTTAAAATAGCTACTGTAATCAGATAAAAATGTGGGAACACCTGTACTACCTACTCTTTTTAAAGGTGCCAGCAAAAACCAGCTTTCAGTTGGGGAAGAGCAAGAAATCCCTTGCCCTCCTGTTGCAACATAAGAAAAACAGGTTACGAATACTTAATACTTATATACTTTCACAAGATTTACCATTGTATTATAAATAGCCACCCAGTACACTACTGCACCTCCTCCTGGGGGAACTGAAGGTTTTATTCTCCCTGTATGCATGGGGATAGAGTGTGTGCTACATGCCTGCGTGTGTAGCAAATTTCCTGACATTATACATTAGAGAGGCTTGTGCAGCCTGGAGATAGATTTAAGATTAGCAGCTATTTCTCTTTAAAATCCTAGGAAGGAGTGTGAATGTTGATGGAAGACATATTTGTATCTAATGCAATGGAAAACTTCCTATTTAAGTATTTAAACTGTAGTTAGTCTGGGCTTTAAACCTGCAAAATATCTACCTTTGTTTTGTGAGATCATGGTGCATTTATCAGCCTATCAGGTGCAAAGCAGAGAGGCCAAACTGCTGGGTGATGTTGCTGCCTTCCTTATTAACCATTCTATGGTAAAAACCACAACAATAGCAGCACACAGTTCTTGTTCAATCATATGAAGCATCAGGTGCCATTCCATAGATAAGCTTCAGCATACAACATGACAAGTGAAATGTCTTGGGATATTCTAGTGAAAAAGAAGTTTATCAGTTAAATTTGAGCTCGTGGATGCTAAAGGTATTTTCACAGGCTTTTATATACAGAAAAATGTGGGTTTGTTGGCATGAGATGGCAAGAAAGAATTTCTCTTCTCCAAGCCGCAAAATGTAGCGTAAGGTCCTAAGGATCCCAGCTAACGCATACCATATTCCTGCAATCTTTGTAGTAAGATCATATGGCTCCTTCAGTGCTTTGTGAGCATTTTACCTTTCAAGAGACTTTAAAATTAAACATAGTTTCAAAAAGTTAAATGCTCCACTGAGGGTTTACATTCTGTATACATTTAAACCAGCTGTCCTATACGCTCTCTCATTATGTGTATAGGGAGTGCCAGTGTTAAATTCAAAACAGATTTGTTCTGTTTCTCTTTCAATAGAGTGAAGTTCAAAAGAACAAACACTGGGTATTGTTAATTAAACAATATATGCAGTTATATTTCTTTTAATCATTTTCAAGACACGTGGATTGAGTACCTAACTGTACTGCTAAATCTAACACCAAGGCAGAAATCAGCAAAAATTACAGCTGTCCACTGCAGCTGTAGTACCCATTATGCTGGTTTTTAACAATAGGCCACAAAATAAAACCTACTGCAGGCCAAAAATCAAGGGACGAAAATGAACTGCAAATCAAGTGAGTAGCATCACTGCAGCACTTTTAAATGACATCTCTCTCAATTAGAGATATCTCAGAAATAGATAGGCAAGTGTGTAAGTATCATATTAAAATCTTAAAATAGACCACTGTCATTGCATTTTTATAAGAAAACAGCTAGGATTTAAACGTTCATGTGACTTTTTGAACAAATCTAATTTCAGTGTACAGATGCTGGTTCTTCACGGTGGAAAGGTTACATTCATGGAACTTTTTTTTCCTTTCTTGATGCATAGTTCAAATACGTGCTCCTAACAACAGCTGTAGTTGTGTTTTGTCTCATGACATCAGCTGGGGCTGGGGGAGTATATTTTGACGTGTATGTATGTCATGCACCAGACAGAGTGGGGATGAACAAGACTACAGATGCAACAAGAGAAGGTTTTCTAGTTCTGTGTGAAGGATCACATATATTCCCAAGGATAACCTACAAAGAGAACAACTTACAAACAGGAACATTCCTAGAAGAAAGGTAATATACAGGCAAAAAGTTACCTGCTTGCACTTTAACTGATTATTTATAATTCCAATATATTGACAGAAATTATGCCAAATATGGAACACATTCTAAAACAATTCTCCTTAATCTGACTGTGGGAAATTAATACAGAACACAAGGTGCTTCTATGAACCTAGCAGTTGTTCACTTTGCCCAGCCAGATTGGTACTGATAACTTTAGGAGCTTAATCTGACCCTTTGGTGAAAAGATTCATTGAAATCTGTTGGAGATTCTTCCATTGCTGTTCCACAAAACAAATCGACCTTCAAAGGAAAAAAAAAGCCACTGGCCCCTGAAGCTTCTGTTCGTCCTCATTTCTTCATATTCCCATGGGGTCTATTCTCAGTGGCTTTACCTGCAGGCAAACTTCTACTGACACTCTAGGGATACTCGTGGAAATCTAATGCTATCATTTTTCATAGCAGAAAACACCTTTCAGACTTGAGATGGCAGCAGCAATTCCGGAAGGGAGACTGATTTTGGTACGCATTAAAATCCACATTTTAATCATTACTCTTTAGTTTTGATGACTCTCCTTGATATATAATTGTAACCCTATTTTTGTAACCCTATTTTTTTTCTTGAAATTCAATGCTTGAATTCTTTGGAGGATTTGCATCATTACAAACCTTATAGCTAAAATGCAACTGTACGTATGTGTGCAACTGCACGGTTATGATGACTTTATAGCTGCAATTGCTATGAGGCTGAAGATTTCTAACAAATGCTAAGGAGTACAGAAAGTTTAAAATAATATAAAATAAAGATAAAAGTTTTAAATAATATAAAATGGAAGAAAAATGAAGTCAGAAAAATCAGAGTTCTGAAACTTAATATATTCCCTAGAAAATGCTGGAGAAGTTATTAGTCTGCAATTATTTCACTGCTATAAAATAAATTAATGTCATTTAATACAATCTATCCTTAATGCAGTTTGGGGTTTCACTAGCTTTAGCTACAAATTTCATAATATCTACAAGATTACTGCCCTTCTCCTATCTTTTTGGGATATTTCAAAGATATCCAACTGTTAATACCACTGAGGAGGTTGGAGGAATTCAGAAAGATAGTCAGTTTTTCTGTTGTTTTTTGGTGTTCTGGGCCACAGTCAAACTCCAGCAAAATCTGTGGGACTACGGAATCCTGGCTTTTAGCCTTACATCACAGTCTTCCCTTCACAAGAGGCCCTTCACAGTGCTTTATTTGTGGTCTTCAACACAATCAGTGGTCACAAGGAAAAAGAAAATTACAAAAAAGAAGTGGTTGGATGGAAGTTGTTTTTTCTTTAGAACTTAGATTCTTTAGATCTTTTTTTCATAGACCATTAGGGTCTATGTCTGGTTCTTAAAGTCGCATGCACATCATTTGGCTGATTCCTCCACATCTCAGCGTGTCCTCTCCTCAGACTAGTCACAGCTGGGTCGCTCCTGAAACTTCTAAGTGAAATTCAAGCACTGCCAGATGGGGCAGCCTTCAAACAAGCAGGTCCTCCCCTTCTGCTGACCTAATGCCTGGGCAAAGTGTTAGATGTGAAGGTCTACACAGCTGGGGAAACCAGCTTCAGAAACCCACAGTCCTAAGCATGCACACTCAATGAAAAGCATACGGGAGTCCTTGGACGTATTTCCATGGTATCTCCACATGACAGTTCTGATGATTAATTCTGCCTGCAGGTTGCAACCTCATCTCTGTCATTTGCTATTTATCTCTGGTCCTACCCTAACTTGGTTTGGTTTTGTTGTGAGCAGGAGCTCTGTTTCACGTGACAGAGCACTGCCATACAACACAAGACCCACCTGCATGTATTCTGACTTTTTAAAGGGTGGCTTAGTCAGTGTAATTGATTCAACTGGTATCTCAGTCAAATAACAATTATCTGCCTGAAAGTGAGCTGAAAGTAAGTGAGGGATTATAATTTTTTTTAATTTTTGAAAATACACTTTTTTTCCCCTGTAAAAATATTTTGTCTTTTCTGTTGTTGTCTGACTAACATGAGAAACATGTAGGAAATACTTAAATGTTGACAGAAAAAATTCAGCTAAGGAGAGATAAATAAGCACTCCTATCTGAAATAGATTTCACAACTTAAAGATCTGATGCTAGTCATCATTTCTATATAATTCTCAGCCCTTTTTCATGCTTGTTTCTCTTTGCAAAAGCTTTAATATTTTTCAGCATGATTAAAAAACTCAAAAAATTTGCATTTTTGTTTCTATAGAACAAAAAATTTTCCCAGTACTCACCTATCCATTTCCATTTATCTAAAAACGCATTGTATGGAGAATTCTGAGTCACTGTGAACTCTGGCATAATAAAGCTCTTGTATGTTGTTTTTGAAATGTGGCTGGAAGTTGTAGCTTCCTGAAAACCACTTCTTTATTGTGCCCTGTGTAACTACTGCACCAAATCACAGCCTCAGTCACCCATCCATGCACAGTTTCCCCTGTAACTTAACAGTCAGGGGAGTTCAAACAGATCAGACTCCTGGTCACAAAAGAGACTTTCATAGTACCTGCTTGTGTAAAGCTCTTTATTCAAGCAGAACTAAGCCAACAAAGGGCCCCAAACAGCCTTCTGAACACATGTATCCAACTATAGCAGCGTGCCTTGCCAGTAGAGGATTCATGCACCCAGCTGTCAAGCTACACTCTAAACAAGCAAAATGTAAAACCTGTATTTGAATGCATCTTCCCTTTCTCTTCCAGCAAAAAAGAAGAAAAAAGAAAAAGAAAACAAAGAAATTATAAAGCTACAATAACTTACTTTTGAAAAGAAAAAGTAACTACATTGTCATTTTTTTCCCCACACAATATGATGCAACAATTTTACACAGAGAAAGCATGAAAATGGAGAATGTTAGGTAATTTAATTGCCACAGTGCATGCAGCCATATTTTAAAATATTCTAGATTTTTAAGCAGCCAAATTCATAATGTGAATACTGCATTAATATTGTAGAATATGATCCTGCAGAAGAATTACACATGTATTAAACTTTACATATACAATGAGTCCCATTGAATTCAGGAGCTGGCTTGAAAGAGTACTGCAAATGACACAGTTCCAAAAATAATGAACTGCATTATTCATTACACATATAGAAAAATAGCATAGTATATACATATGTATGCATAGATACATCTTTATTATAGACAAGAGCTCCAGTTAAGTTTGCTTAATATATCGACACACATTTAATATAGTACTTCAGTTTCAGTTGCTGATATCTTTGCTGAACTGAAATTATTTTGCTGAAACTTTCCAGGCTAGATGCTTGCATTAAATTAAATTTTATTTTTTAACTTTCAGCAACACAATTCTTGTCTTTCCGTAAGAAAAAGAAGGTTAGGAAAACATGTTATTCACCTGTGTTACATAGAAAGTCAAAACTTTCCATTTGATAGGAAGCTCTAATACCTTGATGCATCAAAAGAAGAAAATAGGAAGTATGAGAGGAGGACGAAAAAGGTAACATGCAAAGGTTTCCCTGGTATCTAGGATGCAACTGTGCCTGAGAATCCATTTTTCAAAATCTGTACTTTTCACACAGTAAAGTACATCAGAGGCTGTTAGATCAGTCACCTCAGCCACCACATGTTACACTGTACTGACCACGTACCTTTGGTTATGGCCACTAAAGTACTTCTCTTACAGAAGGAGCTTCCTGTAGCTCTCAACTATAGAGGTCAAGAAATAGAGACATTCGGTGCAGCAAAAGAGTCCAGCAATTCTCAAGACAGTGTTTGTTTTTAAATTATAGAAAAGAGTATTTTTAAAGAAATCAACATCAGTAACATCGGGGTTGCTGATTCAGAGACACACCTCTCATGGCAAGGTGCACATAAATCTCCCAGTTATGCAAGTCTTGATTCAGGTGGCCAAATGTCAAGTGTCTGCTGCCATGTGAGGTGGTGTATGGTATCTGAGACATTCCCATAGGGCTGGAATAAAATGCCACTGGCCTCCAGGGGGCCTGCACTCTTCTGCAGTAGTAGCTGGAGGCCATAGTGGGCAACTATCCTTATGCACAGCAATCCACAGCCTCACAGCTCTGCACAACACTGGAACTTAACCTGGCACAGAGGAAAAGAAGAGCTTGATCATGAGGGCTCAAGTCATGAGAAAAGATTAAATAAGAACTATATTTTTCATTATAGGGAAGTGAAGTCTGAAGGCGTTGCATCATGGCAGATCATGCTAATATAATTCACAGACACATTATGCTTGTCCTATCTTTCTTTTCTTTCTTTCTCTCTCTATTGCAGTGACACAGTCCTTCCATTTTCACTTCCACTAGCGCATGTGCAGTTTGACAGCACGAGTTCTGGGAGCTGCTGTGGCAACCAAATAACCCAGCATTTAAAGTAATTAAGCTTCCATGGACCTGCAGTCTGAATCATGTGATGTAAAAGGAATCAGGGGAAAACAGGAGAAGTAAAAACTATTTAAATAGATTGTTGATGTGACAAAAAAAAAAAATAGCTCTAAGCAATCACAAAGAAATGTAATCTACAAATTACAGAAGAGTCTCTAAGCATTACCACCTTGTATTTTAAAACAGCCTTCCAGCAGCAATGATGAGAATAATAAATAATGGAGCTTGACCAATGTAATACAGGAATTATATAATGTGGTGGCCTGTTCTACTACAATACTAGAGCTACTCCATTTTTGTGTTAAGCTCTTTCAGTATTGTTCACATCTTCTCCTCAAGATCCAATTCCTTGTTTACTACAATGTACACAAGCATAAGCCATCAGTACCATTCAGAGCACACAAGAACCCATGTGGATCTTGCACAATGTGTAGCTGAGTGAGCTACCAGGCATTGTTGCAGCAGTTGTCTGGACACAGCTTGCAACACAACATATGAGGTTCTCACACAGAAAGCTACACATTGTTAAGGTGCTGAGTGAGTTGTAATTTTGCCTTCCTGGAGCTTCCCACTCCAGTGCCACGCTTCTACTGCTAATGATCCAGGATGGTCCTTTGGGCAGTATGTCCAAAACTCCTAAGTTCAAAAAGAACAATGACAAAAAACCTACTGCTTGTCCTTGTCCACAACTTTTAACATGAGCTCCATTCTTTTTTTTTTCTCTTCTTTTAAAAACATTCTGCTAATTTGTTATATAAGTACATATGCACTGATAACGTGTGAGGTGAAAGTAGCTACTACCTACAAAACTAGCTCCAATATATTTCTTCGGCCAATGTGAAGGTAACTCTCTTCTCCAGTTACTCATTTCATTGTGTGCTATAGTTCGTGTGTTCCCTCAGGACACAATTTTTATTTTTAGAGAAGCCTCTATTTGCTGACTGTTGTGAAAGGAACACTCAGGAGATGCGATTAGCAGTCACTTGTTTCAGTAAACATTGAATGTAACATATGCCTCTCAAGTAATGTGTATCCAAACATACAATTTACAAATAATTAACATCATGTTAATTAGTCACATTAATTTATGCCACTTTGTGGAATTATTTCCTCAGAGTCTTTAGGAATGCTGCCAGCAGTTTGAGCCAAAGAGTGTGAAAATTTGCTTGAAGTAACTGTTGTGACTGGCTGTGACACACAGCTTGAACAGCAAGCAACGAGGGGCCAAACGACTGTCTGAGATCACCCAGTCTCGAAGGTGGGGTGCACTGACACTGCAAATGGTGTGAGGTGGCCAGGGGACATTTTGGGAGGAGTAGCCCATACAGGCTCAGCCGCCACCTTGCGGCCTGCCCCTCAGCAACCATGTGCAGGAGGTGATCTGCCACAGCCTGGCAAATCCCCGTAATTACGGCGGGTTATTTCAGATGATGAATCTTACAAAAAAGCTGTTGAAACCAAACATAGCTTCAGAACTGATAAATGCCAAAATTAAGCTTTAACTTCTCAAAAAACAAAAGAGAAGCCATTTGGAATATTGGCACCATCTCAAAAAAATCAGGCACAGCTATTCTTAAATGTGTGAGAATGGAGCTACTAAACACAGCTGTACATCGCAGTAATACAATATGAAATGTGCCTCACAGAGAGGAATAAAAAGAGCCTCAGTCTAAGAACTGAGAGGGTGAGGCCAAACACAGTCAGAAACAACGGAAGCGATCTGCAGTCACTTATGTTTGCAAATCAATATTTCTGCTTCCATAAATAATTATAATTTAAAGCCGTGTAACATTTGCATTGGGATTGCAACTGTTCAATTTTTTAGGACAAATAAAATAACTCCAGCTAAGTACCTGACTGCACAAGGAAGAGCATCACCAATGTATGTTAATGCATCCAAATTGTGGGGATGATACAAACACCTCAGCTCGCATTATACATTCATTAGATTTCTACAGGAAAAAAAAAAGCAGACTGAGAAAGCAACTCAAATTATAAATACAGAGCATTACAGGAAGGCCACATGAAGACTGATAACTAGGCACACTGAGAGGCAGGCAGGTATACAGATGATAATGTAAAAACCTATGGGCTCTGAGAAATGTATTAAGATTTTTTTTTAATCCTTCTTCCTTTGCCAAAGACTGCAAGCCATGATGTTAATACAAACTGACTTATGCATCCTCTGAAATAACTACACTGTTGGCCCAGGCTCGGGCTTTCAGTGTGGGGAAAATTCCCGTCGGTGCCTGTCTTGCCTTACTGCAGCAGGAGGACCATTGTTCTTCCCCAGAGAGAGACACTATTTCACTCAAGGACTTTTAACCATTTGCTGGGCTATACAAAACTTTTCTTCTGCTATTTGAAAATCCCTTCAGCACTGGGCCTTTACACAGGACTGACGTGGAATGGCATCAACCTGATGTGCTGCTCACTGCAACCACCCAGACAAGTTCTGCTTTTCAAGTGATCCGCATGCTGTACTTCTACACAGTATTTTGTATATAAGCATATAAGCAAACTCTGCTCATCCTTCTTAAAACTGCTAGGCAAGAGTCTGTACCATACACAGTGCGCAGTAAATGCCGTGTGAGGTGAGGATGCCTACAGAAGTTTGAAACTATCTTTTTTCATACACTTGTCCTGCATACAGCTCTAGCGGCATCAATGTGCATGTTTGTGACTGCAAAATACTGCACACAGTCTAAGATCATAATCCCCAGTCCCTCAAAGACCCTTTCCCAGAAAATTTTGGTATCTAGCATAGTCAGTTCAGACAGCTCTATAAAGAAGCAAGTAAATAAATTGTAAATAATAAATGATGCATGTTCTATATATTGTTATATATACTGTTGTCACTGTCAGAGAATATCCTAGTATGCATAAAACCCACTATACTCATATATTCCAAGTACGACAACTTGTTCTTAGGGATATTATTTATATCATTTAGTCTTTAACTATTTTAAAAATAGTTTATCATTTACTGCCTTTGTCTTTTTAAAACAATTAACCAAATTCTTGTATAACTCCATCTGAATATATGAAAAGTAATCAGTAAAGTCCAGGTGGTATTAAGAATTTGAAAGCAGAGCATCTTTCACTGGGTTTAGATACACTCTACCCTTACAAGTTACTGGAAAGGAAGCAGTATGACTCTTCTCGGTCTAAAAGTGCACTTATACTAGAAGCAGCCATTCTCACTGCATATGCATTCTAAACTTATTTTAAATGGTAGGGGAGGCACTCCGTCTTTTTCATGGAGTTGATGATAAAAAATTCATTATTGCTCAGCTACATTTGGAAGTATCTCTTACAGAATATAAGTCCCCATTTTTAAGTCAGATTTCCAAGGAGTAACTCTAATGACTTTTTTCAGCTTCTCTAAGGATGTCAACATCCTTATGGTCAATATCCTCTCCAATAAAGTTGTTGAAAATATTTATATAGGCCTGGATTCTGTGCATATGCTCTTTACATTCACAGAATTCTTTTCATCTCATAGGTTGAGTTGACTCTTTCACAATTAAAAAAAAAACAACTTTGTTCTTGTTGTTCCTAATTGTACTTCTAAACCTTCTGTTAGAGCAGCTGGTCTTGCTGAAAAGCCCCACAGTACACTGAGCCCTGTCTGGACAGATGGTATCCTTATTATATTCAATAGAAACATTCCAGTCCTACCTGCTATTGTACCATCCTTTAGCTCCCTCCAATTCTTCTGTTGTGCCCACGTGTTGTCTGTCATGATATATTTTGAGTGTAAGTCCTCTTTCACATATCATTTATTACATATGAGCATACAGCAGAAACACAAAGGGAACCTGAGTACTCACTGGTCGCAGAACAGACCACATTAGAAACATGCACCATTAATTAATAAAAATCAATGGCAGTTATGCTGGAGACATTGTAAGAGGGAAGAGTCTAATGGAAGAGACAGTAAATTAGTTCCTAGTTTGGGTTGAAACATAATTTTCTAAATTAGTTTGAGTTTAATTCATAATTTATACACTTTAGTCAGAAAGGACTGCTCTAGTCATCCAGCCTGACCTTATCTATATACTGGATGGAATTCTTCCAAGAGGAAACTTTTCAAAAGAGTTTTTTCATTTCATTTTAAAGTCTTCAAGTGATGAGACTGCCACCTTCCCTAGTGAGCTGTTCCAATATTAAATTACCTTAATACATGGAAAATCTGCATCCTTCAGGCTGAGTTTGTCTAAGTTCAACTTTTACCATCTGGACACTTATGTGTCTTCGTTTGTGACACCTACACTTCTATCATGTCTATCTTCATCAGGCTATTATCTGTGTCCAGTCTTAATGCTACAAGACAATCATCAAGTGACTCAGCTCTTTCTGCTTCTTGGATAAATCCTTTAAGACTTCTAATTCTATATTATCTGGTCTTTTTGTTTCTACAGCATTTAATCATAGCAGATGCCATTTTCACATTTCCTTTCACTGCAAATGGTAAACTCCTCATTTCATCCACCATATCATCTCCTACTTCTCTTCAAATATCGGGCAGAATTATTAATTGAACATTCCCGACTTTTCTGTGTCACTTGATTTTACATCCTGCATATTGTAACAAACCTAGCCTTGCATTAAGGAGATTCTTTATTCTTAATATGCTTTAAAATCTTTCTTACTATTTTAATTCTATTTCTACTTAAATCTCATTGATTTCTTTAGCTTCTGTTATACACTGCATGCATTTTTAACCTGTATTTTACATTCACTGCTTCCACTTCGACATTTTCCATTATTTCTCTACTTACTTTTATTTACTTTTCAAAAGAGATTCTATGTCACCGTCAGTGACTTTTTTGGATGTTTTTCATGCTTTTATAACCATGGCTTTTGGATCAACCAGAACAATCTCTTTCAACAACACTAGGAATCTAAAAATTCTAAATTTAAAGATAAAATTGTCATTATTCACATCAGAAGATATCTAGGCTTTACTGACAAGTTGTTTTGATTTACCAAACACAGACATTATTAGCTGGAGCCACAATTTCTGTACAGAGATCTATCCAGTTCATGATCAGCAGTTGCATGTACAACAAAAGGATTTTAGATAATCAGTGCAGATAACCATCACACAGTGACAGGGGAACACATTCAGTAGGTGTAATGCTATCACATGATGGAAAGTACAGCAATAATAGCAGGGTGGGAAAGTCCTCGGCTGCAGCAAATGAGGACAAGACCAAATACAGCAGCCATAAATGCAGAAACAAAGAAAAAATGCTGCTTACCTTTGGAAGGCCTCAGATATGCAGAAATCTCCAGCAAAATACCTTTGCCTCCCCTATCAACCCCTACATGAGGTCTAGGAAGGAGTGGATCCTGGCTCCACCCCTTCTGGTCAGTCAGGTACACTGCATGCACCTGAGTTCCCCTGGGCCGGCCCTTTCTTCCCACCAGGCGCGCAATTGCTGTTTCTTAGCATTGACTTAGCATTTCTGGTACAACTAGGATTTATGTTCTAAATGGAAAAAGGCTTTTCTTACAGTTTAACAGTGAGAAAGAGAAGGAAAGAGAAAAAGAAAGTGAAAGAAAGAGAGAAGGAAACAGAGAAAGAAGAGTAAAAAAAGATAAAGGTAGAAAAACAAGGAAGGTATGAAAGAAAGAAATAAAAATATGATCTTGGTGGATTCACCTATGTATACAGAAAAATGATGCACCATGTGCCTGATCAGAGGTTTAAGAGTGTTTGGCTCATATTAAGATGAATCACTGATATAAGAATAAATATATCATTCAGTCATTTCCTGAAACAATGTGAAATTGTTCTCTGAGGTAGATTTCTGTGATACTTCTCAGCTCATTATTTACTCTTTTTTTATTAAAACAAAAAATAACAATTTTGTTTAATCACTTCATAGTGAAGAGCACTGTACAAACCATGTGGCATTCTCCATAATGTTTAGTCTAAACTTTTTCACTGTCATCGGCAGTTATTGTCCAGACCACCCTCGTCAGTTTCAAACAACTGGACTTGTGCTTTCACATACAAAGTGTTTGTTTGGTCCATACACACTCTGTTACTCCCACCAGCCAGTTCCTCCTTTGTCAGGCATCTCTCTATGGTTCTACAATGACAAAGAGCTACAGTAAAGAATTCTGGGGCAAAACCGCAATGCCTCTCTGAAACATGAAGAAAATGTGATCTTGGAGAGAAATGCATGCTTGCTTCCTGGTGTTCATGGCTAAATACGTTTCTGTATGAAAAAAAGAAGACAAGATAGCCTTTAATTTTTCCGTTTATGTAAGCAAAGGCATAAGACGGGCACAATAGCAAATAAAGAAAGATTTATGCGAAGGATTCTTAAAAAGAAGAGACTCAAACTCTGGCCACGAGTGAACAGAGATGTAAACTCTCTCATGGGTGGATGTTTTAGCTGGTGATGTGGCAATATCTCCTTCTGTCACAGAAATATGTGTGCATGCAAGACACAGTTATACTGAGGAATTCAATTTACACAGTGCAGCCCTCGTAACTATTAGTTTGCATGAGATATGCATTATTTGTTTGACAGTCAATCACCACTAAAGTCACTATTAAATATTATTAAAAATACAATACTTAAAAGCTTGTACAATGCCTTGGTGTAAATATTTCATAGCTCATTCTGATAGATGACTATGTATATGATAGCTCATACTGAATCAGTCCTGAGCACAGATTTGTTGTAGATATTGTATGTTTATTAACTTTAGGGAAAGATTATATTCTAGAAGTTTTTCTAAGTGCTTCTAGCCTGCATATATGTATGCATGTTTGCTTAGTTCCATTTTGGAGAGTTTTTAGAGAAATGAAAAACAGATCCCATTTATTTTTAACACTAACAGACTCCCAGCAAATTTAAATGTCATGAAGAAACTGGATTCCTAAAAGAAAGGGCTAAGAAAAAAAATCCCATCCTTTTAATATGGCAACATGTGTGCCTGTGTGAGCGCATGCGTCTACAGTTTGGAAAAGCCAAGTACCACTTTAGATCATAGGCTATCAAGTTATCTTTGTGCAATCTTACAGGCCAGAAAAAATTGCAGAAAATAATTTAGAATAAACAACAGGCAGTGGGTTCTGGTCTAACCATGGTGGGTGAGGGAAATCACCAGTGACCAAGGCACACAGAAGCATACAGTTACATTTTGCCCCATTGATGGGGGAATACAGAACCTGGAATCCAATGTTATTTTCATAACAAACATCAATGCAGAATTGAAAATACACTTTAAAATACATTTATGCTGTGTGTTCATATCCTCAAACTCTTTTACCTCTACATGAAAAATATAAAGTGAAGAAAATGAATTCAATGGTGGGTTAAGGGAAATTTGGTTGTTTTGGCCTTCTTGTCCTGCTTTGAAAGCCTTCCTCCTTAAACATATGTTTTTGCTTAGAAAAAACAAGAGGTGAATAAATCAGCTGATCAGCATTCCCCTAGTGCTGCTTGTATTAACTTCCTTGGCATGAATTCACCACTTAAGTCAATATTACTTAAGAGTTTCTCTAACAGTTTATTCACTTTTAATTCTATACTGCTCCTGAATCTAAACTTCCATCTACTGAACAGGAAAATGGAAAGACTGTACAAATGCAGAGTTCACAGCACTGTCATAAGAAAAAGTTCTCCTCAGAAATCCTGAATTAGTGAGCTGAATTTTTTCAACATAAAAAAAGTTCTTCATATGGTCAACTTTGTGTGTGGGAGGAAGTACTGCAGAAGGAAAGCCATCTTTTTGCTCTTACTACTTTGTCCTCCAGACTACTCTAAATCCAATACATTCATCTCTTCCCTCTGGATACCTTGGCCTACCACTTGGATGCAAAAGCCAGACAGCCCATTTGAAAACATACATGGTGAGGAAGTGCCAGGTGGATGTATTTGGAGACACTGGCTCTTTCTCTTAGCACTTGTGAACACATTCAGGGAACAAGTAGATGCAAATCACCAATTTGTTTACTCAGATGTTTACTTATGGACTTGTTTTCCTAAGTGTCTATGTACTTACAGCCAATAATGAGGCCTTCGTTTTTACCTAACAAAGGGGCACTTGGGAAGGAACAGATGTAGGATGCAATTTGGCAGCCGCTGTGTGTCCCCAGGAGCAGAGTGCTGTATAACCACAGCAAGAGGCATAAGAAATGCACTCTTATCTGTGTAGAGGGCAGGGGGCATCCACATAAACGGATCAGCTTTAGCAACGATGCAGCAGGGCTGTGCTGTGTGGCACGCCAAAATCCAGCAAGGTGACACTGAGAGGCTGTGTTCCCCAGGGCCGTGTCCCAGCATGAGCCAGGTGATGCAGAACCATACAGCATCCTCCCTGGCTGTGACCTAAACAGCACCAAAGAGCCTGCAGTCAGTTAGGAAACAAGGCTGAACGAGCCGTGGGGACTGCACATGAGAAGAGCCTTTCTGCTTCAGTAAGCTGATACTCTTCCCCCAGAGCCACTCCCGGCAAAGGATGAGTTTTCTCCCAGCTCTGCTTCAGTCTGTTGCTAACTAAGCTGGAGTCTGTAACAGCACAGCAGTGCCTGCAGTCTCCAAGGGCCCTGCCTTCCCATGAAAACTGGCCATCAGTGAAACAGGCATCAACAAAGCATTTTGCTGCTGGGACGGGAGCACCGGGTTCTCTGTTGAGATGTCCCCCCAGCAGGCCGAGCTGAGAGGGATGGCATTCAGAAAATTAACAGAAAACCTTCTAAAACACACTTCACAGCATTCATTCAAAGAAGCGAAGTGCTTGTTTCCCTCTCCTTTATTACCACTGAGTTTTGATAAAACAGTATAAAATTTCTCAGATCTACATATAGAATTCTATTTAGTTTTCCAGGCACATACCTTTGTTCTCTATTCATATAAACACAAAACTTCTAGAGTTTTTTTTGTTTGTTTGCTTGTTCTGTTTTACTTATATTACCCCTATTCTCCTAATTCACAGCTGTTGCTATTTGACTTGCTGGCCTTCCTACAGGAAATAACAAGGTCCTAACTACTTGGAGACATTGGAATCTTGTCAAAAAACAAGGACAGTAAGGTGCTCGTTTTGCTGAGCTTGCCAAAATCTAATTTGGGTTGTTACGTTACATCTTTCTAGCTTTGCTTTGTAACTTCTGCATAGAGCTGCCCTCCATTACCACCAGTTGTCCTAAACCCTGCTTCATGTGGCTGCCCTTCTGGGAAAAGCAAATTCAACTCTGTGCAGGATGAGTCACACTTTCACATTTTATTTTTGCTGTAGTGAATATTTTCTGAGGCAGAATATCATTGATATCAACCAGAGTGTTACTAAATAGCGAATAAAAGCCAAACATTAAGATCCCAGTTAAGCAAAGTAATTATCCACATGCTTAAACTTAAGCATACCTCTGTTGATCTGGTGAATTGATAAAATGTGAATATGTAGGAGTACTGTCCTAATCATAGAATCATAAAATCATATAAGGCTGGAAAAGACCACTAAGGTCACCTATTTAATCACAAGCCTATCCCCACCTTGACCACTAACCATGTCTCTCAGTGCCACACCTCCAGGAACAGTGACTGCACCAGCTGCCTGGGCAGCCTGGTCCAGTGCCACACCACTCTTCCTGAGAAGAAATTGTTCCTGATATTCAACCTGAACCTCTCCTGCAGCATTACGGCATAGCTTCCCCACTCAGCATGGCTTTGTAAGAGACAGGGCCCAGAGCTGGCTAAGAGTACAGGGCAGGTTGTTTTTTGGCTGGTTGTCCTACTACAGTAGATCAATAGAAAAGAGGTATTATGTCTTGTTGGCTCATAACCCATTTATAAGAAATAAACTCAGTAAAACATTAATGAAAATAACAGAACAGAGAAGACTATAAGCTAAGGTAAAACAACAGAAGCACAGTCTCCATTATTCTAGCTGGCTCAAAAAGCAACCTGTTCAAGGCAAAATATTTTATCTCCTGGGGAAGAATAAAGATTACCTTGAGTTTTGTACAGGCATTTGTAAAGAAGGATTACATAGAGTTGATTGTTTTAACTTTTTTATATTTTTGAGTAAATTCCGTATCTCATACAAAATAACTGAAACAAAACCAAAACAAACAAACAAACAAAAAACACTAAAAAACCTCCCTCAGTTCTCTCTTCCAGTGGTCCCATACTCTAGTTTTTAAAATAACCAAGATTTAAATTTTGATGATGTCAAGACCAAGGCTGTTTTTGATATCTGCTCTAACCAGTTTTAAATACAGAACTGTTTGTTAAAAGATTGTTAAAAGTTACTCTGTGATCATTTTTGGGCTAGCAGCTGCACTTTGGAGGAGGCTTTCAGGAGCTACTTACCCTAATTAGGCTTTAATCTACAAATCCCATTATGCAGATCAGTTTGTATTACTGTAGTTGCATTAAAAATTACCCTTCATATTGGTACCAGAATAAGCTCAGGACAGACACAAATGTTTTCAGACTCCTGCATACAGTTTGAAGCTTATATTTTCCTGGGTAAACTGCATGAGAGTCACATCACTGCAGTACCATGCAGAGACATGGCAGGATTCTGTTTAGCATCAACCTGTCTTTTTAAAAAATTGCATTTTTTGCATTTGTTTGTCTATATGTACTTTATTAGTGCTTCATATAGCCATGTAAATGCATTCCTTCAATCTCAAGTACATAAAACACATTGCATAGGAACAATCTGTGAACTTTTTTCTTTACATCAAATCAAACTGCACGGATTAAGTGGGTCAGCAATGAGTCAGGATAGCAGAAAAATAAAAATAAAAATGGACTATTATCTATTGCTGAAATAAAAAGCACCAGCTCCTTTGCCCTTCTCTTAAATATTTCCACACACTTCATGCAAGCAGTTTGCAGTGTAATATTTTATATATTTCTGCAGACTGTGAGATGCAATTCTTTCTGAAAGTGCTGATGAGAGCAACCTCCATTTAATATGTGGTGATAACTGAGAAGGAAAGCTGCAGACTCCCTTGCAGGCACCGTGCAGAAGCACAGTCTGCACAAAGTGTCAGCACTCCTCCTGGGCATCAGTAGGCCAGGATTAGGAGCCATTTGAGACCCTCTTCACCTGCATCTGTTTTCAGTCTGTACCAAATTAAGATGTCTGATTTTCAGCTTTACCCACACCACTCGCTTCTGTCTGCACGGCAAATGTTAGTGTTCTGCCTTCATTTCTGGGCAGATGAGTCACTGTGTACCATCTATACCAGTAAGCTTGTGCAGCTGTGGCTCCTGCCTGCTTTCCCAATTAGTAGGAGCTTTCCTCTAGCTGGGCCAGCACAGATCCCGTCAGCTATCACAGGCTGAGGGCTAGCAAGTGACGAAAAAATACAACAGTTCCTACAGGTGTCAGATTATAGAATGCTAGAATCATAGAATATCCCAAGTTGGAAAGGACCATTGGATCACTGAGTCAAACTCCTGGCTAAACACAAGACCACCCAAAATCCAAATCTAGTTTGGGAGTGTTGTCCAAATACTACTTGAGTTCCAGCAGCTTGGGGCTGTGTTCATGCCCAAGCACCTCCGGTGAAGAACTTCTGTTAGGTGTTAGGAAACCCCTAGAGCCTGCTCTTACCCAGGGACCTCCACTGCAGCCCTGTTACCCACTACAGTGTTTTAGGCCACTAAGCACTTCTGAGAGAAATTTAAAAGTCAAGGGCATGTTGAAGGGCCCCTGCTACTCTGTAGGCCAGCAGCCTTGACACTTGGGATGGTGATGCTATTCCTTTCACTGAGCCAGTCCTACAGGTTCTGTGACAAGAGGGACCTTCTTGCTCCTCAGTCGTGCTGCTTTTCTGGGCACACTGAAACAGCTTTTGTAGCTCACTGCTGAGCTGGACACTGTGATCCAGTTTTCAGTATATAAAAATAAAAAATCCTACCTATTCTCCAATAATGGCCTGAATCATTCCTGTAACACTAATGCAATGTGTAGTGTTTCAGACCATTACTCAGAAAACAGCAATTTTGTTTTGTTTTATAAGTGTCATCTATATAACGTTTTAAGTTTGTAAATCACCTCTGGATCCTTTGTGATGAAAGGTGCTATATAAGCTCAAGCTTATATTATTATTCCTACATTTTACTGCTCCATAAATGCGAGAGATACTACAGCAGCTCCACTTCAGCAATATGCTTGTGATCACATAAACCACTCTCCCCAACATTACATTTTTACTGGAATTAGTGAATTAACATGAACATCACACCTTTCCCTTTACCCTACCCTTCGGTGAGCTTTGGATTTTATGCCTGGCAACACTGCATTGCTTTTCCGTAAGTCATTTCACTGCAATCAGAGAAAAGCAATTAAATGTGCTATTACGGTGCGCAGTGTGCAGGTCAGTGCAGCATCTGCCTGGCGAGCCTTCCTTAAAAACCAGCCCTACGTGGTCCCACTCCATCCTGAAAGCATCGGGAGATGCTGGGAAAACACTTCACACACAAGCAGCAGCAAAGAGCTCCTTCACAAACAATGGAATGAGCAAGTTATAATTGCTTTACATGAGCAAAAGCTACAAGAACCCATTGCTGATTTCTACAGATGATTTAAAGAAGGAGGCATACGGTGTCCTGTTCTTCACTCTCCTTACTTCCCCCCCACCAGTTCTACTTGCTTGGATCAGTGGGTTTTCCCTCCTTGGTGCCATGCTGGACTGATCCCGTTTGGACATATTTTGCCATCTCCCCTCCTCCTTCTTGCCTTCCTTTATCAACTTGAGGGAGCTAATCATTCACACAGATAACAAGCAATAACCAATAATGCAAGAAAAAAATGGCCAGGTAAAAGTTACTTGACAGCATCCAGTTGATGTCTTTGGCTGTTGAGGAGGAGCAAGACATACCAGGTATACTCTGCCAAACTTTCTGTCGCCAATGTAAATCCAGCTATATGGCAAAAGCAGTCATAGGGTTAAAAAATCCTGTCTTTGCCCTTGTTTGCCTCATTTCTTGTTTCTCTCTTAAACTGCACCACTGGGATGAACCACAAGACTTCCCTTCTCCTTATTAAAAAAGCAAAAACTGCTTATGCAGCAACTGCAGCAGGGCTCTGCTGTTAGCAGATAGTAAGGATGTATGGAGAAGAGATACAAACGGTATCCACATCAGCACAGACACGAGAAAAAAACTGTTCTGTGAACATTACAAATTCTGGCTCTAATTAAACATTCATCTCTCACTCTTCTGGGGGTGGAGAAGAAAATCATCGTCCTTTTATACTGCAGTTAAAAGTGGAAAATATTGCATCCAGAAATACAAAGAAGAAATATTTTTCTATTCTGTGACAGCAATGAATGCTGAGGGTTATGCCGACTGAAGGTAATTACTACAGCTCTTTGCTTGTTCTTTGAAAGAAAAGAAAAAAAAAAAAAAAGAAAGATGGCGCATGCCACAAAATACTGCTTTTAGAAAATATCTGTAAATCATTCCAGGCTATGCTTTAAACCATGCAGATGTACTCCTCTCCTGGCCTCAAAACTATGCATGAAGATACACAGCCAAGACATTAAGCAAAGAGATACAGATAGAAAAAGAGAGGTGATCCCAGATGAGATTGGGTTCATTGAGGGAAAGAAACACTCTCCATTGCGTTCCCATGTCTCCTGTGAGGTAGAAGTAAGGAACCATCACATTGTGCAAGCATGGAAAAAGGACAATGAATATTCAAAGTGTTCCAGAGGGAATGATCAATTAAAAAAAAAAGCCAACCAAAATGACCAGTATAATCAGAATCTCATTCTTGCCCTCTTTCAAGTAAACACTGGATGAAGAATGGCAAAACTTAGATGTAAGCTGCTTTATGAGAATAACTCAGTGACATTTTGGAGGTACTTATATTCTGCTTTGGGAATACTTCCAGTTGCTTTTTTCTCCTCAGTTTAAGTTCTTTTTCTGTTCTCTGTGCTTTTCTCCTTTTTCATATGATGAATCCTCTAGGGGTTCAGTGAAGCCTGAAGTTCTTTCTTGTGGAGGGGGAGGAGGGGGATTGTATCTATCAATAGTAATAAACCATTCCAAATGATTGATATAAATGTTTTTGACTTTTCACATGCATCGGCAAAAGGCCTCAGCTGTCCAAGTCCATTGTCCACGTCAGGCTTCCATTCTCCTTCAATGTTCAGGGAAGGGGAAGGTTCACCCCAGTGTTTTGGAAGGGCTGATAGCAATAAATCCAAATGAACCACAGCTCCATTCCTTAGAAGCTCGCTGGCACTGTCCAAGTCAGAAGAGACTGAGTACTCTTTTTCAGCTGTATGACATAACACCATTGAGAGTTTAAGATAAATCTTCACTGTGAAATGTTAGTGTTCACTGCAGAAGGTTTGCTCATGCTGTCAAATCAGTAAACTCAATTTTATTTCTCTTTCAGCCCAGTGTTGTCTTGTTAAAAACTTGCTCTTGTAGTTTGTTTGCAACTCTCAATACTTGCCTATGGACTTCTAATGCCTCAACAAGCTGTAGAACCTCAGGTTGGAAAAATGACTGACTATCTGCTATTGCATTTATTAGACTGAAGTGAAGAAAACAAAAATCTGAGATTTGTAGCTACAAGGAAACAGCACTTTTTTTTTTTTTTTTGGTAAGCTGCCTCAATCAGTTTGATTCCTGTCTCTACACAAATAGACCTCATGCAGCTTTTCAGATTATGTATCTATAAAATAAGAAGGAATGGTTTGATTTCCTCCTAGATCTTTTAGAATGTATAGAAAGCTGAAATATTACTCATATCACTAGTTTACCAGATTATACACACAAAGTGATGGGAATTCACTGAGCAAAGACTGAGATAAACCACAATGTGTCATGGGATCTAGAAATCCGTGCTTCCTCTCAAGACCTACTATTTCATTTTCTGGAAGAACTAACACTTGTTTTCTTTGTAAAAACAAAACAAAACAAACAACAACAACAAAAAAACAAACAAGAAAAACTAAACTAAAATAGATACATTTAAAAAAATTAATAATGGAAAACTTAGTTAACCCTTGTCTAGATCCTAGACCTATTCTTTCAGAATACCTTCTGCTTAGATTTCAGTTTCTCTTTGAAACAGAATAAGAACTAGAAGGCCTTCAGACAACCATACCAACTGAAATAACTGCTACAATTCACTTGACTGATATTTTGGTTATGAAGACACTAAGATATTTACACTTTCTTCAACCTAAGGATGACAGTCCTCAGCATTTCTTCCACATGCTGGAAGTAACCCAGAATTCAAAGTGTTTTATCCATTTCTGTGTCCAGAACATGCCCCAAGCTTTTGAATGAGTAGCGCAACCTCATCTTTACTGAAGGTTCTCACAACATTAGGAGGCTAAATTAGCCCCCAGGAATCATCACAAAGTAACTTTTGTATGTCCAGAAGCCAGAGAAATTACCTGAATTTATGTACATAAATAACTAAATTCCCCTCACACATTACTAAAGTTTCAAGATGAAGAAAACTTGACATTAGTTCAGATTACAAATTAATTTATTAAAATAATGCAGGCTTAAACTGCTAAACTGTAAGAAACCCACAAGTGAGCTAGTGGGGTGTACCACAAAGAGGCTAAAAATAAATATATTTGCTTTCACCTAACTTATATGAAAGTAAGGAGGATTTTCTAAACAAGTTGTACTTGCATTCTTTAACGCAGAATTCTTTGCAGTTCTTCGCCACGCTCGTAGATTTTCCTGATAGCTAAGCATCACTTAATTATAAAATACCAGAAGGCAGCTATCATCTGTCTCACTTCTTCACGTAAGTCTAGTATTTATTGAAGGAATATGTTTTCAAATTATGAGAATACATCTGCGTTGCTCTTTTCTGCCAGTTTGGTGGTAGAAAAAGAAAATGTTCATGTGCTGACGAACGTTATGCATTTAATCAGAACATTATCAGAAAGACTATTTAATCTACCTGCATCTTATGACACAGTAATTAAATAAAATAGGTTTTTTATTTATAATTTAAATTATTATTTAGCTTCAGTATTAAATATTCTTATAACTATGTATGTCTTTATTATGTAACTTCCACTATTGTTGGCATGGATTTGATGGATGGAAATCTGCAAATACTAACCTAAGTTCACTGAAATTTTCAAGAAGATACATCATTTGCTTCCACGAATAAACATGCAAATGTGGAGACCCTCAGAGGTTACGTGTGGGAACTGCTCACAGACCTCAAAATTAATCACGGACAAAAAGATCCTGTAGGCATTATCCTAAGGCAAATATGTCAGCCTCAAAGTTTCAAATGCTTAGGTCTGAGCTCAAAACTAAAATTAAATTAAATTAAATTAAATTAGGAGTTGAGGTCCTGATCAGTGTTTTGCTTTTTAATTTTCCCCACTTATTTCTCATTTGTATGCAGCAAGTATAGCTTTGCCATTTCAGATTTCTAGTAAAATTCCTCTGTGTTTTGTTATTAGCCTTTGTTTCCTGGGAGTCAGAAGTGGTGGCCTGAGGGTGAGAGCATCTCTGTGCCCCATTTACAGTGCCCTGAAGAACGTGGTCTCCCATAATACATTAGATGATCATTTTATTGAATGTCTAATGATAGTTGATGACTTTCTTAAATACCAAGTCTTGGAAAAGGAATCAGCTTTCATGTGATATAAAGAAAATCACTATGGACTTAGTGGTTACTGAAGAAAACCTTAAAGACTGAAACAGTATGCAGCTAAAACATTTGAATTGAAGTGACAAAAGGAAAAATATTGTGTTCTTCAATGCTCATGCTACTGTGGAGACAGACCAGTCATTTATAAGCAGTTAGTTCTGATCATGTTAGTTAAACATTTGACAGTGAACCTGTTTTCTTGAAAAGTAATCTATAATTTTCTGGTGCTGACAAAGGCTGTGTCCTCTATTCCTTTTAGACACTGGCCTAGATCTTCCCTATTTCTCTCAGTCTCAAAAACACTCCTACTCTGCCATGTTGCCTTAAACAGAAAGCCTACCGAATTAAAAACACTGTTGGAGTAGCATCCATATCGATTTTCCCCACATTTTTTCAGCAGTTATGCCGAGACTCCTCTATCTTGTTAGTTCTTTGTTTGCTTGTTTGTTTTTGTGTACGTGTTTTATTTTTTTTTAATCATTCAAATAATTCAATCATTCCAACTAATAATCCAAAAGGTCTCCAACAGCAGCCTTCAGAATCTCATTGCAGCTTTCATTTGTTTCAGCTCTCAGAAATGCTTGGCGGACCAAGGATGCTGCTGACTTCTATACGGACCAGTTTAGTTAGAGACAGATAAAATGCAAACATTGCTGCTGATAGGCTACATGAATAATTGCAAGGCAACAAAGCACCATGGGGCAGGGTGCCCCTTCTTCCCTCAGGATACTATAACAGAGCACTCAGCAGAACCTACCAGCACTGTTGTACCCAAGACCAATGTGCCATTTCCTGAGCTAAATCAGAAGCAAGAACTAAAAACTTCTTCAGTTGTAGGACTAACACAGGAAAGACACATGAGTTCTAACCAAGCCTGTGCTCTGCCACCAGAACATGACCTGCAATCACACAGGCACATTCCATTTGGCCTACACATGCCAAAATAACCAATGGAAAGTGGCATTTAAGTCTGATTCTAGTAGATACTTGGATTCAACTCCAGTTCTTCCTGACGTGATTTAGCAAGAGTCTTCAAGCTATGTGCACACACAGATCAGAGATTTGCTATGGGCTGTAAATCAAGAGCTACCCTACAGACCTGAAAATCAAACTGAAGTTTGGTTGAACAGCTCCACAATTTTGCAACACTCCTTTCAGCCCCAAATTTATCATATAGACAAAATTATACTGCTCACACCTGGCACTGATTATATGTAGGATTTCATTTCTTCCAGGCTCTTTTCTCTAGTCACCTCTTTTATTAAACATCCTTTGACACACAAACATTGTTATTATTACACATACTGCCACTGCTATTGTTAGATTATTGTTACATTGACAAAATGGTTGGTAAACAACACTGTAGCAATACCTGTTGCATAATATTCTAACCATTTATTTCTCCTGAAATCCACTGGAAAAATAATGGCAGAGAAGTTACACTGAGGACTCAAATCCCTTTCAGGCCATCAACTTCTTTAGTGGAGGACTGAAAATAACATTATTATCATGGGGGTACTTAGCGCATGTGAATTTCTCATCAGATAGTGATCTGAGGTAAAAATAGCTTTCAAGCAAGCAGCTTTAAAGAAATATACATATTGGGGAATGTTTACAAAGTGCCACAGGAATCAAATATAAAATCTAATATCTTTCTTAATTGTTGTTCTTGCCTGTAAACAATTGGTAAAGTTACCAATACTTATCCAAAATGGTATACCTTGTCAAAGATCACTGATTCCTTCTGCATTAAGAGAGAATGGTGAATTTAAGAGGTGGCATTTGTTCCCAATAAAATAGTCTTATAATGCTGTACACAGCATTCCACTCCCAAGATATAATACAAAGAACAATAATTATACATTCTCTTTGCTATTATATGGCAACCTATTTAATGTGGTTATTTATTTAAAGAGGGTAGCATTTACCTAAATTATGGGAACATCAACCAGCCCAAAGACAGATTATGGAGAAAATGAAAGGGCACTGTTACTGCTGGCTGCAAGCAGCCTACAAAATGAAGACTGGAGACAGGCAGAGAGATGCTAAGGTGTGTGATGGGTATCTTAACAGGGTAAAACAGCTGGATCCAATGAGTGAATTTACTGGAGTCAATGGAGAAGTAATACAGTGTTGAAAATTATCCACAATATTATGAGAGGTAATACAACAAACTGGTCAGTATTCTTTTTTACTTTGACTTACAGTGGAAGTTATTCTTTAGCACTGTAATCTGGACAGTATTGGTTCAATTGCAGATAGATTTTATGTAGGAATATGTTGCAAGTATGTGAAATGAGTGTGCAGACAGTCTTACTACCGCTTACGTAAGACTCAGCAGAAAACTATATACCATCTTCAGCCATGTAGAAAGCTATCTGGGAGCATCTCATCACCTGCAAGAGCAGTGCTCGGCCAAGGAGAAGTTCACAATGAAGTGAGTTTCACAGGCTTGTGTCTGCAGCAAGACAGCCTCCTCTCAAGCATCCTCTGTTCCTGCTTGTGTGGGTCTTCAGATTTAGGATGTCTCAGCCAAGAAATATGGCTGCTACAGCTTACTGTCTTCTCCCAAAGGACCAGTCAGAGGCTCTTCTGAACCATGTCAGTGAAAGAGGACAGCATGCTTCCCATAGCCTTTGAGAAATTCACTAGAAATTCACCACACCTTGAATCCTTCTGCTGCTGAATATGTAATTATTTAACACAGAACCAACTTCTAATATTCAGTAAAAGGAATTACAAAGCATTTGGACTAAAAGACATTGGGTTCTGTTCCTGCGTTTGCCTCTAACTTGTTAGGTAAACTTGGCCAAGTCATTATTTCTCTCAGTGCTCTACAGTCCATTTCTACAAAACAGATATGATCTGTACAAACAACTGTAAATACAAATGTCAAAAATTATTACTCTTATGAGTGCACATTTAAGACAAGATATTTTCTCATTAGCAAACAGTATCAGATTGAACTAAGCTTGAATGTTTTCCTTTCTCCAAAATCACAATATCTATAAAAGGGTTAATTCAAAAACACCCTCAGAAACCAGAGAACTCCAGGTACTCTTGATACCCTGAACATGTAATATTTATAACAGTCATACAACTTTAATTTTACTTCTTTGCCTTAGAAAAAAAAAAAAAAGAGTGCAATTTTTCTAAGCACAGCGCTGCAGAAAAGAAATGAAGCGCTCGTTAGTTTGGAATTTTCCATTCCTTTTTGCTTCTGCCTGAAAGGCAGAGGACTGTGGGGGTTTCATAGCGGAAAGAATTTAGGCTTGTCTCCCTTTGACTTGCAAATTTCAGAAACAGTGCACTATCCATCTAGCTGGTTGGCAAGGATTTAAGGTCGATTTAATATCCCTTAAGCCAGTCATGAAGCATTGTACAGCCTTGTCCCCCCACTCTCCTCTCTCCATCACCCTTCAAATTTTGTACAATAGCTCAGTGCATGGAGAGCTTACACCTATAACAGAGATGGTGACTAGAGTCACCATAAAGTGCAATGGCAATAGCAGTAAAGGTCTAGCAGTGATATCACGACAAACTCCATATTTCCTTGGGCAAAACTATGTCTCTACTGCTAAAACTCAAGCTGGTCCTAAACATGATGCCTATCCATCAAGTAGCACAATCAAAAAAGAATATTTTCACAACATAGACTAGAACATCTTAAGAATCTTTCCTGTTGCATTTCAGCACCATATCAGTATGTATTTATATATCCTCTTTTCATATATTAATTCATTTTTTCCAGCTCTCTAGAGTAAGTAATAAAATGAAAGACAAAATACTGAATTGAAATTATGGGCAAATTTGTATTGCTGATGAATACAACTAAAAAGCTCTTTTGAAACGAATTTCTAAAGAACTTCTACCTGTTGTCACCCTACCATACAAGAGGTTCTTCATGACTGTAAATATGGACTCTTGTCCAGTTTATGCTAATGGTTTTATTCTGATTTGTGTGGGGAAAGAATCTAGTAAAAGAGAAAAGCGTGCCAAGCTAAAGCTAATTTAAAAAATTGCTTAAACACTCACAGCAATAGGCATGATTGAATAAAAATCTACATATATATTGTGTCACAACTCCTCCATCACTCTCCATACTTTCTGGAGCAAAAGGTAACTTTGTACCTAAATTCCCATTTGTACACAATGCTCTTTCAACTGGACAAGACCTTTGAATGTAAAAAGGCAGCTTTACTGTAGACATTATCTCCCACAGGGGGAAATGGTGGGCTCCTTATCACCCCATCAACCTCAAAGCCTAAATCACATCAAACTAATGTCACTGGGATGAATGACAGCTGCCTTTTAGGTAGCATTAGGAACACAAGCCAGAAACTAGGTAAGCCAGAAAACCTGAATTAGTAAGAAATCAGGGGGCCATCAATGAAATGTTGGCACTGTTTCATGGCCTCTGAACTCATTACAGTACACACAATGCAAAGAAAATAAGAAAAAATCTTCAATAGTGAGGGTGGTGAGGCACTGGGACAGGTTGCCCCATGATGTGGTCGATGCCCTGTCCCTGTAGACTTTTAAGGTGAGGCTGGATAAGGCCCTGACCAACCTGATCTAGCTGTGGTGTCACTGTTCGCTGCAGGGAAGTTGACCAGATAGCCCTCAGAGATCCATTCCAACTCTAAGGATTCTGTGATTCTCTGAAACTATGATTATTATTAATACTGCAGAAGTAATGTATAATTTGATTAGAATCCATATAATGAAAATAAGTAGTTGTTATTGGAATTACTAGTAACCCAGCATTTCATTGCCTCTACCTACATATTACAAGAAGTTTCTGTGTAGCCAATTATTCCAAAATAAATAAAAAATTTGCACAGTTCACAATTAAAAAAAAAATCATCTTAAATGAACAGCATGTTTTGCTTGTGAAAAACCACAGTGGCTTAACATTAGGTACTAGCTGTCCTCTTGTATAAATTTCTCACAGATACGCTGTTCTTTTGTTTTACAGAGGCTGACATGAGACTCAAGCAAAATCAAACCAAGTTCTCTGTCCCATTTTGCAGCCCTGTTAATGGACAAGGTATAGCAAATCAGCAGCAAATGTATCAACTGAACAACCTTATCAGTAAATCACTCACTGCACCTTAAATGGGGGCCTTTCAAAATGCTGTCTGTAATACTTGAAGTTATATTGATTTTACCTCCATCCCTGAATTTGTCTGTGTTTTAAGTTTACATTCTGCGAATAAAAGTTGGCTTTTAATAAAGTGCCATTTATATAATCATACTGCAAACAAGGCTGAATTTCATGCATGCAGAGGTGATAACCCGCCTTCTCCCCATCCAAAGAATGAGAAGACTGACAGCTAAGAAAAGAAATTTCTTTTTTCATTTTGGTGGTATTGTCTGTGTTTTTATTACCTGCTATGGATCAAAGAAGGAACCCCTAGTGGATTTGTTTCTTCTCTTCTGTGCTCTATTAGCAGAAAAGAGTAATCTTCACATAACCAATTATTTATTTACTGACATTTTCAAGCTCTGGCGTTAAAATGATTTGGGTAATTTAATTAGGCCTTTTTCATTGCAGCACATTGCTGGAGATGTTTTACCTTTGGAAATATTTTCTAGGTTTTTTTTTTTTTCTTCTTTAAATTCTCACAGTGGCATTTAGTCCATTTGGTAGAACCAGCCTCAAGGATCCAGTCATTGCAGCTGTCTGCACCAGGAAGCTAGCAGAATGCTTAAAACCATATAATTTATCATAAAGGAAACAAAAACAAAAAAAGCAAGTGATGAAATCGCAAAATCACCTAAGTTCAGTCCTTATGAGTCTTTGATTTAATTCCAAAGGATGCTGTACTTTCGAATAGTATTAGCAACATTTTATAATATGCAATGATACATCATCTTTCAATGTTTTACAATGAATACGTCCCACTGACATAATTTGTGCATCTATTGCTGAGCTCCATCCACTCTTGCCAATACACACTTATTAAGCACTTTTTCCATATGGTCTGTTGTTGGTTAACCAATTAACAACATAATTAATTTAGCATTGAGTAAGTTGGCTTTGAAATTGTGTCAGTCTGTTCTGGGGAAGCCTGGCAACTAAGGGCCCCAGGAAGAAAAGCAACCCTCCTCTGGAACCTCTGCAGGGACCAAGTCCAATGGGGTCAGGAGTATGACTGGCACTGACAGAGAAGGAAGGAGAGGGACAAGCCAATAGACAGGCCTAAGCAAGCAGAAATGGTTATGTTTATTTGGCACCATTCTGGAGAAGACAGCTTTGTAATAAAGACAAGGGAAATACAAAAATTGTAATTGTACCCTCCTATGATAGATAGATCAATGACAGATTTACCCCTGATGTGGAACTCCAATCTTTAGCTGCAGCTTTTGGTGAGGAAATTCTGGTGAAAGTAGGTTTTGAACATGTTTTTGAAAGGAAGGGTAATCTATCATTCACTCCTAAAGCAAGGTTTCTGTTGTGTCAACAACTGAAACATTGCTTGAAGCTATTGTGAGATGTAGTATGTGAAAGCAAGAACCACAAGATACATAGGGTAGCACACAGCACAGCTGGTTGGGTGACTTCGAGTTGAACAGGATGTCCAGAAGAGACTGGGGAGAACATGGATGCCAATGATTGATGGAGAACCCAGTGACAAAGAATGGCGACATACATCATGACAAAGAATGTTTACACTGAACTACAGAACATTGGGATCTGTAACAGTGGTCTTTTTCCTTAGCCACACAGGGACATTCTCTTTGTAGCAACAAGACATTGCCCAAAGAGTACAACTACAGAAGGATGGAAACGAGCAGTACCCCCACCACTCAAAAACAACTACAAAAGGGAAGCCTAGACTTAGACAGTCCCAGGAAGAAAGGCCAGAAAAGATGACTATAATTTGTCTTTTGAGATTGTTCATCCTGTTGTGTCTTCTTAGTAGCCCTCTTCTTCCAGTAATGCTCTGCTGTCATCCTCCTGTTCACCTCAGCGCACACAAGTGAGGCAGTGCTCTGCTCACGGAGCACCAACATGTCAGTCCTTTCGTGAGTGGGCTAGAGTTGATTGTGGGGTGTTACAGGGAGACTGGAACTGACCCCTCTTGGGGGGCTCAATCAGCACCTGTCAGAGGAATTATAATTAGATAGTGCTTTATGTAGTAAAACTGCACAGTGTAAAGCGTATGGGCCTTCCACAGAGCTGGCCTTTTAAGTGTGTACTGGGTTTAACAATTTTAGTTGCTTCATGGAGGATGGAATTGAAAATCTACTGAAGTGACAGCTAGGTGACACAGCTGTGTACGAAGAAGCTTGGAGCTCAGTCAGCGAGAAAGGCTGGGAGGTGCAGAGGGAGCTGGAGCCAGGGCAGAAGCTGCCAGGACTCAGGAGAGCTGGTTTCTGCAAAGGCAGCAAAAACTGCTCTAAGAGGAATGTACCACAGATCCCTTCTGTGCAATCAAGTACAATGAAACAGTTTGAACTTCAGGGAAGAGAAGACTGTAGAGATCCTATGGGAAGTCTGCAAAAAAACAAACCGAACAACATTTGGTAGAGAATTGAGGGGGAAATGTTGTCTTTGGAAAGACAGCTGGAAAAAATACATTTGGAAGAAAGTAAAAATATGCAAGATACTCGAAGATGGATTTTTAAAGATTTCAAAGTGGGATTATTATTAACTAAAAGTTAAAAAAAATGAGGCAACAGATGTGGCAGGAGATAGATCTGATACGGTACTTGCCACCCAGATCATTCTGTATACAGTGTGAGAGGCCTGCTGGATTTTCCCCAGTGCAACCAGCATTTCAACTCTGTAAGAGGCTAAAATCATTTGTACAAAGTCTTTTTTGTCTTTTGTTTCTCTGGGGCAGAGAAACATGTCTGTGTCTGCAGGAAAACCCACTTGTTTGTGTTATGAGTGTCAGTCAGGAGATCTCTAGGAGCTGAGGAGGAGAAGAAGCCTTTGGCTTAGTGCCCGCACTTCACAGAAATTGAACGTTCTGTCAGTGTGTCCTTCATAGTTTATAAAGCCCTAGCCTCAGGTGTCTCTACCTATTTTCAGAAGCTTACTGCACTGTCCTCCCCACGTGCACTAAATTAAGCATATGCGCAGGGAGTCTTTCCTCTGCTGCACACCTTGCCAGCGCAGAGAATAAAAAACAATTCTTCACTTGCTCAAAGGCTTACAGATCAGTCCAATCAAAAATAATTTTTTCATGAAAAAGCAGCAGCACTTCTTCATGAGAGCTATTTCCATGCCAAATTTCAAGTTTCCACCTACAACAGAGAAAGCTCTCTCCAGTCCACAAATACTCTCTGTAGAAGAGGAAAAGTATGTTTTAACTCAGCCCGTGATAGAAAATGGCTTAAGCCTTGCTCAGATTGGCAAGCAGGACTCCAAGGCACACAGCCTAAAGTGTTTTTAATCCCACCAAGTGAATCCTGTGGCAACTTGTAAGTGACTGAAAGCAAGAAGTTCAAATGAAAACTGCAAGGTCAATATGCAGTGCAGCCCTTAAGAGGTTGTAATTGTGCCTGATAATTTGATAGTGACCCTCACTTCAAATAATAATAGTAAACAAAAGGCATTTGAAAATGAACTTTGTTTCCATGTTTGTTTTGTGTACTTGGCAGAAGTTGTATATAATAATCCCTGCACAGAGGCACCTGCCTGCTCAGCCCCTACCATTTGTTTTGGCATTACAGGCAGTATCCAGAAGGACAGAACTGTTTTGAGGTTCAGGATAATATGATTTAAAGCAGCAAAAATCAGCAGCAAAACAAATGGATTCATTCTAAAAAACACATACTTCGGTCCTCATGGGCCTCAGATTTTCATTGCCTGTGCTCCAACCAGGCCATCTATTTATGTCATAGATAAAATTAAAATCTAATTGAGGCATCTCTTTTGGAAAATCCTGGCCATCACACGTAAATCTGTGGTTCTATTACTTAAAAAGCAAATCAAAATAATAAAAATCCTAACCCCAACCTAGCAAACAGCAAAAATATCTTGCTGTTTCGAAGACTGCTTGCACTAAAATCCTGCCTGACATTTATCTTACACAACGTGCTCTGAGGTGAATAAGGGAGTGCTACTTCTTCCCCCCCCCCCATTAAGTTAGAACTAAATTCACTATATCCAGTGAATGCTATACAAATTTTTTAAGCAAAAAAAATCTCTGTTCATTTACATCTAAAAGCAAATCGGCACACAGAGGAACTGGAGCACATGAGCAGCCCTCAGACAGTTGTTTGCTTATGATAATCATTTTCTTTATTTTTGTGGGCTGTATGCTTCCTCTACTGGCCAGAGCCAAGGCACAACCATGACAGATGCAGCCTGATATTGCCCATATAGCTGACTCCGATCAAACAGCGTGAAGACAATTGCAACCATTTCTGCTTTCCATTTCTATTACTTCTGAAGTTACTGAAATCCTAAACTAATATTAAATTGTGCATTATTTACAGTCATAATTAAAAATGAATTAAATTAATTAAAAACAGAAACTGTAAGCCAGAAATAAAAGCCTAAACATGATAGCCTGAGTTCACTGAAGTTGTAATTTAATCTTTCAAATATTTTAACTTAAAATATCTAATGGGAATATAGATACGCCTAAGAAAATACATGTATGTGTAAGTGTACATACTTAAAGAAATAAACATACACACCCCTGAAGATAATATATCCATCCCATTATTGACAGCTACCATTTGAATTTGCTGGACTGGTTCCTTTCAATGGCAAAGCTGAACTCACTTTGAGAGTGATAATTTCTAGGGTTAATTGTCATAGCTTCCGCGACGCAATCTTCTTCACCAGCTTTATTTTATCTGCCAGAGCACCAATATGCCACGATTAGCATAAATTAAACTAAATAAATTCGGCGGGTTACTATATTATTTTATGCTAATCCATTTATTTATTTATTTTTAAACATTTCAAGGTTAGGGATGGGTGAGCAGAGTGATGGCAATTCCTACCGGCAGCTTGCTCACATTGAGCTTGGAGGGGCTTAAAAACTTGGTGACTTTTCTTTTTCTTTTCTTTCAGAAATGCCTAAGAGAAAAATTCCAGTTTGAAAACTGTCATCAGGTACTAATGGCTCTATCGTTACACTGTCGTCACATTGACCTTTCACAGAGTACCCACCGCACAGCACTGCAAGGCAAGGAGCTCAGGATGCACAACACAATAACAAACAGCAAGAGAGCAAGAGGCACCAAGCAAATCTGCCTGCATGACTCAGATGCGAGCCATTCACAGTGTTAAAAATGATACAGAATCACCTCTTGCTGCTCCAGGTGATGTTTTTTTTCTCAGATTTTAGAATGAAGTTTGCACATCTGGAACAGCTGCCTCATGCCAGCTGTCTGTGCTGTGCTCACACGGCTTTCCCGGTGAAATCTGCTAACAACAAATGAACCAGGCAGCTGCAGGATGGGGCAGCGGGGGCTGGAGGTGGGATAACAGCCATGGGCATTACCATCTGGCCAGGCTAGTGCCTCTCAGCACCCAGGCTGCTCTGAATGGAAATCTCAGAAGAGGTGTGTTTACTTACAAGAACGCGTGTAGTATTTTTATCACTGACTGAATCTCTCTCTGCAGGATAAGATCTGACTCAAACCACAGCTAACTAGTGTTTGATAAGACCCTAACTGTTCAAGGTAGGCATATACTCTCCACCCTGTCAGCACAGATTGTGCAAACACACTGTACCACATCTTGTAGAAATGAAATGAGCAGTAAGATTCACCAAGCACTTCAATTTGCTTCGTGCACATGACAGCACAGTGCAGACACATGCGGATCTGGTTTGTCAAGTGTGGAGCAGTGTAAGAGGTGACAGGTATGGGAGCAGATCTTAAAGCAAATGGGAAGCCAGGAGGAGATTTCTGTAGGAAAGTTTTGATGGAGGAAGAGGTTGAGTAGAGGAGCTGAGGAGGGAAAAAGTATTGGAAATGTAATAGCTTCAACTATGTTGGGAGAAATAGTACAGGTCTGCCTTTACTGATGTTGATAAACTCTTTCTTTGCTCTCTCTTGCCCATTTATATGTAAGATGAATTGAAACTTACTTCTGATCCAAAGAAGATGCAGGAGGAGTGTCACCATGCAGATACTGAAGAAAAGGTGCAGTCCTGATACAGGGACAGAGCTAAACACAGAGGTCCAATGAGGAACAAAAAAACGCAAGGCCAGACCCAGGATTCATGGCTAAGACAAGTGAATGCAAATAGTGAGAGCTTAGGCTAGGGAGAGAGCAAACTGATCACTTAAGTAGGTCTGTGTAACTCTGCCAACATTAACTGACAGCTATGGTATATTTTCAGGTCCCCACAGCATCAACTAGCCCACTTACATTAAGCGTCACAGCAGCAAATGATCAATGCATGTTCTGTACATCCACAGTAGAAGAAAACAGGTGAAGAAAACGTCTACCAGCCATATCCTGCTAATAACTTACAAATTATTACTAACTCACTACAAAACAATTTTGCCAGCTGAGGATCCCTGCCAGTAGGCCGAATGGCTTTACCATGTCTTTTTCTTCCATATACCACCATGGTTGACATTCATATGGTAGAAGACAATCCCCAAAAGTACCTTTTGTCATCAAGAAGAAGCTGCCAAACACTGATATGACCAAAGGCCTCTGGTTGGGATGTCAGAATGAACAGTGAGGAAAGGCTTGAGCCTCTGCTGTGACACTCACTACTTTTGGGGCTCATGCACACTGGATGTTATACCTCAGACAGAGTTTTTATGTTGTGCTCCATGGGCTGCTCTCTGCTGGATCTAGCAGCAAGGTGCAAGCCCATTTCCTTGCCATGAAATTGGGTAACAGAGAGGTGTGTTTATGTTAAGATCAGGGAAACCTTTCTGAGACTGGTACCAGAGTGGTCAACACCCTGTGGGACCAGACTTTGGTGGATTACATGAAAACTGTTGTCAGTAAACTGTTGACTATAACATCCTACAAGTTTAAAGCACTTGAAAAACGGTCAGTTAAAAAAAATGCAGAAAGGCAGATACCAGATGCATTGTATCACATGCATTATAGTAGCTTTTCTTCATAATGATTTTGAAGATGATATCTTAAAGGATCAAAACCCAGAAGTATTAAGGAGGGTGTTAGACACTGAAAGCCATCAGAATCCCTCGTTCTTTCACTCCGAGTACATTATTGCATCTTACTTTCTAATGCTAAAAATGGTTAGATTTTCAGATAAAAATTAGGAGAGGTTGAATTGCACTGCCTCTCTGGGCTCCTGTAATGTATGCATTTTGATAATGTTTTGTATAAAGCATTCGGGAAGAAATCACATATATTTACACAATTACTGGCAGCTTAGCTTCAGAAATGCTGTAATTTAACTGTTTAACAGTAAATTAAATTTGCAGTTTGTAATGTAAATAAATTGTTCTTTTAAATTCAAATAATAGTAAATAACTTGTGTATAATAGAAGTTTGGTTTAACAATGACAGACTATTTTCACAACAGATAAAATTTGCTCATTTCAGCTCATATTTACTCCAAAACAACCTTGCAATAACAGGGATTCTTTCCAGCTATAAGTTTGGGTTAAAACATTTAACTTTAATAGCAGAATCTTGTCAAATTGATGTACAGCAGTAGAACATAAAATCTTATTCCAAATTGTAAACTGAAACATTAAAAATTAACATTATGCACTAAGAAAGACAGGTTGAAATAACTGCTTTATGATTAGAAAGTTAAAGCACAGCTTAAAAATTTGATTCCACTGAATAAATTAAAACAAAAATCCTAACATTGTTAGACATTTCTAAAAGAATAAAAAAGTATTTAGGTTCTATCTCTGCTAACAAACCTCGCTACCCTGACAGACTGCTCTGCCTTTCATCCTCTAGGGTTTGCAGAGGCAGATGAGTTTGCAAGATAAGGGCCCTCATGTTAAAAATTCATGGGAAAGGTCATGTTTCTACCATTTCCAAAGTGCTGAGCAGATCAATGGAACACAAGAAACAACATGGGAGGACAGCAGAAATGATTTACTGCTGACTGGCACTATTGGAAGCAGCACTGGAGAACACAGATTGCCACCACTGCCCAGCTTTGGGGCAACCTCTGCGTAGTGGGCACTCTTTAAAATCCTCAACCAGTCACTCTCATCACAGAAGACAAGGAAAGGAAATATTGGGCTGAGCCATGGACCTCTGCCTCAGATCTGATGCTGTAAACACCAAACCATTCCAAATCCTGCTCTAGCCTGGTGCTGCAGGTGTGTTAGAAAGGCTAGTCCCACTGAGAGCTCTCCCCTTGGATCAAGTCCCCTAGATGTATCCAGCACTACCTGACCCCACACTTCAATAGCCAGCTGTATGACAGTCAAAGCAATGCAAGGATTGATTCACACAATCATGATTATCATTTCAATACTAATTCTTCCATCAGTATCCAAGAGTCTTAATTTGCTTCTTACTTTATCTGCCTCTCATGGATCAAAATTACCTCCCATTCCTAATTTTTTGTCCTATAGCTGAGCACTTCATGATAGATGCACTATATCTTAAACATTTGTTGTAGAATAAGAACGACTGTTAAACGGAACTCTGTGATTCTGTGATTTTGCACTGCTGAGGACAGCAGTTCCCTGTCAGTCCTTCAGCAACAGCTCTGCAACCACCTTAGTGCTTTCCAAGTCAGCCATACAAAAGACAGCTCTTTCAGAACTTCATTGTGTCCAGATATCTACAGAAGGACTAAACATGATCTAAACTCACAGCTTGGTACCATTCAAATGCACACCACAAAACACAGCACATTTACTCACTACTTGGAAGTGTAGGTCCTAACAGTGTGAAAGTTTTGAAATGCTTTTTTCCTGAGATTTTTCTTTTTATGTATAGTCAAGTAATTTAGAAAATACATTTTCAACAACTCCTACTACATACTGTTGTGTATTTTTTTGAGAAATACATCAGCTACCCTAACTCATGTTTAATAATACTGCATTCAGCAACAGATAATCCCTCTGAAGTTGATACAAGATTAGGTGCTAGCTAATAGGAGAGCTAGCAACATAGCCTGACTCTTAGTACTCAGACACCCAGCCATCATCTCACCCTCACTAGGAACCTGGGGTGCTTTACAGATGGGATATACAGTTACTGACCACTCAGTCTGTGCCTTCCTCACAAATTTTACATCATGGTGTCACTTGCACATGAGATATGATAAGACTGTGGCAAAGAAGGTAAATTTACAACCACAAGCCAAAAACACCTGGTAGTTTTCTAAAACTAGGGGCAGTCTCACTATTAAAAACAGACTGAGCTTCTGCCCTGAGCTGTTCTAACTCACTGACAGCCACCTCAATCTTCCTATGAGAATCTGTAGTTTATCTAAGAAGGCTCTGTTATGTCTGTACCACCTCCTTCAATTTGCTAAATCAAGCTTTAAATATATATATATATTAAAATGGATGGTTCACTGAAAATGTAAAGTGTATCAAAAGCATATCAGATGTGTAAGTCAGAAGCGTTCTCTTATTTGTTTCACAAACCACTGCAGTTGACCCCTCTGTGTCCTGATGCCTCCCAGCGAGCTCTGCTCACTGCATCGCATGGCTGAGCCGCTCTGCACACCTCCCTCTGCCAGGGGAACATTCCCTGCAGATTCAGCTGTGGTTAGTGGATTTTTAGTCAACTGAATCTCCAGGTGGTCATGTACACAGTGGATGAAATAGCGTGCTTCAGGGAAACATGAATTTGTTCTTCCATTTGTTTCCTCCAGAATTTAGAAATAAATGCGACCAACAGTTCCTTCTCTGAATGAATCTAAACTCTGGGATAAGCTGAGAACAAATTTAAAACACCCACTTTTTCCAACACTGGACAAAAAAATTTCATTAGAATAAGCAAAAGAATTATGCTTCTCCACCTGGTTTATCTGAATCATACAATCGTGAAATCATTAAGGTTGGAAAAGACCCTTAAGATCATCTGGTCTAACCATCAATCCATCCCCACCATGCCCACTGACCATGTCTCTCAGTGCAGCATCTCCACATTACTTGAACAACCCCAGGGACAGTGACTCCGCCACCTCCCTGGGCAGCCTGTACCAACACATCACCATGCTTTCTGAGAAGAAATTTTTCCTAATATCCAACCTGAATCTTCCCTGGTGCAACTTAAAGCCATTACTTCTCATCATTCCTGCCACGCATTTAGAAATAATGCAGATTCTTTCATGGAGCATCTCTGTGATGCCCTCATTTATCTGGTTCTTCAGATTTCCAGCTAAGGCTCCATACAGGAAAGGTCAGCTTTGCCATGAAGGCATCTTGCTAGGCTTCACAAGGATGCAAGCTAAGAGCTGCAAAGACATGCAGGAGCCACAGCACAGGACTTGGACAGATGTCTGTACTTAGCTCTCAGCAACCAGAAGTCACTTTGCATTCAAGCAAGCACAAAACATACAATGCTTACAAAAAATCATATAAGGGTGGAGAAGATACTGCTGCCCAAGCTGGGGAAACTGGCATGGAGGGATGTGCCACTGCCATCCAGACTGGTCAGGGCATCTCTCATCCAGCTTTACAGCTGTGTCCCAGAAACCTGGAACCACTCCACAGCTGAGCTGGTCCCTGCTGTTATCATGGTGGTCTGAGTTCTGACCATGTTCAGCACAAATGCACAGTGCCTGAGAGCGGTATATTCCCTGATACAAAGGATCAGCCATGGTCAAAGAGTGGGAAATTCTGTAAGAAATACCATTTTACATCTTCCTGTTTTCATGCAGAGTGAGTGGACACAGGAAAAGCAGACCGTGTGGGGGAAAAATTTACAAATCTTTGAAAAAAACCCAAAGCTGCATAATCTGCTGTATTTCAGTTGGTCTTTATCCGCAAAATCCCAGATCTTTGTTTAAGCTACAAACGGACTATAAAAATCAGCTCGCTGGCCTCTCTCCTTATTATCCACATCCCTGCACAAATCAAATGAAGCTTTTGCTGCAAAGCTGATAAAAAACACCGCGCACATGAGCAAGCTGATGTATTTAAAAAGCGGTTATCATTTCTAATCCTTTCCTCTCTCTCCAGGGAATATCATCTTTCCAAGGAACACACAAAACTCCACCACTGAGCACACATCAGCACTTACACTTGTTTTGATTAGGGATTTTCTAAAATAACAATGACCGAAGTACTCCAGCGTTATCATTGATTTTTAGCACCTAGGGACCCAGTGTGACAGTCGTGCGATAGTTTAAGATCAGTGAATAGCCAAGACCAGTGCTGACAAATATTTGCAATCCCATAATCTATTTTAGAGACCTTGTGAAATGAACTGTGGTACCTGGGTGACAGAGTAGAGATGCTTCTGTCATTTCTTTGTATATAACTCGGGTCCAAGCATGTAACCCCGGGCAAGAGAATTGGTCACAGATGATAACTATCTAAAGCTGTCCCAGGAGACAGTGGGACCTGGGTGGGATTTGGGATACTGGTTGAGGTCTGGTTCCAGCTCCCCAAAAACAAAATCATTTTTATTATCTAATTCAGATCTACCCAAATGAGTTCTCCTCAGCCACTGTTAGCTATCAAGCTTCGATTCAGGAATGAGAGACCAACACTCATTTCACGCGGGTGTAAAACTAGTCTTGTAACTTGCCCCAAGTCAATGAGGTACAGCACTGGAAACCAAAAGTTAGATCAGATTCAGGCCCCACCTGCTAGAATTCCCTCTTTTAAAGGGGAACTTTTCCATACAGGATGAAACTTCTCTCAAAAGAATCATCAGCACTCCCTGATTTCAACCCAGTTTGTTACATACTGGAGGCAAATACTAGAAAGTTACACTGACAAGTCAGTAGTGCTGAGAGGGATATTTCAGTGTCCCTCTTCACACTGTGCACATTAAAACTTCATCCTTTGCTTTAAAAATAAAAAGCAGTTTAATCTCTTGAAAATATACACATACACACACGCGAAGAATAAGAAAGAAAAGTACAGCAGTTAAAATACTACACAGATGTCTGACTGCTGCATGGAAACAGCGTTTCTTCACCATGGGCACAACCAATCACGCCCTCAGAGCTGAGGATCCTGGGTCAGGAGAATGTGAGCATTTCACTTTGCGTGTGACTTCTAGCTCATGTAACATGCGAAACACACCCTGCTATTCAGCTTCTACCAATTCAACATGTGTTAAAAACTCCTCCTCGTACACAAAAGCAGCATACAGCCTACACGCTGTTGGGTAGTGGGAAGGCACCGTGCCCTCCCTGGCAGCCAGCAGATGATCTCAGGAACAGCTAAGGACAGAAAACAGAGATGAGCCCACAAAAGCATTTAGTCTTTGCAAATCTGTAGGTGCTGGTAAACAAGAATGGCACTTTAGAAGTAGGCACAGAAGTTTGGAAATGATGAAATATCGAAATAAAATCTACTTAATTAATCAAAGCCACTTAATATTTGTAGAACACTTTCCTAGAAACAGAATCCCCCATTTCAATTTTTTTAATCCTTGTTGCTACCATTGGCCATTAGAAGGTATAAAGCAAAGACTCAAGCCTGGATTGCTTCCGAAGCAGCACAACTAGCTGTTAGAGAAAAGTGAGCTTAACTGAACACAGGTAAGTATTTTAAACAAACAGAAACAACCATGACATTAGGGAAGGAGTAAAGCCTGGATTCCAGTCAGTTCTGCTCTCTTTAGCTAAAAGAAACTGTCAGTTTATTTTTACTATTTGGCAACTTCAGTTAAATGAATTATCAGATAACACAAAAACAGAAGTAACACCTGCTTAGCTTGACACTAGCACTATGGGGAACGATAGCCAGCCTTTACCAGCTGCCCTCTGGTGCCTGTGGAATCACAGCACGGCAACTCCCACCCCGTGAGGCCAATTTTCAATGGACTTCTGTCAGCTGAATGGTTGATAAAAGTTGTCCCGACAACCAAATACTGCACAGTGCAAGATACAGAAAACTGAATGTATGTAAGCTCAATCTGCCTGAATGACAGACTTGCCTCTTCACTGTCTAGTTTTTTGTTACTGTTTTTGACAGTTATATATATTTCATTTTCAACAGAGTTCAAAGTCCAGGCCCTATCTATATGGCATTTTTAATTCTCATCTACACAAATGTCATGGTATTTCTCTATGGGAAGAAGTGTAGAAGTTCATCTTTGTGTCAGCCGTTAAAATTATTGTGTAATTTATTCAATTACATTTCCTTAACCATACATATATGGATACCCACCAGTTACAAGACAGATGACAGACAAGATGATACAGTCTATAAAGACTGTCACTACTACCTAAAAAGATATGAATAAAAGAGTGATATGGCAGACCTTCAGCCTTTCACAAGGACCTAGCAGGCTACCTCTCTTATTCAGAACAAGACAGCTATGAACCACTAACAGTTTAGTCTCACAAATCCAATGCACAATTGCCATGTGCTTGAAAAAGTATTACCCTTTTCTATTACACATTAGATTGTTTTCTGCCTCTGAGAGGCCTTCTCACCTATAAAAGCTGTGGAAATACAGACCAAACCTATCCCAGGTGCTAAAAATATGAGTAGTGAAAATACTGGCCATGTGCACGACAAGCTTGTTCAGCACCACAGGTTTGCTCTCAGTGCGCCTCAATAGTCCACATGCAAATACAGCAGTGGCACAGCCACTAACCTCACCACATCTCATTTATGCATGTGGCATTTACCTCCTCTGTGTACCTTCAGCAATCCTCCCCACAACCACCAGTAACTCAAAGTATCTGTCACTGACTCTTATGGAAACATCATGTTTAGGACAGGAAGCAAAGGAACCAGTCCTACCTGAATTAACATTCACATCTGAGTGGACAATAATAAGATCCTTTTCCAGCTGCATCCTTTAGATCTTTTCCACTTGAGGAAGGGTATCTTCAGTCACAAATAATGGCAACAGTCAGCACCTTTATTTAGTGCAAACAGTACATTGTTTGTACAGTGTCACCCGCAGTGCTTTGTTTGTGAATTAAAGAAGAAAAATCTTGCTCCAACAACTATGTTAGAGCATAGATTCTCAAAACAGCTACTGGGCAGGAATCACTGCGTACAGAAATGTTCACCTACAAGATGATAAAAGTGGCAGAGACAAAATAAATGAGAGCATGGTAATTTTCCTCATAAAAACAAGAGGTTATATGATAAAAGCTGACAAAGACTGTGTGCTGAAATGGAAACTGTCTTTTCACCATTGATAATGTGATGCAGTCAGACGTGCAGTAGAAGATTAGAAGTAACTTGCAAGGTTTTATTACCTTTGATTTTTAGCTCTGCGCTACATAAAATTAATTTGTATTTTGCTGTAGAAAACGCAGGATTAATGATGCCAAAGTGGAAGAGAGACTTTTGCCTGTGCAAGTTCCATGAATTCTTCTCAGAACTCAAGCAACACTTACAGCAAAAGAAAAATAACAGCTTTGTGTTGTATGGTGATATATAACTCCCAAGAGGTCCCGTTCAGATCATGGATGCTTTCCAGCTTTTGGTTACAGAGACCTCGTTGACTTTGATCTTAAAAATCAGATTGGATCTCTTAGAATAATAAGTAACTTGGCGTGGTATTTGGCAATTTTGCTGATCTTGAGAAAACAGCCATTTCCAAGATATTTCAGTGCTTTCATTCTAAAAATTAGGCAAAATGTGGCCAAGCTGACAATAGCACAGGAAAAATTTAGGTAAGCACTAGTAAAAGAAGAGGCGAGCTACAGAAGTAATTTTGTAAGCAGGCAGCATCTGGTCCAAAGCTTTGCACAGGTTGGTCAAAAGAAAATGTTTGATTTTGTAGTGAAAATTCAGGAGTTATAACTCAGAGGATTTGCTTTTTCTTCTCAGCATCTACATACTAGATGCATAGTAGAACAAGATAATTCATCTTGGACTCATTATTTCAGAGCTTTTAGAATACTACTTATCCAGCTCACTGAACCACCTTTCACCAGAGTTAATACCTCAGAGCCCTCAAAAATGACATGAAGAAAAAATCCATCTTGATGTTTACTTAAAATACAGCAGTCTGGGGAGGACCAAGGTTTTGCTAAGTTTCTTTGCATATCTGTTATAAGCCAAATATTCAGTCTGAAGTACATCCTAGAAATGAACGTAGAAAATAATTACTTGAGATCTGTTTTCTGAGCTCCTTCTACAGTACTTACCCACTGGCAGTCAGAGCCCCTTACTCTCCCTGTACCAAACTGAGTGCCCTTTGGAGTCCCATGCCCTGCAGAAAGACCCCACTGACTGTGAGAAGAGGGCACCAAGGGGCTGGTAATAGAGACAGGAGGAGCTCAGGTGTCCAAATATTGCAGACATGGTAATAGGGAAAAATAAGGGACATTTAGATTAGATATTTAAAAAAAGTGTTTACTTTTTTATGATAAGGGTAGGGAAGCAACGGCACAGGTTGCCCAGAGATGTGATGACTGCCCTGTCTCTGAAGACATACAAGGTCAGGCTGGATGGGGCTCTGAACACCTGATCCAGCTGTAGATACCCCTGTTCATGGCAGGGGAATTGAACTAGATGGCCTTTAAGGGTACCTTCCATCTCACATGTTATAAAACAGCTCCCAATTGAATTTTGTGTCATATCTGTAAATTGAGACATTTTCTGGGATTCTAAAATGTGGCATCCTTCTAAATCCAAGTGAAGATTTTCTACCTACAGAAGTGCAATAACCAATGAATGCCTGTGTCCCTCTGAATTTAAATAGCAGTTTCTCCAAATTTCAAAGGAAATGCAGTTGATCTTCAATACAGTTCTGCACAGAAAAGCACTGCTGTTTGGATACAGAAGGAAGGTCTTAACTGATTCTTGTAGGAGATTTCTTACTTTCACAAAAATTAGAAAAACAAACAAAAAAATCTCCCACATATCTAGGCACATCCATCCACCTTTGAACAGATGGCTCTGCTGGGTGGGATGACTCTGTGAAGTGGTGCTTCCAAAGCATTTCAAGGATACTTGTAGCCGTAAGTGTGAAAGTGGGTGGGCAGGGGAAGAAGGGTTCACACAGAGGTTCCTCAATAGGAAAACCTGCAGGGTGCTTCCACACAGCTCAGCTTCCCCTCCACGTGGGAGTTATGCAGCCCCAGAGGCAGTAGAGAGGTGCCATGGGGTGTCAGGTGAGGGGCACATCTTCAGGGATGCCTGGGGTGATGTGGCAGGCCAAGCCTCTCCTACCCTCTCCCACTTTCATGTTCTCACACTAAGCACAAGGTCAGAATGTGAAACTGTGTTGAGTGACCTGGGCACTCAACCACCATACAAGGATAAAAAAGAACAGACTACTTAAGATGTCACAATAAGCAACAGCAAAGGAGGACTTTACAATACCACTACTCCCCCTCTCCCCCATCCTTTTAGATTTCGCTTTAAGTAGAAAATTGGACTTACTCGACAGCATGTCTAGAGCACTGGGTAGAGGACTCTGGTGAGCAATACCTTTAGCTAAGTGTCTTATGACCTTTCAGCCATCCTAATTTTCATTGCACTCTTGGCAATGGATAAAATTGGGTTCATTTCAAATAAAAGGATGCTCTCATGTGGTCTGTGGGAAAACAAATAAGAGCTTGAGTCACTCCTGACATGTCTTGAGGAATTCAAGGCATCAGATTTAATAGTCTATATTAAATGTATTATCCCTGACATAACTTCTGGCAGTTCTGAAGCGCCTGAGAAAATACTGTGGATTGGAAACTTGAGAAAGATCATCTTTAGTGCCACTGCAATTGTAAATAGTAATGATGGCAGACAGATGAAAGCTTCCGTGCTGTTTTGAAAGAGAAATACATTACAGAAATCATAAAAGCATCTTCAGTGACAGCAAAGGAATCTATACAAAAGCACTGTAAGAATAAACAGGATATTAGCTGAGATTCATTATTGCTATCTTTGTAGATGTCTATATTTAAGCTTGTTCAGTAACAGGATAAAACTGACTTGCTATTCTCAGTAAGCACCAGGCATCTAAGATCTCAAACGGGAAGTTAGATTTCATCTGGAGAAAGAGAAAGAAGAAAATGCAACTTTAAAAAAAGGTTTTCAATGATCTAAGTCTGTCAACAGCTCTTAGCATTCCCCAAAAACAAGTCTGAGCTACATTTGAAATAACAAAGAAAGGAAGAAACTTTCCTTTGAGGATGTGTAGCCATTCTCCTATCATTCAAGGAACTGTCTATACTTTGTCTCACATCATCCAAGGAAACTTTCGGATGTTTTTTTAAAAGAGTCTTGTGTTATCTGCCATCTCTGCAACACTAACCACATCTCTGCTAAGTCTGGAAAAAATGTGAGGGATTAAAAAGGTGGTATCTGTTGCTCTGTTTTATAATTTTAACAAAGTTAGAAGGGAAGAAAATGTCCTACGCTCTCAGTTTGTACTAAAGTAGGGAGTTCTTGCCATTTATGTAGCACTGGGCAGAACTCATCCAAATTCAGGCAACTAAATATGGCATAAGGTAAAATACAGCAATAGAGATAAGAAAATGGAAAAAAGAGAGCATCAATTTATCCAGAGGGAATCTGAGAAGGGGCTGCTTACTTCAGTCCAGAAAATACAAAACTGTGTTAAACTGACAAGCCAATATTGTGATGAAGAATGCTGTGGCACTGCCATAAATTAATGAGCAGACTATTTTTCTTAAAAAGATACAGAGCTGGCTGGACACTAGTTTAACAAGGTAATTATCAAATGAAAGAGAACCACTGTACTGCTGTGAACCTGCACAAAGACTCCTATAATTACTGATGTTGTGGCCTATCTTTGTTTTAAAAGAACCACGCCGTTCAATACTTTTGCATAGAGTATGTTTCCCAGTGATGCCTGAAATAGTAGATTTACTCACTTGTAATCAATCAAGTACTACCTTTCCTAGACTGCTTTCTGAATAGGAAAGCTACATATGCATGACACTTTGTCAAGTCTGTTGTACAAGTAACACTGGAACATTAATAATTATGTTGCGAAAACCAAAAGTTAATGTTTCATGGTTAAGTTTCATAAATGGCGAGACTCTGAATACACAGCACAATGCTGTTTTGAAGAACATTCTTCTTCTCAAATGGCTGTAGAGAGTGGCAACCCCATGAATACGGTCTTGAGAAGATTACACAAACTTCAGTAAAAATGACAGTAAGCACTCTCTATACCTGAAAAATCTCATATTTCCCCCTTTGTATCATTGCTGCACAGGTTGAGGCGTGAGTATAAATAAAAAGTGGTTTTGGCCAAGTACTGTTGACTTGAAATACTTATAATTATTTTACTGGGATTTTATTTTCTCACTGCTTCATTTATAACTAGACTGATCTGAAGTGTCAACACAGTACATTTCAAAAAGTAAAATATAAAGTAAAACTGATAAAAATCAAGATATTACTATGATTGTATAAAGAGAAAATAAAAGAAAGACCAGCACTTGAAGAGCTGACAACTGTGAGAATGAAACTCGGATGATATATACATGAAAAGCTGAATACTCTACATATGCTATCACAACACAGTAGTCTGATTCAGGATTCCAGCTCAGATTTTTTCCTAAGATTTAAACCATTTCAAAATTTCATGGCAAAGGACTCATGGTCGTTCCTTCCAATCCTGCTGACTTTCACTCCAAATTCAAAGCAAGCAGAAGTAATATAGTTTATAACCTATGAACTGGTCTAAAGAAATGCCCCACATTCTGTTGAGTCAACATATCAGTTTCATAAGGACAAGTTATAAATGCTGTGTAACTGCAGTAACCCTGATTTAAAACAGTAAGTGTTAGAAGTTGAATACTTAATTAGAAAAACATGTAAGCCATAAAACTCTCACATGTCAATATTACCTCATTACGGCCTTGCTTAAAAATGGCTTTAGCATGCTCCTATAAATAAAATCTATAAATAATGTTTTTATTGTCTCTATGTTCTAACACTTCCAGCAGACTCTAGTGTCTGTAATCAGTGTTACAACTTGAATAGAACTGAATGACTACCTCATACTCTGTCTTATATACAAGCAAAACCAAGTACTGATATTGTCTTCCTAGATCAAGGTCTAAAGGCTGGGTCAGTGGCAGTTCTGTAATGACAGAAGGAAGGTGTGCTAGAGATGTCAAGATCCAGAGCATGCTCTGTTCCATGTGCTTGTGTCACAGCTTTCACTGAGCACTTCCAATCAGAAGTGCTGCTGCTGTCTACTGCACTGGCAAATGTGGTCCCCGTGGACACTGCTTTCATTCTAAACACTTCCCTGTGTGCTGCAGTGGAGCTGGGGTGACAAATATACAGAGCAAGACGACCAGGTCAGCACTCCTCAGTTCAGGATAGCAGTGATTTGCCAAAGAGTGGCAGGCATTGATCCTAATTCCTATAGTTGCAGCAAAAACTTCACTGAGAGCTAATGTTGCATTGCAGTGTGCTCAGATGCCAGAGGATGAGCAAATTGAAGCTGACAGCACAATCTCAATCCTGCTTCCTTGTGCATCTGTTTTGCAGTAATACAGACTGTAACTACATGATCACACATATTTGCAGAAGTGAATTTAACAGTATACAAACTTACTACAATTTAATTATACGTGTGCATTTATACAATTGAGGCATATACAGATAGACTAATACTAACTTGAAGTCACAACAGTTTACAAAACTTTTCTGTCATTTTGGTTACATCCTTTTGAAAAACTTGTTGCCAAAAGCAGTTAAATTTGTATCTGTTATAGCTGAGTTCTACATCGTAAAATCGCAACATCAGATTATAAATACAATTTGTTTCTTTGTTATTGCTGAACAGAATTGATGGGGGGGAAGAAACTTCAAAAGGCAGCATTTGGGGCTTCAAGGCGTGATCCCATTCCCTGAGTGCTGGGCTCCCCCACAGCACCCTAGCACTGTCAGCTGTGGCAGACTGCTTGACCAGCATGGAGAAGTAGCTCTGAAATAGAAAACCCTGTGACTGCAGAGCCTGGGTCCTGGTGTGCACCAGGGAGCATCAGCAGCACCAGAGAAGCAGACACTGATGAAGAGCAAGGCTGCAGACCTAAGCAAGGCTAAAACAAGTGACTTCATGAAGATGAATGGACTACCTTTACAGCTCTAGAAGAAGAAAATTAAATAGGTGCTTGGGGAAGAGCAATTGCCAGCAGAGCGGGGAAGAGCATTACTTGTAAGAACAGGACTAGAAATACAGAACAGAGTCCTCCAGAACTAACAGGATTCTTTTAGAAGCACGGGAGAGAAGGGTTATTGACTATAAATTATAGCAGAAGTAAAACAAAACAAAACAAAAAGACCCAAATACCCCAAACCCACCTTTATTACCTACAGTGCCAGACAGAGCACCTGGTAGGATGCCTAATGAACATATTATCACAAAAGGTACCATCCCCCCAAGGCCAAATTCACACTCATGTTTTGGCTAATCTGAAGGCACTATCCAAATCACCCCGTTTTCCATGCCTTGCTCCGCACTGCAGAGTGGTCTCTGAGCTCACAAACTGAATGCATTCACAAGGGAGGAATCAGATGGTCTCCACAAACACACCTAATGCACGCCAGCCATTAACAGGCATTTAGTTCACTCAGCTGGACTGGATCTGGTCCAAAGGGAACCTCTGCAAAACATGTAAGGCGTGGACATCATGTTGTCAACACCAGCTGTTTTGCTCTACAGATCGTCACCTACTGCGCGGCACTACTTACTAATGCAGATACAGCCTCCAGCTACTAGCACACAGACTGCAGCCTTGAATCAACAAGCTGCCCCTCTGCGTGCTGACAGCATGGCCTCCCTTGCTGGGGTAGTTGGAGGTGCTGAATCACCGGGTTGGAATGCCTGGTCCAGAAGTTTCCCTTCTGCTTGCTCAAATACTTTCCCTCCAAACTAATGCAGCTCTCAAGTTGTACACAAGTTCACATCAGGGGCTGAGCACATTTCAATGAGCCAAGTCAAACCCTTCCCTCAGTATAAGATATCCTCTAGTTTCCTCTTCAATCTAAATCTAACTCATTCAACTAATTCAGTTGTATATGCATGATGAAGAAAAGCAGAATACTGAATAGAAGTACTCTGAAAAGGACAGATACTCCTTTGTTTTCCAACTTGATAAATATTTGCATGGTGCAAGGCCACATTTTGGTACAGCATCTCTTTGGACTGAGATTTCCTTTTTTTCTTTTTTCTTTTTTTTAATTAAATAATCATGACCTGAAGCATCCCTTTGGATTACAGCATTTGATGCACACCCAGCCATGCATGTGCAACTGTCCCTGAGAGCCAGGCCTCAGCAGAAAAACTGGTGTGCATACGATCTTGAAACAAAAATAGCTGTCAAATCAAAACTAATTTCCCACAGAAGTCAGTTCCTCAGTTAGAGCATACCAAGCTAGTAGGAGTTCAGGACTGTTTAAAAAGAAATCTAAGGACATTTTAGAGAAGTGTATTTTTAATCTCTCTCATCTCATTTAATAAAGTATTAACTGATTTTTCCTTAAGACAAGAGGGGAACAACCCCAGACAGCAACTGCTCCTAAGGATGAAAAAAGTTTACAAATCTCTGACCAACCCAAAGAGGGAGGAAACAGGATGAGTTATACAGCAGGCTGCTGCACCACTTGTGCCATCAAATATGTGTTATTTAATGCTCCTTTGACCAGGGTTCATTTTACCTCATTTTAGTGAATTAAATGATACACTACAAAGGAATCTGGATATGAATGAAAGGAACAAGATTGATATCAGGATGAAAAGTAATGCCCTATTAATTCAGGTCCAGACATTAAAGAAAAAAAAAAAAAGAATTGAATTACATGGTATTCTAATATTTCTGGACTAGATAAAATTATATGTAAGAGCCTTTTCTTTCTTTTTTTTTTTCTTTTTTTTGTTTCCATAGCCAAACAGAGGTGTAAGCAGTAATGCATTTTTAAAAGATACAACAAAATGGTCAGCATCTACTTTTAGGCACCCAGGGAATTTCACAGCGGATGTTGATTCTGGAGCTAGTGCTGTACAGCCACCTACTCATGCTACTCTTCATGTTCTACAGTTATCTCCTCAGTAGCCAAGACATCTCTGGTGCATCAGAGTTAATCTTTACTTCTTTTCTTGCCTTTATCATGCACAGTATGTCACAGTAACAACCTTAACTTCCAATGACATGGAGCCAAGACTCTTCAAAAAGAGCAGCTCCAGAATACTAGGTGTGGGTTAGCACCTTTTCCTGTGCAAGAGCTGGATATCAAATAGCGTCCTTCAGGAGAAAGGAAATTCCTCATAGGTCAGTAGAAGAGTAGATTAAAATCCACAAAAACTAAGGAATATCACACATCTCAAACATTCTCTTCAAATCCAATAGGTATTCCTACAAAGTGATGCAAACTTTTTACAAGACCTTGCTGAATTTGTCTTAAAAACTAAGAAACCCACCAACAGAATCCAATTCTCTGAGAAAGAAAGGGGAGAAAAAACAAGAAATGGAAGGCACTGCTTACGCTGCTATATGCACCAGAATGGACTTAAATACTGTGGTGTAAAACTTGTATGGATCAGTATAGTGGAATAGCAGAATGTCAGCAACATTTTAAAGGTAATATAATTTGGAATGCAGAATTCAATATGATAAAGAATGATAGCCACTGTATAATATCTCAGACTTCTCATACACAGCAGACTTTAACAGAAATTCATGACTACATTAATTCAAGAAATCTTCCAATTTGGAATTGGGAACAGTATCTCAGTGTCCAGAGTCAGCTTTTGGCTCTATTTCTACTAATCGTGGTGCTGCAGCTGACCCAGTTTAAATGTATTTCTATAAAGATCCCATAATTTTTGGTGATGTTGCATATTGTATTCTCCTCAACCATTAAAAAATACAGCACTACAGTAAATGCTTACTGCCTAAAAATAATGTGCCTCAAGTGGAATAGCAGTACCACATCACTAAAGTACAACGTAAAAGATTTACTAATAGTTTCATTTGCGTGGTAAACACAAACAGTAGCGTGTTTGTAGTAATAAACCCAACACTGCATTAGGATGCATGATTGGATATTTGTGCTCTGTTTGTGGGTATACATTTCTGCAGGATTAAATTTATGAGTAGCATTCAAATTTTGTGATGAATTTTTAATTATCTGAGCTCAAAGAAAGATCATCTGCACCTAAAAGCCTTGTCCAGCTGATGTCCTAATGCCGTGCAACAGCATTACCCACAGTGTTACGTGCATCAGCACAACACAGAAGTTTCTAATTATTGCAGTTACTATAACACGCATAAAGCTCCTTGAGCCATTAGTACCGATAATCTGATTCACCTGCACCAGAGGATTCAAAACAGGGAAAAGAAAGGATTCATGAACCTCTGTTTAGTTACTCAATGCTCCGCACAAAGAAATAACTTCTAAGGCCTTCAGACAATCAGTATGCTCCACTAGTACAGTTCATAGTAGTAGTAGCTACAGCTACTATGCTCAGTTAAATGTTCTCTTTGGTCCAGAAAGAAGCTGAAAGTATGAAAGTATGTGATGCCATCAGATAAAACAAAAAAACAAGGAGAAAAAATTTTTACTGCTAAAGGAAAAACACACAATTCTAGATGAGGATAAATATTTAGACAGTCTTGTTTCTCACAGGAACTCTGTAGGTACATTAGAATATTTTCCAGTAAATGCCTATTAACTAACCACCTTAAAAGTCACCAACTATTTGAAAAGCTAAAGTAATAACAACTGAATCTTTTCAATTTCATATAAAAACCATTTTAAAAACATGTATGTTTTTCAAGTTTTTGAAAAACTTAACAATTATTTAAGGCACCAATGCAATTTGAAAGCATACACCAAACTGCCCACCAGTAATTCAGTGAAACACAAGAAGTACTGACCAATTCTCCACAACTGCCTCTGTCACTATGCAAATGAAGTAATTTGTCATGAGTTTGTAACAGAAAAATTGTTGAGTATTTTGATGTAAAAGATACTGACTTCCATCATTTTGTGTGGATTTCAGCCTCTTATTAGCATTGTCTCCAGCAGAGAGAACAATATGAATGCTACATAATTTGGACCAAATGGGTGAACACAGTGAAGGGTCTGTTTTTATCCAGCAAGAAAAAAACCCCACAGAAATCACTGTGATTCTCTCATGACAATTTTGCCTTTACTCTTTCTGCTCTCTGAATGGACCCTAGACTCCTATAATGTATCGTGTCAGATTATGCTTTCTCCCAGAGAGGGCTTATAACTTAATCTGTTTATACAGTAACAGAATCAATCTAATTGACTGGGAGGCTATACAACTGGAGGCTATATGCAATTGTGCAATGTTCACATTTACTGTTCAGCATCTCCTTTCCAGGTGCTACTTTACAGACCAGGTCTGCACCACTGGTTTATATTTAGCAAACAGAAGAGATTTGGGATCACAGAATTGTAGGAGTTGGAAGGGACCTCTGGAGATCATCTATTCCAACCTCCCTGGCTGAAGCAGGCTCCCTAGACCAGGGGATACCCATTGTAAGGTATTTGAAACCAGAGTTTTTAGCAGTGGTTGACAGAGATTCACAACAAACCTTTCTCCATGAAAGGTTTCTTGGGGAACTCTTGTTTCCCCAGAGTACTGACATGAGGTTTAGTCTGTACGCACATGTGCCTGTGCACACACAACTGTAACTTCACAGCACCTAAGTGCCTTTGGATTTTAAATGTACCAATAACTCAGAGTGCAGGAGCATCATGCTAACTAATTGAGGCTGCAGTGGGTAGAGGTGAAGGTCTGTTTCAGACCTGCTCATCACAAATCAGCAAACAGAAGGAATTATTCCTTCAGTGCCTGTCAGCAATAAATAGAAAAAGAAAAATGCCTGTCACGAAAGAAATCAGTGGAAGATTCATGTGGGAAGTCTTGCATAGCTAGCAGTATTAGAAAAACATTATTCATACTGCTACAAATGAGAAATAGCAGGGTGTTGTTAATGACAAAAAGTTTAGCACCCAAGATGAGAAAATAATTTCAGAGCTTGTTATGAGGGCTGGGATGGAGCTGAAAAGTGGGCTGGGAGCTGGTGCCTGCTTAGGGAGCAGTGCCCATGGGGTGACACAGACACCAGCTCAGCCCCTTGCATGGCTGCAGGCTCCACAGCAACCCTGGGGCATCTCCTCATGCTCCTTATCAGTAGGAGCTATCACCTCCATGTACCTCTTCATGCGAATTAAAGCCAGCATATCTTCTCCTGCCTATCATGGATATGGAAATAGGCCACTCGCCTTTCCTTTACAGGTGCTGTTACTATGTCTAATTTTCCTCTCACAATTCTTTCACTTTCCTTAATACATTTTATTTTCAAGACTTTTTGTTTTTCTCTAGACACTCTTCAATTGGAGAGTTTCTGTATGAATGCCACCCAAAACATACATTCAAGAAAGACAAAGAAAAGGCATTCTCAGTTGGAGAGATACAGTTGGACTTTCAAAATACAGAACTTTCCAACTGGCTGGGACAGATTATGGAGAAAAAGTATGCATGAAATTAGGAGTTAAACAGACTTGATAAGATATCCCAAAGCTGTTAACTATACTGTGAAAAAGACAACAATTTTGTCTAAAGAAGAAAAATGACGATGATAGGAGGAAAAAAAAAAAGTATGATAATTAGGATGAATATAGAAAGAAAAAGTAAACAGAAAAAAAAAACCAACACAGTCCAAAACAAAACATTACAAAGGGATGCTGAAGATGGCAATAAGAAATCCATGACCGTATGAATGATAGAAAATAAAAAAAAAAGCTTTCTTAAATTATATGTAAAAATTAATTCATTTGGAAACAGGAATTGTGGTAATGACAATTAAAAAGAAAAGTCTTTTTGTTCTACTTTTGGAAAGAACATTGATCTTGAGATGACAAGTGTCTCCCAGTCCATCAGCAACTAAGAAGAATCTTAAACAGCATCTCTTTGGAGAAAATATTTTATGATTAGCAGTTCTAAGAGATTCTTCTACATGTTTTTATCTGATGCTATTTAAAAAAAGAAAAGAATTAATAAGGAAATTAAAAAAAAAAAAATACCGTAGTGCTGATATTGACACTAAACAGCCAGGTAACGGTGCAGTGTAATGCACTCACTACCATGACCTCAAGCCAGACAAAATAGATAAAAATTGTACAGGATTGCACTAACAAAGACTGAAGTGAAAGTAACGTAATTAATGCCAGTCAACGTGGTTTTATTTAAAATAGCTCTTGTAAAACAGATTTGATTTTATTTTTTGACGAGCTCGCAGAAGTTTGGCTGATAAGAACACAGGGCTAATATACTTTAACACCTGTGACATATTTGACTTCTTAGAGCATTACACTATCATAAACAAAAATTAGTAATATGCAGAGTAATAGGAAATGCTTAAACACTAATTTTAAGAAGCAGTTATCAATTACAGACCATGAACTGGGGAGGTAAGTGTATTAGTGGTGATCCACTGGCACTTGTGGATATGCTAGACTTAATTTTAACACATTTTTCAATTGTATACTGAAATGAATCTCAAAAGTACTGCAAACAAACTCTGAAGGTAAAGCTAAAAAAACAGAAGGCTGGGATACACAGAGATCAAGCCAAGGCAGTCACACAGAATAATCTGTCTCACTAAGCTAGGTCAATTTATTGTGTTGTACCTGAATGCTCAAACCATCTTTAATGACTGGGATTTCTCTGGGAAAAAAAGAAAAAGAAGGAGCATGTATCTGGAAATACTACAAACCATTTCTCTCAGCAACTTGAATTTTCTCTCTAACAGTTATGTGAGAGAAGCCAGATGACAGTTTTGAAGAAACCCAGGGTGATGATGTGGCATGCTAGCTTCTCCAAACAATCTTTTTGACAATAGCTAAGCAAGCGCGTAATGTGTGGTGAACTTTCACTACTTATTTCCAAACTATTCCCTGCATGTAAGAAAAGCCCACTAGAATTAGCTTTCTGCAATGGCATTAGCAGAAGCTAGCCAACAAAGGTCTTCAAGCTACCCATACATCACATGTTATAGGCAGTGACAAAGGTAGAATAGATTTGTTGGAGCTCACTTCGTGAGTACTCACAAAGTAATTTGTAGTAAAGTCTAAGGCGCATCTATGTGATACATTCCTAAGACACAGTGGGAAACCTAGATGAGCACCTTAAAGCCAAAGATACAGCCATTTGGCCTCAAATTCAATGTTCTACAAAACCCCACTTTTAACTTCACAGTTATGAAAAATCAATAAATGAGGAAAAATCATGAGCACATGAACCAAATAGAGAAAATGAGTACAAAGGGCACAAAATGAAAAGCATGCTATTGTACATTCCAAATCCAATCTGCAGTAGCAATGAGAACACAAAATGCATATTCAGTTCTCATCTACAGATCCTGAATGACTCTACAACTGAAAACACTGTTTTTCTAGGAATATAAAGAGCAAGAGAATTCATTTCAATCCTTCTGAAATTTCTGCTGCGTAACATTATGCAATGGAATACAAAAATTTCTGATGGAAGCCCATAAAAACTGCCCAAAATGCTCAATAGATTATATATCTATAGGCTAAAGTAAATCCTATAGAAGACTCCCTCATAGCTACCATACATTATTTTTTTTTTTTACAGCTACAAACATGATAACCTGTACTTTTGCTTCCTTGTGGTGCACAGCTTCTCCATGAACAAAAGACAGCCTTTAGTGAATAGAGCAGGAATGTAGACAAGCTCTAATTTTCTGTACAGTGGCAGCTATGTGCATTATGCGTTACAGTGTCACTCTGCTGTGAAAGAGTTAACTTCCTAGCTCCTATTCTCTGCAGTGCTGCATCAACACTGCACATTATTCTTACTGAGCATGCTTCATCTTTTCTGTCTCCACAGTCTTGGGCTGTCAATCAGCTGTCAGTCCCAACCACATCAGCACAGTGCGCATCGCCAGGCTGTCAGCACAGCAGCTGATGAGACTCTGCTAAGAGCTGTCAATCAAACTTGTTTCTCTTATCTGTTCTGGAAATATTTTGTCTCTAAGAAACAAAGAACCTGGGCAACAATGGATCAGAGTCTAGTATTTACTCTGGTTCAGGGATAGGAGGCTCTTAACAGGAAATGAATATGTTTTATCCACAATCAGGAAAAAAAATCTGCTACATTAGGCATATATATATTTTTTTCTTTTTTTCTTTTTGTTTGTTTTAATTCTATTTAAATCTTGACCCAATAAACCATAGCATAATAAATCAATGCAAATTTATTTTTACTCTCTCTGAAATGAATTTTACAGGTTTACTGCATAAGTTTCTGTTGAATATAATTCAATGCAATTTAAAACAGCATCTCTCTGGTTACTGGAATCTTTCCCTGTCTTCAGGCACTGGAATGTGTGATCTTTTTGCTTTGCCATAGCCAAAAAGCTAGACTGGGAGAAACATGTATTAGTTACACCTTTGTTACAGTAAAATGTAACTTTATTTTCAGAAGATTTTCCCATTCAAACTCAATTTCAAGACAGAACTTAATAACCTATCAGAAGAGTCCATAAAACAGTTCATGGAAGCAGGAGAAAAATAGACATTTTCAGCAGCTGTTTGAAAGAAGATGGTATCTTCTTTCTGGAATGCTGTATAGTGGAGGAGGAATCAGAGAAAGCAAAGTCATTGCATCTACAGAAATAAAATTCTGAAGAAAGACAAAAGGAACTGCAAAGATGGGCACAGCAGCTATTTCAGGTCTGACACAGAAGTTTTGCACAAAAACTTGAGCTGGGCTTTCAAGTGCACACCTACACAAGGCAGAATTATGTTCTGTGAAGATAACTGGTCTAGGTCTACCAAACCTGGCAATCAAATTAATTAACACTGGTGGATCACTGAACTAACAGACCTCTACTCTTCCTGGGGTGTAAGGAAGCCTCTTTTCATGCTGTGCCGTACAGATACACAGGCATATTTAAAGCAATCTTGAGTTATCAGTAATACACAGTGCACTCTGGTGCAAAGTAAAGTAAACATAACCCAGTGACTTAAAATCCCTACTCTGACCCATATCCTTTTTTTTTCCCTACAAATAGAAGAACTCAAGGGTTGATAGTTGAGAAGAAACCTTGCAGATGCCAAAGCGAGACTAGAAAAGGGAAGACAGTTGCTTTTCTCAGTACAGAGAGGGGTGCTGTAAAACATGGTAATCGAAAGTCAGACCTAAAAATATTTCATGTTTTTCATAAAGCCTCAGTCTGGGGCCATGAAATTACAAAGTAGTTTATTTTTCTGATACAAAAAGAAGTGTTTACAAGTCAGGGTTTCCTGGTCAAAAGCATATGCTGAACATTAAAATGGAGGCAAGGAAAAGTAGTGCTGTTTTTAAATCTTGTAACGTCATACAAAATCACAGAATCACAGAATTGTAGGGGTTGGAAGAGATCTCTAGAGATCATCTAGTCCAACCCACCTGCCAAAGCAGGCTCACTAGACCAGGGGATACCCATCAATGATTTACAGGCATGATTTGCATGCTTTGAACATAGATTCAAACGCAGAGATACTCAACTCTGTCCCAGAGCAGCTGTGATTGGAAACCCATTGAGCACTTGGAGAAGAAACATTTAAGATAAGTGGGAAAAAAAGACCCTGGAGGAGTATGGGGACAGCAGTGGAGACTGGAGACAAGCAGAAGAGACGGTGCAGCTTCTCAGTCTCCCACAATTCTTTTGTAAGTTTTTAAGCTAGAAGCTGGGGCAGAAGGAGTGCACCCCTTGCTCCTCCTCATCTCTGCCTGCTTTACGCAGTATCTGGACATTACCTTAGAAAAAGGATAAAAGTATTGGGAATTGCCAAACTGTAAAAAAAAAAAACAAAAAACAAACAAACAAACAAACAAACAAAAAACTGTGGCTATGGTCACTGAAAAAGTATTTGTCCTTCCCTCATAAATTTCCTATTCCCCAAAAACTTATTATTTTGTTGGAATTTGTTTGCTCTAGGAGTGGCCATTTAAGTTCCCAAAAGCAGGAAACCATTGCCCACTTGGAAAGAAAATGAGGTGCCAGCCACAACTGATGTCAGCGATGTAAGCAAATACCTTGCAGATTGAAGCAAGACAAAGGAAGGCAATTTTGAGCTGAATCCTGGAGCAAAGGCAAGAGGTCAGCATCTTTCATCAATTTCAACTCTATAAATGACTTCTCGAAGGATGCCTATTTCTCTTTCCTAGGGTCTAATCTTGGTTCCTTCCATTACTGTTTGTGCCTTCAAGAGTAAGAACAAACAATTTGTCTTCTTTCTTCCCCATAGCCAGCTCCAATGCTTTTAATACCCTCTAAATACAAAAGAGTGCGTGTGCTGAGACGAGGAGGCAGGGGTCTCACTGAGGATGGAGGGCTTACAGACCACGCACTTCTGTTTCAATGCACTCAACATGCCATGCAAGGAGCAGCTGCTCAGTATATCCCACCAAATGTAACAGGATTCACAGCTTGCTGGCCAGCAATTTCACCCTTTTCCATGGAGTGAAGTTGATAGGTGGCATTAGGGACTCTGGGAGGAGCTGAGACCCTCCATGCTCATGGTGTAGCCTGTGCAAGGTTTGTGTGGGAAAATGGAGACCACCAGGGTACAGTGCTCAGCAAGGGCCTGCAGCTGGTAGAAGCTACTTTCTGCCTATGTTTGTGCCAAGAGAGGAGCAGCTCCTGGACACATTTCAGGACACTGATTTCCCTGGTGGTAGGAAACCTTTAAACACAACATTCACTCTGTGCCCTCTTTGGGCAGCCCTGGAGGTGCAAGCAGGGCCTTGGCTGCCCTGGCACTCAGCAGCCTTCCCCATGTCTGGCTCTTATGGTACAGGAAGGCACCAAACCAGAACACACAAGCATATCCTTCATACTGTAATTAAACTGCAACACTGCTTCTGTCGGAATCAATAATACTTGTGGTTCAGAACTACATAAACCATTACTAATGAAGAAGTGTGAATGAATGGAAAGAGCACTATATGAAAAGCTTTAAGTGCAGTTACTGAGAATGTCAACACCAAGCACAACAACCATTTTTTCAGAGGTCAGAAATTAAAACCAGGGGAAAATAATGTGTATCAGTCACATTAAAAAATGTGCTCACAGTAATTCAATCTTTCAGTTGCATTTAACTGGAGCAGTGCTAAGAATCACAGTACTGCCCCGCTTCCGGATAGCACAACCATTATCAAGCATTTGTGACAACTGGGATATTTTACTCTTTGACAAATTCTTTCATAAGTAGCACTGCTTTCCAGTAACACAACTCCCTCAGATCTAACTGGACATTAATTGCTTTTTTGCTGATGTATCTTTGCCTTCTGGACTGATAACACAACTAGCAAATCTGATATCTGACAAGTTGACTCACCCTAATCAGGACAGATCAGCTGTTAGTATCGTTGCTATAGGCTGCAATTTGAGGACCTTTACAGACTTATCACTTGCTCTGAATGGCAAGAAACTATAATTCTGTCAGCAGTAACCCCAGAATGTGCATTCAAAGTGGCTGATATTTTTTCTTCACTTGTCAAATAAATACCTGAGATAATTGATAAAAGGAATTAGAAGTATGTGAGTGATACACTGACAATCAGTCACTCCCAAGAAAAATAAGAACCTCGCAAGACTCAGTGCATTAAGCACAGAGCACAAGCTGTCATTGTGAAGCAGGGGTCATTCTGAATGGAGTGAAACAATTGGCAATGCTGTTTCTCAATGTTTACTTATCTCTCTGTTGCTTAGCACTACAGCTGAGTGAATTATTCACTTCAAACAATCTATTCGATGAATTTTACCTCCTTTTTTCCTGCTCAGAATTTGTGGGCAAAGGATACCAATGCCATCAGATTTATTCACTTCTACATTTTATTCAAGCTTGCATTTAGTGCTTGATTGAGAGTATTCTAGACTTCTACTGCTTAGCTCTAATTGGTCAGATACTAACAACAGCAGGTCCTTAATGCATGCAAACAGTATAGACCCACGCACCTGATGGAATAACCATTATCTACACCACCACAGATACATATTTTTCTGGCCCCTGTTTAAATCCAGAAGCCCTTCCAGCAGAAGTGTTGACAATTGCTGCAAAGTTCCCTTGCTTTGAACAGTTTTACCCACAAGATTCAACATTTGAATGTTTGTGGAAACTAAATTAACAAAGCATGCAAGCACAGCCAAAGCAAACTAATTCACAAAAATACAAAGATTATATTCTATATTTTCTGTATTCCACTAGGAAATAATTTATTTTTCCGCAATAAAATTCAGAGGAATTTCACAAACCAAATGGAATCCCAACTCATGCAATTCTCTAACGGAACTCAATGGTCAAAACACAAACAATTGGCTTTTTCATTGCCAGGCTTACATCTGTCTTCTACAGATAAAATGCATATAGAAACTCAGACTTAAATTGATAACAAAAAATATATCTCTTACTGTATCGCTTTGGTCCATCTTCCAAACAAAATGAAAGGGTTAAGGTTGCATCATCTTCAAAAAATTCAGTTGCAAAGGCATCCCACCAGAGGTTGTCACTATCCTAGGAAGTAACAGATCATTCACTTAACAGGAGCAACATGAAAATATTTTAATCTTTTTAAAACAGAAATTCCAAAGGATCACGCACAGTTTGCACATCTTCCCCTAATTTGGGGGTTCAGATGTCTATGAGGTATTACAAACTAATTTTCATAGATAAGGTTTGAGTGTTAATCTAAGGAAAGAGTTGAAATGTTTGGTTTATTACACAATAAACTGTCGTCTGTTTAGTCCAGCACGCTAAGTATGTGACAACTTTCGTTCTCATAAAAGCATGTTCTTCTATAGACCTTAAGTACTTTTATAAATCAGTTGCAAATATACCAAAATCATGACTCCATCATCACCTCCCCAAATCTTCCTCTGGCTGCATATCTCAAATTCTTGGCTCTAATCATGAGAAAACCTCAGCACTTAATTCTGTAATGCCACATAACCCTATTATCAGCATGACTTGACAAGAAAGTTATTTAGAAACTAAATGTAATAGCCATTCCCCTCCAATGCATTTAATATAAAATACAGTGCTACTGCGGGTTAATTAAATACCAGCTAGTTACTTAAACGTAACTGTTCTGAGAAATCTTTACTTTTCAGTGTGATACATGAAGTGAAAATATTTAGTGTATACTTAGAAATACAGTAATACACCTAGTCAAAATATAATAGCTATGGAACGTAATAGCAAATATTATTACAGTATTCTGCTTAAAGCATATACCAACACAACATGATGGTGGTTGTTGCCTTTGATAGCTGAACAAGGCATTTGGGTGATTAACACCATCTTTCAAACTTCTTGCCCAAGCAGTAATTACTAGCTTCTGCACTCTGCCACTAGCCAAAAAAGAGGCTGCAGCATTGTTTCACCAGGACCTTTTGGGCATACTTCTTATACAAGCAAAGCAAGAAGGGAGGAAAGGCTTTAAGAAACAGCACAAAGGACATTTGCATCTCTGCTGTTGAAAAGCTGTTGGTACCTTGCTAGCTTGGCATTACCTGAGCTACTCATGCAACACCCAGCAACACAAGAAGGAAAACCAAACCATCATCATGATGCAAATGCACAGAAGAAATAAGAGTAGAACAGGAAGAGTGTGGTGCCTCACCTCAAAACCACACATATTTGCACTCATGCTTGCTTCCAAGAAGTCTGAGGGCTAGAAAAATGTGGAATCTGAATTACTGTGGATTCTCTCCCTGGATAAATGAAATATCCAGACTCTGTCACAGTTTGAATACAGTCCAAGGTCTTTATCTCATATTTTTGCATAGTTTATGTCAAGAAGAAGAAAAAACAGAAAATACACCACAAATTTCTTTCCACCCTTCAGAAAAAAAACATCTTAATAAAATATATAAATCCTCTGTCGGGCCTGGATATGCTCTGCTGATTAATTCTCTGCTCCACCTCATCACAGGTGGGCCCATCTACTCTCACAGCCAAATGGTGAACAAAAACAAATGAGCTCTCCCCTAGCCAAACTGAAAAAGGATCCAGTTATTCCAGAAAAAGAAAAAGAAGGGAAAAAAAGGAATAAAATCACCCTCTTTTTCTTGCAAAAAGGGAATGGTGAAGGCAAGGCTGCCCCCAGGCATCTTTAACTTATGCTCTGACAGGTTACGGGGGATTTTGCCAGAGTAATTATTTTTCTATTCAACAATAATGAGAAATTACCATGGCAACCTCCTTTCACGTAGTGCACTCACACGCTCAAACATTGAAATAATGGCCTAAACATAACAAAAATTTTAATACTTTAAAAATATTTTGTATTAAAATAAACTTAAGGAATGGAGCAAAGGAGAGAAAAGAATGGAGACAGCCTGAGAGTTGGGTCAGGAGCGAAGAGGCACGCTGATGTATCCAGCTACCCGAGCAGCAAATGCCTTCTGCTACAACAGTCATTGTTCCTCCTGATTCCACCCTCTGTATTATTTGCAATTTGAAGCAAGGCTCAACTCTGAATAGGATCTCCAAGTAAATGGAGTCCTAGGGTTTCAATATTTTTTCCTGACTCCGATTTCTTTGGCAAAAGTAATCAGTTTTGAAGTACAATGATGTTCCTTTCCCCCTTCCATTTAGTAGTCCCACATATTCACTGTGTGATCTGAGAGTCAAGCTGGGTTCTTCTTACTCTCTTACACTCTTACATGATTAAGAGTCTGAAAGCCAAATGAGGCTTTTCTCCTTGCCTGCAATGGTGATTGCTGAACCTAAATAGGTCTTGCAACTGGAAAATAAGGCAAGTGGAGCCTGAGGAATTTTTTCCAAATTCTTTTATTATAATGACTTTGGAGGCAGAGTTCATGTAAAAAGTCAAAATGGGAAGCCATACTCATGCGAGGATACAGATACTTTGCAGAACACAACTGGAATACAGAATTATTTTGATAGATTGCAGAAATGATCTAAAACGAAGATTAAATTCAATAAAGCAAAGTGATAAAAGCACAAATACAAAATGGGGGATAAAAGGCTAAGCAGAACAGTAGAAAAAGGTCCAGACCATAAAGGAAGTATGTCAGTAAGCTGTTGCTCCTGCAAATGAGCTAAATGTCTAAGACATAATTCTCTTCCGTTCTAACAAGTAGACCTCTGGAAAGACTTCAGCTGGAGTAGTCCATCCACTCCTGGAGCACTGTTCTAAGTCTGGGCCAATTACCTGTGGACAAGCTCTCAGCTAAATTCCTAGAACAAGAGGAATCACAAGAGCTTAAAGACACAATCAAATAAATCCTGAGAGACTCACATTAAGCAAGTCAGAAGGATCTGATTGTTTTTGGTGTCACAAAGGAGCTCACAGGGAATATGATGACAGAGTTCAACTACGTGAAAAGACTGGTGTAAAGAGACCAATCACTTCTCTATAGCTAATAAGGATAGAAGAAGTAACAGGCTTGGTATGCTGCCACTGTGGGTTAGGTGACATAATCTCATTACAGGTACATAGTGTTGTACAGCAGAAAGACCCACTAAGTGCTGCTGCCACGTTACTGACATAAGAGGGTGTCCAAGTCCAGGAGAGCAGCACTGCCTGCAGGTCAAATATGTATGGTTTCTCCCTCACATCGCTTTTGGTTGATCAACGTATAACAGGTGTAAAGAATACATGAAAAGATGATCATGAAAACAAATAAATGTGATTATGAATACACGCAGGAAGCACATCTGTTCCAAGTGGGACTTTTTCTATATTATCACTTTTCAGGGAAGAACTGAATTTTAAACACCAACCTCCATGGCTTGGCATTGGACAAAGCAAAAATAAAAAGAGATAGTTCCCCTGGGAGCTTACATTTTTCTCCTGGCACCTGCAACCCTTCCCTATTGACACTTACTATTTTCAGAACTCTATACATCCACACGCCTGTTGGCAACGTGCATGCTTCTCATATTCTTTGAAGTTAATGCTGCACAAGGAAACTGCTGTCTCTCCAAGGAAAGAATATTATTCCACCCTTCCCCCCACTCCCAGCAAATCAAACTACACTTGAGCTTTTTGAATGTGGTTCAAGATAAGATTTTGCCATTAAATACACCTGTAAAAGCTGCACAGCCATTACAAATTATGAAACTCACAAGATAAAGTATCATAAAAATTCCGACAATAATGTTTATACTCAGAGCGCACTGACAGACCATTAGAAACAAAATACCAGAATACAAGAAACCAATAACTTTCCCTATTAGTTTTAAATTAGACCCAAGTCTACCCAGCATATTCAAGGTTCTGATATAAATTTCACAGGAGTAACAAAATAACAGGGACCTGTGTATCTTAATTTTACAGATTTTGCCATCCAAGAACAGATCTGTAGGTCTAGCCCTGTGATGCACAATGTTTTCAAGACTTGGCATAGATTTGTTTGGGTGGGTTTTTTGTTTTTGTTTTTTTTCTTTGCTATTTATATAAATTGTGTGAAGTATTGATATTCTGAGTCCTGAATTTTTTTCTAGGAAGAAGCACAGAGTGAAAGTAGATTAATCACGTACAATACACAGGTGACAAACATATGTAGTCATGTGGCCATCTATCATTATACAGGTACAAGAAGATTCACTTCTTACAGATGAGGCATTTTTCCTAGCAGTATGTGGAACCTTGTACAGCTCCTGAAATTAGGGGTCTAACCTAGTTGCCCAAGGTCAGTTTATAAGGACAACTCCCGTTGCTTCTGCCTGTGTTACTTTCTTCCTCTTGTTTTAAACATAAAGCATGTTTTACATAGCATTAAATTGATATTGCAAGTAATCAGATCTTTCTTACAGAATCTCCAGATCCCTTCCCCCAACCAGAAATGCCTGACTATTACTGTCATTTGTTATTTCACATATATTCACAGTTTTAATGGTGTTGCTTGCTTTTATTTCACTTACTAGTGTGGCTGGACGCCATCTCTCAAACAATGTGTAGTAAAACTGGCAGAAAGATTTTAAGACTTGGCTTTGGTCATAAGTAGTTTTCTGTTCCATTACATACTTCCAGCTTTTGCCAAAACTCTACTCAGTGCTCAAAACATATCAGTTTCTTCAGATTACTTATTAATTAATTAAATTATTGTTTACATTCCACTTTGGAACTTATCTTGGTTTGTACAGTAAAGAAACGAGACCAAGTTTTTGTTTTATTGAAACAACAGAATACAGTCCTGCAACAAAAGCAGACAGCAGTAATGCTGCAGAAAGACTGTCTCCTGTGCAAAATGGGGGCAAGGTCTCCAGTTCTCATGTAAATCCGAAATAATTTAAAGAATCCAGCAGAATTACAGGAAAAAACTTGTAACAGAAAGCTATTCTTACAGATTCACTGGAAATTTGTACTACATCTAGGATTCTCCGTTTATTGCCTTCAATGCTTGCAATATCACTACACTATGAGGCAACAAAACACAAGGAAAAAGAAAAGCACTAACAGCCTATGTTCTTATTGGAGAACTGTGAAAATCAAACATTAATTATTTGATTCCAGATGAAAATGAGAAAAACACACGCAAAAAAAAGGAGCTGGTAGGCTTTGCAAAATATGCAAAGTGATTCATACACTTTTCTTCTGAACCTGGGAATCTGGGAATTAGCATCACTACAGCAAAACAAATACACTGCAATGATTCTGGCTGTACAATGCAGCTTTGTAGATACACTATTCTGAGACAGTTTCTAAAATGTCAAGTCCACATTTACCAGTATACTAAAGGTTCAGATTAACCAAAACATGATGACAGCGATACGAAGAAGATAAGTATTTTCCTTATGATCAGAACGATGATTGTCCTCTTCCTTTTTTATTTGGCCATTAACATATGCCTGAAGTAAAGATTTCTGTTAGAGTGGTCGTGGCAACTGCTTGCTAGGCTGGCAAATAGCAAGACCAGTCTACACACAGCTATAAAAGTATGGTTACCCCATTACATCCAAGCCACTCAATTTTTCCATCTACAAGATGCTATATGTATTTCAAGTTGAATATCCTTTTAAAATTGGAATCCTAAAAATTACTGAGATTTTCTAACTTTACTTATCAGGAAAGAATAAGAAACCAAGCTATCCTGTTCAGTTGAATACAGAATAGAAAAGAATGCCAGGTTTCAAACCTACTATTTATCACTGTTTCAGTTTTACTGCAGCTTGTGGACAAAAGAGAAATCAACTCTTAAATATTCACTCTGTGTATGTTTCACTGTTCAAATACACAGATTGCAGATTTTAATACAACATTGTAAGCAGGACAAAGCAGAAAGAGTTAATTTATTCAATGTGTCATTTCACTGCTTCTTTAATTTGAATTCATTATTTCTCCTGAAACCTGCACACAAGAATGGAAAGGAAAAAAAAAAAAAAGGGAAAGGAAAGAAAAAGGCAATGAAGGTGGCCTCAAGAAGACAGCCAGTTCCTTATTGCTGCCATGGCATCATCCTTGATATTTCACAGCAATATTATCAATAATTAGCAGAGGATGCCCTTTCATCCTTTTTAAGTATATGGGATAAGATTGCACTTAGTCCCTAGAGGCAAGACCTATATTCTGGTTGCATGAACAAAAAACCTAGGCATTACAACTAAATTATAATTGTAGTGAAACTGTTAACAGAAACAGACACTTCTACCCCCAGTGCAGTATCTGTTTGGCCTTGGTATATATACTGCATACTAAATCCACTCTCATAGCCATTTTAGATTTGAACCCTTTTTTTCAATAGGCACGTGGCTGTCTCTAGCAGGCTATGAACAGAAATACAGTTCCTTCGTAGTATTCTCCATCCACAATCACTGCAGGGAAATCACAAGCTTGAGTTTTGTGTTTATCAAAACTGAGCTGCAGTTACACTTCTCTATTCTGCAGCAGAATACTCCACAGCCCCAGCCTTTGAGAATGGTTTATAGAGATGGAATATTAAGTGTGTCTATTATCCACTGTACTACTGTTAGTCATATGAACGTTCTTATTTTATGCTGACATTCTGACCTGTTGTTTTTTTTTTTTTACCTTGTTTACTTCCATCTGTGTGAGTAAATGGAAGCTACTATGCCATCTATCCCAATGAAAACGCAATAACTGGTATTGCCATCAGTGAATACAGAACATCAAACATCACATGGCAGGAGGACAGATAAAAAAAGTCATATTCTCTGCAATATTAATAAAAGAATCTCTCTGGGTCTACGTACTCAACTACACCAAATCCCAAGACTCTAAAATTTACTGAACACAAATTCACTGATCAGTTACTACAGTGAAAGTGAAATTATTACTGACGGCATTTAAATACTTAATTGATGCACAATGAGAACACACTAAAGAACATAATTGGCACCTCTGTTACTGAATGGACTCCTCCCTGTCTCTGTTCTATGGAATCACACTGGGAATCCTCAAAGACTGCAGGCAATATGACATGGGGACTTCAGAGGTCCCAAACTAGAAGATTATATTTTGAAATGTAAGAAATAGCTGTATTTCATGTTGCATTTAGCTCTTGTGCCTTCTTGTACAAATCAGGTACAGAAGAGAAACCCAGAACAAGCCATGCTTCTTCGTTACATTCCAGCTTACTTCAGGAAGAATCAACTGGTGACAGGGCTAAGAAGTGCAGCAATTTATCCCAAGCTAAGATTAAATGGGTTGAAAAGACATACAGGTGGTGAGATATATGTTTAATCGACACACACGTTCTACTCTACAGGACTTATTAGAAAAATCTTGCTGAAACTCAGACAAAGGAGTTTTAAAATTAAGACTATGTTTAAATGGTTTGCTGAACTAGATCCATGTATGCATTTGTTAGCCAGCAAGTCAAATTAATGAAAGATCGTTACCTTCTATTAAGCATTGCAAACACGATAGGAACACATCACCATGTTGGTCAGCTCTGTCTAACCAAAGAACTGTTACTTATTTGGAAGGTACACAAAATAGAAAAGATCCAATGTATTGTATGTCCCATAATATGTAACCTCATGCACAAAAGCCTAATTTATCAATAACTGGTCAGAAAAAATAAAAGCACTGAAGAGGTATTTAATGCCACTTGTGAAGCACAAAAATTGTGTCGTTACGTACTAGTAATATACAACATCTTCGCTACATAAACAGTACATACTCGTTCAGCAAAAAAAACACCATGAGAATCTGTGAGAATTACCAAAAAAGTCTGAAAGAAATATATGTACAAATGTACGTGAATTCAAACTTACTCAAATGAGATTTTCAAGGCTAATTAAAACAATTATGCACCATTTTCCATTAGAAAATCAGATGTTGGAACATTCTGCGCAGCACTTCAAATCCCAGCATGGAAATTGAACTTGTTACTGTTAGCTAAATCAAAGCTGGAGGGTGACAACAGGGCTGGGATTCATTTCACCCCAAGATGGTTGTCTATATTCATACGAGAAAAAAGCCTCCTGGAGATAACTGTCTCCTCAGCTGCAGAGAGAGCCAAGAGAATAGTTCAATCTTGCCATGTAACTTTTGCAGGAATAAAGGTAGGTAAGACAAATCCTATTCTACGTACTACCAAGAATTTGAAATTCAAGAAGAAAACTAGTTGAGGTTTTGGGAGCTTACATAGCAAAGGCAAAACATAAGTGGAAAGCTGGGTGAAACAACCGTATCTACGCTGCTTAGGTTTTCACAGTCTTGGCAGGAAAACCTATAAATGATGTTCAAGTTTTTAGCTCATAACGCTCAAAGCTCTCCAGGCTGCCAGGCTCCCGCTGTTTCATATAAAAAGCTCCGAGTGGCAGACAGAAGTTGGAGCACTGGTTAAAGATTTCTGCCAGTATGAAATGTTTCAAATGAAGAAGATGTGATTATTTGCCTGGCTTCCTAAGTTCACTCCCCAGCTAGCCACAATTGCCAATAAGGGCCCTCAGGTCCTGCATTTTATCTTACCCTGCATTTGGATTAGAAATTCCTGTATGAAATGCAGTTAGACTAGAAGAATTGTTCAGATATATCTTCCTACAGTCTTGGAAACCTGAAGCATATGGAAATCTTTATTCAAGACAACATAAATCAAATAATGTCATTTCTCATGCACTTTTCTGCTACCATTGGATCACTCGGTCACTCCTTGCTTTAGTTGTGTAGCGTTACCCATCTCAAACACATTACACTAACAAGCACATGAGAGTCACAGCTTGTTAACAAAAACAAAAATCAGAAGTGAATGTTGCACAGATAAAGTTGAGTGTGCTGGGCAGTCACAGATTCCCAACATGTTCGAAAGATTCAGCACTGAGAAGCACTAGCAGAGGGCAGTGAACTTTAAATTGGCATTCGCATTTACAAATTAGAACTGATTCAAATGGAGATGTCTGATTCACCTGTTTACAATAAAAACAATACTTAGAATGAAAACTTTTACTGTTATTGCTACTGTAATATTGTAGAGTAGTGTAACAGATAACTGATCATGGTGCTAACACAGCTGAATTACTGGATATTTAGTTTAGAAAAACAGACAGTGAAGCACACGTTGGGAAACTCAGAGTTGAGATAACAGAGTGGTTTTGTATGTTTCTTTTAATAATTAACTTTAAATTTTCACTTCAAAGAAATAAGAGAAATTTATGCACACCAAGAAGTGCTCTCCTTCAAAACTCTGCACTGAGCAAAGTAAGTAGAGCTTTCTTCTAAATGGCGTATCTCATCTTGTCAACCTCATTTAAAGTAAAAAGGCATCAGTAGTAATAACGAGAACGCAGTTTGTGAACAATTCCTTCACAGAAGCCAGCTACTACATATTGTAACAAATTAAAAACTCTGAAAAGACTATGTGGGTCCCCAGAGAAATGCTATTTAATAAAGCAAACACCAATATTGAATGTGACAGAATTCCATTTGCTGTAGAATCCCATCCAACTGAGTTTGGCTGTTGCTGAAGCAATTAGAGAAAGCTGTGATTTAATGATTATGCTAAAACCCTAGACAAACAAAGCTCTTACCTACCAAGAGGCCACTTAGCTGTATCACTACCACCAAAACGTATAAAAAACCTTGTAGGATTTCATTTGCTGTCAGTCAACTAGTAGCAACACAAGCAGTTATGTACTGAGAATGTTGAGTTACTAGCTGCTGTACTTCTTTAATATGAAAAATGTATAAATCTAAATTTAAACTAAGTAAGCAATGCCACACGTGAACTATGTATGTCAGGGAAATCACCCCCTAAGGTTATCTTGTAGCTGAGACCTGATGCAATTTAGTTGACAGATCACAACAGGTCAAAGTTTAATCCTTTAAAAAAAACAAACATAAAATGGTTTGTGCTGTTTATTATAATACAGCGGGTCCTCACCTCTGGGTCTATAAATATCTAATGAAATTTTAAATGTCTTTTCATCACAGCAGCAGCCTCCTATGAACTACAACTTATCACTTCAAACTGTGGACCTGTTAGATCAGAAGTAAAATGGATTCAATTGAGATTTCTTAGCTTTTTATACCAGTGTTTGGCCTTCTCTGTTTCCCTAATTCTTTTTAAATTTCTTTGAATAAAATTGTAGGTCATTAAGTGGAATGAAAAAGGACAATAGCATGTGACAATTTGGAAGCCTTGACTACAAAAAGCTTCTGAATTTCCTTCAGAATATGAACTCTCTTGGTGTGCTTATGTCAGCCAACAAAGTAAGTGATTGTGAAAACTAACATGTCTTTCTTTTTTATAACTTTCACATTAATCTGAGAGCTGGGTGAGTGACACATAGGATTGTTGATGTAGATTTTTACCCTTGTTGCCTTCCAGGTGAAAGCATCTTCTGACAAGAGAAAGCAGAGCTTTGGGAACACCAATTCCCTTCCTCCCCAGTTTCTTCAATGAACAGGATCTGGAGACATGGCACGTATTTTAGCCCAAATAAAAATATCAGTGTTGATATTTTAAAGCCATAAAGAATATGAAACCTGGGAGAAAGCTCAAACACAAAGAGAACTATTTTAAGAAAGAAAACGTTTTTGCATAACATGGTGAATCATGCACAGAATTGCTGCAGAGGAGAGCGAAATATTTTAAAGCAGTTATGTATAAGAACTTCTCAGGCAGCTCAGAACTACTTTCAAAGATCTAAATCCTAATTTCTTCACAAAGCGTATAGTATGGGGCTTGTTTTTATGTTATTTTTAACTATGTTTTGGTTTGCTTTGCTAAAGCTGTGTATTTCTAGCTAAAATAAGTAATAATTGTGTTCAGAACCCTATATGTATTTTTTTTCTAGCATTATGTGTTTCTCAAGAGTGCTGTAAACCCAGAGCATTTACCATTTCAGAGCTTTTCTGGGAAGATTTGTGTTCAGACTGCTAAACAGGCTGAAAAAAACAGCAGTACCCTTGACAAAGCCAAGAAACTGCACCATCCCATTCCTGGGAATGTGTAACTGCCAGAGGAGCTGTCATATGAAAGTGAGAAAAAAAAAAATCAGAAAAGATTCAGTGCTAATGTCTTCTTAACTAGGGGAGCCCAACCCATAGTATATCACAGAATGGTTAAGATTGGAAGGGACATCATACAGATCCAGCCCAAGCAGCCTGCTTTCCACCAATACGCTGAGAAACACCGTGAGATGTTCTAATGTTTCTAAACACTTTTTATTGAGAGCCTATAAAATTGATTAAAGCTGATTACCTATCTAGGTCCTCCAATAAAAGACTGTGTCAAAATCTCATATGACCCTTTTGAGGGTGCTGGGTTTTTTGTGCTCAGTGTTCAAAAACCTTAGCATTTTCCCTTTTCCCATTTGTTCTTCCACAGTCAGTTTGATTTTCACATCTGATTTCTGTGAGACACACCAAAACAACACCCGTCTGCTCTAGAAGAAACTGCCTTTTATTTCTCCTTCTACTTTCTGATTTGGAACAGTTGTTTTTTTTTCTTTTTTTTCCTACAGGCAGATATACTAATACACATGTCATGCATTCACTTTCGATTGATATTCTCAGCTCCTCCAGTACCGTCTGCCGGATTGGGTTATTTGCCTCTTAAAATTATGTATTAGGTCTGGAACAGTCTAGAACGAACATGAACTTTTTATAAACTCCACAACATATGGTGTCTGAGAGCTGCAAGAAGCCCAGCAGAAACTGCCAGGTCAGCACAGAGACTACTATGCACAACAGCAAGGACAAAAAAGTACAAAGATCAAATACATTTTATATTAAGCAAGGAATTCCTTGTTCAGACTCCTTAAAATGTTCTAAGCTCAGTAAGGCTCAGCATCTGGCAGGGTCAGAGCCAGGTTGGCTGCCTTCTCACCTCTGAGGCCTAACCCTTAACGGACTCAGAGCCAGTACACAATCAAACAAGTTTTAGCTGTCTTTCACTGAAAATGCACATGGCCCTTGATCTGAAGGGACCACAGGAAATATAAGTCTATCAGTGTTTTCTTCATCCCTCCTCCAATACTTCCAACACTCATCAGTAGCAACCAAGGGGGTGATACCAAATTGCCCACTAAGCCACCTCAAAACTGCAAAGATGCTGAATATTTCCCACTGTACTGCTAAAGCATGCTTCAGACATACGATGCTGCAGGTTGTCAGATGATATATACCTATTGTTTCCAGTGCTCAGGATGAGATGCGAAGGAAGAAGTATTTTTTCAGTCACACAGGATGAGTCTCACACATATGGAAATATGTAACCTATCACAGCAGCAGCAGCGCCCTGCAAACATAAATGGAAATATGATGCTCCACAGTGTTCCTGTGCTAATAAGCATAGCAGTCGGGCATACAAAATGTCTCCTAAGAAATGTAAGGTGAAAAGGTGGTACTGGACAAAGTAACTACTCTCTAAGAATTGATGTTTCCTTCTTGAATGTCTTTCTCAAACTGTCCTCTTGCTAGGTGACCTTCTACGATTTAACCAATGCCTACTTGTGCAACCTGATCTAGGGAGCTGCTTTGGCCAGGGGGTTGGACTAAATGATCTCTAGAGGTCCCTCTCAACCCCTAGAATTCTGCAATTCTGTGAAAGTACTTTTCTACTTCTAAGTAGTTCAAAACAGAGGGCCTATATTTTATCAGAATAAAAACCCCAAAGTAACTTATTCCATAATGGAATAAAGAGAAGCAGGTATATGAGTTACTCACTTTCACTACTGTTACCATTAACACCTACAAGAAAATTACTACGCATCAGCAGATGCCATGTGAGATGCAGCAGTGTCCATTCTGCATGGCACAGTACTAAGAGTAATCAGTTAGACATTGTAGCTTAACATTTTAAAACAGTCAATTTCAGGATCTGTTCTCTTGCTACAAGCTCAGTATAACTAGGTCTTCTATTCTTCTGTAGATCTGCACCCTGTAGCTTCTCCAATCTAAAAGATAATCTGAAATCTAAGATCTCAGGTCCTGTTGGTAGACATCAAAGTGTGTTATTTTTCCTAAGAGCTGTAGCCTAGCTTAATGGTAGTTATGCATTTAAATGTAAGCAAAGGAACAAAGGGAATTCCACTCTGTTGAAAGGATGACACTAAAGTCAATCACACAATCCTTCAGAGCTTGGCTCTGCTTTGGGTAGAATGATTGAGTGACCTTCCTGATATGATTGAAGATGTTCATTCACGTGGTCATCTATGATAGGAAAATGGAAGCTTACTTGGAGGCAGGATGTTCTGGAGAGTGCAAATTTTCCATTTGGAGCAACAGAAACTGTAACCATCTTTGAAACAACTTTTTCTCATACATCTGCTTTGACTTCAGCAGCAGTATCAAAAGAAAGTGACCTGAACACATTAAAAACTATGCAAGTTCCAGTATTCCCACTTGCATATGACTTAAAAATTAACAGTTAATTAATACCCAAACAGATATTCTTTTGAGATACGTGATCAAAATTCAACACTAAACATCACAAGCATTTCAGTGCATTACTAAGAAGAAACAGAAATACATCTCCTACATTATTTCTAGTGCCTTCACCTGGAAAAGCTGTATCACAGAATCACAGAACTATAGGGGTTGGAAGGAACCTCCAGAGATCATAGAGCCCAGTCCCTCTGCCAAAGCAGCTCCCTAGCCCACGTTGCACAGGTAGGCGTCTATTCCATTCTTGAATGTCTACAGAGAAGGAGACTCCACCACCTCTTGGCGCAGCCTGTGCCAGTGCTCCATCACCCTCACTGTGAAGAAGTTCCCATGCACATTTGTGCAGAACTTCCCATGCCTCCATTTGTTGTCATTTCCCCTTGTCCTATCACCACACACTGCAGAGAAGAGTCCAGCCTTGCCCCTTTGCCTCCCGCTCCTTAGATATTTATAGACGTGGATCAGATCCCCTCCAAGTCCTCCTTTCTCAAGGCTGACCAGCCCCAGGTCTCTCAGCCTTTCCTCATAAGGGAGGTGTTCCGTGTCCTTTATCATCTTTGTAGCCCTTTGCTCAACTCTTTCGAGGAGATTCTGGTCTTTTATTTTTTATTTTATTTTTATTTTTTACCAGAGAGCCCATAACTGGGCACAATACTCCAAGTGAGGCCTCACTAGGGCAGAGTAAAGGGGAGGATCACCTGCTACACTGCAAAGTACACTGAATATTTTTTTCCTACAGCCTCAACAGCAGAACATTTCGCACCAACATGAGAAGAAAAAAGTTTCATTTTATCTAATTCATGCATACCGCCCAATAGCAGTTAAAAAAAAAAGAAAAGGCAGCTATCCCTTCATATTTTGATAGAAAGTCAATAGAGAAGTAATACAAACTGACAGGTTTTTATGACTGATCTCCTGATACCTACCGGTGCATAAACATGCAGTTGTTAAAACTTACCTTTGGGGCCAGAGTTATCCCCTCTTGAGTAGGAGTCTACCAAGTAGTAAATAAATAAGCTAAAAATGGAGTTCCAAAATAATGCATTTTGTTTATCCAGTTACCACTAAAATGTCATGCCCCAGAAAACAAACGGGGAAAGTTGCGATCTCAGAATTCTTTGTCTTTGCTCTCCAGATATTGCACATAACTCAGTAGGAGGGTCATTTATACAACTCTTTGGAAACTGACAACCTGAAGTTAGTGTGCTTCAGGTAGCACCAACCACAGGATTTGGTTGAAAATTAAGAGGTAGAAACTCCTGTCCCAGGTGAGCTCTTCTGTTCCACTCTGGGACCAAGCTTTTTCTAGCAGATCAGTACTTCTTATTTTATCCAGCCCTTCTGATTCACTTAAACTCTCTCAACAAACATCAAGCATCAAGCAAACTCTTACCTCCAAAACTTATGGTAGTCTTTTGCATACAATTACTGCTATATACTGTTCAGAAATAAAAGTGGCATGTGAACAGTAAATATTCTGAGAACAGTTCTATTAAAGCAAGGTCCATGAAATTCAGGCATAGAAAGTACATACCACTTCTCAACTATTCAGTTTAATGCCTTGTTTTCCCACCACGCTGATGACAAATCTACAAGTAGTTGTTTGTAGTAGTCAGTAGGAGTAGTGGTTGAATAATGTAAAAGTCTTTTTGTAGGAAATTACTCAGGTTACAAATCTGGTCTCAATTTCATTTGTTTCTGTATATTTCTGCAACCAAAGTTTAGTTCATGCAAATGTTTGTGCACAATGAATTTAGGGGCATTTTGCCAAGATTAATCCAATCATCGAGAGAAAAAAATAATTTTCTGATTAAGTTTATTTTCAGCAGAGACAGAGGTAGCTTATAAAGAAAGACACTGCAGAATTAAGGATTGGGAAAAACAGCATGACAGCCTACTACTGCTACTACTTAGCCTGTCACATCATGGGAGTTCTGTTGGGATTTCTCTTTGATTAAAAAAAAACCTAGGAAATTAAGAGTGAAGGTGACCATCCATAAAGCCAGGGCAGCAATGCTGAATAGAGACAGGAAATATGTAACAGTTCATGAACAATAAACAGTGAAATATAATACTTACACAAACAATTTCCAAAAGCAGCCACAAAATTTAAGATCTGCTTTTGAACAACTCATGAATGTAAAGTGCCTAGAAAGAGTAGGAAGACTGATCCAAAGAATGTTGCTATCACCTGAACAAGATTGGGTCAAATATAATATACCCTCATCCACGCTAACCAAGAGCTTTTGATACAGAAGCTCTGTAGACACATGCACATAAGCAAGTTCCAGTAGCAGCAGATCAGCTGGTGTTGAAGATCCATTGCCCACAATACACAGATTTTGGGTGGTGAGGGAGGAGAAGGGTTTATTTTCAACAAGCTCACAGGCTGAATGATGAAGTGCATAACGACACCTTTGGGTGTGCTCCTGGGGTACCTTATTCAGTTCAGCTAGACACAAATCCAGCTCACAAGTGCCCATGACCTGCTTTGCTGTGAGACCCAACGTGCACTAAGAGCAGACATCCATGTATTTTGCTTCACCAGCAGCAATGCAGTACAAACTACTAGTAGAGGGAATGACGCAGCCCCTATTACCATTTCCAGAAGTTTAAAAGGAAAAAAGAGCACTCACTGTTGTACTCATTTTTTAAGAATTTCAGATTCTCATCCTCAGGGGTTCAGGTGGAAAACTATGCCTAGGTAAGGCCCAGCTCTACAGTAGTGCTGAGCCTTCACAACAAAACAGAAAATAATCCCTCTCTGCTGAAGACCACAATGCCATGAGCTTAACAGGGAGCTTAGCAAATCTACTGCTATAAACTATGCTCTGAGAGGCCTGGCTTTTACATACACTTTATATGGAACCTCCCAGTTTGTTTGTCCTGGAGAACAGGGACCCAACTGTGGGAGGACTAAATCTTACACTTTTTCCCCATTCCACCAGCTCCGGCTAACTATGTCAGCCGGGTCACTCCGCACATGAAAAGTAGTCAGCAAAATAAGTAACCCAAGAGCTTTTAAGTATGCAAGGAGTAATATTTCAACAGAATTACACACACAACTCATGAGAGAGATTTGAGGGCTAAGTCCTGAGGACAAATCCACTAAAACAATCCCAGCAACTTCACAGAATCTTGTCACATTTTGTGACAGAAATCATAATTTGTCTTTCTGGGCAATTTTGAACCTGATATGGCTCAGAGATGCTTGACAGGTGCTGTGTATGAGAGGGTCTCCTCACCTTGAGCTTCCAGAGGGACAACAAGAAAACATCTCTTTTCCAAATACCTGCCATATGCCTAATGGCATTAGAGAAACAGTTACATTTATTATCCTGAGACCACTTGGCTCTGTTAGAATCTGAAATAAACCCCATATTTTTAATAGCCTGGTTTATTTTTGGAGAAAGCTGAGTCTTGGTATATGAGCTGTCATATTGGATTCTATTTTATTCTTTTATTTTTACAAAGTATTGCATAAACAGGAACAGCTGGTGTTGATTTATAAACACCAGAGTTGTCCTAAGAGTTTAGATATTATATTGCCAACATTTAAGCCTCATCATTTGCAAGCAATTCTTCTGTAGTAGAGTGGACAGTGGTTCTGCTGCTGCACAGAAAAGAAACAATTTTCTAATAATAATGCAAGTCTGAATTACATATGGAAGAAAGATCTCATATGCATAGGTTTATCTGCCCATTTACCTATGCATGTCTACTTTCACTTGGAACTTCTTAGAGAAGAACACAACATTCAAAACGTGAATCCTGTAAAATTATTGTAGTTGGTAATAAATAACCCAGCAACGGTCTTGGCCATTATGAAAACCTGTGTGGTATTAGTACATGCCAATACCTTAAAGTTAGCTGTACAACCATTTCCACACCTTAGTGTTTAACCCTCTTAACCAGGGAACATTTTTTCTCAGTTTTATTCACAGCAAGATTGAGTTGTCCAGACAACAGTCTCTTCCACTGTTACCCTGACTTTTCCTCACACAGGGTCACACCAGGCAGTGAGGAAAGCAGACACCACAAGATACTGTGATAATTCACTAAAGAATTTATATGAAGCTAAAAGGTGCCCAATGAGGTTTTATAGACCAGTTGAATTACTGCATTTCCAAGTTTCTAACTAGCAATGTTGAAGTTCTTAATGAAAGGCTGTTAAGTGTTAATAAAGGAAAACTGAAGACTTGATTAATAAATCATTAAAAAACCGCAAACAAAGGATAGAAATAACTGGCCAGCTTTCACAAAAGAGAAAATCTACTGACTGATCTCCCAAAGACCTGAGATGACAGGTATATTCTTTCAGGACTTTAAAGAGAAGATGGATAAATAACACAAAAAAGTTTGCCAGGCACTGAGAGCCACTCTGGATAGTCAACATTAATGCAAGGAGTTGTGAGAGCCTTGATATACAAAACAATAAAACAGCAGAGGGCATTGATGAATGCAAAGTAATGCATACGGGGGAAAACAATCCTAATTAGATCTAAACCACAGTGGACTCTGGCTATTATCACTCAGCACAAAAATCTCAGAACCATTATGGATAATTCCATGGAAATATTGGCTTAATGATATGCAATTATAAAAAGGCCAACCACATGCTTTCAGCTTGGAAAAGAGGCAACTGGAGATGGGTACAGCTGAGGTTTACAAGTCACAGAAGTTCTGGACTTTCTTGTCTGTGATTGTGAATGCTTTCCAGTATAATAATCATCATTGTAATAAAAAAAAAGATAAAAGAAGTAAAAAAATATGTGAGGACACCTAATAAAACTAGCACTCAGTCTTAAACTCAGTAAGAAGTAATTTTTCATTCAGAACACAAACTGAAGAACTCAGTGCTGTTGAGCTTTGTAGAAGTCACAAGCACAAACTAATTTTAAAACACATCTCAGTGGAGGCAGAGTGCATTGGGAATGCCTAAACACATTGCTGCAAGGACAACCTTCAGCTCAGGATGAGCTGATGGATCAGTAAAGAGTGGTTGATCGTTTCCCTGTTTCACCCATTTGTCTTTTCCCAAAGCATCTGTTGCTGGTGACAGGACAGCACACATCTCCCTCGACAGATCTTCTCTTCTGCAAATGAAGACTCCAAGTCCTAATCTTCTGTAGGAAATAACAAATCCTATAACTCCCTTGCTTTCCAGTTTAATACCAGTATCTCATTCCCCATCAACTGTTTCTCTCTTCATATCCCTTTCCCTTTTCTTTCCTAATGCCACCAAACATAGATAGAACTATTTCTTTTTCAACTAACTCCACTCTCCCACCTGCCTTCATTAAACTTTCTCAAAGATCTGACTTCGTCCAATGTGATGCCATTCGTAAAAATGTAAAAGACAAAGGTTACTCCCCAGGCAAATTTCAGATCCTTATTCTAAAAGAATAGGGTGAGGACAAAGGGAGGGAGAGAGGAGAAGCTGCAACTATTCAGAGCAAGGTTTGCCAGAGCTTTACAGCGTGGTCAAAACAAACATATTTTCCCCTTGCCTGGAAATGTTTGAATCGCTTTTGCTGAGATTTTACAAAACAGATTTAAGTAAGGAGAAGTCCAGCATGGAAAGCTCCAGCTCACAAAGACACCAAATGGTTAAAGTCTGGCAAAGTTATCAGTGACTGCAAACAGCGAGTTACAATGGAGAATGTCAAGAAATCTTAGTAAAAAGTCCACAGAGCACAAAACACAGTGTAAAACATGATTACTGATGCTTCTGATACAATGAAAGCACAGCCTTCTGTGACAGACTTGGGCAGTCATCTCACTGCACATTATTTTAAGAGTACATTATTTTATTTTGCAATATATCACCCAACTGAAAAAAAAATCCTTTTGTCATGGAGCAAGAGGACTTTTAAAATTACAAGTAATGAGCAACTAGCAATGACTGTAACAAATAACGGCCTGTAAATCTCTTCATTTGCAAGTATCCACAAATTCAATGTGTTATATTATAACTGATGTTCAACAATGGGAAACCAGACGCATTTCAATGGTGCCTTGCTAACAGCAAGATAGGAAAAGAGGCTCACAGCTCAGACTGAGAGAGGCTTGGGGCAGAGAGATACTTGCTGCATGGAGCGAAGCCAAACCTCTTCCTTCCAGCTCCAGTTTCAGGGCTGCAGCAGGGCTGTGAGACGCATGCCATGCCCACAGCTCAGTCTCTGCCATGCCTCTGAGGCCAAGACGGGAGGCCAGATCCTGGGAACCTCACACAAAATGTCCTGTCCCAGAAGCCTACCATGACACCCTGCATAGGAGCAATCAGAAGAACAAATGATCATAGAATCCTCAGAGTCAGAAGAGACCTCTGAAGGCCACCTAGGACACCACAGCTAGATAAGGTTTCCCACAGCCTTATCCAGCCTTGCCTTGAAAGCATCCAGGGATGGTGCATAACCACATCACTGGGCAACCTGTCCAAGTGCCTCACCACTGTGACTTCAGAGTTTCCTGTCTTTTCCATGCTAAAAACAAATATTAAGGGCATTGAATTTAATCTCTTTTATGAATTATATTTAAAGAGTACACTCCCAAGCTATCTAACTCCTAGCTCCCTGGAAAGTAGCTCAAAGGTCTCCACTGCTCTGTGGCTCAGAAGTTCTTTGCTTTTTTTTTTTTTTTTTTTTATCTCCACAGATGAAGGAGAGGTGATTAAGCTCACTTGTTTGACTTCTGCCTGTAAACAGAATCAGAACATTCTTCCAGAGATTCAAAGGCTCCTCAACATGTTGCAAAGTCTAACCATTAATGAATCTGCTGAGCTTAATTAAGAATTCTTGCACATATCCTTCACATCAGGAGCTGGGATGTACCCTTCTGCACTAATTGCACAGGGACTCCTTCAGCAGGGCACAACTTCTCTGCCATGTGTCAAAATGCAGAGCCAAGCTATGTGCCATGTGTTTTTTCTCTGAGTACATACAGAGCTTCTAAAGGAAAGTTCCCAATGAAATTCACTGAATTTTAAAGAGAAGAAAAGTGAATCTCCGGGGGCTTACTGCAAATGAACTGCATGGGGGTGAAAAGGGCTGCCATGAGGGGGCTCAGTGGAGAACTGCTCTGCAGTTTGCACAGGACAAGTTACTGCAGACTGGATAATGATGCTGAAATACAGCTGAAGAAAGCACTGCTCAGAGGAGATCGCTCTCCTCGCCCCACACTTCACAGACCTCAGCTTTCCTCTATGAACCAGTCAATATACTGACCTTTACAAATAGGCTTGCTCTGTGAACATGCTGTCAAGTAGCTTCAGGTTTTTCATCTGAAAAAGTCTTTAACTTGAGTACAGTAGAGACCTTCTCAGCTGTTTTTGACTCCTTATACCAGCAGTGCATACTACCAATGTTTACCAGTGGTATTTTTTATTTAGCGGTGTGGTCAAAATAGCTATCAAAAAATACGGTGAAGCCTGTTGCAGTTCAGTTATCAAAGCATGCTGCTCACTGATGGAGGCCGCTGAACAGGTAATTAGAGGTTCTGCCTTTTCTTTTTCCTTTTTTATTTCTTTTCTTTTTTTTTTTGGTCGCCTCTTTTCAAATTCATCCAATTTCATACAGAGTATTATGAAGAAACAAACAACATGGGAACCCAAAATAGCATTTTTGCAGAGGCAAGTTTCAGAATAGAGTAACACTTTAATTTTTTCCAGGCGTCCCACAGTATTGCTGGCAAGCCTTGAAAGCTGTACAAGAACAAGCAAATGGTTTCAAAATCTCCACCAATGGCCAGATTGCATTGAGCCCTGCATGGGTCCGCAAAGAAAGAGCATGAGTGGAGAGAAAACAAAGAACTTCCTCCTGCGTTGAGGCATAAAACAGCAGGGAAACACGAGCACTGCCTCATGCAAGGATGAATCATAACATCAGTTTCTCCTAGACAGGGCAGGGAGAAGTTTAGGAGTGACTGACAGCTGTCTCTCCTCTGCACCAGCATCTAAGCAGCTTAAACACAAGGATACAGCTTTACTAACACTACTAAATGGCACTTCCCAAAGTCCTTCAGAACCCTGAGAGGACCACAGACCTTCCTTTAAAAGCCAGCCCTTCCTCTCTCCAATCTACCTGCTCTGCCTCAGAGCACAGAAGGGATGTCAGGATACTGGGAATTTGTCAGTCCCACACATTGAACAAACATGTGTGATGGGGCAGACTGCGTACAGTGCCTACACTCCATCAAGATTTTTGTTGCTTTTTCACATCTTGGTTGTTTTTATTTTGTTTTATGGTGTGGTTGGTTTTTTTTTCTTTTTCTTTTTCGTAAATGAGCTGAGGAAATATTACTTCTGGAAGAAAAAGGCTTTCTTTTTCTTAGTATCCTACTTTCATATACTTGGAAAGGAACAAAATATTCTGTCATCCCACCATACCCAGCACAATGAAGTTATGCTGAAAACAAAATACTCTGCCTCCCACATCACTGACTCTGGTGTGGTTTTACACCTTTTCATTAAACCAGTTAAAAATCCATGCAGCTGTGTCAAAGTTCAAACTTCAGGTATGTTTATTAGTGGATTTACAAACTCTCACAAGTGTTTCTACTGAAATATAGCCTGTTCTTGCCACAACTCTGCCACTTACTTAACATACAAGATCACTGTTCACGCAAAAGAGTAAAACATCCAAAGCGAAGAAAGTAGGTCAGATTGGAGGGCAGGAATAAAACTATCTTCCTCACTACCAAACAAATCCCGCCTCTGAAATCTTCTCTTGCTCTTTGCTTTTTATTTGTTTTTCAAACTTGTAACACAAATTGTCAGCTATAGGGACAATCATTATCTGAAGGGACCTCGTGGTTCTCTGTCTGAATTCATGCAGCAGTATTTCCCAGAGGGTTTTTTTCCACTCAGATTTCTGCCACTGCACCTCCTGTACTGCAGAATCTGGAACACATCTGATCAAGATGGGCACAATCAGCAGAGGACTGACAACGTTTCTCCCTGCTTTTGAAAACAGCAGATAGCAATCCATGCAACAATTTATCAGTCTAGCCATATGATAACAGTCTTTCTAATGATACAACCAAAAGACCTCTTTATTTTCAGCAGCATTACAAATTAATAGTATTTTTACCAGCTTGCTTTTTAAAGCTATACGACTCATTCTTTTAAATGAAACATTGGAATTTGGTTGAACTGTCTTAATGATGTACATAATATGCTTCAAGTGCTAGAAATGCTCCTTCTATAGCCAGCAATTAATTTACGGCTCACTCCTTTCCAGTGATATTAACATTTAAAATTGTTAAACAATATTCTACAGCAGTAACACGATTTCATCCTCTACAGCTTAGTTCACAAGCATTTGGCTTGGCTGATATATCATCACTTTTAAAAGTCCTTCTCAAGCAATAAGTGCACAGGTGCATAGGATGCCGGGTATTCTGTAAAAAGCCACCACCAAACAATCTTTGTCTCTCAGCTGGGCAGAATTTCATCTCTACTTACTAGCCATGGATGAAGCAGCATAGTCGTTTCTTATAAGCAAAGAAACAGCTAAGTTATCATAATGCAAAAATCTCATGCAGCCCCAACAATTTAAAAGTAAGATGCACCTTTCACAAATAAACAGTCAAACAAGTAGCCTTGTTGTGATACAGCTGTTGACAGTTTTGATCATGGGTCTCTGAATGACTACTCCTTTCTTTCCCTTACACTGGCCCCGGCATGTTTTATGTGAGGATATTTAATAGACTCCATCAGCTCCCCATACACAAAGCTCAGAATTGGTTGCCTTTACTGAATAGGCTGGGAAAGCTGCCTCAACAAATCTGTTCATGCTTAAGGTCTTGCTGCTGCCAACTGACGTGCTTGAGACGGCTGCCTTTCCACCCTCTGCTGTTAGTTTCATTGCACTTTCACAGCAGAAAGGGTGAAAGATATACTCCTGTCCTATGCCAAAATGAAAAGCAAGACTGCTCTCATGCCCAAAATTCAACCCTGCTGGTGCAGAACTTGTAGCTAATTTTCCCCGGCTCAAGAGTCTTGAAACAACAACAAAAAACAATCCTGAATTTCATCAGTACTCTGGACTTTGAGAGACTTGTGAAAGCTCAAGCATACTTAGCGAGTTTCTTGCATTAGCAGTAATAAACACACTAGAGGAATAAATACACTTGAGCAGGAAAAAAGAAAAGAAAATGTAAAATAACAATACGTGCAAGGTTTACACTGGGGCAAACTTGATGAAATTGCTGGAGGATTCTGTCCTTATGTAAAGACCCTGTCACGCTGCCAAGGTCAGCTCCAGCTCAGGTTATCTGTTGCCTGAGGCTACTCTACCTTGTTTTTCATTCAGGGATCATTGTTCTTCGGTTGTTTATGTGGATTTTATTCCACCCATTTCTTCATTCTTTGCTCCCTTTCCAGCTCGCAGTCCCTACAGCACATACCAGAAGCCCATCCTGGCTGTGTGCTGAGAAATCCTCACTACCCTAATGAGGAAGAGCAGCCCTGAATTAAAATGCAGTTTTCCTCTCTAAGAAGACAGAGAGAAGGAGAGGTTTTAACAAACCCTTCATAAAAAGTGAAAAATTCTGCAGTAAGTTTTAAGGGTATGTCATGTATTTAAACCAGGAGGGGGATGCTATTCAAATGGCTTAATCACAATAAACAAGGCAGTTAAACAATGCACAGTTTTCCCTGTAATTTACTGCCATTTAATACAAGACATTCACCAGTACTTAGAGATTCATCAGAGAGAACAACACAAGGGAAAAATAAAGAGGGGGTCAGGAAAATGAAGGGAGAAAAAAAAAAGGCAGATAATGCAGCATATAAGATTATATGATATGCGTAGCAGAATAATGGAGATTTTAGAGCAGAGGCTTCAGGTAAGATTTTTATAGAAAATGCTGTATAGCATGGGGTGTGGAAACTGATAGAGCAGAATCTCCCATCGCAAGCATTACAGCTCTTTTGCATCAGTTCATTTAAAACCATCACAAGGTATGCCAAAGCATTATCACTCCTCCTTCCTTTAGGGCCAGTATCTCTGTAGAGCACTTTTCAGGAAACATTTGTGCTGAGTTGTAACACACAATACAATCAGCTTTCACAGGAAAAATTACAGGATGGGGGCAGAATTGAACCCTACCATTAGCAACGCCAGCTCCCGTTGACTGAAGTGGGAGTTGGATTTGCTTATATCAAAGCTGACTTTGGCAGAGGTACTCCCAAAGAGCCATGTAATAGGCTTCCTTATCCTTTCCTCTCTGTGGGGTTTGAGATGCTTTTTAAGCCGCTGCATGACTTATATGCCCCTGAATGCAAGATACAGAACTAATTAAATATTTTTCCTACTTCTGAATACAAACTGTTCATTCCTCATTGCAAGAAACGGTGGGAAGAGAAAGTTTCAAAGAGAACTACAATATTATTGAGGTAGATATTACTTTCTGTTTAAGCTTTGCCTCAGATACTTTTCTGTAGTTTAGATTTCTTGATTCCAGTAGTCCCATATCAGTTCATTCTCTGGGACAATTAGAACTTGATAGTAAAACAATTCATGTACACATCTCCAGGATAAAACTACTGAATAAGTTCAGAGGAAAGCATGCATAGAGACAAGCACTGCACACATCTAAATAACCTGCTACTTAGACAGGAAAGCTAACCACTGTGGAGCCTCATTTTTAAAAGATTGCTTGACACTTGAAATCAGATGGAACAGCTCAAAGTTCTTCAAGTGCTAAAGAAGAAACAGCTGAAAAGGCCCAACTCAGTCTAAACTGTATGCTTTTACATTACTCATGTATGTTTTAAATCTATTTTTATAATTCAACAGGGTTCATATAGCAGAATGAGTACACAGCATGGCCTTTGCTGATGGCACTCACGTGTAGGAAACGGCTTAGTGAGAAGGAAATACTTGGAAAAAAATTTTATCAGCAGAAGAATCTTCAAGAGAAAAAGCCAAATTCATTCTGTGTGCATACAGAAAGTTCAATCACTTTTACAACAAAAATAGTTTTAGAAAAACCTTTGAAAAGCGCTTTCCAATCCATGAACCTCATCACAACAGTTTTATGTCCTTTGTATGGGATTTATAAAATTCCTCCAGTGAAGAGCATTAATCAAGGTCACTATTGGGTACAAGATCTGTCCCTACACCTTGTCAGTTACACAGCTTAGGGAAAAGATCTTTAAACCTTTGTAGAAAAGACTACATGGAAATAGCTGATAAACTGGTATTGATTTTCACATATCGCCCTTGTCAAAAGGATTTATTGATGTGTCGATGCATGTTGTGGCAAGGATCATAGCAGGATAGCTTTAAAGGATTTATGGTGAATCCATAGGCTTTAATACACTCTGTGGTAAATAACTAACAAGTACTGTGTATATTGATTCTTGTCATGTGGTCAATGGAATCTTTAGCCCACTAATTGTTGTATTGACAAACAGTTAATGATCTAAATGAGCAGCGGGACATCATTCCTAACCAGCTCTGCTCTAAGCACACCTTTCTTCACCATTTCCTGCCCACCCTCCACCCCAGGAACAATGTTCACTCATAGAAGAAAATGACAGTAAGTCAGTGACCTAACTTCAGTTGGAGCTTGCGTAGGTTTACATCCATGTCCTTTACCCTGCAGTGCTTTCATTCTTTACATATCTCTAACTCAATTAAGTCAGGGCAGTTAATGGGTGCTGCACCATCCTGCACGATTCCTCACAAGGACCTTTCAGTGGGCATCTTACTCCACATTCCAACACCCAACTGTGCTGTCAGAAGATTCTTATTTTCAGCTTGTACAAAACTCAACCATTTCATACATGTAGGTATGCAGATCAGACTCTCATCCAATGCCTGCAAAGAATTTTGGGGGAAAATAATTCTCATTATATTTTTATTGGTGTGTGCTCACTTCTGACAGCTGAATGGCTCTGCCATGGCTTGTAATTTTATTATCTACCAACAAAAAGATGAAAAATAGTCGTAAAAAGATTGACTGAATTTACTGATGGCATAAAACGAATACCCAGAACTAATAAAGCCAGTTAATTATTAGTTAAACAATAAGCAAAACTTCCATTTATACTTGCGTAGAACTAGAACGCAACATATGTATACAGAGCATTACCAACTAATTCCATTATCTTTGCATCATATGCAAAGAACTATAGTTTATAATGCTTTTGAATGCCTATCAGACACCTAAGATACTCACTAGCACAGCCCAGAATCTCAGACATGGAAAAAAGTGTCCTCAGGAAAACAAAGAAACAAAACAAACAAACAAACAAACAAACAACAACAACCACCAATGAAAACACAAACCTCTCTCTCCTCAAAAGTGCAAGCAAAGATGGTGAAATTAAGATTTCATTCCATTACTGAATTCAACTCCCCAGGCTCTTATTCTCCATAAGCTCTGAAAAATAATGCAATTGCAACATACTGTGTGCTGAAGCTGTGATGGGTCAAGGGGAAGCATTCACACATGTTCTCCTGACTCAACTTACTAACTTCCTGATCCTTTCTGATAAACTTTCTGATCATGATTAATAATGTGCTTAATGTTATGTATATGCCTAAATCCCGTTTACTTCAGCAGATCTTAATAGCCCTTTTGTACAGGGATTCTTTCCTGAAAAGAAGCCTTCATTGTAGGTTTGCTAATGGTCTCATTTCTTATCCTCACAAATTCTTCCCATTATATTTTAGAATTACCTTCTTGCTACATTCAGGTCATCTGTCTTAGAAGCAGTGGATATGAATATAACATACAGCCTGATTATCTTATATCTAGGGTAACCACATAAGCAAAAGTGCAGACAAGTTCTTAAATCTTTCCATCATCCATTAATCCAAGATCTCTTTTCTGAAACAAAAATTTACCCTTTGTATTACACACACTAACCTACTGAATACTGGTTTAGACCTCAATATTTTTAATTACTATAAACTTCATGGTACCTGTTCAGTCAACTTCTAGAAATTAATTCATACAATATTTCTATTAAGATCCAGACTCCATACATCAAACATCAAAATACAATAAGGACAACAGGATGTTCTTAACAAAACACACTATGAAGAGTAGCATAACAAATAGGCTCTGTTTTGCAAGGCTAGAAGGCTGACTAATTATTGGTATTGTTCTTTACAACCTCCTGATGCGATTAATAATAAAATACCACATGGGACTTCATCATGTACTGCTCAATTCAATATTTAGCAGCAATTTAGTTTCATCTGAATATCACTTTCAGCAGCTCTTTAGACTTCCAAATTTAACAAATAAGAAACCTAGGCACCCATTGCAGGCACTGTTGTGTCTGCTGTGAGAAAAGCAAGGAAAGGACTAGGCCAGATAGGAGAAAAGGCACTACAGGTGAGATGGGTATTCTGCATCTACAAAGCAGTGCTCAACCTCACCAAAAACTGTAAAATAAAAATAAAAAAAACAAAAGAGTCCCCATAAGTTACTTGGCAGAATGATGCAAAAGTTTTTCCTGAGTTTTCTACTGTTTTACTGTAGTTGTGTGCAGTGCCCTACGATAGTACGTAGGTCACTCCAAAATCAATACCTATTTATTTCCATGGAAAATACAACAAAGAACACAACACTATTTGATAGAGCAAATTCCCAGCTGCAAAACATTATCCTTTAACATAGTCACCACCATTAGCTATGCACTTTTGCCAAAGATGAAGAAAAGCCTGCATTCCACACTTAATCTATAGCACAAAGGAGGTGATCTACTGCTTCAAGCTGCAATGATGACAATGTCACTTGGAAAACATTATCCACACATTCCATCTTTCATTGGTTTGAAAAGATGGAAGTCAGAAGGCCCTGAATCCAGACTATATGGTGGGTGTGGTAGGAGAGCCCAGCCAAGACTGGCAATGCACTCCATGGTCTTCAAACTGGTATGGGGCCTGGCATTATCGTGTTGCCGAGAGAAACAAAACGCTACCATCTTCTCTGATTTGAAATGTTCAATTTGGAATGTTCAAGCTTTCAGCTTAGTCAGCATCATGACATAGCATTTAGAGTTGAAGGTATATCTGGGTTCCGGGAAATACAGAAGGGTCAACTCTTTTCCTATCCCAAAAGGCAATGCATATCACTTTACCCACTGAGGATTGCATCTTGAGCTTTATCTTTGATGGGAATTCATGTATAGCCACTCCACTACTGTTTTGAATCTGGCTTGTAGCAGTGACACCGCATTTCATCACCAGTAATGATGTGTTTCTATCATGTAAACTGTCACCTTCAGCTTCATATTGGTTTCATAGGTCCTGACAAACTTTAACAGCGTTCTTTCTGTTCTTGTGTGAGTATTCACGGGACCCACCTGGCACAAACTTTGCAGTATTCCTGTGTTGCCACCATCATTTGCAGTGTATTGAAGCTGATATTCAGTTCTGTACAGTCCTCTGGTCATACTCAAGCAATTTGCGTAAATGAGCTGATCAAGATGCTCTTCATTTCATGGTGTGACAGCTGTCTAGAACATGCCTCGCCTTCCACATCACTGCCACTACTGTGGAAATATACCACCCACCACCTTACCTCCTAGTGCTAGCATCCACTATTTGATCTCCATAAATGTTCAGCAAGCATCAACAAATGTCACTGTGTGCCATTTCTTCCACATGAAGGAAATCAGTGACACACCTTCACTCCATACTCACTTCCATGACGGAGACCATTTTGTCAGACTGCCACTCTGCTGCCATCCGTCACACAGCAACAACATGTAAAAGAATATTGGTGGGAAGGGACAACCTCTACTTCCCTATCACAAATATCAGCCTCTGACATCATGGGCTGACATAGTAAAACAGGAAGCATTATTTTCAGAGCAGCCCTTGTATTAGACATTAAGAAAATAGTGTGAGTGAGGAAGTAGCAGTGAGTGGCACCCAGAAGCAATGCAAAAGAAAAGGTTTCTTAACTGAAAGACTGGGAAGCTTTCTGGTAGCTGAATGCTTTGCTGTGACATTCTGCTCTTTGAGCAAGTTATTCTCTTCTTCATCTTGTTCCACTCCACCAGAGTGGTCCTACAGTGCAGAATACCAAGGGGACAGCCAAAAAGCTATAGATTAGTGGCATAATGCTAATCAAGGGCAGCAAGATTTGAAAAACAGGTTTAACCAGGGAAGTAATTAATTCACCTGCTGCACTACTGGCCAGAGACATCAGAGCTAAAGGCAACCTCTGAAGGATGTGTTTATCCACCCCTATCTTATACCTCCCTGATTTCATTAATATTTTGTACAATATGCACACAGTCGTACAATACATTAAAAATGGAAAATGGATTAACCTGAGAATATCTTGATAAAATGTAGTTAAGAATGGTGCACATGGCACTTACCAGGGACATCACCGAGGCCGATCAGAGGGAAAGGCACTGAAGTTCTAATAAGAGATGTTTGGTGTTTCCAGTAACCAACAGCACTGTCACTAAAGGACAATCTGCAAGTGCCTCCTGTGTTCAATTATCACTACCCATTTGGGTAAGTGACAAGCTATCAGGACAAGTCTGTTTTTCAGACTCCTTCTGTGTATTTAAACACAGCACATTTCCCTGTTACAAGCTAGATCAGTGGGCATAAGCATCATAAATGCAGTTTACTGAATTTACAGCAAGACCGCCTTTCTACTTTTGAAGAAACCCAAACCCTTTCATGGTTTGAGTACAGTTTCTCCCCTCCGAAAGAAAAAAGAAATACATACATATATATACACACAGATTGTTTGATCCTTTCCATACCACACTGGGTCACAAAATAAAAGCAGAACTTCAGAGGAACCAGGTGAATCCAGACACTTTCAAAGTGATTGTGATTTCTAGCAGTAAGTGGGATTCTATCTACATATGATTCATTTCCTCTGCAAATCAGCCCGATGTTATAACCTGGCAGCTATATTCATAGCCCTGATGGGCTATTCAAACTATACTTAGTGATGAACTTCAGCTACTTTTCATGGGACTAGATTAGACAATTAAGGACTAGATTCATGTCAGTGGCATGAAGAAACAGCAGATTTTACAAAGAATTTCAAAATCAGGTGTTTTGCCACGCTCAATCTGCCATGTGAACTTAGGAAGCTCTGAATGCACAGGCTGTGATGGACCTTTCCTCTTATAAGACAGAGACGGAGAATGATAAGAGTAAGATCCACTTCCTTAAATGCTTTCTACTGATGATAAATACCTGTTTACAATTTCAAACTTCATTTCTTCCCAGTTTTATACCAATTTTTAACTATAACTTGTTATACATTCATAATTAAAGGTGCCCTTAAAGATGTGCGCAAAATTCAAGTGTGCAGTTAATCTTGTTCCTACCACTGGAACACACTGCAGTGAGCTGAGCTGCAAAGTAAGTCTCAGAAAAACTCCCACTGCTGTTTTTTGCAGTGTTCACACTGGAAGAAAGAAGTCAGAAGAGAAAAATTCTGTATCAGACTGACTGCTCTGCATGCCCTGGTTACATCCTCCTACACCATTCTCCTCCATCCCAGCTAACAGTGCCTAGAAGAAAAGCCACATCCTAGGAGTTCCCACCTGTTCCACTGCAGACGTGAAAATCGACTTGACCGAGCCTGCCTCAGCTGCCCCACTAACAGTGGGGCAGATTTCTCAAGGTCCTCACAACCATTGAGGAATGGAGCACTTCATGGTCACAGCCTGCTCACAGTGAGGATTTGCTCTGCAAGTTCCAGTGAGACTCCAGTCAAAGGCATGGCTCTAAGCAGGACCACAACATGGAAATGCTGTAAATTAAGCTCCCCAAATAACCAAACTTACTGAGGAAGCCAGAGAATAGCCCCCAAAGGGTATAAAAGTAGCTGTAAGTCCTTACAACCTCTGAGATGCCAATCTCTGTGCCTCTCTCCTCTTTAGCTACCCAAGCAGATTGTCTTGTTTATTTTTCTTGAAGTACGTTTCAACTGTTTTCAACCTGAAAATGTTTTCCATACACCTCTGCCCTCGCTAGGAGCAAGCATTTTGGAGCCTGTCAGGACTGGGGCTCAGTGCTCAGCTCCTCTCACTTTCTAGTGCTTCCTCTGTGAAATGAGGAGTTACTTACTGCTTCTCCCCAGCCCCATTAACCTTGTTTGTTTAGATAGAAAACTTGTTGGGAGAGTAACTGTCTCTCACCATATGCACGCAGAGTAGTTCGAACAATCAGGCCTTTGCCTCTTCAGGCACTATCAAAATTTAAATAAGAAAGCCAAGTGATGATAATTCTTAGAGAAAAATGCAGGGAAAATAACCTAAAAAATATCACCAGAATTGACATAAAACTCTCCAGCAGATGGGGGCCTAGCACTCCCTGAGGGCCCTGCTTATGTGAAGACCAGTTACTAGTAAACATTTATAAATTCTGGCAAATATGTACAGATTTCCACAGAAGTAATTGCATTCCCCTCCTCTTGCATCAGAGGCAGCTGGTGCCATCTGAAACATACCCTATCCTTACACCACCTCTACACATACATCTCTAAAATAAGTTCTTGTATCTGCTGATGTGTTAAGGGAAAAAAAAAAAACAAACACCAGGACAGGGTGCCTCTAAGAGTGATTACTTCTGATAGGAGCACTGCCTGTGTAAATGCTCAAAGCAAGCGTTGCAGCTAGCTCATTCAATAACCTCAGAGCTGCCACCCAGGTAAATCATTCTGTTCATTTGCTGGTAGAGGCAATTTTTGTTTGTTTGTTTGCCTGACAAAATAATGAAAATGTGATTTTCAAAATACAAAACAACAAGTTACAATGTCCCACTCAAGTGTTTCAAATCATAAGTCATTTATATTTACAAAACACAATGGCTGCTGAATACTGTAATAAAGCATCAAAAATCAGATTTGAATTAACAGAGACCGCAATAAAAATCAAATAGCAAATGTAATCCTTCCACACTGAACAGCTAAGATAAGGTTATAGAAAGATAATGGTTAAATTACCTTTATTGACAACACTCGCAATAAAGTCAATCCTTTCAACCCCATATGTCAACTACACCAGGAAAAAGGATGCCCATGCTCCTGATACTCAAAAGCCAAGGAAATGCAACAGCAATGAGATGCTCAGGTCTCATTTATTGTTCTGAATGTCCCTTGTCCTGACTGAAACACATAGCAATGGGGTTCTATTAGGAAACAGGCCCTGGATGATGATCTAGAAAATAGATGGTATGCTGCAACCCAAGTATACTGACTGCAATACTGCTGGAAAGACAAGCAGTGCCCAAAAGTCACCTGTGGAATTATAAACCAAGAACAAAATATCTGTCATTCTGTACCAAAGAAAATCAATACACATGGGTAGCATAGGAAATTGGCCCAGTATCTAGCAGGGCCCACTGTAAGCTCTGGTGAAGACCTCATCATGAGGCCCTGTATGGTTCAGTTCTGCCTCAGCTCTGAAGCTGTCCCCCATGGCAAGGGATGGATGTTTTGTGCTCAAACCCCCCTGAAGGCTCCCATACTGTTAAAATAGGCTTTCCAGCACCTATCTCTGACTCCACGTTCACTAACCTCACAGCTGTGGTTGCACCACCAGCAGAGCACACAAAACCTATCAGAACAGCCTGACAGTTCTTCGTTTGCCTTCCTTGCCACTGCAGAGCACTGGGGCCTGTCAAGGGTTTGCACCAACTGCAAGCTGGGAAGAAGTGCCTTGATTAGATTGGTGATGTAGAGTGGCTACAGAAGACATGAGCCTCTGATGTGCTCAAGTGTGATACCTGATGACTGCTTCCTCTTTTCCCACCAGGATAAAGAGGAAATTCACTTTGTGCTTGGAAAACACAGTTTTGCTTAATTATGCTGCCTGATCACTTCAAAGCACTGTTTGCACACAAACACTGTTGCAGCTAACTGCTTAAGAAGGAGCCAGCTGATAAAGGCTATGCAGGTGGGTTTGCCTCCCTTTCAGTACAGAAGGAGACATTTACATCTGTTTTGAGACAACGCTTAGGGCAGGTCTTAAACCTGGGTCTGGATCCAGGAGAGCCCAGACATCTGCCTGGAGAACTACAGCCTGGCCATTCCAGAGCTGCCAGTGGCTCTACAAAGCCAGAGAGCAGCCCAGCACTGCTCTGGTTTGGGTCCCGATCACTTCTGTGAGTCTGCCTTAGAGGAGTTTAGCAAACTCAGTCGTAAATAATGCGTGCCAAAATTTTCATGCAACTCCTGGGTGTTATTTAACCTGCCAAGGTGAGGAGTTGCTGGCATGCGGTAACAGGAGGAAAAGAAGGGTTGAGGTAGAGTGCAGGTAGGAAGGCATATGGAGTAAGGAAAGTGCCCTAAAGGCAAGGGTTCAGGAGCTGAGCAGGGCAGACTACCAGGAATCACACTGATTACATGTTTTATAGGCAGTTACAACTCAAAGCTACAGCCTGTGCTTCTACAGGCAGGCAGTGATGGCTACTGCACAGCTTGAGCTCCAGTTATACCATAACTAGGATCCCTAAATGGAATTTCCTATAAAATGTATAATTTGTTTTCTGTGTAATATTCCTCTCCTGCATGCTATTATACTGAAAACTTCTTCTAATACAGGTCATTCTTGGAGTTCACTTGCTAGAGTACAAATACGTTATGAGAACCACACTCTCCACACTCCTCATCTTAGCTCCTATGCAAAGTCCAGCTCAAGTAATTGATTTTACAGAATAAGGAAGCTGTATATGTGTTAATAGCATTACACTTTCATTTTAAGGAGTTTTAGGAGAGGTATACAAGAACACTGCTCATTTCAGCTTGTTCTGTTTAAGAAGGCTCAGAAAAACATTTCAAATGACATGTCTACTCTGATAAAACGCTAGAGGGCTTGGATGCCATCTCACTCAGAACAGTAAATACAAAGAACCCTACTACAGGAATATGAATATTCACTAGCAAGGAAGGGAAGGGAATTGTTATGCAAGCAGCAGTATCCACTGCATACACTAAAATTCCTTTGCTTCACTCTAATGCACATTGTTCCTCTGCATTTGGATGGATATATTTGAATACTCTTTCTGTCTCACGCATTTTTATAAAGTCTGACACGAACTGACTGTATTAGTTTAAAACAACCTGAATATTACACTATTTGTAATATGTTACATGAATCAGCTTGTAATAAACAGCTAAGAGGAGATAACAGTCCTCCACAACTTCCTTAAACATTTTCTCCGGCAGAAAGTAATACATGAGTTAAATACAAATAGGAAAGCTTAGTGAGGTGTAAAATCTCATATTTGAACTACAAAACTGATATATTTTTAAACTGACTTAATACTATCCTAAATCTGATTATTTGAATAGCTCAATCGTAATATTTGTTAAAATGTTTTACAGCACTGAAAGGTCAGAAAAGGGGCTCAGAACTTCTCTGAAAAGCATGTAATGGATAACCAAATCCACGTCCAGCTTTGAGTTTCAGCATAGCTATTACTGAGTTTTTGGGCAGACCCAACCAAATAGCAACAAAACCCTCCACTAGTAGATCTACTGGAAAAGCATCCTCAAAAAGATATTATTTAATCACTTGGATGTAGTATGAAAGCAGAGTTTGAACTCAGCCTACAATCATTGGGTGGAATTCACAAACAAAGAAACCACTGAGAACAGGCTAATGGAAGAGAATGGTCTGGCCAGAGGAAGTAATACAGCAAAACCCCCCGACCCAACCCATTACTAAAATGCATTATATTATTAACTGTTACCACACAGTATGACAAGGCAAATAAGGAATAATTTAACAGAAGCATTTAGCCATTTTTCCTGCTTGAGAAAACATCTGCAAACAGGCTCCTATAATTATTATTGCCATTACTCTTCAGAGTTGCTCAATGAACAGTGGATGGAACAGATCTCAGCATACAAAGTTTGCAACTGTTCAGAACGTATTCCTTAGATTATTCATTAGATGCAGTTCAACATTTGCATTTAGGACCGGCTGGCTAAAGCACATGATAAACTTTATGTTCCCTGACTAACTAATGTAAGCTTACACACAACTTCCATCTACAAGAAGTTGCAAAATTAATTTAATCTTGACTCCATCTACAACAATAGATTTTTTACAAACCTTCATTTCAACAATTAATCAGCAAGAGAATTTCTCACTGAAAATCATCAAAAGGTTTACATTAGAGAAAGAAAACCTACAGGCACACTGTGGTGGACATTAGCCTCTCTGCATTTAAGCAAACAATAAAAATAAGCTCCAAGAAGAGGCTTCAAGTGTCTTTTTGTTGTGTTTGGAGACAGAAAGGAAAAACACTTGCATAAACGCATCAAGCCCCAGAAGCCACTTAAGTGCTATGTACTGCACAAGGTAGCAAACCATTCGGCAGCGAGGCAGATAATATTCTACAGAGATGCATTAGAATGCTTCTCAATTTCAATTTCTCAAGATCTCCATTACAGCAATAACGCACACCCCGGTAATTTTACCCTTCTGAATAGGCTGAGCATTAACAAAAAACAGAATCAAATCGCTATGTGAAGCTTAGAAAATAATAATTAAAAAAAAAAAGGATAAAACAAAGCCACTACACAGGATCAACTTCCAATAACAAACAGAAGTTTTCTGTTATCCCTTTCCAAAACGATGACTCAAAAACAGGGAGAATTAATTCCTGAGGTTTAAATAATTGGATAGCCATATTTTTCACCTGTTGATACAATGCGATTATTACTACATCCCTGATAAAGCAACTCCTGTTCAGTCCTTGAACCATACACATACAGAACCCTGAAATTTGATTAGTTGATCATGAAATCATTTTATTCAGATCCTTGTAACAATGAGTATCTGTCTTTCTTAAAACTGCAAGCCCACTTTTACTGAGCTATGACTGTTCCATTGAAAAATAAAGATCCTTATTTTTGACCCAAGTTTTGAATTTGTGAATGACACTGATGGTAATATATCACAACAGCACCATAATGTATCACAAAAGAAGAGATAATCTTCACTTCAACTAAGCCTTCTGATAATCTACGGAGAAGGTTCTCTAATCACCAGCCCCATTTGGCCCTATGTAGTACTTACAGATATGTAACAGTTAATGACACACAGTTGCATGGCACCAACCCTATGGTCACACCTTTTATATGGGCTTTTCTAATCTTGGTGATTCTACAGTGTAATGCTATAACAGGATAGGAAGTACCACAATATTAACAGAGTGGCAAAGTCTTCAGCTACAGCAAATGAGAACAAGCCTAAATGCAGCAGCCATAGACACAGAAATAAAGAAAGGGACTACTTACCTTTAAAAGGCCGCAGGCAGGCAGGGATCTCAAGCAAGAGGTGCCCTCACCTCCACTGCCAACACCTAAATGAGCTCCCCTGGGTTGGCCCTGCCTTCCTACCAGGTGCTCAATCACTCTTTCAGGCCGTAACTTAGCATTTCTGCTACATGTGGATATGGGGATGTTTTAAACAGAGAAATGTTTTGTATTTTACATTCTGCAACCAAATTAGCATCTATTAGATCTGCTCCAGTGGAAGTAAACCTTCACAGATCTTCAAGGTTCACATCACTTTAGAAATTTTGGAAAAAAAATAAGTATCTTAATACTAATGTTTTGAAATGGGAGAAATTCTATGGTTTGAAATTCTGTACAGGAATTTCACAGGGACAGCCATATCAGGGAAGAAGAACTGTGCTACAATCAGTAATGTAACAATGTTTTTCCAAGCTCACTTTCTCAGAGTTTTAATTCTCTCCTTCCTTCTCAAGCAGAAACATAATTCCTATAAGAGGTCCATAATAAGCAAATAAAAACAGAAGTATATTCAGATATTATTTAAGAAAATGGCAGAATAACTTCTCTTCGCCATACGTTTAGTTTCAGAGTTACAGCCAAGCTGTTTGGATAGCATGCAGTTATACTTCCTCTTTCCTTATTTTATCCCCCTTTTCTCCATGTATGCCTCTTTACGACACAGTGTGCAGTAGCTCAGCAGCTTGTAAGGGAAGTACTTGCTCCTGGTGTGCTACAGCCACATTTCTGCTGGTGGGAAGGCTTGTGCACTATGATCTGCCATTATTTTCCCAGTCTGGAAACAAAATTGTTTTTGTAATTCACAAGATCAGGCTGCAATATTTCAAAGGAAATAATAACTTGATAGACACTGCAAACATTACCCCAGTTTTGTGGCTATGAGACTACTGATCTGTGTGCATTTTTTTTTTCCCAATCTAAATAACATACACATCTTAACAATATGAAAAAGGCTCAGGTTGACAAAGATTTGCACAAAACAAAACCTGCTCACTGTTTAAGTCAGTAGACAAATATTCTCTGCCATTTTATGTCTCTTCCATGCTACTTTGTGTGTGTGTGTGTGTGTATGGTTGCTTGTTTTTTTTTTTTTTCTGTAAATTCCACCAGACTCTGCAACACGTAGTGCACTTTTGGACATGAAAAACATCATACTTCAGGAAACAAAGGTCCCATCCTGCAGGGTGACATGACTCAGATCCACTAAATGACTTCAATGCCAAAAGGAAAATTCAGGCAGTAGAATTATAAAGTGCTGTTCTCCAAATACTCATTGAATTCCTTAAGATTTATCTCAACTAACCAGGCTCCTCCAGTGTAGCCATCCATCTACACATAAGCTGCTTCTGTAAATTCCTTGCAGTCAGTGGAGGGACAGAGATGCTCTGAGGCTGCAATTCACCTGAGCTGTTTTAAATGTCTATATTAGAAGGAGACAAATTGTTTGGTATGAGAACATGTTTCTCTCTAGTTATTGTAAACAGAGGCTAGAAATGTAATTTTCAGGTAGCCACACTATACATACCCACGTCTCTCAGCCTTTCCTCATGTAGGTGTTCCATGCCCTTTATCATCTTTGTAGCCCTCCGCTGGACTCCTTCAAGGAGATCTCTGTCTTTTTTGTACCAGGGAGCCCAGAACTGGATACAGTACTCAAGGTGAGGCCTCACCAGGGCAAAGTATGGATAAGGGGTAAGGGATCAGGCCAACAGTTCCAAATGAAGATAAGTGCTTCCCTATAGACTAAAGCGAATCCTTACAACTGAAAGAACTGCTTATCACATACTTCCTTGAATTGATTCCTTCAATACCAGAAGCCATCCCCATTTCAGAGAAAAGTTAGGGAGCAAGCAGAGATTAACAGTCCCTCTGGCAGGAGCTCAAGCATGACCTATTTATTCTGGATCAGCTGCAGATGGGGCTGCTTCCAGTTGGGACAGAGCTAACCTGGGCATCCCCATGTGTCCAGCCCTGGTTTGTTCCACTGAGGAAGGAGGAGTGATGGAGATCTTCAGTCCTACGTAGCACAGAACTTCAAACACCACCACCCAGCCTGACTTGCTTGCTCTTCTGTACCCCTAGAACCTGTAAGAAGTACTTCAGGTACAACATGGCAAAGCAAGTACACAGGAAAGTTACTCAGTTTTATTTCACAGACATAAGCCATCTATACACTTGTTAACATTCAACTCAAGTATAACTAGCTCTTGCATTAGCATTTAGGAGCAGGCTTAAATCTTCAAGAAAACATCACTAAACAAAGGAGAACGCTACACATTGTTTCAAGCATTAAAAACATGGCTGAATTCAAAACATTGTGCTGATAAATGTAAATTTCTCTTATGACATAATTCTAAAATAGGAAGAATTATGCAAATTTGAATGAAACATGGTCACCTCAGCTCTCTCAGATGATTTCTTTTAGATTATTACAGGCTGATTACACTCTTTGTTCTACTTGGTTGTTTTGTTTTTTAATGTAGCATTAGATCATGCCATTAACTATGTTCAGGAAAGGGTTATACATATGTATATGTACACATATGAATATATATTGCTCAATCACAAACTGGAAATGTACCTCTTTGGACTCCTAAATATTTTTAGTATTACAGACTGTAAAGTTTCCACAGTCACTTAGTACAAGAACTCAGATCAGATACACAGTTATTAGAAACTGTAACAGTTTTGCAAGTTTTGCAACAATTTCACTCAAATAAGGAGATCAGTTTGAGCTTAGATGCAAAAATCTCTATTGAAGAAATTTTAGCTGGTGTGAGTTTGTGAGTTTACTGAAGGTTGGGGAAATTCCCAAGGTATCTGCATTTTCTGAAGAAAAACTATGAAAGGTCTCAGGCTACCACAGGAAAGCTTGGAGAGATTTATAATGCAAAATGCTGCACAGTTACTGTGGCATTTCACAACAGTGAACGGGATTTAAGCATTCTCCACCATCACAGCACTATGGAAAAGAAGAATGAAAAACCATTAGTGGAAATTCCTTAAAAGAAGGACCAAATCAAATAACAACAAAGACTGACACAAAAATATCAAACCTGTCCTTCTCTTTTCCACATTTGTTTTACCTGAGAACTTTCTCCCATTTGAAAAGTTACACAAACACATAAGAAAGGCAGTGTGCAACAGGAACAAGCCCAGAAAAGAGTCACCATCTTCAGTGACAGCAGTGGCTTATGCCTGTTAAGAATGTTTATGAGAACTGCAGCTTCTTCCTGATCTTAGAGCTCTGCAGGCACTAAATTTGTATGATATGAGTCATGGAGATGAAAAGTGTGGGCACTTCTCTGTAGCAAAAGAGCACACAGTGAAGCCAAGATTTTATTCTGCCTAATTCAGCCTATCTCACAGGAATCAAACATAAAGGGGGAAAACAAGTCTCCCAGAATTGCAATTTGGAAAGACTGTTGGTACAGAAAGAAAGGGAGTTGACAACAGGCTGACAAATCGCAGACAGAAACTCGAACATTTTAAGTCTCTGCATGGCTAAATAGGAGTAGGTGCAAACTATTTCATTTTCTTGGCCTGGCTTAGAAAAGCACCAAGTTGATGGCAGAAAAAATCGTAACTGAAAGGGCCACAAAAAGATGTAAACAGGCAGCAACAACAAAACAGCACGCACAAAGAAAATCAAAGGGGGAATATTCAAGAAGAGGAAAAGCAGAGAGAGGAGGTGACTTTGTTGGGGGGAGACAGAGGGAGAAGACAGGAGTTAGAGGAAGTTAATATAATACCAGCAATCTCTCTCACAGATCCCTTCTCAGGAATCATTTGCCAAAACAAACAACTGAAGATCATTTCTGGAGGAAAGAACAAATAATACAAATAGGAAAGGAAATCAGCTCTCTGTCTCCCACGTTCAGAGAAAAAAATGACCAGAGGAGTCCTGACAAGCACATGCAGGTAGGGAGGAAGACCACCACCCCTTCGTCAAGAAGTGATTGAGCAAAAGTCAAGGGGAACTACTTGCTTGAATACAAGGACTGCAAGTACAGGCATGGGGAATACACATCAGGACCCAACTATCACAAGGATACAAGGTATTTCTGTGGAACCTCACCTTTAAAAACTTTTTGCTCTAGTCAAAACAGTTTGGGATGTTGCCTTTCAGGATGAACTTTAGCTGCATATGTTTATTTGCAGTGACTCCTTAGCTCCTTGCTAAATATGCTTTGCCACATTCCACTAAAATCTAAGGCTATGATAACTCCATTTTATTTCCTCAAGCAACTCTAAACATTCTGCAGACCTGTAAGAATCCATACATATTAAATAACAGCAGACACCCTGTGGAGACATCCTTCAGCTCAGAAGCAAAGTGGTTGCACTGGAACACTGGCTGACGTTGACCCAAAACATGGAAGGATACTCAAAAAGCTACCTAAAAAAAACCAGAAATAACCTCTTTCTAACTTGCAATACCATAGCTGCTACCAGTATTTACATCTGAACACGTGCAGGTGGCGTCAATGCTGTGTTCCAGAAGACTGAAACCTGTGATTCCCTCAACAGCCATTCTTCACAGGGAAGCTGTAACATGTAATTGCCTGTATCATGAGCAATCGTTCTAAAAGAGCTCAGTGTTTCAGAAGTGAACTGAATCCTTGTTTAGCCACCTAGCAGGTAAATAATGAAATAATACGGTCACTTCATTTTGTGATAAAGCCTCCCCAACTTTCTGGAGCTCTGCAGCAAACAACGAACATGAAAATACCCCCATTTCCTCAGCAGAACCACTTTATAATACTGATTGAATGATATTTCTTAGAGAAAAATAGCCTAAGTGTGAGATGGAGCAAATAGCTCCCCCTTTCCCTCCCCGTTATCCATTTCTAGATCTACAGCCACAGCAAGCACACCATCTCCTGTCCCCTCCTAAACCTTCCTGACTCCATACAGGATATCCACCCCAAGGGAACCTGCCTACTAAAACAAACTATTTTAAGATTCTTGGATTCCTTTTATCTGCCTATACAATGCCCCTCTGCAAACAAAGAATTCTCCCAAGGTAGGGACGCTGGGATATCCCACCGTGTCTTTCTGGTACCAGAAAAGGGCACGGGCAGAAATCTACATTTTATCAAATACTTTCTGAGTAGAGTCCTGCAGAGGAGAAGTCAGACTATCCAAGGGAGGCTGAGAGGAAGAGTCTAGAGATGTGTCTATTAATTTAAACTTCAGTTTGCCTCTTGCTCAGATTCACCAATGCGAGAACCTTCCCTTCCCTCTGATAAAACGGAGAACTACACCGAATTTGGTGCTTAAAATGAAGCATTGTGAGCATGCTTGTAAACACCAAGCCACTACTGACAGTTCTCCAACCAGACCCAACTGCTGAATTCTTGCAGAGCTTCCAGTTCACCAGATTGCCCAATTCCTGCTCTCACAAAGCAGCTTTGCCAGTGACAGAGAGCATGGGTAGAGCCTGTGCCATGGCCACCCCCAGCAGCACCTTGCAGGACAGCCTCATGTATGTTCCACACTGGGATAAACTGCAACTAATCACTTAGTGCTTGCAGATGGATTACGAGAATTAAATAGTTAAGGCTTTCATAGCATTTCCAATTTAATATGACACTACAGCCCTGCACAGAATGTCGCAAAAATGCCTTCCCCAACAAAAAGCAGTCATGCTGCATGTTTACAAGAAGTCCCCACAAGGCATTCCTCTCATCTTCCCTTTTAATGCACTCAGTACCTCCAGCAGCACTGTGAGGCAACACCTCCTTTCTGGAATAAAAATATATACAATTATTTGAAAAAAAAAAAAAAAAAGGATATCTGCAGTCATGCCTACAGCTTTAAACAGTTCAGTGACTAATTATCTTCTTTGTATCTCAGATGAGGTATGCTGCATATGTCTGATGAAAAGCCATTCCTAGAAAGAGTAGAATTTGTAACAGAACCAACTAATAATATTTTGGCCTTTTTCTATATATTTCAGTAGCATAAATGCAAGAAAACAATACCATGCAAAGTGCATGATTAGTGTATTCTCTTCATCTGTTTGAAAAGGTTTCCTGACAGATTACTTAAACTCTGTGGGTCTACTGCAACTACGGAGTCTTAAAGTTGCTTTCCATTAACCTCGGGAACAGAACAATTAAGAGTGCTGGGAGAAGCATGGAAACAGAGCCTGCTTTTTTACCTTGCTTAACTTCTGAATACATCTTCTTAAGATAATGTTATTTTGCACAAGTAGGTACAAAAACATTTGTAAAAATAATCCTTTGTATTAAGATACTAAAAACATTATCAACCAGACAATAGAAATCACAGCTAGGAAACACTCTTCTGTCATAAAAAAAAATATGATTTATTCTGACAGTTTTAGAGGATCTTTGATATCAAAGTCTCCTTATAAGACACTGACAGTCATCAAGTGGATGTTTGTCAAAGTACATTTTCCAGATGTCTAAATAAAACTGGTTTACTTTGATGAGTTTTATAGTGATAGCTGAAGGTAGAATACAGGCATTGCTTCTATTTGCAGCTCTTTACTTCAATGACTTGCAAATTTGCTTTAACGTTCCATCTATTTTTGTTGTCTTTTTTGACAATTAATTATTAAAAACTTCAAAAAATACTGAAATCCTTCACTGTATTTTTTAGAAAATGAAAGAAACATACCAACTCCTCTGGCTTGTGAACTCACTACAGCAGAAGCAATAACTGCACTGAGGGATGGCACGAAGAGATCAATACACAGGACACCTTCCAGCGCACGTTTCTTTGAAGTATGGGTAAGCCCAGGCCGTGATTTCAGCAGAGGCAGAACCAGCCCCTCTGAGAAAGGCACCCTCAAGGCACCTGGAGCATCCTGCATATGTTTTGGGTACAAGGAAGAGCTACACATGAAGTCTCTTCTATCTGTCCTCTTTAATTAAATTTGGCCTGGGACAAAGTTTTGCCCAGTAAGTATAACTTTTTTTTTTTTAAGCACAACATATACTATGAAAACTAACCTTCTTTTGATGTCTTTTATCTTTTGGTGGTTCACAAGCTTCTCTTTCACTCAGCTCAAGTAGAACACAGCATTTGCTTGAAACCCTGGTGGAAGACCTAACTGTACAAAAGGAATCTATTTATGAAGGTACCAAACTGTGTTATCAATAGCTACATCTCATAAGCTAATCCACATAGTTTGAAAATGAGGGTTACTGTGCCCAGCGTTTTTTATAAATATTTATCTCAGTTTACATAAGCTAGGATTTAGGGAATGGAAAAAAGAGAAACCATCTCCATGCAGTGACATTTTTACTCTGTTTTCGCTGTATTTGTAATTTAACTGATGAGGATAAATTGACTTACTCCTCATTAGTAAGCAGCCAGAAGAAAATTTGGCTGCTACGTACAGGCTGAAGGATGAATAACCCTGCAAATTGTCTGAGGAAATTAACTGAGTGAACAGAGCTCAAAATGAGGGACTCAAAGTTCCCTACCAGTATGAAGAGAATGAGAGACACACACAGATACGTGTTAATGGGAACCAGCGTGGGTCCCATGGTCCCCAAGCCACTGCAGCAAGTCCTCTTCTCTCCTGGGGTTGAAGAGCTGACAGTTTCACCTAAACCCCAAACCTGAGCAGACAGAGCAGCAGCACTGCTTTAGCTGGCAAAAAGTGGACCTGCAATGTGCAGGGGGAGACAGCAAAGCACTCAGCCTGGCCTGCACATGGTGTAGGGTACCTAAAAAGACACCCCGACAACTACAGGTGCTCACATGCAGCCTAGAAGACTGCATCTGCACTTGAACTACTGCAAGATGAGACAACTTCCCCATGTCACATGCACTTTGGGAAGCATCACTGGTAAATCCAGTTTCAGGAATACTCAAGTCTCTGAGAACCATAAAATGTTACTCCAAAGTGAGGAACAGCCTTTTTATTCAAACACAGTTAACTTCTGCGATTTACAAAGTAAAATAGTTTTTCATGCTTGCCCTCTGCTGAAATAGCATGCTGGGAAATGATGCAGTGCTTCAAGTCACAAAGAAGTATTTTATCTAGAAGGGTTGTAAAGCTGCATGGAAAGGGTGTTGCTTAGATCCATTTTTAATCAGATATAAATTAAAAAAAAATTAAAAAATTACACCATTTTCATTTGGCACAGGACTCAGTCCACAGCGTTATCAGTTATCTGTGTCGCCTGGAAGGAACTCTGGGTAAGTCACAGGAAAAAGGTGGGAGCATTGTCGTTGTTTCCTGATGGCCAGAACACTGCAGTATTGTTCTGCCGTGCTTTCTTTCCTTCTTTTTTGAAATTATTTTTAAGAAGGGGTTATCGCATCATGTCATAATTATTTCTGCAACATCCTCTTTCCACACAGGAGTCGATGTGCTATTTACTGATTCTGAAAACTGCATCAACACACATGTGCAACACGGCGCTGTTAGCGATAAAAAAAGGAAAATGCTAATCACCCAGTAATGTTGCATTTTAAAGATTTCTGGTACAGCACTGTTTACTTCCTCACCAGAAATTCTATTTCACTTAGATTTATTTTTTCTACGTGGTATCTCACTTTTTAGTCAAGATTTGTGCTATTACCTCAGTTTTACTGAAGGACAGAATTCAACCATTTCGCTAGAAAATAGCTGAAGTATTTATCAGTGAATTAAATTCCTCCTGCAGAGGTCCAGGAGGGCTTATAAACAGGGTTTAAGGAAATCTAATAGGCATGTTGGTTTCAAACAAACTCTCTGCATAGACATGGACAATACTATACAGTAAACCTGCAAAGATAAAGGGAAGAATTAGGCAGTGTATGTTATGTACACTTATTTTTGGCTGTTGTTTTTGTTTTTGTTTTTCCCCCAAAGATATTTGCAGTGGACAAAGAACACTAAAAATTACGCTAGCGCTTTAAGATATATTCTCTTTTAGCAGCATTGATGAATTATCATTTCAGGCTCAAGGGGCCAATTGAGGTTCGTTTCCAGCATTTTATGAGACTAAAGCATGGAAAGAAGCCATTTGATTCAATACTGTTTCAAGATTTTACTGTTGCAGTGATGAGGACTGCTGCTTGGAGAGGGGAGAGATCCAACACTCCTCAAGAATATAACAGATCCAACATTAGACATATTCCTTCAATGTGTGAAAAACTGCCTCCTTAGTGAGAACAGATTCAATATTTCAGTGCAGTATGAACATTACGGCCAAGATATTTGAATCTGACTGTCGATTCCTACATTGCTAAAGACACTTTAAATGAAAGTAGCCTGATTCAAAACAAAACCAAACAAAACAACAGAGTACACTAACAAAAGCAATTGGCATGATCCAGAGGCAACCCAGAAGAGGAGGGAGAAAGCAAAGAGGCATGGAGCGGAACAGACCTCCACTCCAGGCATCGCACTGCCTCGATCAACAGGCATGAGACTTAAGCAGGAATGCCAGGGAGAAAATGTGCAACAAAACACAGCCCCTTGAATTTTCTTTGCATTGTTTAGCAAAGAGTCATGGCAGGATTACATGGGCAATGCTATGTCATCTCCTCCATTTTTTTCTCACATCAAGGAAGGATACAGCAAAGGCAGATGAAGGAAGAATAAACTGTGATTTCACTATGTGAGTAATCCAAGAAAAATATATTTGGGGGGGATATCATTTAGACTTGTAAAAATCAATCATGGTCTGGAAATCTCAGAATGAATCTTAAGATTGAAAAATAGGGCCATGAGAGCAAAAAGGGCTATCAGACATGTTTATTCTTTCCCCAGGCTCCAAAACAGTGCTTTTTATCTAATGGATAATGTTACCTTTTCATATAGGTGTTATTTTATTTTGTTTTAAATTAACCCCTGTTCAGTATAGTATTGAGAAATCTTTCTCAGAAAGGTCTTACAGCAGAATACTTGTAAGAAATGCCCTTAGGAAACCTTGTTTTCAACCCAGTCCCTAACAACAGACCATTCCTGCTACATTATCTGAGCCCCAGATCGAAAGAGTTGCTACCATCCAGCCTGCTGTTAGCACAACACAAATTCAAGGTAAGACAAATTACAGAAACTGCTAATTAGACTGAAGAATTTGTGCTGCTGTATTTTAGTCCATGTCCTGCAGGTCTGGAGTAGACAGCCCTCACCTCCTCTAACCTCTCTGTCTCCTAAAAGTGAAATTCAGTCTAATGGTGGAAACTGGATTCTGAATGCTCCTGAGTGGCAAGTGCTTTCCTTTTTTTAATAGGTCATACATATTCCCTAGTTAATAATACAAGCGTACTATCAGCATTTATCAGCTCTGCTGATGCAGACTAAGACAAGCGTGTTTAACAGCCACATACCCAGATTTTTCCTCCGTTCTTTGTATGTTTTAGGAGACTAATTTTAAAACTAACAGAACATAATTTATCATCACAGGCCAGCAGGAGTGGTTTTGCTTCCGATTCCCACACCTACACTAACAGGTGGTGTTCCACATGGAAAATGCTGAATGGTCATGGCCCTGGGCTGCTAGAGTTCAAAAAGCGTTTGGACAGCATTCCCAGACATAGGGTTTGGGTCTTGGGTGGTCCTGTGTGGAGCCAGGAGTTGGACGTGATGATCTTTGTGGGTTCCTTCCAACTCAGGACAGTCTATAGTTTGAGGATTCCATGAACTGTTGAGGAGCTGGCTAGCTTACCACCATGCTTGTAGAGGTTATGATAGCCCTCAAGAGAGGAAGTCCTGTGGGAATGGCATAGGAGAGAAGGGTTAAGCTGAATATGCCCAAGACAAAAAGCCTGGAATAGCATTTATGGGTAGTGTTATTTAAGATACACTTGCTAATAAATATCATAGATTCTAGAAAACATAAGCACATGTGTAAGGGAATGATATTTATTATTTGAGCAAGCTTCAGTCTGCACTCAATTCCTGGAACATAAATAAACATTTGCTGAAATTATTACGGCATGAGAGCTATTTTCTGGAACATCCTCCTGAACTATTAAGCCAAAGCTAATATGTAGATATGGAGAAAAAGCTGTCTAAATTGTGTTACTGAGGATTGCAAGTAATTGCTTCTAACGGATTTATGATAAATTCTTGGTACTTCTCTTCTTGCTTTCCAAGGCCAAAAGGATCAAGGCAGCACCTTAGTCAACAAGTCATAAGCAAAGTGGGTTTCTGCCATGTGAGAACAGAGTGGTCAGGACACTTCTCTTCTTCTGCCTTTCACAGTTTTCCCCAAAACACCGCACAGCTTAGGTGGCCACTGACCCTAGTAGCTAGAGCATGCTCCTGTATGAATTCTCTGTTACCACAGCCACACCCAGATTTCTACACAAAGGTATATCTTTCTCCAGCTGTATAAATCAGCTTTCCACTCCTTTCATGCTATCACTTAGATGTACGGAGGCAGAGATGGGTTGGCTTAAAAACTTTGCATTCCCAAGGCATCTCCTCAGCACATGAGAGTCTCAAGTTTGAACTGTGCAGAGTTCAACAGAAAATGTAGCAAAATCCAAACTTTGGGTTTGTGGAAATTGTTTATAGAGATTTGTATATCATAAACCAAACAGTTGCAAATGATTGTCAGATGAAGGATTTTGCCAGCCAACCAGTTAGTCACGGAGAGTGATGTGGAAAGAACTGAACCAAATTCAAAGTCAAAAAGAAAACAGGAGAGTAAAGTCTAGCAAACAAAACTAACACAGAAGATACCTACTGAAAATTATCACTAATATAAGCTGTGCAGAGCCCTCCTAAACAACACAGTTCTCAGCAAAAGCAAGAGCCAACAGCACTGCAATAGCAGCTACAAGGAGGAAAGCTTTTCATTGCATGGCAACTTTAAAAGCCCATTAAGATGTGGGTAGCTCCTGTGATACTGCAGTGATACTGAATGAAATGTTTCTTTGCAATCTAAATAAACACCTTTGAATTGCAGTCTAAATAAACACCTTTGAATTGGAAGAGGAAGGAGATTGCAGGAGATATTCTGACTGCACATCACAAGTAGGTGTGCAAGTCCCCAAGACTCAACTCCCAGTTCATCTGGCAAAGCTGTTCCTTGTGAAAGTTGTTCTCTTTCCCATGGGAATTAAAGGAAATTCAAACTCTAGCAGAAAATAAGAGGCACACAAAAGCCCCTAACCACCCTCTTTTCCTTTCCAGAACTCCCTACAGATGTAAATCTGAAGTATTTTTAAAAACAAAGCAGTGCCAAATACATTCAGTTTGGAAGCTACTGCGTAGTCAAGAGGAAACAGAAATGAAACACGGAAAGGGAAGGGGATGTAGAAAGACAGCATGGGTTCAGCAAAGGACCGATCAATCACCAGCTATCACTGGGCATCCTGTGTGTTGACAGCCACAATGGACACCAGCTTCTGTGAACCAAAGGTGAGAAAAACCAAGGAAGGATTAAAAATTAATGAAGAAATGAGAGGGAAAAGAAGGGATCTTAAAGGCTAGGCAACTTTCTTTCCAAAAAGAAACAAGGTAGATCTAAAGGAATTCTGTACTACACAAACTGAGAAGCCACATGCTCACAGATAGATATCTTAATAAACTGGTCACGCATGATGGAGCAACCCTAACACAGTTCTCCCATTTAACCTGATAGCACACTTTGGCCCTTGGTAGTGTCAGCTTTCTGCTGCTTAGTGATCCAGCAACAACATGGTGCTGGCTGCTATTCATACTGTAAATACTCCCCACATTGAAAACCCTGCGGAATTACTGCCCCTAGGTGAACAATGTGGAAACATCATGCCTACTGCTGGGTTATTACACCAAGCCACGCCACTGCTGCTGCCTGTACAGAGGGCTGGAGTGGGCATAAGCCACCTGGAAATAGCAGCAGGCATTTCACACACTGCTAGCACCATCCTCTCCTGCTGGAGATTCCCTGCTGCCACCAAGCCCATCCAGAGAAGTCTGGGACTAAATCCTTCAGGTCTGCCAGGCAACGGTTATAGTTCATTGCTAAATGTTTTGGAGCTAAATAAATAAATGAAACTTTCAGACAGTAGCATATCATCATTGGTGGGTTTATTTATTTATTTTCAGCAGTGTTTCTGGAGTTGCTTGCTGGCAGTATGACCTGTTTGTTAAAAGGACCCTGGGAGGAGATCCTAGACAGCCCCCAGTTGCAGCAAAAACTGCAGCCTGCTCCCAGTTATAACACCCAGCACATACATTTGCCCACACAGCTGGACAGCTCTATGACTGTCTCTGCTGGTCTGTGGCACAGCACCAACCAACCTTCCTTGCTTTTAGGCTTTTCACATAGTTCTCTTCACTATGGCCCATCCCCGTGGGGCTTAAAGAGAAAACTGCATGACCTCTTAGTGAGGCAACTTCTCAACAGATCTGCCCTTAGCTTTTTTCAGCTCCTGTGACTGTGTCATCAAGCCTTTTCCTTATCAGTCTGCTTCATGGAACTTCTCACCTCACCCCAACCCTGTGCCGGCAGCTGGCCACTTGTGGTACTCCTTTCCTTCTTCCTTTCTGAGTGGTGCCAATGTCCGCCAAGGGAAGCTGGCAAGCAAAGAGCCACCACCAAGCAGGAAGAAATCAACAATGGATACAAAGTCCACCCAGTCAGCTGAGTTACAAAACCTTATTGTAAACCATCCCAGCTCTCTGACCCCATTGACATTCCTCCACTAGAAAAGGACAAACTGTTTCCACCAGCGTCAGGGAAGGAAGAGAGATAGCATTGTTCTTCTGACACCTGGGAAGTGCTTGGTTGCAATGGCAAGTAGTGTTCATACCAGACTTGAGTCAGACACGTTAAGAGAGTCTCTCCACAAACTGTTTCACTGTAAGACAGATATGCCAGCCCACTGATGAGCTCTGCTTGGGGGCACCAAAAAGCAGAAGAGGTGGGAGGAAGAAGCACAGAGTTCATATGCTGAAGGTTCATTGGCACTCTTGAGAGCTCCATTTCTTCCATCTGTCCAGTCACCAATCTTCATCCTTAGTTTTGCTGATCTCGACAGACACAATGAAGTTGGGGGAATGCAGAGGTACAAAAAAGGGAAAAGCTTCTAAAATCTCAAGTGCAATAAAAAGCTACTGCAAAAGTTACCCTCACTGTGTCAATCTGTGCTGAAAAAACTTGCACCAAAGTCAGGCAGCCTACCCAAAGAGACTGTGCGTGTGTGCAGAGGCTCTCAAGGGTAGATCGTGTTAGAGGTGAAGGTCTATGAGAACACAGCACACAATCCCACCCCAAAACAATCTTTCAAAACATTTTATATGTGAGAGAATGTTTGAGGTGCGAACTTTCCATCTAAACATTGCCCTCTGCAAGATGCAGGACAGATGGAGGGAAACAGCAGAATCTCCCTGATTCTTTTGTGTTCTTATCAGAGAGGATCAGATTTTCTTCAAATCTCATGCAATGCAAAAGTCTTGCATGCTTGTGTTAGCTTGTGACACCCTAAAAAACAGAACTGCAACACCTCGTGTGACATGCGAGCCTGCGAGAGCACTGGCATGTGAGAAAGTGTTCAGTCTATGGATGCTCTTTCTGAGTTTCTTTGTACATCTCACTATCTTTGAGAATTTAAGCAGATAATGTCTGGCAGTTCGGCTCAGGAATCCAGGTCTGTTCTTTTTACCTCTTTCATTTTTTATTTATTTATTTATTTATTTTGCTAGTAAGGGGAAGGATGATCTTTTAAGGGTTTGATTAGTACTTTTTATCAAACAGACTGCTGAACCTATAGTTAGAGCTAATAAACTTTACTGGACCTCCGTCAAGGTCTCTGAGCCCATGCATTAAGACAAAAGGAGATGACTATGTGAGTTTATTTGTAATCCAGACACTACACAATGGAGCTAGTGTTTAAAATATGACAAGGAAAACAAACAGAGCACCATTTTTTCAATCTTTTGTGATGTGCAGACACTGACAAATTTCAAACACAAGGCATGCAACCCCCTGTAAAGCAAAGAAAAGACAGCCAACAGGGAGTTTGCTATTTCTAGTTACCTTTCCTGAAACCCTTACAAGTTCTCCTGCAAGTCAATCAGTCCCAAAGAATCCCTCCCAGAAGTCTGCCCATCACAGGCCCCAAAAAACCAAAACTGAATTATTAAGATTTTCAGTACCAGGTAGAAAACACTATGCAAATTGAATGTTACATAACAAATGGTGCTAAGTAAGTCAGATCATTAAAAATATATCTATATTTTAGTTACGGCACAGCCAGCAAGCATTTCTGGTTTCTCACTTTTTTTATTTTTGTATAGCTGACAGTATTATTTTTAACTAAAATTTCAAATAAGATTCTTAGACAAAATCAGATGGAGAGTATGGATGGAGAACCGACAAGAGAATTTTCTGGATTTTGGTTCTGCATACGCTTTCCTAAAGTGATATAGGATTCAATTGCAAGAAATTCACAAGACCTCAAAAGCATACTTTTTATAGAAGATGTATTCAGTTGCTCCTCTCGGTGAAAACCTCCAGTTAAGAACACACTACCTATTCTATTTCAGTAACTAGAATTGCCACTTTTTGGCTGCAGACCATCCCAGAAGCTTTTGACCTTTTGCTTTCTTTTATCTATATACTATTTTCTTACATGGGGGTGGGGGGAGATGGAATCTCTCCTTCTACAGTTTTATGAGATATATCTGTAGATTGTCCTTCACCTACTCCTCCCTGTAGTAGAGCTCATGCAAAATGGTCAAGTTATGTATTTGAAGACATGTGTCTGTTCTGGGCTTTTTATAAACATGAAGGTCACAAAGGCCAGTTGTACTCACTCATGACTAAATGATGCTCCTGAAAAAGCAAGAGTTCTCTTTTGCTCATCACAAGTGATCCTTCTTAACCCATCTGTTAAGTCCTGGAGAAGATTCTTCTATGAATAAGAAACTGAGATTTACTTAAAGGGATCCATAGCATCTGAAGGAGAGTATTAAAGCTGACTCTTCCAAACTGCATATATTACTGCCTAATGGATGTGGAAAAAAAAAAGTCTCTGGCTTGTTCTGAAACCAAGGTTGTTACTTTGCCAATATTTTCCTTACTCTTTTAGTTGGCCCACAGTACCATTGGGCTTTAATGTGTATTTTTTCAGTGTTCCCAGGAACAGAGCATGAGGGTCCATGCCAGCCTGTCCCTTTGCTGATCTCTTTTCCCAGGCAAGCTGGCCAAGTGATGGCACAGGATCTCCATGTCTCTGCCCACACAGCCAGGACAGCTAAAGCTTGCTTTAGGGTCTGCTTTAGCCCTCAGAGATTTCTTGGCATTCCTGCAAGAAATATGACTCTGGATAGTACATACAGCTACCATGTGTGATGCCTAAAGTTTAAAAATGTGTTCTTTTACCAAACCAACAGTTTTGGGAAGGATATCCCAAAAAGAAAGAATTTTTTTTTAAAAAGGAAATTTCACAGCTAATTTAGTGCTTCATTTTTGTTCACAGTTTGCAAATAAAAGTCCAGATTGGTTGCTACTATAAAAGAAAACAGACATCTGAGTAAATATTTTGAGTTTTCCACAGTGGAACATATAGTCTTCTTCTTATCAGTACACATTATTGATTGAAAAGCAGCATCATAGAATCATAGGATATCCTGAATTGGAAGAGACCCATAAGGATCATCCATTCCAACTCCTGGCTCCACTCAGGACCGCCAAAAATCAGACCATATCTCTAAGATCATTGTCCAGGTGCTTCTTGAACTCCGGCAGCTCAGTGCCATGATCACTGCCCGGGGGAGGCGGTTCCAAGTGCCAAACCACCTCTTGGTGAAGAACCTTTTCCTGATATCCTACACAAACCTCCCCTGTTGCAGCTTGATGCTGTTCCCTCAGGTGGACACAGCTATTGTACAGACACAGCTATTAGCTACTTGCAAAGCATTTCATGAGATGGCATTATCTTTTTTAATAAAGAGTGGGAGATGCACACTTCCTCCTACTTTTTTTTGTCCCCCAGTTAAGCAGCTTTTCTCTTCTAAAGATCACTAGATCACCAGAGAGCAATCCACTCACAGGCAAAGTTAAAAGCTGCCCTAGATAAAACATGTTTGCACTGGATGTACTACTCAGGATGTTCTGCTCATACAGGTTTCTTGACTAAAACCACTCTACTAAATATGCATTTGCAGTGTGGGCATATGATGATGATCATAATCAGCATAATACTGAAATAAATAATCTACAATAAAATTCACATGAAAGTTGGAAAATTCACAGAATCAAGGAATCACAGAATTGTAGGGGCTAGAAGGGATCTCTAGAGACCTTCTAATCCAACCCCCCTGCCAAAGCAGGCTCCCTAGACCAGGTTGCACAAGTAATAGCAAATTCAGATCGGTCAAATTGGTCTTTGAGGTGCTCTTCCAGAAAGCCTGAGACATGGAGAACCAGACATATTTTTAACAGCTGATTTGGAAAACAGGCTAAATTTTAATAATTGAATCTTCGGACTGCCTCCTATGGTCTTGTCGATTAAGCTTTAATATTGTCTCTGGTAGAGCACAGCAACTCCTATGTACTGACAGTTCCTTTGACATGTGCCAAAGGATTCTGAATAGATGGAATCAACTGCCAGATCTGTCTCATATTCATCCAGAGAAATCTACTCATGAAAAAGGCAGGATGCAGGTAAATATTTGGGATTTCATTTACATGTACAAATGGTTTGCCACTTCGGGGAGGGGGGGAGGGGTAAGAAACTTAAGGGCAGTATTTCAGCCAAGCGCTCTGAGTTTAGCTTAATCTAACTTTGTATTCAACCCCATAATTTATTAAAATATAGTACAAGAGTACATCATTATTAAAGTGTTAGTTGGGACTGGATGAGAACTTCAAGAATTATTCGTGGAGGGGAAAGAAGTATTTTGATAGGCCATGTTGTAAAGTACCAATTAGGCATGAAAATATATAAATTAAAGATTGTAAAGATGCTAACTATCATTGGTACCTTCTTTTTCCATTTTAAAGGCAGAAAGCACTTTGCTCTATAAATGAATTCTTCTAAGTCTAGCATCATTCTAAGTGATTCCATAAATCCCTGCGGGATGAAATGATATAGCAATAGCTGGAAACAAATGGAATGTTACCAAGACAGAAAACGCACCACAATCTTTTCCTTAAGTCACTAACAGAATTTTAACAAGGAACATTTCAAGTCCTTAATACTCCTTTTCTAGACCATGGACATCTCAGGGTCCATGTTCCCAGGGCTTTTTTTTTTTCATTTTTCATTTAAAAAAAAAATAGTAAACTCAGGAATAGCACAGTAACTTGAAACAATTACTTGAAATATTAAAACATGATTTTTAGATGTTTTTAGCATGAATCATTAGGCTATGATGGAAAAAGCATTAAATATGCAGATACTTTAAAGGGATCAAGTTGCAGCCATGGCATTTGAGAGAAAAGTAATGCCAAGAAAGTTCCTAGATACAAAAATATTACAATATAATAGACAGAAATTATGTACAGTGAAGAAGGTAACAAAAATACTTAAGGAGACTGATTCTAAAACGTGACCTTTAAAAGGGAGTATGACAGGTATAAAATTTTACATGAAATTTGGTTCTGGATTTAATAAAAAAAGCTAGTTCCCAGCAAAATTCAGATAAACAAAGACTCACTGAAGAAAGCAGTAATACTCAGATCTGAAAATATGCAACTGTTCAGATCTGCAACCTGTATTTTTATACCTCTACTCTGTAACTATTTCATTGTCTGTATTCTATTAAATTAGGTTTCATTTTCCAAAGCTTTGCAGCATTTTTTATTTTACTTTATTTTATTGGCCAATTTTCTCAGATTCACTGCAATAGCACTAAACCTTAACCATTTCCTTTTACTAATGTAAAGACAAGTTAGCCCAATTAATATAGGTAAATGATTAGTTACCACGATTCTGGTGCTGGCTCCAAAGATTCACTTAGAAACTGAGCACAAAGCATGAATGATAGATAGGCTTTTCTAAGACACTTGTACTGTTTTATTGTTTTCCTGTTGTAAACCACTGTACTTAAAATATGCAAGATGCCTAATGGAAGAACAGCTTTGCAGGCAGTGATATGACAGGACTGGGGAGTGAGATGAGATACACTCTGTAAGAATGCAGTGTGTGTTCCCAATAAAACAACTTGAGGATACAAGGTTAGGAAGGAGGAGAGGTGACAGCGAAGGAGAGATGAAGCAAGAGAACTTGCAAAAGCTCAGACACACTAACTGTGGGCAACATTTGGAGGGACTTCAAAGCAATCTATGAGGCTCTGCAGACATCACCATCTGCCACATACTTCTAAAGATTTGATCCCTCAAGAGGCCACTTCCTGCAAGACATGAACATCTTCACAGAAGAGATTAGAGATACATCATGAACTATATCATCCTGACCATTTATCGTGACAAACCTGCCAAGTGCATTAAATTTGCATAAAAGGATGTAGTCTCCTTTAATAAGGTACCCATTTCTTTATTTCCCAGCGACAAAAAAAATGAATTGAAACACATTTAGTAAGAGTGCTGCAACTAACTGTTCAGCAAAGTCTGCTTTCACAGAATTTCCATGCTGTGATCTAGCTCCAAGATTTTTTAAAAGGTCTTTTTCGTTCACAGCATACGTTAAGGTTGTCAGCTATCAGAACACTGCAACTGTCTAAAGGAATGAGAAATGCCAATTTCAATTGTCAAAAAAATCTCACATCACTTTAAAAAAGAAAAACCAACAACAAAAAAACCCATACCACTGAGATTTCGAGTGATTAACTGTAGTGGAATTATCTGTAATTCTCTGTATCAGCCATGGAGGTTCTGGGTGAAACTTCAACTAATTTCACTTTTCTTTAAGTTTTCACGCTGCCACAGCTAACATTTTTACATGTAGGTTGTGCCAACAACCAAAGGGGAATCCTGAAGAATATTCAAATCTTTGTAACCTAGTGAACATTTGTTGATAAATCTTTTCATTGTATATTCATTGTTATTTCTTCATTGTATGCTTTCAGATACATCCCAGGCAAGTCTTAAACATAGTTCATTACAGTAGGAGAGGTTAAGTAAGTAAATCATCTTCTCTCAGGATATTACACAATCGTCAACTTTCACATCAGGTCACAAAAAAATTCAAGATGTCCTTTTAAAGGAACTGTAAACTGCATCAACAAACCCTTTTGCTTTTGGTGTACCCTACAAATTATTTAAGCAATCATTTTGCTCGGGGGCATTCAAGCCTGGCACACTCTCTGGCAAGCCATTTCTGAAAATTTTTCCCTTCCCTTCCTAAAGCTAACTTTCAGCATTTACCACAGTATTCTCCTATTTCCCCAAATCCAAAAGTGAAGAATGGAAAATTCTGATAAAACTTATTATGAGAAACATACATTGAATGCACAAGTTATGTACATGTATGCATCCTTTTTCCTTCTGCTTCCCACAAAAGGACATGGTTTCCAATTAAGTCCTTGTGGATAGCATGGTCAGAGTTTTCGGTATAACCAGTGAGCCATTTACTAATTTCTGAATACATTTTACAAGAGCTTTTCTACTGGGTGGAAGAGACTCAAACTCTCCAGAAGGACCGCCGGATAATGAGCTCCTCTTTCCACCAGTCACTACAAACAGGATTTATAATCTCCCTCCAAAACACTTGTAATAATCCAGGTTAAAACATGACATCTCCCCGACTCCAGTGAGTTAGCACAGAGAATAGGCTACAATAATTTAGCGAGAGTTAACATGAGCCATCCCTTCAGTTTTTGATGCTGATGATCCCCAAGTTGAGCATGCTGTTGGTTCAGGAGCCTTGGCTCAGTACAAACACCCCAAAGGATGCTGGCAATGGGCTCCCAGAGCTGCCAATCTAGTCACATCTCCACATTATGTCAGGGACATCTGCAATCATTTGGTTAACAAAACCACAGCCTACACAGCTCTTCAGAATGTGCTAGTTTAAAGAGGAACAAGGCAGAGAAGTTTATGTAGAAAACCACACAATGAGCCTGCAATCTGGAAAATCTGGGACCAAACACAAGAACATATCTGAATGAGGCTACTGTTGGAAGTTCCAGTTCAGATTCAAGGCTTTACTGCAGAAAATCTAATACTCCACACCTTTCCCCAACAAAGCTTCCTGAAAGCCCAGTAGCAGCATTTCCTATTGCTGCTTAGCAATATATTTACTATCTCCTCGTTCCTGTGGTGACAGAACACCAAAGAGGCCATAACCCGCTAAATCTGTGCCCTGTCAGAAGAGCTAAAGGGAATTAGTGGAGTTTGTCTCAAGTGTGGGCAGCTTGGCATGAAACTTGGCAAAGCTGAGGAAACTCTGGGCTACTCTCCCAGCAGGCCTGTTGGTGAGGGTATAAGATGGGGAATCTTTGAAACTGTGGCAGTGAGAAAGTTTGAGGCCATCATTCTTTGATGGAAGACTGGGAACTCCAACAGGGTTGCACCTTGAAGGTGCCGTGCATGGAAAACAGATAAAGGCAAGAGCAAAGCCTTTTTTGGCAAGAAGCCACTTAGGAATTTAAGTCTGCTATACTTGGGAAGAATCTGGCCACATCTTCAATGCCAGCAATAAATAAATCAATCAGTGCTCACCACAGTCATTGACTTCCTTGTGATTCCTCCATGCTTACATAGCTGTGTCCAGCTTTCTAGCCCAGATCACTTTACTATACTACTGCTTGTGTTTTGCAAGCATTATTTAATGGACACATACTCAAAGCGTAAAAGGCAGGCAGTAATACACACTTCAATATTTAAAAGCATAAATAAAAATCTTAACAGATCCCAGATGTTTAATTTCCTCCAGTCCTTGTCAATGATTGAGTTGGTGCTGACGTAGATTTTTTTAAGATCAGTGGTCAGTTTAATGTTGAAAAAGGTGCAGATGTCTGGAAATTTCAAATGCAATTTCTAGAAATTAATAAATCATGAAGTAGATGCAAGGGAGACAAGTATGAATGCAAGTGGCTGTACTTCTGCAAACTTACTTTATGGCCTAAAATGCACCCACAGGTTTTAAATGCAGCTATGAGATAACAACGAGTAACAATTTGTCAGAGATAACTATTTCAATCTTTTTTTTTTATTTTATTTTATTTTATTTTATTTTATTTTATTTTATTTTATTTTATTTTATTTTATTTTATTTTATTTTATTTTATTTTATTTTATTTTCAGCAAAAGAAACGAACTCCAAAGGCTCACACAAACAACAAGCTGAAGGAATCCATATTTTAAGGTAAATATACTGTGCTGGTGCGGTTGAAACTAATGAAGAATTTGCTATTCTCTTCAGCACACCTAACACTTGCTAGCTGTATCCATTTGTCACTTATTAAAGCAATAAGTTACTGTTCACTGTACCAGACAAATCAAGCACTGTATGGAAAAATGCATCTACAAAAAAATGCTGCTGAATTGAGTTACTAAGGCCATGCCGCCAAGCACACAAGTCTGTAATGATAATGAGGGGCTGGATTCCTTTACTCTGATTTTTACTGGGAGAAGTCCACAGCCCCTAAATAAAGGCAACCAGGGGAGGGATGGGTTCTGAAAGCCCACATTTAGCTTACACAAATCTGTGATGTGTGCACTTGACGTCACACCAAGGCTGCAAGTCTGCCAGTTCAGCAGCCACAAACCACACATGCTGCCCGTTGCAGGCTGATCAGATGCTAAGAGGCTATGAATTTCGTTTAATTGCCTACTTCCCACTTCTCAGTAAAGCAGCTGCTCAAGAAAAACACTGAAATACATTAACTATGGATGTCCAAGGTTTGTTTTTGATTGGCATTAAAACCAAAAAAATGAAGAAGAAGGCTAATAACAGATCTTGTAAAATTGGGTATTTATTAATGCATCTAATAATATAGACTTTGGAGTCCACTTTCAAAGAATGTGGATAAGCTCAGCTAAATGATTTACTTTCTAAAGATTGCCAGACCTAACTATTATTCTGCTAATTTATGTGCCATTCATCTCTCTTCAGTTGAACTTCTGACTGAAGACTTCCCTCCATTCTTGTGATTTGCTTTGCTGCTCTATATTCCCTGATAGTGAGTGCTGCTGTTTTTAACAATATTTTCTGTTATACCTTTGGCATTTGTGATACGATAAGCACAAACTCAATCTAAGCCCCTGAAGGCACAACATCAATACATCACGACTATAGACCACACTTAAAAGCTGCATGTGCCCTCCTAATTGTTTAAGATGTTTCAGAATCATCTCTGAGTCACCTAAAATTGTTTACTACTAGAATAGGTGGGTCTCAAACCCAAATTTTTACTGAATCAGCTTCTGCAGAAATCTGGCAGTGATGTATCTGGCATGTCCAGATGCTGGGCCAAATGCTAGTTCCACTTCTGTAAACAGGAAAACTGCCTGGGATAGGACAGTGCAGTTACAAAGCAGGAAGATCTGCCTGAAACAAACCTAGGAAGCTTGTGAGAGACAAAAACAGATTAGGAAAAAAAAAAAAAAGAAAAAAAAAACACCAAAGCAAAACAAAAAAAATAAAATAAAAACAGTACCACTGGCCCACAAACAGTATGTTATTTGCAATCGTGCATCTGTGTGCCATCAATCTCCAAGGAAGGGAAAGACTGCTGGGCTGAGCTCTCAATTTATATTACTCAGTTGACTCTTATAATCACACTTGGCGTTCTCAAGCTTAGTGCAGCCATTCAGCTAACAAAATTTGAACACCAGGTGGGTTTGTCCAAGTTTCCATGGTCCTAATAGTGTCATATACTTCCTAATAATAATCTTGAAAATTATATAAGCAACTGTGTTTGCAAAATGCCACCTTCAGCAAAATCTGGAGGGTTCGTTCCTCTCAACAGGAAAAATGTTTTAATAAAACAGTGCCATTAAAAATACCGACATTAAACAATGGTGAAAAGAAAACTATTAAAATTACACTCTTTTCACTGCTATCTTAAGATGTTGTGTTAACACAACTAAGAGAGTTCTGGGGTCTGAAGAGGGTAGAAGAGCCCAAACCAGGATGGGTGCTGAGCAGGAGTAGCATCCTTTGGCTCCACAGGACCTCAGCCCTTGATGAGTTCTTATTATTCACACTCCAGCCTGGCTAGCAGGGAGGCTCCTGTGCACAGGCCGGGCCTCACCCAGCAGAGGTGCAGTGCACTGCTTCTGTTCCTTATTGAAATTCAGTCCTTCTAATTCATACTGCAGAAAGCAGGAGTGTAAAGAAATACAGCAGAGATCGCTTCAGCAGTTCCCATGCTGTCCTGCTCCTGACCAACATTTAACCCCTCACAGGACTCTTCTCAACCTGAAGCAGTCTCAAAAATAACTTATATTTCTATAGTGTGGTAATCATTAAGATTGCTATTAGATCACCATTCAGAAATGTATCTGTAACTGAAGCTACCTTCATTTGTGTAAAACACCAGGACAGTCTAAGTTCTGCTTAAGGTTGCCCACTTTCTGTACAATTCATAACTTAAAAAGCCTCTTTCCCTCACAAGTAGAATCAAATATTTACAACTAGCTCCTTTATTTGCAAGTAAATACAGGTAATGTCCCTTAAACAACAAAATCCATTAGGCATTGGTTAGTTTCAGAACTGTGAGCTGCCTCCAAAAGGCAACAGATGTGGGGAAGGGGGAGGGGAAAGTTAATTTTGTCTTTTTAATATTCAAAGTGGGTTTGTTCTCACTGGCTAATTAAATCAGTAGAGTGCAAACAATAAAAGAAAAAAATAATTGTTGCCTTTCTTCCCTAGAACAACCTTTCTGGTTCGTCTCTACTTATTTATAACAAGACGATATAATATTTCCACCCCAAATCCTTTTGAAATAACATACATATTCTACAACACCAGTCTTCACTGAGAAGAATATGCTTTTCTTGTGAAATTTAAGATAAGTTGTTCTTCCAATGTTAGGAAAAAATGGGCTTAGAATGAGCTTCTCTGATTGACATGAAATTACTGGAGAATCACACTTTAAAAGGAATAGATTTAATAACAGTATCAGATATACAAATCAACCAGCCGAACACTACCCTAAAATACATTTGTACTTTCTTGGCAAAGCCAGTAGGTTTGCACAAGCATACTCAATTACTTGAGAAGTAATGAAATGTGTTAATAACATTAAACAGTCATCTTCCAAGAACCTGCTGTATAATGGCATTTCTAGTCAAATAATTCTTTGTGGTGCATAAATATATGTAGTATCAATTAAAGCATTTGATTTGTAAAATCAAAATGAATGTGCTATATTTAAATTTGGGTTTTAAAGAATTTTAAATACAATTATCTACTTTCAGCCCTCGGTTAGTTACAATATACAACACAGTACCAAACAGAAGTGGAAAATACAGACCAGAAGTCCACTGTGCTAGCACTGTACAAGAACTGAGAAGATGACCCAGCCCTAAGAATCTTATAATTAAATATTATGAGACATATTTATAATATAAATAAATATTATAGTAAATATAATGAAGACGGGAGGGGTGGATAAACATCAGTAGCCACCCTCAAATTTAAGTGCTTAGCAAAGAATCAAAATACATCCATGTGAAATAAGAGAGACGGCGTGCACCAAGTGCTGTGCTGCTCACCAGTTCATTGCAACTTTGGGCATGTGTTGTCTACCTGCAGTGTTCAAGTGACAGCAGTGTATCCACCAGAAGGTTATGGGGAACAGAAGGATGGAGACTCCCTGCCATTTCAGCTCAATTGCTGACAAGTTTTTTACAAGTAATGGGGTAAAAACACTCACACACAATGTGTGAGTTTTTGGAAACTCCTCTCAAACATTACGGATCATCTTGGAAGAAACCATGGATGTGGTTGTTTGAAGATGAAAAATGACAGAGTGCACAGTCAGGTAGTGTGAGGCGCTGAGCCTGTACAGCTTTAGAGTTCCACCTCAGTCTGACACAGTATTTTATCAAGAATAACTCATAAAAACGTAACTCTGTTGTAATGAATTACCCACAGACGAAACACTTTAAATTTAGGGTATTACAGAGCTGTATGCCCACTGCCAAATTCGTGCTATATCTTTCCTTCAACACCACTGTCCAAACATACCCAGCACCAAAACGTACTTTACTCCCTTCCAAGAGTTATTCTGTTTAACCAATTTAATGGCTGCAAACAAATAAAATATTTGCTCTGTACTGCAGCCATAACTATGTTTCTTTATGTAATCTGAATGATGTGCAAACATCAGAGCACTGGAAATAAAAGCAGATCAGACTTTGCAATATCCTACCTTAGAACACTTCAAATATATGCTTTAAGGACCCTGAACTGAAATGAGCCCGGTATTGATTAATTTAACTGTATCAAGGAAACAGATTGGAGTAATCCAGCCAAGAGACTTCTGCTGATACTCATAAGAGAGGGCATTTATCAATAACCACTACCCTCTGGATTCTACCTGTTAGTTTTTTTGCTGCCTGTGTTACTTCCTAAGCCACAAGGTGTCACAGTGACTCAATGGAGGGATTCTTGTCAGTCTAGACACGCAAGTTGTGGCTTCAGGTTACATACCAGAGCTCTCACTGCCTGCACGAGGAAGTCGGTGACACTGAGTATTTTGATGAAAATCATCCTCTGGATGAAACAATCAGTCAAGGGGTAACTCTGCTGCTTCAGGATGCTCTTGATGTGGGTGTTAAATAATCCTGCGGCACTGTCACAGGAGAGATGTACTCAGTGTTCCGGCGTCTTGACCGATCCTTTTACTTTGCATTATTAACCCTGCCACAGTGTTAAGAGGTACTAAAAAGAGCTGAGCTGATCATCCATATCAAATAATAATTTATGATATATAATTTAAAATATGTTGCTAGGAATTAGTAACAACTTACTTGAATGCATTAATTACTCCAATTTGAAGACATATATTTGCTTGTCTTTCATAATATTGTCTGCTGTAAGTATATAATACTCTATTAAGTATATACACTGCAAGTGGACCTGTATCATGTATTTCTACTTCTCATCCTTGTCCAGAGGAGCATAGGTGGAACTAGAGTTGAATATGTTGTTGAAGCTTTCCATTTTTTCACCTATTTTTTTCTTATTTCCATGCAGTTACTTTAAAAAATGTAAATAGTACCTTGCCCTAAGAAAAAAAAATCTCCAAGTACATCGTATTTCCTCATCTTTAATTTCCCCATCACCACCACTCATTGACGTTAATTTGCTTTGTATGCATATACCAATCAGTCATCACTGCAAAGCAATGGGAGATTTGTCCCTGGTGTATCGAATTCCTAAAGATCACAGTTCTATCATGGCTCTGGAAACTAAAAACAAGAAAGTGCTTTTCGCTTAGCCCATATAAAACAAACAACTTTAACCAGAATGCTTAACAACTTGAAATTTGCATTCTGCAATTATTCGTGAGAATAAAATTTCGGTGATCAAACACTCACACAAACACATAAAGAACGCAAGCACAGCCAAAGAAAATTGACTGTTAAACTCCAGTGCATAGTCATGGAAATTTTGCATGTAGCATTTGTTGCACTCAGGTAATGAACCTTTACCCAGTGTGCTGGCTTTTCATGTCCCATTATTCATGCCAACATATTCATTAAAATGAGCCTTTTCTTTTTAACATAATCAACAGCGTGCATAGGTGTGGCCTTCAAAGAGTTATTACCACAGTTTACAGGCATGCTGTTCGTAAATACAAGCAGAACGCCAGTCAGTGCAAAATGCCAAGCTTCCCACAAAACATATGGTAATTTTTGCTCTGTAAAACAGAGAGATGTGCTATATAATGCATAATTGCAGCACATTATATATGAACTTCTAATTGCCTAAAATGATACTTCAGATCACATCAACAACATTATTACTCAATTACCCTAAGGGTTAACTGATACTCCAGTGATTAAGTCTAGGTAGAAGTGACAGAGCTATTGTGTTGCCTTCAACTAAAGCAAGCAGTATGGCTGCAAATGCACTTACAGAATCTATAAGCTGTGGATGTTTTTGTCACTGTGCTGTGGTAAAGAGCGGTGAATAAACGTTGGCCAAGCACCAAAGGAAAGAGGGTCCTGCAAGACAATGGATGGCTTCAACAGGAAGAATTTTCATTTGCTGTAAAGGAACTACTTTGCTTTTACTTAATGATGGTTAGTAGTCACCATAACAGTATTGTGATGTGAAATAGAATAATGTGGTAAGATTTTCAGCACTTAAAGTAGAAACAAGAATTACTGAAGGTGGTAACAGTGGCAAGTTACTGTTAGAATATGGGGGAAAGAGTATGTGGCACTTCATATTCCCTTTCACCAGCTGTAAATATAAGTATATGCATAGATATATGTATATATATCCAGTTTGCAAACCTAAGGGCAGGCAAAAGAGGTTTCACACTTGCCTTGCCTATCACACCCAAAACTGGAGGTCATCTAATCCACAGAAAGGGAGATGGTCAGGAATACCAGTACTGCTGGCTGTCTTCCTATAGGATAAAGTGAGAATGCTCCAGCTAAAATAATAACAAGAGAAAGTTTCACTCTTTTCTGTTTTCTGAGCTTTCTCCTCTTTCCATGTGACTGTTGTAGTTAAAGATTTAGAATATTTCTTTTTGTATAATGTGGTTATTAATATTTCAGAAATCTCTTTGTATCCTGCTCTAGAACAGATGGCAAGCCTTTCTCTGATACAATGTTCTGCTAATGGATGAAGCACAACTACATAACTAGAACACGCACGAATCACAGTAAGATAAATGAAATAATGCATGTATGCAACGTGTTGAGAAAGTCATAACTCTCCCAATCAGTTTACCAAATAACCTAATTTAAAAATCAATTAGAACAGATGAGCGTTTGAAAGGACAAAGAAAGTAACATTGGAAAACTGAATGTAGTAACACTCCAATAAGGACACTTGGTTCACCCATTTATTAAGCTTCTGAAGAATAAGCACAGCGGGTTTACAATTCAGCCCATCCCTGGGTCTGTATTAAGCAGGGGTGCCCGAATGTGATCACTGTCATACACAGTGTATCTATGAATGCAGCAGACAAGGTCATGCAGCTAACCCACACATCTTTTAGGTCATGAAGGATGCTCTAGTCTGCAGCCAGCAGTTGTACCATGGGTAGGATCTGGACAGATACTGAATCCACTGAACCTGACCAACCTGATCATAAAACTGTACTCAGAGATCTCATTTCCATCTTCCCTTTTGAACCATACATACAAATGACACAAACAGACTGAACTAGTTTCTGCTTATCTAACCAGGCTTGGCAAGCTGACTGTGGCACAAAAGCTACCAGCAGGTACTGCCAATCACCCTGAGAGTTACTGCAGAAATGTTCTAATTTATAAAATACTTGGAATGATACAACAATCCTTCTAATCAGTTTGCAGGTACTCAGGCAGCAGAGTTCAAGCACAGTTAGAAACCCATGTCAAGTTATGGCTTTGGTGTGTCAGTTGTGAGTTTGTGACTGCACTGGCTGAGAAGTTGGATGTGAGCACTGACATTAGAAAGACCTTATGGAGCAGCTCTCATCCTACACAGGCTGCAGAGCTATGAAAAATACTAATGAGTTATTTATAAAATATAAGCTAGCTAAACTCAGCCTCGTGCTTCCCCTCGTGCAGAGGGGAACAGCATTCTAGCCAGGAGGCTCACCGTGTGGCTTCTCATCGATGGAGCAGCAAGGCAGTGCCCAGGGAGCCTGTGTCTCGTAGACAGGACAGCCTGCCCCTGTAAAATTTATGGCTGTTGCAAGGACTCTACACTACCAACACATTTCGGCCACTGAAACTGAGTATTTTATTCCTGCAAAGGTCTTGTTTTTCCAGGTCACTGATTTTCCACTAGCCCCATAAGGCACAGCAGTGACAGAGTTGTCTCAGAACCATCAGCTGTTCCCATCCCAGTGTTTGTTGTCCTCAGGTGGCTCTAACTGATCCACAGCTACCTCAGAAGCACTGAGAGTAGCCTCTGACTTAGATGAGTAACTTTGGGTTTGAGTGTAGCTGGACATGGCTGACCTTCAGATCTAACAGAAATGGAAATAGTATTCTGGCAATGAAGGATTTTCTATCTGCCCTGAACTCAAATGACAACTATGGCCAGCAAGAACATACTGGGAAAAGAAACACACAATCCTAAGGAGATTTCATCCAGGGTCTCAGAGAGGTTTCTTCCATTATTTCTGGCTAATGTATAAAGCCAACAGGCACTGTCCTACCCTCAGCCATTTCTGGAAGCCACAAACCATCTGCCATTGTGTCCCACCAGAGTCACCCCAAGGCCCCAAGCAGAGCAGGCAGCACTTCTGGAAAAGAGCACCCAGCAGACTGAGGATATATGCCGGCTTGTTTATACAGTGCAGCCAGGAAAGCAAGCCTTGCTCGGGAGGAAGCAAACACACAAAGTATCAGCTCGGTCGGAATGCCTGTTTATAGCAGATATGCAACTTTTGGCAAAAAGATACAAACAAATACCATTTGAAGCAAGGAGTCCAGCTAAAATATTGCAATGGGTTTAGCAATCCATCCATATACTTTTTCTACAAACAAAGGAAGTATATACACCAAAAACAAATTATTTTTTAACAAGATCTTGCAGTCCAACAGCAGGCAAAACTCCAGCCGAAGTGAGAGTACAGGGCTGGGACCCTGTTGTGGTCTCTGCTTCGCTCCCTCTCACCATCCAGAGGCTGCCATTTGTTAGACTGGATCTGCATAGTAAATCTTGTTTATATCAGAGAAAGACTGAGTTTAAGGGATTTTTTGTTTTTAAGTGGATTTGTGGTTTAAAGAATAAAGAACAAAAAAAGAAAAAAGGAAGGGCTGAGAAGATGTATTTATAGAAAATGATCTAGCATGCATCACCGTAACTTACAGGGGGATCCAGCCTCCGTATTTCGCACCAACTCTCCCTCTCCCCACTCACCAATCCCTGCCCCAAAAAGCTCCCCCATCCCATAAGCACGCAGGTTACATTCTGTATAATAACTTTAGGGAAAGAGAAATAAAAAAGCAGCAGAACATCCCTGACTGTAAGTTAAGGATCAGCACAGAAAGGAAGCTGTCTTTTATTTCTTTCCCAGCCTCATAAGCATTGTTAGTTTGTAAAAATTTTAATTGAAAACAGCTGCAACAGATTTCTTTTTGAAGGGATGAAGAAGACTACATGAAATAAAAGACAATCAGGAGAATAAGTCCTGAATTCATCCTGACCAGTGTCTGCCTGAACAAGTTCAAGGGGTTTCTTTTAAAACTGACCTCAGCTTCAGCAAAGCAGGATTTTAGAAGCAGTTACTGAGAATCCTGTACTGATGTTCCCAGATCTGCTGTGTGCTATTGGTGTGTTTGTGGACAAATGGCTATTTCCTCCAAACTACTTTCAGACAGAAGTTTATGTTTCCCCCCAATAAAAACTCATCAGACAAACTAAAATCTATGTATACAACATTAGAGATCTGTTTGCAATACAAAGTTGCTATGTGAACAAATGTGATGTCACGACAGATATTTTTATGACTAATCTATTAAAAATGCATTCAGAAGAAGAAGAAAAGTTTATTTCAACAGATAGCAATGCAAGGAAGAAAAATAAGAGACTTTCATTAAACTGCAGAATTTTGTTTTGCTTTGCTGTCATTTGCTTTACTTTAAATATTATCTTGGATACAAATATCTGTGTGAGCTCCCAGCTCATTTAGTACCTCTTAAACAATCGTAATGTCCTTCTCTATTTTCCTTTTAATTTTCTTTAAATTTTCTTTCGTCGTGAAATCCCTGCTTTTGAAAATTCGCTACGTGGTTTCACAGGGGTTTAATATGATTTGATTAAGCTAACTGTTGTTAAAACAAATACTCAACTAATCAAGTTGTGTAGTCACTCTTCTAACACTGCCCTCCCAGCCAGGACTGCTCTCCTGCAGCAGAGAGGCACAGGCAAACTCCATGCGCTGTGACAGACAGAAGTTCTGAAAATATAGGGGTCTAAACAAACACGAGAGAGGCTCGATACATTGCCCTGATTACTGGCAGTAAAGCAATGCCTCAAACTTTTAACTGTCAGCAACTTTAAATGTCCTATCCACAGCATGCTGCTACTGAAAAATAATTATATACAAGATATAATCACCTTTTGTTTTCTTTTAAGAGTGAGCGATTTCAAATGATTGAATATTACAATGGAAAAGGATTTACAACATCAAAACATCAAAGAAGAAAAGAGGCTTTGTTTTTTAAAATAGTTTTATGAAGAACAGAGAAAATATTGAAGCTAATTTGCCTACACTGCGTATTACCTAGGACTTGAGAAACTGCTGAATCCGACACAACAACAGGCCCTCTTTCCTGAAACATTCAACTAATACCGATACAAAAATATTAAGATAAACTACGTTTGAGTGAGCACTTATGAAATCTTTAAACCACAAACATGGCAAGGAAACATTTGTATTGTAGTTACCCAGAAAGTTAACTATGAGAGAAGTACATAAGGTTTATTTTTATATCTGACGGCGATTATTTAACATTTCAATATGCTGTTGTTGATACGTTACAAACTGGCACTAGGCAAACTCAAGAATTATTAAAAAATCGTGTATTTATTTCCATTAGAAAGAAGTATTACAAGGTTAGGTTTCTTCGAACCACTTGAAAGGAACCTGAGGTGCTCCTTAAGCCAGCTCATAAGGCAGGCTCCCTGCGTTACTTCAGATCACACAGGAATTAGCTAGGTGGTGGCCTCCTGCCAGTCCTTACATCACACAGCCACCCCCTGCCTGGGTGTGATTGGAATTCCTCGTCCAGGAATGACCTGGATTCAAACAGGAGCTGAAGGTTCTGCCCAGAAAGTTGTAACAAGTTCGGAAAGCAAAACTTTGCACATCCAGCACAGGCTGCAGCTGCTAATTCCTTACTCTCCTCACTATCTTTTCTTCCTAAAGAAAACGGGAGTGACAAAGACATCCACACTGCGTGTAAATGACCTTCATTTACCACAGGGTACTTTGTCTGCTCAGCTCAGCCCTCACAGGGGCTATGTACTCCTTCCCATCTGATGCTGGCACAGCTCTCAGGGAGGGTCCCTGAGAGCAGAGCAGCTCTGAGGGCACCGCTGTCCGCGTGCACCACTCACCCTACTGATGGCAGCAGACATGGCATGCACCTGCCCTAATAGGGGCACTACCAGCCCTGCGCTTCATTGGGATCACTCTCATCCATCCACTAGCTATGTTCAGAAGTTGCAGGAATTCACTGCAAAGGAGGGCTCTGCAGATGGAGGGGACGAAGGAGACAGACATGACATACAGACACTCCTTCCATGGCTCTCTGTCCATCCTGTGCACAACATTACACATTCTGACTTAGAACTTCCACCGCTGTGAGGGATGGCTGAGGACTCAACTCTAGGAGATTGTTAGTAACATTTTAAAGTTCTAAGGAAACGACACAGTCCCCCAGGCTGTCACGCTTGGGATGGGAGAAGGAATAAGAGCTGTAGGGATTGCCCTTTCTTTTAGAACAAATCCTCACTCACTCTGGAGAGCCACTTGCTCTCCAGAAGTTGGGTCTGAACGGAATCTGACAGCACGTTACCCCCAGCCTTTGGGCAGTTCCTTTGAAACTCCTTTCCCCTTAAGCTGCTTCCCCTTTGCTCACCTACCCCCTGGGGCTCCTCTAGAGAGCAGTGCCTACAAAGGCTGCCCAAAGAGAAATGTTCACACGGCACTCCAGCATCCCAAGCACTTCCCATGGCACGCAGGACTCCATCGGGTTGGACTGGAGAAATTCAGAGCCATCCACATACACTCCAGAAGCCTTCAGTTCCTTAGTGCAAACACACTTGAAAGTAGGGAACATCAATGTGAAACTTCTGCTCCCCACCTGCCCGAGAAGGCAGCGGGAGTCCAGTGTCTGCATCCAGGCACTGCAAGTGGCCCAGGAAAGTAATCTGCTTTTTTATTATTATTATTTTCTTTATTAAGGAAGGGATTTAAACCGGAGGATAAAGGAGATGACATGAAGCTAGCTAGAAAATGCACGTCGTCAAACAACAATACTTACAGCGCGGAGCTGAAAAATTTAGAAACAATCAGAATGGAAACACTGAACAATCACAAAACTCTTTTTGCTCTGAGCAAATTACAAAATAAATAAATAAATGCTTGAGCATAAGGCCTTCATTAACTGAGCACTATCTGTCAAAATCAGACCCTGCTGGAACCCACGGCAGCACTACAGGGGTTCTCCTGCCCATTGCCTGCCCGGCCCATCTCATAATAGGTGCCCCCCATTGCAGTGGGGTCTCAGCATGGTGCAGGAGGGGATGCTTTATGAGTCCCTCCAAAACTTTCTGAGTGGATCGTCTGTAAGGAAGCTGCAATTGGAAGCTGTGCTTCGATTGAAGGATTAAAAGTGTTGCTAAAAGAATGTGTAAAAACAGTGGAACGAATAGTGCCTGCATGTTGGATTGGCTTTGATATAGAACTCTAAAGGAATCACTGAACGATACAGATTTCTGTTACTTGACAAAGTCTAGAAACTACAGTGCCTAAAAACTACAGTGCCAGCATGTACAGGAATGTAAGAACAGAGTTGCAAGATACTGACAAACAGTTGCAAAATAGAAAAAAAACAAAACAAAAAAACACAAAACCACCCCACCAACACCCAAACGGCTGAGACCACGGGCCACCAAGAATTGGGGCAGAACTGCAGAGTGGTGCCCGTGGTTCTGGGGGCTGCCGCAAGCTCTCCAGCAGCACTGAGAGGCACTGAACCCCACAGCAGCGAGCCGGAGCAGCAGTGGCAGAGCCCAGTGCCGGGAGCAGCGGCCAATCAGAAAGCAGGTCACCGCTCGTGTGTGTACTATGTACACTGAGCGGCACTGCCTCCATGGCTCGGCTGACAGTCGGGCATGCATGTGTGCTTTATTTTGATATGACCTCTCGTTCTTTCCAGGAACTACAGCACAACGAACAGGTCGGTCCAAAATCCTTCGCCACGCTCGGTGACACCGATCCAGCAGACACGGGTGTCTGCGTGAAGCTGTCAATTACAAAACACGGGTACTTTGTAAAAGTGTTCGCAGGGCACCACCGGCAAAGTATTGCCAAAATCCCAGCGCCAGGACGCTTTGCTGCACAAACACAGCCACATGGCAGCACTGCAGCCCGATCCCGGCCACGCCGCACTCCGGCAGCCAGAAGTGCGCTCCGCTAACCACGCGAACAACAGGCTGCAGCCTCCCCAGCTCTTCCCCTCAGCGACCGAGCGTCCCCTCTCCGCGCAGCACTCCGCTTTGTGGCAGGGCCGGGCACACGGCGCCCCGACACCGCGCCCAGCGCGGGCAGCGCCGCGCGGAGTGCCCGTCCCGCGGCACTTTGACAGCGCGCGGCGGGGGGGGGAGGGACCGTCCCCCCGCGGCACCCAGCGCTGAGCGCGGCTGCCTGTCCCCCCCGGACACGCGAGTGCAGCCGGGGCGCAAGTTTGCAAAACTCCGTTTGCGGCCGCCGTTCTTTTTTTCCTTCGCGTCGAGTTTCCAGGTGCGGGGCGGATCGAGGCTCAGCTCTCCCCTCGCGCCTTTCCACGCGGGGTCCGTGGCAGAGGCTCGCCCCGCAGCCCGGAGCGCCCCGCGGTGCCTCCCGAAGTGCCGCGCCGCAACGCCGCCGCTCAGCCCGAGCGGGTGCCGACCCCGAGAGTTGCTCCGCTCGGAGACGGAGCGAGGGATCGCCCAATTAAAGTGCCCGGTTAATGAGGGCTCCGCCGCACGCCCGCGCTGGCCGAGCGGGACGGAGCCGCGCGGACTCACCTCGCTCCGCGCCTGCAGCCGCTTGTTCATTTCGTAGATTCGGTACTCCGGCTGCACCATGTACGGCGTGTGCCTCCTGTAGAACGGGCCAAAAGGAGAAGAATAGAAAGGGTCATGTGGTGCGCTGGACATCTTGCCTGCTCGCGGAGGTTCAAGCGACACAGAGTACCGCCAACCTCCATGCAGAGCACATGGGCTGCGCGCTCTCCGCGGCACAAAGTAGCGGCAGGCGCACACGCACACATGCGGGCGGGGAGCTGCCGGGGAGCTGCCTGCGAGCCCTCGGCGCGGGCGGCGGCGGGGGGGGGGGCGCGGGGCGCGCCGGGGCGGGCGGCGGTGGGCGCGAGGAGCGGGGGGCCGCGGGCAGCGCCGCTCCGCTTTAAAGCGGCGGCCGCCGAGGGGGTCATTTCCTGTTCGCGCCGTGGGAGCGCCTCGGCGGCGGCATTTTCCTCCGGCGGCCCCGCGGAGGTGCGGGGCTCCGCTCGGCGTCTCCCCGCCAGGACCCCCGAGGAGCCCAGCGGCGGGGGCTCGTTAGCATATAGCTGGTTCTAACGCTGCCTGAGCCCGCGCGGGGCCTCTCCCGGCACGGTGCGAACGAGGCGCGGGATGGCGTGCGGCCGCGGGCTGCCCGCCTGCCCGCGGGGCTCCACCGTCCCCGGGGCGGCTCGGTGCCACGGCCCGGCCGCGGCCGTCAGCAGCGCCCCGTGCACGTGTCCTGCCTCCGTACGCGGGACCCAGAACCCGCGGGGGGAACTTCGTCGGTCACGTGCACGAGGAGTCCCGCACCGCGCGGCGCTGAGCTGCGAGGGGACAGCGCGGGGCACCCCGGAGTGCTGTACAAACCATGAACTGCGCTCAACTCATCGCTCCCGTACGTTGGCTTAAGCAAATGGGACCGCGCTAAGCACACCACGGCTGCCCGTCCCGGGGGTGGGGAACCGCGATGCTGCCCGTACGTACTGTGCTCTACACGCTAACCCCAAAACATACAGAGGCCTTGTATGGCTTCAGCCATTGCCCAGAAACTCAATGTCAATCCAACGGAATGTAGGAATATTTAGAGACAGGTTTGAACAATCCCAACTTCCATTGGCTTTCTCCATTTCCATATTGGGCTAAATCTGGATAACCCGTGTCCTGTTGGCAGGATAAAATAGGAAAGCTCGTCGCTTTCTTCCACTGAGCACTGATCACAATCACGGTTTACCTTTGAAGTACCCATTGCTACTTAGTAAAACCATTTCTGTATGCTCTTGTGGTACAGCAGCTTCCAGAAGTGACGTACTGAGCTACTTCATAGACTTCCCACAGCTTCTGCCACTGAGCACGGAGCCAGCAGATCCTACATGCCCCGGCTATGCAGCAGTGCTGCGTGGTTGCTCCAGGCCCATCCCAGCCAGAGCAGAGCCTAACAAACAGCTCACCCAGCTCCGTGGTGCTGCACTGCCAGTGCCAGTGTCCTGCCAGTGTTTGCTGGCAGCTCGGCAGCCTGCAACGTGGCTGCATGCCTGCGAGAGGACTGCCCTGGGGCTTCCCGCCTGTGTTCCTACAAACCCCGCCCACCTACCTTTGAGCCTGAGACCAAATTGATGGGGAAATTAGAGAATTAAAGCACCAGTGTACACAATTTTTTAAAAATATTTCACATATCATCTACTTATTGTATAATAATAATAAAAACCAATACCAAACTCTTTATTCTACTTTGTTTGCAAAGCAAGCTTGAGGTCAAGCGTATTTGCCAAAGACAGGATGCAATTTTTTTTTAATATCATTAAAATGGTGGCATTCTACACAGCTGCAGGACAGTGTCTGCTTTAAGGACTTTTGGACCATGCTAAAATTCACTATCTCAAGAAGTTAAACCAGGCAATGGAATTAATATTCTTTCCCTTTGGTGCTAGTGGGGGCAAGGAGATGGGAAAGCGCTTGGTCTAAAAAAAATAAAAACCATGACGGACAAACTCCAAATAACGGATGAGAAGGACGATTCACTTTCATGATTTGCAAGTCCAGAAAGTCCCCCATACAGGAGTCTATGTGTACAGCTCTTCTGCAAAGCCAAATATATATATATATATATATATATATATGCAGTGATATTTTAATAATTCCCATTGATTAGCTGGCAAATTATCGTACACCTAAAGCCCACCAGCAAGAACCGAGTCCCAGGGTAGGGACTGGCTAATTACAGGCTCCAGCAGCACTTTCAGTTGCCTGTTATCATCTAGACCAGCATGATGCATAGAACAGTAAAACAGAAGGTGAAATCAAAGGGAAATAAAGTTACAGGGACCCTGGCAGTGTCAGCTCAGTTCCTGCTTGAATCCTCTGCCTTTAAAGTCCGGCAGCTCTGCAGGAGCACAGCTCACTGCTGCTTGGACTGGGGAGGGAGCCTCTCTGCAAGTGGACCTGGGATTCAAGATGGACATCTGGCCTGAGTTTTAGGACAACCTAAATTGAACTGCTTAGTCTGGAAAATGAGTTTAGTGAAAAAGAGGCAGAGGAAAGCAAGAGGAAGGAATTAGTTGGTCTTCCCAAACCAGAAAATGAGTGCGCTCGTGTGCCTGTTTATGCATGGCTACAAATCCAAGGGAACAAGGTTATGTGCAGGTCGCATTCACGTGGGTGTAAACACATGTGGATACCTCTCCACCTCAAAGTGGAGATCCTTACCAAAAGGGAGGGCTACAGCATCTTGATTTCCCCATCCTCAAAGCTCCATGCAGCGAAGACTCACTTGGCACCTGACATGTGAGCCATGCCTACCAAGGACAAGGAGGTGGGTGGAAGAATGGACCACTGAGGTGAAGATGTAGCCATGTTTCCAGTCTGTCTGCCCAGAATCTGTGCGGGCCTCAGACACACCAAGGGGTCCCCAGAGGTGAAGCTAGGTCTGGGTGCCATATTGCCATCTCCTGGGCAGAAGCAGAAGGACTCACAGAAGTCAAGGACTCCGTTTTGTCAACTCTTGAGAACAGTTTCCCTTCAGAACTAGTAGAAGTGTGGCTGGTTTGGGATTTTTTCATCATCTATACTCACCAATGTGGAACCCTTAGTGCCTCCATATAGCCATAGCTATATGAAGAGTAACTCTATAGCTACAACAGCAGGACTGTTCAAGCAATCAAAAAAATCAATGGTAGAAACTTTCCCTAGGATGCAAGCAGAAAGTGGGAAAGGGTAAACTGGGACAGCTCCTTCATCTGTACCTCTGCTTGTGCCCTCATGGATGCTACCTTCTGATTGTGACCATGGTTGGAGCCCAAGGATCCTTTTGGTACCAGACAACACCCATGGCCCCATACCACATAAATAAGGCACAGCCCCTGCTTTGCAGGGCTGACAAGCAGCTCTGTAGGCTGCTCTATTTTTAATAACCTCTTAGTAATAATAACAATGCAGAAAAGAGATACAGCTTTAAATAGGTGCAATTACTGTATTTGTCCCTGGTATGCATTGGTTGTTGGGCCTCTGTCAGTAATCATGTTTATGAAGATTCATTTAAGATGGTTTGTAGCTGCTGAGAAGACTGGAAAAGGAGAGAATGATCTCAGTTGAAGACACGTAGAAAGTGAAGAACTAATTACTGGAGGTATTTGAAATTAGTTTTCTTGAGAACACTCTAATAAATATGAATTTCTTGAAAAAATTGACCAAATTTCAGGTTGTCCTTTGTTTATACAGATGGCAGTAATGATTTTATCTACAGAGTGACTTTAGGTAAGAGAATAAAACTGTTTTCCCTGGAGTGCTCACGAGTGACTAAATGAAACATACTCCTCAAAAGTTGGGATGTGCAACAGAGGAACACCAGCAGCACCCTGTCACATGCACACTATCACCAAGCTCAAATGCAGGATTTTGGCAGGTTTCAGAGATGCATGCTGCCATTAATTTCTACAACTATAAGACACTATGTAATTTCTACAACTATAAGACATAATGTAGCAGATGCTTGCAATTTATAAGAAATCTAGAAGCTGCATTTTTGTTGCATTAAATATTAATATATTGAAATAATTATAAAAAAACATATTTGTGAAAATACTGTCCCTTCACAGACAATTTGTGGACAAGAAAATAAATACATTTCTTGAATCTATTGGTAAAAATATTTGCCAGGCTCCATAGGCACTTCTATTTTTTTCCCAACTAGGCCGTTCTTTTTTTCTTCTGGTCATGGTTAATGTCCTTCTCTGTCATTAATAAATGACACGATTTTTTTTTCATAAATTTCTTTCATAATTCCCTTAGTAGGGCCCACCAAAACCACCACGTTTCAGAGTATATGGTGCTGCATGAAGAGTTCACCTCTTTTAAATGCTTCAGGCTGTTCACAGATTCAAATCTAACTTGCATAAATTACATATAATGATAATTCTTTACATATGACATTTCTAAGGATTTTCTTCATCTGCTTAATGCTAGTAAATACGATTTTAAGTTATAGCCACAGCATGCACCAGTGATGCTAGAAGTACCCCTGAACAGATGAGAGCACAAAAGAGATATTAAATATTTCTCAGTTCTGCAGTGCACACGAGGTCTTTGTCCCTAATCAAAGAGGATTTTCAATTTTGTCTTTGAATTTTTTGAATGCTCAGTTGAACATAGTCTTGGAGGTGTCTGCCCATCTCTCAGCTTCCTCACAGGTGCAGGTGCAAATCTCTGCTCACTGGTGACTGCAACAGGACCCAAGGGAATGTGTCAGAGAAGGGTCAGGATGTTGGATATTAGGAAAAGGTTCTTCATCAGAGGGCAGTGGGCATGGAGCCAAGCTGCTGGAGTTTATGGAGCATTTGGACAATGCACTCAGACACAGGGTTTTGGGAGGTACTGTGTGGAGCCAGGAGTTGAACTCAATAATCCCTGTGAATCCCTTCCAGCTCAGAGTACTCTGAGATTCTACAGTTCAGCCCTTGACATCCAGGATGCCACAGAGCTTCTGCCACTTCACAGAACCAAATCATCTTCCAGACTGGTGAAACATCAAAGAGACTTTGTATACACTGGCTTACTGCACCTCTGAGCATACCACAAAGTCTGCTCTCCAGACACCAGCAGCTTTGTCAACACGTCTTGTTTTGCTCCACTTTCTCCTTGTTTCAGTGTTAACTCCATTTCTCTCATTTTCCTTCATACCATCCACGTCTGCCCAGAACCCCTTTGAGCCCCCTTCCTGAGTTCCTTTTCTCTGAATGTCAAAATAACTGCCTTCTGTTTCACACTCCACCCTATCTTTGACTCTTGCCACCCATATTTGCTGCCAAAGATTGGGGTGGGTTAACACTGGAGTCTGATACTGCCAAGGGCTATTTGAAGAAACTGGAGCTCTTCACCCAAAGTGCTCAACAAGTCTAGCTGGGTGTGTTTTCCCTGAGGAAAGGCTGAAGAGCTGATGCCGAGGATGGTGACTCCTGAGCAGTCAAGCAGGAAAAAGAGAAGGATGAAACTCGCCATTTGCCTCTTGCAGCCACCTCCCAGTGGTATGTTCACTCAGCTCTAGCATATGAAGCAATGTTTTCCACAATTTCCTAAGTCTGTTCCAGCCCCAAGAAAGAATCAGTATAACCACCCCTCAAACTCCTAAGAGATAAGCGGCACAAACTTGGAGCACCATTTTTAAGCAACCTAACTCGCTTTCACAACCACATGCCAGGATAAGATGTCTTGGAGATTTCAAACCAGGCCTGAGGAAGGGAACAGGTGTGTGAACATGAACACGCTGCTCATTTTGGCCAGTATTTCCCTAAGATGTTGAAGTCCCTACCTGGAGAAGTGGAATATTCTTTAAATACCTCTAATTCCATGGTCCTGATTCAACTGTTACCCACCTCACCCACTGTACTTCCCGCATATTTCAATTAGTCGAAAGCTTACTTTTTAAAGGACTCAACTGGGAGCACTCAGCTTTGGAGGCATTTCAGTTGAGTGCTAATTAGCAACTAGCTGACTGTCAACTTTTCTTCGAAGAGAGGGAAGGGCTGGTGGTTCCCATCTGAATTACCTGGCAATCAAATACACATTGAAATTTTAAATTCATTAACTTATAATAATCATCCCTAGCACTTCTTTGGCAATTTTCATCTTCAAAGCATTTTACAAACATTCACGGAGACGCTGTGGTGATTTAGCACTAGGAAGGACACAACCAGGTAACCTGCTGCATGTAGGCATCTCTCCCCATTTTACAGGTGGGGACAGTAAGGAGTTAAATGTCTGAGGAAACAAGTGGCAGAAACGTGGTTATACCTCAGGTATTTTCTCAGATCCTGCGTAGCACAGGAACACACTGTTCCAGCCCATAAAGCAGAACAAGCAGTGGGCAGGCAGAAGAGCTGGTGAGAAAGGTAAAGATGCACAGAGAAATCCTGAGTGTGGTACCAAGGTGGCATGAATTTGACATTTGGTTCATATAATTAGGCCTTTATCTTTTAACTTAACCAGGCTCCCAAGGTCTGTACTGCATTCACCCTCATGCTCTGAACCTGCAGTTTCACCTCACAACAACATATGCAGTTCCACTCTGTTTCATTTAATCAATTATTTTAACATCAGGTCCCAAACAATACTGGAAAAAAGTATGTGTTGGAAAATAGCATCTCTGGTACAAATTTTTCTGGATTCTTTTGTTTCCTGTTTCTAAATTATTTTCCCTTCCTTATAAAGATTTGATTTTAAACCTATGCACGTCCAAAACACAAGCCAAAACCTGTCAGGAAATGAAAGCATGCTGAATAGATCCATTTCAGTTCTGGATATCACTGTTGCAGGTTCTCCCTACACTACTGTAGATTGTACACTCAGTACATGGAAAATGTGATCAGTTACCTGTACGTATATATTGTAGGCACAGCATGTATATTCTTTAATTTGGCCTTTAAAATTTAACTATATGTTATTGATCTACATTTTATACTTTGAAATGTTAACATGCTCTGCAGTGCTTGAATTTTGCCAAGGCCTTGTACAGCTGCATAAATGTGACTGAAATAACCAGGAGTTTTGCTTGGAAAATCTGATTATGCTGCAAGAGCAAAATGTTCCAGCTTATGAGGGCGAAAGAGTGGCTATGCCTCTCCTTTTAGTGAATAATGATTTTGCACAGAGTAAGGGAGCCTAAGCAAAACAAATACAGAATAAATCTTTATCTCATCTATGTGATAGATTCTATTCCTTCTACATCTCGTACCTTCCAGGAATGATTCTCAGTAACCTATATCCACTGACCAAAAAAGTAAGCAGGTATCTAAATGAGTAATTAAACCACACTAGACACATCTTATCCACATCTGACATGCACCTATTCCAGGGAGTGTAGAAAGATGATGACTTCTCTGGGGCAGCAGCAGACCTGAGCTCCCTCAGATTCCCAGCTCAGCCCAGATCAGGAGCTGCTGCACTCGTGGAGACAGTAGAGCACCTTCTCATTCTGTAATCTGTTGTCTGCTCAGCATCCTCCCATCACACAGATTCTGCATCCACAAATGCCTATTTATACTGCTGTATTAACAACCTACAGCTTGAGCAACACCACGCTCTGTGGACAGCTTGTGGAATGCTATGTACCTTTGTCCATACCTCTTTGCTTCTGAAGTTCAAAATTTGACGGTATTGATCAGAAAGCTCTGTTTCTAACTAGATGAACAGAAAGAGCATCCAGCATATTTAATTCTGCCTGACACCATGACCTGAAAACTGGCACAGCACAGTGTCTTCAGCAAGCCTTCACCAGAGCAAGCATCCTAAATGAATATTGCCTTGATTTCACCATCTGGCTCATATTAAATAAAACTACAGATGTGAATCCAATAAAGGTAGAAATTTTGAGAAGACGTAAAAGACTTTAAATTAACCTGCAAGTTGCTCATGTTAATTTATAAAAACAAAAAGCAACTAAAGTTACCAGAGGACCTGCAAACTTTCCTGTTCCTTATGTAAAAAGGGAGCACAACAATGCCAGTTACTGTAATACCACCCAGTCCCTAGTGTGATACAAAATACTCATATTCAGGCTGAATTCAGGCATTACAATTCTAACAGAGCACTCCAAGTTCAGTGTTTTTAAAATTAAAACCTTTTAAGATTTTGAGGGAAAGGCAAGTGAAAGTGTGTGAGAAGGGACATTTATTCAGCTAACTTGTTAATAAGGGCAATCACAAGGCTGTTTTACATTAACAGCATGAGCACTGAAAGATTTCTTAAGCCTTCATATAACCTTTGTGTGTCATATATATATACACACTTTCCTAATCCCAGTTAGTGATGTGTGTTATGTAGAGATCAAAACAAAGGAGGTGTTCACATGCTTTCAGTTAAGTCTACACTGAAAATTGTTATTAAAACAACATTAAAATCCAATCATTTCACATCCTGATGAACTGAGTTTAGATTTTCAGAGCTGTCTGGCATTATGGGTTGTCAGACAAATCCAGGTTCCCTTACAGTTTTCTAGTGGGGTTATAAAACCATTAAAAACATGACGGGATGGGGCCATTTTCTTTTCAAGGTAGATGGCAGCTAGTATGTATTTGGTCTGCGGTCACACCTTCTCTTTGCTGGTCATCCTTTTCCTAAGTAGTTTCCGGGAGCGCATCTGATTACAAGTAAGTCAAAGCCAATTAATCTTTTTGAAGAATTCCACATGTAAGCATTGTTTTTATTAACTAGTACAGAGGAAATGCTTGAAAATGATGTTCCCTTGTAGAAAAGTTGCCCAGGCTAATTTCTGTATGTTTACCATTGTTATGTCTTTCAGATTTTCCAGAATACATTAATTGTAAATATATTCACTGTGGCTCAATTTTAAGCTTTTGCCACTTCAGAAATTCTAAAATTTGAATTCACGTTAATGATTTAAAAAAATTGAATTCAGTCACTGGGAAAATCTTACTGCTTTTCTTGTCAAAAGTAAAAGTAGGTACTTGCCACATTAGAGAAAATACAAGCTTTAATTTACAAAGGTGAAATTACTCTTGCCCTTGTAGTCTCCAGGAGTGTGGCAGTGAGGTGATAATACAAAAAGCAGAGACTTCTTTGCCTCCTTTCCTTCTTTGCCTTCTTTGCCTCCAAAATTTCCACTTCCATGTATTGATCTCCACGCATCTCCCAAAACCATTCTTCAAGGGGAGTGCTCACCGATATAAAAAAGCAAGAGGTGGGAAAGTGGTGGGTGGCTTGGCTAGTGAGCTAGATGAGTATGTGAGCTATTTCCTTGATTTTCAGAGTATATGATGGTGGCAAATGTGGTTTAGCAACATAAAATTTAAACTGATTATGTTTCCTATAAGATACCAGGAATATATATCATGCATCCAACTTGACATCATTTATTGCTAATTTCAGAATGGCACTTCCATAGGCTTCTTGCACTCAAATCATCTTCTGACACATGTCATACGTGCATCAACTCAGGGGTAGCAAAGCAAAAGTATTGTCTGGTGTGCATTGTAGCTCCGATTCCCCATCTGTCCAAACTGAAGCCTCTGTGGCCTCTGTGCCTCTAGATGGCAGGTCACGAAGCCAGATCATCCACTGGAAGTAAGGTAAAGAAGCACAAAATGTGCCCATTTGAGCTCCCAACACTGGGATTGCACTGCAAGGATCACCCATGGGATGCCAAAATGCACCTGTCCTGAAGTATAGACATAAACAGTGGTTCTTGTAAAGCATTGCACAACATTATCAACTTTGTACAGTGATGGACTGCAGTTCAGGACAGTCTATATCACAGTGGTTGCAAAATAGAGCTCAGTTCAGCTAAAGGCAAAGACACAAAGATGCTTATTTTAATAAAACCTAATGAAACTTCCTCTCTACCATCATTCTTTCTTAAGGTTATCATTCTTCCCATTCAAGCTTGCCTTTTTCTTCCCTTTCTTATTCTCCATTCTCAATTTCCATTCCCCATAACTGCCAATTTCTTACATCCTACCCTGGACCAGGATTTCTGTATCTTCTCTTGAGTTCCAAATGTTTCTGAAACACATACTAATTCTTCCCTTGCCACTGTTTTTGGACCTTTCCTCCTGCCGAATGTCTGCTCTGTTTCAACACTGTTCCTCCATCCTTCGACAACATTTACTCATCATTCTTCTGCCCTTTGACAGGTCTCAGCACTTCTGGCAAAATACTAGGGTAAGCTCCATCACACAAACCTTGTTTGGTCACGGCGGCCCTATGATCTATTGTGCATCAGCAATCCCACAGAAACCCTGAAGTACGTAAAATATGGTAATGGCAGACAGCCCGGAATAAACTGATCTGCTGAGATTCTGCCAGGGTTTCATGGGAGATCAGCAAAGGTAAGAGGGAGTGCATGGGAAATCAGAGACATAGGAAACCTGGAATTACATGGAAATCAGTGCACTAGTCAATAAGAGCTGGCTTTTTTGGTTTTGTTTATGTTTTTAGAAAAGGCAGTAATCTATGACAAAGCTATTTTATTTTATAGAAAAGCAAACTTCTTCAGGTTAAAATTTGGTATCGGGTTCACTGTCAGTGTGAAGATATACTAGAAGTTCATTCTCCTGCTACTGTTATCAATCATCAGTATTCAGACCACGATTCCTTGAAATATGTATTCAAGACTCAGATATAGTCAGAGGGAACAGAGGAGGTAATGGAGCTGACAACATGATCTGTGTGGCTTGTAGTCATCCCTATTCAGCCCAGAGTTATGTCCATTTGAGTACTCAACCAACTGTTCTACTGTTAAGTCAAGTAGGATATGGACTTGTGTTTCTGATGAATACAAAAGCTTAGAAAATATTTTCTGGATATGAAAGACTGCTGTGTCCCATTGTATGCATTTTTCCTAATTAGGAACTGACCTTAATTTTAGTTCCCCTATATAATTTGGAAATAATGGCCTGGATTTTTTTTTACTTTTACCTCGCCTCCATCTTAAGTGATAGACTGAAGATCGTACAGACAAAAAAAGATCACTTTACAATACTGTCATAACTAACCTACAGACACACGCGCAGAAAGTTATGCATTTTAGACTAACATCTTTGAATACTGATGTGAATTAAAAACCCTGCCTTTACAGATTTCATATTCTTGGTGAAAACTGGACAATGTAAACCAAAATAAAATGGGAGAATTTTCATCAAGTAATAGAAAACACATGAGACTGCTCTGTTTTAAAATGAAAATCTGTGGTATAAAGAAGGTTTATGTTGCCTCTTTTTAAGGCATTGCTTACTTTTGATTCCAGGTACATATGTATCAGCTATCCTAAATCCACTTCAAGGTGCAAGTTTCTAAAGGATGTTTTTTATGGCTATGCTACAAGGTCCTGCTTCAGCCGCAGAAGGTCAAATGTTGTGTAATTGCAAAGAGAGAAAATACAGGCCACAATGCAGGTTTTGTTTACTCTGATCCTTGCTAGCTGTTCTACAGGACAGCGTGTACTCTGCTGGTCACCTCAGACACGCTGTACTTACAACTGCCATTTTATGGAGATAATCTGTCATTTTATACTCACAGTCACTCATTTTCACAATTTTGGGTCCCAAGAAGCATACTTTTTTACTGTATACTGGAGCAAATGAGGTGTGTATCCCATAGACAGCAGTGTATATTTTAACTAGTCATGATTCAGTTCTGGGGGTTTTGAACCTATAATAAATCATCATCTGAAGCAATGCTCAAATGCAGACCTTTAAACATATTTTTGAAAGTCACTCTCCATTACACTGATAGGTGTATTCCTAGCAAATGCAGCATGTGTTGCCTGATTGACTTTAGCAGGAAAGATCAACTTCATAAAAACAAATTTAAAATCAGGTCAGAAATAGCTTACCCTGCATCTATCTATACTCCTTGGGTCTCTATTGAGTGTTTTGGGTTTTTGCTTTTTATTTTATTTTATTTTATTTTATTTTATTTTATTTTATTTTATTTTATTTTATTTTATTTTATTTTATTTTGTTTTGTTTTTATTTTATTTTTAAGTCTGATGATGTTCCAAGACAAACCACATTGTCTAAGAAGCAGAAGACTCATCTCTGCCAGGTGTTTTTAGCACTTGGACTTTGAATTTTGCTCCTTCATCTTCATTATTTGGCACTCAGATGTTTTCCAAAGAAAAAGCAGAGTGATGCCCCCATAAGTACTAAGCTATATTGTAGTGCTTAGGCAATGCTCCTAGGAGCTGGCATATGGATGTGTCAGCCTCCTATGCAGACAAAGGCAGAGAAGTTAACTTTCCTACTTCATATCTACAGAGCAATTGTATAAACAACGGGTGGAGGCAGCACTACTCCTTATTTGTGTGGAGACCATGGGACAACGAAACACATACCAAGAGTGTTGAACGGAATAATCAAAACCAACAGCGGTATACAATAGACCACCCAAAACACAGCTGCAATAGTTTTTCAGCTCTACCATGGAAACAATGAATAGAAACAACAAGCAGAATAGTTTTGAAAATGGTTACTTTTCAAAATAGAATTCAAAACTGTGAACCAGACAAGGCGGTATTTAGGAAGTTTTTTCAGATGTAACATTTATTGCACCGGGTCAGCCGTACTGCTAGCGCTGTAGAGACAGAGACCCTGACAAAGAGCGAGGTTAGTGTGCTATATAGAACTGAGGGAGGGCACAGGAGCTGCTTTAACTGGATGTTTCCAGGAGTAATGGCTGTAAGTCCTTAATCAGAACAGCCACTATTTTATGTCATACATAGATGAAGCACGTTAACATAGTTTGAAAGATTTTGCATTTTCATTCTGCTCTAGAAATAGTGAGCTTCCTGGAGGTGAAAACTCTTTGTTCCAAACTAAAGGTGTAAAATTATGGCTAGGGTAACTTGACAGTTATTTCCTCAGCAGACGCTGAAAGGCGTTGTGGACGTGTGCTAGGAAAAGGTTGAGATGATCTGCATCCTGGGAGAAACATGGGGTGATCACATTTGGGATTTCCAGAGCACCTCTGTGACTGTGACCATGCCCTGTGGGGTGGCCTATGGTCTGCTGTCTCCACTTCTGCTGCATATCAGTATTCAAGGATTTATTAGTACTCAAGTATTTCTCAGTACTCAAGGGTTCCTGACTGAAGGGGGTTGTTCTTAAGACAGCAAAATCATAACTGGGTATCTTTTGGCCCGTTTTTGAACCTTGCCAGCCATACAATATTCACTACATTTTACTCAAAACCTGCACTGAATAAGAAATCATCTATTTTCTCCTGAGTTCTCCTAGGAACTTCATCAGTATCATACCTATCTCTTGTTGCTGTACTAATGGGTTCCCCTGCTAGGTAATAGGGCATAAGTATTTGCATTTATAGATGAGTCAACAGTTGAATATGAGCCAGTAGTGTGCCTTGGAAACCAAAAGAGCAGACCGTACTCTGGGGTGCACCAGGCCCTCAGTGATCAGATGCCCAACTTCAAACACGTAGAGTTTGCTTTCCCTGAACTATTGATCATCTGTCACTCACTCCAATTTCATCTACGATGAGAATTTTCAGTGCTTCAGACATGTATGCCCCAATTTTCAGAAGTGGAGTCAAGTAAGAAATGATCTTCCTGTCTATTAAAACTTCATCAAAATAATGTTTTTCCCCCATCCATGTGGGGAATTATTTGAAACATTAGCTAAAAACTGTTGCTGTGGGGGATGGGGCAGGGTACTCCTTTCCTTTGCCTAAGAGAGTAAGAGCTTTAGTTTCACGTTTCTGCTCTGAGAATCTGACAATTCAAACCCACAACTTCTTTGTATGTTCCCTGCACTACAGCACTGGTTGTCACTGAGCGGTACTATCTCTTTCTCATATTTGAAAGAGAAATTCCATATGAACCTGAGACTTTCCATCAAAAGCGAGGGTGACTCCAATTCTATTAAAAAAAAGTTTTGATAAGGCAGCACTGCCTTGTAACCCTTTTCTTCCTTCCTAGCCTTGCCAAAATGTTTCACAAAAATAATCTAAATCTAAATTAGCTCTTATCTTAAACTTGGCAGATGAAAAAGCACTTCCAGAGGCCGGCTACCACAGAGGAATAGAAACCAGTTCTCACAAGTTTTGGTGAGCTGTACAACCACAAAAGACCATCTGCCATCTTCATGCAGCCCTTTCTGCTGTGCAAGAGCATAACGCTATACACCTCCTAACTTTGGCAAGTTCTGCTGCTGGGGGAAGGGTTCCCAGTGTCAGCTTCATTCATTAAAAAGCCACATTCCTTCTTTGAAAACCTTCCAGCCTAAGACCCCATGAGGCAAATACTCAAGGAAAAATTAAGCTGGAAAGAAAGGTCCTAAATGCCATCCTTAGTGGAGATGGAGGGAGGACAGGAAAAGCAGTGCGAGTTGGGCAACTCAAGGGCATTCGAGATGGTTTTAGCATCTGAAGAAATTTAAAAGACTTCTAGGGAAAAAAAGAAAAAAATGATTAAAAAAGAAACAAAAGATACAAGTAAAATGCTAGTATTTGGTTTGACCTGCATGTCCTGTGTGTTTCTAACTAACATTTTGGGATAACAGAGACTGAGAAAAGAGGAATTGTATGATAAATTATACATATTTCTGTAGTAATAGAAATCTATAGTAACATATATCTGAAGAGATGTCAGGTCTATTAACAAATTCAAACTTTAATAAAAAACTTAAGGGTATTTTTTGCTCTGTATTTCAACTAGAAGGGAAGAAAAAAAAAGGCAAGCTCTTTCCTAAAGTCCTCTGCCCTCTCACCCCCAACATCTCAGTCTGCAGCGAGCGCACATAGATCATGTCTGTCTCAGAACGTAAATACACAGCAGTGCAACAGAAGAACTAAAATTAACAGATGATTCCTAGGAACATAAAGAGCTAACAAACGTATCTTGTTAGACTGCTGTCAGAGAACAAGATTTTTATCAGAAATGCTGTTTTTTCAGAGGACACCGGGATAATTTTCTCCTAATAAATTTCCATCTGATTGAGGGCAGCATTCTACCAGTCAGGAGGAATCTCCCAAGGGTACAGCTTGCACAGCTCTCCTACCACTGGATTAGATGTATGTACACGTTTTAAAATGCAGCGAGTACACAGTGCCTATAAAAGTGCAGTTGGTTATTTTTAAAAACACGCAGCAGTGTTAAAAGTTTGCCCCATTCTAAAACAGATTCGATACTTCATTTATTACAGTCTTTTCCCCTGAATTCAGCGGAAATGAGTGTGCATAATTCCACATTCCCTGGAAGGCAAAGGGAGAACACCAGTCTAAATAGTTTGTGGTGTTGATTTCTAATTTCCACAAATCAAAACATATATTTTTACTGCCTCACCTATAATTTTTATAAGTCTCTGTCCTTTCCCTTTAAAAATATTTAGAAGAAAAAAGGAACTGTGTGTCATAGGGTATTAGCTGATTAGTTCATTCAAACAGTGCTAATTATAGGTTTAATTGCTTAAATGTGAAAGTCATTTATTTAAATTAGCTGCATCAAACATACAGTATACTCCAAAACTGAAACGTTTTGATACTGGGAACCAGGGTTATTTTCTGTAAACAGAACATGCAAAATATGAGAAACAATGTGCCTCTATGTACTGATCAGCAAACTCATTTAAACCCCAAACTCCCTCCTCCCCTGCCTCTGGGGTCGGAGAACAGCCTCATTTGAACAATGACTAATGGAATGCACTGAAATGTGCGGAGGGTTGAAAGGAGAAATACTATTCAAGCCAACAAACTCATTTCATTTGTGATTTAGAGGGGCACTGCACCTTTCCCCTGAACTCCTTCTGAGAAGGAATGAATAGGCATCTCAAGGTTACGTAAAAACTAGCATTTCAGGTGAAAAGTACATTAGTTTTTAAAATAATAAATGGAGGAATAAATAAGGGTTTGTTATATCTTAAAATTCTGCAGGGAAAAGATGTTTCCCTGCAACAACAACAACAACAAAATAGTCAAAGCTATAATGACTGTAGCAACGATAGAAAATATTATAATTATGTATTAAAAATATTTGTATTAAATACACAGCATGAGAACTCTGATCAGAGCAGTAGAGATGGGCTCAGCTTTTTAATCTGAAAAAAACAAAACAAAACAAAAACCCAAACCCAGGAATCCTACTGAAAAACATAAGAAAAGGAAGAGAATTTTAAAGAATATGAAACATTAGAAAATTAACATACTGAGGAATGCCTGGCTGCCAATTCCTCCATCTTCCTGTGTTGACATAGGAATGCATATATACATCAAGATATAAATTTATTTTTAAGAAAGAATTTTTCTAAGGAACAAAGAGATTCAGAAGAGCTAGATTCCCCAGATATATCAGTTTTCATGTTCTGCATCTCTGTTCCGTCAGTAATCAAGTTGTATCAGAATGTTATTGCATTTTTCTAAAGCTTCAAGTTGATATTAAGCTCCAGCATTCTCAACAACATTATGGAAGTACACACAGCAGCAGCAGCAAAGGCTGCTGGATGCAGAAAGCTTCTCTTAATTTAATAAGGGTTTTTAAACTGAACGCTATGCACCATTGACTACGCAGGAAAGCTATTTTTTGCTGCAAAAGTTCCCAGCTCATGAATATCCTTGTACGCTTCTCTGTGCACAGCCTCTCTCAGTGCCCCCTTTTCCTGCTGAGAGGGTCAGATGGCCACAGGAGAGCCTGACCCCCTGTTTACATTTCACTGTGCAGATTACACAGTGAAGAATAATACTACAGCTGGTTACTGCTTACATTTAATTTAAAGAGAGAGAAAAAAAAAAGTAAAAAACACTTTACAGTCTGAATTTATATAAATCCATCTGTCTCCATATTTTCTCCTATTTTTTCAAATGCAATTCACCATTTCTTTTCTACTTCTAAATCTGGTGTATCCACTCCTTACAATCTTTTTTTGGATGGGGAAATGGTTGTACTTTTACTCCATGCAGTGCAATGTCTTAACTTTGAAAGATTCTTAAGTAAAAATGTTTGGAAAACATTATGACCATATTTTAGATAAGTAAACAAAGGCAGGGAGGAGGTACAACTATAGCACCATGCAGCAGCCTGTGACGGAGGAATCACTATGCTCCCAATCACTATGCTCCCATGCTAGACTCACAACCAGCGGTTTCACCTCTTGTTTTAGAGACCCCTGCTCTCCTGGCCTGCACATGTGCCCCCACAGAGAAGCAGGCTTCAGGATGTCTATCAGAAATACTCCTAAACATAACATCATAGGCAAAAAAAAAAAAAAATGCCAAAAAAGATAGTACTGCAAATTTAGAAAGTCAGTCATGGGTAGATTTTGCTCAGATTAAATCTAAATTGAGTGGATTTCCAACGTGATCGGGAAACAGCATGCTAAGGGAGAGAGTTGCAGATGTATCCTCAGGGAATTTATGTGGTTATACCTCCAGATGATCCCAGGGCAGTTTGAAACCGTGATACAAAGGGCTCAGTTCTGCCCTCATTTACACAGCACTTAACTCTGATTTTCATGCCATTTAAACAAGAATGTCACATAAAGTATCTTGATCACTGAAAATTCTGCCAAATACATACTCTCCCCTCCAGAATACTGCATACAATTCAGATTATGGTGCATTTACACGAGTAAAGATGTCCTTCAGAAAAGAAGTACAGATATTAAAATAGAGGTTGCAAGGAAACTAATCTGAATTGCCCTATTTCTCAGATACTTAGCCAAAGTAACCAGGTAAATTACAGCTTCAGTAGCTGTTTACAGTTGTATTTGTCAGTAGAAAGTGCTATTTATATGCTAGACATACTTTGTAAAAATATCTAGGATACAAACGCCGTGTTCAGAATGCCATCCTTTAAGATTGCTGTCTAATTTGTTAATATATCTAAATCTACAATATTGACAGGAAGACTCAGGGAGAGAGATGTGTAACATCTTCCATTTGTCGTATGATATCACGGTAGTATGTCTTTTCATTCTTAGGTGTTTTAAAAGCTTAGCATTTCCCAGTTACAGAGAGTTATGTTGCCCTCTGGATAAAAGATGGAGAAATACATGCCAGTGCTGACTTTTCAAGAGCCATGATTATTCAGTACAAATAGATAGATAGTATGTGAGTTCTCACTTGGCTATGCTGGTGCATTTTATGAAGTAGCCTTATTTACCTTTTTCCTATTTTTTAAATCCCCAGTCATTCACAGGAACACAAGCTGAAAGTTGCTGTATGTTGTACTTATAGTTACATTTCAGTCATTGACTTTATTAACTACTTATTAAATACCATACCTGAACTAGGGCTTAGTATTAACATTTATGATCCTGTTCTGTATAGGACTATGAATACAGAGGCAAGTTAAGGTCACAGGTTTCTTCTCAACAATTTTTTTTCCCCTGACACTTCCTTGGGCTATATCTATATTGAAATTGAGGTGCCAGGCAAAAGAGCTGGCTAACTCAGCAAGTTCCCTTGCCCAGTTTTATGCATTCTCATCACTGTCTTTGATTTTTGTAGACTGAACTAAAGGAAGGGTATTACTCTGAAGGTTCACTCAAGCTCAAATTTTGTGTCTATAACTAAGCAGAAGCCTCCATTTGCCAAGTATGGATGGGGAAGAAACTTGGTCTCAAGGATCAGGCTCATTCTCAGAACATAAAGAGGAGCCTTAAATTAATCAAAAACCTCTTTGACACTCATTTTATTTTATTTATTATTTCTAGTTTTTAAGTAGTGTGTTGCATATTTGTCCACTTATGAATCATATTTTATTCAGGAAATAGAAAATGTACTAAGTTACTCAGTACGATGAGCTACATCAGCAGTAAAGCATTTTTGTGCCAGTCTGTTTTCAATCTCTGTAAGTAATACAGCAAATAGATTGTATGATGCATTATAAATTGCATGATCCATAATAGCAGTCATCATCACTACTCAAAATAATATAGAACATAACAAGAAAATACTAGCAAGTATTCAGTGAATACCTATTTTGAAAGTTTGTGTCAATTTATTCTAAGAGTTAGTCCTAAAAAGAACTGAAAAAAAAAACCCAAATACTATGTGGTCTACCTATAATCAGAACAAACCACAACTGGTATGAAATGGCTAAACCAACAGCCAAAAATCTATTTTTGTCACCAGATTTTGAGCAGTGTGTACCTGAGATACTAAAATCATGTTTAAAATAGATTGTGAAGGGATGTAAAAAAGGCAAATTCATGACACCATAATTTCTTCTCTAGAATATATGTTGGTAACATTCAGTAAGCACTCTTTTTTTCCTGGCAATTCTTCTTGTGTTCTTATGTCTAAAGAAATGTAGACAAATATCAAAGTAAAAATGATGTCTACCAGGACAGGAGAAGCTGTTAACTTTTCTCTTCAAATCTCAATTAATTTTCAATTTCAATTTGCTGTGAGTTCTATTGGAGAGATCAGAGGGAGTCCTGCTGTAGCAATTTTTCCTGCAAGGCACCTTTATGTGTGCTATAAAATGACCAAAAGATGGTGTAAGTTTGTAGTGAACATATGGTCTTCTTTGCCACATATTGTCTAAGAATTTGTACAAACAAAGGACGTATGTTTCGCTTTCTAAACGCTTTCTCTTTTATAGAAATAAAAAAGTTGGTAAAACCTCAGCTAGCAAGGGAGTCTGGTACAACTTTCATAGTGAGCACTGACTTTATTTTTATATCTCTAAACATTATTAATTCTACCAACATCAAAGAGGGCTCATACCCTTAACACAACATGAAGAAAAAAATATCTAGCTGCTCTGGCCTCATGTTTCATTATGCTGTCACAGCATAAGCTGCTGCACTGATAGAAGAAATCACATATCCTCTACAAAAAAAAAAAAAAAAAAAGGTGTATATATATCAGTCTTTGGAAGTTCTGTAAATGCACATTAGGCACTGAATGCATTTCACTAACACAGTTCAAGCTGCTTTGACAGTAAAGTCACAAAGTCACATGTCTTTAGGAAAGACAATAGAGAAGATAGAATTCGAAGTTACCATTAGGGAGCACAAGTGAATAGACAGCAGTGTTTCTAGTGGAGTCTTCCTTTGGATTTTTAGAGCATAACAATATAACCATAGTACCAGCTGTTCCCATCAACCATGCTGAGCACAGGTAGCCTGGCCATTCCGAAACTATGCTCATCAAATTGTCAGTGGCTTAATGCACCTAATTTTTATCTCAAATTCTTACAAAAAGGAAAAGAAAAACAACACAAAAATAAAATATCACATTTCAAAGAATTACACCTTGAGAGGAACATAACTGGCACAAGAAAAGCAGAGTTCTCTGCTCCCCTCACAGTGCAACAGAAGTGAGCTCCTCTCTGTGTGACCTGCTGGGGCTGGGAGATGCTGCCCAAAGCATCCTCCAGGTGGGCTGCAGCTTTTCCAGGCAACTCCTCATCAGCCTGTTGGGACCCAGGCTGATGCCCCTTGATTAGGGGACAGTTCATAGACAGAAGCAGATAGTGGTCTGTCTCCAAAAACTGCTCATAATGATAGGGAGACAGTTTGGAAGTGAAAGATAGAAGAGATAGGACAAGTTCTTCTGCAGTATCTATCAGAAATGTGGGACGCAAACCACACATTGCCTTATTAAACTCTTATGGCTTATGTCTGCCTTGGTTATGCGTATGTAAAGCCTTTGATACAAGGGGAGTTGTTAGAAGCCGCATCACTACTAAAGGCCTTTATGTTCCTGTAATACAACTAAAACCAAAGTCACTGGGTTAGGACACACACCTCACATGTGCATATACATATGTGCTATTCCAAAAATACCTTGCATTTTCATTGCTAGGTAGAACAGCTTTTCACAAGCACTGGACAAAATGTAGGTGGTAACACTTCAGTGGAACTGGAGGATTGCCATTCATCTACTGGTGTAACACGATACTTGTTTTCTATGTAATGCCAGAGAAATCTAAACACAGGATTTTTATTTTTATTACTTTCATTTTCCCCTTTCTCAAAGTTTTTTCAGTAGCACAAGCACTGAAAGCTGAACAAACCCATAATGTGATGTTTAAAATAGTTACCGTTTTTCAGGAGTAATTTTTAAGAGGTGGCAGAGATTGAGAGATTGTTTTCTAAATTAAGAGTCCAAGATTTATGGGCAATTTGAGTGGTACCTGGAAAATTGAAGAAGTGGGAAGGAGAGAAAGAAGTAATGGTGTTGTGTTCCAGGACAGAAATAAAAAGCCTTTGTTGTCAAATTCTTATTACCAAGATTTAATACTTTTGCTTATTTATTTGGGCAAATACTTACACTTTTTCATCTCAATCTTGAAATACAGCTCATAAAGCCTGGATCAGGCTATCAATGGGACTGATTGATCCTCTGATGATGTAGCAACAGAAAAAAAGTTACATCCCCAAGTACTGCTCTGGTACCTGAAATTCTGCAACTAGCATGGAGTGGCATGGCATCCGAGCTACAACACAAGTCTTACTACCTCAAGGAGAGATTTGATACACACGTGATCAGTCTTGTAAGAGGTCCAAGATACTATGAACTCAAGGGTTTAGGCTGCCTCCACATTATTCTACAGGGCTTTTATGGCACAGTCATTTCTGTCTTGCTAAATATGGAGAAACACCTACAGTCATATTGGAAGCACCATCGCTATCACTGCCTGTCCTCACCATTTCCCCATGGGAATAACCTGGCTTTGCTTGGTGTAGGTTCACGGTTGTAGTCGCTGCTGCAGCTTTTGACATATGCATATTGTTAAATATTTAAGTTAGGGAGGACGGGGTCAAAGAACATTTCCTTGCAACTGGAGCAGAAGGCAGTGAGTCTGTGGGGATTATTTTTAATTTCCAGAGTTCATTCCAGTGTGAGATCAGCCCTGGAGAAAGCTATCCTCTCCACAGGGATGAGTTTTCCTCCTAGCACAAAGTGTTCCATTTTTCAGAGAAATGTAGTGATCAACAAATGCCTTCTGTATCTTTTACATATCCCAGACAAGGCAATGAAGCATGCTGAAGATAAGCAATGTCTCCCTGAATCTGATTTAAAATCTATGAGGAAGCCAGCAAAAACATCAGAGGACAGATCTGATGCTCTCACAGTAGGCTGCACTGCTGAGAATGCGTGTTTTAAAAAGTCTGTGTTCTTGGAGGCTTTTACATGCTGAAGATATCGTAACAGGTACAATATATGTTCAGAGATCATATAATAGTAACAAATGTACAAGTATCTGAACACAGATGCTCAGCTGGAGATGACAGCAAGTACTGCATGCAGAGGCCACGTCCTGAAAGATTTATCAACAGCAAGAGATTCAATAGCAATGTCAACCTGCAGCCTGAATTGACTGGTTCCTCGGTGCGTAATGTGATGCACACGAGTTAGAGAAGGGACAGCTCTGGATGATGTGTGACCAGTTGGCATACTGAAGTATGAGACACTACTTGGTGCGCTCTTGGATCTGAGCTGCTTTTGACACATTATGGGGGGCATCATAATGGAGTGCCTTGGGATTGTGTAATGTCCCAAAATCAGATCTGAATGCATTACATTTTCTTTGAAAATTATGGGCTTGGTGTTGTGGAATAGACGCCTTCAGGATATTATTCCTGATAACTCACCACAGTCCTTGTGTTCCTACAAATGAATCACGCTCTGCTTTTGTCCTTTCCCATGCAATCATCCCCAAAACTACTCTCATCAAGTAAATGATGTCTGGGCAGGGCCATGCAAATTCTATGAAAATGAATGTAGAATTTTCTCAAAGCAATCAAATACTTCTTTTCGTGCTTCAGTTTTCAGCTTTCCTTCAAGTCCACATTCCATGCATGGTTCAGTTTAGCTCAAATTTGTACCAATGGATTATTCTCTCAAATTGTATTGTTGATTGTTCAAAATTTGGAAAATAAAAATAGTAAAAAAATAATAACCCATAGTCATTTCTTGAAGAAAAAAAAAGGACCAAAGATTGTTTCTTTTAAAATATTAAATTTCATCCATTTGAAAACACACATCTGATTTTATAGTCACACCGTACAATATAAGCCAACTCTTGTAGTGTTGTAAATCTAAACATTTTAAATTCCAAGTAATATATTTTACATTATATCCACATATCTTAGAGTTTATAGATAAAACATTTCATTTTTGTTTTTCTCTGTGCCTGGAGAATTTTAAGATTTTTTCAGAACATTTCTTCAGTTGAGTTTCTGCTGACAATAAAGAGTGAAATAGTTCATCACTGATGCACAGAATTGTGCTACAAAGCAGTTACACATAACCTATTTAGTGCTTATCTCCTTATTTGGGCGAATATACTCAGTCATATTTGAGTCAGGAAGGACGGAACATAAATTGTTTTAAGCTGAGCTGATATAGGTTTCATGTCTGCTCTGTGTACAGAAATGGCTTGCAGTGCTGCTGCTGGAGAATGTTTCAGCACAAACCACTACCATGAGGAGCCCAGACAAATGAGCTCTGAGCAGTTGCCCTTTTTTTTCCTGTGAGTTTCAGAAATACATTTTTACGACAGTAGCAGCAACTGCCTATTTATTTTAGCAGTTCCAAATAATGTATCATTGGCTAATTAGGGAAGAGGTATTTCCTAACAATCTTGCAGACAGGGTTTACTAAACAGTTCCATTATTGTTCAGTACAGTTAAAATTTAAGTGCTTCTGAGATGGTACCAAATAGGTTTAAACAACTGTGACAGCTGGAAAGAGGCCCTTTTTTTATTTGACTATTTTGCAAGCTCCAATTAAATACCCAGAGTTTAGGCACTCCCATAAATAAACAGAAAACTCTTCCACAGTAGGAAATTGGAAGAAAATAATGCTTCTTTTTTAAAAAAATTTGCAAGAAAGTTTAAGCTAATTAGAAACAATACAAACACCACTTTTTCATAGGTTCAGGAGCTGTGGAAGATGGAACATAGACAGGAAGGCAGGAAGTGACCTCTTATACGAGCCACAAACACACTATTACAAACACTAGCTGTTGAGCAACATATATATATCACTGTTAATGCCAAAGTGTATCTTAAAGCGCTTACTAGGGGGCCCACTTCACCAGAACAACAAAAACTTATGGGTGCTGGCTCATATGTGGAAGTAGACTGGGTTGGAAGGGCAAAGGGGATTGCTGCCTTGCTCGTGTCCCACCTTGCTCAGAAACTGCTGTTCCCAATGTTGGGAACCCAGAATTACCCAGCTGCTCTGGTTTACAGCCAACGTTTTTAAACTGAACAATATTTGGAGATTTTTTAAAGCATGATTCTGTCCCACAACTAGATAGAAATAGGCTAACACTGGGACTGGAATTGGTTTGAGCCTCTGGAAGACAGACTTGTTTGGTCATCACACAAGGATTTTGCCACAATCAGTGTTCTGTCTCCTACAGATAGGAGTAAAACTACTGTGTGTGTGCAAAACCAGTGTAAATTGTTTGTGAAAGCTTAGACCAAGAACCTGAATATTGGAAGAGACTGGTCAGTTTGCTCTTGGAACAAGAGCAAAGCTGTTGCTCCTTGTTTGCATTTCACAGGCCCAGAACAGGAATTACTGTGAGGAGATGCTGGAACTTTGTTTTTCTCCTTTAGTGCATTTTAACTAAATTATGAGAAAATTCATTGCAAAGGAAACTTTTTACATGGAGCTCCACATCTCAGCTAGACCTTCTCTCTGCTGAGATTGTTGTTGGTCAGGTAAAATACTGGAAAAAAATACGTTTTAATGAGTGGGAATCTCTCTGCGAAACGCACTTCAGTGGGGAAACAGGTTTGATTACAAAGATCAGAAAGAAAGTTGTGTATCTAAAAATGTTGATTATTCATTTTCAAATTAGCTTTTATACTTCGAGATGTATCTTATCATTTAAAGGCAGATAATTCAAAATGAGATTAAAGCTTTATCTCAGGTTTGTGTACCAGCTGTAATCATTAGTTTTACCAAAAGCAGACAATTTAGTGTTTGCATTCCTTAACAGACCTCAAAAATCAGTTAGTTATCTCACCCAGTTACTCTTACAGACATTTCCAGAGAGAAGAAATCCAGCAACACAACCAAAGAGTTCAGGGGAAATCTATAACTGGTCTCCAAAAGAGGATGTGGATAAGTAAATATGTGCTCTCCCAGTGCTCTGCATTGCCACCAGACTGGGTCATCGAACACAAAATGAGAAATCAAAGAGCAGAAAGAGCCAGGAGCGTGGATCACAATGTCTTTCCAAAGAAATACACTCCCATTAATTTCGGGAGCACAAGCCCATCCAAAACTGAGCATTCAGAGACATGAATAGGGAGATATGAAGGAAGACAGCAAAATGCGGAATATATCATGTTATAAAACAAGTGACACTCATCCAGTAGCAAATTGCCAACATGTCATTCTTAATTTGCTGTCTAGTTTTATACTATCTGCACAGATAGATCAGGCTATTTTCGCTGATATCTGTGGAACCTACAGCAAAAAACATACTAGATGTATGAACTTGAATTTCTACTTCCGCTCTAGCTCACCTGGCCAACTGTGTTTGGGGAAACTCACATTTGCCGTTTTGATGAAAACATCGTCTTCAAGACGTGACAGCTCAAAATTGTTACAAGATTTCCAAAATCTCAGAATTTTTCGAAAGTCATGCTGTGTTTCTCTTTGGATTCTCTTTGTCAAGCACTGACGCAAAGTTAACTTCTTTTCATGTTTGTACACATGTTGCTACACATCCTTTGTAGGGCAAAATCAAAACTTCAGTGACCAAAGAGCTGTGAGTAACATGAGAGAGTCAGCCCTAAAATATGTGAAGTAAATGAAAAAGAAAGTAATCGAACTACATAATGAGAGGATGTTATTAAATGTCCATTAGATTTAGGAGTGTTTATTTTCATTACATCTCTGATACTGGTTTAAAATGAGCCAAATACAAATGTAGAGCCATACGCCTTCAAGAGAATTCTCTGTCTTCAGCAAATTCACTAATACTAATGGTTTAAGAGATGCTGAATTAGTCTTTGGATTTTGAACAGATGTATTTGCCCTTTGCATCTTTAAGAAGTTGCACAAACTACCTTAATTACAAAATGTACAGTTTGGTCTCAGAGGAGAAATATTATGTATTTGGCTAAAGGAAAAGGAATCTTATGAAGCAATCTAAATGCCTTCAGGTAATCCTTGTACAATTGCCAGTGGGTTATGTGTCTGCAATTCAGAGAAAACTTTGGACTCATTTGATGCAATTAAATATTAATTATTTTATTTTTTGCCTCCAAAAGTAAGAAAAAAGAAAAAGAAATAAAAAGAAAAAGGTCTGCACAATGATGCAGAATCTGCCTTCCTACCCCAAAATGAATGAGACCATAGTTAGTCGGGCATAGTCTGTCCCACTTTGCCCTAAATAACATTCTTCTAGAAAGTAATCACCACCACAGTATTGCTAAACAAGCTTCCACAAGACACTGCAAATCATGGTAGTAAGAAATCGAACACTTAGCACAGTGAAGTAAAACTGCCAGTGAGGTAGAGTGTCCATAAAAACCTTCTGACAGAGTCCTATAAAGAAGGATGGTAGGGATCCATGTGATTTCTCTGGTAACGGACAGTTTCAGGCTTCCCATGTGAAGACCAAAGACCAGGAAGGAGCTCACTGCAGAGCCTACTCCTCTGGAATCTGCAAGCAAGACTGCAAGAGATGCTGGAGCATCTGTGATGAAAGGAAACACAGCTAAGAACAAAAAAACTGCACTTTCAGCCAAGCAGCTCTATTGTTCTATGTTTAGGGAAAAAGAAACAGAAATTCAAGCTTTGTGAGATTCAACACACAAACACATGAAGCTCCCCTCCTCTCCCCTACCCCAAGATGATGAACATAAGAAGGGCCAGAAAAGCCTTCACTCAACAGGCTGAGAAGTCACAAGGCCTAAGGATTCTTTCTGTATTTTCCTCAGAATGTGAACAGGAAAAAAAATGCCAATTTAAACACAAGATCTGCTTTAGCAAAGCAAATGAACTTATGTCTGTACAAGATGGGAAAGGTTTAAATTCTCTCCTAACCCCCTTATACCCAAATATATTTCATTCTGAGACAGTCGCCTGCATTTCTTCCAGGAGAGTCATTTTAATTCTTTTTTTTTGCTGTCATTTTCTTTTTGTTTGAAAGAGAAGCTGTGACAGTGAGTGGGTGTGGGAGCCATGTGACAGGAGGCTGCTCAGCCACAGCACATGCTGAAGACATGCCAGGCTACTGCAGGTGATGCTGGAACTGCCCTGTGGTCATCCCATGACCTGCAGGGAGCCTTGTGTTCCTCCACCTACCTCTGCATGCTCACAAGTAAAGCAGCCTAATTCCCTTTATTTTTTCTCTCACCCCCCCCCCCCCCCATTATAGGATGTGTAGAATCTGTTTTAAAAATGCATTTTTTTTCTTGTTTATTTATTTATTTGTAACCACAGAAATTTCTTTAAAAGATAGAAAACATCATAAATTACCACAGAAAGTATTTAATGCCCAAAGTACATCTTTCCTCTGTTCTCATTATGCTGTTTTGGTTTTGGTCTGAAAAGCCACAAAGAGAAGTATGTGACAAAGGGAGATGAGGCACTGTCTGCAGGGGACAGACAGAACACGGCAGCTCAATGCTATCTAGGAAGGGAAGCACACAAGGGTAGGATTTTCTTTTTTATAGGCTAGTATCTGGAACTTCGTTTATCCCAAGGTTGGTTGGTTGGTTTTCTTGTTTATTTATTTAAAGCATCTTAGTCTAGTGAAAAATCACGGTGAAGCTCCCAAAGCTGCCCCTCCGGGTTCTGAAGGAATCCAGTCTGGCAGATGGATGTGCAGACTTGGAGGAAGTTCAAGTATTTTCCAGTATGTCAATGAATATAACAAGAAATCCCACTATATTCTGAGCGATGCCATAATAATGTGAGGAAGAAAGTAGTAACATTAGATAATCCCCATAGAAGACTAACTCTTTGATCTCCAGCATTTACATGCATGCCTTTACACTTTGTACATTGTAGGCATTTGATTTCTTACCAACAAAATACAGCAACAACCTTCGCTTGAATGTTCCAGAAATAAAATTCTGCTTGATCCAGTTTTATGCCTTCTGAATGCTGAGGGAAAAAAGTGAGGCCTCAGATGACCATGATGAGTAAATGAACAAGTTATCAGACAAATGCCAAGTGCTAATAATGTCTATTTAGTTTAGCTGCTTCTAAATATTAAGTCAATTATGGGTCTGCTTTCTCCACAAGAGTCAGCACATTATCACGATTTTAATACTTTATCTCCAAACATGTAGGCAAGGCTGATGCTAGGGGTTGTGTAGATAGGCAGTGTTAATAAGAACATTTCCATTGCCCTGTTCCTGTCTGCAGTCTGAACAAAACCTACTATTACAAATAAAATTTGCATCAATTCATGTGAATAAAATTCATTCTTCGCTGTGTCCTTGACCCCCCCTAGGCCTAGATTTTGATTTTTTTTTTTTCTGTTCTGGAAACATTCACATACTTGAGCAAATGGGAAATAATAAGATCTGACCTCTCGCGATACTGCCTGTCTGGTTCCATAAGTGCATTTTCAGCAAGGGAGCCATTTCCATGGATGTCAGTGTAAAGGAAATGACTCACTAGGCTGGCTTATAGCTGCTTGTAACTACAGAAACTGTTAACAAAATCCTAAATAAATAGCAATAAATAATAGAGAATAAATCATGTTTCATTGCTAGCATTAAAATCCTAAATTCATAAAAATGAAGAACGTTCATTATTAAAATTAAATGGAAGCAAAGAGTTTGGAAGTCTCTGAGCGCTCATTTTTTGGAAATAGAAAAGCTGAAAATTATGTTAATTGACAAGAAAAGAGAGGAAGAAAAGAGAGAAAAAGCCAAAAGGAAGATATTTTCCTAGACAACACTGTCAGAGCTCTTCTTTCACAGGCTCTAGCTTACAGAAAACTCAGATTCAGATGTTGAAAGTGTATGTCTCCAGAACATCCCCTCACCTTTCAAAATTTCAAGTGCAGTTTTATTTGTGGCTGGGAGTAGCAGGAGTAAAATGAAACAGTTAGAAGCAGGACACATTCCTGGTACATTATAATGCATATTATGCATTGTCTCAGCTTGACTGTGATCAACACACTCAAAAATGAACATCAGCTAATTAGTTGCACACCATATAAGAGGTTTGAGCCTATTTAATTTACTGCACAAATGATTTCAGATTTTCTTTGCAATGCAGGAGAGGCACAGCCCTCCACCCTTTTCTTGGACTTGGAATTTTGCACATGACATACCCATGCATTCTGGAACAAGACAGAAACCCTGGAAAGCCACAGGCATAAAAAAAGCTAAGAGAATTTCAGCTTCCTTTCTGCTCAAGCAAGTGTCTGAGAGAGAAACTGAAATGTGGTTCCTGCTAAAGCAGTTTGCATCCACACCACAAATGGCACTGCAAAGTAGACATACCCCAGGCAGCTGTTAAAAAAAAGAAGACAGCTCACTCTGGTACTGCATACTATTTAAATATAACAGCACACAGTTCAGCTTTTCATCCATATGGATACCCCATTCTGAATTCTGTGCTGCCAAGGGCCCTTAAGCTCGCCTCTGAGCTAGCTCACCCAAATCCTGCTTAGTTCCCTTTACACTGCAGTCACACCCTAAGATTGTGGTTTTACAGGCTAAACTCCTGTTTGCCCCATTCTAATGATGCCAATGCTTTTGAAATATAAGTTTTGCCCTCTGACATACCACCAAAAGGGCAGTGATCTCGGGGGAAAAGTCCTCTACAGTCAACCATAGCTCTCATTAGAGTGTGAATGTCCAACCTTTTGGCTTTGCAGATTGTAACAATTTACACCAACAGAGGTGACCCACTGTCACCACTGCCTCACTGTACTCACATCCACTGTTCAGTCTCCACAGACATTCAGCAAGCATCAAGGAATGTCAACAGATGCCATTTCTTACACATGGAGGAGTATAGTGATGCATCTTTGATACATCCACACCTCCATGTCAGACTTCCCCTCTGCTGCCATCTGTCACATGGCAACAAAATATAATGGAATACCGGTGTGAGGGTCCAACCTCTGGTGCCATACCACCAACATCCACCTCTGACATCCACCTCTGGGCCAATATCATAATGTAGGAGGATTGCTTTCAGAACAACCCTCATAAAATATAGTATAGTTGATGTATATAAAGTAACAAAACCTGTTTTAATTTTTAATGCTTTTTTATTAAAACATATGAAAGAGAGAGAACAAAAAAGCATTAACATAGTGGAATGTGTGACCTCCTTCTCACCAAATTAATGCATCAGGCTGGTTCAATGGCAGTTTCTACAATACTTGGTGAGCTCTCAAGGTGTTCATAAAGAAATTTTGATGAGATTTTACTTTTCCTGTGTTTCAACCTTCCCAATAATTGTTCACAAGTGTATGTACTGCCAAAAAGTGGTGACGCAAATGAGACGTGATTGTGAAGTTTCTGGCAAGAGAGGGCTTGTAAAAGTTTGGTAAGGAAACATGATCAAATTTTGGATTGCAACTCTATACATTCCACTTGATAATTTGCAAGTAGTGTATTTATGTCAACTGAAAACAGCATTGCAAATAAATCAAAAGTTAATATATTTTTTTAGCAATCTTGAAACCTGTTCTCAAATTCCTTCATCACAATGGAAAGCAGAGATACATATTTTTCTCTGTTCATAGGACTGTGTTTAACCAACATAACAAAATCCATAACACGATTTGCCATCACCTGAGTTAGCACCGTGCTGTGCTCTCTCCTTGTCCTGTTTTCAGCACAGATGGAGCTCCTAGCACACTGCTGTTCATCTGATGCTGAGTGATGGGTGTATGACTGGGCCAGGCCATGCTGCTCACCACCATGATGGCATGGGATGTCTGCATTGTGAGGTGTGCTAGTCAGTATGCAGCCTGTGGGTTTGATACGCCTGTGCCTTAGGGGCTGATGGCTACTGGAAATCTCTGCAGGCACCATGATGTAAATACAAAGGAATGGTGAAAATTCTGCCATCTCTGCTTGTCACTAACTGCATAATTTCACAGCTCTCTCTGAGCCCTAAAACTGCAAACTCTGGAATAATGAAAGTTTTAGGAGATGACTAACAGTCTGATGAAATTTGGAGTTACAAATTGGGAAAGCATAAAACAGAAATGATGTGGCTCAAGAGAGGCCTTTCTTAGGAATTTCTACCACTTTCTACCACAGCTCAGGCAAAGTCTGCATCAAAGTCACACTCGGCAGACATAGATTAAGCCAGGCCAGGCTGAGGCCCCTGAGATCAGTAGCACAGACCACCCAGACCTCCTACCAAAGAAACAAGTCCAAGCAATGAGATGTGGGCTCAGGGAGCTTCACTACTAAAGTAGGCCTTACCTTGTCATGTACACATACAAAGCTATTGAATAAACATGGCTAGACATCACTGTAATTGTAGCAAAAGGCATTTGATTCTGGTGATGACTGCAAAGGTTCAGTAAGTGCTACATATGAGGCAGCAAGTGGCCATAGGTCATACTAACAGTTCAAGCATGTAGCAGCATTTTTCATATGTAAACTAAATTGGGGGGGGGAAAGAAAAATAAAAAATAAAAAAACTTCTCAGAGAAACTGTGAACTGTCTTGATACACTTGAACATTCTTTCCCCCCCCCCCCCCCCCCATTTCATTTAATTAACAAATAATTAAAATGGGAAGAAAAAAAAACAAAAATCTGTTACTGAAATATGGCAACCTGTAGCTAATATGAGATACTGCTCAGGGAAACAGAAAAAAACAACACATTTATATTCCTGGTCATCAGCTATGCAAGGGTTGAACTTAGTCATAGCTGTTATTGACAAGTGATCCACCGCGGATGTACAGTTGGGGACGATGGTCTGTACATAAATGGAAATTCCTTCTTCAGTTAAGTAAATTTAAATGCAATTTGTGGGTAAATTCATTGTACAATTATGTTGTTTATGTCTCAAAAGAAGCTTTCTTTCAAATCAGGTCTGTGTTCTTCCCTTGAGTATTGGTAAAATAAATAAAATGTAAGCTCCTTCTAGCTCTCGTTGTAATTCTTGTATTGAGAGGAAAAAATAAATATGCTTATGTTTAGTGAATTTCAAAATTCTCTTCCTATTCTAAAAGTAAGGTACAACCTGACATCAGAGCTGTTTCACTGTTTATTCCTCTGGAGCGACAGCAGATTGTAGCTGTCAGTCTGATTTTTCTTTCTTTTTCTTTCTTTTTTTTTTTTTTTTAGAGTTGTTGTCTCTAAAATAAAATCTTTCAAAGCTGTAAAGTGACATCTGAAATTCTTGTCCTTTGATTTCTCTTCCCTTGCTAATGCTCTCAGCTTTGTTGTCATGAGAACATACACGCTAAACCCCCTAGAGTGAACCTCCACGGCACCTCTTTTGATATAGTAGATTGGACATTTCTTACTCTTTATCATTTGATCTCTGAAATTGTTTGTTAAGTTTTCCTCCAAAGGAATGTTTTTATTGATTGCTTCTATGGCTGTGAAACATATTTTCTATATTAACAGAAATGTTTGCATTTTCTCTTTGTAAGTTCAGAGGTAGAACTCTAGTAACACAATTTTATTTCTTCTTCCAACTAATGTCTATATTAAGGATCTCCTAACCTTTAAGGCAGACATTTTCAAGTCAATTATGTTGTTTTTCAAGAGAGAGGCTATGGAAGAATTGAGAGTCCAAGCCAAATTCTATTTACTCTTTCACAATCATGAACACATTCTCAAGTGTCTTGTAAAAGTCTGGACAGAACGAACGAGGAATATAATTGTGGAGTTTGAAACAGAAAAATAGAGATGCTATATAATAATAATTTCTAACCATAATTTAACTGTTGTGCTGTTGTTGTGTATTATCCACGAGGAATTGTCCATAAATAACTAATTTAACAATATCTAGTTCAAAAAAGTGGTAGAAATGAGAAGTGGTAGAACATTGTTGGTTATATACTGACAGAATGAGAAAAAATGGAAATTAAAATATTGAGTATATTTTTCTGCTTTGTTTATGTTGGATGCAAAATTAGGAAAGGTCTCAAAAAGAATTTTTCCCATATTAGGAAGTCTTGAGATTTCAGAGTTTTATTCTTGCCAGTGATATTCTAATCACTAGAGCTTAACAGCATTGATATTCATTAAATAAATAAAAACCAGGTTTCCTGGGAGTAAGGAATTCAAGACTGTGCTCACGATCTATCTGTTTGAAAAAATCCTACTAAGGAAAAGGAACTCTCATTGATCAGCTGTGATCTTTGCCTCTGCTGTAATTATGTCAAGTAGAACACACCTTATTTGGGAGTTGCAAATGCATAAATATTGACAGAACATGTTTTAATATGGTCATTATCTCTTCTCAAAGGAGAAAACTAAGGAAAAGCAAAGAACAGCAATATTTTTGCAACATTTTCTCTGCTACATATCTTGTAAATTAAATGAAATCAATTATTTTCAAAGAGTCAGAGAGTTATTTTAAGCTTGGATGGGATAGGAGCAAGCAGAGGCTAACACACATGGAAACAACAGTCAGAATACTGCGCTCTTCATCCAATAAAAGCAATGTATTCTGCTCTTCATCTCTCTCAGCCTAAAGCAAGGCTTTTTCCATGAGCAATTGGTATGTTTTTCCCTTTCAGTGTGAGAGTTAAGAGATTGCAACTGCTAGACACAAAAACATGGACATAGGATTTCTTCGGGTTTTCACTGATTTTAACTTAACTGTATCTGATACTTATACCTAGACTCTGATTCATCATAGAGAAGTGCTCATCTTTCAGACATGAAGACAAAGGAAAAGGAGTCAGCGGTGAGACCTCCTTCCAGCACAGAGCCTCTAATCATTTTGCCTGCAAAGGCAAATGCCCAGTTTACACACCAAGCAGTGAGCTTAGTACTCTTCAGTAAGTTTGGTATATGAAGATGTCACTCTATTCTTTGTCCACTTTATTTTTTGTCTTCTCAGAACTATTTTGTTACATGGATTTCATAAATTTCAACCAGTGGTAGCCATTTCCCGAGTGCTATTAAAGTGATATGCACAATCCTATGTGTTCTGCAAGGGGATACAGGGAAAATGGGATCCAGATCTGGCAGTGAGAAAACAGTTCCAACTGGACTGAGCCAAACACAATCCTAGGTGCAGAAGTCTTTGGCATCCTAACTGGATATCTAGATTTTGAGGATCAAGATTTTACTTCAGGCTTAGGCTTAACTAGCACAATATTCTATAGCATTTACCTCAGGTCCATGCAGTCAAGGATTTTTAAATCTATTTTTGCTACCAAGCAAACCCACAGAACGCTGTGGATGTGAGGAATTATGCTTCAGCCCCTTCCAAGTTTCAATTTCTTCATAATAATTGCAAAATGATAAAAACTTCTTTTGTGTAAGAATGAAGGCTCCCCAGTGAAAGTTTTAAAGACATTAGAAACATTTGCAGCCACTTCACTGACTTTTAAAAGAAACCTAACAATGCAATTGTCAGCTAATTAAAAAGGATCTTTCCAGTTGTCCTGAATTTCTTGTAGAGGATCACTTCATTCCTTGCAGCAAATTTTGGTGCTATGTTTTAAGATTTCAGATGAAAAGTTGAGTGGAGCCATAAAGCTGTGCAGTGCCAGCATCCCAGAAGCATGGGCCTTTTGGGTATAGACAGTTAAAACAAATACCATCAACTGAATAAGAACTTGAATGCCTTCTGATGAAAAAGTTGGTCTTATAGACTAGTATTTCTAGAAAGAATAATACCATAAACTCATCAAAGCAAGGAAGTGATATTTATCTATCTTCATATGTCACATATTGCGAATAAATAGTTCTGAAGGATGAAGTTTTGAGTTTCAGCTACGCACCTTAGACAGCTTACATCCCTGGCACTGTGCAGTTCTTGCTAGTATTATTTCTTACTGATATTCCCTAGGCACAAATATGATTAAAAAGACTTCTCAAAGGTCACTGGGCAGAATATCTACTCCCAGTCCTAAAACACAAATTAAAATAAAAACAGAGCAGGAAAGAGGACAGCTGAACCACTGACATAACAAAGCAACAGGAATTTGCAGATCTGAACTCAAGACAATGTTTTTATCTAGCAAGACAAACATGGCCAAATTCTTGAGATGCAGGTAAGTGTATATTAAGTCTTTAACATGTCAGTATGTTTAAGTTAACAGCATAATGTTATATATTTGTGTAGCCCATGCTATGATTTGAGGCAACAAAATGAGGCTAAAGTTAGACAATTAAAGCTGGACAATACTATTGACATCAGTTTTCAAAATACAGCTCTTACTCACTTTTCCAGAGAGCCCTTGGGCAGATTCACACATTAAACAGCATGGAGCTCTGATTTTATTGTAATGCAAACCATGAAAATAAACAAAAATAAATAACTGTTTTGGAAGAGTGTGAATAGACAGTTATCTTATTATAATATTTTAAATGTATATTAAAAGGTTAACCTTGTATGATAGAACCAAGAAGTATGATTATTTTTTTTTTAGGTTATTGAGTTGACAGTTCTGGATTGAAAGTGAATTTATTAGTGCAATAACAGTTAGAACAATCAAATTTCTAATATTCCTAAGCATTGTAGGCCAAACAAATAAAACTATTCATAGTTTTGGCATTCTCTGGCACTCTCTAGTTTTGAGCATAGTCATTCAGGAGTCTCTAACAGCATTCCTGGGTTACTGAACTCTGCTAAGATACATGTGGAGGGAAGCAGAATTGTGTCCATGCTTGCACCAAAGCTCATCCACCAAGCAGGTTATTGTCCTGCTGGTAATGGACAATTTACTATAATGACTTTTATTTTCTTAAGCATATAAACTAGCAAAAACAGAGAGGAGGTAACAGAGAAGTCTAGGATGAAATCATATGCAATCTTTTTGAAATGGGGAAAATTTTCATGGTTTTAATTAGAAGCCTAGGAACTAGAGTTAAGCAAGCTTGAAGATACCTGCACTTTCAGCTTAGCCTGGTGAAACTTTCAAAAGTCTGCCTGCTTTACAGCACATAGGTTTTATAGCCTCTCACTCCATTAAAAAAATAAATAAATAAAAAATAAATTAGAAGCCTCAAGGCAGCCACATATTTAGAAGCAATGAAAATCCAACCTGTCTACCTTGAAAGCATTTAAAGGCAAATGTATTTGAGCAGAAATGAATGCACAGCAGAATGAATTAAAACACTGTTACTGTGCTCTAATCTATGTTGCTGCTCATGGCACAAGCCTGAAGACTGAGAGTTCACTCCTTGTTTCTTAATACTTAACAAAATAACGAGTATCAGTGTAAAAAAGAAATATCTACCCTTGTGAACAAACATATCTCACTACAACATCAGACTATGTAAAAAACATATTGTTTTTGACTTTCCTGGAATGGCCCAATCAATTGTATCTGAAGAACCACCAGAGCATAAAATACACATCATTATGAAATTCTATTATGACAAGAAATCTTCTCTTTCTCATACTTTTAGTCTCAATATGAATCATGGAATGGAAAGATGATAACATAATCTGAAAGCATGATTAACCATTTCTGAGCCTTAATTGTAGATTGAACTATTCACTTAAAATAGAAAAATAAAAAATGCACTGGGGGTTGGACTATACGATCTCTAGCAGTCCCTTCCAACTCCTGTAACTGTGATTCTGTGGTCTCTACCCCTTTCTTTCAATGGCCACTGTCAGATGCATAGATATGTCATAAGATTCAGGTCAGACATAGAAAAGTTAGTGTTTCTTTATATTCTTGGAACTTAAAGAACAAGACATGCATGAATACAAAGTAAGCTCAGCCACTGACATTTTCAGCAAGATTGTATTAATTGAATAAATGTGTAACTCATATCTGTCTACAGTCTCAAGCTCATGCAGTTCAGACTTGAGTCACTTTCATCACAGAAAAATTAGGTGAATACAAGATTAAGCTAAAACAAGGCAGATCAGTAACAAACTCAAAATACATAAGCCTTATGTACCTGTATCCCCATGTGTGTTTTTTAAATACATTTATGTGTGTGTGTGTATTAGTTGTTGTCTCTCATTCCTGGCAGGCATCCAGCATTGCCTGCCTGTAGGAAATGCTAAGCAACCCCTACCCCCACCTCTGAATATCTACTTTTCTAGTAGGATTGTTAGTAACTTGAGCAACGTGCTTCATATTAAGGACTCATCGGCTTCAAAGATACTCACAAGAACAGGAATTAAACACTTACGTTACATGCTTTGGAAGTTCTGCTCTGTGTCTCTTGATCATCATCAAAGTTACCCTACAAAAATATCTCTCTCTCAATTTTAGATCAGTATTAGAACTAAAAAAGATCCTGTACAATACTTTAAGACATTAAAGAGAGCATATCTTAGCATAAAATTTAGGTTGCTATAATACTGCCTTGCTACTCTACAATTCTGACAGCGTTTACAAGATTGTTTATTGAGAATGGGGAAAGAAACCATTGTAGCTTACAACATAAAACAACCCATTATTGGAACTCCTTTGGATTTTCTGTTAATTATGAGGGGGAAAAGCATCTTATCATGATCAAAATATGGAATGTGTTCTGCTGCTTCATAAAAGAAACATGGTTTCTTGTGTCTTCTATCCATCCTTGTCTGCCTTGTCCATTTTGCCATTGATCAAAGAGTGAACTTTGTAGAGGTTAGTTTAGAGCTTCTCACACTTCTTTCTACTTTGTACAAGAATGTCTAGCAGACATTAAAATACTGAACAATCAAAAGAAAGACTTCTTCATGCCAATTAAAATATGGAGGAAGTTTTTTAAGGTAGCGATTTCCCACAAGACTGCTATTCTAAATGATGAGCTTCAGCTGGAAAATGAATCTTTCTGCAAAATTTAAGAGACAAGTATCCCGCTTTGTGGGATTTTACCTTAATATAAGGAGGCATTCACCCAGATCAATTGAACATGCCAAACATAACAGAAAGATACATGTTCATGCATATGGGACAGATTTATTGGGATGGTTAAAATAAAGATGCTCATTTAAAAGGATTTACAAATAGAGATTGTTCCCAATATCCACTGGAGTCAAGAGAGTCAGAAATAAACATAATTTTATAAATCTTATCAGAGATTTACTTCCACACCAAAAACTGATCTTAAATCCTTCTTTTCAAGGTTTTATCAAAACATACAACGTGTGACTTTTTTCCAAATAAAATTATCAGTGTTCATTTTCCAAATTCACAGTCAATGTTGCGTTAGTACTTTATAGGATTGTGAACACATACTATATGGCATTGTCTTCATTTTCAGCAAGAGAAATGGATTTAAACTATATTTGGCATTAGCTGCAAAGGGACACAAAGGGATATAGAAGAAAGCCAGCAAAGTCTTTAAAAAGAATATCTAATTTAGGCGACTTTCAAAAAATTGCATTTGATAAAAAGTATCGGTGTTATTAAGATGGGAAGCTGAACAGAAATCTAAATGACAGGGGCCTTTTTTACAAAACGATAATGCCATTTTTTAGCAGAGACATTTCTCTTCACAGGTTTTTCAAATTATATGTTCTTGTGAAGGATGTTAAATGTCTGGGTTGTAAATTTCAAATTGTCACTGCATGATGAACTCCGAGATGAGGAAGGAAGGAAAGAATTACTTGTTTTTAATTTAGGCTGAACATAAGCTATTGAAAATTCATATTTCATTTGCGGATTTTGCTCTACATTCACAGGAGCTAGAAGTGCTACTTCAAGGCTCACTAGCAGAAATACCACAAAAGTTTCTTAGTTATGATGCTATTTTTTTTCACTATTTTGAGGTAAAAAACAGATGAAACTGAGAATTTCCATTTTTAAAGAAATTTTCAGGAAAGAATTTCTAATGTCTGGTGGGTGTTAAACAATATCTAAGAATACTAATAAACTCTGTATATTTCTTTCAGTATGACTGGTGCACGATGCATAGCATTAACGCAAATTAAAGTATTCCAGCACAAGTTACACTCATTCTGCTAAAACTCTATTGAAAACTTTTAAAATGAAAATTCATCAGAAGCAGCTGATTTCACATCCGAAGTTTCTTTCTGACTAAACATTAAAGAATGACAGATAATCACGCTGACAAAACACAGTGAGGTTCTACCTAAAATTTTACACATGTAAAGACTATGAAAAGCATGTAACATCAGCACACTGAGGACTTTCTCCAAAATCTGAGCTATAACTTGATTTTGCAATACATTAAGTTGCTGATATTTGACAGGGAAATGAGAAGGGCAGATTTTCCCTAAAGGTCATAAGAATGTTTTTGGAAAAATGTGTGCAGGGGCCCACACCATCAGCATAAGACTTGAAGATATATAACAGTTTAGAGAACAGTGATCTTCTACACTGCTCAGTCAACCCATTATGTGACTCTAGGCAAGCGTGAGGTTTCTGTTCCTTGAGCTACCCGCAGCCATTCCTTCTAGTATTGCTGCAAAGCTCATTTAGCTTGTCTAAAAGACTTTGAATCTCTCACAAAAAGATGCAAGCTATTGCATATGGTCCAAATCGATCTTGGCTCAAGAGCTGTTTGTCTTGGAAACAGCAAAGTGTCCAGGCATGTGGCTGCAAAATCCCCATTCTTTTCAAGAGATTCAAAACAAAGTACTGCAGTAAAAGTAATGGGGAAAACATCTAGTTTATTCTCCTGACTGTCTTGATAAGACAAATTATAATTACTCTGCCAATAATAGAGGCTGATAGAATTCAGAAAAAATGGTTACCATTAACAAGAGAAATAAATCCCAATTTACCACTATAGGAGAAAGTAGTGGAGAGACTTCTGATGGATTAAGCGATGCCTCTTTCCTCTCACTCTTCTTAGATAAAACATGCAGCTATGTGCAAAGCAAAGTTTTTTAAGAGAACTGTTTATGTAACTTTTACATGGCAGAAATGTTGTGTAGTCTAATTTAAAAATGGAATAGATGAAACTAAGTAAAATTGGGATATCAAAGTAGTGAGGGAGGGGAAAATACCTCAGCGAGAACTTTCCAGTACATCAGACTCTGAAAAGCACAATATGTAGCTTAATGCAGATGTGAAATACAAGTATATTCTACATGTAGTGGTGTTCCCCATGTATTCTATCTGTGGAGTTCATTCCAGTGTACCAAGAAAAAAAAAATATCACAGTAGCCTCATAGCCACCATTTGCTGCACACTTCTGGCAGTTTCCAAAATGTCTCAGAAGAGAACACATTCCAGCTGTCTCCTGCACTCATCTTCTGCCTGAGACACAAGCAGAACAATAGGAGAACAAAGATACTCCTCTAACAAAGGCAGCATTAAATACTGGCAAGGATATAAGAAACAAAATACTCCCTTCAAACATGAGGAAGGCACATGAGATCACATTTTTTCTTCTGTGTGTTTTCTTAGTAAGGGTTTGTGTATATCAGAGATTAAAAATGTAACACATACTTGCTTCAGTTGCTATGGTAATTCTCCTGTGGGTTTTTTTTTTATTATTATTATTCTTTATTATTATTATTATTTAACTGAGGAGCACTGTAAATCGCTATATAAACGTCCAGAACACAAGACACAGCTTTGCCCCAGGCATCTTTTATTTACACATCCCTCTTTTCCAGCAAAACTTTATTATTGTTGCTTTTTTTTTTTAATGAATATGTACACTCTATGCATTGAAGTAAAAGTGAAGCAGAGAGGTACAGGAAATTGAATCCCTACTAATGAACAGTGTGGTATTTGAGACTATTTCAGAACCCAAATGTCACAGATGTTCAGGTGGAAATTCTTTATCATCATATGAATTTGGAGATGGATGAACAGAGTTTGTCAGAAGAATTCACATTACAAAGGCACAAAGTGACCAGAACTGGGAAGGGATCCCAATGGTAGATCTCCTGGTGGGACAGTCAAGGAAACCTCAGTGGCTTGACATGAGCTCTTGCTGCCATGCCCATAGAAGGGGACCTTGCCGTGTGTCAGAAAACTTAGCAAACTAAAAGCAGCCAAAATTTGAAATGTGCTTACAGTTATTTTAGTCATCTCACTTAATTTAATAGGACATTGAGAATACCTGTCTGCTTTGACAGGCATAGGCCCTAGGCAAGTATCATTAATAGAGGAAGACATGCTTTTCTTGGATGATTGCATATTCGCAATTCCATGGGAAACAAAGTACTGAGAGTCAGACTGGACTTGAGGATCGCATATATCCCCAGCCACCATTTTTATAGCAGAAGATATTCAAGCACAACCATAGCTATGCAGAACTACCCCTGTAAGTCAAGCCAGATCCATGTTCACCTAGGTGTTTGCACCTAAACGTGGAAGTGTGTGCATTATGTGCTTGTGTGCATTCAGCACTGCTGAGAGAGAGCAGTAATACATAAACAGTAATCCATCACAGTGTGGGTGGAGCAATGCTCAGGAGAGCAATTTTTGCATGCAGAAAGATGCAGAATACTGAAGCTGCAGGTTATGAAAGAGGAGCTGATTAAAATGGATGGTTAGGGCAAGGGAAGGAGAAAGGTAAAATGTGAGACAGAAAACTGCAGATTAAAATAAAAGAAACCAGAAGAGACAAAAAGAAGAGAGTCAGAACAAAAAAGGAATGATGAGAAAATAAAAAGAGAAAAAGAGAAGAAAACGGTAAAGAAGAAATTAAGAGAAGATTTTTCTTACAGCATGTTTCATGGTTAGGGATATTGCACCTTTCTATACTTTTCTAATGAATATTATCTTGGGCCTTTTACATCTGCCTTTTGTGGAGAAGCTTCAGATAACTTTCTCCTCTCAGAAAAGCCACAGCCTGCAGTAAGTGCTGGGACTACATTTGATGGCTGGTTTTCTCCATCCCATCCCCCATTTTGGGACTACGTGAGATAAATAGCAGTCTCCTTAACAAACAAACAAAAAAAAATCATTTAACTGAAGGAAGTATTTCCTCATTTGTAAAACCTACACCACACACGCACACACACAAAAAACTTTTTCTCTATCAATCTATCTGTATTCACCTATTTTGTCTAAAGGCAGATTGGTTCCTGAAAGGAGTACAGGAAGATCAATTTTATCTAGATACCTCATGGATCTTCCAAAACTATCCCACTACTCTCCTCAAAAAGTGAAATTGCTAATTTAATCTTCTGCTTTCTTCAATTTTCAAGCTTTCAAAACTCTGATAAACAAAGTTGAAATTGATCAAATCATATAAGAGGAACTGCATCTGAAAGCAAATGTTTTACGAAGGGGCTAGGGAGTGGCTCTGCTTTTATTCTTACAGTCTGTTCTCCCTTGTCTCTTGCCTTAGTGAACTAAGCATGTAATCCTCTACTGCAACAACTCATTGATAGGATTCCCTATAAAACAAATACAGGGCAGCAGATTAACACCAAAGAGTGTGCTTATTGAGCAAATTAGTAACACAAGTATGTACAGAGGAGTCCAGCAATAGAAACTAAAGGCAGTTTACTTTCCTCATGAAGCTCCTGCATCTCTTTAGTTCTATCAAACTGCAAAAGAATTAAGCCACACTTTCTTTATTGCTTCTTCCTCACGTGTCAGTTACTCAGTTGCTAAGGGAACACAAAATGCAACTGCATGGCTCTAGCATAGCAAGGTTCAGCTCTGACTGATTAGAATGGCAGAGAAATCCAACTTGCTGAACAATGGCAGTAAATTCCTAGGCATACAAGCAAGTGACTATACTGCATCTAAGGGAATCTCAAGGCATGGTTTTGAATGTTCTTCTAGGCTCTCCAGAGTAGTGGTCTTGTCTCTGTTTATGATTTGCTACCTGTATCCTACAGCACCTTCCACTGCTACCTGTTCACTCTCTCCTCAGGACCACTCTTAGGGATTTTGCAAAGATGCAAGGAGTGTACCCAACTGCAACCAGCAGGCTCTGCTCCCAACCTGTAGCAATTACAGAGTGATTAATTACAGGCTACATCCTCCAGCATCAGCCTCTGTGCTTTTCCTTGAGACACCTGATCACAGTCTGACCATGCTCCTTTCCACAGCTACAGTCAGAGCTTCCTGCTGGTCCTGGGGCAGTTCCCCTGGCCACCATCTGGGTAGAGAGGTGCACTTAGTGTGCTGGCCAAGCTCTAAATATGAGTGTCCACTTGTGTTTTTTGTTTTTTGTTTTTATTTTTGAAATGAAGTTACTGTATTGCTGATTCATTACAAATATCAGTCCGTCTGTGGGCCAAAAATACTGCTGCTTGAAAGGCAGCAGCCCCAGTGGGGAAATTTTCAGAGGCAGAATGAAAGACAGATTTGGAGGACTTGCAGCTGTGTGCTCCAAACTTGATTTTAGTATAATTAAGATTTATTATTTGGGAAGCACTGACAATGTGGTCAGCTAAGTAGAAAATGCAAATAGACTACAGTTAATAAGGTCTCAAAGAAATGGCATCCAGGAAGCACATGCTTGCTCATGCCCCTGGAAAAAAGAAAAAAAAGGACCCAAATTCGTGAGCATATGCACATATGCTTGTAAGAGGTGCAGTGATGGCTTTTTATTGATGTTTATTGCTTTGGGTCTTTCAAAAGCAGTTAGATTTCAGGAGAGATTTGAATCTGTGTCATTAGCCAGTGTCCCAAGAGCTAATAGTGCCACTGGCAAGGGCAGGCTAGCTAAGAACAACTACTTCTATTATCTTCAACATATTTATTGGTGGTTCAGATGAAATAAAAGGAACTTAATATGTAACTATGACTGTTCTTTCTTAATCAGAAATTAGGCAAAGAAACAACAGAAGCAGCCACATAAATCTCACTAGTCCGTCCCTGAAATAATGGCATTTGACATTTTTTGCAGTTAGAAATATATTGTGTGAATTTTTCACTTGCGCTGAGTTTTCTTGCTGATCATAGACATGTTTTTAGAGTACAAGACTTCAAATGTTTGTTAGAAAATTTGAGAATACATCAGTTAGAGCTCACATAGCACTACAGCCTCACCTGTTTTTCTAAAATTCCAGATAAAAACACATTCAAATATTACTTCAAAAAAAAAATTCCTGATCATATGCTTAGCAAGAATCTTTGATTTGCTCATTTATGAAAGAAAATTCACTTCCTCTCAATCAGAAAGAAAAGAAAAAATGCTTTCTCCTGTCCATAAAATAGGCAGCAATTTAACAATCAATTACTCTACTTACAATATTTAAGTGGAGTCAAACATACCAAATGGCACTGAGGAAACACACTACAGAAAATAAAAATACTGCTATTTCACCACGCTTATTATTCTAATCTATACTGTTCATGGTTTTGTGGCAAAAAAAAAATCTAAATTAGTTCTGGTTCTAATTACAAAAGAACAAGTTTAAGCATATATGACAGGTATGATTTCATATTGATCGTATCTATATGAAGGAATGTTTTTCAATTTATAGCATTTCAAAGAAAAAATGACTTATGTTGATCTACAGCATACCTGGGGGAGTTGGTTGGTTGTTTCACTGGGTGGGTAGAGGAGGAATGTTTTTTTCCCTTATGAACATTATAACGATAGTTTCCAGTACAATAACCTAGTTAATGTTTGATGCTTTCACTTTGCTTTTACATCTCTGTTGTACAAATGTCAGTGATTTTAGCACTGAGCTTAACCTTTACACATTTTTCTCCTCTTGCTCCTGAAACCTTGCTCTCTCTTTCCTCTGCTGGCTTTAGATGACAGCAAACCAGAATGCATCCTGCACACGCACACATTGCTGCCTGAATTCCTTCAAGGCATTTCATGACAAGTCTACTGAGTGGCATTCTTCTGTAGTGCATACACCAGCTCCAAAAATCCCCTTGATCCTCCGAAGGAATGTCACAGACAAGGCAGAAGCCACCTTCATGCAGACTGCAGTTACCAGGGAGGCCTTCAGACACCTTGCTTACTCTTCAAAAAAGCCTTTTGGTACAAAAAGCCACATTACCTAACAAACGCTAAGATCTGGAAGCACAGTTACAAGCACAAATCTTTTGTGAATCACTCCTGTTTTGGATAACCTCAAGCAAAAGCTTTTTAAGATCAGATATAAACCAATAATCTCCACACTTAAAAAAGAAATTCCACTATCCTAACTAATATACTATTTTGCAGTCTGATACATCATTTCTAATATCTACTTTATCTCAGGAGAAGTTAGCCATTTTTAGAGACTCAAGGTAGGAACCACACTTTATCCCACAATTTGATGCTCTCAGTAAAGGGCAAAAAGAAATAAACTGAAGACAATTATGATTAATTTCTAGTTAACTACGAATACACAATAGCAATTCTTTCAAACAGTGTTTGAAACTCTGTAGCCAAATGAATCTCAATTTAATGTTCATCCTGTTTTCTGAGAACAAAAAGAGGTAGAGGAGTGAAATGATGCAACTCCCCTGAGCCAGAGTAATTCTGAAGACCAGCAGAGTAATGCAGTGGAAAGTCCAGAGCTGCTGTTTCCCCCATTGAGCCATGCAGCTTCCCCCAGGAACTGGAATATCTCTATGTATACAGTAGGGTTTGCTTTCCTTGAGTAGCATCACATTTTGCTGCCTCTCTGTGCTGCAGAACACACAGCTGCTTTCTGAGTTTCTCTGCTCATTTCTCATTGAAACCTCAACAAAAAATATCAGTTTATCAGCTGATGCTTACAGCATGCATTCCATAGGGCTGACAAATATTATAATTCTTGGTGGTAAATGGCTAGCCTAGATGTTTATTTAAACCTGTCCACGCCCCTCTGGTTCTGGAAGCTGTGAAACTACTACGAGCGGGCTTATGAAAATACTGTGAACTAAGAGGACGAGCAAAAATTCCAGGCAGTACAAAAGAAGGGCTTTGCTTAGTGAAAAATACAGGGACAAATTACCATCCTATCAATGAAATAATCTGGAAAGGGATTTTCTTACTACGCTGCCATCTCTGCATGTGGCTAGGTCCAAGAGAAGCTGAAATTAGCCCTTTTGGACATTTTGATTTTTAGTCCTACTGCTTTTTTTCCAGTCCCACAAAAGAAGATTACTCATTCCCACTTTTATCACTCCCAGAATACAGTGTAAGACCCTAAAATGAAAAGTGCTGAGAGGATGCTGTGAATGGAGCCCAAGTATCTTTCTTTCTTTCTTTCTTTTTTTTAAGGATCTTGTTCACTCATTACAGCAGTACCTTCCAAATCTTTCAACACCTCATCTGCCTCACTGCTACCAGGCAATCTATAAGAATTTTTTGGAACATTCATCATTGGGGAAAACTTTCCCTGGAATTCCTATTGCTAAACTCTGAAAAGACATAGTGTTGATAAAGTTCTTGTTCTCTCACAATGTATGTTGTATACCACTATTGGTTAAGACCTAACACAAGTTCTTGTTTTACTGAAAGAAAACTATTGACACCATATGTTTCTTCATATTGCCCACAAACAATTATATCTTCTGCTGCTAACACTTACATTACCAGCTCAAACAGCAAATTATTAGTGATAACATTTTTAGACAGAGATGCATTAATGTTATATGTTTTGATACACATGTGTATGTGTTACATACGTTCAGAAACCTCAATTGAAAGTTATCAAAAATCTATTCTGTATTTAGGCAGAGCAGGATCAGGCTTTTCCTACAACTGACATTTAAATGCCTTCTTATCACCCCCATTTTCAATCCAAACCTAGTGAAATCAACAGAAAAGGACATTTCTCTGTCAACAGAAAAGGACTTCACTGTAAGAACAGTTGGTCATTTATTCAAAGCTAGTAGTTTGACATCATTTCAACAAATCATCAAAAGACCGGGTGGGAGAAGTGAGAAGTCATCTAGTATATTCTCTGCTTCAGCAGAGGATCAAATATAACTACCATGTTCCTGACAGATGTTTGCCCAATCTGCTCTTAAAATCACCCAGTGACAATCATTCCACAATATTGTTAGGCACTTTCTTCCCCAACAAAATTATTCTTATAGAAAGAAAATAACCCTTATTATCTAACCTGAATTTGTCTCCCTGCAGTTTATGACCAGAATTCTCCCTACACACAACAGATGAGCAACTTGGTTCATACCTTCTATATTGTACTTAAAGTGTACAGTGCCTTGCCATCAACTTCTTCATCTCCAAACAACTCTACACCTTTCAACCCTTTTGCTCAGGATATTCACCTAATCCCTTTTGTTGCAGTGCTCTGGATTTCCTCCAGCTGATCAAGATCTTTCTCAAAGTCTTGTAAATGGGCACAGCTCTCCAGTTTAGGCAGCACTTGTGCTGATTAGGACAAGCTATGCTCATTCTCCACACCCCAGTGAAACACCTTTTCCCGGATACCGTTGCTGTGTCCATGTAAGAGGGCAGCTTGCAAGGTGCTGCACTTCTCTCAGAGCAGCAGGACTGCATCTCAGCTGCTTCTTCATCAGCTTTTATGCAGCTCTTCATCCCTAATCCTGTAATTCTCCTTGAATTACAATCCTTTTCAGGTTATTTCTCAAGACCAGTTTGAATTTTATCTCCTGCTTTGAAGAAAAACTTAGGTTTTCCTCTCAGTGAGGCACTGTAATTCAGCAAGTCCTTCATTCTGAGAACCTGCAGCCCAGCCACAGCCAGGAGAGTCTCTTGCAGATCCCAGCTCAGGGCCTGTTCCTGGCTTAGCAGAACCACCAGGCATGCTGTATTGGTTCTGTTTTTAGAGCTTTCACCTACACTGTGCTACAAGACAGCGACAAAAACTTTATTACAAGTTGGATGTACAACATGTTTCTTCCATATTTACAATGTTGCTTACCTTATTAAGCAAAAAAAATTAGTCTAGTTTGACACTGTGTATAAATCCATGCTAAGTTCCACTCTTTTCCTTATTCTTTTATTGTTTATTAACAAGCTTTGAGTGTTTTTTGCAGTGCTTTTTCAGGAGCTGGTACCACAGTGAGTGGGGTGTAGCTACCTGAATTCCCTGAGTTTTTGCACTTGCATGTGCAAAAAGCTCCCCATCATTTCCATGATGAAACACTGGCTTAGGGCTGCAGCACACTTCTGACACCTATTCCTGAAGATCCCCTGGTATATTTTAGCAGATCCAGCCAAATTTATCATGGACGTATATTTCATTTCTGTTAATTCCTTATTTATTGCTATGTCTTGCTGGGGTGTGTTTGGGGAGGGGGGATCTTTTTTGTTTGTTTATTTAATTCTAAACTAATCTTCAAAACATTTTATCTTGTCCTACCAGGATAGCAAATATAATATGAATTGCCTAATGTATGCTCTGATTATTCCCTGCAGCACTGTGAACGTTACACTGACTGACACATCAGCAATAAAATGCTGCACAGTAAAATAAGTCACAAAAAATCTAACATGTTAATTACAGAGGGACTTCTATGAAATAACCCTGAATCAAAGACAGACTGTGGGAGAAGCCACTAAACCAAATGTAAAATCAAGGGTGTTTTTATTATACTTAGTTGAAAAATATTTTTCAGTAAATAGTTTAATTCTCAGTTACAGTAGAAAATATGCTTATTTCTGTGTTTTCTCTGTGTTCTTCTTAGTCATCCTGATCTCAAAGTCATAAATATCAATTTTTAAAAGCACATCACTGATACTAAAGCTCAAAAATATATTTCTACCGTGATATTAATTGCCCAATGTGGTTACTTGTTCCAAACAAATTTCAGTATACAATTATCTTTAGCTGTGGCATTCCAGAGACTGTTCTTTACTGCAAATTTTACTTTTCTTTTAATTATTCATGAGATATGCCCTGACAGTGTAGAATATATTCCAAAACCCACATTTTTTTTCTAATACCAAGGACTGCAAGTAAATTGGTAGCCCTCAGTAACAACATATGTTTATAATTATGATTACCATCAGGGAATTCAACCTTACAGAAGGATAGAAATGAGGCCCAAGCAGGGAAACCTCAAAAAGTGCATGGAAAAAAAGAAAGGGAGGAGAAAGCTGAAATGGGAAAACCACTCTTGGCTAATGGAAAAGACTCAGTTGTAAAAATAAGCACTGGTTTCAGCTGGGGCTGCTAGTGAAATTTCAATATTTTGGTGATTGATAAAAATTTAGAAACAAGTTGTTTGTTTTTTTTTCTCACCAGAGAAATGATTTTGTGCAACTGCCACATTGTAAGTTCTAAGCATATAACCCTCTGACACACTAATCATCACAAAAAAAACCTTACAAATTCCAGCTACCTGATTCCAGGATTAAAATACTACAAATACGGCGTTCTGATATTAATAAAATATGGGTATGTTTAAAACTACAATAATTAACATTGAATCGAGTTTTCTGTTATAAAACTGACTTTGAGGGTTCAATAACTCAGCTGTTTGAAATCACACTGAGCTGAAGTTGGCAAGCTGTACTTGTGTGCACAGAAGATGCAGATTTTATAGCACATAAATGTACATTCAGGGACTAAAAATCACTAAGTTCCGGGAAAATCCTGACAGCTTGACATTTACAGTTTAGCTTCACTGGGGAAAGCCCCCAAACTTCTTGAATCTAATGACTTCAAGTAGAAGTCTGCAGGAATTGTCACCATCCTTTCACTTAACTGAATAGGTTTGCAAAATAATCCTCACGGTTACATGGATCCACTCTTTAAAAGACTTTTCTGATCTGAAAGTTTGGTAAGTGGGTGAAATATACATTAATTTATTACTTTAACTTCATTTTATCTTCTTTTTAACTTACATTACTTTTACTGAAGAGTAGCTAATATTGAATAACTGAATGAAATTCTTTCTTCTTTTCCTCCCCTCCCCTCCCCTCCCCTCCCCTCCCCTCCCCTCCCCTCCCCTCCCCTCTCCTCCCCTCCCCTCCCCTCCCCTCCCCTCCCCTCCCCTCCCCTCCCCTCCCCTCCCCTCCCCTCCCCTCCCCTCCCCTCCCCTCCCCTCCCCTCCCCTCCCCTCCCCTCCCCTCCCCTCCCCTCCCCTCCCCTCCCCTCCCCTCCCCTCCCCTCCCCTCCCCTCCCCTCCCCTCCCCTCCCCTCCCCTCCCCTCCCCTCCCCTCCCCTCCCCTCCCCTCCCCTCCCCTCCCCTCCCCTCCCCTCCCCTCCCCTCCCCTCCCCTCCCCTCCCCTCCCCTCCCCTCCCCTCCCCTCCCCTCCCCTCCCCTCTCCTCTCCTCTCCTCTCCTCTCCTCTCCTCTCCTCTCCTCTCCTCTCCTCTCCTCTCCTCTCCTCTCCTCTCCTCTCCTCTCCTCTCCTCTCCTCTCCTCTCCTCTCCTCTCCTCTCCTCTCCTCTCCTCTCCTCTCCTCTCCTCTCCTCTCCTCTCCTCTCCTCTCCTCTCCTCTCCTCTCCTCTCCTCTCCTCCCAATTTTCTAAGGAACTTTCAGGCTACATCTGTTTTGTGATTTAAAAATGAGTTAAATAATAGGTATCCTACATGATAACTCTTCTGTCAGTAACTTCAAAATGGAGCTAGAGAAACTTCACAGAAGCCTGTTTCATGTATTGAAAATCTCTTCATTGTTGGAAAAGGGTTAAAGTAGTAATATTTCTGCACTGTTTTACTCTTTGCTTCTCATTCTGCGGTTACAATGAATTAGGATATTCACCCAACACTGGGGAAAGCAGTTCTTGTATCTGGCTCTCGCCTCACTCCCAGGGGATTTACTTTTGACAAGGCCAGACAGGCCTTATTCAAAGACAATCAAATCTAATGAAAGGAAGGCTCTCTGATAACTTATACACAAAGCCAAAATAGCCTGCAATTCCTCATACCTCAGGGCAGTGCCGAGTCACAGGGCTTCCCTAGTGTATACCCTTGGCCCCAGCGTCAGGATTCATTTGATTATGAGTGAATCACAACTTTATTTTCCTTCATGTTTTCATCATTTGTAAGAATTGCATTTCCACACTTCATGATTGTGGAAAAAAAAGAACCAGTCTGATAAACAAATGGTTTAAGAACAAGTAAACAGGAAGAATTCACTTCAAAAACTGGAAAAAACTGAAAAGGGTCAGGCTTTCAGTAACATATGGCAAATGTCAGGTAAAAGAAGCTTTAAATTAACTTTATTCAAACTAGCTGGAATTTCTGATGCTAATTAAAATGCGAAGGCATTAAATAATAATAAGTAACAAATTTCATTGTAAGCACGGTGTTCTGTACTGATGGACAAATGCTAATGAACTCTTATGCCCCAGGGATACTGCATAGGAGAGGAAGAACCATTGACTGAAGTTTCTGTGTTTTAGAAAGTATCTGAGTTCTGCTATGAATTGCTTCTGAAATACAGTAAATTACATAAAAACACATAACCTCAGGTGGAAATACTATTGCTCCGTCCTGCAGAAATAGGCATTGGCCTTTTGAGTCACCCAATGCTCGGAAGGCCAAGGAGACCGGCTTTGCAGCAGGCAGTTATTCACCAGCAAGGTCACCGCAGGAAGAAGTCACATTGATCCAAAGGCTGACTGCACTTAGACAGAGGTGTAAGACACAACTCTGTGACAGAGCCAGGAACAGCACCTGTAAATAATTTTCTGTTAAAAGAAACCTTTGACCACATGAATTTCCTGGAACAGAGGAAACAGGAAAGAAAAAAAAATCCTCTCTTTGAATTCTTATTCCTTGATTTTCTTTGGGACCTAAGTCCTCAGACTTATCACTGTGGTAATTACAGGCTACTTCTGCCAAGTGTGAGACTGCCTTTAGATTTTATAACCCAGCTTTCAGCTTTTTTCTTTCAGTCTTGCAACAAAGGTAATGTTCCATTACTACATAATAAATAGCCAAGCCATTCTTATGCCCTGAAAACCTGTTCCCTGTAGAAATGTTTGACTGAAGGGCTCCATGTTCAAAATGGCTTTGCGTAGTAGTTGTATGGGAGAATCTTATGAAATCTTTCATTTTTGGCTTTGTAACACTGACTTTATCCTTGCATCTTGGATCTGAGTTAGTATTACATGATGACTAGTAAGATGAAAGCAAGTAATCCTTCAGATTTGGAGGAGTGGGAACTGATCACAGTTTCAGTTGACATCAATGGTTATTTGTGTGCCTTACATCCTTGATAATAACATCTGAAAATGCTGAACGGGCATGTCTTGATTAAGGATAATAATCTTAGCCACAAATTTTTATTTCTGAAATCTACTATTGGAAGCTAAAGTATTTAATATTCTTCTCTGAGAAAAATGAGGTACATAGCTGGATTATTTCCTTTTTACCTAAGAACTTGTTTCCAAAATAGATGATGTATAAATCAAATTGAAAATAAATCTGAAGTGTCTTTTAAAAATGTTTAATAAACTTTGACTATTTTATAATCATTCTAATGATTATAAAATTAATATGTTATATATATATATAATATATTTTTATATATATTATATATATATATATGTAAATATATAATATCTTTATGTTTTCAGCTTCTAAAATATTTGGAAGTTGGTCATTTACAATTGTAACCACAATCATTGTGGTAACTGTATTATTTAAATAAACAGTACTTGAAAATAATTTTAGCCTGATCCCCTATATTGCTGCAAACTGAAAAAGCAATTGGTCTTTAAAACTATAAGAATGACATGATAAGGAAACAGTGTGGAATGAGAATACTGCAGAGAATAATGTTGCAAGTGGGGGTAGAAACCATTATGAAAATAACAGAAAAGTGTAGCAAAGGTCTCCCAAGAATTTCAAAGTTCTCTAGATGCTAAAAATATTTTAGTGTTGAAGGGGTGGCTGTTCCTGGCACTCTAGGAACTGACCTTCAGTGCCTGCTTGTTTTTTTTGTACACAGTTGATGTATAAGCAACTGGAACCCATCTATTGGTTCAAGCTATTCATGAACTGCTGTGTTGTGGAGTCAGGGTAGGATTTTCTTCCAGTTCTTCACCTCGTGGAACCCTAGACACAGACGATTGGATTCTGTTTATCAACTGATGTGGACTCATGGAAATCTTTTTCCTGTTATATGGAGAAATATGTTTTCTATGTCCTTTACTTCTGACATAGATGCAACGTATGCATGTTTAAAGTATGCATTATAGCATTATAGATGTCAAAGGTGAAAGGAGAAGTACTTAAAAGAGTTGTTGCTTGGGTATTTAAGTTCTTTGTATTTTTTCATAAGTATATTTCTCCCACTTGCATCTTGAGAAAATGGATGGTCATTGGAACATATGATAGTGTGCATGATATTGGTGCATCTGGTCCTAAACAGGGTGGTACTCTGTGTTAAGGATAACACTTGCTTTAGAGCTATCACTGAGTCAAAGCATTCTGAATAGAACCAGAACAGTGTACTGTATGAAAAGCCCATAGCAAGGATCTGATTTTAAAACGGAACAAAAGAAAACAAAGAAAAACAAAATAAATGAAAGAAAAAAATTAAGATACAAAAACCAAAATAGTAAATTAAACCAAAACCAGGATATTCTTTAATTCTGCAATGTGTGGAAGAGAAATGTACTATGGACTACTTTGATTTGGAAGGCAGATGTGGAAAATCATCTAACAAATAATAACAAGCTTGCATCTTGCAGTTCAGCCAATACTAACAGTAAAACAACTAAAAAAAATAGAACTCAATATAACTACTTTAGACTCTTAATAACAATTAAGATCAATCTATAAACAATATAGTGTCTAGAATCACAGTACATGCAGTGCTTGATTCTACTAATAACATATTTGTATCGAAAGTTTCCCAACAGCTATTTTCCCAAAGTTGAAGAAAGTTCTAAGCTAGGCAGACTGGGAAGTAAGAAATTAAAGGCAGGAAATAAATAGGAATAAGAACTTGTTCAAAATTGTTCATTATCTACCAAAAAAATTAATGACTCTGCAATTAGAAACAAAGAAACAAACAAAAAATTGGCTGATAAGAAAGCTAACTACATTTAGAAAACAAAACAAACAAACAAACAACAGGTCTAGCAGAGCTCTTGACAAATATGCTTTTTTGTAAGACCATTATTGACTAAGGGGAATTTTAGTAACTTACTGGCCTATAATGACAAATGTTTAAGGCAGAAAAAGCTGACATATACTTTAGATAATGAGAAAAGATAATGTACAATGACATTGAGATTATATTTTTGTAATGAATTAGCTCATAGCTGGATGCTAAAACAATGGTTACTTGGAAGAAATATTTTTGAGTCAGTGGATGTCAGTCATCCAGACCCAAGTATGTTAAAGGAAGGGCTGAGAAAATGTTCATCATATTGCTGTTAATCCATAATAAATCTTGCTGTATTAAGGAAATTCTAGGTGATTTGCAGAGTGCTACTGTGCAAATACTCAAAAAGTATCAAGTGATAAAATCAGCTAACTATTGGCCTAGGTTTAATCCAAAGATTAAACCAATGGGATGTCATATATAGTACTAACCTGACGAAAAATCAACAGAAAGAGGCCTCAACAATACCAGATAATGTGTTACTAATAATAAATCTAAGAAAATCTGGCTCAGTTTTAATAAATTGCAAGTCTGAAAAAGTTGAAAAAATTATAAAGATAACTGAAATGAAAGTAATGTATTTAGCCATCTCATAAAGCCCTAACTGATAATGTATAACAACCCAATTGAAACACGAGCAGTATCAATAAAGCACATGTAATATGAATGAATGACCAGCTGATCAATAGCCAGCACAGGGTGTCAGCAGGGAATCTCCAAGTGAAGACATTTATAGTGGTAGAAAAGGAAATATTTGCACAATGGTCATGAATATAATAAAAACTCATTTAGTAGTAACAACTGCTTTATCATCACTGTTAAATAACAGTAATAAACATTTTTTCAATATCTAATTCTTTTACAAGACCACATATATATTTGGAACTCTATTCTTAATTTAATGCCCCAGCACTCTGCAATTTCAAGGTATAAGAACATTGTCTGAGAAGCCTCCATAGATACTACATTCTAAGTAGATTTTGCCCAAAATAAATTTTGTTCACTAAATAATATGAAAGTTCCTCACAACATTTTATAAATTATTTCCTTTAAGTACCCCACTACCCACCATATTGAATTGCCCAGCATATATCAAAGGAAGTACTTAATAGTTGTAACTTTAATATTTTAGGTTTCTTTTTTTCTAGAGAATTTTAACTGGAAGAATCATGAACAGAAAATAATTCCATTTGCAAAGTGGACCAATGATTCAGTAAAGAATGTGTATATAACTTGGAATAGAGAGGTGAAACACCCAAGAGAAACAATGGTTTACCAATGAATAGTTTACCAGTAAGAATCATTCAGCGATATCTGTAGTTATGGCACTGAATGGTGACTGTATTTGGATCTTGGTAATTTCTTTCAGGAAACTGCAGACACCAAATTACTAAATTATCCTATTACACTTTTATTTAGAAATGTTCAGTTCATGCAGGCAGACTTTGAATAGACTGGATTTTAACAGCAAAGCAGTACAATTTGAGCTCAGGCACCAGTTAGCAGCGAAGATATTTTTCACCATCTGCTCTTGGAAAATCCAGATTTTCTTTCCCAGTACAGCCCCCACATATTTTATCTTAAAGTGTGCATCTTCCATCCTAGATTTCTACTCTGGTAATACTTCTGAACCCAGAAACACTGTAAATTCATATCCCTTCTTGAAATCAATGGCAAAACTGACTTAGACTTCAGTAAGCCCAATAAATTGCCCTTTAAATTGAAGTCTGAATTTGACCATCTGGCTCCAGATGGTCTGAAGCTAGTCTTTCAGGACGGATTCTCCAGAGCTATCTCAGAGAGCAGAAACCACTCCTGCTGGGACTGGAGCCATCAAGTCTAGGGGCACCTCGCCAACACAAATGGGAAGTCACTTCCACCAGTGAACAGCCCACCTGGTATTCACTCAGAACATCCTTAACCTTCCCTTCACCAAATTGCTGACATTTTTTTGACCAAAGATTACATGTACCTCCCTGTTCCTAAAACAATGGTCTCTGAATTTATATGTAATAACACATACAAAAATAGCATAAATCATGTAAGAGGATAATTCATTCTGTTTTTCTGCATCTGTACTTTATTAGTAGTATTATTGTCATTGTTGCTATTATTCCATATACTGTAAGTATTCTGTAAGTACATTCACTAACATAATGTCATGCTGCTGTTACGCGATCCCTGATTTTCAACATATAACCTCATCATCTCTGTAAAGACCTCTTGGTATTCATTTGATGGAATTAAAAAGAAATGACATGTTTACCACTGATGATGCTTCAGTAAAAATAACAGAGATGTGCAGGTACTGGATTGAAAAAAAAAAAAAAGATGAAAGAAAAAGATATTCATAAAAGAAAGAAAGAAGAAGAGTTACAAATTTGCTCTTGCGTAAATTTGACTTCTATTCCCAAGAAGTGCCACAGAGTTAAAAACTGCAAAAGTTTTTCAGGATAATAGTAGAGCTGACTTAATAACAGAAAAATTGTTTTAGAGAAAAATAATTCAATATTGTTTCTATTCCATAGTGTACCAAAACTCACACCCATTTCCTGTTAAAAATAAGAATGAATTTTCTTGTTTTAAAATCAATACAAGAATTAACCTCAGCTGAAGCTAAGCAAATTTAAACTAGAGAAAATGCACATATTTCTGCAGTGAGCACAATTAACCTCAGAGCAGTTTAGCAAAGTTTGTAGTGTATTTTCTGATATTAGAAATGCTTAAACCAAGACTAGAATGCAATTTTGTTTTTCTCTTTCTGGATATATTTATTTCTCTATTTTCCCCTGAATGATAATCCACCTCTCAAACAAAGCCTCTGGATTCAAGGCAAGTTTTTACAGGATTTCAGACTAGACAATGACCATTTGAAGCCCCAACAGCCTTCAAAAATTATTAGATAAGATCTACAGAGGAATAATTAATGTCGTTAAAAACAAATGCTCTGGGCTTTCAGTTATGTTAGGAACTATAATAAATGTGGTCATGAGGTACAGATTTGAGAACTTTTCTGAAACCAATTTATGAATATTAATATTTGAGAAGCTAAAATCTACTCAAGACAGCTGGATGGCTCAAGGGATTGCTAAAAAGATAGGGAGTTTCCCTCAAAGTCAGTCTGAACATCACCAATATTTTGCATATTTTGTAAATAGCACCTATAATGATTTCAAAGCACCTAGAAAATGTGGAAAATCGTTATTTTCCACATTTTATAGTTGGATGAATTGAAACTCAGATAAATAAAATAACTTCCCTAAGGTCATACAGCTTGTCAGAAATAAAATTTATAGTCCCCGTACCAAAATCTATTCTCCAGCCACTTAACAGTGTGAGAACTGTAGCCCTCTTTTTGTACAAGTGACACTGGAACAAAGTAAAATTCATTTTTTAGTACTCCAAAGCCTCCCTTTTACTTGCATATGCAGACAGCCTGTTTCACAGGCCAAAGCTCTATTTTTTTTTTGCAGCACCAACCAGCTTAGAAGCGTTTTACCCATTTGCCGTCTTTCAAGCAAGCTACGAGGGAGGACAGATGAAGAGAAAATAATGATGGCACTGCTAGTCAGAACATCTGAATCGCCCAGTATATTTACTCCTTTAAATATTTGCTGTCTTGTAATCTCCTTGGAGCCAAACTGAGTCTTATTCTGTTCTTCATTCTGCAATGATGCACTTTTGGCACATAGTAAATGAATAATGATCTTCAACAGTATTCAGGAAAATAATCACATTTTGAGGCACTGTTTGACAAGTGTAACACTCACTACAATGCCACTTGTAAGACAAATGAAGGGTCTCTATTACAGGCAAATAAAAAAAAGTTCCCTAACTGCAAAATGTTGATTAACATTTTTTCTCAGGATCATTGTAAATCAGTATGTAAACGTAAACATTCGTATCCCTGAAAAATCTCATTGTAAGGGAGGTTTATAGTCTTAAATATGTTAAATCAATTGAGTTATGTTAGAGTTATGTTAGTCTTGGTGTCTGAAGGCTTCTAATACTCCTTCATTTTTACCTCAAAAAGCAGATCTTATCCAGCACATGTCTGTAGCAAAGAATGAGCATCTTCTTACCACATCCCTGGACACCATGCAGGATGATCACAGAAGCCCTGTGCCTTTAGTAGGAGCAGCTCTCAACCCTAAAGCAGGAACTAGAGCCACTGAAACCACAGACTCTGTCTTGCAAAGGAGCCTTTACACACACAAGTCCCTGTCACCAAAGAGAGCTCCATGTTGAAGGAAAAGCCCAACATGGCAATCAATGAAGTAGTACTAATAATATTAGCTCTGGAGAAGGCAACACTGGTTGTAATGTATCGTCATTTATATGATTCAAGCGGATTTTAAAAATGTCTTTAAACACAAGGTTATTGATCTACTAGGATAAAGCTATTGCTTTAAAATTTGAAAGAATTTGTGAACAGATTATGGTAAGCAAGCACCTGCATCTTCTCAGAAACACCGTGGGTAGCCATAAAATTGCAACACTAAACTGCCTAAGTTTGCACTCAACACTGATGCAGTTTCTGTGTTCAGGAAAGACAATCCTGTTTTACATGGATCTCCAAAGAAAGATGCAACAAAACCAAGTGTACTTTCCAGGCTCAGCTTGTTTTCCTAGGCATGTTTCATGACAGGGTTTAGGAAAATGAAATCGGAGATTTACCACTTCATTTATTGCCATTGTTCAGGGGCAACAGCATAGCACCATTGGGTTCTATCCCTTCCTTTGTGAGAAGTCAGAGATGTTTTCACTTATAATGATGTTAACCTTAAGATATTCTTTGCCTTTTTTACTTGTAAATTGCAGGAGAGCTGCACTTACATAATGATTATTTTTATTATGTTCCTTGTGTATTTTAAAAAGTGGTTCCTAATTGCAAGTTTAACTCTTTTTCAGAACCTCTACAAGCCAACTCCAAAGGCAAAAAGAAAATCTTTTCATTAACTAAGAGATCCAATCACCTGAAAATGATTCAAGGTCCATGCAGTGCAGTTATTCTACCATTTCCACAAGTGGCTTAAAGGCTTATTTGAAATACAGTTGAACCTTTTTTTCCTGCAGCATAATAAATCCAGGTTCATGTGAAAAAGAATTAAATGGTACTTTAAAAAAGGTAAAGCTACAGTCCCCTGCAAAAGAGATTTCTGAATTGAAAGCACACCTCCTGGAGGATCCTAGAACTTTATTCCCTCTTCGCTCTCTTTGGCTTTTCAGTTTCCCCACTCCACCAAACTTCTATGATTTGTATTTGAGATTCCACGTTTCATGGTCTACTTTTGTCCTTTGCTTCTTGAGTGCGTTGTTGGGAAGGTGGCATGAGTTGCCTTTGGATTAAATATAGTAAGAAATCAGTTTATGGTCATCTCACTGAGTTTAGCCTCTAGGATAGCTGTTACTTTAGGTTTTTGACACTGGATTGAATCATGCCATACAAGACTTATGGTACATAGCACAACTTTATTCATGACTTCCGTTGCAGAGCTAAGTGAAAGCAACACAATTCTGTCTTACAAAAGATTGAGAAGCAATACAAAACTATCCAGATCTGTAGTATCTGCATAATCTGTTGTGGGAAGGACCTGGAGCATGTGAACTCTGACAAAGGCAGTGAGCTGCTTGGTTGCTTCTCCCCAACCCTATAGAACATTGCCCCACACTATTCTGCCTTAATAATATTCCCTCTCTCCTTAGATAGAGTTATACTCACAGAAGTCTGAGAGGAAAAAAAATTCTGCTAACTTCTAATAACTTCATTTGCAAAATCAAGTCTGTGAAGACTGACAAACTAAACAAGAAAAATCACCTTTCTTCAGGTAGGTTAAACATGTAATGTACATTAATCATGAACTACTAGAATATTTTGTGGCTTTCTCCTACATATGATTCTCAGAAGTTGAGAAATATGTAACAAAAATGAGTATTTTACTTGTATTTTTTATTTGCTCAGAGAATGGTGAATTATAAAATTAAGCCATTTTTTGGTACATTAGTGTGACTTACAGTTTATTTCTTGGAAACTTCTTAGGCCTTATGGATTGCTGCACACTGTACCAAACTGCGCAGGCCCTCAGGCTCCCTGGCTGATGACTTCCATTGGAGTAAATGATATGTCTTTCCAGAACTTACCAACAATCTACCATGTAGCACTCTTACCCTACTGAACCGTCAGCTCCTCTTCCACCCTGACAACAATTGAAGATCAAATTTTTGCTGCAGCCCTGCAAGCAGCAATGATTTCTCTCGGACTGCTTTGGTATACAGAGAGAACAGCTCCATCAAACTTCTGGAACTCCATTATTTTATCCTTTAAACCCTTTCTTTACTTTACTTTTCCTATGGTATTTACAAATCTCTTCCATCTGGTATTGATTAGGAATTATAAGCTCTACTTTATTGTTCCACTGTGTTCATTTAGCTCTTCCCCCACTCTAACCGCATTTCTTTGTTTATACCCTGACACACATACTGGAAGCATCATGGGACCTAGGGAATATGTCTATATGAATAACTGAAACGTGCACAGGACCATACCTCATGTGGCACTGAGGTCAGAAGGCACAGAAGGGTGAGCAGCCACATTATAAACCTGCATTAGCATCCCACACAGGGAGAGCATGTGTGAATAGACCCTTGGGAGCGGTCCATCAACTGTATTAATTTCTGAGCAGTGTGTAGAAGTTGTATGGGAAAGGCTTAGCTGGCACAACCCAGATGAGCACCCCTGGACATTGCTTTGTTGTCTGGTACAGACACAGCAAACTGTCTTCCCTTCTGATTGTCCATACAACCCTCAATATGAAACAGTACAGGTCTTTGACTACGTCCTAGGTATTTCCATAATTCTGATAACAAATTAAACTGTTTAAAAATGCTGATTCATAAAATTTACCCAACTGAAAAAAAAAAAAAGAAACCAAAACCCACATTCATAGAGATACATATCCGAAATGGCCATGCAAAATTCAAAAGTCTAGCAGCAACTGAAAACAGATCAATTTGATAGGGCAGATGAGAGACTAGCTGATTTCAGTTGCTAAAATATGAAAGCATAAGGTTGGATGTCTCTGTATTTAAACTGGTACCATGAAATAGAAATCGTGAGAGACAATATTTGATAATTATATGATTTTACTTGATTAAGTGTTGCCAGCAGGCTGAGGAAGGTGATCCTGCTCCTCTACTTAGCACTGCTGAGGCTACACCTGTAGTGCCCAGTCCAGTTCTGGGCTCTTCAGCGTAAGAGAGACCTGGATGTACTGGAGAGAGCCCATCAGAGGGTCACCAAGATTATCACAGGACTCAAGTATCTCTCCAACAATGAGAAGCTGGGAGAGATGGAACTGTTCATTTGGAGGAAGAGAAGGTTCGGGGGGATTTCATCAAAATCAGTAAACATCTGAAGGGAGAGTGCAAAAATGACAGAGCCAGTGTCTTTTCAGTGGTGCCCAGGTCCAGAAGAAGAAGGAACGGGCACAAACTGGAACACAGTAGGTTCCATCTGAACACCAGACAGCACTTCTTTGTTGAGAGAATTACAGACCACTGGATCATGTTTCCCAGAGAGGTTGTGGAGTCTCCTGTTTGGAGATATTGAAAAGCCATCCGAACATCATACTGTTCAGCCAGCTCTGGGTGTCTGCTAGAGAAAGGGAGGTTTGAGACAGATGGCTTACAGATGTCCCTTCAAACCTCAACCATTTGAGTCTCCTGTGGAAGTTCAGAAGCATGCTAGTTCTGTTATCGTTATATATTAGTTTGTATTGTATTCAATCAGACTCTGTAGGTGTGCTAAGGGACTCCACAGGGCAAACTATTTGCCAATGATTGCTGACATTTATCTCCACATACTACAAGTTATGCCAAGCAACATTTTTATTTGTTATTTTTATAAATACTATCAGAATGGTAATGGAAGCAGTTTCCAGATCTGTGTCCTGACATACCAGTTACGTATGCAGGAACTGTTAAAGCAACTATAGTGGGAATCTGTGATACAGCAGACTGTTAAGACAGTAAAGTTCTTTCAGTTCTAGAGTTCAGAACCTTGATTTTCATTTAAACAACATGGATAATTGTGAACATAAAAATTTCATTGGCAAGTTATGAATACCCATTCTGGATTTTGACGTACTGTACAATTACAAGCACAGATAAACAGAATGAAAAGAAAAAAGGAGTAATATATTTTGCAAGCTAATGTTCTTAAATTATTAGAGATATTATGTGAAAATGGAAACCAACTGGATTCCGACTTCTGGTTTAGAAAATTGTTTTTAAAAACTTCCTTGTGTTTCCAGCTGTCTGTAAAATTTCAGAAGCTGATGAATTAAATTCACAAACTACCTTTCTTTTGTTTTCCTACAGAGCCTAGAATCTTAAGTAATAACAGTACACATAACTCAGAACTTTTAAGAGTAAAACATAGCCAAGTTGAAGTAGGGAAGATGGGGTTATACTAACACTTATTTTGTTTATCTTGGGTCAAGTGACCCATTTTTTAAGTTCCTTAAATTCATCATGTTTGATTTGCAATATTACATCCCCTGGTCATAGCATCAATAAAAAATGTGATGTGATTTGACACTATTTTTCTGAACAAGTTTAGTATTCATAAAAAATTTACAGCAGTAGATGTTTAATTTTATCTATCACTGAAAACAGAAGAAATGCATTCACCTAAAGAGCTTCACAAGCATGTATACAATCCTAAATATTAGGAGTACAAATGAAGTCTCTAAGCCTGAAACTTTTCACCGGGTAGGATTTGAAAGATCTCCATGGATTATCACAGAATGGCCTGGGTTCAAAAGGACCTCAAAGATCATCTAGTTTCAAGCCCCCTGCTGTGGGCAGGGTTGCCAACCACTAGAGCAGGCTGCCCGAGCCACATCCAGCCTTGCCTTGAATGCCTCCAGGGATGGGGCATCCACAACCTCTCTGAGCAACCTGTTCCAGTGCATCACCACCCTCTGAGTGAAAAACTTACTTCTAATCTCTAACCTAAATCTCCCCTGCCTTAGTTTATTGTGTACTATGGCTGTGTATTTTATGAACTGGAATAAGACCAATACCTATTTCAGATGGGGCAGCATCATCTTGCATCAAACTTCTTAGCAATGCAATACTGCACATCTCATTCTTAAGATCCTGAAGACCTCTCCCATGGGTTTTCAGTAGATAGAGTTAGTAGCTGTCCTGTTGGCAAATATAAATGCAGTGTATCTGGAAGACACTGCATTATGTATTTTTCAACATTTTCTTATCCTTTTCAGCTTGACACTGTAAATTCTGGAGATGAGTGAACGAGTGGATGGGAAAAGATCCCAAGCTGCACAAGGGAATTGACATGTCAGTGCCCATTGTTGACTAGAACCTCCTTAGCATGCTGCTATGAATCAACAGACATTTTTACTTTCACACTTACATAGATCTGTTATAAAAGACATCCCAGAGCTCTGTTTCATCTTGCTTGCCTTACAATGTTTATATGCTGCCACTGGGACAGAGAACAGATGTGATGGATTAACTTGCAATAAATCATATGGCAGAGAACACACAGCATTATCATTCTAAGGAGATAGTATTAAGAATTCTGCTAGAAATAAGAACATTTCACTCTTCCTTAAAAATAATTCTTTCTTCATCCCATAAATGACCTTTTCCCCTTGTGTCCCAAACTCTAAATCTGCAGTAGCCCTTTACTTCACTTTCCAAAATTGTATTACTTCCTTGAGTTCAAGGAAAACAAAGATTAATCATACTCTCCAAAGAAGTGATACATAGCACTATGTGCCACCATTTTCTTTCATTAAAACTAATGAAGAGAAAGTTTCTTACAACTCACAGAACTCCCACAAGTAAAGCAGCAACAAAATTGAAGCCCTGCTGGTCCACTCACATCCTCCCCAGGGAGCACTTCTACTCCCCCGACATCTATTTTCTGATGGCAAAACGCCGACTCCAACAACCTCCACAAGGAACCCAAGATTCATAATGTCCCCTCATTAGTGTTTGCACACCATCTGGTGACTATTACTGAATTAACTTCTGACAGAAAATAAGTTTTTAGAATATAAATATAAAATTAGACTTTGATATGAAACCTTACTCTTTCCCTTCCCTCTCCCCTATGCAGAATTTTTAAAAGAGAAAAAAGAGTTCAGGGCAAGATAAAATTAAAAAAGTTAATAACATTTCCAATGTCCTCATTGCCCTTCTTCTCAATTTATTAGGGTATGATTTAGTGCAGACATAAGCTGCTTGAGTACAGCTCTTAGTCCCTATTTGCTCTGGTTAAACAGCATGCACACTTTTGGATGGTGGAAAATACTGAGTGCTAACATTATAGCTATTTTTCACAAATCTAACATTCTCCTTCTATGAAGATATTCATAAGATTAAAACTCTGTGAGTTTTGTTTGTCCCATTAAGTCCCCAGGTGCTGCCAGGAACTTCAGTTTCTGAAGCTCATTTCCCATGTAGTACTACCCTGGGAGAAGAGGATAAGGTAAATCTTCACATTTGAGTCTTCAGTGCTAGCAAAGGGAACTTCCTTTTCCTATAGGGTGGAGAGATGCAGGAGCTTGGGGAGGGACAGTAAAAAAGAAGGTATACAAGAGTTTTGTTTAATTTTAGAGGGTCTTAATTTAGTGCCATTGCTTTGAAGGGGAAGAAAATCCTGGCAACACACGTTAACCAACTATTTAATTTCACTGATTGTTAATAAACCACAAGCTACAATTAAGTGCAAAACTGTGGCAATGCAACATACTTGGAATGGTATTTGCTAGTTAAAATAGAGACGAGTTCTCCACAAACAAACCAGAGTTAAAATTGTCTATTCAGATTAACCATAGAGTTTCAAAGAAGTAAAACTCTAGATGTTGTAACGAATTTAAGAAAAACAGCTGTTCAGGTTACATGCAGTGTTCATCTTTTAAATGAAATACATTGGTAATATTAAAGGAATTTTAATGCAACTGCAAAAATTAAAAATAAAATACCAAGGACCATATGGTACTGCCATAAAACATTTATGTCCAAATATTTGCTCTCATTCTCATCCAATGAAAACAAAGTCCCAACTAGGAAGCAGAACTCATTTCTCTTCTAACAACCAGTAAAATATTCCCCTGCCAAATTGCAAACTACAGCAGGCAAATGTTTCCTTGCTTATCATAACTGCACACAAACTTTGTCAGAGAAGTCAGGAGGTCTCTCCAAAGTTGCACCAAAATTCATTAGTGTACACCAGCAGCACTCCTTGTGCTCTCCTGCAGAGAGAGAGGAGAGGAAACGCACAAACAGGAAGGATGATTTTCCCTCCAAACTGCTTAAAGACTTTACATGTTAACACTAAAATCTATGGGACTACTTAGGTTAGGGAAGTTAAGCATATGTGCAGCTGTTCGCAAGGTCTGTTTAAGCACAACTGATGATGATTAAAATTTGTTTCTTAATCAATACTCTAGCCAAGAGAGATTAAAAGTTATTATAATTGCTGGTCTTGGAAATGCTAGACGTCTGATTTCATGTTTAAGGGATCCAGATTCCACAGGTTAAACCTCTTTAGTTATAATGCTGAGCATTTTGGCCCAAATCCAACAAAACACTTAAACACATGCTTGACCTAAAACACAAAGACAGCTGCAGTGAACTTAAAAGTTAAGAATTTACAGGATCAGGGAAAGAATGCTCAGTACCATTCCGGATCAAGCCTAAAGACCGTAAATCTCTTTAAAAGACTGATGTCTGAAGCTTCTTCCTTCTGTAAGTTAAGACAGGGTATACGATGATGCGCTAATGTTAAAATCTATTTATTTCTTGGGTTACCATCATCTATATTAACCACTCACAAAATTAAAAGGAAACTCCAATAACATTTCTGTAATTTTAAAAGGAGGGTAAAAATTTTCCACTTGTGGCTTGAAACAGATCTTTTGCTTTGAATAATATGCTCAGTGGAAAAAAGCAAGGGAAAAAGATGTAGGCACTTCCTATCTTCTTGATGTTAGCAGGCTCTGAGAAGAGTAATTTTAATGCTGTAGAGGTGAATCAGGAAATTAATGCAAAGAAAAAGAACAAAAAGTAAAACCTGTAGGAAAGTAATTGCAGTACTGCACACCATGGATTTAGTGATGCTATTATAAAAACGAACCAACTATCAGGGGATTGTGCCATTTACAGGGTCTGGAAGAGCAAGGCAAATCACAAACACTGTGCTGTAAATACTTACACTCCTTATCACTGGGTAGCTCTCAAGTGTGGACTCAACTGAGTCATAAATAACACTACACATGCAATTACACTTTTCAGCAGAGGATTTCCATTACTTCTGATCTCATTATGTGGAGCAGCCAGCTCAGAGCACACTTCACTTACAGTGGAGTCATGTTTACACCAGGCAGAGGAGCACAGTGTGTGCATCCTCCAAGCTCAAGTCACTGAGCAGCAGCACCAGACTTGCTCTGATTTAAGATCCATACAGATGTGCTTTCACTGTACTGTTCCTAAAGCATTCAGCCCTTCTGATAAAAAGAGCCTATGAGCCATATTTGCATGTTGCAGCACTGGACTGCTGCTGATTTTTGGAGCTGAAGCATCCTCTCCTTCCTAACCCCAACACTCACACCATATTGGGTGTTCAGAGGAACGAGCACCAAAATCTCCCAGTGCGTGTTGCAGGAACAGTCACCTCCCCATGTGCTGGTCCAAGGAAATGTGGCAGTTCTGTCCACAGCCCCATCTGGGAATGCCACATTTGTGTCTTTCTGTGCTTCAAGGAACAGGATTTCCAGCTAACTGGGTGAAGACTAGATGGTAGACCTGCATTTCTTCACCATTTTGTTTTGACTCCTGAAGAGCGAGTGCTACTTCTTTACATAATTCCATCTCACTATTTTTCCTCAAGCAGATAAAGGGAACTATAATTTTACTAGTCATCTTTGTATAAACAGAGCACTTAATCTGAGAGATGAAGATACCTAGTGCTTTTATGGAGGCATTTCTCCAAAGAGAAAACCAGCATGATTTCTTCCCTTAAAAGCAGTCACTGAATTGCTTTCTACAGATTCTTATCAAAAAGAGATAAGGCTGAAAGAAGCATTGCTGTCTCAAAAACTGACACCTCTGTGTAACAGAGGCTATGGATCTTCTTCTGAGTCATTCTTCTTGAAAAAGAGCACAGTTTGTTTTAATGAAAATACTCATTTATATCAATTTTGCATTTCCATCAGTAAAAAATCACAGGGTTGAAAGTCTTTAGTATGTTGTCTCATTGCTTTTTAAGGGTGTGTTACAATTTCAATTTTTTAGAATGCTCTCAATTTCTAGCCTCGGTACACTGCTTTTCTCTTGCTGTAACTTTCTATATTTTTTTTCTCTATTTTAGTGCTTGTTCACAATGGGTAAGTAACCCTTCCTATCTGATAAGAAAACAGATGGAGATCTCAAATTCCTTCATCTCAAGGCAAAATAAAAAAAAAACATTTTAACCATTCTTCTGTTTTCCTCCTAACACTCTCCAAAGTATTATCATCTTTCCTAAAAAGTAGGGACCAGAATTGAGTGCTAAGTTAGCATTCTCATTAGATCTACACCAGATCCCCAAAAATAAAAGTCTTTTCCAATTCTTTACTTGAGATTTGCCCATACAGTACATTCAAACACCATATTAGTGGTAGCTAGAAGCTCACCTTCTGCTGATTATTTAGCAGAATTCACAGCTTCCCACCACAGTCTCCGTTTGCCAGGTGTCATCTTTGTCCCTTATTTGTCTCATATGATCATACTAACACTGCATTGCTTGCTCCCATTTACTTTATATACACATCTTAAGAACAAGCAGTTTACGATAACTCTTCGTCAATATTCTGTCATGTTCACCATCAGCCACTTCCTCCTACCTGTAATACTTCTGCATAATAAAAATTTTCATTCTAAAACGGTGTCATTAAATAACAAGTTAATTTTCTGGGCATTTCAAAGTTTGTCAGTAAGTAGTAAATTGAGCCAGTAAAGCTCTTAAACACATACTTAAGCACTTTACTTTGTGCCAGTGTTATATACCTTGCTGCTTGGAGACCCAGGACTGCTGTAGAAAGGAAACACAGTGTATCAGCACTGCCGATCTGTATGCCCTGGAACTTTGGTAACTCATTCAGAGATTTCAGGGCAGTCTGCACTAACACTATAAACAAACAGAAAAAGCTGAGCATGGACCAAGAAACAATTAACTAAAATAATCCCTTCAATAATATCCTCTTGTCTTCTTGCATTTCATAAAACACTTCTGCATGGTCAAGATGGGGTTTGGACAATAAAATGCTTCTCACTTCAAGGAAAATCCCAAAAATTCATTCTACCCACATGGGAAAGGTTTCTGAGCCAGTGGGTTTAAAATCACCCCTTAACTAGATTTGGATTTGAATGTTTGGTTTTGTCTTAAAAGAGACTATTGTTTGGAAAATCTGAACCAAGAATTGAGAATCCCTTCCCCCATGTCAATTTTTTAATACCTTGATTAGAAGGAAGACGATCACTATGGGTTTATGATACACCTCGGAACGTTTTGAAAGAAAAGGAAAACAGAAGAAAGAGGAAATGAAAAGAATTATCAATTTACCATAGTTACCTTGTTTCAGCATCCAGCATGCTTGCTGATACCTTAAATAATACTGCTTGGTTTTCTTTCAGATTTGTCTTTCGGTAAACATTCTAACAAATTTATTTCAAACCTGATGTACTTGAAACAATCAAATATCTTGAACACACATGTCAATAGAATTTTCTGTTCTCTTTATGAGAAGCTAAAGCTCTTATCAGGATATGCCCCAATTCTGACTTCCCTTGTGCTGAGAGGGAGAAGCATGCCCTCAGATCAGTGGGGAAAGTTCAGACCTTTATAATGAGAGCAGGATTGCTGTAGAGGTATTGATTAGCTCACACCATACTCTGAATTAGGAATTGCAGTTCACAGATAAAAATTCAGAAGTTTGAACTCCTAAGGGTTTAATTACTGAAGCTAATAATATAAATGTAACCAAGGAAAATATTAAAGGTTTTCAGAAACTGTTTTTCAGAGAAAAGAAGGAAAATATTATTAGCATAGGATGAATGAAATTAAGGAGCTGATTCTTTAACGAAGTCTTGCTGATTATATTTTAACATGCCATACTCAATAGGATCAAAGCCAAACACGTAAATAAATTATGCATTTGCCCAGGCTCCATAAAACAAAGTTAAAATTTCCCTCTGGTTCGAGGTTGCTACCACAGCAGGATGAGCCCAACCTGCGCCTCTTCAAGGTTTAATGAGACAGGAGTCCAGCCACACAAGAATCTACAGCAGAATCAGATGAACCCTGCTCAATGACCAGCTGTCTCAAGTAAAGAAAGTGCTTTCTCTATTGGAGTTAAAAATATAAGAAATGCACTCCCAGAATTGAGTAATAAGAAAGGGAAAAGGTCCATTCCCATAGCAGGCTTTTAAAATTCTCTACTCCGAGGAAAAAAAAACAACCCTCATTTTCTGCTCAAACCCTTCAGTTTCTTCTTAAATGGGTTTTGGCTTTTTGTGGAAGATGGAGTCACCAGCTAATGCCACCTGCAGCCTCTAGTGAGAAAACTAGTGGGCAATTCTGGGTCTGAATGCAGACACTTGCCATCCTGCTCCCAGAGATAGAAAATGTTCTTTTCTTTCTGGTTAAGAAATGAAGTCCATCTTTTTCTTTCACATAAGAACAAAAGATCTCCATTTAGAAGAGCGAAGATACACAGACATGGATAATCAGTCATAAAACTTACGTTATTCCCAAATTCTCACATTAACAATAATGATGTTAGAAATCCAGAGTAAATTCAATTGCTAATTTAGTTTCCATTTTCATCTACTCACAAGATGATTTCAAACTTCAAGAAGATCTGCACAGAAAGAAAATGGTTTAATTGATAATTCAACAGGAGAGAAAGGATTTATAATGTGGATCAGAGAGAGAAGTTATCAGCAGACCACTGTTTTTGACACTTTTGCTCTCTTTGATGTATACAGCTGTTGTTGTCCCAGTTTGTTTGGGATGTAGGCTATCCATGCCATAAGAGTTACAGTAATATATTTGCTTTCTTGGTGGTGATTTCAAACTTGAATTTTACTAAAAGTGATCTTAATGTGTGCTTTTGATATTTTCAATTGTGTTTTTTGAAATTCTATAGCTCGCAGGATTATTCTTCTGCAGGGAGGGTGGATTCATGAGAACAGAGTTATGGAGGGGTTTTTTAATTTGCTCAATTCTACAAAAGATTTAGAAACCTAATCCTGCACTTCCTCCAAACATTTTAAGGCTTATATCATACTTTTACTATCTGCATGGGAGTAATTACACTTAGAAAGGATCCAGACTAAATCTGAGGCATTCTTTTGTTCATCATCACATCCTTGTGATATTTATTGTTTTATTTTAGATCCCTCTAAAGCGAGGTACAATGTCTGCGCTGCTTTCAAGGGGCCACCTTTAAAGCAAGAGTATAGAGAAACACTTCAGTTATGTATCTCACACATTTCTAAATGTGATATCAATGCAGTATAAGTATCTAAATACATCCTCCTATGCATATGTGTAGAATGAGATGTGCTGCTACATCTACAGCTAGCTAATGCAGCATCTTAACTGCATTGCACAAAAATGGAAATCTGGGAACCCCTGGTTTAGCTTATACTGTGGAGGAAAAAAACACAAACACTGAAAGAGAGCATCATAAACCACTTACAATTATTTCATTCTGTAATCTGTAATAGGGGAATAGTGACAGGAAAAAAGGGCTGAATGCATTTTTTCAAACAGCTAGCATAGAGCTAAAATAAAGTCCCATGTTACTTTATTTTATTTTAGGGTATTAATTTTACTCGGGTCACGGGCAAATAGCTACACTTTCATTAATGAAATGCTCTTAAGCTAATTTCCATTTGTATGCAAGCAACATCATCAGGTTTAGTACATGCACGCAGTCGTACATACTTATACTGATATCTGTATGAGAAGAAAGCGAACAGGCTGTTGATTTATTACACACAAATTGAATGAATAAGATAACATTTTATTAGCAAGATACCATTATAAAAATGACTATAAATTGATACAATACAAGTGGTATATGGCCTTATCAGTAAATCTACTGTATGTTAGAACCTGGTACATGTTGTAATAAAAAGATAATTAAAAGTATTGAATCACAGAACCATGCCACCAAATAGCCCAGTAACAACAAGCTCCATTAGTGAGACAGTGTGTGCTGCCAACCTGGTTCAGGAAAAGAGAAGTCAAGTTTTAGGAAGCGTAAAAAAGCCTACAGTCCAAGCAGTAAAAGAATAAAGAGAGGGAGTATTTTTCTTACTTTTCCTAAAAGAGACTCAAAAAATGACTTGACACAGGGCTTTCTTGTTTGAGGGGTTTATCTCAAACCCTTAACGAGCGTGTTTCTGGTAAGGTGATATTCACTCTTTAAGTGCTGTGAGTAATCTAGCACACTGCAAAGCAGTGCAAATATTTCACAGGCCTTTTTTATTTTTATTTTTTTTTCTTCCAGTTTTATGACTAGCACTGTCTGGCTCTGGAAATACACACTGACTTCACGTCTCTCCCCCTCCCCCTCGGGTCAGCTGCTTCTCTCCCTCCCTCTGGTCAGTTTAAGATGGAGATGCTGCCTAAGCACCGCTGTACAGAATAAGCACACAACATTTTCTCCTGGGAGTTGGTTCATGCAAAACACTGCCCCGCTGAGAGAGTGGAAATTTACCCATAAGACATTCTTCCAGCAGCAAGACTCCAGAGGAAACCTGATCAGAATTTTTAAAGACATGCCTTGACTTTCTCTCTTATTCCTTCAAAGTTTCATGGGGAAAAAGAATACAAACCAAATGTTTAAGGTTTGTTATGCCTGTGCTTTACCAGAAACAGACTGAGATAGAGACTAATTCAAGGATAAAAGCTGAGAAGAAGACGGCAGTGGATTATTTTCAATAGATTTTCTGCTACTATGTCTTCTATGATTTCTTTTTGTGTTTCTTTCCTCCTTCTGACTTTCAGTTTATAGTCTCTGCAGCACTTCAGCTGATCAATACATCAGCTCTCCTCCCCTCCACACAGGCAGAACCTTACTACCTTAAAGCTGTGCATGTGGGTTTTGCAAAATAAAAAACATTTTATTATACTACTTAAGTTTGTGTCACCGATTTAAAGAAAAGATACAACTCTAAATAATGTAGAACACAGTAAAGGTTATTATTTTTAAATTACTATTTCTTGAAGAACTTTGGAAAAATATGTAGATTCATATAGTGAATCTAAAGCCTCTTTTAAGAAAAAACCTCTAATTTTTAGTCTGATCCAATGTCCACTGAATGCTCCTCCTTACTTCATTTTACCTTGAACCAGCTTTTTATTGTTTAATCATACTCTGATCGATTTCAGCAGCAGAGCTCCCACATTCTTTTATTATCATAATAAATTTAAGCTTCATATTTTCATAGTGCCTAAAAGTTGCAAGTAGGGTATGACCCAGAGCGCCAGGTACTATTTAAAAGCATCTTGCTAAAGGACAGTCCCTTCTTTCAGATGTTTCAGTTGTTACAGGCGATTTGCAGACCCACACATCCTCCTGCTGCATAGCAGGGAGTGGGTGGTCAGGACCCAACGAGTCAGTGAGGCCAGAATAATAAGGATTTTGCAAAATAAAGCTTATACACAATGACATCATTTGAAGAAAGAACACATCTCTTTTTAATCTCAGGCAAACAAGCACCCCTAATTAAGACATAATGCCAGAAACTTTGGTCAATCTGTCATTTTTCTGAAGCAGTAAGGAGGTTGCTTCCCTATGCTCTACGCAGTGCTCATACACTTTGCATTATCTGGTACGACATTTTTTAAAGGATACTGAGAGTGGGTCCAGGATTGAGTTACAAAATGACACAGAACTTATAATGGCAGTTCAAATTCGGTCTTTGTATATTAGCAAAACAAGATTGAGATGTGATCTCAACATTTAAATACCTTAAAAAGAAATCAAGAAGCTGTAAATGGCTCGTTAAATTCCACAAAAAAGAGATATAATAATGAGCAATAACAGGAATTTATATCCAGATTAAATAAAATCCAGAGGGAAGACACAGCTGAAACAATGACAGCAATAGATACTTAGAAGTAGTAGATGCTCTGTGTCCAAATAACTTTGAAGCAAAGCCAACTAGCTAGAAACAAGTTATGAGGGTTACTGATGGGACAATCGGACAAATTCTGTGGCTACATATAAGAGGTCAGTTTACACTACTGATAAAACTGAAGATCAGAAGAATCATTTGCTCAGCTAAGGAATAGGGATTTCTTACTCATTTTGGTATTATGTAACTTAGATTTCAGCAAAATTTTTTTTTTTTTGAGAAATGTGTTCTTGGCATGCATGTGTATTCCATCTCTTTTAGAGTATCTTGCATCTCAGTCTCAAACTTGTATTAAGAACTCATCATTTTCATTTCTAGAAATACCGAGGTTCACAACACGCACCCTCTGCATTTATCCAGCTGCGAGTGCACCACTTCCTCAATCAGAATGCTGATACACCAGTTCCCTCATCAGTTCCCCCACACAGTCCTATCTGTACTGTTCCCCACCTATTCAGCTGGGTGCTTCTACAGCTCTGAGCCTTGCTCATCAGAGCATGCATACAACCAAGCAGCATCTTTTCTACTTTCAGTCATAAGGAATTCCCTTAGTCACATCACATTTCTGACTATTCATCAGCCACGTACTGCTTTGTTCCCCTGTCTGAAGTGAGATGCTATCTAGCCCTGGGGAAATGTGTTTTATCTTGCCCAAGTGTCCAGCTGTATAGTAAAGCAAACATAAAAATAGGCATCTCAGTAAATGACAAATAAGAGGCACATTCAAGACACTTCTCACTGCTGTAACAAAGTAAGGGTAGTTCAGATGAACAATAGACAGTCCTGGTACAATTTGATCACTGCCATTATTCTGAGGTGCACAAATACTATTCCAGCTTGCTGCACTCTATCCCACATGCCTGGAATGTTGATAACTCAGGAAACCCAGTACCAGGCAGAATTACTGAGACACTGAACCACCCCAAACTGAGTCAATTTGAGGATTAGCCTGAACCACAGGCAGACTCTAACCGTGGACGAGTCTGATTAAACCACATTATGTAAGTAAGCTTTTGCATGATGCATTGTAGTAAAACTTAATGAGGGATAGTGGAGAATGTGAGCATTCTTGAGAACTGGTGGTCTATTTTTTTTTTACTTCAGGGGCATGTGAATTGGCATTCACTTAATGAAAAAAAAGTAAATAGAAACTCACAGTTGTTTTATGGGATAATGCAAAAAGACAGATATGAGCATCTCCTTATGTACATAAGCTGTGTACTGTACTTACTCACTCCTCTCTTTGCGCAGTATGTTCCACATATACCACAAAACTGTAGTAAGACATAGGTTAATAATCAAGGACACTAATTTTAAAAAGGTCTCTATATTCTAAGGACAGCTTCCAGGAAGGAGCATTTCTTCCTCATTTACACCATAGCTCTGTCCTATCATGTAGAGGCACACTGCATCTTCGCCCAGTTTGTAATCCTCAGGATGACACATTGTACTTCCAGTTGCAATAACACTTGATAACACAAAATGCAGGTCATAATTGGGTTTTAATTGGCTTTTAATTTATGTCCACATATAATATTCCTGTTATTCTATGCTTGTGGGTGCAGGACTGACTTTTTTTGATTCTTACACTCTGGCCACTTGAAACATTCACTACCTGATTCTCAGAAAGTTCTTCTCCTGAAATCTGTGCAACATTCATTACAAAACTATGATATACAGTGGAGGCAACCTATTGATATTTATTCTCAGTTTCAAGAATTTCAGCTTTCCAGTCTTCTGAAAAGCACACTCCACCAAAATTTTGCAACTACTTATCATCAGTCTAAACATTTTCTTTCTTTGTGCACACATCCAGTGAAAGGTTTCATAAGATAGTGAGAAGTCAAGCTAGAACAATAGTCACATTGTTGAGGTCAATGAATAGATGTCCTTTCATCCCATAAAATATTCTGTGTATTCCAAAAAGTCCTGCACCGTGGACTTTTCTAGACTATCTCATTTAGAAACCATGAACTGCAGATATTTCATGCCATCACTGGAAACTGCCCCTTTTCTGCCATATGCCTGATGTTAGGTACAATGGACAAACATATGGGACAGGATCCAGATCAATAACTTATAAGAACCCAAATTATTTGTGAAAACTCCTAAAACTACTTGTTATCTAGATCCAAGGGATGCCTCAAATACCCTGTACTGACAGAGGATGAACAGGCACTCCATAGTGTGCCAGAAAACTTGCACGTTGGAGCAGCAGCTGTGCACAGCTAACTGAGTAAGTGCTCAGCAGAGGTATGTGTTGAAATTCTTGCACTTCTTGAGAGTAGAGGTACTACATTTGGCAAATCAGCTTCAGGAACTCATCCACTTCTTTTCTAGTCCTCAGTGTCTTTCTTGTGTGGGGTATTTTTGTTTGTTTGTTTGTTTGTTTTTTAAAGCACTGTCTGGTTTTAAGATTACATCTATGAGTGAAAGTAGGGAGAGATGTGAAAGTGGAACAGATGTGTCTTCATGGAAATGTGTGCACAGAATTGCTATTCCACTGCATGTATCCATAGTTTTTCTTTTCAGCAGTAATGTGGTGGGTAAGAATAGGTGAGAGTAAACTTCCAGAAAACAAGTGGTCACAAGTTTTTTGTGGTGCTAAGATAGCTTGCACATGGAGAAGAAACATAGAAGTTACTTGGCTTGATTCCAAATAGCACACCTCTGACAGTTTCAGGCAGTCCCAAAAGGAGCTGTATATTAGTTACAAATGCATGGAGCACTGTTATGAAAGAGGACACACAGAAATCCTGGACCAGAATATATGTTGATTTGCAAACACAGCCAGTAGCATGCAAGAAAAAATATTGTTCACCTGTCACTGTGCATGCACAGTGTGGATAACTATACTTGTAGTGGTCTGAAAGCTAAAACCTGACATTAGAGTATGAACTCTACTTTAGATTGCATATGTTGGAAAAAGTCCATGTGTTGGCAGTGAGAATTTCACATTGTTCACAACAGAGTACTGCCTCTGGGCTCAAGTAATTACAATCATACAGATAACATTTGTTTTATTTCCATTATAGAAGTGAGATTTATCATGAATTTATTGGCTTAAAAGCTCTTCCACAGATAGAGAAAGCAAATGAAGTCAGAAAATTCACTAACAGCTCCTCCAAGATACCTCTATCTTCATAAAACTTACTTTTCATAGAGAAATAAAAGATAAAATCTACTTTTTCACAGAAAAACAGAGTTATCAAACATCTATACCAATGGCTCTACACAACATCAGACACAGGAGTTCATAAAAAAAATTCGGTATTAATATTGAATTATTTCCTTCAAAAATTTTTACAAATTCCTGCTTACATCAAAACTGTATACCAAGCCACATAGCACAATACTAATTTCATAACTGCAAAGTTCATAACTACAGCATCTGTATTCTACATCAATAGTTAAAACACAAAAATACCTGTATTAGATGAATTAGATAGCATAGATAAAAATTTAGACAGAAATTTGCCCAAACTTTGCAAGTTTGGAATAAAAAAAAAAACAAAAAGAGAAAAAGACAATTATGTAATTTCCATTAATGAGAATGAGGGAATATGCTCTTGAAAGAAAACCTTTCTGAAAGCAAGGAGCAATTATGTTTCATGCTCAAAAGACCACAGATTCCACATAAAACTCACAATGCTGTGCCAATTATTTGGAGTTCAAATTCCCTTATTGTAGCAATTGAAACAATCTCAAAGAGTGCAAAAATTACCAAGTTGAAAAATCTATTCTTTACACTACAGCGTGCATTCATTTTGCACAATAAATGATCTTAAAGTATTTCAGAAGGTGCCGCACTTTTTAGTTTTAAAAGTAAAAATAACATCTATCACTTTAGTAACACTGTTAGACATCTTTTAAATAGATACTTAACAGAATTACAGACATGTTGGAGGAGATAGCTTATATTCACTGAAAAGGCTACTGTAGTGCATTAGGCTTTAGATAAAGTAATGGGGTCTTTTCCATGTATTAACAATCCTCTACACAAAAGATTTCTTAAAACTTTTTAAACAGCTTTATCTAGTTAAGGTTGCAAAGCACAGGTGGGAAACTAAATGATACATTGCCACTGAAAAGGTATTGCCTGAATCCAGTCAGAGTTTGATTGCTATAGGAAAAAGTTGAGTCTGATTCCTTAAAACTAAAAGTATATTTTAAAATTTAGAATGGCATAACAAATATCACTTTTTTTTTTCCAAAAGAATCAGATCAGATTTAAACCAAAGTACATTGACTTGTCCCCTCTGACATCATCTGGGGCAAACAAAACACTGAGGCCAATTCCATGCTGAAACTTCCAAAGTCTCTTGCTGAATTTCCATTTGCTCCTTTGGTAATTACAAATTGTAGCAATGTTAATGCTAGAAATGAAATTTAGCACTGTAAGCAACTAGTTTTAAAACAATACTCTCTTAAATAGTTTGAGACATACACTATTCTGGCCAAACTCATTTTGACAGCAGTAACAGCACTACATTGAAGAAGCACTCTGTTACATTCTGCTGCTGTCCTTTGCAGGTACATGTTCAAAATTATCTACCTCAGCTGAGCATCCGTCACCCACCAGTGACTGAACTGCTTCCAAAATTGTATCAGCTTCTGATTCCCACTTCTACTTCTCAATCTTAATCAAGAGTGTCCAAACAGAGCAGTACACCTATACCTACAATTTGCCCATTTCTCTGGTTCAAATTTCAAAGCACTCAGGATCAGGAAATATAAACCCAAGCATTTGGCAAGGCACCCAAAAGTAATAGAAAAAAATACGTTGTGTGGAACAAACGATGAATCAGTCTTTTATTCATTTTTCTGCAAGGTTTGTAGCAAATAAATGAGCCTTTCTTTCTGGTGCTACCACAGCATAAAAAGAGAATCACTGGAACATGCTGGAATAGCCATAAAAAGTGAATAAAAAATAGCAAGAATGGCTCTCAAATGCCTGCATAAAGCTAAGTCAGGGCTATAAAAACTGCTGCATCTAATTCCATAATTTCTTTCTGCATTTTCATGCAGTCAGCCATTCTGAATGGTCCTAGAGCTCACTGTCCAAGGATATTGCAAAAAAAATCTTATCTAATCCTTAATAATTTTTTTTTATTACCATTGTTTCCTATTGATGTCATGATTACTAAAAAAAAGGATGTTAACTTCAAACCAAATAATTACTAGAATAGGACATTCACCCTTTTGCTTCCCCTCCCCCAAGATTTTTATAGACATACATTTCATTTGGTTTTCTGTACATCCCTTAACAGTTTGTGAATTTTCATTCCTCTCTAAGATATGAATATATTATCCTAAGAGATATTACATAAATGAGACCATTATTCAAAATGAGAACCTTCTCCACTAACAGCATCACTATTTGCAGGGTATGAGACAAAATAAATGTCTCCCATGAGTGACTAAATGCAAAATAAAAAGTAACCACTCAACTTTAATAGTTTAAAAATGCTATTAAACATAATGGCTCCTCGACATTCAAGCAGCACTATGTTTTAAGTGATCTTCATTTTTTAAAGAACTATTTTATTTACATTTAAAATATTGATGGTGCATAAAGTTCTGCTCACTTACTAATGATAGTCAGAAGTATTTAAAACAATTGCCAAAAGCCGAAGTTGTAAGTTTGCTCTGTCCCTAGGCCACTAGAGATTCCAGTACTAAAAATGTAAACAGCATCTGAAGAAATAATAAGAAACACCTACTCCATGCCATGTAACTCTTGAAAGGGTATCTGAGTTTCCTAGTGACCAAAAGAAGAAATATCAAAGCAAAAGCTCCTAGATTATTAAGCAATAAAATAGTAACTCGATCTGTGTTTTCTTACTGGTTGTGGAGAATTCGGCTCTGGGTATAAGTTTCTAGAAGTTAACTCTTTACATAGCAGCCTTATTATCAAAATTTCAGATGTAGAGAAGGAGCTGCTTCAAAATACTACAAAGATCAAGCTTGCATCTGAAGGGATGAAAAGAGAGGAATTTTGGTGTTTCTTTGTGATGCTATATATATTAATAAAAAAAAAACCCACAGTAGTATTTCTAGTGCTGCCCAGGGTTATAAAACAAAATGTTAAGGAGACACTGGAACTTCTTCTTCCAAATCATTTTGCCACCTGATATCAAATACAGCATTCATACATTATAGCAAGATGTACTCTGAGCAATAGCTGTATTTGTGGGAAACAAACCAAAAAACCAACCCATGTCACTTTACAAGAAAACAAAAAACATTACAGGCCAGCAAAGATGTATCAGACTGGAGTAGCCCAACAAATAACAAGTGGCCAGGTGGGCTGGATGTGTCTCTAATCTCCTGTGAGGGAAGCAGGGCATGCACAGAGAGCACAGCTGGCTTATGCTGCAGGAGTGGGTGCTTCCATCATGTAGGCTGGAATTCACATAGCCCTAATCTCTTCTGGTGGGACTTAGTCTAACTTTCTGTGTAGTTCCATGTCTTTCTGAAGAGGCCTCTAACTTACTGCTTCTTAGGGTAACCAGTTAAAAAAAAAAATAAAGAGTATGGCCAGATCCAATTACCAAAGTTTAACCAGTAATGAGCAATACCTTACTTGAACATTGGATAAGCAACTCAGAGGTTGTGTAACCTCAGGAAAATTCTCCAAGACATACTAGCTGGAACTGAGATGATGAAGACTTAACTGTCAGCATCCCCAGAATTAGCCAAGATGCTGAAGCAGATGAACAGGACACTGGTTAAATAAACAAGAGAGTTATAATTTGTTTGTTGTTGTGTTTTGTTTTTTTTTCACTGGTAGCTTTATTTTTTATCTTTTAATTGGGAAAATCAAGCTCAGATTGTCTAGAATAGATAAATATTTATTCTAGAACAAACAGATTAGAAAAACTTGCTTTTGTTCAAATATTATTTAATAATTAAATGCAATAAATCTAGAGTGCTTTTAGACTCAAACAGACAAACTTTTTAGAGGCAGGAAACCTAAAAAACATTAGCACTCTTCAAGCTGAAAAAGCCTGTTGGAAATCCCAGCACTGGGGCAGAAGGAGAGCTCTTCCCAATGTAACGAGTATCAACAGTGAGAGGTACGTGACAGACAGTTGGTGACTTCGGCATATTCTGCACAACTCCACAGACTCTTTCATACCATCTTGTTTTTCATTATGTAAATTTATTAAGGTAGCGTGTAAGAGACCCCACTGAAAATGAGGCCAGTCGGAGTAAGCTTTGCATATGCAGATAGTTTCAATTAAACAACGTGTCCAGTGTCACACAGCAGGACAGAGGCAGAGCTTAGAGGGAATCCAGACACATTGCTCTGCAGCAAACCATCTATTCTTCCTTTGCTTTCCCTGGCTGACCTCTCCTGGCAGGGGAGGCCAGACACAGTCACCAACAAACTGCTGACAGCTCAGAGCTGCATGTCCACTCACAACTGCTTTGTGTCCAGCCAGCATTTCTGACTGCCATAACTCCTAGCTAAAACACAGGTTCCCCTAATTCCCAATCCCAGCTCTGTCCATTCCTTCCTGTTGTGCTTCTGTCAATACTACAGTCTTCTTTTCAGACTTGACAGATACTCACCCCTACACTGAAATTGAATCACCCAATGTACTTCTTCCTTCACATCATTTGTACTGCTCCTTTTTATCCCTCCTTTTAGAGTCAACACCCTCCTCTCACATCATAAAAGTCTCCATATACTATTCATAAGCACAGCACATTGTAAAACACATCTGTGCTCTCTCTGATCACATTTTCTCCCCACATTTTGAACCTCCACCTCTTTCCCTCAGATGTGGCCTTTTCCTTGAGGCCTGCACAGCCGTGCAGTGAATCAGCCTTGGTTGCCATGGCTACAACTCCAGCCTCACATCCAGCCTTCCATTCCCCACTGGCAATTCCAGGCTTGCTTTCAAGATGCCCAAGATATTTGAAAATCCTTTCAATATTCAACCCAGCCTAATGACTGACATCTATCTTGACATCTATAAGAACGTGTCAGTTTCTCAGTCTTGTCAAACAGCAGTGTGTCAACTTTGATTTGCAGAGCTTTTGAATGATGGATCCTCAGCAAAATCCCGATGTTTCTTGCAGACCACCAAATACCCTGATTCTCAGCTCAGAACTCTAGTAAAGCTCTGTGATCTTGTGGGCTGCCTATGTACTTCTTGCTATGGCCTTGTGAGGAAGTTTGGAAAACACTGTATTTTTTTCTTTTTCACATGAATATTTTCAGATTTGTGAGACTCAACAGGCAGGCCTCAGGGTAAGTTAAAACTGCAAATTCCACCCAGGTTACAACACTGAATCTAGAGCAAAACAGCTACATGGACAGCAGTACAAGCATCTACCTGCTTCAGAGCCCCTGAAAAAGCCCCATTTCTATGAAAGAAGAGGAAAGGGAAAGAAAGCATCCCCATCTTTTGTATTCCTTGCAGAGTCTAAAATTGCAAGAAAAAGAACTACAGCAGATTTCAAAATTCCCATTCTGAGAATGGAAGGAGAGCAGGGACACTCCAACACGAGCTCTATTGATTTTCTCAGGGTGGGGGTGAAGGATAGGAAGAAGTATCCAAACAACTGCGCAGACTGGAAGAGATGACATAGCCAACATGTTCAAGAGCATGTATGAAGGCAAGGCATGGAAGTGACTTCCTAAACGAGAGTGAGAAACAGCCTCTCTCTTCCAGAGAAACACAAGGTCATGAACATCACACACAGCAGAGTTTGCTTCTGCTGTAACCACCTGCTGTCATTAATAATCTCTTAAGTACCTTCCACACCTAAGTTTTGTCTGTTCATGTCATATAACTTCACTGGGGGAGATGTCGTGCTTCCATTTGTACCTTGCCAGAAAAAAATATATAAACTACATGTGTACAAAACAGCTGCCAAGCTGCATTCAGAGACTGCACAGATTGTGATATTTTATAGCATTAAAGTGTTAGATTAAAAAGAAAATGATCAACCTTTACCATTCTACTATCATTTTGGTTTGGAGTTTCATCACAAGCATCATCTTTCTTCCAGATCTCTCTTTATAATGTGCCTCATTTGAGTTACAGCCTTAGGAGAAAAAAATATTAACCATTTCTGCAGAAATCAAATTCAGGCAAACAAATCATGTATATTACCTAGGTTGGCTAAAATTTTATTTAACAGATATTCTCAGTTTGTATCAGTCCTTGATTTTGTAGCAGAAATATGAAATAGTATTTTACACTGAACATACTTGTTCCACACCTGAGTATATCCATTGGCACTGTTAGCATAGCATTAGCTCTCCACCTTTGCCTTTTAACAATTTTTAGTGAAGGGTACAAGAAGAAAGAGACTTACATCCTTTGTCATCAGTGGCGTTTTTGAACATCATGACAGGTTCTCAGTCTCACTGCAGCCCTGCTCTGACACCAGGTTTACACCTGGTGTTTTCTTGAGGGAGAATAACCCAGTGACACTGGACAGAGCAGGAGTGGCAGCAGCATGTCTCTCTTGCATAGGCATGGTTGGTGAACTAGAAGAATTGCCTGTAAATCCCCTAAGGCTTTAGCCTTCAAGAGCTGTGGTGCCTTATTACATCTTGGGATTTCTACCATTTTATTTTTCTTAAAATTTTTCCAGGCTAAGCTTTGATGCAAGCTAACATGCTTAGGGAAATGGCAAAACAAGATTTGTCTTTCCTTATCCATCACAGATACATGGAGCAATTGCAGTCTAACCCTTACTGTATCTGCACATGGGTACGTAGACAAAGAAAAAAGATTTCTCCCAATCTCAGGCAAGTTCAGACCTTGAGTTCTGTTCCTAGGGCTCACCTCTTCTTTGCTGTGAATGTAACTTTTAAATGGCAACCAAATAAACAAACTCCTATTTTTTATTACCTTGAAACACATCAGACTAAAGGATGAACCAGAATATCTGTCCTTTTTGGTTATTTTCTCTCTATTTCAGTGAAAACCAAATAATTATTCATGTTCATTCATATTATGTAGTGAAATGTATGTATAATGTGTTCACTGTGATTCATGGTTAGACGAGTCTGATGTTTGAGTCCCATCACACTGCATTTGTGTAAATTTAACTTTCTCTCTTCAGCAGTGCCTTTCTTTGTCTCTCCACCACATTTTATGTTCATATTTTGAAGTTTAAACAAAGGTTTATCCATTTCTTTATAGTTTTCCTGTTCAGGAATTTGTAATATTCTCAGTGTATAACTCCAAGACTTTACAGAGGTTTCTAACATGACTAGTTTTTGCATGAGGAATATACAGATGCAGAGAAATACTGTAAAACATGAATACATTCTCTGCCTAATATAACACTCAAACTTTATTTTGGGATTCTCAAAGGCATCTCCAGGATTTCCACCCATAACACATCTTCTAAATCTTCTAAAGATGTGCTTTGGTTCTGGCTACTCCATTCACTCTTGGCTCACATTCCTCTCTAGTGCTTGGTAGCAGATATTTTCTCACACACTTCTGATGTACTTTGACAAGACTTGATCAGAAACATTTAGCATATCTCACCTGATAACTCATTTCTCTATTTAACAATCTCAGCTCTTTTCTATTTACATTTACAGGGCTGTTTACATGTAAACTGTCACTGTTAGCCTTTGATTTCTGTCCCAGTGTAGAGGTGAAACAATGAATGTAAAAAGATGTGCTATCAAAACAGAAACTGACACTTACGGAGACTCCATAATGTCAAGCAGAGTTCGGAAGTTGTTCACAGAAACATTTGCAATTGTCATTGCATGCAGTATTGCTCTTCATACTGGATGCATAAGGATGGTAGCTAGATTTTAGCTAATAGTTTTGTATCTCATGCAATGCTATGTTTATTTGCAGATGAGAATGAGACAGCAAGAGAGTTCTCTCTGACCAGTGAACGGGAAAAACAAAGCATTGTATCTACGCAGTAATGTTTAGCTTAGCTGAGGTCAGAAAAAGGATTGTTCTATGTGTAGTGATAATTAATGTTAGTATTGCTCTTTTTCTGCCTGTGTCTTTCTTATATTCAACCCCACTGTATTATGTCCCTAAGTTCATTTTTCCCCGGTAAAGAGGTCCTTTTGGACCTTCCAATTTCTACTGCTGTTGTTCCTATCTTCCCCTTGGCTCCGCTTTCAGAGGTAGTTGCAATTCCTTTCTCCCTTATGCAACTGAAGCAACCAATAGTACACTTCTTCATCTTCTACAAATCTTATTGCTCTATAAAGAGCTTATGTTTCCAGGCATGTTTGGAAACAAAAGAAAAACAAAAATAAAAAAAAAGGAAAAAAGACTGTATGAAGGACAAGCAGTCAGGTTTCCATACAATGCCAAGGCTGTCTTGTGCACTCTGTACTTCAAAATTTCCTAGCACCTTTTGCTGCTCTTGCTCCCTCCTTTTTTTTTTTTTTCTTGAGAGAGAGAACAGTTTGAGTTTGATCAATATAAAATCTGTGATTTTTCTAATTGTGATTCGTTACAGCTTCTCTAAATTAGTTACTTGAGGAATAAAGACTAACCTTTTCAAACCTCTCATCCGGAAATATTATGATAATGAGCAATGCCTGAGCTTCACAGAGGATGCCTGCAATATTACTACACTACTGAACAGATAGATCTTTTATAACAGTAAAAGGTTGCTTCCAGAAAAAAGCATCTTTATGGAAATGTTTAGCCCTCCTCATATTAACAGTTCAGGTTTCCTTCCTATTTTATGAATTCACCAGAAGACCACCTAGATGACATTTGCTTTTAAATGACCCACTACTATTTAACACAGGGAAATACATACAAATTTCTACTCCAATAAATGCAACATCTTTATAGGAATAATCTTTAGAAAAAGAAAAAAAAAAAAAAAAGAATATTCCCCAAATGAAATACATTAGTCTGTGGGTGATGAGATGAGGAAACTGCAAACTAGAGCCTATTTAATGTAGTGCAATTTATATGAAAGATCTCATAGCCACAAAATAAGTCCATGTTCAAACATTTTAGTGCTAGATATCCAACAAATACTCAAAATGGCTTTGTGCAGTGCACACAGATGTTGATGTTACAGAGCAAAGCACACTCTGGTTGATTTTTTGGGGGAAAGGGAATTTACAAACATTTATTTTAGGAGGTCAGAAGTGCATTTACTCTCTTGGACAAGATATTTTTGATGCTATTAGGCAGGGTAATCTGTAGAAATCTATACTTATTAAAGATTATAAAAAACAAACTACAGTTTGAGTTTAATCCCAGTATCACAGAGTCAGAGAATCAACATTCAACTTGATTTTTGTTATTTTCAAAGTGAAGTCTTCTAGTCAACTGTTTCAGAATGTCTGTGCAGTGCCATTTTATGGCACTAATGTTCCAACACACTAAAGCGTTTAGACAGTATTGCTGACTCCAGTGCAACAATTTGCATTCTTACAGTTAAGTACATACATTCTGAGTCCTGGACTTAATACTTCCTTTCATTGTTTGTATGTATTGCAAATGGTTTCTGTTTCCTTCTGGATGTGGAACAGCTAATATGTTTTAGTCCCTGGGCATCTAGCAAGCATAATATAAAACCATAAGCTTATTTTTTTTCTTACTGCAGTTTTGTCCCAGAGCAGGCTAGCTAAAGGTGCAGTTACAAGCTTTCACTCTAGAGCAGCCTCCTCCCAATATCCAAGGAAAGTAATCTCCTGGCTATGCTAACAGTCATCCAAAAACCTACCATATAATCTAATTGAAGTATCGATTCTCAAGCTAGGGCTTCTATTTAACATTCTAGAGAGAAAGAAAAGAGAGAAAAAGGTTTTACAGGCACAGCAACATTGTGTTCCACAAACCTTCCTTTAGCTTCTGTTGCTTTACTTTCATTTATCATTAAGATTATCACTGCAAATATTTTTTTTCTGCATAACGACAATATCCTTCTCCCTTCTGAAACACATTCTCCTTTTTATTTCAACCGCAAATTCTTAAACAGAGAAAATACATTTTCCTTAATAATAAAGTCTAACTGCAAGGAGGAAGAGAAGAATGAAAACTGTGCCATCTCAGCATCACCTTCCTTTACTTACGTGTCTAGACAGCTGGTAATACTACTGGTATGACAGAATTTTTCTCAGCTTTTTTATTTTTTTTTTCAATTTAGTTTGTTTTTTTTTTAATTGAAGAGGAGAAAAAATAAACATGAAGTTTGCATTTGAAAAATTCCATCAGAAATCTACTTTATCTTTTGTTCAGATTGCAAGATCGACAAATTCCCGTGATAATTATTTCCTGTGAATATTAATTCAGTTACAACTACAGTGTGTTTACTAATCTGTTATAAATAATGCGAGCTGTATGGGGACAAGATATTAGTGGCATGGATTAGAGAATGTATTTTGAACATTTTACAGAGAGCTCTATATGATGTTGGCAACATGTGACATTCTCCCATCTTTTTTCATAAAGCAAGTCAGGACTACTTCTGTCAATATCAAAGATACTTAGAAAATCACTCCATACCATTACCTCATCACAGAATTTTCAGTTTATATAACTGGAATATTTCAAATGAAAAATTATCTTTCATTTATCTAAACGTCATTATAAGATCTGTTCTTGAAGGTAAAAATATTTCCCAGCATTATAAAATGTTGAAAGTTAGGGGTTAAAAGCACTTCTCAATTGTTACTCTGAATCACATACTTGGAGACTTTTCAAGTATTGAATTACGCATCTCCAGCAAGATGAGGTCTTCACAAAACAGGCTGAAAAAGTCATCTCCAAAAGAGTTTCCAACTTCAGTTCTAAAATGTAATTAGTATCAGAGAATATCAGTATGAGTTCCTCATGGCCAACTCTTGGTACTTCAGATAAGACCTAAAAATCAAGTTGTGATGTTTTTATCTTATCAGAACTAAGTAAAAAACATGAGTAGCCAAACAGGCTGATAATTAACAGCTACACTTTACTGCAGTCTTGTAGTTTTGATTTTGGACAATAATGCTGAAAAACAGGATATCTGACAGCTACTTAAATTAGTATTGTTTCTGTTTCTTTTCCAAGGAGATTATGAGTAGAAATTTAAATCTTACACAGGACAAAGATATATCTTCAAGTGAAAAGGGAAGCTACTCTATCTGAAAATGGTGATCCTAACTTCTACAGGAGCAAATTCCAAAGCAGACATTCCATTCCAACAAGCCTTAAAAAATCTTAGCCCACATTTTCAGTGATGACTCTGCACCAAAATATTTGCACAGGAATTAATTCAGGAGAGTGACCACTGGGATAGGAGAACCCTATGGGAAAGGACAGTTCTGTTTTCCAGTGCCACTGACCAAGAGCACCCTCCAGCAGCCAGAGGTCTGTCCTCCATCCAGGGCATAGAAAAGCTGAAGAAGAAGCATGGGAGCACAGACAGAATCACAGAATTGTAGGGGTTGGAAGGGGCCTCTAGAGATCACCTAGTTCAACCCCCCTGCCAAAGCAGCTCCTTTGCCCAGGTTGCACAGGTAGGCGAGAATCTCCAGAGAAGGAGACTCCACCACCTCTCTGTGCAGCCTGTGCCAGTGCTCCGTCACTGCACTGTGAAGAAGTTCCCATGCACATTTGTGCAGAACTTCCTATGCTTCAGTTTGTGGCCATTTCCCCTTGTCCTATCACCACACACTGCAGAGAAGAGTCCAGCCTCGTCACTTTGCCTCCCGTTCCTTAGATATTTATAGACACGGATCAGATCCCCTCTGAGTCTTCTTCTTTCAAGGCTGAACATACCCAGGTCTCTCAGCCTTTCCTCATAAGGGAGGTGTTCCATGTCCTTTATCATCTTTGTAGCATTCTGCTGGACTCTTACAAGGAGATCCTGGTCTTCATTGTAGCGGGGAACTCAGATCTGGACACAGTACTCCAGGTGAGGCCTCACCACAGCATCAAGGAATCTATCAAGGGACAAGTGTACATATACTGCTGGAAATAACACTAGCTGATTTTGTGCTAACTGAATATTTACTGAAAAACAAGAATGTTGCCAAATTCCAGATCCTCATGTCTGTTCAGAAATGAAGGCAGAGACATTACTAGCATCACTGCTTTAAAAAGAGTCTTTTGAAGAAAGATTTTCTTCAATGTTCTCTCATGAATTATGATTAATCTTTCATGGCTTTGTAAGTTTAAACCTGGTGTAGAAACTTCTAATTAACTGTTCAGGTTTGGCTCTTGATCTGTCATGTTTACAAGGTATTTAATGGTAAATTGCATTGAAATTCCTATTTTGATGGCAGCAGCTTGGTCTAATGTGACTAAAAGTCTGCATAGCTGCCCATAATATGCAAAATAAAGTGGAGTATATGCAGTCTTCTTAGTATTTGTTCAGCGCTAGAAGTGATGATTCAAGACTGATAAAGCCCAGGAAGATGTTTAATTTCTCCTGGTTTAACTTTGTCGCCTAAAGTGTATGAGTATTAAAGGAGAATTCAGATGTAAACACAAGAGAAGCCAGTTAAGTCTAGTTTAGGTTTCATTTTATATAATAGCTAACAAATGAGATCACTATATGAGTCCTCCTTCATCAACTTTGTATTTGGGTTCTTCTTTACAATTATAATTTTCCCTCTTGCATTAAGGAATCACCTAAACAAACTCCATGTCAGCTGTCCCAGGAAGCTGAAAAAATATACACATTCTATCCACTCTGCCTTACCTCAGATTCAGAGGATGTCACTGTAAATATCAGTGCCATTCTTATTAACAGATAAAGGATAGAATAGATAAATACTGAAAGGCTCAGTACATCTTTGCCCTACTCAGCAGAGTCACTTCACACTGAAGTGAAACCGTACCCTGTTCAAGTGAAATACAGAGAAATTTTCTGTAATATTTCTCTCATGTTTCAGCAACACAGAACTTTCCTGGCCTGGTCATACTCTTTCTTTTTGTTGTTCTACTAAAGTTCATTGAAGCAGTCTCTGGCATGAGACATTCCTGCCCAGCTAGCCCATTTACTAAAACGTGCAGTTTCATCTAATGACTACTGATGAGGTAATTTTTTTGTTGCTGTTTTGGTCATTCTGAAAAGCATCTTCAGATCCTCTTTGGAAAGGACCCAGGCAATGAAAACATACTTTAGCCACATATAGACTTGCAGTTCATCCTTCCTCCTTCACAAGACAATATACTTCACTGGCATCCCCAAAATTAGACATACCAAAAAGGACATTTGAAATGCACCTTTCTCTTCAGCACAACTGCAACAATTATGCACCTTTCCCAAAGGTCCAACATCAATATGATGTCATTTACTGAAGAGGACCTGTGTGATGCCCATTGTGTCAGAGGCTGCCAGATTACTTATCTGGCCGTGTAAAACTTCTCTTCCTGAGGCAGTCTTGTTTCTCAGTCTACTTTCTATGTTTGCAGGAGAAAGTACGATGAGTGATTCAGAACTAACTATCCTGGTGATAAGCAGTGACTGAAAGGTTCAGATATCAACATACTTCAGTGAACATTTTCTTCTTAAATAGCTCATAATTACAATTTTATTTTAGTTTTTTTACCCCACATCTGAATAAATTCAGAGAACCATTAGGAGTGTAGGTTTCTTTGTAAGAAATAGTATGTTTAAGAGGTTAACGTGGCAGTACTCTATTAAATCCTCTTTCAAAAGTTGACAAATGTCATAGACTGTGGTAACAACTCTTCTAATCAAACTGAAGAATTCTTTGTAAGAAATCATCTGAATGAAAAGTAGAGGGATTCTAGTTTTGGGAAAGTCTTGTATTGTCATGTTTATTTATTTTGAAAATTGTTATCTTGAAAAAAAGGAAAGCTGAGATGCATAGCACAATAATACCAATCAAGAAACATGAGATTTTGGCCTATTGCTACATTAGAACTTTGTCCTTATTCGCTTACTTTTCTTCCTCCAAAACTGCTTTGTGACACCTTCAATATGAAAGTAGTCAAAAAGAACTCTCCTTTTTCCTTCCAGTCTTCTGAAATTACCAGAATTAAAGAGAAAGAGGCTGGCAAAAATTCAAATTGTTCATTACATGGCACCGATTATCTAGAAATGCTGTTTTACTTCCTTCTATTAGTTTAGCTTTGCAGCACACAGAGGCAGCTTTGCAATGATGTCAAGCTACAGTAAAATCACTGCTTTACCACTGAAGCAGTCCTTTTGGTCACTAATTCAGCAAGTACATAAATTATTAATTTCTTGGTCTTAGGAATTTCTATGTATTTAGAGAGCTGGTAAAGAAGTAAGTCAGGTGCAAGCAAAGGAAGTTCTTGGTTGCAAGATTACTTTATTTTCTACAAAATTTTTAAATGAATAAATTTTGTTTTCAAACACCTCCAGAAGAACATGGTACATTTCACCCCACACTCAGGATTGCTGAGCAGTAAATTTTATTTCCCTTTCTAACACCACCTTTCTCCACAGTGACACACTTCCATTTATACATACATACCAGAAGAATATTCACATATGCTCACAGATCTACAGTCACTCCCTCATTTGATTTCTCTGAGGGTTCAACTCAGAGAGTAACAAAGCAGCACTTGTGATGTAAATATGGAAGAACCACACTGACATGCAGTAAGCCATGAGACCCTTCCATCTATCGATCAAGTTGTCACTCCTACTTCAACATAGGTGAAGAAATGATAAATAATATTTACAGAAAGTTAAGCATTTGAAAGTGTCAGGAGGAGCTTATTGGCTCCAGACACCTGCTTTTACATTTTTACTTAAGTGAGAAGAATTTTTGCAGCAACTGTTAAGTCACAGAGTTTGTCTGCCCTCTTTCTTTTTTTTTCCTTTAGATTACTAGTTTTCATCAGAGCTGAAGTAGAATATGAATGTTATGGGATGCTTGAGAGACAACAGTTGTCTCTCACAAATAAGTAGTTAGTGCAGGATTGTCATGAAGATAGTAACACTGGAACGTGAAATAATAGCAGTAACAGAAGAAAAAATGTGTCAGATGAGGCAGCTGAATTGGCATGTGAGTCTCTCACAAGACATTGAGAGTTATTGTTCTAGAGAACCTGACTCTCTTCTGCCATAATTTATGGAGTCTCAGTCTTAAGCTGGAAGGAATCAAATTGGCAATACCATGTCCAGTATCACTCACATTTAACCTTGGTGGTCTGCTGATGCTTGGCTGGGTGGACGGGCTACAAGAGTTTTTAAACTCCGCTACTTAGTGTCAGCTCAAGTCCTGACAAGAGCTGAGATAAGAAAGCCAAGTTATTGTTTGCTTCTGGTACTTATTCTTCTCACCTAACACGTAACAATTGTATCACTAACTCATGTAGCAGCAGCAACCTACAGGAGCATAGTGATAGGGAAACTATTCCTCTCACAGTTACCCCGCTGCCCTGCAGCAGGCCTGGCACACAGTGCCTCAGCAAGCAAAGCAGCAGCAGGCCCTCTTCTCCTAAGCACCTTCTAGCAGCCTCCATAAGGGAAATCTCAATTGCAGACAAAAACTCAGCCCTCCCTTTCCCTAAGTCATTTCTTTCACAGCAATGTGCCATGGTACTCCACACAGAAGTTAAATTTGTACGCTGACACCTCCAAACATGCTCTCAGACTGGGTAAACAAAACTACATAGGTATCATGGCAGACTGAGCACTTCATATTAGGAAAAGAAGTAAACTCTGTCCATAAGGGAAAAACTGCAAGGGAAGCAACTCAGATTATGTGGGGTATGCAGTTATGAGGTGGTTTTAAAACAAAGTGAATCAGCTAGTACACAAACACGGCTGAGGAAAAATAAATATTCAGATGGGTTCCACTGCTTTGTTATTTCCCCTGATGCTTTTCAGACATCTTCACTCTCAAGCACTTAAAACACACACCAAAAATATTTGCTACTCCCTTAAGCCATTTTCAGCCTACCTGCCTAGTGCTCAAATACAGTTCCCTCAGGTACCCAGAAAAAACTTGAAAGGAAAATCAAAAATTAAAAAGGTAAAGGGTTCTTTTAATATATACTGTCAAACAGCTCCAAGGCCTTAATCCTAGATGCCTTTTTACCTCTTCCTACAACACTTACATTTTTTCTGCTCAGTAATGTAAATATGCTCAGTCAGAAAAAAAATAATTTTTACAGTATGCTTTACCTAAGACACAGAGATCTGGGTAAGAGTTTCTCACTGACATCACAGCTGTGCCCAGAAATCATGCATCACAGATTTGATTAGTAGGTGAGCTGTGGCCTGTTACACCAAATGCCATCCCCATCACATTCTCTTACTACTAGACACTGGTGCACAACACACCATTTCACTGTTGCCACGAGGTGGCTCGAGTTATGTTTCCATTTAATCATCATGGAGCCAATCTGGAAGATCCTTTGAGCAAAACCCACATCATTTTTATTTGGAACATTTGGCACACATGAGGACTGAAAACTCCCCACTACGCAGAACACAGTTTGGAGGATAAAAGCTGTATGTGATCACTTATAATTTTCCACGAACCTTACAGTCCATGTGCATGTCCCTCAGCATCCTGACAGAAAGAAGCACAATCCAGACAAAGTGACAGAATTAAAACATATTTGTGACACCAGTGTGGATTCATTTATGCCTTCTGGATTTAAGAAGTGGATAGGAATTTTCTCTCACATTAAATTTCTATTGCTTTTTTGTGTGAATTTATCATTAACTCGTCAGTAAATATGAGTACTGTACTTGTCTATATAGGAAAAAACTAGAAATATTAAATTAATAGAAGTAATTAGGTGACATTTAAGCAGATTATGTGAAATTCAAATTTTAATTAAATTAAATAATCATTTAATGAATTTAAATATAATAATTTAATAATTTAATGAAATTAAATAATTATTTCATTAAAAATAATAAACCCACTTTTAAAAAGATGAAGTTATGGTAGTCTGTGTGAAAGGCCTAAAGCAGGGTTAAAGTTTCTCATTAAAACTTTAATAGTACAGTTTGTGTTTCAACCCGAATTTGTTACAGTAGCCCTTGAAGAGCAGGGGGGAGTAGATATTTTCTCTGCTTCTCTTTATTTAACTAGCTAATTCCATGATTTGGCAATGAAAAACAAAGCAACAATCTGTATCTTGAAAAAATATAAAATTTTTGTCTCTAATTTTATGGCCAGAGCTAGACATTAGTGAATGAGATCTACTCATTCTAAAGTCCCAACAGATTCAGTCACCAGAAGATACCGTGCCAGTTCCTTAGGTGCAGAAAACACTTATATTGTTAAATATTTGTATTTTGTATGTGAAACATAGTTTGATAAATTTATTTACTTAAACTTTCAGATTATTCAAATTGCTTGATTTTTTTTAATATGAATTACTATTTAAATCTAGTGAGTGATTTCCAACTGCCTCCAAAAGATATTCAAAATATAAAACTCTAGAATAAAATATTCAGTGCTTGAAATCACTTCAGATAACCTGAATATGTGTGTTTTTTGTTTTTCATTTTTTGTTGTTTTCTTTAGGAATACCTTAAATAACATGAATTATTTAAGACACAGCAAGTGTAAAGGCAGTATTTTTCAACAAACCAACACTCAAAAGCGACTTCAATTTTCAAAATATGAATTCATTGACCATTCACTATTTAAAGGTAACTCTTCTTTCATATGGAAGAAAAAAAATGTAGGAAAAAAAAAAGCCTCTTAAAAGCCTATTACTTAAAACAAGTTTTCATAGTTCAGGTTTTAAATCAGTAATAAAAATGGCTATTTAAATTACTTTCATGTCAATCCATCCCTCCTGATCTGCAGAGAGCTATTTAAGAAGACAAAGAGACAGACTAAAGTATATCTTCACTTCTGTTACTGTCAAACCTGGTAAGGTTCATATTTATCATGCTGTACTAATATTTCTTAAAACTCATATTTTTGTGTCATTGAGTATTTCAATGGAGAAAGATATATACATTACTACTAACATAAAGGATTCTTTATTTGCTAGAATAAAGGACAAACATGCATATGAAAAAAACACCTTGAGGAGATGACATATGACTGAGAACTTCCATTGTAATAAGAAGATAAAACAGTAACAACTGGCAACCAGCAGAAGCACAGCAAATACATGATTATCACTGTCTTCTCTAATACCAACAGCAAGAGGAAAATTAAAATGAAAAAAAAAAAACATTCTGCAAATCATTTTAAAAAAATGAACACTAGTACCCTGTAGTTTGTAATGTATGTATAACTTGAAGTATACAAGTATGTAGGTAAAACTTATTCAGGTAGAAACAACAAGAAGAGATACTAAAAGAGAAGGTACTAAAATGTCTGTAGCAAACAAGCAAGATCAACAGTCTGAAAACATCTCAGAAAATACATCAAGGTCAAGAATGAGTTACTGCCTTTTTCCTCCAGCCCCTCAGACCAGTGAAGTGACACGGGATTTTATGGAATATCCAACAGACAGATCCATGTCTGTTTGTTTGAATTGGGAACTCCCTATCACTTATGATACACTCTGTAAAGAACTGCAAGCAAAGACTATGCTTGCCTACTCGAGACACTTACACTTGCCCATGCTTACGTTCAGACTGTGGAGCTGTAGGCCTGTTCATCTCCCATTAAAGGGCTATGTGCAGAGATGGAACATCCCTAATGACCATCAGCAGTATGCGGATTGCACGTATCACAGTGCACTAGTGAAAACAGTCACAATTACAAAAATAGCAAGGTTGAAACAGCTTCAGAAATCACAGACTAATCTTCAATTTGTACATCTGAAAAACTTATATTATGGGGTAGGCATAAAGAACAGTTCATTCTCGGAAAATGAAAGGTTCTATATTTCATTTTTATAGTAGATGAGTGAGAGATGCCAAGAGTGTGAGATCTGAAGTGTTAGGATAGGATTTTCTCTATTTTTAGCAACAGTAACAATAACAAGTAGAAGAATCATAGAATCATTTGAGCTGGAAGAGACCTTGAAGATCATTCAGTCCAACCGCCCTGCAGTGAAAAGGGGCATCTACAGCTATATCAGGTCTCTCAGAGCCCAGTCCAGCCTGACCTTGAGTGTCTCTAGGGGCAGGACATCCACCACCTCTCTGGGCAACCTGTGCCAGTGCCTCAGCACCCTTACTGTAGAGATATTTTCCCTTATTTCCAAACTAAATCTCTTCTCTTTTGTTTTGAAAACATTTCCCCTTGTCCTATCACAACAGACCTACTAAAGACACTGTCTTTTCTTACAGCCCCACTACAGATAATGAAAGGCTGCTGGCACAGCTCCCTGGAGCCTTCTCTTCTCCAGGCTGAACAACCCCAGCTCTTTCAGTCTGTCCTCATAGGATAGGTGTTCCATCCCTTGGAGAATTATTGCGGCCTTCTTCTGGATGCACTCCAACAGGTCTGTGCCTCTCCTGTACGGAAGACTCCACATCTGGACACAGTACTTGAGGTGAGGTCTCACCACTGCAAAGTAGAGGGGCAGGATTTCCTTTGCCCTGCTGTCCATGCTTCTTTTAATGCAGCCCAGGATATGGTTGGCTTTCTAGGCTGCAAGGGCACATTGCTGGCTCAAGTCCAGCTTGCCATCCACCAATATCCAAAAGTCCTTTTCAGAAGGACTGTGCTCAATCCTTTCATCCCCCAACTTGCAGCAATTGCTGCAACTCAGATGCAAGACCTTACACTTGGATTTGTTAAATCTTATCAGGTTTCCCTGGGCCCACTGCTTGAGCTTGTCTAGGTCTCTCTCTGAATTGTATCCTGTAGCTAAGAAGTGTCAAACACACTACTCAGCTTGGTGTCATCCACAAACCTGCTGAGGGTGCACTCTATCCCTCTGTCAGTGCCACTGATGAAGATATTAAAGAGCACTGGTCCCAGTATTGACCCACGAGGGACACTACTCATCGCTGATCTCCATCTGGACATTGAGCCACATATCACTCTCTGAGCATATCTGCAGTTTTGCTTTACACCACAAAACCAGCTCTCCATACCCTTCCTTTGGCTGCCTATTCTTCCCTTGGTCTGACCGTGCCCACTAGAATATAGTAAACCGAGTCCTCCTTATTGTTTTGACTTTTAGACAAGAATATAGATTTCTAAGCACTAATAAAACTATAGGAAAAGGGGAAAAGCCTAATTTATCAGAGCAGCTAAATAGGTGGTTAGGCTATAAAATTGTACATCTAGCTAAATTTGCTGATTTATTTTGACACATCCATTTCTCTATTACAAATGAAAGGAATAGTTCATGCCTTAAAGAGGTTATGTTTCTATGTTTGTACATCTCTAAGAATTCCAGATACACATACAAAGAAGGACCAGCTCAGAGAAAGCTGGCACTTTTGGGAAAGGTATGGGCATTTGAAAAGCAGCAGTTATCAAGCAGAAAAATCAGAAACAAAGCAAATCCAAACATAATGTTAAATCTTGCATCTAAAGAAGAAAACAAACATGCTACTGTTCTGCGTGAGAAACTTGGAAATAAAAGTCCTGAATGTGGATGAAAATTTGGGGGTGGACAGAAGAACCATCTCAGAGCAAAACTATTACTCCTCTGGCTACCACAGCATGAACAAGTCTCCCAGGGAGAAAGGCAGAGTGCTGCAATTGGATTACTGTGCCCAAAATTCTTTGTGCGACTATATCATCTCCACACCATCCTAGGACAGGAGACCAAGAGGCTGGCAAAGATCAGTGTGTCTTTTGTCTTGAAATAGAGTCAAGTTCCATATTGGGGAATCAAGTTCTTCTAAACTGATGTATAAAATCTGCTGCTAAGATAGGGGACTCTGTCAATAATCAAATTAGACATGAATGGGGGAAGGGACGTTTCCTTCTGCTATACTCAGATTTGCCAAATTTAGGTGTATTTGTGACATTTGAGACAGTTAGAGCCATCCATCAGCATCTCTGTCACTAGTTTTGGGTCTGCAAAAATGGAAACAAGATGTTGCTTTGGAATGTAGCTTTGCAAAATTCTGCAAATTAAAAAATGTCTCCCCACAAGACCAAGTTTCTGTGTGTAACTAGAAGCTACCACTGTATCTTGGCAAGCAAGACAGGTACTATGTTAAATGACCATCTGAATGGTCATCTAATAAAATGTTAGCATTAGGATACTGAACTCACTCAGATTAACTCTCGGATTATTTACACAGAGTATCATGAGGCTATCAAAACACACACTATGCTGTAGCCCAGAAAAACAGGCAGTGTGGTGGAGGGGGGGAAGGGAATCAGCATTCTGGTGTGGTAATAAAGGTTTCTTTCTCCAATGATAATCAACTCTGCATAATTAAAATAGCTCAGACTGCTGAACTAATTTTCAGACTGGAGGTTTCTTCCTGTAGCAACACTTAGACACAAAGTTTCTACTGCGACTGAATTTAATCGTCAGTCTAATTACAATTTTAATGAATATCTTCAGCACTGCATGTAAACTTGCACTTCACAGTCTTGCTATCAGGGCATTTTAGAAGGTTTCTGCATTTAATACAAAGCATTGTTCTGAGAGAGGCTCAGGGTGAAACAATACTTTTCAAAAGAAAGCTTTAACTGTATTTGGCCAAATTCAAATACTGTTTACAGCTGGTTTAAAATAACTTTAAGTTTTTATACACACATTTCAGAATATTTTCACTATATATTCAGATATTAATGAGTATTTGGCTTACTTCTAATCAAGTTCTAAATTTAACATGGTCCAAACTGTTTTTATTGGATCTCTCTTTCTCCTTTTCACTTTTGGTAAATACTTGGGGATAGTTGTAAATTTTCCCACCAAAAGACAAAAAATTGATCTCCTAGTTTCTGTTCACTGAAGAAGAGCCACATTTAACAGACAAGACAAAACATCATTTTACCCCGTTTCCAGATTTTTTAATTGAATTCTACTGCAAGAACTGAAAAACATGTATTAGCCTCACATACAGAATAATCTTTTTAATTAAACATAAAACTGACCATTTATGGTGACTTTTTTTCTACATACCATGCGGTTTACTTTACACTGCTCTCAAATCTGCAGTGGGTACCATTTGCCATGAGAGCACAGGTTTCTGGCCATGTCATCTGGTCACAGATTACACTACTAGTTCCCAGGCAGACAAGACAGATTAAAGATGACAGCCTATGAGCACTCCGTAGCAGTTACTGCTGTATCCATCAATACTGCAGAATAAGCATTTATTATGTTCCAGATTTAATCTTCAGCTAAGCCTTTGAGGAAACATATTCAGACGTGATGAAGGTTGAGCTCCCTTCTTTCTCCCCATTCCATCTGTATATTCCAATTGAGAAAAAATATCTATGTAATTTGCCTTAGATTTTAAGACTAGTAGGAACATCTTCAATCTTGGTGATCTTCAGTCACCAGTTTGTATTCCTGCTGCTGCCTAATAATAGAGTATAGTCACTTCAGTAAGTTTATAAAAGTTGATGTTGAAACCAGTTAGGTTTCTTGTTCCTCTCATCCTGCTGGGAAGCTGTTCAAGAATCCCACCAATCTGGTTGTTTTTATTGGTTGTTTTTTTCATTTATTTTTCTTTACCGTGGAAAATAAAACCCACTTGCATATTTGGTCAAGTATTTCAGCAGCTCTACTGTGAGAAAGGGAAAGATTATGTATTTCTAAGAGTCTCCTACTTCTAATAATGCCCAATCAAATAAGTGTCTCCAACCTGTATTATGTACAGGTAATGATGATTATCCCTAGTCTCGATGGGAAGGCCATGTTCCTACTTGTATAAATACCGATACAAAAGTACTACCTAGAGCTTAAAAAGAGGGAAAAACAAAGTTTTTTGTGACTTTGGTGTCACGAGTTCACACAACACTTTATATGCTCTTGCAAACAACAGGAGCCAAAACATAAGAAGATACACAGAAGGTGGTTTGATTTTTTCCTGTGGCACTGGTTGATTCAGAGCACAAGAATTTAATAGTTTTGAGCTTAGGCACAGAAGTCCAGCTATGAAACTCTAACAGAAATTCGAGGAGCACTGCATTCCTGGTAAAAATGAAACACATGAAGTATGTGCTTTTAATCAGGGCATAGAGGAACGTGAAATTACAGAGGGGGTTGTGATCAATCTAAGCCAATTTTGCAAGTCTAACTAGGACCAGATATGAGATAAGATTGTAATTGAGATCTGGATGAGAAACTTGAGTGTTCACTGGAAAAGCCAGAATTAACCCTGAACTATGCTATTAGAATTTACAACACAACTGCAGCTGTCCAAAACATAATGAAGATTATGGGATTATGAAATTTAAGCAATTCTCTAACACCAAAGTCACTACTACAGATGCTCAACAAAGGAAAGATCTCATGAAAAAGGTTAGTGGAGTTCCAAATTTTGCACTGTCTACGACAATGTAAGCTGCGAGAGTGGAAATAAGAAACGAAACAAAAGAGGAAAAAATGCAACATACAGGGATGATTGTCCCCTCTAAAGAGAGAGCTAAGTAATAAGCACATGGGTGAGAACGAAACTATAATAACACCTAGAGAAAAGATATCATTGTTATCATGTTAAAACCTCGTCTAACATTCAGTCTTAATAAGCATGTAAACTAAAATGATTAAAGTCTCTGAAACAATCTTCAGACAGAATTTACCCCAGAAAACACAATACAGATAATCTCATCACCTGGACAAATATTGCTTTTTCCTCATGACAGATGCCAGTGGAGGAGGCCAGGAAGCACACGGTTCTGGGCATACCAGAGAGAAACAGGTAAGAGTGTGAGCACGCACAGTGCACATTGTTTAAAAATAAAAAAAAAACAAAAACAAAAAACAAAAACAGAGAAGACAGAAATCATATTTTATTTATTGCTAAGTTATGTAGCAAGGAGCAGGAATGTGAAAAGAGCATTTTTATCACTTGCCAAACAAGAGCTCTGGTAGGAGGGAAGAAATATAATGTATTTCAAATATTTTTCACATGTGGTGTGAGAAGTTGTCCTAATAGTGTAAAAGAAAAACAAAGTTAATATCAATGTGGAAAAAAACAGAAATACCCTACAATTTTTGTATATTCATGTGGATTCCAGTTGATATCATTGATACCATATCTGAACACACTTCAGTATCTGAAAGTACATAAACAGTACTTTGGTTTTTTTAAATAACATTTCAAACTGGAGAAAAACTACAGAAGAGTAAGATTAGAAACTCTAGGCAATATTTGTCAGATCCACATTTAAGACAAAGTAAAACCACAAATGTATAAATCCTGTGTGGCAAAAGTAACAAATAGGAAAGGCATTAACTTAATAGAGCACATAAGCAAACTGGGGTATGATGAATAATCCACAGGAAAAAGTGATTTACATATTACTGAAAGTAATAGAATATAAATAATAGAAATAAATGAAGTTGGGATGCAAATTCTGACACTTCCTTTCATTTCTTCCCAGTGCCCTTGGTGGAGTTTACTGAAAGGCACTGCAGAACATGGTTGGTTGTGGCTGAGGTTGAGGGGCTAGTTCGTTGGAGGTTTCTAAATTGATCTGCAGTAGATTTTGCCAGCACTCATCTCAAACTTCCCCAGCTTTCTCCAGGGTGCAGAGTAAGAGGGATCGAGTTTAGTGCTTAAATTAATTTCTCAAGAGTGTCTGAAGTTTTTCTGCTTTCCTTTGCTGGAGATGAAATATTATTTATTCTCTGATTCTATACTTTTTCAGTCAGTCTCCAGCATTTCAGTAAGCCTACAGGACCGATCCTTCTCGCCTTCCACCACAATTCATTTGTGTTCCATTCTAAAATTTTCTTAAACAAGTACAGTTCTATTCCTGTCAGATTTACCCAGCTCTAAGATCCCATCTGCTTGGTTATATATTCTCAAAGGGAGTCTGTTTGCTATATGCTGACCTAGTTCAGTGTTACATTTGCTCATTGACTATTGTGTACTCTAACTTTTCCCATGCAGAACCACATATCACCAACAAATTAAATGCATTTGGGTTATTATTATTTTTTTTAACTCAGGGCATTTTTATAGATTAGGAACAGTACAAACTCAAGTATTGATCCCTAGGGACCCCATTTAATACTTTATCTAAATTGAAATAGCTCTTTTTACAATCACTTCTTATTCCATATGTGTAACCACTGAGCTTTTCATCCAATTTCGTATTATTGCATCTCTTGAATCCTTGAACCTCTTTACTGTGGGCAGTCTTGTGACAATGCTTGCTGGGTAAATACACCACATTATGCCGCAGCTGCATACATCTGAAGTATGCTATGTGAATCAACCTGGTGTTACATGTTGGGTCACCTAATGATCTTTCTTTTGCTTATGTCTGTTTTGTTTATCAGAAAAGGAAATAACTCTGTTCTTGCAAATGTAACTGTACTTCGTACACTCAACAAAAATGCAGTGATCAAGACTGACTGTCATTTATAAACTGTTCTCTATAGTACAGGGGTTTGGTTGCTCTGGTTGGTACAAACCCATATGTCATGATCAACAAAACGCCTCATTGACAGCAGTTGCTGAGCAGTAACTTCATTTTGACTGTTTTTCCATTCCCTATACAACAGAGAAATTTTACTGGGCATTAATATAGAGCCCACAGTGAACAGACCTTATACCTTATAAAGGGTCCAAAGCTCTACAACTCCTGTGTAAGGCAATCAGGCTGAGAAAGGCTAACCTAGAGATGAGAAGAAAAGTTCCAAACCTATCAAAAATGACTGGAGCAGCCAACTAGAATTTCTTTATAAGTCAAGAAGCAGATTTTGTAGACAAAGGTAGTAGTATAGCTTCGCTTCCTCAGCAAACTCTGTGACAGCAGAGAAAAACCCAAGATGGCAGAAAAAGCCCAGCATTTTAAGATCTTTTTCCCATTTTTATCTGGTTCTTACTGAGAAACAAACTCCTTTCCTCTGCCTTCTCTAACATTACGAGGAATCTGGAGACTCTAATCACTCCTATAACACCTCTCAAGGAACTGGAGAAACCCATTCTTAAAAAAAAAGGAAAAAAAAAAAGGCAATTATGAAACTAAAAGAGACAATGCCGAGACAGAGAAATTGCATAAGTTACTCCAGAAGTAATGACACCTATTCATCTCCATGGAAATTACAACAAAGGTCTCAGTAATACTATTTGACAGAGCACATTCTCAGCTACAAAGCACTACTTTTCCAACACAGACATCACCATTAGCTATGTATTTTCACTAGCGATGAACAAGAACCCGCAAGCTGTGCTCCTCAAAATCTGTACCAGAGGAGATGATCCACTGCCTCTTTCTCCACTGCCGAAATTCACTACTACTGCCTCACTGCGCTCACAACCCCAGTTTGGTCTCCAGAGAAGTTCAGCAATTGTCAGTGAATGTCAATAGGTGCAGCCTTTTCAGCATGGAGTAATTTACTTCCACATATATGCTTCAAATGCACTTCCACGTCAGGCACTATTTTGTCAGACTGCCCCTCTGCTGCCATCTGTCACACAGCGACAACAAGAAATGGGATATTTTTTGGAAGGTTCAGCCTCTGCTGCTGTACCACCACCATCTGCCTCTGACGTAGAGGGCCAACATCATAACGCAGGAGGCATTAATTTACTTACTCACTTTAACAAAATAAGTATTTTCTGCAGCTAAGGGACTGACATGGTAGCTTCTGGTGGCTGAATCTGCCAAGACTTTAGAATAAGTAGATCTCATTCACTAATGTCTCATAATATACTGAAGAGGGACATTTAAGAACTTCTGGACCTAGAGGTGGAGCTGATATGGGAACTACATAATTTAACCATAATAAGAGAAGCTTTACTCCTCTCTTGGAACAGGCATCAGAATCAAAGAAAGGCAGATGCTGATTCTCTTGCAGTGAACTGCCAATTGCAAGAGGCACAGAGATAATTATGTAATTTTGGAAGCCTCACAACATCAGTCCAAAACAACTGATAACTGGTATGCTGGAACTAGATAGGGAAGTTCAAAATAAAAAAGCTCACAGAGATAAGTCAATACATCCAAACTTTTGAAGCAGACGCACATTAATTCATACTCTCATATACAAATGTACAAATGTGTACATACATGCACACTCAGCACACTTAGTGCTCATATTGCAGCTCCTTGGAGGTCTGCCTCAGGATTTCTAATCCCCACATTTGGCTGTCCTCCGCTGCTAATGGGATTACTTGGTAAACGAATATGAAGTTACTCATCACTCTGTTAAGGAATTGCCTGTGGAGGGTCTTCTTCTCATAAACACAAAGGTTACTTAGAAGCTCAACCATATTATTTTCAACGTGATATTAGAACATTATGCAATACTTTCTCAGTCTTTCTTTGATATACAATATGATACATGCCACCAATCACCACTTCCAAATTCCTCCATTCACAGCTGAGAGTGCACCTGGACTTGACCCATTAAATTATCCTACCCTGCCCATTTGATATATTTTAAAATAAACAGCTTTGCATTTTTTCCATGCGACTGCTCACACTTGGAGGAATGCCTTTAAGCATCTGCAAAATTACCTCATTATCCTCTTTTGAACTTTCTTTGCAGCAAACCTTGTGCTGAGGTGGGGTAAGGAGAGAACAAGAGGAGGGCCAGTACGTGTTGTTACCTCCTGCAGAGCCTCAGCAGACACTTGAGGCTACAAGCAAAGAATAATGTTGTTGCTGTTAAGCAAGTTGGAAGATTCTTTTTCCCAGCATCCGTGAAATAATTCTACATTAAGTTTAGCTATGAAAAGCATGACCCTGGAGAAAGAACTTGGCACTTAGCCAAGTGTTTTTCATATTCAGTTTCACTTTCCTGGTATAAAATATTTAAGAAAACATAATTCCATTTAAAATAATTCCATAAAAAAGTCATGAAAGCAATTTCTTGTCTTTTTTGCATGTATCAGTAAGACATTTCAAAATGATTTCGTCCAGCACAAGGCTTCAGCCCCCCCTCATGCTGTAAGTGATCAGTACTTGTGAAAGCCTACAGGGTTTACACTGAAAGGAAAGCAAAGAAAAAAAGAAAAAGAAAAAAAAAGTTCTCTAATGTATTAGAAATCCTCCTCCTCTCATCTCAGTGTTTGTACTGTCACCAGCCATTGGAGAATGTGAATGTTTCTACACAAAACAGATTAGTGCTAATGAAGTCTCTGGTAAACCATGTGGAATTTCTGGCCCTTCTGTCTGTTGAGGCTGTGGAAAAAGCTCTGTTCTAGATGAGATTTTAGAAAATTATGATTATTTAAGAAGTGTGAGTGGTTGGCATTGTGAGTGACATTCTGGTTTTGATAGAAAAACTTTATCAGATGGAGAGGTTTAAAAGCTTTTCTTGAAGATGGCCAATTCAACTCATCTCTGAAAGTTCATTTCACAGTCAAGACCTTTTATCTCCAGCTTTTTCATGTCCTTCTGTATCTGACATATGCTGTACTAAAAGAAAACAAAAAGAAAAGAAAACCAAGGAAACAAATAAACAGAAAAAACAAACAAATAAGTAATAATAATTAAAAATACTGCTCTGTAATTTGGAATCTCTACAAAGTAGAACGTCACTTGGCTAAGATTAAAACACTGCAAGTTTTATAGTCCAGGCAATCATTCTTGTTAACCAGTATAATTTATTTCATTTATTGAACTGTACCATTTGACTTCTTAAATAATGCTTTTATATAATCTTCCTGTAGAGAAGTTTTTGCTCTAATAGTTTTTATGATGAATATAACCTGAGCATTCGGGAGCACTAGATCTTTCCTTTCAATCCAGCATTTTTGAAATGCTCATGATGATATATGTCAAGAAGCTATATTGTGTTCATGTTTTAGAAGATCTTTAGTGCTGCTGGTCTGACTATGCAGCTGAGGAGGATGCCCCCAGAGTGGAAGTTTTTCCTTCACTCGCAGCCACAATGCTTGGCCCTTTCCCAAACTTGGTGCTACAAATTCTACCATATGTCTGCCCAGCTGGGCAAAGTCTGTGAAACTCAAAGTTACTCACAGGCTGTTTTTTGGGTTGTTTTTGTTTGGTTGTTTTTTTCTTTTCTTTTTCTTTTTTTTTTTTTTTTGCTGCATCGCAGAGGAAGCTCATTGATTTTCCACAAACTGGCTGCAGCAGAGCCTGTTTTCTCCTGCTCAATCTATTTTCAGGAGCTCAGTGAAACCACCTGATATTTGATTTAAACAGGGAACAAGAAAGAAATTGAAAGAGGCTGCTAGGCCCAATCATTCCTGGTGCACAGAATCCAGAGGGATGCAACAGTCACTTATTTCCTGAAGTTACAAAACATCAGCCAGCAATGCCTCCTTTTTATGAAATAAATTAAGAAACTGGTATATTTAGTAGCTGAACTTCGTGTAAAATGAATTTCTTGTTGGTTTTAACATAGAAGGGTGAACAAAGTTGCTTACCCATCACCAGCAGAAAAAAAAAAAAGTTCACAAAGGAATTGCTTCTGTCCCACAGGGTTCCTGAAAACCTAAGTACTCTAATATGTAGGACTAAGGCAAAGTAGCAGATTACCACAGGGAAATGAATGATTTCCTGACCAAGAGGACTCTGCTGGAAGTCTTCCTCTCTTTTGCTCCTCAGAATTTGCCAGTCTGTTCTGGCAGCAAAAACTGCCCTGTACAGCCCCAGCTACAACCCACCAATTATTCAGGGCCAGAGAGCCCATCCTTTCAAATGTATCGATCTCACTGCAGTCATCTTTATTATGCTTCTCACTTTTAGGAATTTAGAAAAGAAAAAGAAAAAAGAAAAAGCACTTCATTCATTGAAAGTAATTAACCCTTCAGAAAATAATCATGTTGTATTTCAGGTCAATGGCAGAAGAATAAGCATTCTGGCTTCAGCTCACCAAGGAACGCATACTCCCCTAGGGTATCTCAATACGTTGAGTCAAGTCCTGGTCAGTATTAATGGTTTCCAAATGCAGTTCACTTGGCTACAGCACATACTATCTTTTTTAGTTTACTACAATACCTTATGCCCAGATCACATCACAGGGGTCAAGCACCAAAACAATTTTGTGTAAGCCAAGATATATTGTAACATCACCATTTGCTGATATCATCTATTACCATTCCACATTTGGTCTCCTAAGGCAAACTGGCAAGGACACGATTACCCCATGAACACACACAGATGCTGAAACTATAGTTGGAAATATAGCTTGTAATGTCACATAGATAACAGCAGTTATAACTTTAAGTTAAGAATTAAAGCCACATCCCTGCACTCCAATTTCATGGAAGTTTATTATTTATACATATTTTTCTGTCCTGTGGGTTTTTATATCCAGCTCCTATAGGACAAATAGAAGCAGTATTAATTAATACTATAAATATTACAAATTTTCTGACAACTTTTGCTTTTCTATTTTGTTTTCTGTTTAGCTTCTGTTTGTCCTTTTCATTTTTAGACAAATCTGAACTCTGGCAAACACAGCAACCATACCCTGAGTGCGTCCCTTGGTTCTTACAATCAGCAGCTGATCTTTGGATAAGTGCTGAGTTTCTATATTTGGCATATTGGAGCGCCCACTAATAAGTGAATTTTTATCCCTCCAGAATAAATACTTTGAGGCTTTTCTGTTTTCTTCTCTTTTGTTTATTTCACCCTGGTAAAATACTAGATCATCATTTCCAGCCAGAGTTTATTTTACCCATTTCCCAGAAGAAGACTGTCTCTTTTCTGGTGTTAATTATCATAATGTGAAGTCCTAGTTTTATTCATTTGAATCTTGGTTTAAATGAAGCTTCTCTCTTCTCAGTCTCAATCAGATTATTTACCCCTCTCACCTTGATGGAGTCCCATTTATCTCAATGGCATTATCTTCACAGAAAGGCACAGCTTTCGGAGTACATAGGACCTGCAATCCAGTGATTTAGCAGTAAGGTTTTTAGTATCCTTAGCAAGGATAGCTCTGTTTTGTGCATTATTTTGGATTTTCTTGATTTTCTTTCTTCCATTCCATTTTAGCCCTATAATCAGTCTTCAGCCATGGAACGTTTTCTTCTTTTAAGATTTGCTCAATCGAGTAGCTTTGGAAGAAGAATTTTTATTAGCATTTCACAGCAATTTTATTTTATCTTTAGTTTATGGTTCAGTATAAATTAATTCTTGGTTAAGGCACTGTGTAGCTCCATGGGACATTTTGACATGCCTTACATATTAATAACTCAAAATTTCCAGCCAAGCTTCCTTCTCCCTCCCTTATTTAATGCATAAAAATCTCTTTCAGGACAAAACCCATGTCTGTTTGAGTATTTGTGCCAAAGGATGGGTCCAAAGCATCAGAGGCATTTCCAGGTGTTACACTGCATTCTAGGCAGTTCTGAGCAGAACCCATTTGAAAATAGCAGGTTACATTTTATTACTGTTTGATTGATATTTTGGTGAGATAAATAAATAAATAAATAAATATTTACAGTGACTTTCTATCCAGCATTTGTTATTCAGCAGGACTAAGCAGCAAAAATATGGTTCATATATTTTAAATTTCAAGGTGCATAATAAGCACTGAAGATGAAAATTTTTTCAGTAGCGACTAGTTTCTGGATTACATAACTATATAAGTAACCACCTCTGCCTCCATAGTACTGGTGACAAAAACAAAAGTAGACTGAAGAGTGGAGAAAAAATATCATCAGATCTTCTACCTTAGTCCAAATCAGAAAATGTCTTAAGATTCCTCTATGCTGTAGACCCTTCAGCCTCTCTGTTTGCAAGAAACTGTCAATGGAAACAATATTTTCTTTTCTGTCTACCAGAGAAAAAGGGATATATTTGGACTTCTAGAGTAATAATTATTTCCAGTACCAACTAGATGAATCTGCAGCCAACAGCATGAAAATAGGTAGCATTACTTTCCCAAATATTTTGCTCCAAATATTTAGTTCTGAGAGTCAGGGTTACCCAAACTGGTGATAGAGTAGATTTTGCCATTAGTTTGTTCATTTCCTATTTAAGTTTATTAAGAATACATTTATATGAGTAGAAATAATGCAGAAACATAAATACCATACAAGTAAGAAGCTCCAAATCAAGCATCAATCTTCATCATCACTTTTTCAAAACTTACTGGTTTACTTAGGACAGCTCTGGATTTCTCAAAATCGTAGCATCACTTTATTTATAGCTCCCTTTAGCAAAATAGTTCTGAGGTTATAAAAGTTTAATATTCTAATAATACAAAAATCAGTAGAAACACTGAGAGGCTGTACAGCCTGACTACTCAGTCTTTATTTTCTAATACTCTAAAACCTGCTTTAGCTGATAGAAGTTACCACACACGGAGCTGACAACCACCTTGACTTTATGCAACATTGTTCCAGCTGGTGAGATTTACATATCTGAAAAGTTACCATAGAATCACAGAATGGCCTGGGTTGGAAAGGACCTCAAAGGTCATGTACTTCCAAAGTCCCTGCTGTGGGTAGGGTCACCAACCTCTAGACCAGGCTGCCCAGAGAGACATCCAGCCTTGCCTTGAATGCCTCCAGGGATGGGGCATCCACAACCTTCTGGGTAACCTTTTCCAGCGCATCACCACCCTCAGTGAAAACCTTCTTCCTAACATCTAACCTAAAACTCCCCTGTCTTAGTTTAAAACCATTCCCCCTTCTCCTATTGTTATCAACTCATGTAAAAAAAGACTGTGAATATTTAAGTCATATTAAAGATTTTTTATGAAAGTTCTAGTTACAAACACCTAACGATAATGTAGCAGTACAATCTGACTAATGAATGCATGGGAGTGCTACACCAATAAGCAGGTTTCATCTTGAAGCATAAAAATGATGTTTAGGGGCAACTTTACTATAAATGAGATGGCAGGAGAAGAGAAAGCATTGAAGCTGATCTCGCCTTTGAGCTGTGCTGACCACTGGATCAATAGCTATCATTAGTAGAAGCCTTGCAAAAGAAGCTAGTTGCCACTATGTTGAAATATAACCTGTGTAAGGTAGCACCACACATACATACAGAGAACTTTAAGTTCTTAAAGCTAGAAAAAAGGAAAAGCAAAGAAGATACCAAACCTAAAAACTAACCCTCCCTAAAATGGTTCATATTTTTAATATCACAGCACAATCACAAAACACTGAACATACAGATCATGTTTGCATGTCCATTAAATTAATAAGACCCAAAAATATTTCAAGACTATTATCTGCATGCAGATGCAAAACATTTTTGTCTCTTAAGGCACTGAAGTAAAATCAAACTGTATCTGAATGCCGGATGCCTTCACACATAACACTGTCTAGAAAACTCTCTGGAGAATTGGATTTCTGATAGTTTCATCACTGTGCAATCATCATTATACGAGATAATCCCCTTACACCAAAAAAGTTGTAGTCAGAATAGATAAGACAAAAGGGAAAGACTAGAAAGAAAAACAAAAGGAAAGTGAAATACCCAGAGTTAGATAGGACAGGGTCTTTCAAATTCTATTCTAATACCACGTTCATCAATACCCAGATAACACACACACATAAATAGTGTGTTAGCACCTATTGTTACTGATTCTTGCTTAAAGACCATCTTCCCCCATTCAATCAACTGCACTTAAGAATATCAGACTTAAAATCCAAAAATACAGAAGATAGTTTTCTCTGCAAATTCAGCCTTTTTGTTTTAAAAAAACAAAACTGACTAGTAGGAAAAACCCCAGGTTCCAAATTCTCTTTCAGATTCACAGTCCTTCCAGACAGCAGTCCTCTAGTATATGAGGGATTGCAGAATGTATCTGCTACACCAAAATAGCTAAAAAAGCAACCACTAAACCCATAGTGGAATAGAAGAGTAATCTCAAACAGATTACAGATCCGTGATGTATTCCAATAAGAACGTGGGACAAAAATCCCTATGTGTACTTTGCTTCTGATGAAAAATGTATATACTTTTATATATTTAAGTATGTATATAATATGTAAATATACTTCTGATGAAAAACTAGAAGGCTTTGTCACAAGAAAATGGATGTCAATTTCCTTGCATACCAGAAAAGCCTACAATCTTGCAAAATTACCTTCCTTCCATGTTGCATGGCACTAGGATAATGAAAAGTTCTTAATTTGCCTTTAGAGAGAAGGGAATCCTGTGTAGTTATGCCCTTAATCTCTGTTACGCCCCACCCACACTGATAGCAACATCATGTCACTTCCCACCTCCTCCTTTTTTCCCTCCATTCTCCACTTGCCCCAGCTCAGCAATCACTGACAGCCTGTCTTCAGCTGTCAACTCCTTTTTCCTCAGTGCCCTAGAGCCTCATAGAAAATAGGCCCAGAAACACCTGGCAATGTGGTAAACAAGTTAGCAAGTCCAAACACATGGATGTGGTTGCTTTGATATTTTCTGAGGAAAGATTTTTCACCAAGATTTTTCTGAGAGTAACACAGCTGACAGCAGTGTCTTCTTGCTCATACACCTCCTGAAATACTTCTTTTTAGCAGTAAATAATAAATGAAATGGATGTTTCATTACTGCATTGTTTTTATTTAATGCTCTCATCTCCATCAAAATTTGTTCACAGGATCACTGTGTAGCTTTGGAAACTGCTACACAGTTAAGATAAAAAGAAATACAATATTTGACAAATACCTGCTGCATTCAGTGAGAGATCATTTTTAGCACAATCCTCTGCCCAGCAGCTGTACAGTCTTCTTCCTTCAGATTCTGTCCATTCTGCAGGTGTTCAACACTTGGCAACAATTCTCATTCCCAGAGTTGTCTTTTATGCCCAGACTCACTAGGACATCCATTTGAAAATAAGAATCGTCCTGATTTAGGATGGAATTTAGTTAATTTTCTTCCTAGTAGCTAGTATTGTGCTGTATTTTGGATTTAGGTTGAGAACGATGAAAACATGCGGATGCTATACTTGGTGCAAAGCAGTGCTTACACAGAGCCAGAGATGTTTCACATCCTCACACTGCCCTGCCAGTGAGGAGCTAGGTGCACAAGGAGATGGGAGGGGACACAGCCAGGACAGCTGACCTAAACTGGCCAAAGGGATGTCCCATACCATAAGGTGTTACACTGAACAATAGTATTAGGGGAGTGGGCTAGGGGGGATGCCATTTCCTGGGGACTGACTGGGTCAGCAGGTGGTGAGCAACTGCATCATGTATCACTTGTTTGTTGGTTTTACATATATATATATTCTTTAATCGTTATTATAAATTTATTTTCCTTTTCTGTCCTCTTAAACTATCCTTAACTCAGCCCATATTTTAATTTTTCTCATTTCTCTCCCAACTCCATTAGGGGTGTGAGTGAATGGCTGTGCAATGCTCGCAAAACACATGGAAAGCTGTCACAGTTAACGAGGAACTCAGATAGGAGCAGTCTGATCTAGAACCAACATCAGGAAAAGATGGAGTGTCAGCCCTAAGGAAACTGCCACTTTTTGAGGAGAAAGAACACAACGTAGACAAAATAGATATTTCTTTAAATCAGAAGTATGTCTTATCCTCAGCAGCAATATACTTTCATGGATTAAATTCTAACAGAAATGGATCCTGAATTATTATTATTATTCTTATTCCTGAAACCAAAAGGTACACTTGTGCTAACCTTTCTACTGCAATAATGAGAAAGCAACAACAACAAGATCAATGATTCCAGGAATTTGAGATTCATGTGAAAGCTGCTATAGCTGCCAAAAATGGTAAAACAAACCTAGCAATTTGGGGAGAAGTCCACTCAAGAGCAGATATAATTTATGTGGGTTTAACGTTCTAAAAATGTGAGAATAAACAGTTTTGTTTTTCTAAATAAATCAGAACAAGATAGTAAAGATAAATTTTCTATTTCATCATGATTACCCACAAATACTAGTAGCCTGCTGCTTGTAGGATACAAATAAAGAACATATTTCTTTAACAAACCATTTGTAGGTAAGATTTAGTGCCACCTCTCTTTCATATACATTCATTTCATGGATTTCATTCCATCTTTTGCTTTTAAATAGTTATTTTTTGATAGAAGAGATTTTTGTTGGGTTGAAAACAAAAGAAAGCTTCAAAATATAAAAATTAATTTTACTAGAAAGCTAATGACTGTACCATAACTCAGATTTCCTATGGCTATCACATTAGTGATGAAGAGTTATGAAACTTCATGCTTTTATATGTTTTGTTGAGCTTGCAATCCCAGTTAAAGGAGAGAGCAAATTCTCAGGTGCTAAACATCAGATTGCTTATTGGAACAGCTGCTGCATTGAGCTGAGTAAGCAGAAGATGCAAGGAGGGACTTTTTCTAGGCTAGTTTTTGACCAGCTTCAGTGCTAACACTTACAAATTAGAAAGGAATATCTCCTGTTTAGATTATTATTGCCGTTCTTCTACTAAAAGCAAAGACACAAGTGTTATTTTTGCATCTCTTGCTCTTGGTTACATGGCTTTTATGGAATGCTGGTTAGGCTCTACAGTGTCTATTTTATGTGTCGTATTCTCCAAGCTGTAAGCCCTACTTCAAGCTAGGGAGGGGAAATGAAAATCTTGTTCCTTTTGAGGACCAGGGACATACACTGGGGTAAAGCTGCATTCTCCTCTTCCAAAAGAAAAAAAATACATAACAACACTAGGTCAGGAAATTCTCCAAAGTAAAGGTTCTCATCTCTGAATGCATTATAGGAAAAATATACGTATTCCTTCATTTCACGTTGAGTGGACGGAGAATGTTAAATACCGTGGATTAATACTGATTAGAATTTAGATTATTCAAGATTCAAACTTTCTAACAACAGAAATGAAGCTGGATTTCTTCAATTGACTTTGATGATGAATTGAATAATTTTCTTGGGAACAGGCTAGGCTGATCAACAGTTTAGTGCCTCTGTGATGGAAACAAGATAATTATTATGGTGAACAACAGATTTTGGCTGCCAAGTTAGAAAAAGGGCACTGCTGGAGCACCTTTCACTACAGACCCTCTCAGTGCTGGTGAGCTCTGCAAGCAGGCAGGAATTTCAGAAGTAGAAAAGCATTAATACCCTTTTCCTACCCCTCTTCTCATTTTCAGGCTTTATTTCCTTAACCTTTGATTTCACTCTTACTTTTTCTACATTTTTACTTAACTTTTTTTTTTTTTCTTCCCACTACTGAAGCAGGGGTTCTTCCTTAATAAAAGGTGCTGCTCCTGAGATCCACTAACTTTGAACAACGACTTACTGAGAAAGTCAGCTTCTGTTTCCAGCAGGTTCCAATTCAAGTTAGAAGCCTGCAGGAAATAGGCACATTGCAGCATCTGATTAAAGACTTTCATTACTTAGATTAACACAGGGTTAGCTGGTGAAAAATCTTTCTTTAATAGAAAGCAAGCTCAAACAAAACTAAGAAGTTTATTTACTGACAAGTCAAACACAAAACAACAAAAACCCACCAAATATCCAAATTCTGTAAAATAAATTCTAACAATTGTATGGATAATCTGAAAACTCTCCTAACGTGTATTTTTCTCCCCAGCAGTAAATGGGCATCCATATTCTAACAAAAATCTCCACATGTCAGTAAGTAGAGAGAGATAATTACCTAGAGATCAGGAGATATCTTCCATACATTTTCACTACACTTAACAATAAGCAAGTATAACAACATTCAGAGGTTGATTTATGAAAGTCCAGCAATGTCCTGATACACATCCAGGATGCGGTCAAACCTTCCCCTCTTCACCAGCTGAGGCAGAACTCTTGCATTTTCTGAACCATCACTCTGCTAATTTTCTTTTCACTTCACCATTCAAGATGGAAACTTACTAATCAGTGTCTTGATTCCTAAGTCTGATGCTTCATATAGTCTATCAATATCCTCCTTCTTCCTCCTAAGCTCTCAGGTTCTCAGATTTCTAGCCCTTTTAACAACCTACTCTAAGATTTAATCTCCCAGGTGCTTCCTGTTTGCAGATTGTGGGGCAATAAACAGCAACATCAGCAAGTATGCAAGTTAGCATACTAGCAAGCTACATCTTGCTAGTCAGGAATCTTGAGAACAGGTCTGAGAGAAAGATGATGTTATTTATGTATATCATTTTGAAAACTTTGTAAAGAGCTATGATTATATTTAGCTTTGGTAGAAAATATCTGAACCTAGATCTTTGCAAATTCTTCTGAGCTAATTCACCAAAAATATTCAGTAACTGTGCTGACCACTGTGAAGATGCCCTTGGGCCATTTAGCTCCAGAATGAGTTATGCAGGAAATGTAAGAGAGGCATATCAAATGCTTTCTGAGCAGACAGTTTTAAACAGGTCCATACCCAACATCCCTATGCTTATAAAGTAAGTTTCTTGTCAAAGTAACTGTATGCTTACTTTCCCATTTAAGTAATTTAGTAGAACACAATTTCAAGATTGGACTTTAGTGCCTTCTTAGCTGCTGAAAGATACTTAATATCCTTTGGGAAAGCTGAGTGATGGTCAGGAAAATAGAACCTTCTTGAAGTTCATACCAGACACCTGCTTTCTCATAACTTTTGAAAAGCTTAATCCAAGCATCTCCAAATTAATATATTTTCCTCTGTTTGAGTTCTGTGGTCTTCACTATGTTTCTTAGTGAGGCAATCTTGCAAGTCTTGAAAACTCAGGGTCCCACGGTTTTTGTGATGTTTTTTTGTTTGTTGGTTGGTTTGTTGGTTTTCTTGCTATGTTACATTTGAGTAGTGAGCCAAACACAATGTAACAGCGTTGGTGTGGAGGAGCAGGTGGCTTAATACAGCTTCTTTTCCAGACTAATAAAGAGCCTTAGTTCTTCCTTTTCTGGTTATTTACTTTCCAAGGTCAGACAACCCATCTTTGTCTACAATGCTGACTTCTCTTTGAAGAAATACACAACCTAAGTGAATCATGTTAAAATCTGTATGTAGCAAAATGGAGCCTCACTGTAATTTCCTGCACATTCTATCTTCTCTTTCGAAGTATACCATCCACCAAGACTGTTCAGATTCCTACAGGTATGAAGGCCTAAAGCATACTCTTTCCTATGTCTTTGTCTAGAAAAATATATATATATATATTTTTTTTTTTTCATTTTCCTTCCAAGACTTTGGAGAAATATATGCAAATATGTGAAAAGAAAATAGGGCTGTCTTCCTGAATCTGCCTGCAAGCTGTTGTGGCAATGATATGCTGTTATTACTCAGCATATTCCTCCTGGAACAGACTGAATTTCTAAACTGATTAAAGTCTCTGCTATGAAAAGGGCACAGACCCCAGCTAAGAATCCAGCCAGGAGTCTTTGGAAATTGTCCCCACAGCAGCCACAGCAGCTCATACAAAAACAGCAGACACAGGTAGTATAGTTATTTCTTATGGAAAATGTCTCAAAAAAGATAAGAATTGACATAACAATAAAAAGGGGTTGGGAGGGGCCTCTCCAGAAGTTGCTGGCAGAGCATAGAAAAGCAAATTTCTCTGCTCCTTCAACGTGAACATGGGAGGCGGGGGTGAGAGCATGAAGCAGACAATCCACAGGAAGAACTTAGCACAAAGTTAGATATTCATTCTTTTGGTAGTCTTTCTGAGTGTGACTTTGCATTGTAACAAGATGAACCACTATTGTGTTATAGTTCAAATTTACAGAAATCGGCACAGGTGTCAGTACAGAAATCACAATTCAGCAGCTTACCTAAGGCTAAAAGGTTGCCAGTAGAGCTTGCCCAGATAGGAAATTTAATGCTAGGTTAACTAGTACACAAATTCATACTATACGTACAACTTCCTTGTGAAGCTGAAAGGTGAAAGCAGCTTGTCTTAAATGGAGAAGACCTTATGCCCTGTTGAAGGTAGGGACAACTACATTGCACTTGCTCTTCTCAGTAAGTACCTTGATGATTTGGTAGTAAAGAATAGCTAGTACACTGGGAATCCCTAGCTAACTTCAGTTATATTCTGTATAACACATACCCGGTCTAAACAGAAAATGGAAAAATGAGTAGTAACTCCAGAGTATCCGACTCTATTATACAAAATAAAAATAAATAATAATTAGAAAAGCATAAAGTTTAGATTTGTTTATTTATTATCAATTCACTTAAACTACTTCGTTGCTACATGTCATTTCAATTTTCATTAACAAATCCTGGAGAATAAATTTAAAAGGTCTTCAAGAACTCTCCCCCTCAATTTGTTCGCTGCCATAGTTCAGCATTATTTAGCACCAGTGTGTGTTGGCCCTTTAGCACTTTTCTTCACCTTTAACATAATTTATCAAAGAAGGTAACAAAATACAAGTTGATCAGTCTCTCTAGTTTAATTTAACAAGGCAGGTCATAAAGGCTTTGTTCCTTGACCAGCCATGCCAAAGTGCTGCTTTCACATATTAATGTGACATGACTTGTACAGTCATAATTACTTTGACAAGATAAAGGGAATTAGTTAAAACTTAATTAAAACCACATGCCTTACAACTGAGACACTGTACATATCCAGTAACTTTACTTCTTTATTCCTGGTTTATCAAAAGGGGAAGGGGTCCACATGAATCTTCCTGGTATTACAAGTGCATCAATTAAGAAAGAAAATTAAACACCGATCATAAATAACTAGATAAGAAACAAAACTGAAAGAAGACAAGTACTCTGACTCATGGTTAGTAATGAGTTTTCTCACTGATATCTACATACTAAAGAAGCACTAAAGGCTGAACAGCAACTCCTCTTCCAAGGGTATGAGAAAAAAATCAGTGCAGCGCCTGCGTTGCATTATTGGGAGCCCTTTCAAAGCAGGCATTGCTGAACATCATGAAGAATAGAAACTGGGCTTGTGTTTTCATGTTACAAATAAGGGCGACCAAAAGGTTTATCGTTACACTTCACAGCTTGGTGGAAAACATAGAGTGATGCAATTTATAAATTTAACCCTATATTGTACACTGTAAGAAGCCAGCAACATCTAGTTGTGACTTGCTTCAGCAATCACTCAGTTTTTCTATAAAGAATTCAGCTATGCAGATGTTCTGCTGTTGTTTGTTCCCAGCTTCTCTTTCCTGCTAGGCACTTCCCCAAGGGCAGGGCTGTTTTCTTGTGCTACAAGTACTCACCGGTATCAGAACAAAATGTTACCCTTCCAGGTTTTGGCTGCAGAATAACCCCTTCTGCCATTGTAGAAGTCACATGCTGTTTTTAGCGCAGATATTCTCAATATCATCTGGGCTCCACAGCTTCAGATTCCCACCAATCGGGCATTATTGTCTCAGCAACTTTATGGGCTTCTCATTTTCAAAATCTTAATTAACTTTGTATGTCGATGTGTTTCTTAACCCTTGTTCACTAGAAGGAAATGACAACAACTAAGAGAAAGAGGAGAAAGCAAAAGCAAAAAGTCTTACTGCCTCAGTGGCACACAGGGATGTTTCTTGATTGAAGTAAAGTCGTGGCTTATCTACCACCCTGGCACCAGTGTAGAATCACAAACAGACCTTCACTGCTATATCCTTAAGCTGGAAAGGTGTGTATTGTGGAACAGTGCCAAAACATCTAAAATCTTGGAATTTAACAGCATTCACTGGCAAAATCTATACATACGCCTTTCTGGTTTCCTTTGTAAAGGGAATGCTGCTAAAACAGACAGTTCGCCCAGCTCTCAGTCCAACCCTCAGCCTGACGCAAGCTCAGACTGCTTTGTAGTGACTGCAGCTCATGCAAGCAGCCATAAGCAAGATTAAAACTACCTCGTTCAAGTGTCACTGGTAATGTAGATTCGGCAACAGAATGTGGCATTGCCATCATCCTCATTTAGCCAGTACCTCAAAGGGTGAGCCTTAGTGTGAGCTGCCATGACCATCCAGGTACAGCACCCGTACTTTCTACAGAAAGCTGATGCAGTAACCCTTTAAAGGAGGGACATAATAATAGCAGTCTGGTTCTTCTCCTCACATGACTCAAAATAGTTTCACAAGAATCAGAAAAGCATGCAGCAACATTTAGTTTCTACCCAATATTTTGACATTTACTCCAAGATCTTTTGGCCTCTGAGTACACCATATAAACATTCATTTAAGAGGGTTCCACCTTTTCTGGCTCTTGAAGTAGGAGGAATTAACTGAAATAGAGCCTTGAGATTTTAAGACAGAATTGGCATCTTGCAACTCCTAAGACTAAAAATAATTAAAGTGAGAAATAATCCGATCAATAGCGTATAATCCCTTCTCTCTCAACCTGGGTGAGCCACAATGCAGCTAATTCAATTAGATCACGTCTACATATCAGTAAGACTGTATCTATGTAGATATTGCAATCCTGTTATTTAAAATAGTTACATGTGTCTGCGTACTTTATAAAGTATAACATGTTCTATATGAGTGTAATGCTAGCACAGAAGTAGAAATATTGACAAACCAAAACTCTATACTAATTTAGAAAAGCTTTGTCCTCATGGTAGTTAAGCAGGTAGAAGCAATAAAAATAGAGTTTTTAGATATAACAGACTAACTCCCAGGCAAAGGAAAGTGCTCAATGGTATGAGATGTTATTGTCTGCACTTTTTTACATTACCCACCTGCCTTCACAGCACAGACAACAAAAGCGAGCTCCAGACCACAGCTGACTCTGTTAGCACAGTCTTCAGTTTAAGTAGTTTAAGTAAATGCACCAGAATGTAAACTGGAGCACCTGTAGCAAAGATGCATATTCCTTTTTGTTGCCTTTGCTGACATATAGCCATGGGACAGCATAAAAAATTAAAGGTAAATATACCTTGTCTCATTTCAGAAAAGTCCAGGCATGCGACTCTGAGTGGGATCAGATAACAGAACTCAACTTACTTACAACCTCAGAGCTGTGCCAGCACAAGTCCACCATGTATCGTGCACTTAACAAATTTAGAACATTTCTTAGCTAGTTACAACTCAACACTGGAATTGATATTCTGCAAATTGCACATAAACACCTAAAAAAATGAAGCATGGTCTATCTTTAGCTTTCAAGGTAGACATCCCTCAGTGACTAGCAAAATCATCAACATCTCAAATCAAATGAGAATATTTACACAGACTAAAATACACACCTTAAGGTAGACCTATTGTAACCACTGGGATCTGCACATTTCTAAAATGGTGAAACTCTTTTGGCACCACACCATCTGCAAATGTGAAAGATGTGAAAATATCTTTCTTTCCCCAACAGTAACACATCAAGTGTAGCACTGCTGAAAATGTTTCAGACAGCAAAATTCTTTGAAAGGTATAAATATCAAGAGCAGAAATAAAATCACAGAAAATAATATTTAAGGCTGTAGCAAGCCATGGATACACAGAAGACTCGGATTCATAAAAAAATCCAAATTAAATTTTGTATTTTTAATTTATGAAACTTCTCCATTTTGAGCTGCTGCATATGGGGTTATTTATTCACTGAAAGCTGTAGTAACAAAATAGGCATTTCTAATAACAAAACCCAGACCTGAATGAATTCAGAAATACAAGTATATCCAAGCAGGCAAAACCACAGAAGATATGAAATACTTTCTGAACAGAAACATGACATTGTCAGTGGATGCATGAGGATAGAAATATGCATGAAAGCCATGTAAACATGGAAAATTTTTTGAGCTTCAATCTTTTAAACCTACCAAGTTCAAAGCACTCGTTGGAACTACTTTCCTGCCATTTTGCAAACAAAAACCACTCTGATCCATGAAACACAGCTCCTCTTACTGCTGAGAACCTACCCAAATAGAGTTCTGCATCCCCTGTGCTTTCATCTAGAGATCTATAGCAACGCTCTCACGTTATTTAGATTGTAACCAGAGCAAAACCTCCACAAGCTGTCAAGGGAAACCTCTCTTGCACCCCATCCAACAAAAGCCTTGTCCAGTTCTCCACCTCCAGCTGTAACTTGTAGTAGAAGAGAGCAGGTCATCCTGGTCACCACCAGCACCTTTCCCCTCTCATTTGGTATCTTAAAGGTTTGGGCTGAGTATCTTAAAGGTGCCTGCTTGCCCATTAGCATCTGCTCTCATCCTGCTGGCCAGGAAGTGCTGAAAGCCCTTTTTTGACCCAGCATCACTATCTGCCTCCTCTCCACAGCCTCCTATGGCAAGTTTTACAGGTTCAACACTAGTCATTAAAAACAAAAACAAACAAACAAACAAAAAAACCACAGCTCTTCTTTTTACTTTTCACCAAGTGTCCCTAGATCTAGTGTTGCTGAATTTCTTGAGTAATAAATGAATTCTCGCACACATCAGGCATAATATTTTCAGCTTTTCTCTCTCCCAGGTGAAAGGCCTTTCCAGCCGAAGCATCATCTTTGTCACCCCTTTACTCTTCTCAGTTGCTCTCTTCCATAGCTCTGCTGTGTTCTCTGCAGGGACCAGAATGGCACACAGCACTTCAAATGTGGGTTTTTTTAAGATTGTACATAGCACCAAAGTGATATCTTTTGTCTTGTTCTCAAAACCACTCCTGATGGTGGCTGACATTTTGTTTGCTGACAGTGGCATTGAGCCAATTGATTCAGAGAACAGAAATAGATGGTTACCCTGAAGATCTCTTTTCTGAGCTGGAATTACAAGTTCCAGTTTTGACAGGATTTATGTTTTAAATCAGTTTTCAGCACGTGCATTTCTGTATATTTATCTGTAATGACTTCATCTGATGCATTCTTGTCCCCTCACTCAATTTTGCAAGGTCCTTCTGGAGCTCATCGGCAGTGTGGGATTTGACTACAGTATTGTTCATGACTTTGGAGATTTCATTGTGAATTCCATTCTTCAGGTCACTAATGAAGGTTTTGAATAAACAAAACAGAACTAAGCACCAGTCTCTGGTAGTCTCCATTACTAGCTTTTCCTTCATAGAGACCCTAACGCTGCATGCTTCCTAGTCTTAAAACAGATTTGAGTCCTCAAAAGGAACCTTTCCTCTTGTTCCTTTAAGAACCCCAGCTCTCATTTCTTCCAGAACTCTAGCTTGTCCAAACAAAAAGTAGTGTAGAGAATAGTCTCAATCAAGCAATAATATCCATGCATTCCTTCCTCAAATCCTTACTTTTCCAGAAGATACTCTTTTGTATTATCCTTAGCTTTCTATGTCTCTAGCGACAATGTGATTATTTTCTTGGGCCTTCATTTCATGTTATCTGTTACTTTTTCTCCTCTAAGTAGTTCCAGTGCTGCTATACACCCCTTGTACCTATTCCTCCCTTCCTGACTGTCATGGTTCAACCTTACAGGCAGCTTAGCATCACACAGCTGCTCACTCACTCACTTCAGTGGGATGGAGGAGAGAGTTAAGGAGGTAAAAGTATGACAGCTCATGGGTTGAGATAAATCAGTTTACCAGGAAAAGCAAAAACTATGTACACAAGAAAACAGAAAAAGAAATCAATTTTTAGTGCTATCATAGAATCACAGAATCACCAAGGTTGGAAAAGACCTGCAAGGTCATCCAGTCCAACTATCAGCAATAGCTCTTCTTCACTATCAGCTCATCTTGAGGCTCAGGGGGATATCAACATAATTCTCATAAAAATCCAAAACAGCATTATACGAGCCTCAACAAATAAAATTAACTCTGTCCCATCAAAAACTAGGACACCAATTTAAGTAGTCTTTTTCCTCATTGCACTCTATCTGTTGCTTTACTGAGTCCCAGCAGATTAGAGGAACTGTGTTTCCTTGTTTAGTTGTTTAATTTTCCCAAATAAAAGCACTTGTTTAGTTTCCTGTAATCTTCTTCTGCATGTTTTCATTTAAAAAAAAAAGTGTAACCAAGATTTTAAAGAGCATTTAGCAGACAGGAGGGAAAGTTGGGTAATAATTTCATAAGCAACACAAACGTCTAAGAAATTATCTGCCAATTTGTGACTTAGTTACACTTTCTTTACATAAATGATTTACAGATGAAGAACTAAACGGAACCCATTGAAGGGGTTTTTTTTCATCTAGCTAGCAACTTGCTGCTAGCTAATCTGGTACAGCAGGAACCATGTCAGAGGGGAATGATCAAAGTATTGAACTAAAAAATGAAGTAAAAAGGATTGGGTGACAACAGTTTGATGTCTCATTTTGGAGAGAGTAAGGCTTGGAAACAACTTGCAACATTTGGCTGTATGTTCAAAATTGAATTCCTGTGTAGCATACACCAATTAAGGAAGGAAGGGATATTTGATAATACTATTTAATCTATTGGTGTTTTTCTGGTACTTATTAGCACCTACTTGTCTACACTGACAAGTGAATGTTTTGGATAAATGAGGTCTTTGTTAAATATTCAACACCTCATTTCTGGTTAGGTACCTCATGATAAACAGAGGCCAAGCATTTAAGACAGGTGAGGAACATAGCCCTCCCCAGACTTGGTCTATCTAAGAGTGCAAGGGTATTTCCTAATTTGGGCTAGGAAGCAGAAAATGCCCTCTGTTGGCTGATGCTGCTGGTAAGTCTGTTCTCATGTGCTGTTAGCTGAAGAATTTGGCACAACTTGATCAATTTACCCTAAGGATTATTATAAACGTGTTCTGTAAATCCAAGGTAGACCAAGCACTTCTAACATGAAGACAACCTGTTTCTCCCTTAAATGATCAAAGGATGGTGCTGGTGGCCTATTTTAAGAGGAAAAAGAAGGAAAGAGAAAAAAAAGAAAAACAGAAATAAGAGAGAGGAGAGGGGAGAAAAAGAAAAACAGTAAGAGAGTTCAGAATCTCCTTAACAGAGTTCAACCTACAAAATCAGGGGATAAAAGACAGAAGATGACAGGCACTTAGTCATTAGGCAATTACATTTCTGTACCAAGGTATACTTCTGTATACTCTTTCTAGAGCCTTCTTTGTTTTCCCAGGAATGTCATTCTGTAGACTGCCTCCCAGAGATAGGATTACATCTCTGTTTATATTTCTTGTAATAAAGTAAAACATTGATAGCATGGCAGTTTACATTTTACTGCACTTCCACTATGCTTAGGCTAATACAAGGTGGTAAGCATGAGCATTAACCACTTCTCTTGTGTTCCATTTAGGTGGGATTTGTCTTCCAGTTGCCGTGCCAACATGACAAGAACCAGAACAGGGCTAACTAACACTGACCTACTAAAGCAAGCTGGTTAGCGATGCACTACTAATATTGATGCTGGTCACTTTTTTTTAGCTCCCCTCTGCTTTTCTCTAACTGAAAGGAAAGAAAATACAATTCCTGAGATACATTTTGTTGTCAACTGCAATATAGTTGAAGCATTAAGCTGTTGGATCTTCACTTATGTTTTTGAAAAGCATAGACTGAAGTTTTGTTACATAGACCAAACTGAAAGGGAAAAAAAATCACCAGGGCAACCTGAAGCCAGAACTCCAGGGATTTTTTTGACTTAGGACAATCAGTTCAAGTTAAATAAAATGTTTTTTTGATCTATCACGCTTCTGGGTACATGTTCAGAACATGGAACAAGGAGATCCTATCTTGCTCACACCTTGGAGAACACTGTTGAGACAAATTATTTCAGGTTTATTTCTCTGGAAGAATTTGGCCTGGGCACTGCAAAATCTTGCCACCATCTAGAACTAAGTAAAGAAGATTCTCATCTTCAAGTTCTTAGTCCCATGGCAACAGGAACTATGAAGGATCACTTTAACCTTTTCTTAAAGATAAAACAGAAAAACAATCAAAGCACTGAAACTGTAAAGTTTTAACTCACGCTTTTATATTAACTAAAACTTGTTCCTTTGCCCTTTACTTGTACAGACATTTTTAAAGTGAATCGGTCCTGTTAATCCTTCAGGTTTTATCAAAGATGGTAAGAACTGTCCTTTTAGCAACAGTTGGTATGCATGGGAATTGCTGCTAAAGTTCAGTGTTGCTTTCTTGAAAACAAAACAAGACAAACATACACCTAAAGGAAAGGCAAAAGAACAGCAAAGAGCAGAGGCAGTTTTTGTTGACAGCTTCCCTACTGTGGAAGTCAGACACTGCACAAAGTTTTATCAGCAAGACTTGAGTGACCTGTACCAACATCAACCTGCTTAAGACATTGCTTTTAGTCACCTTCTAAATTACAACTTCATGGCAGTGTCAATAAAGAAGCCTTTTTAGCCACAAATTTCAAAACAGAAGGCAAAGAAAAGAGGAGGGTGGGATTAGAAGGAAAGGTAAAAAACAGACAGAGATTATAGAACTAAATACTATAGCAGAAGTACTTCCTCTGGCTAAGATCTTTTGTGTAGCCACAGTAGCTGTTCTTTGGAGCAGTTAGTAATAAGCAAACTCATCAGTAAGGTGCAGTAGTCGTGAGTGAGCCTCCCCAGCTCAATCTGACAGATCTAGCAGCCCTGGTAGTCACTGCAGTGCCCTTTTCATCTGCTTGCCTGCATCCACTCATAGGAAAAATAGTACTGCTCTGCCTGGCATGTACTAAGAGAAGGCACAGTTCTGTTTTCCAGAAATCTATGCAATGCAGGGTGTAGGCTCTGTCAGTAGTACTTTTGGTTTGGGAAAACTCATGCTGTGGTTTTGTGAGATAATAAACATAACTTAAGGATTTCTAAATAACCAAATAAAAATGCTGTGTCTACAGCACTTACATAAGAGCTTAAACTCACTCTGACAGTTCATATTTGTTCAAAAACATTCATACTGCCAGGCTCAATTCTGGATCAAGTATCTCCTATCTTTCTACAATCAGCATAAAATCAGTGTAAAAGGGAAAATGTTGGCACAAAATTCATACCATGTTCTGATTAAATAGACAGAAATACAATTTTGCACTTGCATCTGAACCGGATCTAATTTGTTTTGCTGTATGACTCTGCAGAAAACAGATCTGTTATTAATCATCACACAGCCATAGCCACATATCTCTTTTTGTTGTTTTGGGTAAAAGCTGAACTGGACTTCTGGTACCTCAGACAATCTAAAGCGTAGACCTCTGCTGAGGGGTGACACAGATTCAAATTCTCTCTGATCTAGCGTAAAGATTCCTAACAAAATCTCCATGCAGTCTTTACAAGAGAATTTCTCCACTTCTGTCAGATTGTCCCACCCTTGCAAAGGTTCATTTTATGGTACATTGGAAAAGGCCACTCACGTTTCTGCATTGTGACCTATGTTGTTACTTGTTCTTCTCCTACAGTGAATTGTCACCCAATCCTTTTTACTCCTGCCTTTCCTTTAATTTCTGTACTTGGCAACTGAACTGGATCCATAGCACCTTTAGGTCTAAGATTCAGGATTCCATGGGACCATCTCCCAGGTAGCCAGCAAGGGTAAAAGGTCTCCAATCCCTGATCATCGTATATTCTATGTAGACAACTAAGGGTACATCTCTAAGATGCTCTAAGGCATGGTGAATGCTGGCTTTACTTAAGTCAGTGCATTGAGAGGGGAATTACAACACCTGTCAGCAGTGCTCTTTTGTCCCCATGATAAGCCACATCTATAATAAATCTCATTCAGGCTGCACGTCAGGCTAAACGGATGTATGAGAACTTCGGTGTTTCAGCAGAGCCATGCTACTAAGAGCTTCAATGTGCTGGGAGCCAGTTGGCTGGAAAGCAACTTGGCAGTAAAGAACAAGGGAATCCTGGTGGCCACCAAGTAGAACATGAGCCAGTAGTGTTCCCATGCAGCAAAGAAGGCTAGTGGTATCCTCAAATGGAAGGCTAGTGGTATCCTCAAATGCATTAAACAAAGCACAGCCAGCAGATGTAGGGAGGTGATCCGTCCTCTTTACTCAGCACTCATGAGGCCATAGCTGGACTAATAGGTCCAAGTTCTGAGCTCCACACTGCTGGAGAAATATGGATGTGTGATAGAAATTCCAGTGAAGGACCACAAATATGCTTCAGTGTTTAGAGCACTTCTCAAAGGAGGAAAGGCTAGATCTTGCCTTTAAAACAGTCTACTCTTTGGGTTGCAGTGGCCTCTTGGAACAGCCTTTGGCAGAAGGTACACTGCAGCCGTTCTGTACTGCTATAACCTTTCCTCCCAGCAGACATCTTAGTGCCAGGCATTTGTGCCAGGATTTATGCCAAAGGAAGCTGGCAGAACCTCAAGTAGTACCTCACCTGATGTTTTAAGGAGTCTCAGAGCCAGCTGAGGGAGTTTGTTTTTCACATGCCATCATTTGTTATGGCAGCACATTCCCAGCCCTAGTCAGGCTCGAAAGTTAACTTCACAGAGGTGAAGTATAGAATTCAGTATAGAAGTACAGAATTCTTCCACATCTGAAAAGGGCTTGAATTTTATTATTGAAAATGAAATATACTCTCTCTTCTTCACTCTGCCCTCTTTCTACCACTGCCCTTGTTATACATCTCATTCCATTAGTTAAAAACCTAACACCATGCCTGTCCATCACATTCCATGGATATTCCAGTAGCCATTCTGCAAAATATAGAGTTACTACTTGGAGGATGTTGTTTCTTCTGAGGAATAAAAAAATGCAAAGCCCAAGTGATAGTGAAAATATTTGTGAAATTATGCCAGATTTCACCTTAATCAGAGGACCTAAAGTTTCCTTAATATTCACAATCTGAGGATAAAACCTTCCTAACTTCTTAGATAGGAAAGGACAGTAAGCTTGCAATCATGCTTACTATGGAATGAATTGCTTTCTCATTCTGCAGAGACAGACTTGATAAGAAGCCTTTTAGAGGCTGAAAGATGAACAGCTACCTAGGGAAATACAGTGGCCAAAGTTTTGGAGTAGATTGGCAGTAGCAGCCAGTACAGAGCAGCATGAACTGAAGCCTTTCCTCCTACAGAGCTGCAAAGTCAGAGCTAAGGGCCTGAAGAAACATTTAACAGTCCAAAGAGCAAAGATGAATGCCTTCTAGTGCTGCCATCTGAAAAAATGTAAAAAAAAATCAGGCTTTAAAAAATCTGAGATGAAGATACATATAGTTTATTAGGAATCTAGTCTGTCTACATTACTAAATCCAGGTCTCCACTATGACAGCCAGCCACATCACAGATACTTAGTTCAGAAAAATCCATGAACGCACGCATTTTGTCACTAACTGAGCTCACGATACTTCCCATCTTCCTCTCTGAAACTTAGCAAATATAATGAAAGCCTCATGCAATAATATAAAGATGTAGGAGGTACAGTCTTACAGCCTGTTACAATAGTAAAGAATATCTTCAGAGAAAATGTACAGTACCCAATCCTACTTTTCTTAGAGGGGGAAGGCACAATACCGTGCATGGTCCCAAGCCAGCCTGTTGTGGGGAGAAGTTATTTAGTAACTGCAAATATGAAATGTTTTTCAGTACTTTTAGGGACAACAGTATAATTCAGCAAGTGCTATTTGTCTAGATAATCTAACGTGCTTTTGAGAAAAAAAGTAAAAATTAATTTTATATCAAAAAAGGGAAGGAATAAAAGGGAGAGTTATATTTATTCCCTAGGTTCAGTCAGCAAAAGGACTGAAAAATCTGATTTATGTACATACTCATTAAGGTGCAACAGGGAGTGATCAAGTCTCCTCACAACCGACTTTGGGAATACAAGAAAATCAGAGACTCAAAAATCTTGTTATGAGTCCAAATTTTTACCACGTGGATACATGGTCTACAGAGTTTTGATCTCTCCCAGACCAGCTATTCCAACGCTGACATGTTGATCTGCTACCCCTTCTCACAGATTCTAATGAGCTCTGATTTAGCATTTTGCTACAAAAGCTCTTACTAATTGACCCAAGTGAATCAGGCATTGAGAACACAAGAGGTGCTCTCACTTTTGAAGTTTACAATCCAGAGTAAAGAATGATGGACACTCTGACAAGCTGATCGATTGACATCTCCAGAACTTTCAATTTAATGGGAAAAATTATTAATTTGCACTAGCATGCTTTCATGCTTTGTAGCATTAAAACATTTCAGAGCATATAGGAGAAAACTGAGGTGCAGTCACGCACTTCCACAGTTTATCTTGACTATATTGCACCTCTTTCTGTACAGACAGCAATTACCTAGCCTACAAGAATAAATAGAAATTATCTCAGTGCCTAACTGAGTAGTAGGAGTGCAGCATGGAATGAAAAATCTAAGCAAAGTAAAAAAATATAAAGCCATTTAAACAACAAATCTGTAGAAGGAGTTTTGCATTGCTTTGACAATGCTGCCTTTCCCCTCTCTTAAAAACCATGTTTAATTATTTTCCCAATAGGTTTTTCTTTCTTTTTTTTTAATGAAAATATTTGAAATAATTAATTTAAAAATGCTGCAGTGAGCGTTTCAACTACTATTATCCACTTCCTCTTCTTTCATGCTCAGGGACTGATGACAATCAGAGAGCCCAGATGCCAGCCTGTATTTTGTAGTCTCAGCCAGGGTATTTGGCTCCTTGGCGAGATCCACAGGCAGTTATTCTGGCAGCTCTCAAGTTGTTCCTGCCTAACAAACAATGAAGGCTGTTGACTGACTACTCAGACTACCCTGGTCTGGACATCTGGGCTTTTTTCACCCTCCCTGTACTTGCAATAGAGCAGCTGTTCTGTGCATGTAGTGCATTTGTGCAAGTGTGCATTCATTCATTAACAAGGAACCAAGAAAATCATGTTTATTTAGGACTCTCTGAAGTTACAAAACACATGGCTACCCCCCATCTTAGTATGTTTTTGCATAAATTAGAGAGAAAGCTTCCAAATCAGTAAACACATACACATGTAGAAACACTAAATCTGGAAAAAGAGCTGTATGCACGTAGGTCTGCAGCAGGAGGCACAAACTGCCTGTTGGTTTCCCCTGGAATCTGAGGAACACTTGTTTTAACATGTGCCTAAGAAAGTTGCCAGAGACACTGTGAGACCTGACTCTGACCTTCACCACCCCTTTCACTGCCTGCACAGAATTTCCTCTGCTTCAAATGGGCCAGAAAAACTCCACATGTGATTGATCTCTCAAAAGTATTGGTCTTAAGTTATTTATTATTTCTTGTGTGCCATCAAGTTATCTGGGACTGTGCAATTCTTGGTGAGAGACAAGGTCCCTATCTCGTGAGGAGATGGAATGCTTACTGCAGGCATTCAAAACAATACTACACAGCACAAATAGATGAAAGACCAGGCTCAAAATTTCATTACTCAACCCTGTTATTACCTAACAGTATTACTGAACGTGTGTGTTTTCAGTAAGGCCAGGTATGAATGTAAAGACATTCTTAGATTACCTGCATCAAGAAAGAAGGTGAGAAGCAACATCTGATGCAATCATTCCATGTAAACCTTAGTACAGAAGTAACAAAGTCGCCAACAAAAAATATCCCACTGTGATTTAGCTAATTTTATTTGATGAACAGGTATAGACAGCTATAGCCAAAGAACTGCTTTGTTGGGTTCTTTCCAAAGGTTTTGCTGCCACAACACCACAGTAAAATATTCCTAATGTACAAAAGACCTAGAACTGCTCTGAACACTACCTACAAAACTAGAAGTAGGGCATAAATATTTTTGGAGAACACTCGGATGGAATATACATGGCAATTTTCATAAGGTTACATATAATGTGATAACTACCCCTCAATAACTACTTCCATGCCTGGTCAGGCTCAATGGTTTTATATGCTTACAAGGGTTTGAATTGAGGGGAAAATGACTTACAGACAGGTAAGCAAATGCAGTCAGATAGTTATGGGAGTAGTTGGCACACTATAGGTTTCCAACTTAATCTACCTCATAGCAATTTGTGTATTTACCTACATGTTTTAATAAGTAACTTTGCCTCAGCAAATGGACAAGAAGATGATGTGGAAAGAAGTGTGCAGAGTTCCAGGCACAGCTGGAATCACTCACAATTATGACTGCAAGGAAACTGGAACTGAATGCAATAGATATGGGAAAGTCGTTAAAAGGATTCAAAAGCAGAAATGCCACAATTTAAGGGGAAAATGGACTGGGTTAGTGGGACAGAATGAATTGAGAAAGATTAATACAGAGATGAGTGAAGTATTCAAGACAAAAACTATTTGTCAGATGTCCCCTCCTCAACTAGCTTATTGAGAAGATGTCCTCCCTCAACAGGGCAAATGCTCAAGATACCTGGTTTGGATGTAACCCTGAGGATAGCCCACCCAGACATCTTGCTTTTTATGCTTCATGGTATTTCAAATCCTGGTCTAAATTCCCTTAAATGAAGAACAAACATGACTACTAACTGCCTACACATGCCCATCTGTTCAGATGGCACAGCTCCCACTAGCAATTTAGTTGGGCAGTTTCACTAAAGCCTAGGTGCCAAACCAGCATACGTTTCACAAAGATAGTCCCTATTACACTACAAGCACCATTTCCTTGATTCCTTGTCTGGGACAAGTTTGAAGACTAGCCTCCTAATATTTTCCTGCATGCCTGGTTTCATAGGAAACAAGATTATGCAATCACAGCATGACTCCTCATCTGTCAGTCTGCCCTCTTCTCTCCTACAGAAGTTTGGCAAACCTGAACCTGATCTGACAGAAAGGCAATGGTTTCAAAGTTATTGTTTTCCTATACATTTCATTAAAATAAATGGCTGGATAGAAGAGTGGATTTACTAAGGGGATTTCAACTGTGTGACCCAAAAAACTATCAGACAACTGAAAATTGACACAGGTGAACACTGTTGAGGAAAAGTTACTGTCAGAGCTGGTAGTAGAAAGCTATCAAATCAATAGTGAAGAGGTTAGATGCCCACAGAACAACTTGAATTGCTCACACTTCTTGTCAACAGATGCAACCAAAACAATCCATAGAATCACAGAATCCTTAGAGTTGGAAGGGACCAAATCCTCCCCTGCAGCCAACAAGACATGCACAGCTAGATCAGGTTGATCCAGTCTCATCTTGAAAGTCTCTAGGAACAGGGCATCAACCACATCTCTAGGCAATCTGTCCCAGTGCCTTACCACCCTCACTGTAAAAGACTTTTTCCTTATATCCAACCTAAATATACAGTCTTTGAGTATGACGCCATTTCACTTTTTTCTATACCTGAAGACATATACTGAAGTATCTCAGAGAGCTTATAAACATTTCTGGCCACAACTCAAATGCCCAGTGTGTCTATCAGAATACATTGGTGGCATACTCTCAGCTGTGGCTCGCAGGAAGCACAGTGCTATCCAACTACACATGGCAAAAATACACTGAAATATCTATTGGGTTTTCACATTTGATGAACTCCTTAGTAATTTCCTAATGAATGTTACAGAACTTGGAAAATTCATGTAAGCGCTTTCACACTTTCCTGAATGTTCAGTGCTGTCCATCAAACACCAGGCTCTGAAAAAAAAATAATTCAGTGAGCAAGTCATTCATGGACTTGTACAAAATGAATGAAAGGTCTGTGTGAAACAGTTTCTCCTGGCAGGTATGGTTCATTCTAAATACCTCATGTCACTTCAGCAATATGGCTGCTTATAAAATTACACCATTAAGAACTTTTGATCAGAGACGCATTGTACTATGAAGATCATTGGTAGCAAAATGAGCTGTTTTTCTGACTCAACAAATGGCAGCACAGATTGGAATGACAAAATATAGGCTGATTTCCAAAAATAATGATAATAAGTCAAAGTGACCGGTGCATACTGTTCATGAGAGAAGGCAACTGTTCACCTTTTTAGCTTGAAAACAAGACAAAGTCCACAAAATAACAAGCACACACACTTTCTCTACAGAAGCAGTGAGCTGTAGCTAGGGATGGGGAGAACTACCATGTTTGTGCTCATGTATTGCATAACCACACAAAGTCAGTGCCAGCTGTCACGGCTAAGAACAATGAGACTAAGGTCATGAAGAGAACTGGATTAGCAGTTTGAGGGAGATGGCCAGCATCTGCAGCACACAACTGATGTAATCCTGACAGGAAGAAGGAACATCATCCCATTCTGTTTCAATTCACATTTTGCCCACATGCTCCATCTCTACCAGTAAGTTTGTGGCAAAGAACAGAGCTGAATGAGGGTATGGGAACCATACCAATATCAATAGCATCAGTATTCCCACATTCTGACTCACCCTAGTGGTGCTGCTGAAACCCAGAATAAGATATTAGTATGGGAAAAGGCAGAGCATCCCTCATAAATCAGAATTCATTAGCAGAAACAAACCTTACTTGAATTTATTATTTTGTGCAGAAGGTATCACATTACAATAGTTTTTGTAATTTTTTTTATTATTATTTAAAAAATAAGGGTTTGCAACTGTATTATTTTCACTGATACTCTATCTTATAAAGAGCATTCCCAGTAGAAATAGTGAATTTTACAGGCATATTAATTGCCCCTCTTGCTATGTTTTTGAATCAAACACAGCACAGTTTGTACGGAAAGATGACTATCATCCTATAGAATCGCTTAATCTGCATTCAGAACTAACAATAAGAAAGAGAAAACTATAAAACATAACAATAAATTATCATTTCCATTTTTCTTATTGTAGGTTAGAGTGAACAGAAAAATATTCTTCTTGTTTTCTGAGAATTTTTTGCTATGTTAGGTAAAGTGGCTGAAGACTTCTGAAGGATCTAATTTTACTGGCAGTTAGACCTCAAACTAAATCAATAACTCCAACAATTTTTAATAGCAGAGCTCTTCCATCTGAGTAGCTGCAGTTCATGTGCATAAACTGCAGTGATGTTTATTGTATATGAGGATGGAAAAGCTAGACTTTAAATTGTGTAACTTTCCATAACACGGTATTCCTGAGGGCTGTTCAACTCAGCAAACAAGCCAAAGAAAAGGGAGGATGAATGTTGCAGACCCATTCCTTTCCAGCTTGAGATGCAGATGAGGCCCCACCCAGCAAACCAAACTTGGCATTCATCCACACAATCCTCTGGGCTATGGAAAGAGGAACCGTGGAACAATATCACAGCACAACCCTCCTCACCCTTCTCATCCTGGTGCCTTCTTTCTCACGGAAACAAATGATCCAACTAGTAAACAAGTCTGTCAGATTAATGGTCCTCCACAATGGTAAAGCAGATATGTAAAGCTTGCTTCTAATATCCTAGCATTTACCCAGTTTCAGTGTAGTAAAAGCTACAGATTTTTTTCCTCATTTCTCATTGTGCTGTTTGTCCAGGACATGAACAAGGTGAACTCCTTAGCATGGGCCGAAATCTGTTCTCTTTCCAAGCATAATTATCAGTGAAGCAACAGAAAAACTCACTGATGGGAAATTTAAGAAATAATCACAGTTCCCTCAAAATCCAAGATTTTTACTGCAAGATCAATGTGCAAATAATTTGGTAGAACATCACCATCTGGTGGATATACCCTCTGACAATTTGGTTTTAAGTTTCTCTTTAGTTACCATATAGTTTCTCAGCTCACAGAAGAATATTAGATCATAATGTCACAGAAGAAATGCATTCAAGCCATTAAACACCAATCCAAAGCTTCTCCTCAGAACAAGATACAAACCTGCATAAATAGGGGGAAAACTCCTACTTTCATGCACCATCATAGGTGACAAACCCATTAAACACAGAACTTAATCACCAGACTGGACAGTATCAGCAAGTACTCCAGGCTACTGCACAAGAATCCCACCCATTGTGGAATGTAACAGAATGGCTTCCTCTAAACAAGGTCAGACAGAAGACACTACTCTGCTATCAGATAGCTGAACACCAAAGCTCAAACCTCTTTTTCCTTTTACTCTCAGACTTCAGAAATTAGTCTCTTTATTGATAGAAACCATTCACTTTGTGCAGTCCCTATTTCCCAGCATGTCAGCAAAGTGCAAGATGTCATGCTCTCCACAAGTTCTATATGGACAATGAAGAACAGGAAGAAAATAAACAGAAAATGTCCATACTCTGCAGTTTCACATGAGCCATTAATATTTGCCTTATATGAACATACATTGTCTGAATGTTCACTTGCTTCTTTCAACTAAAAATTGGGAATGGGTAATAAGTCTCCAGGCCCATCACATCACTGCAAGTTCCTTGTAACCAGGCTGATATATAAAGAATGGAATGAAAACTATACCATTGAGGATGCTTTTGCAGCACAATCTCACATACCGATACTACCGAGATAGCATCAGATATGGAGCTCAGGTGCAGAAGTGCCCCAGACAATAAGGAAGAACTCTGACAAGCTCTCTGGATACAATTCACGCTTCTTCAGAGTCACCATGTACTAACACCCACAGCCTACCATTACAGACGATCCCATTTCCCTTACACTGTTTGTAACTTACACCTTCACTCCACGAAACTGATATCCCTGCACACCTAAACGTTACCTCATACTGAGAGCTGTAGATATTCAGCGAGGAAGAAGTACAAAATCAAGGTAATTTCATTGGAACTGAATGCTGAGAGGTTTATATCATGATGCATCATGAACATTAAAGCATAGTAACAGTTGGGAAAGGAGAAGAAAGTCTTTTGGGTGAGATTTTAGACAACAAAACGATGCCCCACACATGCAGCTGTTTCCTACTTTGCTTGTCAGAAGTTTGTATCACAAAATGCCCACAAAAGCTTGTGACAAAGAGTGACAAGGTGAAGTAAGCCTCTTCAGCTTTATCATACCCAGTGTATTTTGAAACAGTGACAAATATTTAAAAATAATAATAATTTTACTCACCATATATATGAAAAAGGTTTTTAGCACGTATGCAAAAGACATTACAGGATACTACAAAAGAGATAGAAACTATCACTAGCAGGAAAATTCAGGCACTAACAGAAAAACACTGACCCTTATTTGTTAGTGTGGGAGAGGTTCCAGGGCAATACATGGCATGACAGAACACTGTTTTTCACCATTGTGAATTCACAAAGAGAATCAAAACAAAACACCCGAGTGCTAGTTGTGTTACCTCAAGCTTCTGTTATATGTTTTAAACAAAAGATCTTCTAAGACAGACAAAATAAATATTCAGAAGATAACAGGAAAACAGGATCAATAGCGGATCAGAGATAAACACAGAGATAAGACACTGTCAATAAAACAAGTGCAATTTGGATTCATTGTTGTGGCAAAAGCCACTCTGTAAAAAAAAATGTTTAAAAGCAATTAAGCAATTTTAGAGAAATAGTGTAGGATTTTGTGCAAAGGGAGAGAGACTCCAGGCTTGCCTCATCTCCTAGAAGCATCCCATATTCTTAGATGTGACGTTGCCATGGCAACCACAACTTGGTGACCTCGTTATTTCAACCTAATCCTGCTTTGAAATTATAGTTGCTCCACCCTTTTGCCTGGCTAGCCTGATAACATAATCATTGTAAATGAGGATGGAAAAACACAGCAGGATACCATTCCCCCAGTGACATGGGACTAGTCTCACCTTATCAGGGAAACAGACCAACAATTAAACTGCACAAATCTAAAAGCCCAAAAGTAGATTTTTTTGTTGTTGTTGTTTGTCATTCTGTTTTGCAGAAAATCCAATAGCTCATCAGTGCAGGGATTCAGTCTGGAAGGGGGGCTTTTGGGGAAATTCCTTTTAATTTAATTTAATGTCTTTATCAGGAAATTAAACAGTAATAAGGGGGTAGTTCTCCTTAATTATGTATTTGTTTCGACTAACAGCTAGAAAAAGATTTAAGATGTACACAAAGAGTCAGGACAGAACTTGTTTAGCAAATCAGATAGGCGGTTTTAGGTTTAGGCTCGCCTTGTTTTACTTAAACTGGTTAAAGCAGTGAGCATTACAAAATCCCAGTTGTAGCCATTGTGGAAATACTTACATATTTACTCACATGGAACAGGAACATTACTGTAATTCTGCTCTTATTAAACACATGGACAACAGTACTGCTGCCGTCACAGATTTAAAGAAAATATTTTCTTGGCTCCTTGGGGAGGGAATTTGGAGTTTTCTATGTACATAGAACATATGAAAGCTAGGGAAAGAAGATGTGGAGCAAACACATTTAAGAGAACATAACTCTGGAACTATTGATGTGTGATCAAAATGAAGCTCCATAGACTACAGTTCACAAAATCATTTTGTCACTGTTCTTAACATGCTTTTGTCTCCCTCCCTTTCAGGTAGATCTGACCGATTTCTCCCTTTCTCAGTATCTGCACGTCTTAGGACTTGAGGGCGGACGTTACATTGGAGGTTGTGGCATTGCTTCTTGAGGGATCTACATGCAGCATGGTAGCCACATTTGTAAATCTTGGTCATCACTGGGAGAAGAACACAGAGGGAGAAAGCACTGCTACTTTCACAGAGAAATTCAGAGGGCACATACTGGGTAAGGATGCAACTTCTGATATGGTTACTTTCAGGAGGCTGACATACAGAGTTTTTTAGTGCTCAGCAAAGGGTCTGAGTCAGCCTCGTGATTCTAGAAACTCTGTATTTTAACACTGGAAGATATAGTGCTAAATCATTCTTACCAGTGTCCATGTCATAACAGGGAAGTTGGGTGATGTCCTCTATAATAAATCAGCAAAGAGTCCACACACAAGCAGGCATACCTATCTGGCACTCACAGATTTTCTCAGTCATGAGCCAGGCAACTTTCTACACAGAAATTGTTATACTAACAGTATAATCACAAGTCTGTTAGTAGTCATTGAATGGGTCATTGAATGGGTGATGAAGTAGCAGAGCAAATAAGGTGCCCCTCTTCTGGTAAAGTTTTACACAAAAAACTTCTGAATAGTAGTATTTCTGAATCAGAAGTATTTGGGGATAATTTTCCTGAATAGCCAAGAGAAAAAATAAAGAAAAAATGAAAAGCACTATACCTGCTATACCTATACACTGAAGGTACAGCAGGTAAGCAGAAAATTGAGCTCTTTCCTGTGTATCAAGGAAATATCTTTGTATTCAAAAGCACCTGCAACAGGCAGGGCTAAACCGTTACTTGCCTCTGTTTAAATACTTGCTGCTTCCAGGTAGAGAAAATGAGACGTCAGATAGCTCACCCAGTCTCCTTGAACTCATCAGCACAAGGTGTCTTGGGCATGTAGAATTTAGCTTTGCTCAAAAAAATAATGGGAGAATGACAAAACACATCGTTTCCTCCACAAGAGGATCACTTAACATCCCCCCTTGCCTTTCCCTTCAAGTGGGGCATTTTGCTGTCAATTGCTGATCATTAAGTGATTAGAACAGAAAAATGTGAACATAATCATAAGTCATTTATTTCTTGAGGTGTTCAGCAGGGGTTAGAAATCAGTCTCCATTTAAATATTTTTCTTAAGCTCTGTTGAATCCCAAGAGCGGAGAATAGACATGAGTAGGAGATGTTTATACAGCACTGCAGCAAAGGAAGCAGGTTTTCCTTCACTAAAAGGCCAAAGTTCACTTTCTTAGAATAGCAGCATACATTCCAAAATGGTGCCTCACTTTTACTAAGAGATACCAGTGAACAAGGAACTAAGATTTATGTCCAAATTGAAATTTAGTTCTCCAACATGCAATAGGAAAAGGGCATACCATTCAGTACTTGCTCAGATTTTTAGTATGATTTTTCCAACCTTACTAGAGCTCACAATTATATCGTGTGTAGGCTGATTAATCCTTCTTACTACAGATTTTAACACACAAGCAGGAACCCCAATAGAAATTCGAAGCAGAATGTTTTCTCTGATAATTGATTATCTATTCTTTTTAAATATAGTCTGACTTCTTAAATCTGTTGTTACAACCTAAGGTTTCTTTGCTTGCTCCCCACCTCCATCTCAAAATAAACAAAAAATCTGAAATATTTTCCCTTTTGCAGCTGCCTTCCTTAATTTTAACAGTAGCTAAAATCATTCTGTGTTAGGGGCAGCTAACATACTGAAAAGCATTATTCTCTTTTTTGTATAGGTATAAGTGGCTACATAGCAGAGTCTTTTGCTAAAATCAGAGAATATTGTGCCTCTTTACTGATGGTGATATAGATTCCTTAGCTATAAATTTTAATAGACAATACAAAAGTTCTCATACATAAATGGTTTTTCTTTGTACAAATTTAAAACAAAAATTGAAACAAAGCTTCGCTGCTCTCCTGGTTCGGTAGTGACACCTAGCGACCAAATACTAAACAACAACGTTCGGAGAGAACTGCTTTTTGACAGTGTGTTGGATTTCATTACAAGAAATACTGTTGGCTTTCGGCAAAACCAAAACCGCAATAACTCTAGAGTGTGGCACGAGGACATAAATGCAAACTGACATTAGCTATGGGATGGTTTAATTTTACACAGAAATAGTGCATTTGCTTTATAGCTACATTATGCCGTTGTTCAAAAGAAAGGAAGGGACATTCATCTCTAACAGAAGCAGTCACTTGGCCAAGCAGAACGTGTTCACCCAGCAAAACCTGCAAAGGTGCTGGGGAAGAACATTCCTGTGTGTGCAGAATATCCATGGGACAGGCAACACTCCCTAGCTGTAAGTTTTCCATCTCATTCAAAGAGAATAACTACCAGAACAGAGTGCAGCTGCTCCAGTGCTATGCTTATTCTGGCCCAAGTTCTTGCTGATGTAAGTAAGACTCACTGACATTAACTATATTAGATCAAGTAGAATAACTTATTCTACGTCAGAGCCATTTTGCACCTGGACTTCAGAATAATATACTACTTGAGAATAAAAATGACTTGGTTACTATTGGAAATGAGCTAGACCAAATACATAGCTAGCTCCAAGCTGCAACCCACCTCTCCACTTTGTAACACAGGAGAAACTGGGCATGCTAAACTTGCACTGGTCACTTGTAGAGACAGGCTTTGCTTTATAGGGAAAATGTGCCACTTCCTGAAAATTACTTTTCCTTTCCATTCTTTCACTCTGTTTTAAGATGGTAAAAATGCTCTGAGAGCAACAGGAAATAAGGACAGTTAAAGAGATGTCCCAGTGGTAATACTAGAATTTGCAGAGGAGCAGAATAGCCAAAATAGAAACAAGGAAGGAAAATCTGGGCAAACTCCATAGATAAAATAAATGAGCAGATGTACCCTTCAAATCAAAAGACAAATGTACAATCCAAAAGCAGAATCATTAATTCCATCTGCAATATATTCTATAAAAAAAAAAAAAAAGAATTTATTTCAGATTTTACTTAAGATTTAGGGGAACAAGTGGACAACTTCTTAGCTTCAATTCATATTCATTTCCCATCAGAGAAAGCAACTCCAGGTCTCTGTGATATAGAGGATCGAACTGCCTAACCTGGAGAAACTATGCTGGACTTTTGCAAGCATGCTTGCACAAAATGGTTCAAAATCACAGATGGATACAGTAGGTGAAAAAGAACATGGAACCTTGCCTGAGTAAAAGGAGAGACTTTCACGACCAGCAGCAAGAAACCATTAGCCACAGAGCAGAAGAGATACCCATGCTAGGACAGGTGCACTAGAAATTTGTTCAGAAACGAGAAAGAAAACTTCGTGCTCTTTGAATTTCTGTGTTATAGAATATGGAGAGGGGGGAACAGATGTCAGAGAAGTTTTTTGTCCTACCAAAAAAATGAAAGCTGCAGCTTTGAAGGGAAGCAGTGTCTGTCAGTAACAGAAATGGGAAACATCTTATATCCAGAAATCCAGCTGTTACCACTGCATATAACCAGTTTGTCTCATAACTATCCCATCAGACTTCACTTGTGCTCCTGTTTGTACCACAATGTAACAGAGGATGCTTCAAAGAAAGAGGAAAGGCCTCCAACAGAGACTTATTTGATTACCCCAGTGAGATAGCCCTAGAAAAGCTCACAAAACAAGCTGCACTGAACCAAGAAGAGAAAGAAAAAGGCCCCGTGCTGCACTTTTTTTTTTTTTTTTTTTTTTTTTTTTTTTTTTTTTTTTTACAGACCACCAGCAAGAAAACTAATGAGACTAGCCAGCTCCCTTGACCTGTTTTGCACACAATGTAGGTATATTTGAAGAGGAACAAAAGTGTTTGCTGATTCAGTTTGCCAGAAAGACTGATTTCTGTCAAGTAGATAATCAGCACAGGTTCCTGAACCTGAGAAAAAACAGTGTGCATGGTCTTCAATAAAGGCTAAGGTCAAAAACTGCTGAGTCTGTGCAATATTGCTAAGGAATCCATGGAAATGAACTATAGCTATTATTTGACCTTTTTGAAATCTCTAAGAATCTGAACCACTTCAGTAGTCTACAGAAAGGAACAACAGTAAAAACTATCACCTTAAAATGATAGGTTCTCGGTGCTGAGCCATCTCCAGTGTGGCTGACTAAGACTTTGGAAAGGGTTTTGTCACGTACAACACTGAAATAATCAGCGGTAAAAAAATGTCGCTTGTTTATATCTTAATTTTAATCAAGATTTGTAGTCTCTTTATGTAGCACCTTTCTTTATAAACAGTGACAGAAATGTCAATACCTAGCAAATACATAAATTATGTTGTGAATAATTACTACAGATGACAAATAAGGTGAGATGATCACACACTTGTTAGCTCTAATTACAACAGAAAAAATATTAATTATTGCTTTATATTACAGCATAGCTGGTACTAAATGTGTTCAGCTTCACACTGTACAACTTAAAGTATTAGTGGAGTAATAAAGTATTAAAGGAGTATTATTATTATTATTATTATTATCCTTAAAGTATTAAAGGAGTATTATCCTAAATACTCCTTCCACATTTTTGCAGTTATTATCTGAAAAACAAAGCTGACAACAAGTGCACTCACATTAGAGCATGGAGTGAGAGAAATCCTCCAAATATTTAATAAAAACTATAATAAAATAAACAACTCAATGTCAAATCTCTCATTTCATGTGAAAATTATAACTTTTCCCAAAATGAAATGGAATGCTAAACCTCAAAAACAATGACCTTTTTTAAATAGATCAATCATATAATTGCATTATCTCTTAGTTTCCTAGGTGGTTTTGTCCAATGGCTGTCTTGCTAATTTCAACATAATTAAGCCTAACATACTGAAAAATCTACTCAACTGATACTGAAGCTGCTGATGAGGAGCAAAGGCCTGTTAAAACTGACTAAAACATCAAGTTCTCCCTCCCAGTAAAATAAATAACAACTCCTTCTGTTCAACAAGCAGCATTGCAGAGTATTGCTTTCTTTCTGGTTGAAAAGGATACCACTCAGAAATGCATTTCATTAGTCATGATTTCATGATTCAGGCTTTTTTTTTTTTCCAGTTATCCTTTTCTGTGTCAATTCCTGTTTGTTAACAGTCCCTAGATGGAAAGGTAAAAATAAAAATATTTAAAGGGCTTGTGGAGAATACTACTGGCCAGCTAAGGTCAGAACTTAATATCAGTAAATTAAAAAAAAAACAAAAACATTTTATTACAGACAGAGGAATATCAATTACATTGGTAAAACAGAAATCATGCTTTGTTTTGGACAGTATAGTCACTACTAGGTCTCTTATTCAATGTACAAAAAGCATAGATTGCTGCCCATGCTGTTGTGGAGGACAATGAACAAGTGTAAAAAAATAAACATGATAGGTTGCTTGAAGTCAAAATTCCAGGACTATACCTCTAAGCAGCCAAAAAAAAAAAAAAAAAAAGAAAGAAAAAGAAAAAAACTTTTATCCCACAACCACCTCAATGTTTTGCAGGACTAGACTGAGAATCACATCACAGATTTGCTGATCTGCTTCTAGAAGGGATTAAATTTGAGCCAAAATGAGAGAAATCAAAAGAGAGAACTGCTTAAACCAATTAAATCATTTTTTCTTCCCTTATACTAATCTTAATTTCAAGGACCATATCAAGTTATAGCTACATAGTTTGTAGCAAAGTAAATTCTCAAAAACAGTTCAAAGCACCTCATACATTCAATAAATTTTGAATATTAATTAACCAATAAAAATTGTTATGAAAAAGATAGTGAAGCCCTAGGACACATTGCCCAGAGAGGTGGTGGATGCCCAATCCCTAGAGACACTCAAGGTCTGGTTGGACTGAGCTCTAAGTGACATACTCTAGCTGTAGGTATCCCTGTTCATTGCAGAGGAGTTGGTCTAGATGGCCTTTAAAAGATCCCTTCCCACTCACATGGCTCTATCATAGAATCACAGAATGGTTTGTGTTGAAAAGATCACCTACTTTCAAATCCACTTCTGTGGGCAGGGGGGCCAAGCACTAGACCAGACTGCCCAGAGCCACATCCAGCCTTGCCTTGAACACCAGCAGGGATGGGGGCATCCACAGCAACCTGTTCCAATGCACCACTACCCCCTGAGTGAAAGCCTTCATCCTAATCTGTAACCTAAAACTCCTTATCTTAGTTTAAAATGTGCTATCACTATCAACCCATGTAAACAATCACTCTCCCTCTTGTTTCTATGCTCCCTTCAAGAACTGGAAGGCCACAATGAGGCTTCCCTGGAGCCTTCTCCAAGCTAATCTAGCCCAGATCCCTCAATTTTTCTTCACAGGAGCAGTGCTCCAACCCTCTGATCATTTCAGCAGACCTCTTCTGGACCCCTTCCAAGAGCTCTACATCTTTATTGCATTGGAGGCCCCAGGCCTGGACACAGTACGTTAGATGGGGGCCTTATAAGAGCTGAGCAGAGGGGGATATCACCTCCCTCTCCTCTGCTGGCCACCTCTTTATTAATGTAGCCCAGGATATAGTTGGCCCCCTGGGCTGCAAGCACACACTGCTGGCTAATGCCCAGCTTCTCATCCACAAGGACTTCCAAGTCCTTCTCTGCAGGGCTGCTCTCCAGTAGTTCTTCCCCCGATCTGTATAAATACCTGGGATTGCCATGACCCAAGTGCAGCACCTTGCAGCACCTCGTTTCCAGTCAAATCAGCACTGTACACTTTCTCTCTCAGCCCAAATCCTTACACTTGCATCATGAAAAATTGGTTCCTCATTCAAATCTATCAGCAACAGTTCATGTGAGAAACTTCCTTCCATATCCCAAACCTTTTGTTAGCAGCCCCCTTCCAGCCCCACTATAACCAGGTTTCTACCTTTGATGGGTCGAGTCTGCCCAGCTTCTATTAGGGACTTCCAAGATAGAAACTCTTGACCATAATATCCAGCAAAATCTAAACATTTACCCTATCCTTATAGGAAAACTGAGTACCAAGATCTCTCACATAATTATGACTTTGTTCAAAGACCTTCAAGATCTTCTAGCACTGAAGCAGTCATTATCCTCAGAGAAAAGAGGAATTTTTGGAATTCTCTAAATTTATTTGAAATTTTTATTTCTTAGGAATAATTCAGAATACCTTACCATCTGCCTCAGACACTTCCAGCTGGATGTGAATGCAGTGGCATCAACACTTTTGACTAACTTATGTTAGTAAAGCTAATAGAAAGGGTAACGAGGTTTCAGAGTGAACTGCTATCAGCATACCAGTAAACAAGTTTCACACAAATTTAAAGTAGTTGTGTCTAATTAGACAGTCAGAATGAAACAAAAGTTAGTCCTCTTATAGCTAACTTCCTGCTTCCAAATTAATATAATTCATATGTAGTTCTTTTGCCATTAAGATGTATTGGGAAGAAACCTAATTAGAAATAGGAGGCAACTTTGTGGAAGTACTTTCCGCATTTAGCATGAATAGATTCACATGATGGAGATTAGTAAGACATCAGGATGTCTACAGATATCTTACGGTGACTGAGCTTTTTTTTCCCCCCAATGCTTGCTTTGTGTGGTCAAGACTTTTGGAGTTCTTCCTCGCTTCTAGAGCAGATTACAAGGTGCTACTCTTGTCCACTTGAAGCTCCAGTTTCTGCAGATGCTCTCCTCATTTTATTCTCACACAAAAAACACTTGTGTTTTTCACATCTGCTGTAACCTTGGATTTGTTTGGAAGAATTCTGAGCCTGTAGTTAACAGCTAGTTACACCACTGTAATCCATTCAAATACCTGATAAAACAGAATCCTAAGGATTGCAAATCTTAAACGCTTTTTGACTGAGGATAAATTTGGCTCCTGATTCTCCTTCTCTACAGGGAAAAAAGTCTGATGCTATCTAAAACACAAGCTTTTGCATAACTGCTTCCAGCACTGTTATGTTCCCTGGTGTTGACCAAGTTATATCAGATAAATCCTAACTCCTGTAACTTTTGAGATTTTTATCCATCTTAAGTAGAATTGAGCACAATGAGAAAACTATGTGATAAAGTATATACAAAAGAGTAAAACAGAAATGGTTTCTGAGAAGCAAACCTATCCAAAAAATGAAATTGACCCCATATTTTTTCCACAAAGTAACACTTCTCCATTGAATTTTTCTTTGTGACTTCTCACTATTTCTCATTCTAATATCACTTAGAAGTATGACGAATGTTGAATTGTCCCACAGAATTACACCTATAAGAATGTTACTTTTTGTTTTATTCTTCTTGCTTTGATAAGGCCTTGTACATTCTTTACTCTTATTTTTATAGCTGGGAGGGGACATCAAAAGAAACAGGAACTTCTTGTGATATTTATACTTTCTGGAACTTAAGTGTTTCCTAACACTGTAGCTGTGTACCCTACAAGCAATACAATTGTTTAATGCAATTTACTCAAGAACAGCTAAAGAAGAGGAAGAAAAAATAATCTGACTTGGGAAAAAATTTAGAATGTTTCAGCTTCGCTCATTATAAGTATTTTATGTTTCCACGTTTTAAGTTTCATGCCTTTTACTTTTTTGTGAAGCTGATTAGTTTCACATAGCAGCCATTTAGAAAGAGTTGGATTTAGTTTCTCATTTGAATAGAGAATTAAAACAAATAGCAGCTCGGTGGCTGTGTCATGGCTTTATGATTTTTGTTGTCATAGTTCCACACCATAACACCATGTGAGGCACTGGGAGTTAAAGAGTTAATGCTCCAGTTGTGTGGACTGCTGAATTTCTGGGCACTTGGTTCTCAGAAGAGAAGAACTACATACCCCAGAGGACTTTGCATTCCCTTTTTCCACTCAGAGGGAAAGATAAATCCACATGCAAGTCCCTAGACTTCCTTCTCTTGCTGGTCACTGTGGCAGTTGATGATCCATAGCTGTCTCACCTTCAGCTTTAGAGTAAGGTCTTCGGGTTCAGACACTCACTCTCTCACTTGAGTTATTAACTTCAATTCCAATTACGTTTTATTATACAAGATAACACAGTATTCCTTTACCTTATTTAGGTAAACTAATTTTCCTTCTCAGATCACTGCCACTGTTTTGCTTTTGAGCCTGTCTCTCTACCCTTTCCCTTTTTCCCCCTTACCCTTCCCCAGGGCATGGGTCTGTGGGACCCCAGCCTGATTAGTCATGGAACTGGGACAAGGCAGCCCATAAACCACTGACAGGTTCCAATAGGAAATAGAAAGAATGTGTTTTGAAAACTAAACCTGGGTATATCCAGTGTAACAAAAACAAATTCCATTAGTGCATTCCTTCTATTTTTCTGTTAAACACAGCAAGATATCATAGTGCTCAGCTTTCAGGAAAAAAAAAGAAAAAAGGAATAATAATGTAACTTCAATATTTTTGATACTCTTAACTTTGTCCATAAATGTTAAATTCAAAGAAAGCAGTGAATTAATCTTTTTGTTCTCTTAGAAAACAATTAGACAAAGCAGAAAGCGAGTTCAAGGTAAGTAGGAGAGGACTGAAGCATTGAAATTTCAGCAGCAGAAATTTGGTGCTCTGACATTATGAATACATTGAAGGTTGTTTAAAAGCTTTCTTTTTTTTATTCAATACTGAAAGTCAAGACTGATTTATTAGTGTTAACACCACTGTAGATCTTCAGTTTATTGCAATAGGACAAAGGAAAATTGTTTAACAACAAGCACCAGCAAAAAGAATCCTTCATGCAGAGATAACTCTTGAGATCTACATTTAATTCTGGTTCTCCAAATTATAAAAATCTTAGTATCTTAGTCCACTAATCCATTATCACTGAAGAAAACTCCACAAGACTCAGCAGCCACTGAAAGCAGAAATAGGTCTGAAATGAAAGCCACTTCTAAATTCAGCCTAGCTTGGCACAAAACTTGGCCTTGAAAAGAAATAAACAAGTTATGCTCCCATTTAAATTCAGCTCAGAATACACATTTATCATTAAACAAGCACATAAAGCTTTCCCTTGCCAGCATTCATGTATATCCATGCCTAAAATTGTTCACTAAGCACATCAGAAATCAAAGGGCAAAATCCTAGCTCCATCAGTATCACCTGGGACCTCACTGTTAATTTTAGTAGAACAAGAATTTCAACGGACTCTAAAAACCTAAAACCCAAAACGAGTCTGGAGACATTTCAGCTGCCCTATTACAACATGGTTTTATCTTAAAAGTCTGAAAAGGAAAGATGAAAAAGTTACTGTATTTCCAATGCTAACTGCTTTGATTAATGTGTTTATCTACAACCATCGAATCAAATAAACACAGAAGTAGAAACTCAAGGGTTAAAAATTATCATGGCAAAATTAGATGACAAGAGACTAGAAGTTCAAGTCACGTTCACAAGATAGAAAAACAAGACAGAAAAAGCAAAGAACCTCAGTTCTTGCCAGAAGGCTTGGAACAAGGAAATAACTTGCACATCATCATCCAAGTAGTAGCATGGGGCTGTCAGGGAAGGGCCAGGATGAGTGTTAGGAAATGGTACAGAGGTGCCCAGGCACAGAAACATGCTCCCCAGGGCAGTGAGCCCAGCACCAAACTGACAGCTTAAGTATTATTTGGACAATGCTCTCAGAAATATGGTTCAACTTTTGGGTGGTCCTGTCCATTACAATCAGGAGTTGAACTTAAGGATCCTTATAAGCCACTTCCAGCTTGGAGTAGTCTGTGTTTCTGTTATTAATTCATCACTTCAAAGCGATCACAATCTTCACTTTGAAACTTTGCCTATGTTACTCAGTGCTAAACAGAAATCATACCCATGTTTATTGGGGTATGAGTAGAAAAGCTGTAGAAAACTGAATAACTGAAATAACTGCACTGCATATTCTGTTCCCTAGGCAAGAGAGAAGGGAATCAAAGTAGAGCTGAAGAGTCCAAGTTCAGTAAAGACAACATAGCTCAAATACTGACCAAAACAGAAATTCTAGGTCAGTCATGATCATGTAAATATCATATGATGCAACTACTAGCACATAGTCATACTGTAATTTTCATACAAGAAAGCAGAGGCAAGGACAGTGGATGATCAAAAGGTAGCAGACAGTGCTCTTGAATTCCACTCTGCTTTAGCTTACAGGAACACTTATCATTAAAGGATTATTTGAGAAACTCTGTGAGAACAGAGATGTTTATGGCTAGCTTTTGTATGGTATAGGGCCAAATATGATACTGATAACACAGAAATAGCCTGCAATTTCTTAAGTTAGTTGTCAGCAACTTCCTACTTGATCTGTGTGTTAAATCAAAAGTTTCCCAGTCTTTTCCCAGGAATAGTTTGTAGATTAGTATTGATGACTGGGTCTCACTTCACACTGACACAAAATAACATATGAACACTTCACAGTTCACATACAGATGTTTACTTTGCTGAGCCATCTGTTCCATCTGAAGCACAAAAGAGATCACAGAAAATGAACTCTTACTCTCTGAATAGACAGACAAACAACTGGGTTCCCAACAAAACAAGACTGTTAGTTTTCAAAAAAGATTGCAAATTACAGAAGACTCAGAAAATAAGGTCCATGATCTGAAGTCTGGAATCTTAGTAAGACAATGATGAACAAATAACAATTGCTTGATGCAATCAGCAGGGAGCATACAGGCTGATCTAGAGGGGTTTTTATTTCCAAGGTTGTGTAATTCTTTTTATTTCTCCTTTAGAGTTTTAGGTACTTAGTTCTTTTGTTTTCAGACAAACACACACACACCCCTAAGAACTGAACTACATCAGGGAGCAGAGAAGTGAGACAAGGTAATAGAAATGTATTGAATGACAGATTTTTAAGATAGAGTAAGGTGAGCAGTACCAAAGTGAAACATCTATTTTCAAGAGTAGACCTATACTGAATCAAGTTATGAAGAAACCGTCAGGTAAGAGGCATAAAATGTGGATGATGCAGGCACGAAGAGACGGAGGTAGCAGGCAAGACAGGCAATTAAGAATTATTTAGTTCTGATTCAAATGACAGGAAAGGAACAGTGTAACAATGAAATCTGCTAAGGGAACAGAAAGTTCAGCTACTTGGCTCAAGTGGAAGACAGGAGAAAAAGGGAACAGAAAGGTACAGCTTCAGCACTGTCAGAGAACTGGTTGCCCAGAATAGCACTTACATCATCAAGAGGCAGGGACAGGTATCTGTACTACAATAAGTATTCCCTTATTTGTTTATTATTACCTGCACTAATCTGAGATCATTTCAAACATTGATCCTCAATACTAAACATCTTAAACAAAACTTCAAAAAGAAAAAAATAAGATCAGTAGATACAAATAGTTTAGCCAAGGGTTGCTCTGATCCTCAAATAAATGAGGATCAGTAGATTCAGAACTCATGGAGAAGAATACTGTAACAGCTTAAAAGGAGAGGGTTCAGTGTGATTACTAACTACTATGTTTACACAAACAGTTAACTTCCCACACATCAGGACAATTCTCACTATGCATATGAGTTGGCCCTCATTACAATAAACCACATACTCCTGCACTGACACATTTAGATTAAAATACTTTCAGAATGAAAACTTTCTAGTATACTCTTTAGAATTAGAAAACCACAGAGATTTTGAAGTGTAATGTGATTGAGACCCATCAAACTCATGGTCTGATCCCTGGCCAGGCGTTAGACTAAAGTTGTACTTGAACACTAAAAGGCAGACATCCATGAGTCAAAGCAACACAACCTCACTTCTCGTATGTTTTATTAATATTCTTATTTACATGTGTAAAATAGTGCAGTTATGCACAAGTAACTACAGTCTTTAAACCTGCAGTTTGCATGGATACATATGAATACACTAGGTATCAGTGAATATCTAAGGAAGTACTATATATATACTTATTGGAAAGTAAGCACTAAATTAGCACATATATATATTTTAAAAGGGAAGCTGTCCGATGTTATAGCAGTAATCTTTTACTAAAACTGGGAAATTAAGATTCTGATTAAATAGAAGCATTAAGCAATTGCATTAAAAATAGGATGAATTAACATTTCGATAGATCTTTATAACATAAAAGTATTTGTTCACTTACAAAGGTAGCCCCTGAGTATTACATTTCAAAAATATCTTGAAATATTTGATGTACATGTGAATTCGATAAATAAGAGCAAGAATAAAAGTTAACACAAGTCATCATCTGTGAACCCATTAATACTTCCTACACAACTGTCTAGAATTAGAAAAACTTGAGTTACATTGAGAGATATCCAAACTAGCAATAGCCAAACTTGCTGAGACACTGGAAACAGCTGAGTGATGTTGTTATGCTACCAATCTACTAAAGCTGATTTGACTTATCTTGTACTGAGCAGAGCAACTGTGTGGTAGGAGGAAAGCTATATTAGAGGTGCTTTACCACCTACACCATTACTTACAGTAATACCAATATTTGCAACAGCTCATTTAGATCAAGCTCATAAGTCTGGGCACTGCCCCACACTATACAGATCAAAAATAGCTGAGACAGAGCAACGAGCTTTTGAGTATCTTGGGATTTATGTTCAGTCTGATCTCTTGTGGGCAAGTTTTCTATCTGACCTCTTGCACTATAAAAATGGTTCACCTGGTATACATGAAACTTCAAACTTCTCTGTCAGAATGGCTGTGCGTTATCATAGCAAACAGTGCTTTACGGAGCGTGGCTGTTGAGGTAGGACACCACGCCAAAACAAGTTAAATTGATGAGTACTGGCAACTCCTGTCCTTTTATTAGTAATCCTTTTATTAGGTGATACCATTGGCCCTGCACTTTTTGTCATGATGCCACATACATAGAATACCACTATGCCACATACCTAAACTGAAAAGTTCAGCCACTTTTTAACATAAGATACAACCACAGCTCTTCTTTCAGGGCACTGGTCTTGGTATGAACTGAAACAGCTGATCATATAGCATAACAGATACTGCCTCAAATGTCCATCTTTGCTAATTCTCTTACTCCTGTGTCTACTCCTTAACACACATACACGCTCCTTATAAATCAGCAACTGGGAGTTTACAGAGACTAGTCAAAAAGCTCTCTTACCATAGAGGAGCTGCCATTTTGCTTTCAGTTAACCCCATTCAAAATAATTTGTCTCCCTGCTAACTTTGATTTGATATGCAGCCCTTTCAGATTCATTTCTGTTGCTCTTAAACAAAAAAAAAAAACAAAACACATTCTGTTCCATTCTCTACCTGAATATAACCGCATGGATTTATGTTTGATGCTATACTCAGTACAGTGACAGCATTATTAGAGCACTATTTTGTTGCCCACAATAAGCTCCCTCTTGTGCCTCTGGTGTTCTGTAATGAGGCCCATTCAGACACACACAGTTTGGTTATTATGGTTCATCAACTTATAATGTGTTATTCTAAATGGCTGCATTTTCACTCCTTTCTTATTTTCCCCCTCCTATGAAATGAAAAAATAAAAATAAAAACCAGATAATAAAGCTAAAAAGAATTACTCACCCTTCTTCTCGATCTAACATAATGTCTATGGGCAGCAGGGAGAGCAGGAAGATGTTCTTGTGAAGAGAGGAACTTGAGCAGCTTTACAGGACAACAACCTAGGAAGAAATGACAAGCCAATACCCACGTTTACTGTTTGTAAATCTGAGCATTGATTCTGCTTTCACAAGTGGCTTTCATCAAATGCAAATCAGAAGCCTGGCATCTGCTTGAGTAACCAGGCAGCCCTGTCCCCCTTTCAGGAGAACAAAAGCCATACAATCAAAGGGTTCTAAAAGGATGACAAACTTATTGTAAACTAGAAAAGGTTAAAAGTCTGCCAAGGCTTAAATATACCTCTCAGAACACCAAAGTATGAAAGCATTCCTGACCTTTATGATTTTTTTTTTTTTTTTGCTATTAAATGTTTCCCTATATTTGAAATGTTATAAGAAGTGACCAAACAGAAGAGATACAAATTCCTTATCTGTTTTATTTCCCAAATGATTTCAAAAGTTCCAGAAAGCAAACTTATATTAAGACCATTTTATTTATTTTCAGATGTCAAAAATCCTGCTCCAAGCAGCATCACCGTGGCTAACACAATAGGGCCTACCCATACACCACCTGCATCAGCAGTGCATCTCCTCCCACAGAGATAGAGAGCAAATGGCATTCACTCCAAACATGACATTTCCTCACTGCAGAACACTGCACTGAGGCTGGCATACCCTGGAAAACCATCTCAATCCTATTTTGGTAGGAGAAAACACATTTTATAAATATGCTGAACACTTACAACTTCACTTCCTTCCACTATAATCATGCATTCCCACTACCAGAGAAAAATCAGATGACTGTTTATCCTGAAATCTTACAGAAAAATGTCTATTGCTAATTTTATTGTGGAAATAAAATATTTTGCTGCCTGGTAACAGCAGAATAATAGGGATTTAAGTAGAAATAGTAATGCTTAGCAGGCTCATCATAATGTGTCTTTTAATAGCTTTATTTCTCATTCATTTGGGAATAATTACAAAGCTTATCCCAACGACTGTGAAAACAAACCAAAGTTCAAAGATCTGAAATGAGCCTGAAGTGTCAATCTGATCAAAATGTTCAGGTTTTTTTTAATTATTTAATGATTTGTTTATGTATATTTTTTACAGTACAGAAAGGAACATTTCACACACAAGTTTTAGCTTCATAAGAATATGATTCATCAGTGCTGTTACTAACTAGCTGGAAAATAATTTAGTCACAGTAATGTCTGAGGGGTCCCGCTGCTGTAAGGAAATCACTGTTAGTAATGAATTTCATTGAAAACAGGTCTTGGTTCTAACGATTTTGAATATAGTCATTGTTTGACAGAGCAACTTATGATTTCTTCTGAAGGAGTCAGAACCATATCCTATGTTTAATAACAAGTATAAAGCAAAAGCTAACAATTCTTTAAGGTATGAGGGGCTGCTCTGAAAGGAACATCTACTTTTATTTTGTTGGCCCACTACATCATAGGCTGATATTGGCAATAGGGAAGTAGAGACAGAACTTTCCTACTGACATTTCACTACATTTTGTTGCTGCACAACAAAAGGCAGCAGAGGTACAGGCCAACAAAATGGCATCTGTGGCTGAGAATTTGTTTTATCAAATTGTGTTATTGTGCTCTTTGTATCTCTTGTAACTTCTACAGAAATAAATAGGAAGCATTACTTTCGGAACAACCCACGTAGAACCAGAACAATAAATTCAAAGCAATAAGAAGAGTTAAGTGGGGAGGTCTTGGTGGTTTCTGTTTGTTTTTATATATTATGAACAATATGAATTATATTATGAAGCTCAGTGTCACAAGATGTCACAGAGCCCAAAGCACTTGAAATAAGAGAGAAATCTATTGGCAGCCTTTAAATATGATGGTACAGGTATAACCTTGTAAGAGACTAATATCTTATACCATTGCCTCAAAGTTTGCTGATGAACATGTCCAAACATGTACAAGCTAGTCCTGGGCAAGGGTTGTGAAATCCTTTCTCTATGGGACAAGCTGATGGGCATGTCCTGGGGCAGCCTAAGCTGCAGCTCAATGACTGGAGAACACTCTTTTGTGGAACTCATGTCCAGAGGGAGATAACCATCTCAGGCGATACCCGCCTGACGCCCAAGCAGGAGGGGTTGGAGGGGTTGGAGGGGTTCGTCACGTAGACTGGAGAAATCTGGGAGATAAATAGAGGGATCCTGCAGCCACGGAGTTGGAGGGTTTTCTCTGGAGTGGCTTCCTCTTGGAGAAGCTTTCTCTTAGTAGAGACCTCCCGAGCTGATCACTGCCTGCTGCTTCCTGGAGAGGCCTTCTCTTTGGAGAGACCTCACGAGCTGATCACTGTTCGCTGCTTCTCCTGTGCTGACCCGGTGCCTCTTCTCCAGGACAGCTGCTTGCTGCTCAGGGCTGCCCGTCGCTGCTGCTGTTCTCCCCGCTTCTGCCGCCCCTGCTCTTCTGCCTCGGACCGTCGGAGCCGCTTGCAACCAGACCGCCCCTAGGATCCTGGCTGGTGACTTTCCCCGCGTTGTACAAACCCTTGCTTCCTTCCTATCTTTCCTATGGCTCGCCTTCCCTTCCCCATCACCCTAACAGTGTCTGCCTTCCCCATCTCTCTGGTCAGTATTGGTAATAAACTGGTCGGACCAACATTTGAACTGTTGTTTCTTAATCTCACACTGGGTATATACATAATGTAAGAACCTCGTCTCCCTCCTTTATATTGGAGCATGACAAACCTTCAGCTCAGAAAGACTGATTAAAACATATCAGGCTTGCCCTACACTTTCTATTCTTTTAATTCTACATTCTCAGCATCCTTTGTTGGCAGGTGTCTTTGTTGGACTACCCCAAGAGTAAGTCAGTTTTGTAGAAGCATCTTTCACTCTAAAGCACAATCTGGAGTTCAAATAACGCAGGTGCAACTGGCAAAAAGCTGAAACAGGTGCGATGAGTCAAAAGTAAGTAAACTTTGAAAAAACAAAGTATCAAGGAGTAAACAGACTGTGTTACTAAGAACACTGGACATAAGTCTACAGCAAGGAAGAAACATCACATAACTGCAAAGCGTTGACTGCATTCTCAAAGTTTAACAAGTTTAATACAGGAAGAGCTCAAAGAATCCTAAGTGGCAAAGCCAGGGAGCTGCACAGAGACATGAGTGCCCACAACAAGCACTGCTAGCACTTCCCAGCGGAGCTGACGTAGCAAAGCTCTCCCCAGAAAGAACTTTGTTTTAGGTAACACTGTGACCTTCTCTTCCTAAAAGTGAGGTCTGGGTATTCTGCATCTATTCATATGTCTATTTCAGACTAGGAAAAAAAGAAATCCTCTGCTGAGACATTCTCAGAATCATTCTCTCTCTCCCACCAGCCTTGTCAGCAGCAGGTACTAGAGACAGTAGTAGAGAATAGTCCTGTAAATACTGTTCATCATATCAGCCTTGCACAACCTAACCGTCACCTGCAGACCTTCCCAGGCCCAACCCCAGAGGCCCAAGGGGTAAGAACAAGCATTAGCACTGGCACAGCAGCCTTCCTGCTGCTCAGTTGAGACTGTGTGAGTACTTCAACACTCCACGTGGCTGCTGAGGCTCTGCACTGCACCTTTCTATGCAGCAATTAGGAACAAGGTTTAGCTGAAGGTACTCAAATGAAAATTTTGTACTTCAGGAATGAACTGCGTATCTGATGAAACTCCCAGCGTGATGTAGCTTATCTTGGCAGTTCTGAAGGATGGCATTGTTAGAAATTAGACTGGTATGCTATGTTTGCTTAAGATAACTATTCAAATGTATCTGCAACGATGCACGCTGCACAATAAAGATGATAAATTTTACTAATACTATCCAAAATGCTGATAGCATAACATTAAGGACAGTACCCTTGTTTATTGTGTTTATACAAGATAGCCCTGCATAATATGACCAAGGCATGCTGTAAGAAAACTGAATGCTAATGTAGACATTGAACTAGGATGGTATTGCTTTTCACATAATCCCCTAATTTTAGCTAGATCTCACTTGTAGCTCTGAAATTACCAGATAATGCATGCTGACTACCCTTTTCTGTATAGACCAGACTGTTTTTTAAAGTGTTAGTTCCTAAACCCCATTAAAACAATGGAGTACTGGCACCCAGAAACATCAGCTCCCTCTCACATGTCAGCACCTGGGATAACAGAGATGAAATGTTAAAATCATCTGCTCCTCCTTGCTAGTTGTGCTTTCACTTCAGATTTGCTGTACTCTCAGCCTAGGAGTAGTCCCAACTGTAAGTTCTCCAAATGGTTCCCAAAAAAGTAAACAAAACCAACCATCAAATATTTAAATTTTTAGCTTCTCACCTTTCCTTTCATGCACACTTCCTTCTCCCCCCATTCTCACAAATACAGACATATGCACTCACACATACAAAACAAATGCTTAAGATTACAATCCATACATATATTTTTTTTTAAATGTGAAAGTTTGGAAGTACAATGTAATAAACCTGAAGCCACTATTGTTTAAAGTCTGAGTGTTCAACACAATTGCTAACTTTAATCAACACATCTCATTTTGCTAATGCACACGGACTGGATGCCTGAGTGCTAATGAGCGTCCCTGAATGCTAATGGCTCTGTGGGGCCGGATGGCCTCTGAGCATCACAGGGATTATCTACAACTGATTTGCATCTCAGATTCCCAGCACCATTCAGTTTCACCTCCCTTTGACCTTGACATTTTATAACCAAGGAGAACAGTTGGGTTGGGTTATGAAAGAAAAGCCAAAACTAAACTTAAAAGGCAGGCAAGGACACCTTCACCTAAAAACACATCTGAAACAATTTTGAGTTCTCTGACATCAGAATTCAAACTTTGATCACTATAAGTGATTGTACATAGAGCTCAAAGAAAGAAGCTAAAAATACCTAAAAATAGTTCCTTTGAAAACCTCTTTTCTCCACCTCTTTATTCCCCCCCCACCCCCATGAATATATGTTCATATATGTTTACATTTTTTTGGGAATGTTTCTCTGCCAACAAAAGACTAGAAAAAATTTAATGGAAGAGTATGATGTCACTTTTTAAAAATAAACTCTTTATTGCCCTCACAATAGCAGACAGTGTTTACCCATGTCTATTTCCCAGCTTGAAATACTGTGGAGGGGCTTGATTTATGGCTAAAGTCAAAACCCAAGAGGGGCATTAGATCATCTGTTTTGATCCTGGCAATGGATACTGCATTTACCTATCAGCTCTCTTGTGAAACCTAGGATGCATGGTTGACTCAAATGTACCTCCCACAAAACTGCATGATTTCAATCTTTTGTCTTTGCATCATGGATGATACACATTGTTGGCTTCACTACAGTATAATAGCCTCACATATTAAAAAGTATTTCTAATATTGTTTCTCCAGTTTCCACTTCCAGTTTTCCATTTCTCTACCTGATGACATAGAGAAAAATAAATGAACTGTTTTTCTATTTCTGTATATGCTTTCCCATCACCCACCTGAATGTATCACCATTGGTACCTCGCTCTACTTGTCCTTTTTCTCTTTTTAATATTAAGATTTTCACTGTTCTGCTCTCCTAAACCTTATCCGGTACTCTAAGATTTATTAAAAGTTACAGCCATGCCAGATGTCCTTATAGCTCTTTAAAGCTGCTTGGTACAAATTATCTGCAACTCTAAAAGTGCTTACCCATTAGTGATTATCTACACACAGGAAAGTACTTCCTTATCCCCACGGAACGCAAACATATGGCTCTCCAAGTACAAACCAGAAACTCTTATTGAATATTTCTACTTTTTCTACAGCATTATTAACGATTTCATAGCTTTACAGCATACCCTGAGTTGGAAGGGACCCACAAGGATCATAGAGTCCAACTCCTGGCTCCACATAGGACCACCCAAAATTCAAACCATATGTATGACAGCATTGCCTAAAGGCATCTTGAGCTCCGGAAGGCTTGGATGTTTAACTCTCTCAGGCTAGTAAAGACTCTATGCCACAACTAGAATTTCTTTGACACCTCATTATTATTAGCTTTAGGTTTCTCCTGTTTTCCAGGCTTCTTTATGAGCCCCTCCTAGATTTCTTATCTTTAAAATAAACTGATTTTTATTCATCAAAATCAGTTTTGTTTTTCCTCCTGTAACTATGTAAAATTTAAGCTCTACAGAACAAGAGCTGAATTTATGAGACTGTCTCAGGGATACCTATAAAAACTAGGTTTTGAACATAGAATTAATTTTCACATTTGTTGCCATTCACATAAATGTAAGTAGATCTTTTTTAATATTCTTGAGGGAAGATCAGTGCTTTGTAACCTGTCATGTTTTCTTCCAGGAAAATATTCATACTTTATATCATAAACAGCACATAACAACATGGTACACTCTGTCTTGCATCCAGAAACAAAGAAATATAATACCAAGTGTTCCAAGTGTTTATTAGATTTCTACTTCTTACAAAGATCACAATGTAATATTTGTTACAGAAGGACTTTGGCATCCATGATAGGAGCTAGCATATGCTACAATAACAACGATAACATATAAAGAAAAAAATATCATGCAAGTAAAAACATCTTAGTTGCATGAACATTAGCACAGTAAAAGGTGTGTTGATAAAGTAATCAAGTAACTAATTGTTAAAGTTCCAGGTGCACTCTTAGCACAACTTTCATTTTCAAATCACATCAAATGATGGAAAACATAAGAACATCATGCTGCAGCAGAGCAGCAGTGTTTACCAGCCCCTAATGTCAGCAATAAGCAAATAAACATAACACCTGAAACTGAGGTTTACTCTGAATATTTGCCTTAATGCTTCTGGAAAATCTCTACAACAAATCTTCAATTATAATACTGTTCTATTGTTACCAGAAACTACAACAGGCTGTGTAATTTAATTTCAGTCTAAGATGATGTTAAGATGATGTACCTCTATTCAGAATCTTCTCAAGTTTATCAAAAAGTTTAGGAGGCTGAAAAATACCTATGACAAATTTTATAACTTCCAAATGTTCTGTTCCTATCTTAATGTGGCATATAAAAACTTAATTGAAAGCAATATTATCAGATATTTAAAAAATTCTGTGAAGTTTGAGTTTGCTTGAAGAAGAGATGCTTTCCATCAAATACTACATTATATACCTTGTATATACCTTCCCCAGGGAAATCTCTATGGGGAGGATGGGAAATATGGGAAATAGGTTCAGTGGGAAAGAGGGAAATGAAACCCGAATGGAGTTTTACCTACATCAGACAAGCCTAGACTGCTGACTTCTGCAACACATTATAAATCGCTGTTGTAGGGTAGGTAATCTGGACAAAAGCATCCTGTCAGCTGCCTTAATTCTCAGTCATTTCTGACAATACACCCAAGAAACAAATTAATTCCTCAGTGCCACAACCTTCCAGAAGGTCTGAGTACATCTTCCAGGCAGAATCTACTGGGGAATGGGCAATCCATACACAGAGCTGCCAACTCAGGCTTCCTTCTGACATCTGTTTTGCTTCAGATCAACTCATGCCTGGAGATTTTTTTTTCCTCAAGTTACAGCAGTTAAGAACGATAAATGCTAGGAGAAGAGATGAAGAATTATGAAGTTTGGCAATTATTTCACAGGATTACTTATCTACAGTGTAAATGTGAGAGAAGAGAGGAGGTGAATGCTTGTTTCTGAGCAAAGCTCAGTTTATTTCCTGCCTTGATCAACTTTTGTGTTTACCTGTTGTCTTCTGCTTCAAGCACTCAAACACTAGATCTTGACAGTGTTGGAAGCAATCTAGCACAATCCTATTCCAATCTGAATCTTAACTGAAAGATAATCTTCAATTGCAGCTAGAGGATCTGCATCGAGTATGATGGCCTTTGTCTGCTGACAAAGCAAAATTGCATAAAAGAAATAGTGCAGAGTTGGCAATGATACTTATGATTACTCAATGTGGGCTTGGTAAGAAATTCATTGAGTATTCCTGGTTTGATGCATCATAGAAAGCAGTTCTTTTGGCAACTGTTATAACTCTTGTTTTAACATTCTCCACAAGCAGAGCTGCAAAAATGATTTCAAATCCCCTTAGCCCACATCCACCATGCAGGACATCTCAATTCTGGCAGCTCCATCTTCTTCAAAACCCTGGTTGGAACCTTATCAGGAGGCTGATCCAGCTTGAAGGCAATTGAAGAAGTAGGAAGCAGCAGACTGGACCCACACATTCTTGCTATGCCATATCTATAGCAAAAGCATGTGTTGCATGGGAAAAAGCCATAAGAAATAGGAATATCTCGTGTTGGTACTGGTGCTGAATTTTTCTAACATGAAATGGAAGTCTGATACAAACAAATCAGATGACTCTGGACATAACTGAAGTACAATTGTACAGAACACAGCCTAAGTATAAGCTTACATTCCTTCAAATTTGATAAGGCATTTTTCAGTAGTTTAAAGAACAGATGCTTTAACATTTTCCCCTCTCTTCTAAAAAGATCCTTTCAATGCAGACAGCCCATAGAGAGAAGTAAGCTCACACAGCTAGCTTCTGCCCAGGTGAGATGGCTCCTGAGGTCTGATACTGCTGCTCATTACAGCAGCCACCCAAATGTTGCTTTATCATCCCTTGTTCTCATGAAAGCAAGCAAGACTAAGCTTCACCTTGTCTGGCTGACAAAACAAAGCTCAACCGTCTACTATTAATCCTATTATGTTTAATAACAGCCTTGGAAGCTACTGCACAAATATCTTAAATAGCACCATATAGCATATTCTAATCCTGATTTAACACAGCTTTTTTACCAAGGAAAAATCCTATTAATGATTCTGATAACTTCCCAATACACAGAAATAAGTGTTGGAAAAGGGTTTGACTGATGACATTTCCCATGGAGGCCTAAAAGTTCATAAGTTCATAAGTTCATAAGGTTGGAAAGGACCTATAAGATCATCTAGTCCAACCATCCTCCTATCACTATCTCTACCCAACTACTAAATTAAGTCCTTAAAAGAGAATGAAGAACTCCTGGTGCAGTTACCCATGGGCACATCAAACATCTGTGTGAAGCCACAGCAGTTCTATACATCCCATGAAGAGCTGCCATCACTTTTGATACCTAGCAACACCAGGTTTGTGTGATTGCATTACAGAGATACCATAATAGAACAAATTATACTGCTACTTAGTCTGTAAGCATTAAAGCTTTATTTTTAATACCTGCATATAATATATATAACAGTATATATATAATAATTCTGTGCGTATTTATTCCATAGAATAAAACTTTAGAAAAATCTGTGGTACTTCACCTGATTTTGACCCAGTCAGGTGTTACTAAAACACAAAAATATACTAGCAAATGTCAATATTTTAGCTCTTAATCATTAAATTAAAATCTTAATGACAAGTATTTTTATGAATTTTTAAAGAAACTTAAAAAAATACCTCCATTTATCAAAAAGCATTCATTACATTTCCTAGTTCATAACATAAATTACCCAACAATGAAAACCAAGTTCATCTCAGCAGGAATTAGAGAGGTCAGCTCAATCTCTTTTACATACAAAAAAGAAAAACTGAAACCTGGATCAAAGGAAAATTCTCTCAACTATTGTTCCTATAGACAAGCAGTAATCTTCTTGGAGTTTTGCACAAGGTATTTTCTCTCCCCCCTCCCCATGAAATACAGATCACTAATTCTGCAGCCATCAGTTGGTCTGACCTCAGGCACTGCTGAGCAAACCCTAAACTGCAAGAGATGCATCTCTTTTCCCTTCTTACAAAAAGTTGGCAACACTCACACCAGAAAATGCACTGTTACAAACACAACTCTGTGAATGTTTTGTTCCAAAGTTCACGGCACTAGGGGGAAGAGAAGACAAAAAACAGACAATACTGAAAGCTGCATACTATTTCATTCGCAACTTCAACCTGTATGACTTCACACATTCCAATTATGGTGCCACAGATTTAGTCAGTCATTTCTCACAGCAACAGAACTACAAAACAAGACCAATCCTGCTATACTTATTTGAACAAGAAGGACATTCAGGAAATGCATGTTCTCCTGATCAAGATCAGGACTACAAACCAGCACCAGGCCTTGCCTCTGTCCAGTGCTAAATCAGGGCTAACTCTACTCTTCCCAGCACGCAGCTCAGAGTGCTGCCACAAGGACGGCCACCCAGGCTACAGCATTTGGGATCATTCCAAGCCAGTGGTGTCAGGAGGGAACAATGAGCAAGAAAGAAAGCAAGAAGGTCTCTGACAAATGATTTCCAGGACAGATTGACTGTGCAGCACCTTGCCTTCACGAATCAAAGCCATCCATCACACGGTCACTCCACAGCATTCTGTAAAATGCTGAGGTATTACATCTTTTGACTGCCAGTTTATTTAAACTTGGATCCACAGAATCCACTTGTCATTTATTTCTCAGTTTCCTGTGTTATTCAGAGACACATTTCAGCTACAGTATTTTCAAATTATTTTTTCATCAGGCAGTATTGGACAAAACCCTCAAGCAGGAATGTGTGCAAGCTCTTTAAAATGCAAGATTCACCAAGGGGGAAAAAGGCTACTTCTGCAAAGGCAAAAATGTCACTTGGCCAAATACATCCTCTCATTATTTCCAGAAGCTAAAGAAGTTGCTGGAGGCAGAAAACTGACAATAATTATATTGCCTGGAAACTGACAGCACACATAAATCTAGTGTGTTAAGCCTTTACTCATTGATTTAATTCCCAAAGTAAATGCTTGGGGTGCTTCTAGCTCCTGAGCTGAGGGGTGGAGCACATCAGTCCAAGTGGCAGCCAAAACAATAATAAACAATCTTAACGCTTCCTGCAGTTACTAAACCAGCTTTGCTTCTTCACTGCCCTTTACTGCTCACAGGTGTCCAGCATTCAGTCACTTCAGTAAAAGTTATCCCCTTGGTATAAACAGACTACAAATGCCATTAAAAGTTTGGAAAGGTGTCCTATCAAATTAACAAATTACCTGTGATGTTTCTTTGTCTCTGATTTTTTAACAGACTGATATGCGTTTGCTTTGCTTGGGATATTATTCATATGGCATAGCATTATTTAATAGCATTTCAAAGCCAAAAGGCATATTAAGAATTGTAACACTTCTATAGTTACATCCACAGGATGTTGCATGTAGACAAGTGTCATCTTCTGTGGTGACAAGATTAATGATTAGTCATTTTTTTTCTGCTATAAATTTCAAAATAAACTCAGCTGAATTCAATACTGTATAAGTGACGCCAGCAGATTTGCACATTACTTATTGCATGCTAAGAAAACAGAATGGCAACAAAAGAGGTACAATTACCTGAAAGCACAATCACAAGGGCTGTTAACCCAGATAAATATCTATGTTCCACAATTTATTAATTGCTACAGACACATTTAGGCTTCCTTTGCCACCATAAGCTCTGTAGAGTTTTTTAAATTCAAGTTCCAGACCTCCTACATACATCCATTTGTACTCAGGGAAGCAATTTTTTTGTTTGCTTTCTAGAAAGCTACATAACTGTGCTCAGTAAAATGCAAAGCAGATTTTTACCTTCCTTTTTTTAGGGGCAGAACAGATGTAAATCCTGCATTTACTCAACAAATGTGCAGTAAACCTAGAATCCTGAAGGACAAGTGAAGGGAAATGGGCTTGAGGTGTTCATAAATGTAGCAGCCAAGCAGGGGCACTACTGATGCCCCTTCTGGGTCCATCCCTCTCACCTGCACACTTCTTCCCAGTTGCCCACAGTAAGAGGGCCTTAGGGCACAGCACATGCAGGACAGACAGCCCAGCTCCTGCAGCATGCACTGCTGCCACCCCTGGGTTGGGTGCCAACAAAAGATGCAGAACACTTTTGTCAGTACTGCTACACCTACATGAAGAGTTTTGGTCTATTTGCATTACAGGTGCAACAGTTCTGCTGCTGAAACCTGAGTAACTTCATGCATCTTGAACCTATACAAAGGAGTTTTTCCACAGAAATCCAAGAAGCCTTTAGCAAAGACACTGCAATTTCCACATACTCCCAGTTTCTTAAGAGCAAGTCAAACTTCACACTCAGTATGGAACTAAAATTAACATCTGCCCATGTTGCAGCCTAGCCTCAGAAAAAAAAAACAGTTGCTTAATAGTCATTCAGGAACTATACCATATCTACAGCTTTGACTTCTATACTTCCAGGAAAAGCTCTGAAGAAAATTATATATATATATATATATAAATATAATCTCAGCATTTAGGACTTCCTGCCTTTATCTCCCTACACCTACAAACTTTATATAATGTTTGCTCTTGCTTTGTAGAGAAAGAGGTTTTTCCATCTTCTAGGAAGGAAAAGAACCAAATGGGCAACAGAAAAACAAATGAACTGAGAAATAACAACAAACCAGCTACAGAATTCCCCAAAAGAATAGTGCTCACACAACATAATAAAGATGGACAGTATATTTTTGGATGGATTACCCAGATGGTATAAAGACACCTGGTAAATTAGGAAGGCTCACCTGGAACTTTACACAGGAGGGATCTCCAACAAGAGACCCTTCCCCAGTGCTGGTCAGCACTTAAGTGGGGTATGGGAGAAGTGGAGCAAGACTCCACCCCTTCTGGTCACACAGGTGAATTGCCTTCACCCATGCTCCTGTGGCTGACTCAGTGCTCACCTCACGTGATCAATCAGCAGTACAGGAGCTGTTGAACCATGACATGAACACCTCTCTACATGGACATTGACTCAGCTCTTTGAAATTGGCAATGAATAAGTGCCCAAGTACAGTATTATCAAACCATGACCCAAGAATCTCCTGGGAAGGGAAAGGGATGTCACTGTTTCATCACAGGGAAGAGGGAGTCATAACAGCAAATCTCTATCCAAGTGCAATCTGCCCTATGAAACAAAAAAAATCCCTGCTCTAGCACCAATTAAACTTATTTTGACAGAGCAGTCATTGGTGTGATCTACTGTTTCAATTGTTTCTAATATGCTGCTAATAACCTGTTATGTACTACTTACACAGTACCTGCAGGTTGTGAGGAAGACAACAGTATAAATATTTTGCTTCACTTCTATTAAAAATATGTTCTCCTGATCAAATATTTTCAATAAATTAATTTATCCTTATCATGCATAAAAGACTTTCTAAATTAATTTGTAGGGGTAAGATAATTTTGGGTTGCTTGTGGCATCCTAACAGCACAGCCAGTTAAACCAATTCTATTCCATGTCTTTAGTGACAGGTACCAAAGAATCACAATGAGGTCAAGAACGTGATGGACAGACAAAGCCTGGAGGAATATTTTTTTCAGATGATAAGCATCCCCTTCCCTCTGCCACTTTAAGAGTGCCTGTTTAGGCTATCAAAACAAAGAAGAAAGTAAAAACATACGTATACTACACAACTACCTCAGAATCAATAACTAGCACAACAGATAGGTTTCAGCACTTCTTGACAATACAGATGGGAAATTTTTCCCACACGTGTCTTATAGAAAAACAGTATCATTTCAGTCAAAATTTAAAAATAAAATAAATACATGCAACTATCTTTCCTGAGTTACTTTCTTACTATGTTCTGTTTGCTTCCTTTTCTTCCTGTTGAAATTATTATTACTTCAAGTTTTTGATCATGTCACCATCCAAGCCTTCTGTCTCAGACTTGATCTTCTATGAGACTTTAAAGAAAATCTCTTGCTTTGGTTTGCACTGGTGACTTATCAGTCATTAGTGAACTCTTAGCCATGATCTTTTGCTTTGAAATACAGTGTATGCACCTTAGATTATATAAACTAAGTTTCCACATGACATTTTCTGAGCACTCTGGTCTCAATCATTTGCTTCTCCACATACTATTACTGTCAAATCACACATAAATCTATGTCCTGTTTTTGAATTAACAATACATGCCTGCCTATAGGATGGCAGTCAGGTGAGCCTGATTGTTGGCAACTGCACTTCATGGTAACAGAATAGAACGCATTCAGCAGCCCCAGCACATTCCTCCAAAGCCAGAAAAGGAGCACAACAGTTCATTCGAGTCATCAATAGCTATACAGGTCACAGTGCAATGAAAAATTTGTGTTTCCCTTAAGCAATAATATCCAAGTAGGATATGACCTCTCTGGATCATTTTGAGAAGATCTAGAATCTAAATGGTGCTCATGCAAATACTACAAAATACATCTAGGAAAAAAAAATAGAGTAGATGAAATCTAAGACCTTTAGGTCCCTAAGGAACAAAGAGGAAAAATCTATCAATCTGCAGATCACCAGCCCAGTTCTCTCTCACCAAGCAATTTTATAGAAGGTCAGTCTGGAGGAGGCAGGGAGTTACTGTTGCATGCAACAGAAAGAACGTAGGGCTAGCAACCAAACAAATGTTATCGGTGCTGCCACCTGCACTTCCCTAATTCACTGCATCCTCTGACTGCCTCCTGTCTTCATGCTACCACTGGTTCTGTTCACCTGCAGAGGTGATGAGCAAGACATTATGTAAAAAGGCAGTTTGGGACTGTGGCTTTGTCACTGGAGCAATTTCGAGTCCATTCACATACTTTAGGGATCCTGGCAGTGCTACCCTCCTAGAACAGGTTATAATTTACATTGCTCTAGTGTGACGAGGTAGTGCATGGCAGGACAAGAATACACTGCTTACTTCTTGAGCTATATATAATAGGAGCAATGGTTAAAGAGTTACTGACAAAGTAACAGAGAAGCTTGTAACCTGACTAGAGATGAAGATCATCACAGCTCTCCAACACATATGTAATCATTTGAAGTAAAATAGTTCTTTTCATGATTGTAAGCCATCGTTCCTAACTCCAGCAAAAGATTTGCTAAGTACTTGATCATTCTAAGAGTAGCTTTTCTTCTCTTCTTCCCTCTGCATCTCATCTCTGCCCTCAGAAACCCAACCAGGTCAGCCTCAGAGCACCAGACATCCCACCTGAACTCAGTGCAGCTGCACACTCAACAGTCATACTGTTTTTCCTTATTCAGCATGTATTTTGAACCTGCCTTTCATATCCAATTCTCTTTTTGCCTCCAGAGGAAACAAGGTGGTGTTAGTGGGAATTGGCTATCTTCAGCTTACAATTTGAATAAAAACCATCAGAGCTGCTGATTTCTTCTGTCTTTTCCTACATAGAAGTGTCTGAATTTCTACATAGGGATGGAAAAAGTGGCATTTAGTCCTTGCTCCAGGCAGCTTCAGGTCATGTGGCTGACAGCTAAATGGCCAAGCTGAAGATCCTGCCTGACATGGCTGTGACTTTGGTGTGCCCCAGGATGTAGGTCAGTGTCAGCACACAGCCTTTCCCATCTCCTTTGCTCCCATGATGCATTTAGATGATTGTGCATTAACGAGACACTCTTTCAGAAGTTGTAAGATGCAAAACCTGTTTCCTACATAAATGATTTTTAATTTGTAGTTTCCATGACTCTTGACATCTGCTATCACACACATCATCTGTTTTATCCTCAAGAGGAGGGCAGACCTCAGCCACCTCCACTTCAAGAACTCATCATCTTTTAACAGCCTTAATCCTGGTTTCCAGAGGTGCAAAAGAGAATCCTAAGGAGCAAGTGTTGCTGCATTTTTTGTGTGTAAGCAGCACTGGAAGGCAAGGAGCTCCTAGGATTAGGGGACCTTGCACTTTGTGTCAACACGTGGTTGCAACACAGTACTCCCCAAAAATTCAACAAGTTCCATCTTGAAGCCAAGGTTAAGTTTTGCCTTTCTCTAGTCCCACCAAGATGGCCATTCTGAAACCTTGTTGTTCTAATGACCAAAGCCTAATCCTAATTTCTAGGCAGCTCAATAGCTAGTTGTAAGTATGCATAATACACCAAAAATCAAGCCTGTCTGTTTTGGCTCACCGTATCCAAGAGCAGGCAGCACAGGATATTTAGGGGAAAAAAAAGTTGAAGTTCTGAAAGAACAAGATATATAAATACTGTGACAGAAATAAGCAGTCTAACTTGAAACAGTCTTTGAAACTGTAGTTCAAATGAAAATAAACCAAATGAGCAGATTTTCTTTGGTCCTACTCCTTGTTGGCCACTTTAAGCATCTGAGAAGCATAGTAGAGAAGAGAACTACAGGTGCACTAATATCACTTAATTTAAACATTTTCTAATTAAATAGCTCAGCCTGAACCTTGACCTATGGCTCCTGTACTCTTGACATACCTGGGCTAGTTTAAAACCAGTCTGAAATGTGGACTGGGAGACAGTAGAGGCCACAAAGCTGTACTCAGTATTATGTTAGGACCTGTAGGGTTATTACGTATAAATAGATACGCTTTTAAAAAAACATTTTAGGTTGACTTCCTAAACTTAGTGCTCCTTAGATTCTAACAAGGACAGTGCTACATCTGTTTAAAACCCAGGAGATCTACCTTACCTTACATTAGCTCACTTGAGAAGAAATGCTTGATTAACCAAAAATTTGTTTCAAGTTCTGTTTTGGAAAAACTGATTTTTCAGTGAAGGGAGCATTTGAATAAAAACTCCAAATAACAACAGAGCAGAGCTCTGGACCTGATAGGATCAGTTTGAAGCAACAAACTAGATACTTTCATTTTCACCACACCTGCCACAAAGCATTTCACAACATTGTGTTATTATTAAGCTAGGAAAGCAGAGGACATTCTTCTTAGGACACACAAAATGACAGTTTCATCACCACTGCAAGCACCTATAGCTGCATTCAGAGCCATTCCCCATGTGACATTTCATTCTGGTTATGTTATCTGTGTGCCTTTGGAACAGTGGGAAGAACTGAAGGCAGGCTGAACTTTGTCTCTTACATCCTTAAAATAAGAGGGAACTGGGCAGCTGAAAGAGACCTAATGGGGAGGCTGCTGTTGTTAAAATAGGGCTGGAAATAACAGGGAACATAGAAGGAAGAAGGCTACAGTGGAAAACCATAGAGGTGAATTTGTCTTACAGCTCCAGATCAATCACAGACTTTATCCTCCATTTTCAACACCCCTTCCCTTTAGGAAATAACTCTAATCATTTCCTCCCTTCCTCTCCCTGTTCCTCTCACTAACTCCACCTTGCACTTCTCATTTCTTCACAGCAATCGTAACTGTTTGAGAAAGAAGGAGAGAAGATGCCAATAGTCAAAAGAACCCTGCTTTTAATTTTGGCAGCTATGTTACAGACATTCCAAGTCCTGATGTGAGTAAAAAGATGTGGAATTCAAATACACTTGTTTTCCCTGGGTTCAGATGAGTCACAGCCAGGGGTCACCTCACGTGCCTGTATTGTCACAAGAGACATACACTTACCATGCATTTCTAATTTTAAGCTCAAATAAAAAGCCTATTTTTACCTTACCTTAACTGCTATGAACAGAAATGGGCAGAACCTTCTTTTGGAAAGGAAACTTAAGTGTTTTCCTAGCAAAATCTGAGCATGCTTGCCTGGGCAGAATATGTTAACAGCAGAAAAGTGATAGAAAGGGAGACAACCTCCTGGGGATTCAGTGAACCTACACTGTCACCATCCAGGCAGAGAACAAAAGCAAAGAGTAAACTTAATCTGCAACTTATTATCTGTAACTTATTTTCAAACCCTTTTATTTCATCATGTTTCTCTTGGTCTGTCTCTGTTTTATAAGACAAAGACTTGAGTGTGTGATTTAGTCAAATGCAATGTAAAGGATCAGCAGTCTCCTACAGTACAGCATTCAACACTGAAGTCTACTTTCACAAAAGAGCCCATGCACAGAAGATGAGTAATGAAAGAGTTTCGAAAACAGCATACTTCGGAGAAGATCAACACAGACATCAGAACTTGAAGAAAAAAGTATAAAAATCTACGTTAAGTGCAGGATTGTACTGTCCTTTCATACTCATTTCTGTACAGTGAGCAAAGAACATTCCCAGCAAAATAGTGGGCTGTCTTGCACACGTATGAATCACAGATAGTTATGTGTTACTACAAGGGTCAAGTTAACAAAATATAGAAGCCTTATTTACTCAGGAAATAAAAACCCAGGGTTAAAATGTTATATTTTCTAATTGTTACACAGATATATTGCTCCTATCTTCTCCCTGATAATAGCTTAATCTGGGAGGCTGACCAAGCGTAACACAACAGAAAGTACAGCAACGATAGCAGAGTAGCAAGGTCTTGGGCTGCAGCAAGCGAGGAAAAGCTCAAATGCAACAACCATGAGTACAGAAATAAAGGAAATAAACTGCTTACCTTCAGAAGGCCTCAGGTAGGCAGAGATCTTCAGTGAGATCCTCTTACCTCCATTGTCTACCCTTAAACGAGGTCTGGGAAGGGGTGGATTCTGGCTCCACTCATTCCAGTCACTCAGGCACATTGCATACACCTGAGCTGCCCTGGGTTGGCCCTGCCTTCCTAACAGGTGTTCAATCACTGCTTCAGGCCATGAGTTAGCATTTCTGCTACACAAAGTTATGCAGTATTTTCACATTTGTATTAAGAACACATGGAGTCTTGCTTCCTTAACCCAGAATCAAGAGAAAAAAACACCTTTTTAAAATTCATGCCTGCTTCATCTGATTCTTATCTCAAAAATCTTTCAAACTTTCTTCCCCATCTTGATCTTAAGTTCAGGATTTTTCTGCATCTGTATATAGAACTTTTTGTATGATACTCCCTCATGAAAATGTGCCAATTACTGCAAGTGCAACCTTAAGTGTGCTCTATTATTCAATAAGAAAACAGAGGTGTTACACAGCTCAGCTTCTTGTCATACACTGGTGTTTAGAGCTCATCCTTCTACCTTTGATTTGAAATTTAGCCCCCTTCTTCCTCATATCTTTGTTTGATTTTTCTCCGTTCTGTTATCTGCTCTACCCAGCATGCAGTATCACCACCACCTCCCGGTACTGCTTGCACTTGTTCTGCATTAGAATAAGCTGTGCTTTAATGTATACATCTTAGCCCACCCACACCAGAGACCCTCAGTTGTAAACAGTTCTGCTTTGCTCAGCAACCCAAAGACACCTCCAAGCACAGTGGTTGGAATTGTGTCTCACATAAAATGTTTTTGGAAGAGATTAAAGAAAAAAAGAAATTAATGGAACAAAGAATAACAAGTTTAACAATGAGTAAGTGGAACAAAACTACTGAAGATCAATCCCTTTTTTGCCTGCCAAACTTAAAAATTACCCTGTAAATGCCACCCTCAATGAAAATCATTAAAAGGGGAAAAAAAAAAAAAACCTCTAAATACTAAGAATTTTCCTAATCACAGCATGTTTATCTGCATTCAGAGTCTCTGCATGAAACTCATGGAATGCAGCTGTGCACAAAGCAACCGCTCTGTTTTGGTCTGTTCCCTGTGGAACGGCTGAAATTAATTAGTTAAACGATGGCATGTAACTCACATTTGCTACAGTGTTCAGAAGGCGCCTACCCCAGTCAGTGCGTTGTAGCTGCTGCAACTGGTGTCTGCCCATGAATGGGAGCCACCTAACCAGATCCAGAACAACAAGAGAGGCACTCCCTCACTGGAAGTTCAGTGTTTCTGGTAATTTGCTAACTGGAAGGAAGTAATTTACTAAGATGTGGTGGTTTTGGCAAATTAGTAACTCAAGAGTTTGATGGCTGGGCTTGATCTTGAAGGCTTTCCCGACCCAAACAAGTCTATGATTTTAAGTATGAAGGATAGGGAGAAAATAGGCTGTATTTCATATTACTTTCAGCCCACAATGAAAACAGAAGAGTGGGCATTTCAAGAGTGATAATTCTTGCTGGGTTTTGTTGTTGTTGTTGTTTGTTTGTTTGTTCTTCAAATTTAAACAGCATTTCAAGAGACATCAGATATCAGACACTCAGGAGGGAATTAATTATTCCCATACCTCAGAAGTCCACTTCTTCCCTCTCAAAGGCCCTCTCAGCCCGCAGCCAGAGCTCACAGCCGAGTGCCCCCATGTGGGGTTTGCATCTTTAACTCACTCTGTGGCCAGAAGGCAAAACTGAATGAAAACTCACCTCACTGATTCCTCGTGAAGCTCACAAACTGATCCTCTTTTAACCTGTTCCCATGGTGTTCTTCCCTGCCTCTCTGGAAGGGAGTGGTACAGAGCAGTGTGGCGTGGCCTCCATGTTATGGAGCTGGCCAAGGCAGGCCACAGCCCCTTCATGCCAGCTCAGGCACTGCTAGAAACAAACCTCCAGCATGAAACCTTGTTAAGAAAGACCCTGGTAGCAGCCAGGTTACACTTCTAGGTAGCATCATACTGCTAATAGAATGATCCCCACAGTCACAAACTCCGCAGGTGGTGTAAAGGTTTGCAGGACAATGCTTTGGTTGAAGATGGGCCTGCAAACAGGATGTTTGGGGTTTTTTCAGAAGAAGAAACTGAAGTTGCTATTCACAAAAATTAAAGCTATTTTTAAGGTAATGTGCATAAAGCAGGTCTTTATTACCTGCTGGATAATGGCCTACTTCATTAGTGAAATGGTGCACACATAAGGCTGCTCCTATCTCAGCCTTTCAGTATCTACAGGGGGGCTGTAAGGAAGAAGGGGATAGACTCTTTATCAGAGACTGTTGTGATAGGACAAGGGGAACAACAGGTACAGATGCAGAGATGTCTGAAGTCTTCCTGCTGACCAGTAGCCAGAACAGGATCAAGGGACCCCAGTCTTCAAATATACTTCTCATTTGTAAAAAAATCTGTATTACCTGCTTAGTAACTGTATTTAAGAAGTACATCGAAGAAAAATACTGTGATTATCAGTGTAGTTCATTTACCTGCAGGAGATGCTGAATAATGAATATTCAACTATAGAAATGGCAGTCATGTGGCTTGCTGCCTTTTTTTAATCCTACCTTTTTTTTCATTCTACAGGTAAAGGAGTTAAAACTTTCACATTCAAAACTGTATACTAATTAATTGGTTTTTGTTTGCGAGTTTAATCTGTTTAATAATAGTGTTGTCTGAAAAGAAATCAAATTTAAGGAATAGGAAAAAAAAAAAATTCTGCAACTTCTTATAATCATTAAGCATAGCACAGGATTTTAACACTCTCTTTCTTCTCTAGTGTTCAGTCCCTTAAAGCTGTGTAACAGAATACTGACTGACAGCGCACTTGCTGGTAACACATCAACAGTAATGCTCCACTCTGATGTTGGACCCCTTTCACAGCCTCAGCTCATATGTCTTTTGGGGACAGAAGAGCAGTAACCACTGTGGGTTTTTTCTATTTCCTAGTTTGTTTTTAATCAGACCGAATGGTTTTCAGAATTTCTGGATGCAGGATATATAATATGCTTACTTATACTAAGGTATACAGAAGGCCATGATGTTTGGGCAATAAAGCAATCAAGAAAGATGAGCCCCTCAACAGAGACTGTGGCACACTTGCAATCTTGTCAAAAAGAACACATTACATGTTTGGTAAAGAAATATCTCTAATGTACTAGAAGTTTCTGCCCTCTACTGGCATTCCTGAAGATCAGTCTCAACTCAGCTGTGGGAGTCTGTGATCATATCCCAGATGAGTCCTTGCAGACTGTGATGGAGACCGGCTGTATTTATGAAGCTAATCCTTTAAAGCATGGTGTTTCAGGAAGTGTAGGAATGACAGTGTCTGACAGGGATCTAAATCTCAGCTGACATTTGCAATGACTTCTGAAATGCTTTTCAGATGTCTGTCTACTTCTCTCACATTGTTCAACACCACAAAGGTTAGACCAAAGCATCTCCACATGCTATTATAGTCCCCCTCTGTTTTTCCCCAGACAGCCATTGAAGAGAAGAATAAACAGAAAAATAGATGTTGCTTTTTGTTATGGTGGGGGTTTCCATTTTTCCATTTCATTACTGAAAAAAAAAAGTGTTAGTTTAGCATAATGAATTATTTCAACAAAATATTTCACTGTGCAGTTTTAGGTTAATTTAGAACTGCACCTGCTAACTCACACAGATACCATCACATTTGGAACCTATTTCATGATGTTGAGGGGGAATCATTTTGTTGCATGGAAAGCATAATTTTAAACCTTCATTTTGTGGCAATTGTTAGCTAATTTACAGAAAGCTAATTTTCTCATAAAAATACAGCTTTGAAAAACTAGTTAAATCTGTTGATAAGTGAATTCTGAACGCTCTTTATCACTGACCAACTTTACAGTGAAATACAAAAATACTTCAGATGCAGCCCTGCAATGATCCACAGATGCTGTACAGCAACTGGTCTGTGCATGGATCATGCTTCTCAAGATGGAGGGCTCAGTCTGAAGAGCAGCTCGAGTTCTCACCCCCTCATGCTAGAAATGTTTAAAACAGCTTGCTATCTAGATATTTTGATTTTCAGTGATATTCTTCCATGCAATCATATTCTGTACTTGAGTTTTGTTAAAGTTTATCTTTTCTAAATCTGTAGGAGAAAAAACATTTACACAGATTGGACCTGTCCCTGCCTTCAAGGAATTCTGGAGAAGCTGTATTTTAAGAGGCACATCTGTACCCAGTGCTACTGTGTCAAAGCTTGCTGCAGTTCAGAGTAACAGCATCTCTGTATGTGTGAAGGTACCTTGTAATTGCACCACCTTCTTAAAGGCATCTTGGCTCAGGTGCAGAAAGATTCTTTTAATAAGAACAAGGGGTAGATGGCTACATCTGTAGAACAAGAATGAAGCAGCTTGTAGTGTAAGAGCAGGAATGACACACATGGCATTGTTTGGGTTTTTACTTTTCCCCAGACCTCACAGATCTTTCTTCAGTAAGTAGTAACATGTATCTCCAAAAGCTTGTATGAGAAAAGTGCCTTACTAAACTGGCTCAATACGTGCAAATTTTTGTACTTGACACAAGTTGTATTGTGTTAAACATAAAACTGATATATTAATCTGCTTAATATGTATATTTCAATTTGCATATTTCACCACCCTTCCATTACTACAGCCAACACACTGTATTTTCCTACCAGGTGCATTACCACTTGTTATCCAGCAGGCAGCAATATAAGCTGAGTGAGGACACTGAAGCAGACACCTTTTATACAACAGGCATTTTCTACCTTTCCTCCCCCTTCAAGCAAGAGCAACAGAAAGAAAGCTCTGTTGCAGATGTGCTTGTTGCTACAGTCACACTCAGAAAGGATTATTCCATCTCACAAGTTTACACAGATAATCCCTGTTATGGTAACCAGGACCTCTCAATTACCTGGGTAAGAAAGCAGTACACATTATCTGCTTCAGTGCCTGATGGATTCAGGGGCCTGCACTGGAAGCTCCAGGGGCTAGTAACACCACTCCATTTTCAACACTATCCTGTTCCAGAGCCATGCTGGTGCATTCATGTAAGCCAACATGGGGGAAAGACAACCAACCTGGTTACTTTTCCACAGGCTTAGCGACCTTCTCCCTGGCACAGCATACACACCACTCAATATCCAAACCTGAAGCAGCTAGATGTGAACTACAGATCTGCTTCAGGTTTTCCTATCAGGGCCACAAGGTCTTCCCAATGAAGAATAATCTATGCAATGGATCCCATATCACTTTCTTTTTTTGATATTTTGATCTCTTTAGCAAAACAAGCCTTAATTTCCATCTCTCCCCCTGTATAATCTCAGGGTTGGTTATTTAGAACCCTGAAGTTAATTCCACATGGCAATATCCATTGCCTTTTTTTACCAGGTTAATAACAAAATGAAGGTAAAGGCATGTGTTTGTAATTCAAAGATGCTTGAAAAGCCCTTCTAGCCTCTAGCAAGTAAAAGATTCTCTGTTCACGTCTTAAGTTCTGTTTACTGTATTACCATCTTCTACCACAGCACGTTCTACAAAAATATCTGAGCCCAGCTGGGCATCCAATTCAAGGGTGTGATCTCTTCTCTTTGGGGAACTTTTGAGATCCAATTCTGCACTCACAGCCTGAAGAAACTGCTATTCAAACAGAATGGTCATTAGTCTTCCAGTTAAGACTGAAAGCAGCTTCAGACTGATTTGACAGAACATCAGATTTCCCCTGCAAGAAAGATGTGAATTCTCTTGCTGTTACTAAAGTGCAAGTTCAGTTTAACATATCAAAATATTACACGTTTAGATTACAGGGTCAGACAATTCAATATGTAAAACAATATTCATTTATTTAGCACAAAATATTCGTGTTCAAATAGAAGTATACATTTTTTCCTAGTATTTACGTACTAACACAAAGGCATTTGGCAAAACCACTGTTTTATCTCAGAAACGTAGGCCTGACAGCAGTTTATAAACTGTAAGGCAAATTAGGAACTCCTTCTCAAGTTAGTAATCCCTATACAGTTCCAGTCACTGCAGTAGAACACACACAGAAAAAGTGTTAGCAGACTAGGACACGTGATCACAGTGTTTCCTATAATTACAGCCTACATAATATGCAGAGGTGGGGCTATATTCCCAGACTAAGAAAAAAAAAAAGACAACTGAAAGATTCATGGTAAGTTGGTAGAAACACTGAGAAAGGTATCCAACCATTACACATGAGGTTACACAACATGAATGTAAGTCCCATTTCAGAGAAAACCTGCATGTCACCATAAAATGCTCAGGATTTAACACATCTAAGACTCCAAAGCCTGCAGCTTCAGTTTAGAGACAAATGCATGATACCTTCTGGTAAATAAACACAAATAGCTCACAACAGACAGCACAGAAATACTACTTGAAATTTAATTCCAATAATGACGCCGTTACAATCACTGGATACAGACAGCCACTCATATTATGTTGGCAGACAGACTTTCCATAGCTTCTTTGCTGAAGTCTCACAATCTTAACCATCTGACATCAAAGATTTGCTGGAACTAGCTCAGTCTTCCCTCCTGCAGTTATCACCTGGATTAGACTCCCTGAGTTTGGTCGATTCTTTCCTGTTATCCAGTCATAAAAGGTTCTGTTAAAGAAAAAAAAAAAGAAAAGTAGGATGGGGAGGATAAAAAAATACTACAAGGCATATTGACAGGAAGTACAAAATAGAGACCCAATTATTTCCCTTCTTTTCCTACCTCCTTCTGTAGTAATTTCTACATATGTCAAACACTACCAATGTGATCATTGGATTCAGAACTTGAGTCAGATGGGGATCTGGAGAAATGAGAAGTGCTTCACAGCACGCACATGGGATTTTCAGAACACCCCAAAGGAAAAGGCCTGGTGTTTTAAAGATGAAAGGTTCATCCAAGTTGAAAAAAATAAATACATTAAAAGAGGGAGGCAGGAGCTATGTAAGTTGCCTTTGTAGCATACGTCATAAACACAGACTTCTGGCTAAAGTAAGGCTGCTGCATCTTAGAACACTTACAGGTTAGAGATTAAATGATTGTTTTTCACCCCATATCTCTGTAATTCTCTTTCTATTCTCTCTCCACATATTCCTTACTTTTCAGCCTACGTAAGTACCATTTCTTCCCAAGCTCTTCTTTCTTAAGATGCCCTGTGAGCAGAACAATAGGTTAACTGCAATAACAGCCTTGGCAGCAGTACAGAAAGTTCTAAGACATCCAAAATATGCTGAGTAAGATGGACTTGTTCTGGATAGCACTCCAGAACACTGCTTATCAAAATTAATAAAGAAGAAAATATTTTTCAGGTACATCAATCTTCCCACTATCGCAGACTTATTAGCTACCACTTAGGAATATCCTGCCATCTGACAAAGGAGCTTCCAGGATACAGCAGACCTCAAAACAGAAACACAGTATGAGAAACATCCTTCCCAAGATATTACCAACTTTTAACACCACTGAAATTCTCTTTTCCAACACTAGAGCAACTTTCAGTTTTCAAAGCTAGATTTAAAGTTAGGAGAATGAGAAGCTAAAAAAAATAAAAACACTCAATCTAGTTCTCCCACAAGGAAAAAAATCTTTAGAAGTTAAAAGCTGATGTGTAAAACCCTAACATCTGGCCACATACAGTACAGAACATTTTTTGATTAACTGAGAGTAACTGATGAAACCCTTGCAAAGAGTCACACTGAACAGCTGCATGGGCTTCTTGCACCAAAAGCCATTTCTGACATCCAACTGAAAAAAAACTCACATCACGAAGAAATCAAATGTCAAAACTAAACCACTCTGAGCAGACAGCGTAAGATGAATGTTATTTCAGTGTCAGTTCTAAAAGCTTTTACATTTGTAAGAGTAAAGACATTCTGTCCTTTGCAACATACAAAGGCACATTCACCTGTTTTTCCTCAAAAAGGCAAGACAACTGCATCTGTGTTTTGCTGTTTTTCTGTCACCATCCTCAGCAGAATCATTGCTACTCTCCATTACCTCACAGAAGGCAGTACTTACGTACCTTCTCTGACAGCAATTAGACACAATAAATCTTACAGTCTCAGCCTGTTGCTACAGCTGAAGTTTCTGCATTTTGCAGCATAATGCAGGGCAAGCCTTTGCGGATAATGGAAGAAAACCAAAACAACTTTGACTAAATTATTCTAAACAAAAGCAGTAAAAAAATATCAACACAAATAACACCAAAGTTTACATGCATATCTGTGGTTTACCTTTAAGCTAAACTACTGACTCCTGTGTCTGCAATTTAATTTGTATAAGAGCCTTTACTCGAGCTTCCAACTGCTTAAGGCCATCTTATCATTGTAACTGATGTAGAAATGCTGAAGTTGATGGAGCTGGGCTAATTTTTTTCTGTTTTAAGAAGCCTGCATAATAGGTCCAACGTCATCTAGATACCTACAAAATCAGGAAAATCATGGGGAAAAAGTGCCCAAATCCAAGACAGATATTTAGAAAGAGCAGGCAGGAAGATGCAGCAGCAAAAGAGACAGTAAGAATTCCCTAGTTATCACAGGCACACTCACTCCGCAATGAATTCTAAGGATGTCCAGGAGCTGAAATCTGCATCAGGCATTGATTTCCTGTTCGCTGGTGTATCCAAGGTAACTCTGTGATTAAAACAAGATAAACCCTTATTTATTCATCATGTTTCTGATAAGAGCCACCTGCTTCTTTTCATTGCTGTAACATATGCTTGAATTTTATACCGTGCAGTACAGACCTTCCTTGCATACTCTACACGTGTTAACAGCATATAACTATCAGTTTCAATGTATATCAAAGGCTACAGCCCATAAACCCTTAGCTACCTGCCTTGCTGATGACATCCAGCCTGCCAGGCCCATCACTTAGCACACAGCTCCCTCCCAGCCTCTCCCATGCAGACAGGCTGTAGCAGTAATATCCTTGCTCACATGTACCACACGTGTGCCCTACTACCACTGCCCTCAACCTCTGCACTTGCAAGATGAGCGTGTAGGCCCAGTAAGTTTTGACTTTGATGATACTAAGGGATGAAGCTTTCAGAACTGTCCTGCGGATGTGCTGATTGACAATATAGCGCATAATTACTCTCAAGAACTCACTCAAGCAGAGAGTTTTGCATGAGAGCTGTGCAAATCCAGAACAAACAAAAGTGCAGTGCTGCTCTTGGTGTCTGCCTGACTGTAAAGCACTGCAGAAGGCTGTGTCAGTTACCCCAACATTCTCAATGCTGTTCCTTTCTGACCTGAAGGAGTATTTGTATGAGGAAAACACGCAGTTAGATTTTGGGCAGTATTCTAAATAACCATGCAGAGCTGTTTAGTCTTAAGTTTTGGCTCCAGGGATGGACCTGGCAAGATAAACAATTCTTGCAGCAAAACCAATGGACTTTGATATAGCAAAGACCTACTGGCCCACTCATTTTTTGCTTTGAGAAAAGTTAGTGTGACAAGATAGCTATGATAGACAAATACAAGCTAGATTTTTTCTTCTTGCAGATCCTCACTGACTAATTTTTATTGATCAATCCCAGGTGCTTCTGTAGGAAATTTGCATATCTTCACCTTAGTAAAAACTCATTAAGTAATCCCCTCTTTGCTACAACCAACCAGCTAAGTCTAAAATTGTGCTGAATTCTTCTCATCTTCAGAGTCTGTCTGTACTGAAAAAATTACATATTAATAGCTGGCTACTGTTAGACCATTTAAAGCTGCATCAAAATTTAATCCTCACACCTGCTACTGCTTTGCACATCAGCAGGAAAAAAGTTACGCACTGTTAGGATAACTTGTGCATTGCTACTGTCGTGTATTCCAGACACTTCTTTTCTCAGTCTAAGAAGCTATTTGAGTAGTGTGGACAGGACATCACAACAACACTAGTGCAACTCCAGGTTACAGCAGTAATAAAATGATGCAGGCAGAGGTAACTACACAAGCACTTACGGTAAAATAGCAACAGCAGCAGAGCCAGATGGCAAGCCACTATTGGCACCAGCCAAACTCCGACAGAGCTGGTGCACTGCTCCTTTGGCCATGCCATAGCCAACCATCCCTACCAACAAAAAACAGGCAAAACTGAAGCACAATCAACAGTTCTCAACATCATCAATAGTACAACAGAAACTCACACTATTTCAGTAAGTTTAAAATCACTTACCATCACCAGAACAGAATCTGACTGAAAACATAAACATAATTAAAGAAAAAAATTTAAATTTAAAAAATTTAAAAAAGAATTTAAAAAAGAACAAACCCAAACAAAACCCTTTGAACAGACAACCAGGAGCAATGAAAATAGCTCTGTTTACTCAGCATTATAGAATGACAAACTTACTGATTTCAACATGTTTAAAATTAACACTTCAGAACATGTCGTGAGTTCTACAGAGTTAACTCTACTACTTTAGTTTTTGTTGTTTTCTAAGTGTGAAGAGACTCACTGACTTGAATCAAGCAATCACCTGTTCACTTTGAGCATAAGGCTAAGGTATTTAGAGGTTTGGACCCGAGCAGATATAGCACACCTCGCTCCAGAACAGCAATTCACTGGAGCAGCATCCTAATTCTGACAGGCCCTTTGGAGAAAGCTACAAAAAACTAACAAAAAAATCCCCACTCCCAGCAGAAAGCAACCTGCATGCAAATCCAGCTTCCTCAGGAGCACTGTTTTTCAGACAGCCAGTACTCAGCAGTGTAAAATGCAAGGGAATGAGAGCATACAGCGTACTGCACAAGACCTGGACAATCAAGGTGCTACAGCTCAACTCTCTGCTGCCTCACAGTATGCATCTGCCAAACAGCCTAGATACAGGAAAAAAATGAATGCATTTTGTCTACTATAACTGGATCACTTTCTACCTCTCTGTACAATTCATTTTCAAAGTTCCCAAGGAAATATTCTGCAATGAAGGTACAAAGGTAATTCTGCACTACTGAAATATTGGTTAGATTCAATTAGATATACTGTATAATACCCACATTTATTAGGAGGAATCACTGTCAGCAGTAGCTATCTCAGTTTATCTTGCTGTAAAATATTTACACTTCTATCATATTTCCCTCTTCTGTAAACTGAACACCAAGTTGCCTTAAACTTTTCCTTATGCTTCTTAGCCACCACTTTTGAACTACTTACTGTAGCTATTGCATTATTTTCAATTTTCTTCAATTTGCATTGAATGAGCCAACATTTTCACACAGAAAAAAAAAATCACAGTAAGAACAAACAAGAAAAAGGAGATTCGTTCCTTAATGGCTGGTAACAACAAGCCAGCAAGTCATATTTGCAAAAGTTGAGTAACCATTCTTTCCCAATCCTTCCTGAAGTTAATAAGCTGCATGTGTTTGCCCAAAGCACTGCTGTGTTGTTTTCTTAAATCCAGACTCATTGAAAACCGTTAGTTCAAAGCATGAAAGCAAATCAGTGATTCTTCTGCTGTGGTCCCTACCTCCCAAAACGACCCAAACAAAAGGCATTATGAAAGTCTGCTGAAGTTCACATTATTTCATGTGTAGATGGTCAGTCAGTAGTAGACAGTAAATTATGTATCTGCTTATTCACATAAAGCAAGCCTTTTATCTTCAGACCATGCCGGATGCAGCTGCAAACTTAGAAGGTAAATCATTAACTATAAAATACAGTATATTTCTCCAGAACCACTTTAGATGTGGCTTTCAGGAACATTCATTAATTTGTATAATGTGCTTTACAGTGTTAGTAGCTATGTCTCAAAGTATCGTTAAGTCACACTAGTAAATTGGGAAATAAAAGTATTTCTCTCAAAAAACTTTCCTTGCCTGTGGGCTTGTGTGCCTTTTTCTTTTCAATTGCTCCCAGATTTCTCTCTCTGTGCAGATCATACTTAGGAGTGGGATGAAAAAAATCTGAGAAAGGTTTGTTCTAAATAGGCTAGAAGGCAAAGCTGAAGGTCAACAAACTCTGTGTTTGAAGCAAAGGTGGACTGGAATCAGAACATGCACAGGACAAGCACATTTAATAGAATTAGCTGAGTCATCACTAATTGAAAAATTACACCTAAGGACTTTACTTTTTAGAATACAAATAAGAGATTTAACTTTACATAAGCACTATACTTAGAGCTTGCTGAGTACTTTTATTCTTCACTATTTCACAAATTATTTTTTACTGTATCCTATATTAGCTAAATCCATTTCACCAACGCATATCAACCATTACCCAAACACCAATCCTCTCTGAGCTCCAGCTTCAAGAAATTCAGCACTGTCTCCTGTAAAATTACACTTACCTCAAGCATTTCTGCAGCAATTTTCCATTTGTAATGAATGTCAAGAAACTGGCAAGTAAAACTACTCTCCATGAGCAATACTGCTCAGAGTAACACGTAGGTATAACTGTTCATGTCTCAGCAGTTACCATACACAGCATTTTACCTGGAGTTCCAGATAAAGCAGCCTGAGCTCCTGTCAAAGTCAAGAGACCTCCTTCTTTCAGATGTTTTGTGGCAAGGTGACTGGAAATAGTGGATGTCCAAACACTCTGTTTCCACATCAGATCACAGTTCTTGTACAAAGCTGATTACGAAGATAATTAGTTAAAGTAACTACAAGAAAGATTTCTAATTCTGGTTTCCTCCCTGTCACTTATAGTGTATCAGTACTACACAAAGTACTATAAAGACATGCTTTCAATTATTTCCCACTTCCACACCGGGTAAAAATACTACTTCATACATTTCACATCTCCTTAGGTGCTGAATCCCAGCTCTACAGCATGCATTCTAGGCAATTAGCTGCTTTCAATAAAAATTAGAAATACAATATATAAATGTCAGATAGTTCCCTTAGCTCTCCACTAATGCTTATACTCAGTTCAAAGAGTTCTAAATTCTTCAAACTTCTGCAGGGAATGCTTTGTCAAGGATCTCAAAATTCTCATATTAGCTAAATACCAGAGAGCAAATTCTACTTTAGCAGCCTATTAGGGCTGGAGAGAACACCAGTAACTTCACATGGAAGCAAAAGTCAAGCACTTGTTATTGCTTTTTTTCCTTTCCATGTCAGTATTGGATAGCAAAAAATGACTAGCCACATCAAAACATCTTACCATTCAGAAAGAATCCCTTACAGAATACAGCGCAGAACAAGCATAAGCAACTCAGTGAGATAAGCTGACCCTGCTACCCTACCAGAAGAATTACTATAAATCAGGGTTATGATCAATCACCTTATTTCCAATACAGCGCATACTTATTACAATCCAATATAATGTAATTGTGCAAATGCATTCACTTTGATTAAAACGTACATGTATTCTCACATTCCCTTCTTAAATTAATATTTTGCCTATCATGTCTGAACTGGGAAATGGGAGGAAAATACAACATGTAACAGATTAACACCACACAGAAAGCAAGGCACTTTTTCTACCATTATTAATGCCTATACTAGCAGAAAACGCAACAAAATAGTTTCTGAATGCTACATGTTTCAAAGCTTCATAAATCTATAGCCTTTTTTCCCTCCAGGGTGGTCCTGAATTGTTAGACAGCTCTGGCTTGTACAGTAACAGCTCAGAGAGCTGCAGCACAGAACTGCAGTTTTATCAGTAAAGCAGTGAACTGCGCAACAACATCGACGTACTGCTCAGCTGCTATCTCATGTTATCTGTGAGCTAACTTCTGATGAGGCAGGCAGCTTACAATACTTTTAATACAGCACATCAAGACTTCCCAATTGAAAATGGTGCACTAAAAAAACTCTTCCAAGAACAGTGAAAAGGTAACAGGCACCAATAATTCAGAAATGTGCTAAGAGGCATTGTGACTGAGCTCTGCTGCACTATTAGGCTAACATCCCCTTCCACACTCTAGAAGAAAGATGATCTCTCAAAGACTTTTATAACGACGATTTTTAAGGATTCCTCTGAGATTGCATTTACATATGAAGTGGCATGCACAGGCTCACATTTAGCTTTGGCACTGCCTCCAGCCCATCCTCCTGCTACACATACGATTGCATCCACCTTTTCTTCACCAAGCAGCCTTCCAACCTCTGCTGTCACCTTCAAAACACAGAATAAAAACATTCTGAAGACACTGGATCGTTGAGATAAAGGAGTAAATATCAATGTAAAGAAACAAACAGCAAGATAGCTTTAAAGGTGCTCAGCTATGTAATCAGAGGGAAAAAAACAGAGCATAAAGCAATTTAAATAGCTGCAGAAAGCTAACACGACCCATCAAGTGAGAATAACAGGGTTGAAAGATAGCTAAAGATGACTAAAGATGAGTCAGGTCATACAAGTGAGTGATGCCACTGGAAATAACTGATTCAAGCACCTGAGACGGAGGCGTATGGATACCCAGCATCTCTCCCCCCGCATCACGTAATGAACTCGGTTAGGTATTTCCCGTGCCTCGCTGCAGCGGGACCCCATTTCAGCAACCCCGGCACCGTCCCCGCGCACTCCCACCTGCTCGGCCTGCTCGGTGAAGGACTCGGTGGCCCTGACCACCACGCTGGCGTTGGCCTCCTCGTTCTCGGCCAGGTCGATGCTGGCGACCCACTGCGCGGCACGAGAAGCGGGGTTAGCACTGTTCCCGGGGCACGCAGGTCCCCGCCGCCTCCCCGCACCCCGTCCCGCTCCGCCCCTCCCCGACCCGGCACACACCCAGTTCCTGGACTTGAAGTACTGCACGCACTGGGAACCCAGAGCCCCTCTGCCGCCGTACACCAGCACCCTGCCCGCCGCAGCCATGCTCGCCGCTCACCGCCCTACCCCACTCCCGCCCGGCAGCCCGACCCCCCCCCCCAATCCCCGCCTACTCCGCCTGCGCATGCGCAGACGGGGCCAGGTCCTGGCAGGGGTAGCTCAACCCGCCCCCGAGGCCGCAGCGGCGGCTTGCGTTACTGCCCTCGGGGACGTCGAGAGGATTAATTAATTAATTAATTTTTGGCTCTGTAGGGCTTGAGTAGCAGTAACCGTAGAAGCGGGAGCAAGTAGTGGCGGCTCGTTAGTGCTGCCCGATGGACTCGCAGCTGGGATTGCTGCAGCCGGCTGGAACAGACCTCTGAGATCACCTAGTCCAACCATCAGCCCTCACCACCATGCCCACTAACCATACCCCTCAGTGCCACGTCTCCACGTTTCCTGAACGCCTCCAGGCACAGTGTCTCCCCCAGCTCCCCGGGCAGCCTGTGCCACTGCCTCACCACTCTTCCTGAGGACAACTTTTCTCTCATTTCCAGCCTGAACCTCCCCTGGCGCAACTTAAGGCCGTTCCCTCTCATCCTATCGCTGTTACCTGGGAGAAGAGGCCGACTCCCACCTCTGCACAGCCTCAGGGAGCTGTAGAGCGATAAGGACTCCCCTGAGCCTCCCCTTCTCCAGGCTGAGCAATCCCAGCTCCATCGGCCGCTCTAAGACCCGTGCAGTGCCGCAGCCCGTGAGCTCTGGCAGCAGTGACATTTAGGCTGGCACAGGAGGAGCACGCAGCAGAGATGTCAGCAAAATTCTGCTTGCAATGCTGTGTAGCTGATTAGCCACGGTTTTTTAACAATCTTAAAAAATAAATAAATAAAATCCTACTCCTCGTTTTCTTCTCGTGTGGTTATGGTATAGATCTCAACGTCATTCGAGCAAGACAATTAAACCTCTGGTGAAACATTAGCTTTGCAATAGATATAGGATTACTTTCTGCAGAAAGAAGCACCACGGCGCTGCAGGGTAATGAAGCCACGGTTTGCAACCGTTTCAGGATGCTGTAGCAGCAAGATGTATTTTTGGACTTGATTTTTAACCACACAGATAATTTCTGGAGCTTCAAAATATAATGAAATGTATTTTGCAATATCTGCTGTTCAGTTGTGGATTTTGGAGCGTCAGGAAAAATTGGGAAGGTGCCTAATTGCTGCAGAGAGGCCTTGGAGATGACTCCCTGAGAGCACTAGGATGCCTGGCTGTTTTAAAAAGACTTTATTTACTTTGGCTTCTGCAATAAGTTTTGCATCTTTTATCTTGATTGTTGTCGCAATGGGGACCCCAAAGTGGATGACCGGGAAGATCCTGTGCAAAACAGGAGCGGAATTAGTCAATGCCACAGATCCAGAGCTGGTCAAGTTCATTGGAGAAATTTACTACGGACTTTTTCGAGGTGGCAAAATACGCCAGTGTGGGTTGGGCGGGCGTCGCTCCAAATTCTCAGGTAAGTGCAGTTTTGGTGGAAATCCCTGACTTGGATGAGTAGTTCAGCTCTAAAGGCATTCCAGTTTGTTTACACAACTTGTAGAGTACAATTCATTATTACTAAACCCACATTTCAGGCTAGTTTTTTTTCCTCTGGTAATGTTCTGTAACCCTGGAATCGAGTAACAGAATCCCTAGGTTAGACTGAGGGTTTCCTTTTAGTCTTGTAAAGTGAGTGAAAGTCATTGCTCGTGTCCCAGGCTGAGCTCCAGGCGGAAGTACATTCGAGGTGACCGTGTAAGTCATACTATCCCCTGAACTGGCTTTCCTCTGACAAGTGTTGCTCTGCAGTAACTCAGTGCCTGTATTGTTGCCTTCATTGTTGAGCTCCTCACTTTCTTTTTGAGTGTTTTTTTTTTCTTCTAAGAAGTAGAGATGTATTTAGCTGTCCACATTGATGCATTTCTCCATCTGTCCCAATGCAGATGCTTGCTATTGCAGATCCTCCTAACCTTATTAACAATAAGTTTGTACCTTCTTTTCTGGTAACTCTGAAGACAAAAAAAAAAAATACTGAATGCGGACAAGTCACATTTCAGTAACCAAAACAGCTGGCAAATAGGCAAGCAGGGCAAAGTTCTTCTTGCTCATCTCAGCTGCTGTTTCTTTGTAAGATATACAGAAATACAGTCCCAGTTCTTTCACCCTATCCACAGCTGTGAGACAGAATGATGAAAAAGGTAGCTGATACCCTTTTCATTCCTTCTACAACTTTCTGGACTCATTAGTATACTTTCTGATTAATTACAGTGTAAGCTGAGAGGAAGGCCTAGCATTCCACCATCACTATGGAAGTGCACTGATACATATCTGAAGGATGTGATCTTATCCTTGGACAAACAAAGCTCTCACTTATGCTAATAAGAATTTTCCCCGTTAGAACTATAAAATTGGGTCATTAATTGCAGTGGACATGCCCATGTGGTTAGATAAACAAGTGTGAAACAGATGTTCCCTTTTAAATACTTTAATAGCTCTATAAAGGTTGAAAACTTAGTAATATTGGCATCAAAATGGTATCAGGGTAGTACTACAGAGCTGTTAGATTCACCCCCTCCTCGAAGTGTTCCATTCATACTGTGTTGTCTGTATCAGAGCTGTGGGGTATTTCTGGAAGTCCTAAGGCACCTAAATTGGTGTGAGATGCTTATGTTTTGACATCTGAATTGAGCCCTGGGCTCAACGAGCTGCGGAAGCAGACATTTGTCTGTGTGCACAGCAGACACAGCTGGAATGTGTCAGCAGCCCCCATGGCAATGTTCTTACTCAAGATTCTTTATTCAGCCAGGCTTACTGCTTATGGCTCTGGAAAAGAGGCAAAAGAATCCTTACAACTACCCTGATGCTGGTTCATAATAAAGCTAAATACTGTGTGCTTTGCTTTTTTACTGCCAGTTATTTTCCAGCGAGAAAGCAAGCCAGTTTCTGGCTTCTCATTTCACAGAATCACAGAATTATACTGTAAAACCAAGAAGGGAATTTGAAAAGGGAAACCTGTGAGATTAGGAAATGTGAATTCAGCGTAGACCTCACTGGAGCCAGTAGGAAGAGGGAAAAAGAAGAGTCACATGAAAAAAAGTCAGAGAGGAGCAACACCTTTTCAGACAGCAAACACCTGGAAAAGGAAACTGGGACTCCTGGATTTCAAAGGATTGAGATTAAAAGCATGGGACAGGAATGGGAGACTGAATAAGAGTTTTGAGTGGAAGACAGAGGTGTTTAAGATATTAACAAAATGAGATAAATAAAACAGTGCTTAACTCTGAATCCTTACTCACAGGTCCTCTGTGAAGGATTTTTCACATGGTAGAGTATATCCTGTTTGTCTGATACAGTGAGAAATAAAGCATAATGAACTAAGATGAGGGTAACCACATGAACTGATTGCTTCTTTAAAAAGAGTCTTGTTTAGGTATAATTTGAGTTTGTTGTATGAGCATAGTGTGCTGTTTTTACTGTTGTCAAGAAAAATTACACACTGAATAGATGATTTTTTTCTTGCCAGTTTTCCCACATATGGTGAAGAAACTGAATACAGGCCTACATGTGATGATAATAATGTTCCTTTGTGTGGCCATTTCCTTTTCTCTGGTCAGTTTTGGATTCTGCATTCTTAACGCAATAAAAGTTCCTTACCGGGCTATTAAGGGTCCAGCAGGAATATGCCTTTGGAATTTCCTTGCAGGTAAAATAATTTACCAGTACTTTTCATTAGGGCACATCTGAAAAAAAAAAAATGTTAACAGCAGAACTTCTCTTGCCTTACTAAATATCTCCTTGACTTAAATACTTGTGAATATAATGAAGTTGCAGTAAATTCTCATCTACCAAAACAGATCTGTCAGATGCTTATTGTCAGCTTATTGTACCTGGACAACTTTTTACAGGAGCTGCAAATGTCGGTCTTTAGAATCACTGATAAAGGGACTTTGTTGCAAACACGGTATAATGCTTGGCCATACAACAATGGCTAAGCGCTTTGAAGATGTTTAAGCCATGCCCAACTCTTTCCCATTTGGTCCCTTTTGTATTTAGTAAGTCTTTCTGAAGCACAACCAAAATACCCGTCCTGTTTGGACAGCAATGCTTCTTTTGTTTTGTTGCAGGTGGATTCATAGCACTCGCAGTCACTGGCTTTATGGCTGCTGTAAAACTTCACCGCCTCACAGAAAGGATTGCCAACTTTCGGGAAAATGTCTTTCAATTTGTTATCTTAGAAGAACAGTTTGAAGACTGCTTTTGGATTTGTGTGGCAAGCGCCACAGCACACGCAGTGAACTTGCTGCTAATAGCCATTAGTTGTATTAATTTCCCTAAAATTAAGACTAAAACAGAAGAGGCAAATGTTACAGCCGAAGATATCATGTACTAATAAATCTACCTAAGGTTTCTTTGATGAAGAGAACTACCATGATAAAAATGGCTTCTTGACTTTTCAGCTTCTGCCTTGGGTGGAGAATTTTGGTTTAGACATGAGTAAAAATGCCAAGTGTGAAATTCTGCAGTACTTTTTAAGGCCAGTCTATAGCACCAGCAGTTAGCACATATGGGAAGGTAGGACGGACAAAAGCTACAAATATTATGTTCAAAAATGATCTGTACGTGCAGTATATGCTGATGACTTTTGATAAAATCTACGTTTTAAATACTTGGGAAAACTAAGGTGAAGAATCATTCCACCTAAACCAAATGCCTTTTGTTGATGTTGTTTAGAAAGAAAATGCATTCATCATAAACCTTTAATAGCATAATAGGATTAATGCAGAACAACAGGAATGGACGTTTGCCAGTTACCTTCTCAGAATTATCTGGAAATGTTTAAGAGCCATCTAGGACATGTTTGATGATGGTAAACTGCATTGAAGAAGACGACCTTGCTATCTGTGGGGCTAAACTTAGGGGGAAGCACAGGCTAGGTGTGTGTGACAGTGTTTAAAAATAGAAATTATCAAACTCCACAAAGTAAAGAAGGGATAAAAGTAAAGTGTATGGGATGCTGGTAGGCTATGAATAAATGACGAGCTGCAAGATGAAGGTTTCATTGCGAGTTCTGGAAGTAAAGTAAATAGAGTCAAAGTAACATTGCTTTTAGGTAATCTGCAAAGTGTGACATTAATGATCTTCAGCCCCTCGTCAATTCTTGCTTCTGTCTGAAATCCAGCAAAATAAATATATGATGAAAGAGGACTAAAATGAATAAAAATGGTTACATGGATGGAAGGTACCAGGAAGTACCCTCGTTCTGACAAGTGTTTTAGCAGTTCTTGCACCATGAGTACTGAAAAGAATACACAATTAGACATGCCCTTTTTTTGCTTTAATTACTATATTGAATATATTCTACCTTTTTTAGCAATAGGAACTATGTATAACTGAAGAATTTCTTTAAATGAATGAAAGAAGATATTATCTAAATTCACATCAATAAATTATTTTGTGGTCAGTTGCACTTCATCATACCAGCAGGTTGTGTAACTCCACTCCTGTGGCAAGTTCTTTGTAAAAAATAGTGACATTTGAAGAAGAAGGATTCAAAGTGTTTTAAAACATCTCAAGATATAAAAAAGAAACTATTTTTTCATTTGAAAACATCTCTTAAACAAAATAGTATTGTAAGGGCTGGAAGTATTTTCAGAAGTGCCTAGAACTGTGTTTAATGTACCCAAATAATTATTTTATCACTGAATTGTGAAGAACACTCAGTAGAGAAAGTTATCAGAATAAGCTGACATTCAACATTTTTGCTGACTGTTGCTTATGTAGATATTTAAATGAGGATAACTCAGCTTAAGTCAATGAGCTTAATATCTTTGACCCAGATACTTATTTTCCTTCTCCTTTTTACTTTGTTTACATATAAAGATCAATGAAAACAGCTGACTTATGAAGAAAATTCTATTTTCAGTTGGTATTTTTTATAAAATATGTTTTGCTATTGTAAAAGAGTGCTCTTAATTTACACAGCAGACTCAAGCCACTGAATGCTCCAGCAGTTTATGTGCAAGCTCCATATGAGGTATGAAATTAAAATGATTCATTTCATCTTCAGCACATAGTCAGCATGACCAGCAGGCATTTGGAAGGGCAATATCACAGTTTCAAAGGAAATACCATAAGCCAAAGTCAGTCTAGAGATGTACTAAGCAGTCCCTCTGTTACTGTGTGCTATACCATCTCTGGTTTTGGTCCTACAAGTTCAGCAGGATTATGAGCGGAGAAGAAATTTGTGCACCCGCTTTTGCAGCACGTATTAATAATTTCTTTTCTTCAGTACACAGTTAGCCACTCTTCATTTTTTAGGAGCACACCAGGAATAAATAAATAAGTCACAAAGTTTTGTAAGTCTGAAGCATTTACTACAATTTTAGCATAAAGAGGACCCTAAAAGGTAGAAGAAAAAAAAAAAAACATTCCTAATTTATACCACTTACTTCACTAATTTCACTGGTATTTAGATGCATACTCTACACTGGGCCACAGCTGCAGGAGGATGGTGCCATACCCTGTTCATGGGGAGGCAGCAGGCCAGCCCCTTCTGTGATGGTACCTTTGGTGCTAACAGCACAGTGCTTCTACAGTACCACCACCTTCCAGAAAGTTCAGAGTGGCTCTGAAATGCAAGACCTTAAACTGATAGATAACCACGTAAACAGAAAATGAAATACTTGTTGTTTGTAAATGTTCTATGTACATATAATTTAGAAGTAGTTGTTGTACAAAAACAATTATATTGTAATGTATAACAGCCTCCACTATGTGTAATTCTCTCTAGGAAGTGAGAGGAAGCAGATTTAGAGGTGCCCCATGCTGAAATATAACTTTGACAATGCTTTTCAGTTGTACTAGTGTGTATGTAATGCCCCCAAGGCTTCCTCCACAATTATTACTCAAAGTGTTACTGAATAAGAACAGTGAACTACTTACTTGGGTAATGGCAAGATTGCTGGACTGCTGAACTGGATTCCTTGGCAGGTCCACAGTAGCTCTGAAAAGACCGTGAGAGAGCACTGCGTTAAGTAAAGAGAGACAGTTGTGCTGACCAGCTTTTGAATCTTGTTCTGAATCTACTCAACAATGGAGCACACTCTGCAGTAATAGTCCAAAGGATGTCTGACAGCAGAACTATGAAACACTTCTGATTCTTATTGTGGGATGTTGTAGCTGCCTAAGCTGAATGGTGAAATAGCTCTGTCATCCAATTACTGCGCTGTGACTTGGGAGAAAACAGTATTTTCAGTTCTCTTTCGAGTGAGCAGAAATATCACTGTGCATGAATCAAAGTGAATTAAATATATATTAGGCTAAATTAGCATTTCAGCTGCACAGGCTGTCACAGCGAAGCACAGCTGAGACATACTGATGGGAAAATACACAGAATGTTTACCTGTTGGAAAAAAAAAAAGGTAAAATGCAGTCACACGTAGCTAAGCACTCCTTAAGGTTAGCAACAGCAAGCACTATCACTTAGGCCTTTTCAGCTTTCTCTTTTACATCCTAAAAACTTTCAGAAAATCTGGAACTTGATATCTAAAGAGTGATTTACATTAGTTACATATTTTAGCTATACTTCATGTAGAGGCGTGCCTAATCATATGCATACTCTACATGTGGAACTTAAGACTTCTTTGGGGGGACTTCTTACTCTGGAAGATTTGAAACCCCAGGTGGGTTAATTTATGAGGTATCTGCCATTTGTGAAGTATTTGTCCAGAACTTTAAAGAGATTATGCCTCAAATCCTATTCTTTCCATAAAATTAAAGACTTCTTTAGATGCCTCAACACTCACCTATATCCCTGCAGAATATGGAGATGCTCCTTGAAGGAGGCAGAGAAGCTAAGGGGCCGTTCCTCAAAGAACAAAGAGGCTATTAATTTTACATAAGAACCTCCCCAAAATAAACCAAGATAAGAATAACTACCACTTTGATTCTTTGTTAATGTTGTTTAATATTAAAAATAGATGCAATTTCCTTCAGTCATTTTCTCTGAGTGACACTGTCCTTAATAAGGCTCTCACACCAATGATACTGCATTTAAGTAAACCCCAACACTTCTTTTCCATGTGGTGATTTTGCTAGAAAAACATACATTTACTTCTAGCATTACACCGATGACAGAGTATTCTAGTGTGAATTTTTCTGATGTAGCCACATAATTCTTTTATTTTTTTAATTGGGGGGGGGGGGGAGGGAGGAAGGTAGGATTGGGGTTGCATTTTGTTGTTTAAATTTTACACAGGGTTGTTACTACTTTTGCTCAGAACCTAATGAACTCATGCCAAGATGTTATCATAGATCTGTTTGAATTGCAAGGGAACCTTACAGGCCATCTGGTCCAAGCGCCCTGCCCTGAACACCTACAGCTGGATCGGGTTGCTCAGAGCCCTGTGCAGCCTGACCTTGAGTGTCTCCAGGGATGGGGCAGGCACCACCTCTCTGAGCAATCTGTGCCAGCGCCTCAGTACCCTTATCATAAAAGAAACCCGATTCCTCCTAATATCCAACCTATTCACCTCTTTTAGTTTTGAACCATTTCTCCTTGTCCAGTCACAGCAGACCCTGCTGAAGAGCCTGTCCCTTCTCGCTGGCTCACAAGCACAGCGCCGTCCAGCTCGCCAAGCGCCGTCCCGGCGCGGCTCAGCCCAGGGCCCATCCGTCGCCCAGGACTCCGCCTCCCGCTCGGCGCGGGCTGATGAGGCGCTGGGCGCGCCGGGCCCGGGGCTGCGTGCCGTGCCATGCTGCCGCTGCTGCCGCGGGTGCCGGGCCGGGCGCTGCCTCTGCTCCGCAGCCGCTCGGCGCGGAGTCCTCTGCCGCGGGGATACAGCCGCGGGGCGGGCGGGAAGGTGAGGGCTCGGAGAGATCCGCGTTTGGGGGCCCGGGAAGAGAAAGCTGTTTGTACTTCTAAATGACAAACTGGAAGTTAGCAGGGACGATCGTTCCTTTAGTTGCGCTGTGCCTCACGTACAGCCGAGCGCTTTGCCCCGGCCGCTCGGCGTCTCTCCGTGCTTGCTGCCTCGCGCTGATCGTGTCGTGTGCCGTTCGCAGGGCCTGCTGCTGGGAGCCTACGAGCAGGACGAGGGCGCCGTGCAGCTGAGCGCGGCGGGAGACGCGTTCGACGGCCGCGTGTCCGGGAGGCTGCGCGAGCTGCTGGCCGCGTGAGTGCCGCCTCCGCCCGGGCGGGCGGGAGCGCCCGCAAGCGGCAACGGGGCGATCGAATTGGTCGTCGTTGGCGTTTAAAGCCGCACCCGTTTCCAGGCCTTGGAGGGAAGCTCCTACGGGACGCACCAGAGCGCTGGGGGATGCGGTGCGGTGCGGAGGAGCGCTGCGTGGCTGTGGGGTGGACGCGGCGGCATCACTTTGTTACCGTACAACTCGTTCACTGAAACGAGCTTCTTGTGCTCTAGGTGCGGTCCCCCCCTGAAGAAAGGCAAAACACGCCTGTTCCACGGTTTGCATCAGGTACGGACTGCGGATTTTCATACGTGTAAAAGATTTGCCCATGTGGCTTACTTTAATTAGCTTGGCTAATTGGTGTGTGTGTATAAATGCACGTGAGATATATCACTAGGGTGTGAGATGGGGATCCACCTGCTTCAAGGTACGCCCCTGCTGTCACTGAGAAATCCTAGCACACTTATTTCCCTGCATGGAGCTAGCAAATATGATTTGTGCCTCGTTGGGGTGAGGCCACTTAGGCATACAAAAGTGATTTTTAAACAAATCTGTTTGTAGGAATTATTGCCTGCCACATGTAAGGCCCTATTGGGATTCCTGTGATGCTGATGGCTTGATATGGGATGTACAGTCTTTGTAAAGCTCTGTGCTGCGGCTGTAACGATGAGGAAAGTGAATCCATTTGTGTGTTGGCTTTGTGTAGGACTTTCCAAGCATGGTTGTAGTTGGTTTGGGTAAGAAGAACGCTGGAGTAAATGACCAAGAAAACTGGAATGAAGGCAAAGAAAATATCCGTGCAGCTGTTGCAGGTTACCTGGTGGTTTTTTTGTTTGTTTGTTTAATTTTCTTAAATTATTAGTCTAGAAAAGCCTTTTAATGGTGCAGCATATTCCATTATAACCATATATGTCACAAGCTGAGACAAGAGGTCAGTCACACATCTGTGGCAGCTCTTTGTCCAGACTGTCTCACTAGCTGCCAGAGCACATCCTTTGGGAACAAAAAAAAGAATTTATGGAATATGCTTTGGTTATGGTATTGTCTGTTTGTTTTCTACTATTCATAAGAGCATGTATAAGCTATTTCGTGAGGGGAAAAAAAGTTATAGAGTCTTAGCAAAAATCTAAATCACAGCAAGTGTCTGATACCTATACCCATCATCAATAACACTCGAGACTTTATTTGAAGACTTTACTTGGGCCAAGCTTAAAGGAGTCAGAACAACTGTGAAATTCAGTCTTTATTCTTTGGCCTAATTGTTGGAATTTATCAAGTGATATTTTTCATCAGAATTTATCAGTATATGATAACTAGCATTTAAAATTATTTTACTGCATGATCTTTTTAGTTGATTTATTTATGAACTTAAGTAAACTTTTTTTCCTTGTGGTGTTATATGGATTGTATCAGATACCTGTTTTGCTTTTCTGTGCAGTACTTGGCCTACTAATTCTGTACTGTATTTTTCAGTTGGCTGTAGACAGATCCAAGACCTGGAAATCCCTTGTGTTGAAGTGGACCCTTGTGGAGATGCTCAGGCAGCAGCAGAAGGTGCTGTCCTTGGACTGCATGAATACAATGAGCTGAAGCAAAAAAAGAAGCCTGTAGTTACTCCTCAGCTTCATGGAAGGTGATGACAAAAGGAAAAGTTGCCTGTGTATTTATCCATTTCTTTGGAAGGCATATAAACCTTATGTTTAAAGATCTAGGACACTTTCAGAATTGTGAGGATTAGGACAAAACCAGATGTGTTATGTAGTTTCACATCTGCCTGCTCTAGGATTCTTCTATCTTTCTCTGAAGCACTTGACCAGAGATGAGAATTAGATTTGGTACTCTGTGGATCTCACCCAAAATTCCTCATAGTAATGGTAATGGGATGTTCTTAATTGCCTTCATTTAAAGTCAGTGTACTTTCAAAAAGGGGAGAACAAATGAATGCTGACATCTTACTGTTTTAAAGGTTGACAATCACAGTTTACATATTTTTCTGTTTCATTAGTGCTGGAAGTGAAGCCTGGCAGAAAGGTGTTATCTATGCAGAGGGTCAGAACCTCGCTCGGTACCTTATGGAGGCTCCAGCTAATTATATAACTCCAATCAAATTTGCTGAATATATTGAACAGAAGCTTGGAAATTTTGCTAGCAATGTGAAGGTCCATATAAGGTAAAATCCCTTGAAATTACTTTTCTATGGAGTAAAAAACCTTCTATGCCATTGAAATCAGTAGCATGCTCTCATTTTCATTCTGCTATCTCAAATAACAAAAGCAAGTGAAGCCTTTGCTGAAAAGGCAAAAAGGTGCCCAGGCTGCTCTCAGTTAGAAGGTGAGCTTCCATTAGCAGAGTAAGCAGATGCACTGACACAGCAAAATGATTAACAGCCAATTAGTCACGCTGTCAGATATCTGCTTAATTGACACAAGGGCTGTGAAGGAGGATGCTGGGTGAAGAATCTAGTGAATAAACTACAGATTCTTGGTACCTTCTTCTCTAATACCTCTTCTTTTATTCCCAATTGTTATATATACCTTTCCTGTTGTTGTTTATTTGGATGTGGTAATTAAGCATCCTTCATTGCTGTTGCTGGTTTTTGTTTTCATGAGCCCTAAAAGCCTGTGCAATAGTATTAGCACAGCTAACTCTTCTCGTCTCTGAATTTCTAGTTACTGACCTTCAGCAGGAATGGGTTAGCTGGCTGTCTGAGAGTCCCGGGGGTGTTCTGGTATGAAGTGGAAGACTGAGGGGAAATCAACTGTACACTTAGTATCTGTCCTGAAAGGAGAAGGCAAAAAAAGTACAGGGGTGCAACACTGTTACTCCATGTGCCTTGAGAAACTACACAGACTGATAGACAAGTTGAATGTTTCTGATGCAGAAAGTACAGATTTGGTCTTCCTTAAAAACAAAAACTAAACAGCAACTTTGAGGCAGTATTTTTCTGTTTCACAACAGAAAGAACAGTGGGATTTAAATGATAATATATGATATCCTATATGATGAAAATGATATTCCAATATAACTAAAATTGAATTAATTATGTACAAGCCTTCAAGAATTGTAGTCTTTCAAAAACAAACAATCATGTCTTGGTGGGTGCCCAATTAAAAAAAAAGATTAATATGTATTTCTGTTTCAGACCAGAGTCTTGGATAGCAACACAACAGATGGGAGCATTCCTGAGTGTAGCCAAGGGTTCAGCTGAGCCTCCCATCTTTCTGGAGATTCACTATTTAGGAGGTGCTAACACAAATGACTCTCCATTGGTATTTGTAGGAAAAGGAGTTACATTTGATAGGTACGTGTGGTAATATCTTAATGTTTGGGGGCAAGGGGAAGCTATGGTTTAGTTATTAAAAGGATGGAGATCAGATGGACTGTTTGCATAACTCAGACAAGAGATACACACTTCAAACTGTAATTCTGTTAAACACAGAGGTGAAGCCTTGCTCGTGCCTTCCTGCTGTTCATCTATTTGTGTTTTGTTTTTCTTTTTTTTTCCTGAGCAAACCGTGGGATGGAGGATTTCCATACTTATAACTGCAGTCTGCCACTGGACATCTAGATGATGTTTAAGTGAAGTAAAAGCAGTTCGTTCTTTGCATCAGGTTCTCATGTGGGACAGAAAAAGCAGTTAACACACACTGAAAAAATTAGCAGTCTGTTCTCCTTTCACATGCTTGATTTTACCAAATCTGCTATACTTCTTTTGTATTCTATTATGAAGGCTGTAGAGTACATGACATCTGTTATGTTAGTCCACTGCAGATTACCTGAATTCTTATGGTGTAGAGGGAGTAATTAAGGTGTATTTTAGCTGAAAAGCAGATAAACACACTGAAAACCAGCCTACTCGGGTGTTGTAAGGAGATCTGAAACCACTGAGTCTAGTATTTACTAATTTTTTGATGCTAAAACATACTGATGGACCTAGTATTAATGTATGCAACATTTAACTCCTCCATGCTGGATGACATTTATTCTGCTTATTTCAGTGGTGGCATTTCACTGAAGCCATCATCAGGTATGGATGCAATGAGAGCAGATATGGGAGGGGCAGCAACTGTCTGCTCAGCCATTGTGACAGCAGCAGCTTTAAATCTACCTCTTAACATAATTGGTAAGTGTTTGTGTGAGAGTCTGAAAACCTTAATTTTACAAGATTCTCTTTCAATGAAGTCATTTTCTAGTAGCAGAGTGGTAACTTTTAAGTCACTGCCATACAGAAATGCCATTGGCTCTTGCAGTTCTGCTTGTCTCATTGCCTAGCTCAGCCTCTCTTCTGTTTTCACTTGCTTATCAGAAGTCACTACCTTGGCATGAATAAAGTAACACAAGGCAGAATTAATTTTTTTAAGCATGATTTTTAGAACTTAGAAGAGGGACTCGGCAGTTGATAAACCTATTTTTAACAAGTTTTGCAGAAGTCCTGATGCTTTGTTACAAGAAGGAATTTGGATACCTGCCATTGGAAATGGAGTTAGCTGAGCTACCCCTGTGTTGAGAAGGATGATGCATCAGCTTTTTCCTTAGGAGAATGTCACAGCAGAAATGAAAAAAACAACAAAAGAAGCTTTCTGACACTATTTCTTTAGTTAGGGACAGTGCTTATCGTCTCTGCCGAAATGTTGGTTAGAATTAAATCAGCTGACTACTTCAACCAGTAGAGGGCAGCGAACCACACATTCTCACAGGATTCATGCTTCCCAAGGGAAGGGCTAAGCAAAAATCAGTGGAGCAGAAATGTGTACGTAATAACTCCACTGAAAAGCAGTGGTTTGCGGTTCTTTCAAGCCGTCGTGCTTTGGGCAGAACTTCACCCTTCGTGCTTTTGGGAGCAGGTTCTGTGAGTTCTGGGAATGGGGGCTGTCTTTCGGCCCACTGTTCCAGTCACTGTTTTCACACGGACTGAAAGCTCATCCGTTTGCTCTTTGTATGGTTGCCATTCTGTGGCAATTCCTTGGGCCGCCACACAACGAGGAAAGCTTGAACAGCTCAGGCTTCAGAAGGTTTGATTTTCAGAAAGAAATAACGCCCTTACCATGTGACTTAATTGTTTGTCTATGGAAGGCATAAGACAGTATCTCTTGCCAGAAGCTTCAGTGAATTTTAAAGCTCCTCTGCTTTCACTTGCCTGAGTATGTAAAGTAGTAGTAAATCCCAGTGGTAAAATGCTGTAGGGGAGAAAATGCTGTGGTGCAACATGCAGAGAAATCTCACTGATTGAAAATTAGACCATGTGACTTTTGGTGGTGAGAAAAACTCAAGATAGTGAACAAGTCAAGGTGAAAATACTACTGCTTTCTTAAGTTTGTTGTTTGTTTCCTATTTTTTCCTGTATCTTTTGATAGAGATGCTAGTAATGTACTTTTTTTTTCTTCTCTGAGGTTTGGCACCCCTCTGTGAAAATATGCCCAGTGGTAAGGCAAACAAGCCTGGGGATGTAGTTAGAGCCAAGAATGGAAAAACAATACAGGTATGCCTGTGAAACTTGGATTTTTGAGTACTCTGAGTGAACTGGTTTAATCAGGTTGCATGACTGCAGCCAGAGGATATGCAATGCAAATATATATATATATATATTCTTTAAAAATGTAAGAAGTATCTTATTAATTAGAAATAGCAGTTATGGATTTTTCAAATATATATTGAAGAACGTGTTCTACAGTTCTCTAAGAAAACCTGGAAAGTATGGTAACAATGAACAGGCTAGAAAATACTGTCAGCTCAAAAGCCTGCTCATAAACACAGGCTCTCAGAATGAGTAACTTGCTTCTGGCAGACCACTGAGGACACTCACGTGCTGTCTGCAGTAGGATCTGAGAGGCCTTTACTGTGCCAGCTGCTCTGTAGAAGTAGAAATGAACGTCACAGATCTGTTAGTTTGGCAAGCTACTTTGGACTACTGTTTTATATTTAATTCAAGCTACACTATTTCAATATATTAAATGGTACAGAAAGTTACTGAGCAGTAGACTGCTTACTTTGTGTGGAAGATGGCATACTCAATATTTCTGTCTGGATTTCTGTGATTCTACCACATCTGACCTTGAGATTCTCTCTCCAGTGCTGAGTTTGGTGGCATTCAGCTTGGAGGGAAAAGACAGTGTGCGTATTCCTCCAGCAAGGAGACATCCAGAAGAAACAGCCAGTGGCTCAGAGTGCTTGCAATTAATCTTGCAGAATTCATTATAAGCCTTCTCTGATAGGGGAAAGATGCAAAAAAACCTTTGATTTATTTTCTTCTTTAGAGGAGAAAAGTCTCAAGATCCAAAGAGTAAGCAATATCAAGAGGAACTGTTTTCTGAGCAATATTTCTCTGAGTAATTTTGATTCATTTCCTTGGGCTTGTGACAGCGTAGTCATAGTCTGACAGCTGTTTAAGAGAACGTGTGTGAAGTCAGTTAATAAGATATTTTCAGTAGTTAATTTCTTGATTTTTTTTTTTTCCACCTGAAGGTTGATAACACAGATGCAGAAGGAAGACTGCTATTAGCTGATGCTCTCTGTTATGCTCACAGTTTTAATGCAAGGGCTATTGTGAATGCTGCAACATTAACAGGTAAGCTGTCTCCCTTCCCTGCTTTGTTTTGGTAGGCAATTTTTGGCTATTCTCATTAAATGCTTTGGGGATTTGTTGTACTATGTGTACGAAGGCAGGCTGAAGTTGAAAGCAGGTGAGGTAACTTTGCATGTTGCAGGACAAGAGCTTATACAAATTCTGTTTTAACAACTTCTGCAGCTGGCAGTGTGTCTCCAAGACTGGGGATACTGCTGTGCATGGAGCACATGAAGCAATGTAGGTGGAATTGGGCCTGACCCAGATAAGCTGGAAAGGATAAGCCCAGAAGGACCTATGCAGACTAGGATGTTTCTGCACAATGTTTCCCTGGGCTTCTGGATGAACTTAGCAGTAGGTTCCAGACAATTATGTCATCACTCAGCATCTTATCTAAGCACATCCAGCCCCCAGGAGTGGCTATGCAGTGCAGAGATACTGGCATTGCTGTGAAAATGTTGCCTGTTCCATATGGCAGTAGCCATGCTGAAGCCAAAATAGCTTCTTTAGGATCAGCCTCTTTGGTGCCTGAGTTGTGACCAACCTGGAGCCACTTCTTCCATCTGCTGAGCTGTCTCAGTCTCCATGATCCTACCTAACAGGACAGTCGTTACCATCTTCCCAGGAAGTGATTTCATTGCATTATGCATACTTGAAAGCATAAAATATTTTGTTTCTTCTCTATATTTATGTATGAATTGAGTTATAAATGTAAAACCTGCAAAAATAGTACTTTGCATCTCATGAACTGCAGCAGCAGTCTGTCGTGGCTGAAGTGATTGTAGCTGATAGTGAGCAAACATGGAAGAACCCATCAGATAGGAGTCCACTTTAATAAACAAGCTGAGAAAATAGTTACCTTTCTTTGCTTTAAATCATGTTCCATAAGCTTAACTTGTTCAGATGCTTGGAAAGTTTGTATAGATAGAAGCTGATTTTAAGGTGGGTGGTTTGTATAAAAGTATTTCCACGGTAGGAGAAATAGGCTTCTCCCACTCCAGGCTATTCTGTTTGGGATCCTCTGGCACCAGGCAGGAAGGAGGACAGCTCCCATATAAATTTCTGACATTGCTGAAAGTTTTGCTTTTTAAATCTCACTGGGATTGAGTACCTGAAATAGCATCAGTGTTAAGAGAAGCAGATCTGTGGCAACCAATGAATAACTGTATGAAATCTCACTGCTTTAGGCATGGTTTATTATTTTGATGGGGATGATTTTCATTTAAATTAAATTTGTGTGTGCTGTGCAACACCCTCTGTGAGTGCAATTCACGAAAGAGAAAGTACCAGGTGGAAAACTGGATGAGGTTATAGACTTGAAAAAGTCCCATTTTCTGTGTAGAAACTGTAAAATTTACTTTTTTTTTTTTTGAGACTTACTGCTGAATACATTAGATTAGACACAGCTATTAAGCTGAAAACAGTCAAGTTTTATGAGATCTGGAATGTAATTTTCGTTATTTCTTGTCCTATTAGTTAAACCTTTAAATAACTTTTTTTTTTTTTTTTAATAAGTGGAAGTGCACTAAAACCTGTGGGTTTTGTGGACTTCAGAAATCGCTGATAGTGAGAATTAAAAAGGAAAGTACTGTGAGGAGTCTGTCTGCGGAGTAATAACTCCCATCCACCTTAGTGTTCATTGTATAACCATCAGGATGTGTCTTTCTGTAGGTGCCATGGATGTTGCACTGGGGTCTGCTGCAACTGGAGTGTTCACAAACTCATCCTGGCTTTGGAATCACCTTTATGAGGTATGCCATCAATATTATTGCCAAATGATAATAATTTGTTAAGAACTGCTGTTACTAAAAAGTTAGTTCTTGACAAAGTCTTACCTTATGCAAATCTGTTACTGCATAAGCTCTGGACTACTGACAGTAATTAGCTCTTGTTAAAGAGATAATTGGTGTACTGTTAAAAGCAAGACCAAGAGAGACATTCAGAGAGGCCTTGCAAGTAGCTGAAGTGTAATGGATAGAGGGAATGTATGGAGGGAAGGATTTGTGAAAACGTATATAAGCAGGAATAAAATATTACAGGGGGAAAAAGTATTCTTTGTATTTTGCCTTTTGATTGCCACTTCCAAAAGTACACTGCAAACAAAACTAGTGCTATTTTCAAATATCTAACATCATTTTGGACCACAGAAAATTTCAGCCAGTGATCAAAGCTAGACAATACTAGTATTCATAAATATAGTTTAAAAAAAAGGAGGGGAAAAAAAGCAACAAACCACACACACACACACACACACACACACACACACACACACACACACACACACACACACAGTGAACTTTGCCCAATGTGTTGCCTTTTCTTTTTCAGGCCAGCATTGTGACAGGAGACCGAGTGTGGAGAATGCCTCTCTTTGAGCATTACACAAAACAAGTTACAGACTGCCCTCTAGCAGACCTGAGTAACGTGGGGAAGTACAGCAGGTAATGTCGTACTATCGTACTATCCCTCACATGCTGTCCCTGCAGCCTCTCTCCCCGTGGTGTTGCTTAAGAAACGATTCCTCTTTCTGTTTCCTGCAGAGCTGGAGGAGCATGCACAGCTGCTGCGTTCCTGAAGGAGTTTGTGACAGCCCCTCACTGGGCTCACCTGGACATCGCCGGCGTGATGGCCAACAAGGACGAGGTGCCGTACCTGCGGAAGGGCATGGCTGGGCGCCCCACCAGGACGCTGGTGGAGTTTGCAGCTCGATTAAGCCAAGACAGTCATAATCCCAAATGAAATGCTTAAATGTTTATTGTGAAATCATCTGCTCTGCCTTATGGACAAAAAAAAAAAAAAAAAAGCACTCTTAAAAGGTATGGATAAGGGAGTGCCCCAAAGATACTTACTGGAAAGCGATGAACTAAGCATTTTATAAATCAAAACACCTCACACGTGAGGCTTGTTTTCCTGTTATGCATCTTAAAATTAAAATACACTGTTGGACCTACCCTTTTTTGGGAAAAGGGGAACTACTCCATGGATAAAGCACAGTTATTGTAACCAATAAATCTCATCATGGGGGCAGTGTGTTTTGATGGAGAGAGAAGTAACGGCAGCAGGGGGTGCTGAGCCGTGCTGCTGTGGGTGCCCTCGCTTTCGGGCTGAGGGCCATACAGGAGCGGGGTTTCGGTTTCCAGATATGCGGCGGGCCAGCCGGATAGAAACCGCAAAGCCCGGAAGGCGTTTGCCAAGAGAAGCCGCAGCTTACCTGCGTGCCGGGGCTGTGTGCCGGCTGGGCAGCCCCGCCCCGCTGCCCGTCCTTCGCTGCCGTCGTCCCCGCCAAGGGACCGCCCCTGAGGCACCGCCCGCCTTAGCCGCGCGCGTGCGCAGTGCCGCAGCCGTGCGCCATGGCGGGCGCGCTGGGCGGGATGTTCGCCAATCAACCGCCGGGACCGCCGCCTCCAGGAGCTCCAGGCGGGCCCGGCCCGGCCGGCCTCATCCCGCCTCCGCCGGGACCCCGCAATGCCAACAACACGTTGGTGGACGAGCTGGAAGCGTCCTTCGAGGTGCGGCGCGGGCGGAGCTGCCTGCGGCCGGGCGGGGGTCCGTCCCGCGCCGCGCCCTCACCTCCGCGCTTCCCTCCCCGCAGGCCTGCTTCGCCTCCTTGGTCAGCCAGGACTACGTGAACGGCACCGACCAGGAGGAGATCCGCACCGGTGAGCGCTGCCGGGGCCGGGCCTGGGGGCTCAGGTCACGTGAGCGGGTGGGATGGCCGTGGTGCGGAGGGGCGCATCAGTGTCAACAGGCACGTACTTCAGGCCTTAGGCTGAGCCTGGCTCTTGGGCTCACTGGGAAGGTTTCCTTTCCAGCCACGATCCGCGAATTATTTTGTCGCTCTTTGGCATCGTATAAAACTCGATAAAGCGCCTAGTGGGGAAAAAAATGGTTTTCTTGCACCTTCAAAAGCGGTGTTTTATACGGAGAGCTATAGACTGTGGAAGTTATAGAGTTTATAGAGCCTTGTTCTAGAAACACGTACCAGAAATCCCTTTTAGTTGAGCATCATATTTTTCTCTAAATGGTATTGTAAAAGGTATTTTTAACAGCACGTACTCAAATGCCACTATGGGTCTGTGAAGACTTTGTGAACCTTTCCTGTTGTTCCCTCTTGCCTTTCTACCTATAGGTGTTGATCAGTGCATCCAGAAATTTCTGGATGTCGCAAGGCAGACTGAATGCTTTTTTCTACAAAAAAGACTGCAGCTGTCAGTCCAGAAACCAGAACAAGTAATTAAAGAGGTACGCTATGTTATAATTACAGAGGTATGCTAAATGGGTTTACCTGTGCTGTGCTAGATCAGATGCGCTGTGCAGCACTGCAGCTAGATTGCCTCATTGGCAATGTGGTTTTCTCACTGAGATGCCATACCTGAAGGTTGTAAAATGTGGCTGTCAGCACAAACCTTGGGAAGGGGGATGGGGGCACAAATAGTGTTGATTCACCCGAAGAAACAGAGATAGGCTTTGCTAGGAATAACAATCACAGTGTGGTTGAGGTTGGAAGGGACCTCAGGAGGTTTTGTGCTCAAGCAGAGTCCCCTGGTGCACACAACCCGCGATTGTGTCCAGCTGGCCTGAGTATATCCATGGAAGGAGACTGCAGCCTGTACTTCATCACCCATGATGCACATGAGTTCTTCCTGGTATTTAGCTGGAACTTCTCTGAAATGTGACCTAGTGTTTTCTCAGGGCCTTAAGCACAATCTCTAGAAGACCAGCTTGACAAGTCAAGTTTAAAAGTTACATGCACGTTAAATGAGGCTCTTTGTTATTCCTTGCAATACTGTCTTATTTCCTGTTACCTGTTTTTTTTTTTCACCCACAGGACATTTCAGAGTTAAGAAATGAACTACAAAGAAAGGAAGCATTAATTCAGAAGCATTTGAGTAAACTGCGGCACTGGCAACAGGTCCTGGAAGATATCAGCATACAACACAAAAAGCCTGCAGAAATGCCCCAGGGCCCACTAGCATACCTGGAACAGGCATCTGCTAATATTCCTGCTCCAATGAAGCCAACGTGAATTTACGCAGCTAAATCTATGTGATGGTCTCATTACTTCATATGCTTTTTATATCGTGTAATTCTAACTGTTCATATTTGTAGTACAAATTAAGTTAAATAAACTCTTTTTTTGGAGAAAAAAGAACAAAACAAAACAGCCTTGGTTTTATGTTTAAATTGGAAGTACACAGAGCTGTTCACAGTGCATTCTGGTAGAAGTGTGTGCTCCAGAATACATCCTGTTCCTTCTGGAAAGAGTGCTCTTAGTTTTCCCCTGATTGTATCTTGCTGATATGATGCAAATACACACAGAGGTTCTTTTTAGGATAGATGGATGCCTCTGCATGAGCAACATTCATAAAGCTGAGGAGTAATCTGGGATTCAGGTCCTTCAGCAGTTGCAGACAAGCCATCCTAGCCTATAAATGTAGACTGCTAGTTGGACAATTCCCTCCCCATGTTTGTTGAGGAATTACCTGAAAGTTAATTCACTTTCAGGTGCCTTTTTTATGAATAGCACCATTCCTCCCCAGCAGTAAGTTGGTTACTATGGTTTGATGTTCAGTCATCAGCCCACAGCATAAGAACAATATGGGGACAATGTACGCAGTTCCCATAAATGTGTAACTCCTGAGTGTACCAGTCTGACTCATGCTTCAGCATAACAGCACTGCTCTGCAAGCTGTGAAAATTGGTCACTTACAAGCAAGTTTTAATGTTTGTACTTACAAGCTATCCTGATTCATCAGTCTGATTGATTGCTACATGTGTTCAAGTGCAGCAGGAACATTACATGACAATACTGTACAAAACAGTTCATTAAGCAAAACAGACAATATTTCTATAACAGCTTGCTATAAGCTTGCTATTCTTGGATGTGTATCACATGCTGCTCAGCATAAAACAAGTTTAACAAAAAAGCAATTTAAAACAAAATTGCATTAGCATGCAGAAAAACAGCTGATGAAGCAAGGATATAAACCTAGAGAAATCACATCTTCAGCTGGAGTCAGTGTAAGAGGACATTACAACACACTGCATATTTAATGTAAGTGTGGGGTGGCACATTCTCTTGAATAAGAAGTCATTTCACATGGCAGTATTAAGAATTCTGCTTTTTTTTTTTTTTAAACAGAGATTATTGAAAAAAATGCATTTTGCTGAAATCCATGCCTGTGACTCCATTGTAATCAGACATAAGACAGTGCTGTCATTCCTAAGGATTTCCTTGGAAATTATTTCAGTACCTCCTGTTGTAAAACTTACTAGATTACATCCCCTAACCAAAAACAGCTTTTCTGGTAATTTTGAGGAGTATGTAAATGATTTCCTTTAAAATGAGAAGTATTTGGTAAACCATTCTTGATGCTCAGGGTCTTGTTTTTGTTCATCTTTGGTTTGTGGTGGTTCACTGCCACGTATCCTGTGCAAACAAAGAAATATTAGAATTGCTTACATTCTTACCAGTACTTAATATTGTGTGGGTTTTTTTCCTCAGAAAAATGTGAGAATCCAATGAATGGATCCGTGTTCACATGAACTGCGTGAGGCCAAAGGGAGTTTGCTACATAGTGGGATCTGTGCTAGCTAGACACAAACTGAGCTAATAGCATGGGTATTAAGACAAAGGAGAGTGAATAAGAGCTAAGCAGTGATGGAGGAATGTTTGAGTGTAGTTCTTGACATCTCAGAAATATAATAAAAGGAAGTTTTGTGAAAATGGCAGCTGCAGATCACTTAAAAATACAATTAAAAATTTGGACAGAATTGTTATTTGGAACTGAAAAAATAATTTATCTTAATGATAACTGGTGTCTATAATTGATCTTATTACATAATCCTTGATTTTCAGGAATCAAGGTTTTTTTGTTTTTTTACATTTTTGTTGATTTCCCTTGGTTTACAATAGCACCTATGAGTTCACATCGTAGTTCACATCATCTAGTTCCATCTCCCCTGTTACAGGCAGGGACACCTCCCACTAAACCAGGCTGCTCAAAGCCCCATCCAGCCTGGCCTTGAACACCTCCAGGGAGGGGTCATCCACAACCTCTGGGCAACCCATTCTAGTGTCTTACCACTCACAGTAAAGGATTTATTTCTGATTTCTGGTTTAAATCCACTCTCTCAATATAAAGCCACTTCCCTTTGTTCTGTCACTCCATGCCCCTCTAAAACGTCTGTCCCCAGCTTTACTGTAGGCTCCCTTCAGGTACTGGAAGGCTGCTATAAGGCCCCCCCAGAACCTTCTCCAGGCTGAAGAGCCCCAGCTCTCTCGGTCTGTCCTTATAGGGGAGGTGCTCCACCCCTCAGATCATCTTTGTAGCCATCCTCTGGACCCACTCCAACAATGTAATGTCCTTCTTCTGTTGGGGGCCCCAGAACTGGACTCAGTACTCCAGGTGGGGCCTCACAAGAGCAGAATAGAGGGGCAGAATCGCTTCCCTCAGCTTGCTGGTCACAATTCTCCTGATGCAACACAGGATACTGTTGGCCATCTGGGCTGCAAGCACAAATTGCTTGCTCAAGTTGAATCTTTCATCAACCGACACCCCCAAATCTTTCTCCTCAGGGCTGCTCTCAAGCCATTCTCTGCCCAACCTGTACCTGTGCTTGGGACTGCTCCAACACAGGTGCAAAACCTTGCCCTTGGCCTTGTTGGACTTGAAGAGATAGGCATGGGCCCACCTCAGGCCTGTCCAGGTCCCTTTGGAGGGCATCCTTTCTCTCTAGCATGTCAACTGCACCACTCAGCTTGGTGCCATCTGCCAACTGGCTGAAGATGCACTCAGTCTCACTGTCCACGTCATCTATAACGACGCTGAATAGCTCTGTTTGCAGCAATGATCCCTGAGGAATGTTACTCATCACCAGTCTCCACTTGGAAATTGAGCCACTGACCACAACTCTCTGAGTGTGACTATCCAGCCAACTCCTTATCCAGTGAGAGGTCCATCCATCACACTCATTTTCCTCCAATTTGGTGACTGGGATGTTAAGCAGCACAGTGTCAAATGTTTTGTAGAAGTCTGGGTAGATGACATCAGTTGCTCTTCCTTTGCCTACTGACACTGTAACTCCATCATAAAAGGTCACCAAGTTTGTCAGGCACAGCTTGCCCTTGGTGAAACCAGGTTGGTTCTCTCTAATCACCTCATCTTTATTTTCCGTGTACCTTAGTAGGGATTTCCAGAGGATCTGCTCTATGATCTTGCCAGGCACAGAGATTAGACTGATTTGCCTGTGGTTCTCTGGTTCTTCCTTTTTTCCCTTCTTGAAAATGGAGGTTATGCTTCCCCTTCTCCAGCCAATGGGAACTCCACCAGACTACCATGTTCTTTCAAATATGATGGACAGCAGATAGGTACTCCATCTGCCAGTTTACCTCAGAACCTGTGGATGGATCTCATCAGGTCCCATGCACATGTGTACCTTCAGGTTCTTTAGATGGTCTCAAACCTGATCTTCACCTACAGTGGGCAGATCTTCCCTCTCCCAGTTTTTACTTTTGCTTTCTGCAACTTGGGCAGTGTGGACAGAGCCTTTGCCAGTGAAGATCGAGACAAAGAAGCCATCAAGCACACCAGCTTTCTCCATATCTCTTGTGACCACATCTCCTTTTTCCTTCCAGAAAGAAGGCCTTCATCTTCCCTAGCCTTCCTTTTATCATCTGTACGATTACATCTTGTTCCCCTTTATATCCCTGGCTCAATTCTAAGATCAAATTCTATCTAGGTTTTAGGTTTTGTAGCCTGGTCCCTGGCTGCTTAGACAATGTTTTTTTTAGTCCTCCTAGGTAACCTGTTCCTGCTTCCTCTGCCTATAGACTTCCTTTCTATGGTGAAGCAAGTCCAGGAGTTCCTTGCTGACCCACAGAGGCCTCTTGGCATTCTTGCCTACCTTTCTCTTTCTTGGGATGTATGGGTTGGACAAGATGATCCTCAAATACAGACAGCTTTATAGGGCCCCTCTTCCCTACAGGGCTTTATCCCATGACATCCTGCCAAGCCAATTCATGACTGATTGATTTAAAAGAATAAGAAGCAGCCAAGCTACTCTTAATGTCCCTATGTACTTCCCTTTAAAATACAAATCCAATTTGCCTTGGCAGTCATCTGGTATGACACAGAGTTCTTTCCTCTTTAAGATGTAGAAATTGCCAAGCTGGATCCAAGCCAGCACCCCGTGTTACTGTCTTTGGCAGGAATCAGCACCATCTGCCTTCCAGGAAAGAACACCGCAGCATTCAATGTGAAGGGTAATTACCGTCCACTAGGATGTAGATGGGAAGGCTGACTTTTGTCCTTAAGTGTAGTGGTTACTTTTATATATCACTGTAACTTTATAACATTAAATACATAAATTTTTAACTCTTTCTTAGAGTTAATTTATGTTTGGAAAATCCTAAACATTATTTAATAATAGCTTGTAAATCTGAATAAATATAAGCTTTTCAGCACAAAACCACTAAACTAAGAAGTTGTTTGAAATCAAGAACAGCAGAAGATCTTGACACTTGACACGTGACACTGGAAGACCACTAAGTATCAGCTAATCAGTTTTTACATTTCTGAACCCTTTGCCTAGGTTCCTTCAAACATCTCCTCATACAAAAGTTCATCTACATCAACCAGGTGCAGAGCAAGGAAACAAAAGTAAGAAACACATATTTAAGAGAATTACTAATAGGTTCTGTATAGGGACTGTTGAGTCACAGGCTGAACCACTGATTGAGACCTGAAGGAAAAACCCAGTCAGCCCTGGAAGCACAAGTGAAAGTGATTCACCTGTGTGACCGGAAGGGTTGGAGGCAGGCTCAACCCCTCTTAGACCTCATTAAAGGGCTGAGTGCCACTGAGGAAGAATCTCTTGTTGGAGATCTCTCCTCTGGAGTTCTTTCCCTGTGAGCCTAGATCCTTGGAGATGAGTGAGCATTCATCTTTCCATCCTATTGTAACATCTCCTTGTTTGCACTAGTCTCTTTGCCTTTACAGGTACTCAAAGTTTTAAACAGGCACGTTCATTATTAATCATGCTCAAATATTTGCAGCATTTATCCCCCTATATCTGGCAGGCTTGCAATGATAAACTCTGCTGGGCAGTTATAAGAGTCCACATTTGCAGTTAAGTTCTGAAGAAAATTGATCTTCAGTAGTGGACAGGAATCTTGCATCACCTTTTACTTCCAGATGTGTAATGTGTCTACAAGATTCAGAATACAAATTCACTGAAATTCTTTGAAATCACATCAAAACAGACAAATACCTTGTGTCAGTGCTGCTGTCTGAGGTTTGTGCTGTTGGAGAGCTCACTCTGAGGCATCCAGGACTCCGGTCTAAGCTTGCTGATTTTGTTATTTGAGGAGCACTTCTTTTTGATCTCAGGTCACCACTCAAAAAGCTCTTTGCGTAGGAAGCTAAATTTGGTACACTGACAACACGACTGGGCACCTCAACTGGTCTCTTCTGCTGCTTTTTATCATAAAAGAAAACTGTATCACGCACACATTTTTCACACTATAGTGTAAAAACAATACCTCATCCCTAGTCAATTTGGGAGGATCATCCAAAAATGAAGTTTCCCAACTTTCTCTAATTTAGAATACATTCTCAGGGTATGCTGTGAGCATCCATGGGCTTAGGTAGTCTGATTAAAACAACTTGCATATTTGATTTCATTTTAGATATACACAGAGCTCAGTTAGGTGCTGACCAAGGACAAGTAGCACAAACCAAAATTTATAATCTTTCTTGATACATACAATATCGAAGTAACTTCCAATGACTTGCAGTCAATAGCTGTGCTTAACCCAGTGGAAGACTAAGCTGATTAGGGGTCTACTGCTTTGTATTTGCTTAAAAACTTAAACTCAGCAGAAGTGCACAGGTACAAGTTGTACTCAGAATCTGCTTACAGGTCAGCCTACTGGAAGAATTCTACGGAATAACATTACCATGGAAAATTAAGAGGACCATTACTGTCCTGGTTATTTGTATGATTCAAATAGAAGGAAAATATCGTGATCTGTAATTTTAATTGAATTACCTATCTTACCTTTATAGAAGGAGTCAAACATCCTGGATTAGGGGTGAAAGAAAAAGATCGGTTTCTGTAAGATTCGGTGTTGGCTAAAAGTGAATGCTGAAATCTTCTTCCTTCCTGATGGAAAAGAAATTTATGTCTCTTTGGTGTGTAAACATATTTACATCAAAGAATTGGAGTGCAGAGAGAAAGTATCTGAAGCAATGCGTGAAACATTGTCCTTGAACAGATACCAAAAATATGTACGTAGTAAATATAAAAGGATATCTTACCACCAGCTGCTTAATAATTTCTTCTCTCTCACTTAGTTTATCTTGCAGGCAGCTTATAAGGTGTATATCTTCTGGTCTGGACTCCGGTTTTCTTGTGTTTTCTTCTAATTTTTTAAGTCTGTGCCGAAGGAAGAACGCAGACCAACTAAAATTTTCCTTAGGTCAGGTTCAAGAGACACCTGAGCTGTAGTTTAAATTACATGACTAAAATACAGAGGCATAATTAGGACTCTTCTCAATAGAACAGTACTTTCAAAAATGGGCATCTACATGTAGACTATATATAAATACGGAATGCTGTTGAGTTCCAAACTAAATTGCCTACCCAGTGTAAAATCCATCCCCAGTAAAATACTAATTAAACTTGCACATCATATTGCTTATCTAGTTTACTAATGAGAAAAATCTGTATCCCTCAATCTATTCATATCTGCATCCATCTATTTGTTCTCTTTCTGACCCAATAATTTTAGAATCTACAGGCTAATCCCAACCATATTTGGCTGAGGCCTCAGAAACACAAACTTCCTATAATTTTCATTAAAAGAGAGGTTTGGATGGTCTGCTGCTTTAGTGAACCCTCTAAGACAAAGCCTGTAGTGTGATTTCTGCTCTGTAAATACCTTATTCAAGGAAAAATATTCAAATCAAAATTTACAGCTTCTTAAAGATGGTGTGGAAATGTATGTTTGATTCACCCATGAAAAAACAACTGACTATTTCATCAGCCAAGTTTATGAATTTTGCTGCTCAGGAAACTGAGTGCCATGAATTTCATCTGCATACAGTGAGGCTTATTACAGAATACAAACCACTTTTTTTTTTTTTTTGTGAGAGGAAAAATTTTGAGCATACAAAAAAAAAAAAACAGTATTATCCTTTTGATTTAGTATCTCACAGTTTAGATATGAGCATATAAATGTTCAAAGACCTGCCTACTTACAAGTAGGTCTCTCTGCTGGAGTTATGCTGCACAGCTGAGACTTGAATAAATAACAAGGTCAAAAACAAAGACTATTAGTGGGAGGTCTCTAGTGTACAGCCTGAAGAACCACAGAACTACTTCCTTCCAGAGAAGGCTGCAAAATGCATCCATTTACACCATATAGTGGGGACTGCAGTTTAAGAATATCCTGAGAAATTTGCAAGGGAGTGAAAGTGAGCAAGAGCTTAAAGCTCAAGGGTGCTGTTGTGCTGAACAGAATTAAGTGCAAGACAATGAATCAAGGCCTCTGGTAGCACCTGTGACAAAGATGATTTTACACATCATAAAATTGTAAGATGCTAAGTGCAGGGTTTAATTTATTATTGTAAAACTGCATAGTGGTTTCCTTTAAACAGCATTCCATTTATCACAATGTATCTGTATTTGCGTTTGGAAAGGAAAACCCTACACACTTCTACTTCTGTGCTCACTGTATTCTACCCGTAAGTCATTTAAATATGTATATACAGTAGGAATAATTATAATTAAAAACAGAATTCGTTGCCTCTATGAGTCACAGCTTACTTCAATGACACACCCAACTTCTAAGGAGAAACTTTGCTTAGAGATGTGCCTGAGTGCTGTTGAAATCAGATAACAGTTTTGACTTTCTTCTGGTGATTTTGTTTTAGTACATCCAGTTCTTTTTTTTTATGTTTCATTTTGAGGTCTACAATCTTTCATTTCATCAATTTATTTCATTAATATTAAAATGTCTGAATTCTTATGTTTTAATACTAATTTAATATCATTGATGAAAACATGCAGTTTTCAGGTCTTTTGGTGACTAGAAAGCCAGCTAACAGTGCAGCAACTGGGGCTTCTGCTGACTGACCTGACTTATCACATCTCTTGCAGTCTGAGGCTGAACCACACTAACAATGAGAGAGACAAGTTATTTAGAGAAGAAGCACTTGTACTTCAAGCTCCATGAAGTGGAGGAAGTTTTTTATATGATATTATTGGCATTCTGTCCATGGTTAGTTCATACATTAATCCTAATGGTCAAATGTGACAAAATATTCTAGGAACTTTTATTAAGTAAAATTATTTTGAAATCTCTGAGATTTTAAGATGAGGTTTTGATGCTATTCTTCATCCCATCATAGCATCCTCCTAGAAATAGTTAATAATGCCTACCATCATTCTAAACATAAATTTAAAGAAGTGAATGCAAGAAACATAATAGAAATGCCTTTACAATGTTTGTCTTTAACAGACAACCTATTTTGAAAGATACTGTTATTGCATTTGCACTAGCAATTGAAAACTAAAAAATGTCTGATACTTTTTCAAGCCCAGCCATAACATTGCTTTTTGATACCAAACCCCAAAGCAAAATACATTACTGAAGAATCATGGCATCTTCCTGACCTCTGTTTGCTAATGTTTTGTTATATCCTAGAGAAACTTTTTCATTTTCGGGACTTGTTTTCTCTTCCCATAAAAAAACTTTGACTCTTCTGATCCCAATCCTTATAGAATGTTTTTGTCCCTGAGGTGGAATTTTCACGACTCAGGATAACAGAAAAGATTACTTCAAGCAGATAACTGGCTGCACCTAGTTGGCAACAGTAGCAATGTTAATTTTAAATAATTGGCTCCAAAAATTTGTCACGTGCAGACAAAAAGCCACAATGAGCAGAAACACCTATATAACTTAAGGTCGCTGTTGCTAAAGTTACAGTAAAAAGCTGCTATTTTTATGTGCTCACCAATTTAACTATTGCCTTACTCAAATTACTGGCCCTGCAAAAGCAAAACAAGACTTGCAGGCTAACATTCCACATTTTCTATGGGTTAATCTCTGAGGAGCCAGAATCAGATGCCTTGGACCATTTGAGCTCTTTGATTTTCTCCTCTTATTTGAAGGATTTCTTGTTACATAATTTCCATTAACGCTGCTTCTGTTTACTACAGTAGAGCTCCATTATCTAACCCCTGTAAAGGTTATCCTCCAGCCCAGCAGCTTTACCATTTGAGGCCTTTTAGACCTCATCACTGACATGTGGCTAATTCTTCTCTTCATGAACAGAAGCTCTCAATTCCTCCAAGGTAGCTGCAGGGCACTGATGAAACTGGTTGCAATTCTTTCTGTTGATCTTGTTTCAAAAGATTAAAATGAAAGTCACTTTCAAGTATCTCTCCAAAGAGTGCAAAGGAAAAAACTTTCTCAGTCTTTAAATACCCACTGACTGCTAGACAGCAATAGAATTACTTTGTCCACTCTGACAGCCTGCAGAGAGACATCCCTTGAGTGCATTTCTCTAGACTATGAAACAGATAATTTAAAAGCTTATTTTAAGGATATACTCCTCAGAAATCCTTTTATATATACAGCTGAAGTAGTCAGGACCACGCATTCTACGCAACCGCAGAAATGAATTGAAAAGTACTCATGTGCCAGATCCATCAATTTCTTTGCAAAGAGAGTGTGTTAAATACTATGACCCAGAAACTTCAAATGATTCTATAGCCATATGAATGCATGGGACAACTGCAATCTCATCTCTTATTTTAAAAGTATGTACTCCAGTTCCCTGTGAGGACATGGGGACACTGCTACTACTGCAACACAATGCATACTCTGAGCCTGTGGTTAAGGATGCTAACAGGATGCAGTCCATGTTTTACAAAGAAAGGCAAACTTGCCCTTCTGTGCCCTGAGAGCACATTACAGTTCCAGGCTTCCATGAGCACAGAGGGTCTGTCAGTATCTGCTATGACTGCCCTCATCCTGCCGGGCAAAGCTGGCTGCTACAGCCATAACAGTCTCAAAGAGTACATATGGCATTAAGTATTCCCTTTACAGATAGCAACACATGAATTTCAGCTACAGAGAATGGGTTTAAAAAACTGACATTAATTCTCAGAGACTTCTACGTTGTTTTTTTTTTTTTTTTAAACAGACCTTGAATGACTTTGGGGTTTACAGTTTCCAGTCCTTTTTAAACATGGCCAGCATTATGCAGTTTTTCTCAGGTCACTCCTGTGGGGCCACACTGGACAAATTCCTCTGTAATGCACAACTGAACAATTACTTGAAGTGCTTTTAGTATGGTTGGAAAAAAGAATATGATTCCACTGCTTTTGCAAAATTCCCCAGCATCTACAAGCAAAATTAGTACTTGAGAAAAGCAGAATTTCTGACATCAGAGTTAGAACATCTCTAATGCTAGCTTCAGTTATAGACTCTCTAGATAGCAGTGTCAAGTATGAATTTAAGGCAAACCTTTTGTGTTGTCTCTCCTTATCCTGAAGCTGTGCAGCTTCTTGCTTCTGTGTCTCCAACTCAGTACTGAGTAGTTCCATTGTGTCCTTCAAAAGTAAGTTCTCTTTCTTGAGCTTAGAAATTTCACTTTGACATTTTTCCAGTTCATCATGAAGAGATCTGATCTGGCTCTGGCTACTTCCTTCCTAAGCAAAACATAAATTAATTATTCATAGCCTCTTATTATTTATCCTGAAGATCACACTGGACTTGTGTGCACTGATTTTGAGTGAACTGATTTATCAATTCTACATGAATGCACATGAAAAAAAGTCTGTGATTACATTTCCCTAAACATGCATTATATTATCCATAAAATACATTTTTTTGTAACATTCATTCATTTACTTGTGTTGAAGATTCAGATCTTTAAACGGAAAAAGTCTGCCCTTAGGGAAAATTTGATAAACAAGGTTAACATTTTTAAGTGTGATACGAAGAAAGGAAACTGACTGTATTTCTGCAAGAGACTTTTATTATGACTGGAGAGATAAAAGTGATACTACTGCTTTCAGATAACACAATGTGATAATGAAGTAGGAACTAGATTCTTGCCTGTTGCTTCTTCAAGGTCCTCACACTTCTCAGCTCCATTTGGAGCTCTTCTATTTGTTTTTTGAGATTAGTGCATGATGTCTGTTGCTCAGAAATTTCCACTCTTAGAGATCCTAACAACAACCAGAGAGATGATAATCAGGGCAGTCAGAAGCCAGGTGGCTGAGGGAGATATATATAGACAATGTTGACACAAACTTTAATACATTACATTTTGCTTTGTCTCTTGGTGCCATTAGGTATAATAAACAGTAATATAAAGAAAAAGAAACAACCTGTCCGGTAAAAGCCAAACCTATCAATAGTCAACTCAACTAAGCAGTGGCACAAAGATGCAGAGCTACAACTGCAACAACTCAGCATCTTCTCTGGAATCAGAGAAGAAAGGTCTGTGTCAGCTGTTTTTCAGACCAAATCACTGTAACTGGTTCATCTAACCTTGGACTTAACTGCAGCACTCCTGAGCTTCACTGCTAAGTCCACTTCTGTTATACATAAGGCCATAATGCAGTCTGAGAGCTGTGTGTGTGTTATCAAAATGCAACACATAAATAAGCAGATCTGTCATGTGCTGCTATTTTGTAGGTTGTGTACAAGTTTCAGTATGGATGAAGTACAAAGGGAAAGATGGTTGCTTCCCTCATTCTTAAAATTTTCCTTGAAGCAGCAGAACATAAATTATATATGAATGTATTAACTTTAGAGAGCAACAGATCTAATAAATTTGAATGACTGAAAAAAAAAAAAAGCAAGAACATATCCTTTTTATACTTAAACTACTTTTAAATTATTCTCTCTAGGTTGAAAAGCATTTTATAAATGAGCTTTAATAACCAGAGTACAGACCTGAAGATATTACGTGTTCTCATATTGCAGTGTTCTGTTTAGATCTGAACTATTCAGGGAACTTTCCAAACTGAATAAACAACATGTATGGAGCCACAGATCTCTACTGCTGAACTCAACAGAAAAGACTTGAATCATATATAATAATTCTCCAGATAGAAAAACGAGACATACATACTTAATACATCTGTTAATGCATACTTGGATGTTGTATACAAACTGCTGACAGCAGAGCGAGGCTAACAAACAAAGGTTAAGTGTGTTTTGCTGGAAGTGTAGGGTACAGGAAAGGAGGTGATCCGGAAAATGGAAAGGAAAATGAATGGGAGGAATGCCAGCACTTCTCAGCATATCATCAAGCAGTAGGAGCTGTGTATGCCATAAGACATTATACCTAGCAACAGAGTTTGCTGCTTCTGTATCTGCTCAAGCTCATCCTGTAATTCTTTCTTTGCTCTCTCTTCCAAGGTTTGCATTTCCAGCCTATGAGACTGATGTTGGATCTTGAAAGTCTCATTAAATTCCTTTTTCAAGCGCTCTTCTGCCTCCTGTAAGCAAAGCACGCCCAAAATACAAAGTAGTTGGAGCCTATTTAACACTCTGTTGGTGTTACTTGCAATACCTAGATGAATCTGGTCTTTCATTGCAGAACTTCATTATTTTCATAATCATTTTACATGACATTTCATCGACAGAACAATAAAAATGACCAGAAGATGAAAAAGAAAACTTACTAGGGACAAGATAAATTATCACAATATCTACTAGATTTGTTGTACATCATGAAATAATATCAACATGCTTATTTGGCACTAGAAAGCCCAAAATTTGACCTGTACACCATTACTTATCACACTGTCAGATAAAGGCTTCTATCTTTCATTTAATCTTTCTTGGACAGAACTTCCCATTGTCACTGGAAGTGCTGCTGATACACTGCTGAAGTAGTTGCTCTGTAGTGCAAAACAAGCTCCTATTACCAGTTGAATTTTTACCAGCTACTACCTTCAGCTTGGTCTGATAATGCTGGGATTTTATTCTGAATATTATTCTGAATAAGTAAACGAGACATCATTTTTCAGGGTGGTTTTACCAAATACATTATAAAAGGCTTTCCCTAATGTAATATACAAAAAGACACATACTAACTCCATTTAACTCCATGCTACAATCAGATGTAGATTTAAGCTTTTTTTTTCTCACTTGAACAACAATTTCCTTCAGTACCTCATTATATTGTATTAACATTTTGTCACTGAAATAAATCCCCTCAAACCTTTAGAAACTTTCGTTATTTATTTATAGAATTCATTAATTGAAAGCATCTAAGCCAATACACATTATTATACAAGCATACTATACTTCTTTTATACTTTTTATGTATAAATGAATAATAGATGAAAAGTAATAGAAGTGAGTCCTGTTAACAAACACTTAAGAATTCCTCTTCTAGCACAGCAAGAAGAGCACGCATTCATCCTATGTAGACTAGGATACATTATTTTATGGAAATAATCTCACTGATTCTGTGATCTCAGAAAAAGAAAGTTAAAACGAAAACAAGACCACCACCAACAAAAAGCAACAGCAACAAAAAACAACCCTTAAGATAACAAAAAGTTTCAAACTCAAAGAATAATTCATTATGTGCCACAGTGGCAACATAAGATGGCAGGTAACAACTGAGCTATACACAGGGGTTGCTAACACAGTTTAGCCCACACGTATTTTTTTTTTTACTAGTATCTATCTCATAAACTGACCTTGAGCTCCTGTTTTTTGTTTTTCTCCAACATTTTTAAGACTTTCTGATGTGATGCCTCCAGCTGTAGTTTAACATTTTCATTTTCTTTAATGGAGTTCTGAAGATCCTGCAAAAGCTTCTCCTTTTCTTTGCTGGATTGTAGGTTGTGTTTCTTCAGTGACTCCTTGAAATTGTCTGCTTGTTGGTCTAATATCTGCTTCAGCTGAACCACCTACCAGAAAATCACAAAAGGGTTAATGGCTACATTCATAATGGAGAAGAATTATATAGATTTGAGTACATTCTATGATCTTGCGTTGCTCCATGAAAAACAGCAAGATGCTTGTTTCATGCAATGAGCCCTCTGCTTCAGTGAAGAATGGAGCTAAGTGACTTTTTCCAGATGGCTAATACAGTAATTCAGAATGGTTTTACACAGCTGAAAATATTAACAAATTAATTTTAAAAGCTTTTCTTCTTTCTTTGTTAAGTTTGTAAGTATGAAACTTTGAATTCTTCATCTGAAATATTTCATATAGAAATTTAACTTAATTTCTCTATTGAAAAGACAAAAACACTTCAAAGAAAACAGTTATTGAAAGTTATGACTTAAAGACACTCTTGAATTTTCCTTCAACCTTTCACTGCTTCTTAATTTGATCAACAAACAGAAAGCAAATGATTGGTGCAGCTTTAATGAGTACTTAAAAAAACAACCCAAAAAACTAGAATAGCTCCTTCTGAAGAACATCTCAAAGCAAGAAAAATACAACACTTAAAGTTCTTCTGGGAGGCAGACACCCCTTCAAAGAGAATCTGGTGAAACATGACATACCTTTTGCATTCACTGTCTTTTGCCCATCAATTACTTAAACAGGAATTCTACACATCACACTTTAGACTGCTGTTTTTATTTTCCTTCCTTTCTTAGCTTAACTACTAAATACATTAGACATGTCTATAGTAGTGGTCACAAAAGAAGAGTTCTTTTTATAAGAATAACATTGTTGATTTGTATCTCTTAAGTGGGGAGAGGAATGAGTCTGCTCTAGTTTCTATTCAGTAGGTTTATAAACATTCAGCAGCAATTTGTATTTGGCCTTCTTCCTAATTCTGTGAACATCTTAATTGCAAAGTCCTGAATAACTTCCTTTTTCATGAAAGGACAATGCATACCTAGTACAGTCAATTACCATTTTTGCTGCTGTATCTTAAGCTTCCAAGTTTGCTTTCTCACTTTGTCATGTCACTTGCAAAACCTTTATATCTCTTTCCTTTTATTTTTGGAAGCATGTGAAAGAGCTGTATTTCTTGTTTTTATGCTTATGCTTTCCAAACTTAGAGAAACTCAAAGCAAACTGTGAAAAGGAGAAGTTGTCTCCTTACCATGTCTTTTGATTCAAATGATAAATCATACAATGCTCATATTACTTAGATGATACAAATTACGTAATGCACATCTACAAGTTAGATATAGCTTATATCCTATGAGACTCCTTCACATTCTTGCCTCTATATTAATACATGCTCTTTTTCTCTTCTTCATTGTTGCCTTGACTTCTCTTTTTCCAAGTAACTTGCAAACAGATTGCTAGTTGAGAAAGCACTTTAGTAGTTAAACAGTTGTTTTTAACTTGAGCTACACAGTCATAGTCCTTTCTGGTGCAGCATCACAAAGGCAGGATGAAGATTTACTAAATGGGCTAAAGCATCTACATCATTCACATTTCATTCACAGTAAGCTCCAGTCTATTTTGGGATATACACAAGAAAAGGAGATGTGCTGTGCAAAAAGCCCTTACTTCTCATTAACTTCTTGGCCACTTCTTGCCATTGCACTACCCAGAAGGAGATAATAACAAGGTTTGCCGTATTTCCCTAAATCCAAGGAATACTTTCTCATGATAGCTAAATGTATTCCATCCACTTTATGGCTCTTTTCATTCTCACATCAGTTGAACATGCAGACTTATTTTCTCCAAAAGATATATTCTTTTTCTCCCTCTCTTGAGGCTCTTCTCCTTTCCCAGATGGATTGTGGCCCCTGTTTGCATACTTTAACAAAGCCTGCACTTTTCCCACAGGTTCCCAGCACCTAACAGTGAGATCTACAGAACACTGCTGGGAAGGCTTAAAAAGCTGCAAAACATCTACAAGAGTGTCACTGTTGATTTTTTTTAGTATGGTTATGGTTGTACATCTGCAATTCTGTACACAAGTCAATTTACTGTGCTACTTCTATATAAATAAATTTGCTCTTTGTTTCAAATCAAAGTCATGTTTCTTTTTCTGGTTAATTGATGGTGGCCACTACTGATCTTCACTAATCTTCAACAGTTTTCCCCTCTGAACCACCTCCAACAGACTGCTTACAAAGGGCCATACCACTCTCATGGTTAACATGGATGCCCTTCACCAGATGGGGCAGTGCACTATATTTGAACTCCAAAGTTCCTCAGCTTATCACTGATACTTCACATGTTCTGAGATCTACAGCAGTATCTGGACTTTAGATGTGAGAGAAGTCTGCAAGCAGAGACGAATATTGTTAAAAAACTCTTTAACAAAATTTGGATGATTTTTTCTTCTTGTATGGTAAAATCAAGCAATCAGTAAAACTCCTAGTTGAATCAGACCAAAGGCAATGTTTTGGAAGGTACATGTCAAAATGAAAAATTCAAATGCATTTCCTTCAGACTGAATTAAACATCTTGCAAATTTAAAAATAATTTATGTCATCCCTTATAGGGAGATGAATGACTTTATTCACAGTACACAAGGGAAGAAGAGAGAGTAGAGTTGGTTCTGCTGTGTGTATGTAAGAAAGAAAGCAAACACGGAGGCACAGAAAAAACAAGGCCAAGAGAGCACGTGCATGTACACTGAAAGCAACTGTGACACTTACCCAAGTGATGGAGGCCTAGGTTGTCCAATGACAACTTAACACACACATGAAGAAGTGGCAACACGAGACAGTAGTATCTTATAACCCAGTGACAAAGGAACTCTTTAAATTGAGAGAAAGATGGCAGAAGGGAAAAGAAAACCATGATGCCCAGCTCCCCCACACTTTATGGGAATGCTAGGTTGGTAAATAAGAAAACAAACTTTCCTTCACCAAGTGTTATCTGAATCACATCATTTATCTTGTTCTTTTGTAAGTGCCAGAAAATAAAATTCTACCATCTCCCAGATAGATTCAAACCGACACGGTATATTTAATTTCCTACCAAACAGTTTTGAATTGGCAAATCTGAAAAAAAAAAAACCACAACCATCTAACTTCAGCTGCCACAGACTGTGAGTTGAAGCTGACTAATCTTACAGTTGTTCCTTGACTTTTTCCTTTGTGTCATTCAATTGAACACAAAGACAACTCACTGTCAGGACAAACAGATGAAGAACAATGTTTTTCACTAGAAGTAACATTAATCCAATATTTGTCTTTAATGTACCTACATGATGAGACCTATCTGTGGGCTGGATGTACTCCAAGAACAAGCAGATGCCAGAGTCACTTGCCAACTATACCTTCATTTCCAGAGCTGCTGCAACTTTTATGATTTTCCAAAAAGTAAATTGTAAATCATGAGATTTTACCAAATGACATCTCAGTTTGCTTCCCACCATCTTCCAAACAAAGGAAAAATTATCAAATATTAATAAGAGACAGATGTGTTTTGAAACATTTCAAAAGTCTTCCAATATTAATTCTTTTATTACCATAATTATTGTGCTTCTTGATTCTCTTGAAGAAGGACCTCTCAGAGACTAATAGCCAATGGGCAAAAATACTGGGTAAATACATGGCTGTGCATGTTACCACACCTGGCTCACCCTTTGACTTCTTTCATTGTTTCAAATCTGTCCTTCCAAGCACTATGAATATTTGAAGCCTAGCTCCTACTAGCTCTCTTCTTCTTGTATTTGTTGCATCTAAGCATGAAATCCCAAAGACAAGATCTAAAGTTGGAATTATAATATTTTGACTTACAGTATCTTTTAAGTAGAAAGATTTCAATACACTGCTAGAGTTTGAACTCATACAAGAATTAAAACTGCATTTTGATGTATAATAGAAGAGTCATCGCATTTGAGGGCGTGCTCAGAGAGTCAAAATAAGGCACCCAAATGCTACTCAGTTTTACTCATACTATGATGTCATTACATCAAAACAGTAACACAGTACAAGAAGTAACAACAAAATAACAAAATGCTATTTTATAGCAGTCTTAAGCCTTATTCCACAGTTATTTCAGTTAAGCTCACAGTTAATCACCTTAAAAAATTTATGGCAACTCCTGACTGGAGAAGCAGGTGCAAGCACAACGGGCACACCTCTACAGATACTATGATTATATGGTGGTACACACAAGCCTGCCAGAAAGGTTCCAATGAATCCTGCCCTTCTAACTCCAGAACAGTCTCTTTACAGTTGTTGAACAGATCTTGTAGTGCAAAAAGTAATTAGCACTCCAATTAATTAGCATTCAATCCACACAGGACTTCCTATCTTTCCTTCCAAGGCACCAAATAGGTATAAATTTGCCTCATTTATCCATAAATAAATAAATAATATAGAAACACTGCAGTTTTGAAGTGTGTCCCCAGAGAAAACTAATTATCATGATTCTGACTACTTTACACAGTGCTCTAGCTATGTCAGCCCGACCAAAAATATGCCGTATGCTGCTAAGAAAACTATTTTTAGACATGAAATAGCATCCAGGTTAGAACTGGATTAGTAACAGCACATTGCCTAGTCTCTGAGGCGGAAGCTCTGGGCTAAGCCACTGCAAAGTTCCCAGCTGGGAATCATGCCCTCAGTGAAACAGCCTGGTATAGTAAATGGCTGTTTCTTGGTTGGAACAGTCAAATATCTATAGAAGGAAAGTATTCTAAGTTGAAACCACTTTCCTAGTAAAGTTATTTCAACTGCTTAAAGGCAATATCTCAAAGTAATTATTTCAGAAAGTAACATAAGGAATACCAACAACAGTGAAAATTTCTGCTTCAGAAGAGTCATTTCCATCTTCATTCCACTGTTAGATTCCAAGATACACTGAGTTGTTTTATAGTGTCTCTTTTAATACTTACATGATGTTGTGAATGTAACATATAATATGACATACACTATTATACTTGCTTTATCTATGCATTTAGCAGCAATATTTTCTCAGTACCCCTTGCATCTACTATAAATTCACAGGACTAGCAGATAGGAAACAGGCTTCCCCTCCTGTTGTTCTGGACTGAATGTGTGACTTCAAGAAAAGTAATTTGACGGCTCGCTGCTTTACTTTTTTGCATCTGCAAAACCTGAACAATTACTTGAAGAAATAAGCCTTTTGATTTCTCTGGGACCTTTCAGTAGAATATAAATGCATAAAATGTATGCAGTATTATCAGGTTGAATCAGTATCCATCTCTTCCCCTTATACCTCAAAATCAGTACAACTTTCAAGCACTAAATATATCAGTATATCGTGATAAGCTTTCAGCTTTTAATAGACTAGGATTTTTTTTTCCCTTAAGGGAAATTTAAAAAAGAATAAAGATGACTGATTTCTAAGAACCTAGATGTCATATTAGATGAAAGGAAGTCACCCTAGATAGGCCAACACAAGTTGGATTGACCTGAAATTCTCTCAGTGAAGACCACTATAGAAAACAGTGATGTGAAGATGTATAATAAAACCTAAAATTAGGACTTAGCCAGAAGTTTAGAACACTGAGAACTACATGTATATTCTGAATTTGTAACACCGAGTAATGGATAGAATACCAGAATGCAACTGTTTGATACCAGAACGTGTAGATCTGCATTACAAGTGAAATAAAAAAGGACCATACTTCATTCAGAACTATCACAGCTGAATGGGAGAAAAGCAGATGTTATTCAGTAAGTGACCACAACACGTGCTGAAATATACTACACCAAGCAGCATAAAGGGAAGGGGAAAGTGAAAGCAGGTGGGAGACGCAACATCTTGCTTAGGCCCCCCAATGGGTCTATCTGTCCCTTCTCTGTCTTTGAACACTGAAAGAGTTTTTATTATAGTCACTCAGAAATGACAAAAGCCAGTTGAGAAAAATCTAGGGTTTCATCTCTTGCTGAGCTGTTGCTATGCAAGATCCTACTGAACTTGCTGGAACTGAAATTACTTAGAAGCAGTGAAGATACAAAACAATGGAAACTACAGTCAGTCACAACAACAGTGGTTATCTCTCATTCACTAGCTGAAGAGTGCCAGCTACCTAATTCCTGTTGCAGTCCATTACTTTAAACTAAATGGAATTTTGTGTATTTGGGAATATTCTGATTTTCTTTGTCAAGATTTTGGCTTCTTAAAACCCAGAATGGCAGGAAAAAGTATAAAAAAGTTCTCATGATAAAAGCACACATGTCCACCTATAATCTCCCAGAATACAGAACCACAAACCATTTCATTGCCAAAAAAGGCAACAGACAACAATAAACTGGGGATAGAAAAATGTAGTACTGAATTATCAACAAAACTTTAGAACTTTTCACTAGGATAGAAATTTCAGTTTTCTTAAAGCAGTCGCTTTCTAGCTTATCCATGAGATAAAAGTACCAAAATGTGCACAGGCAAATCCTTCACATAAGAACACGATATAACCTGAGTATAAGATTTTAAAGTGGATAAGATTAGTGTAAGATAACTGAATAAAACTTTGGGGGAACACCTGAGAGACAGAACACATTCACAGGTTGTAAAAAATTTTTAAGGTGTATTTTTACCTTGTTAAGTAATTGCCTTGCAGGGGTTCTGCTTTGTTTTTACAGAAAATTACCCAACCTGCAGGCATGGCTTTTCAAATCACGACACTTTACTGTACAAATATTTTGGCAAATGTACTAGTCTAAAAATTTTGCATTGCTTGTCTTGCAAATAACTATACTTACAGGTGGATAATCTCATACAGAAACATCTCAGGTACTTATATCCAGATTAATCCACAGATTAGCAGATTTTTGTTACGACTGAAATGGGGAATAGTACATAAGCCACGTAATCCTCAAAGTTCATTTGGAGTCACATTGCTTTCTCTACTTCATTTTTGATCTTGAGAACACAGACATAATTGCTAATATACAAACTACTGCATGTTCTAACCCACTTCAGTCACCCCATCAGCTACCTCATCAAGCTGGCAGAGCAAAAACAGTGATCTCTTCAATCTTTTTACCATTCGATTTTCTTGCTTAAGGAAGCAAACAAGAAAGACCTTTTACATGTCACAAATACATACACAAATCAACAACAACAACCAGAAAGGAAGATTCCAAATCCATATAGCCCCATATATAGACAAACAGTTGAAGTCACCATCCAACACAGATAGAGCCAAATTCCTTAGTATAAAGCCATAGCATGACACCAAACAGTGGTATATTAAGACATTTATCAAAATAAATAGGCATGTCAAAATCTTCATAGACACTGAGGAGCAGTAAGTTTATCTTGCATATTTTCTTGAATGAATGACAATGACAAGCAAATATGATTACACAGAATCATAGAATTGTTTGAGCTGGAAGGGACCTGTAAGGGTCATGTAGCCCAACTTCTCTGCAATGAACAAAGACATCTACGGCTGGATCAGGTTCCTCAGAGCCTGGTCCAGCCTGACCTTGAATGTCTTCACAAGGATGGGGCATCCATCACATCCCTGGGCAACCTGTTACATATGTAATCAAGAATCTTTCAGAATTAAAAATGAAGAGCCCCTTATAACTAATTTACATTTACACATAGCTTACCTCAAGTGAAGAGTTTTGAAGCTTCCCAGTTAGTGTTTCTTTTTCTTTCTCCAGTTGCTTTATTTCACACTCAGATTTTCTTTTAAATTCTTCTAGCTGTGTTTGGAGTTCCTAAAGTCCAAAAATAAAAAGAAGAGAGTATACTCTGTGACATTCAAAGAACAGACTAGGCAATAATACTTATTGTAAGTAATAAACATCTACTGGCATGCTTTTTTTTTTTTTTTACTATATTATGAAATGATCAGCATTTAAGTTTGGTGAGATTCTGCCTAGCATCGTTTTAAGTATACCTTGTACAAACGCACTCTCAGAAAACAATACTGTATGTAGTACACAGTCCATTTACACTTACACTTGATAGTGCAACTATGTTCCTTGAAACACTCTATCTTCACATACTGATCATATGTGAACACTTTCACAACCAGACAAAATAATTTACTCTCACAGATTCCTCTATGAGAAGTGGCACTGCATAAACGTATGGAGCTCAGCATTTTCATAGACAGAAGTGAATTCTTCTGAAGAGCACTTAACACAATTCCTAGACTCCAAAATCTAGGAGAGACTACAAAACACGGCATTAAGTGGCAGGAGCAGAATATCTTTTATGTCTTCAGAACTCATCAGCAAGAGTTTTGATTATTCTCAAAGAAATGTTGAACCTGAAAAGGTTCAGCAGCATTAGAACTAAAATATGAACAGCAACAGTAAAGGTCTACAGAACACTTGGCCAGTGTGATTGTTCAGTTCTACAAACTGCTCTTTAACATTTATTTATTTTTTGTCTAATAAGATCCTTGACAAGCATCACACAAAAAACAGTAGGAGATGGAGAATAAATTCATCTTTAGTTTACACTGTAGTTTGGCAAACTGCTTAGACATGCACTGAAGTGTGAGCATCACAGTACATTAAAGCATCTGATTAAAATTAAACACGTTTTCCTTCATTTTAATGGATTTCTGCTCACATTTGTGTTCCTACTGCATAGAAGCATTACAAACTGCAAATCTCCTGAAGCCAAAGGACTCATGCCATGAGGTGAGATAACAGTTTATCACAGCACTTCCCATGAAAGCAGAATTCTTTGAAGAATGCCTCAAGCCAATTGTTACCAGTGTGTACCAACAAGAAAAATTAAAGCTCAGCCACTTAAAATACACTGAGAGAAGGTATTGCTCAGGAAACTTGTCTGAATCCACAAGATGACAATTATTAACTAAACTTAAACAAGGCCGTGCATACACACATTTTTGTTTTAACTAGTGGTCATGTCACTAATAACACCTGCACTCCAAATCTATTTACTAGCACTTTGTAGAATTAGTTCCTCTGACTAAACAATGCAAAATGTTGCTTAAATCAAAGTATTTTAGTATTTCACAGCAGAGATCCATGGAACTTTCAGTCAGAAATTGGAATATACCCACAATACACCTTCCTCCAGGAGGGAACACACATTAATCACTCCAGCTATCACATGAAAAGCATGTAATTCTAAGTGTTGCTAAGAAGGCAGTTTGTCACATCAAGGATAAAGTCACCTTCCTGTCTCTGGAGCTTTCTGCAAAAATATATCAGCTTGACTTTTTTTTTCCCCCCTCTCAGTAAGACCATAGCAAGAAAATCCTTGCATGTTATGATTCAAATTGCCTCCAGTGAGGATAAATCAAATGATGTCACCGTGACCAATAAGATTAAAATAGATGAATTAGAGCATCTATAAATAGAATACTTCTACCTTCTGCATTTTTTTCAGCTTGCTTGAAGTTTTAGATTAACTTGATTTCCTTTATATGCTTCATTACAAATCTTCCAACTCATTTAATAGTCATTCCTTCAGACAAGTCTCTTCCTTATGGAACTGATAGTTGCCTTTATAATGCAAGTTCGTTGTGACTTTAATTCATATCTTCTTTTTAATTAGCTATAGCTTCCATAGTTTATAAATCTCCTTAGTTTATAAATCACATTAGTTACATTATGACAAAACCAAGGTAGAATTCTTGGGATCATCACCCATTTTGGAGGGAATACTCTAATTCAGTAGGTATTCTCTGTTGAAAAGTACTGTACTTAAGTAAACAATAATGAAGTACAATCATTCTGGGTTGCATGCCTCATGTCCAGCGTAGGTCTGGTTGGTTTGGGTTTTTCTGCTATTTTGCTTTGGTTTTGGGTGTGTGAATCATTTCTAAGTAAGGAGGCTTCCTCAAGGACAAGTAACAATGTTACTTTAGAAAAATGCAAAGGATGATTTGTTTTTTCCATTATGCTTCCAATAGTGATTCTAATTTTACAGACTACCAGCATTAAAAGTCTTCTAGGAATATTTATATACAACATACATATAGAAGTATATTTACACATAAAAGATTTGGGTCTGGACAATCGATAGGAGAGGACATTGTACAGAGACAACTTTCAGGATACAAACAGTCCTCATTGCACTGACTATTTCTGGCATTATTTCTGTGTAGCTTTTCAGCAGATCAGTTTCTGTTCTCTACTAAAAAAAATAATTAAAAGTTTATGCTTCAATTTAACCTCAGCAAAGAAAGTTGGACTTGGATCTCTTTCTCTTACACTTTTTGGTTGCAGAAGTTGAACACTGTCCTGGTCTAGCTCAATTTCACGTTAAGGATATCAAGAGTTTCTTTGCTGTTATTGAGCAGCTCTTGAAGTTATGAACATGAGTCAGTGTTCCACTGGATGAGGCCAGAGATCTAGGAATCCCACTAACTCCGATAAAATAACCCAAAAGCAGAAAAAACACTGCAAGAAAAATTACATTATTTTCAGTATATTTTTGCATGCCGTGCCTTCGAATGTTTAAGAGCAAACCACCTGATTAAGCTCTTACATGTGTTCAGAGCCTGTCTCATTTCAGTTTTGTTTGGTAGAAGTCATTTGCTGCAGTTTTATTATTTGATGTTTTAGATCATCTACTTCATTTGCAGCTTTGCTATGGGAATTCAATACAGCTTCCCAACCTTCTGCAGAAGGAACATTTACATTTCAAATAGCATAACTAACCTGGGGAATTTCCAATGTGAGTGACTAACAAGAGAAATAATTCACAATGACATTAATGAGCATTTTACCTTCTTTCTGCAGGATTTCCTTCTCCTGGAGCCTATTTCTCTATTTGACTACACTTAGATCTTCCTCCACATTTTTTTGATCCCAGAATTTCTTGCTATATTCCCTTAAGCTACACTTCAAAATCCTAAAACATGTACTGTGCTTCTATGTTTATTATGTATGTTCATTTTTTGTCATCTGAAATAATCATTTTCAGTAGAGAGAGACATTCAGATTTTTGAATTGAATGTCTGACTGCCAATCTATACATTCAATTTGAAAAGTTGCAGGCAGAGTATTTATGCTGACTGAAAATTGAGTCATAAATATACTAAAAAAAGGATAATTCTTTTGCAACCTTGAAACTTATTCTCGAATTCCATTATCATGATGGAAAGCACAGCTGCTTATTTTTTGCCATTTAAAGGACTGTGCTTAACTAACATATCAAAATCCTTAACATCATTTGCCATCACTTGAGTTAATACCGCACTGTTCCCACTCTGTGTCCTGGTTTCAGCCCGGATAGGGTTAATAGCACACCAATGTTTGGTTGCTGCTGAGAGATGGGTGCTTGCTGGTCATTGCTATGATGGCAAGGGGCAGGCCACATGTGGGCATGGGTTGGACATCTGCTTTAAATATTCAAGGCAATATATTAAGTTGGTCATGAGCCAGCCTCATTTCACAGTCTTAAAGAATCTGAAGTGTAGAAGAGTTGAGCATAAGTATACTGGAAAAGATTTCAGTTTTATCCAACTGATACTGAATGCAAAAATCAAATTGCTAGAGACATCATCTTCTTATTTCCAGTTCCTATTGTGTTTTAAATTTATTCCTAAAGCACCGTGTTTCTAACATTATGAAGTGAAAGAATAAATCACATGCATACATTTTCATGCCATCACTCTTCATTTCTCCTGGATGCTATTTACTAATTAATCATCTTAAGTCATCCTTTAAAACTCTCAGCACTGTAACCTTCCATTCCCGTCCTGAGTCTCAAGCACTGCTCTAATGCTTACCAAAGCACCTGACTCAAAATGATGCTTAAAGATCCCTCTTCCCCAGATTTTGAAGAATTATAAATTCTGGGCCCCTCACTACAAGAAGGACATTGAGGCCCTGGAGCGTGTTCAGAGAAGGGCAACAAAACTGGTGAGGGGCCTGGAGCACAAGTCTTATGAGGAGCGGCTGAGGGAGCTGGGATTGTTTAGTCTGGAGAAGAGGAGGCTCAGAGGAGACCTTATTGCACTCTACCACTTCCTGAAGGGGGGTTGTGGTGAGGAGGGGGTAGGCCTCTTCTCCCTGATAAGTAATGACAGGACGAGAGGGAATGGCCACAAGTTGCGCCAGGGAAGATTTAGATTAGACCTCAGGAAGCATTTCTTTTCTGAAAGAGTGGTCAGGCACTGGAATGGCCTGCCTAGGGAGGTGGTTGAGGCACCATCCCTAGCGCTGTTCAAGAAGCGTTTAGATGAGGTGCTAAAGGACTTAATTTAGTAGTTGGGTAGAGATAGTGATAGGAGGATGGTTGGACTAGATGATCTTATAGGTCCTTTCCAACCTTATGAACTTATGAACTTATGAACTTATAATTTGCACTTTCATAGACAAAGACAAGGATCACAGTTGTACCTTACCTGTATTCTTTCTTTCAGCTTCTGGGAATGTTTCTTCTTCTCATTTATCTTCTGGCTTTTCTCCTCCAGGTCTGCCTCCAGTTTCTTTACCTGTTGCAGCCAAAAACCTCCCTCAGCCTCTGAGCAATTCCTTTGCTCCATTTCTCTTTGCTGATGATGATTCTTTGTTTCTGTCATAGATCGCTGTTTAGACTTTTTCAAAGCCTCACAGGAGGCTTGCAGCTGATTTGTTTTCTGAGTATATTCTTTAGTTGCTCCTTGATTCTCACTCTTCAGGTTTCCCTTTTCATTTATTAGAACTTGTCCTTTGACGCTAAATTTTTCAGCTGAATTATCTTTCTTATCTAAATTTTCTCTCCGAGATAGTTTGCATTCATTTAGCAGTTCATCAATCTTCTGATCTAAATGCAGAAGTCTGTTTTCAGAGTCTGCATTGGTATCCACTGTGTCTGTGGAAAGGGCCACCTGCATTTGTTTTATCTGTGCTCTTGGCTCCCTCTCCTCCACCTGCTTCTTGCACAATGTTAACTCTGCCAAGGCTTCTTCCTTCAGTCTCCTGTGTTGTTCTACTGCAGTTTCAAGGGCTTGAATATGTTTTCTCAGCAATTGTTCTTCTTCAACTTTATTTTTGTATTGGAGAACTGTTTCCCTCATCTCAGCAAGAATGTGCTGAACTTCTTCTTCATGAGCTTCTCTCAGAGCCTGTACACTATCTTCATGTTCATCATTCTTAGTGTTCAGGGCATATATCACCTATTGATAAAAAAAAGCAATAGGAGATTACAGAATCTAGTAAACAATAGTGTTATGAATTCAGCTGGTTTATCAAAAGAATTACACTACTATTCAATATTTTTTGTTTTTTCCCAACTAGCAACAGAAGGGATAATTAAAAACTGCAGATCCTTACAGGAAAAGAAGACAATACATTGCTAAATACCTTTTTTCAGACTTTTTTTTTAATGCCCTTATTTTATTCTTGGAAAGTTATTACTTCATACATCAGGTTTAATATTTAATACAGACCCTCCCCTCGCCCCTTCAGCCTAGCAGCACCTTCTGCCACACCGCCTTTAGCATTATCAAGTGCTGAGGTCCTACAGTGGCAAAAGTCTGGAGTCTGTGTTGTATAAAGCCTGAATATTTTTCCTGGATTACTGAATTTGCTTGGATGTGTTTAACCATTTTCTGTGCTATCTGTATACTGAATAACTTATTCAATTTCAGTCATCCATAAATGAAAGTAAACACACAAATGCATCTTGTGTGAAGTTAACTTCCTCCTTGGCAATAACAAAATAAATCACAAAATCACAGAATTGCAGGGGTTGGAAGGGACCTCAAGCCATCATCAATTCCAAACCCCTGCCAAAGCAGGTACCCTACAATAGGTCGCACAGGTAGGCATCCAGATGGCTCTTGAGTATCTCCATAGAAGGAGGCTCCACCACCTCTCTGAGAGCCTGTTCCAGTTCTCTTACCATAAAGAAGTTCTTCCACGTGCTTGTACAGAACTTCTTGTGATCAAATTTCAGGCCATTACTCCTTGTCCTATCACTACACACCACTGAGAAGAACCTGGCTCATTCATTTGCCTTCCACCTGTCTTCAAATATTTATAGACATTAATCAGAACCCCCCTTACTCTTCCCCAGATTACTCAGTCTTTGCCCTTTATCATCTCTGTGGCCCTCCACTAAACTCCTTCTATGAGATCCCTGCCTTTTTGAACTGGGGAGCCCAGAACCAGACACAAATATAGAAACTGTGAAGAGTCAAAAATGCAAAATGTGGTCTGAATATATTTCTAGATGAATATGCGGCAAAAGACAGTAAGGTCATCATGTTCCAGAATACAAGCTGACAGGAAGTCATTGTCTATGCTTATATATATATATATATATATTGTTTGACCTTAGATTGTATGTTATTAAAATTCCTCCATTATTTTTGATCATTTTTTCTATGAAACAGAAGTAGTTGCACAATACTAAGCAGAGTCCCTCTCTCCATAAATGGTAACTGAAATCACACCACAAACCTTTTCTGTTTTTTCTTCTTCAGGAAATAAGTCTTAGAACTACAAGGAGAATGTTAATTTTGCTTGTGGCTGTGAAATGACCAGTAATTATCTCATGCAAATCTTCAACTAACTAGGTCAGAAATTAGCAATCACATTTCTGTATTTGGTTCCAACAGCAACACAAAGAAAAGCATTAAAACACCCTGCCTTTGTGATTTAAAGTCTTCCAGCCTTAGAGATGAATTTATCTAGTAAATCCGCCTGTCTTGTATTATGTCATATTCAGTCTGACAGTGGAATTTGGGTTCCTCTGAAGTCTGACTTAATTGACAAACTCCCTCGAATTCCACTGAGCGTTAGAGCAAATTGGAGACATTCTGCATTAACCATTAACACCAACATCTTATATAAGCCATCTAAAAGATCTGTGAGAAACCGATCTCTCTGCTCTATCAGTTATTTATATCCACCTGTTCGATTGCCCCTAGAATCACAATGAAGAATTTTGACTTCAAAACTCATACTTTTCAATTTAATATTCAAGCTTGACTGTTGAAACTGATTCTTCAGTATCCTAACCTTCTTAAAATATTTAATTTTCAGAAGGCTGTTGGCAAGTACTTTCTGAAATTTAAGCCCATCACAAATGTCTTTCACTCCCTACTGAATATAGTAACTGTATTCCTATTCCACAGATACCTCATTTAAGAGACTAGAGTTATGTGTAGACGAATCTGGGAGTTTATGTGCGTTCTGCTGTAAGGAAAAATATTGGAAAATGATTTCAGCACCTGTACATTGCAGAGCATACATGCTGCTGGCTAACGCAGTACAAGACTCTCAACAGCAGTGTTAATAAAGAGCTCTTTAAAAGGATCTCTAAAATGGAATGGTTAGGCAGTAAAGAGAATTGCCTTCAAATGCAAGGAACACTAGTTCACTCCAGGAGTAACTAGCCTAATAGCAATGGCAACCACTTCCTTCCAGTTCTCTAAAGGTGTTTGAGTTTGTACTGATTTTACAACACTATTACACGGTATACATCACCAGAGCATTATCAGCGCAGTGAATAAGGATACATGTAATTAGCCCTATTTTATTCTCCTAATGATGTAAATCTAAACGGCATTTTATTTCCCTTCTGCTTTTCTTCATGCTGCAGTAAAATAACAAAAGATACATAATCAGCTCTACTTCATTAGCAAAGACAAAGGTAAAGTATTCAAACTCAAAAAGACCTCTGTATTCCTAGAGTAGCATTAGTAAATACTATTATTATAGTAGCTTAACTACCATCATTAAAAAACAAAACAAAACAGAACTGGTTCTAGCAGGCTGCTTTTACTAGCTGAATAAGAAATGAGAGAGTTTGGTATGGAAGATAAGGATGATAATAAGCAGCAAATAAAGGGTTGTAAAAGGTCATCTTTTGGCCCCAAGCTAGTAGACAAAAATCTTTCCTGGCTGTGACAGCCAGGAAAACAAAAGAAACAGAAGGAATCTGGACCCTAATGCCTTAAGTTAACTAATAAGTAAAGGCCCTGGAGGAGGTGCCAAGCAGGGCACTCCTGGCAGTACCTCAAACATAGCTTGCCAATCTCAATGAGGCATCATCTCCTTTTCATTAGTAGCAGTATTTTCTTTTTACTAGCAAAAGAAATTGTTTCATTGAACTCTTATGCTGTATATTTCCCAAGCAGATTACAGTATAATGAGGTATATAAACGTTTCAGTCTTTAAAGGGTCTCTTTTAAAACAAAGGACAGAGAAATTATTACAGGAAATTATATTCTCATTCACTCTAACACTGAAGAATGAACGCCATTTCTTAAGTAAGGCGCAGATCAAAGCTATGATTAACCACAGCACTTATTTCAAGCTTCTATTTGTCAGTGTGTTATTAAAAATATTTTTTCAAAATTCCCACCTCTCAAATTTCTGTCTATCCTTCTGTAATAGGCAGGGCTAACAAATTAACAAAGTCAGAGATGCAAAGAGCATTGGACCAGCTTACCATCAATAGGTTTCATGAGCTCAATGGCAGAGCTCGAAGCCCTGCTTGTGTTGCTAACCTCTCTAAAAAAATATCTAGACTGTTTGCTTCTAGCTCTAGAGACTATGATAGGAAACAAATGAGCTCTGAGGATGCAAGTTCTACGAAAAGACAGATAGCTGTCCTAGCATCATGCTGAAATATACACAACTGGCTTCACATTCCTTAGTCAAGTTCAGGATGCTCCATCCTGAGCTGTGCAGACCACAAGAATCCCAGACGATTTTCACAATTTCTTGAGGTTCAGAAGAGCTGTCTCACTTGCACACTGCACCAGAATCAATCTTAAATACTGCATGAAAAAAGGATTTTGCTTCATGAGATTCTCTTTCAGTCAGTCAGGGTCAATCAAAATCCCTGCATCTGTTGCTCCCACCAAGGTTATGAAGCTGTTCAGATCTTGGACAGGGCACAGCACAGGGGCAGTCAACGGCTCAGTGTGAAATCTGCTTGCGTTTAGATGATCTGAAAGCTCACTGTGCTTTCTCATCCTTACAAATGTACCAGAATATCCATAACAGTGGGGAGAAATCCCACTGAGAGAAGGAAAGGTGATGTTACATTCTTAAAGTTCAAACGTATTCCATTTTTTCCTACATGCACCATGTATTAGGTCAAAAATAGACTGAAATAATGAAATGCACCAAAAAGCTACAAGCACAATCTGCATTTTACCACGGATATTTTTTCAAAATCTCTTTCAAAATGTCTTTTGATTTCTGTCTGTCCCTTCTCATTTTAGTTTAAATTTTATGTAAGAACATCCCACAAACATATTTACTTCTTTCCATTTTGATTTTTTTTCTTTTCTACATTGCACAGTAGAATACCAAATACAGAAAACCTTAGTTTAGTGGCTTATGTATTGCACTTGATCTATTTGCGATCGAATATAAAATTAGACTGATCTAAATCTCACTGCAGAGACATCCAGCTGTCCCTCATTTGTATTTTGAAATTTCTAGAGATAAACAATGTAACTGTCAGGCAACTTCAGTACTAGGAAAGTAAAACTACATTGCAAGAATGTTCCCACAAACAGATCATGTACCTTAAAAGGCACCAATACCATGACCCAACAATGACAACAAGGCAAAAACATACTACAGAATCACAAAGTTTCATTTTAGAGGTCAATTTTTCTGTTAAGAAACTCATAAGCATTCCCTATTTATTTCTCTTTATTCCTTCCTTTTTGACACAGAGACTCTAAGAAACTGATAACTGTCTTAAAGCACAGCTACCACAGAAGAAGGTCCAAGGCAGACACCAGTAATTACTGCAAGATAATAAGAAGGAAGTTTCCTATACAAGAGATGGGATTTATCTCACCTAACATCACTCGTTTCACCATTACACATCTAATCCAGGTTAACCAATGGAGAAAGCCAGGTGCCTCCAAAGGGCAATGTTTCCATTTCCAGTGCAGCTGCTTAGAACAGGTAACGTAAGTGAAATGAATTCTTCCTGGTGTTTGACTGGCTTTGTTGTATTTTCTTTTCTGTACAATCAGATCCTCAGCTTTTTCCCTTTGTAGAGTTAAGACAAAATCATACGTAGAGGGAGGAGACAATTTTTAAAAGCTGAAACTGCTTTATTTTCCCCTGCCCTATGGGGATTTGTCTGCATCCCACACTAACATCTCGCTTCACACTGTTTTTGTGTCTGTACATTCACATTACATTGCTTTACAATCTAAAACATATTTAGCATTCAGATACTGTGCAAATCAGCTTCGATGGAGGATTTTGGAGAAGCAAGTCTCTTGCAGCTCCCTTTTGCTTTTCATCTCTTTACTTCTCTCATTCAATCTTGTTTTGGTGCTTACGACTCCCCTTGAATTAATATCACCCGTGATATTTAGTATGCTGTTTATTTTAACTTCCAGATAATTAATATGTGAAATAAAATGAGCTCAAACTCATGCAGAAATGAAGAAAGAAAATTTGCTTATATTTAGAAGGCCTCGGGTAGGCAGGGATCTCTAAAAAGATATCCTCCCCTCCACTGCCAACCCTTACATGAGATCTGGGAAGGGGTGCATCCTGGCTCCACACCTTCTGGTCACTCAGGTTCACTGCGTGCACCTGAGCTCCCCTGGATTGGCTCTGCCTTCCCACCAGGTGCTCAATCACTGCTTCAGGCTGTGACTTTGCATTCCACTACAGAAGGTAATCCCAATATCTTGATATCATTCTTATACCTTTAACTTAAGTTACAATGGTTAGCCATATAAAGAATAAGACTTTGGGTAACTTCCTAATGGAAATGGTGGGTTTAGTCCTGCTTTTGATTAGTTAACACAACTATATGACATTGTATATAGACTGAATGAGCTGGAAGTTCCCATCTAGTTCTGTAAGGAGGTAATAGTGTTGACAGGTAAAGAAATCTGAGTTCACATATTTTCATCAGCTGAGAGGCAAAAATAATGATATCTTTGAAATCCTGATAGAAAAACTGTACACGAAAATCATTAAAAGTAATAAATCATCAAATAAAGTGCATGATATTGACAGCTGATCTTTTTAGGACATACAGTAAGCAGCTTTGCAAAAGATTCTTTCCTTTCTTTCTTTGCATACATGCAAACCTGCTTTTATATCTTTTGCCCAAAAAGTACTGTTGCTCCAAAAGCCTGATCCTAATTTTTATGCTGTTCCATTTTGCTTCATTTCTGTAGAGTACTGAATGCCTCTCTAGAGTACTAGCATCAAAAAGCCTCAAGCACACAGCAGAACTCTGGCAGCATGCCAACTAAATGCACACCAGCCAAGCCAGGGGAAGCACAGGTTACTGAGTATTGTCAATGCATCATAATAAATAAGGTCAAGGAACCTAGCAACATTTCTAATGAAGAAAAGCAACATATTTCAAATGGAAACATGGGTAGACAAAAGGAATGCTCAGGCAGCTACAGTTGCTCAGCTGATACGTGCTTCTAGAGTAGACCACTGAGATTTGATTGTGTTTCCAACTTAAATATACGTCACTTTTTAAGAGACATAAATCTGAAAAGATTAAATGATCTGATATGCTGCAAAATAATGGAGTGGTGTAGGCAGCTGATGTGCTCACACACACATACCAGACAACCTGATAATCCTTTCCAGAATCTTATACCTCTAGAAAGAAGTAAATTGTCATGGGATACTGCTAACTTTCTTCACAGACACTTGTATGATGCCATGTTTTGGATTTTTGATGAAAGTAGTTTTTATATGCCTAATTGCTGCACAGCAGTTCCCACACAGAGCCAAGAACTATTCTACTTCCTGTGCTGCCCTGCCAGTGAGGAGCTGTACACAAGGAGCAGGGAAGGGACACAGTCAGGACAGGTGACTCCAAATGGCCTAGGGGATTTCCCATACCATATGGCCTTCCAGGCCCCAAGCACACACTGCTGGCTCATGACAAGCTTTTTGTCCATCAATACCCCTGCACTCCTTCTCCACAAACTCCACAGAAGAATGTATTTCATACACTTTTGGGCACATTTTTCCTTGAATCACTAATGAAAACAACTTTTACATATCTGGCTGATTTCCCACTGTAGCTTATTAAATAATGCATACATTTGCTACTCTGCTGACTGAGCTGAGGGGCAATAAACCCCCTGGCGACCAGTGGTGATAAGCAGCCAGATCCACATAGAGCTATTTAAGAACGTCTGTCTATGCTGCAGCTTGCAGAAAAGGAATACACCTTCTCCCACTTGACGTTTCTTTCCCCCGTAGGTGAAAAAAAAAGAGCTCTTATTGTAATTTATCAGCAATTAAATTTTCCCTGCATTGGCACTCTTTTCCTCTGTTGAGGCCCATAGCATTCAGCATACACAGAATTCTTGCCAGACCACTTGACTGGTTTTCAATAACAATCTACTCAACAAGAAATACTGAAATTAAAACATATTTTTTGCATCAAGGCTTCCAACTTCCTGATACAGTCACATGAACCCCTAGGGAAAGTGAGTAACTACCTCTTCTCATAAAAAATACTCCACCACTGGTGTCCAGGAAATTGTTTCTTAAAAAGGAAAAAGAAGTGTTTCATGACAAAGGTAGCTCAGCTAACCAGGTAAGATCACCATCCTACTTATTTATACTAGGCTTAGTGCCAGAAGTGGATGTCAGAAAATTAGGTTTGAGCTCCTCTAGCAGAGGTTTGAAAAGAAGCCTGAATAACATGGATATCTGTTCTTTATCCAGTTCTTGCAGCACTGACCAAATTGCCTTTTCAGTGAAAGCTGATCTCTCCTCAGTGCTCTTCTCCACTTACGTTTCTCATCCCATCTCAAGTGACTGGGACTGTCCTGAGAATCTGCAAGCACGTGAAGATCCTGGAACAGCTAGTAGACGTTAGAAGAACAAAGCTTGAGACAGCAGGGAGCTCAATGCTTCTCATAAAGTCACCACACATTTTAAACACTGTGTTATTGCTGAAAATACCAGAAATAAAAGAAATAGGCATGCACAAAAGAGCATACCAAGAACGCAGTGCCTGATGGAAGAAACTAAACTTAATTACTCGTATAAAGTTGTACATTCTGCTACAATCATGAAAATACACCCTCTTCAAGTGGTAATTCAAATTCATTTAATTCAAATGCACAGATGTTGTAGAAAGGTATCCACCAAATAAGTGTGCGATCTGTATATATGAATGACAACTACAGATGTGCGTTCCCATCTGGAAGCAAAACTTTTCTTGCATGAACTATTTTAGTGCTTAAATCTCAAAGCTTTTTTTTTTTTTTTCTGGAAACTAAAAGCACAGCTCACTGGGAAATAGCTGCAACTTAACCTGATTTTAATGTCAAAGACCAGAAGACACAGATACTTCTAATTCAAACCCACTAATGTTGCCAGATCTTTTAAATATTTTACTCGCATCCATGAGAATTGAAAAGCCTTCAGGTTTTACTTCTTAATTTTTTCTTCCATATATTGTAAAGGCAAAGGGACCAGCGCAAACAAGGAGATGTTACAATAAGAATGAAAAATGAATGCTCACTCATCTCTAAGGATCTAGGCTGGCAGGGAAAGAACTCCAAAGGAGGGATCTCCAGCAACAGATCCTTCCTCAGCGGCAGTCAGCCCTTAAATGAGGTCTTCCAGTTGCACAAGTGAACTGTCTTCACCTTGTGCTCCCAGGCCTGACTGGGTCTTTCCTTCAGGTGCTCCATCAGTGGTTCAGGACTCAGCAGCCCCCATACATAATTTTTTTTTTTTAATTATTTTTCTCCAATTCCTTTAGCATTGTGGGCTGATGTTTCAAAAGAAGAAACTCAACTGTACAATGAACTACAAAATGCTGACGTTCTCATTACAACAACTACTGCTATCACCGCCTGACACCTGCACATCTAATTTCAGACCCCCAAGCACTAAGTTCCTGTACAAGGAGAAACCAGTGCTGCTTTGGCAGAACAGCATGGGTGTGATGCAGTCTATGTTGAATACCTCAGACATGCAGCAGAATAAATGCACTTAGTGAAATGTCAACTGTGGAAAAAGTCAAGCATCTAAAACACTGCTATAAATGGCCCCTATATGGACTACAGAAAAGCAGTGGTTTGCTGTCTGAAGTAAATTTTTTGGAAGTTTGTATTCTTACTGCTAAAGTCAAACAGCTGCAGAACAGAACAAACAGTACATGACTGAAAGCATGAAAACTTACTGTACTTAACCTCTCCAAAAGTAGAAATAGCAGGGCAGTACAATGAGAATTGCTTTCAAGACCTGTGTATGGATTACTTAGAGAGGGTCCCAGCACCAACACAGGTCTTAAAACATGATCAGTACTTCATGCAGGGATAGGAACTATCACCTCAACCAGTTCAGTTCTACTATTGATGATTGTACACTACTCCTTTGTCTTTGAGCAGGAGACAGCCACTACTGACCATATAACACAGAAACTGAACACAAGGCTGCCTCTGCATCATACACCTGATTTAAACATTTTGTATTTATTTGTATTATTAGATGTATTGCAAACATCTAACTCATAATATATAAGGGAAAGCATATTATTAGAACTCCAGCTGTGCCCCAAGTACTCTGCAAGTGTGCTGTTGGAGCAGAGAAAATTAGTTCTTAAGAAGGTACACTCTAAAACGAATAGTTTGCTTTTCAGAACTTTTTGAGCTTAAAGTATAAAGCATCTTTATTTCAAATGACTTAGAAAGTACCCAGATGAGGAATTCCATGACAGGAATAAATTGTCTCATTCACTTTTTAACAGTAAAAATTTAGCAGGAACATACAATTTGATAAAGGCTTTCCTAACATGCCAGGATGCCATGCACTGAGGTGAATTTTTTGTCTTTTTGCTATAGAATAGCTCTCTACGCTTTTTTCCCCTCAGGTCAAAGACTATGAAGTAACAGAATTTAGAAAGGAATAAGGTATTTTTTCCTCAAAAATACAGTTGAGATTGCAGAAACTTCAAAAAGAATCATGTTATATAAAAAGGAAGGCATAGAAATCTCTATGGAAAATGAATGCAGCTTTGGAAAGATGAACATGGGTTTCGTTGCTCAGATCTCATCATTATGCCCTAAGTCTGCTATTGGGAAATGCATCATTCCAAAAGAAAAAGCTGGTGACTGGTCAACTCTTCTACTAGGAAGTACCATCACCTACCATTTAATTGAAACACGGGTGTTGGTGATCTGTTAGAAAAAGGGATAATGTGATTTTTTTTAATTTTTCTTGAATGATAGTTACAGACAAATTTTACTTAATGTGCAACAGAGTACTGGACTGAAAACAAGGAAACTGAGGAAAACAATCCAATTTATAGTCACCTTTTACATACACTTAACTGTGTTTGAAGAATCAGAAACAAGTGTTAATAAACAGAAAGTTATCCTCTCTAAGAGTAAGAAAGGAACGCTCACTTACTTGGAAAGCTAGCTTACCATTACTGCAGAATCAAAGAGTACTTCATGGGCAAAAAGTAGAGATAAAATTAAAACATAAAGCACCAGTAAGCAAGCATTGACTAAAAATAGTACAGCTAAGCATACGTGTAAGTACAGGCAGCTCTTGTGTATGCATTCATACACAATATACGTTATCACGTATGGTCATTGTTAGGAGAGAACAACGACATTATAACTAGTAAGCATTTCTAACTCCAACAATTCAATGATTTCTGATCTGCATTTGCAGACAGTGTTCCTTCATTGTAAAAATGCCCTTCCCAATTGCAGTAAGGTTACAGAACATGTAAAGCTGAGTTAACCAACCAGGCTATGAAACAGCATTTTCTCACTGACGAAGGTGAAACACAAAAAATACCTTACAAGGTAACCACCACCTGCTACACATTTCCTCTTGTTTCTTAACATGGGGGGGGGAGGGGGGGGAAAGTATTCAAAATACTCCATAGTGCAGCCTGGTATTGACTAAAAGTTGTAGTATCGCGCAGTACGGCAGTTAGACAGCGAGCTCCCCTCACTCCCGTCCCAAGCCCGTCCCAAGCATGCAGCCGGGTGCGAGCCCCGGAAAGCCTCACAGCCGCACCGGCCGGGGAGCTTGGAGCGGCCCTCGGAACTGTTGGGAGCCTCACCTCCCCGGGAAGCGAGACTTACCTTAGTGAGCTGGGCGATCTTCTTGCACATTTGCATGTGAATTTCTTTATTGAACCCTTCTGCCGAACAGCAGCGAGGGGCTTTAGATCCATTGCAAGTCCCGGGCTGCCGACTCTTGTTTATGCCGGAGGCCATTAGCCTTGAAATATTCTAACCGAGTCCGCCCGTGTACGCTCCGGGCTGCGCCTTGCCGTCCTGCTGCTCGCCTCTCCCAGCGCTCACTCAAAGCCCGAGGCGCCGGGGGGAAGTTCAGCCCCAGCCGCGGGCTGGAGCAGCTGCTTCTCCCCTCCGCGCAGATGTCCCGCTCCTACAGCACAGCACCCAGCCGAGGCAGCGAGCAGCACGTGCGAGCCGCCCGAGCGGGAGATTTTTCCTCTCCCTCTCTTCCAATGGTTCTGCTTCCGCCAGGAGATGCCAGCGGCTGGATGCTACACATTCCCCACAGGACACGCCGAGCAGCGGCACAGACGTTGCTGGGGATCTAATAGAGAGACCGCCTGCGGGTCAAATCATGTTGTCTTCTTGGGCTGCTACAGAGATCACTTGAGAGGATGATTTCGGCACCTTTCATAAGCTCTTAGTTCGGCAACCCTTTACAAGTCCAGATGGACCAATAAAGCGGTGAAGAAAATCTTGTTCAATTTGTTGCTGCTCTGCTGAAAGCGGAGTGAAGCGGCGCTTCCACCTCCACCCCACAGCCGATCCCTGCCGGGCCTGCCTCACCCAAACGGACGGCCAGCTCCCCTCGGCTGCGGTGCTCACGTGGGAAAGGTGCGGGAAGAAAACTGTCACCAGAAAATATCTCACACTGTTCGTTTGTCTTCAGCTGCAGCCGTTCCCTCTCTTCAAAAGGACAAGCATTCTACACAAAAATAAATGAGAAAAACCGCTGAAAAAGCAGGCAAAAATCCCAGAAATATGCAAGCCATTAAAATAACATCGTTTTTTAAAAGAAGAAAGCAGTTAGTGAACACGTTTAAACAAGTCTAGAAAAGGGAAGGAAAAGAAAGCAAAGTAGGGTGAAAATAAAGAGGTAAAGATGAAAAAGGAGAAAGAGCAGGTAGGGGAAGCTAAGCGCTGCTGAGCACCCTGTGACTGTCACTGCAGCCAGTAGTTGAGAGCCCGCAGAGCAGAGCAAGAGGCAGCTCTGCTGCTCCTTCCCTCACTCACCTCCCGGCAGCTCCTGCCTTCCTCCTGGCCGGGAAGCTTGCACTTGGCTAGTGCTGGGCTTGAAAAAGAGCTTCCTCAGGGCGCTCAGGATTGGAAAAGAGGATTATCCAATGTCAGCTAAGAGCACAGCGAAAGGAATCTGTGAAAAAGAGAAATCCTCAATGAGGGCAAAAAGAGATAAGGCACTGTTAAAGCATAAGCACTCCAAGTGGAGACAGATTGGGCAGAAGAATGCCTGAAGGCAGCAGGGCAGAGAGGGAGGAGTGAGAAGATGTAAGAAGAGAGGACTTGGGACAGAGAAACCAAACCCTTTAATTGCTGGGAGAGAAAGAGGGACCCTAACATGAAGGCTGACTGAGAAACTCATAGGAGATGAAGGCCAAGGAGAATGGAGGTCACTGGGGGATATTAAACTGGGAAAATAATTTAGCCTGGACAGAAAATTAATAAGACAGGCAAGAAATATAATCTTTGCACACACTTTGTTCACTGGCAACAGTGAATGAAGATGCTGCTGCTTGAAAACACAACTTTTTCTATAGCTATGGCATAAGGATGCTCCACTGTCAACTGCCTGCTACCTCATGAGAGCTGCACTCACACTGAAGTTTAACTCACTGAAACCTCCTCCATAAAAACCTTGTCAGTTTGAAGGAAGAAGGCAGGAACTTAATTATATGCACAATTTTGATAGAATTGGCAAGCTTATTAGATTCATTAGTCCTCTGGATTTTCCAGTAATAAGTTTCCTAGCATCTTTTTTTTCCTCAGGAATAATACAAACAACAACAAATCTCACACACAGTAAAGGGAAAATAGAACGATATTTAAGAAGAATGCACTGGGTTTTAAAAGTGCTTACAATAACTTACCTGTGTTACTGCTCTAAGATAGAAGTAGCAACTTTGTTGTTTTCTTTTTGTTGTTGTTGTTTTGTTCTTTTTCTTTCTTTCTTTTTACTGATGAACAGTGGAGGATATGACTGAACCTGAATGCATGGCTGGATGGAGACCTGAGACAAAGCAAAGATGCCACCATGTGTCATTCCAGTGTGTGCTACACAAAAGTGAACTTCATGTGTAACCCTGCAGAACATACAAATGAATGTGAATTTTTTTCTTGAACTTAGAGCTGTACACACAACAAGATACAGTTTAGAATAAAAATTAGAACAACTTAAACAGAAAACATACTTCTGCTTGAGTTATTATTGTAGCATTACTTTTACATTCATTATGAAAGAGAAGATAGTTATGACACTGTAATCTCTAAGTCTGTGAGCAACTGCATATAGGTTTATAGCTTTACTGCTCAAGTACATTGACTAATTTAATTTCTTCTTACCAAAGTTGTGCCACAGGAGAAAACAACCGTATGCCTTCCACTTTGGCACCTGCTGCTTGTTCTATGAACAGACTATACAGATTGTGAAATCTGTATCCTCCTTTGCAGTTCTGCTCAGCCAGCTGTGGTTTGCATGCTATACACTTCTGTTACACAAGCTTTGCTGGTGCTCAGTAGGGGTTAAGGAGATGATTACAGACATTCAGATTGGAGGCAGCCTGGGCTGCAGCAACCATGCCCTGGTTGAATTTGTGATCTCGAGGAACGTGGGCCTGGCAAAGAGTGGAGTTAGGACCCTGAACTTCAGGAAAGTGAAGTTCAGGCTGTGTAAGGAATTGCTGGACAAGATCTTGGAAGCTGTCCTTAGAGACGAAGCAGTGGAACAAAGCTTGCTACTCTTTAAGGATGCCTTTCTGAGAGTGCAAGAGCTCTCTATCCCTCATAATAAGAAAGCAGGTCAGAGGAGGAAGGAATCAAACACGGCTTGGCAAGGACCTGCTGGTCCAACTGAGGGCAAAGGGCATACACAGGCAGTGGAAACAAGGATGTGTCACCTAGGAAGAATACAGGGATGCTGTACAGACATGCAGAGATGGGAATAGGAAATCCAAGGCACAGATGGAACTGAATTTGGCAAAGGATATTAAAAACCACAGAAATGGTTCTGTAGGTACACCGGTCAGAACAGAGAGGTCAAAGAAATGGCATCTCCTTTGAAAAATGAGAAAGAACTGTCTACGACAGATATGGAGAAGGATGAGATACTCAATGAGTTTTTTGCCTTAGCCTTCACTGGCAGCCAGGATTCTCACATTTGTACCATACCTGAACCTCTTGGTGGGAACTGAGGGAGCAAACTCTACCCCACTGTCAGGGCAGATCAAGTCCAAGAGACTAAATATTTATGGGGCATCCTAGAGTCTTAAGGGAGCTGGCTGATGTGGTTGCCAAGCCACTCTCAAAACATATTTGAAAAGTTGTGGTTGCCACGTAAAGTCTGCAGCGTCCGGAAAAAGGGAAAGGGAATTGACACTCCCATTTATAAGAAAGGGATAAAGGAGGACCTGGGGAACTACAGGCCTTGCCTCTCTGCCTGGGAAGATCATGGCACCGATCTTCCTGGGAAACATGTTAAGGCACATGAGGGACAAGCAGATGACCTGAGACAGCCAGCATGGCTTCACCAAGGGAAGGTTGGATCTGACCTGTCTAGTGACCTATGATGGAGTAATGGCATCCATGGACAAAGGGAAGGAAATAGATGTCACCTACCTGGGCTTCTGCAAGGTCTTTGACATAGAACCCCAACAGATCCTGATCTCTGAATTGGAGAGATAGGGATTTGAAGGTTGGACTATTGGGTGCATAAGGAATTGGTTGGAAAGTTGCATCCAGAGGGTTATGGTCAATGGTTCAATGTCCAGGTGGAGGCTGGTGACAAGCAGTGTTCCCCAGGGGTCTGCCTTGGGACTGATACCCTTTAACATCTTTATCAGTGACACAGGTGATGGGACCGAGTGCACCTACAGTTTCATGATGACACTAAGAACTTAAGGATCTTGGTAGATGAAAAACTTAACATGAGCCAGCAGTGAGTGCTTACAGCCCAGGATGCCATCATTATCCCGGGCTGCATAAGAAGATGAGTGGCCAGCAGGATAAAGAAAGTGATTGTCCCTCTCTACTCTCCCCCTGTGAGGCCCCTTCTGGAGTACTGCATTGAGATCTGGGGATACCAACACAGGAAAGATGCTGAGCTTTTGGAGAGGGTCCAGTGGAGGGCCATGAAATGGATCAGAGGGCTGCAGCGCCTCTCCAGTGAAGATGGGCTGAAGGAGCTGGGCTTGTTCTGTCTGGAGAAGTCTGTGGGGAGACATCATTTCAGCTTTCCAATATTTAAAAGGAGATTATAAATATGAGGGAAATCAACTTTTTGCATGGGTAGATAGAGATAGGAAAAGGGGAATGGTTTTAAACTAAAGGAGGGAAGAGTTAGATTAGGTGTTGGGGAAGTTTTTCAGTGAGAGGGTGGTGAGGTACTGGAACAGGCTGCCTGGAGAGGCTGTGGACAACCCATCCCTGGAAGTGTTGAAGTCCAGGTCAGTAGGGGCTCTGGGCAATGTGATCCAGTATTTGATCTAGGGTCTGTCAATCCTGCCTGTGATAGGTGGGTTAGAACTTGATGATCCTTGAGGGCCCTTCCAACACAAGCTATTCTCTGATTATCAGAGTTGGCAAATGTGAGAAGTTGCAATTCTGCATATTCTTACAAAATCTATGTCACCAAATGCATTAGCTTTTTGGTCACATAGCTGAATCAAATATCATCTTTCTAATTCTTAACACCTTGCATGATTTAAACATCATATAATTAAAATAAGGTCATCAAACTCACCCATTTTATCTCACTATCTTGATTGAAACTCAAATCCATCAATTCATCATTATTTATTGCCTACATATAAAAGTCTGCGTATCATATGGAAGGTAAGATCCCAGATTCTAAGAAATGAAGAAGACAGCACTCATGCAAATGTTCAATGCATAAGCTTCGTCCTTTGTTTAGTGTATTACAAGTAGCTCTCACAAACCACCATTAATACAGAACCCTATTCTGCCACTATACAAGTCTCATTGAAGTCAGCAGGAATTTTTTTTATACATGATGGCAAAATTAAATTGATACCTCAGGTAAAGACTGTATTTCTGTTTTCCAGATCAATAAAATTTTCATTTGAAAATGGTACAACAATACAAGTAGTCATTAACTGTCATGATACATTTCAAATGACAGTATCAGTATAATAGATTTACAACTTCTCAATTCAGTGTCTCAGCAGAGGAAGATGCATCCCTAAGTGAGAATCCAATTTAATGCATAACTATCCCTCACTATTGTTCACTATCCTCATTATTAGTCTCTATTTAAATTCATCTTGATCTTAATGTAAGAATTTGGGGACGTTTTCCCCTTTTTCCAAGGAAAAACAAAACAAAGAGAACGCTGTAAAGAGGGATAGAAGTGGCCAGAAGACCCATAATAACAGCTATTCTTCCCTGCTTAGTTCACTATGCTATTTCCTATAAATCCTGTTTAGAGGTTGAATGACAGAAAAAGGACAAGTGGTTCTGCCACTGGTAATTTCAATGATGGGATTATGTAACTATTTTACAATTTTTCTTTCCTCCCCTCTCATAAAGCAAATAGGATTTGAGAGCCCAATTCAAAACACACCAGAAGTGGTGCTGACTTCCTACTGACTAAAAATAGTAACTATTTAAAAATGTGTATACAGTTTTATAGCTGACTTGAACATAAGTTATGGAGGAACAGAATCTCTAATTACTACTGCATAATGATGGCCCTACTATGGATGAAATATTACTGTGTGTGCTTTTTAATATGGAAGTAGAAACCGGAATCAACCAGATGCATCAGTTATAAAAACCTTGGCACACAAAGGAAATAGGATAGCATCAACTTTCCTTTTTTCAAGCTGTTCTTTACCCAGTGACCTACAACTGAAATCACTGCAAAGTAAGTGGCATACAGCAAGTCTGGCTCAACCTGTGTCATTCTGTATTTGTTCACACAGCATGACTGACAAAGGAAGGGAAAGGATCTAAAACAGTGCCATCAGATGAGAGACAGCCAGAAAGAGACAGCATAACAGATGAGGTGACTACTTGAGGGACAAGGAGAAAGTCTTAATCACTCTTCCCTCCAAAACCTGGTGCAGAATACAAGATTCTGATTTTCATTTTTCCTCTTCACGACCTCTTGGCCTGCTCTGCCCACTTCACTCAGGCACTGTAGGACTGGGCCCAAGCCTATTTTGTCTCCCCCCCCCCCCCCCCCGTCAGCTCCCCCTCCCTCAGGAAGCAGCTGGCTTTCACTGAGGTCTGACATTTAGCTTGGATGGGAGTGAAGCCTGAGGAGTGAGCTGAATTGGGGGACAGGAGCCCATGGGCAGGACGTGGCTGCAGGCCCTGGGGAGGCTAGTCAGGGCCATATTAGTGCACTTGGGACTCAGAATCACAACCTGCAAAAACTCAGACACCAAATCTCTCCATCAGTTAAACAAAGGAGTTGGTATCACAAGGACACAGTTACACCTATGGGACTCTGGATTCCTGTAGCATATTTACTCTGAAATACACTATGTCTAACCAGACTAGACTTCAATTTGTCACAACAGAAGCCTGACTTCTATTTCAATCTTGAAATAAAAAAGCCTAGCAGAAATATTTAAAGCAGACTGAAGAAGTAAATCACATCTTGGATGAAATCGATCATAAGAAACAGCAAGATATTCACAAGGGAAAATCTCCATTTGTTCATTTGAGATGCAGGCAGATATCGTGAATCTAAAGTAATTCAGTTTGCATTATTTGTTTAACTTAAAATAAAAATCCAGGGTTTTTAAAGGCACCAGAATCACGCAGTTTCACCTGCTCTTCCCTTCCTATTTCAATCCTGTTCTCCATAACTAGACCTCTGTAGTGGAAAAAAAGTCTGGATAAATCTAATTTTTCTGGTACAAATATCTTAATCAGAAAGATGACTACACTAATATTATCCTAGAAATTATGAACTTGCAAACAAAATCAACCCTATCAGAAATAATTAAAAAAAACCTCAGCGAGGATTTGCTGCTGGTTATCATGTTTTTACAGAGTAACTATTTCTCCAACATTAAAAAAAAAATTGGAAAAAGTTTTTTTTTTTTAACATATATGATTCTATGTTACCATTATATTTGAACGTAAAGAATCTATTTCCTGCTCCCTAGGAGTGTAAGAGGATTAATCCAGATCAGTAGGTTTGACAAGTTAATACAAACTACAAATAACTCATCTTTAAAAGAAGGTAACTGTCTTAAATATATGTAAACGTATAACAGTACATTTATACATGCCACATGTATAAATCATTTTAGAATCTATTTTTATCTATTTTTTTCCCAGTGCTGCCCTCCATTTTCCACACATAGCTCATATACTCAATAATCCTTGACACATTTGTAAAGGCAAAATCATTCCATTATTTTGTTGATAAAAAACCATTTAAAGAAACACCGTGCCAATTCATATATGAAACAATACTGACCCCTAGTGCTTATCCGCTTTATTTGTTGGATTCTTCTCAAACAAGAAACGACTTTTCTTTAGGATGGGTTCTGTCTATTTCATGCATTTTTATTCATGAAGGTATGTCATCCATCTCTACTAAACAACTACTGTCACTTGAGGTAATCAGACATCCTTCTCGAGCCCAAACACAGATGGATGTGAGCTACCCTAAGTTCCTAGTGTCCACAGTTCACTACTTAGGTCCACATTTTTTTATGTTTTCAGTTTGTAATTAGTAAGTGCTTCCCCCCCTCTCCCTTTTTCTTTTTTTCCCCCCAATTACAGCTGAAACAAAACAGAAAGATGTTTCAGTGAGAAACGTGGAATCATTAAGGTTGGAAAAACCACTAAGATCACCTAGTCCAACCAATCCATTCTCACCATGCCCAGTAACCATATCCCTTAGTGCCACATCTCCACATTTCTTGACCACATCTGGGGACAGTGACTTCATCACCTCCCTGGGCAGCCTGTGCCAATGCATTACCGCTCTTTCTGAGAAGAAACATTTCCTAATATCCAACCAAATTTCCCTTGGTGCAACTTAAGGCCATTACTTTTCATCCAGTCACAGGTACCTGGGATAAGAGGTGGACCCCCACCCTACCTACACTCTTTTCAGGGAGCTGAAAAGCACAATGAGATTTCCCCTGAGAGTCCTCCAGGCTAAGGAAGAAACCTTGAATGAGATACAGAATCTATTCTCACGTTAAAGGATTTCTTTGAAAACATTACAACAAATGCTTAAAAATTTAGTGGAAAACCACACAACAGTAAAAGATGCAAACTGGAAGGCACAAATACTCTTTCCAACGAGGCAGTTACAGCCCTTTTATGCCCTCTCACAGCTGACATAATACAAAAAGGTGTTTCTCTGAGAAATACGCGGTCTGCAACTTGTTCTCAGCTTTGATAATGTACCCAGACAACACAGCAACCTTTTGATCGCTCGGCGCGTTTTCAGACTATTAAAACGCCCCATACCGTCTTAATCCCAGCTTATAACTGACTACGCATAGAAACCGCCCAGCTCTGCGCTCCCCAGAGAAAGATGGCGGCACGCAACTTCCTACAACCCGCGCGCGGCACCGCGCAGCCCCACCCGCCATTTCCCGGACTGACAGCCGCCCTCAGTCGCGCGCGTGCGCGTGCCCGTGCCCACCTTTTCTCGCGAGACTTCCGTGTGATGCTCGCGCCGATTTTGAAGCATTCGGCCGTTGCGGAGGGGATCGGCTTCCGCTTCGCCTGTGGAGTGCTCCGTGTGGGAACGGCGGCCTGCTCGCAGCCATGTGTCCGGCGAAGAAACCGCTGCAGGTCCGAGAGGCCTTTCAGCTGGCCCAGAAACCCCACCAGAACCGCGCGAAGCTCGTCGTGGCTTTGAGGAGCGCCTACAGCCAGGTACGAGCAACGGGCGGCCCCGCCGGGCGCCGGAGGCTGAGAGGAAAATTGTGGTACCGCTTTTTGAAAGGCCCTGCTAGCTGGGGTTTGGTGCTTCTTTCAGACGAAAGATAAAGATGACTTCCATGAGAAGTTCATTCATTTCCTGAAGTACGTCATGATCATCTACAAGCGGGAGCCGGCCGTGGAGCTGCTGATCGATTTTGTGGCGAAATTTGTGACTTCGTTTTGTCAGGCGGAGAAAGATGACAGCAGTGAGGAAGAAGATAATTTGCTCTTGAATTATGTGTTTAACTTTCTACTTAAGGTACGGTAAGACTTGCTGTTACATCTTCAACTGGCGACATGGAAATTTTGCTTGCTGGTAACAAGCTGCCCAGAGAAGCTGTGGGTGCCTGTCCTTGGAGGTATTAATGCCAGGTTGGTTGGGGCCTGGGCAGCCTGAGCTGATGGGTGACAGCCCTGCCCGTGGCACGAGTGTTGGGATAGGCTTTCAGGTCCCTTCCGACACAAACCATTCTGTGGTTCTGTTCATGTACAGTGTGGAGAACTTCCTTGCACTTGCATTATCTACAAATGGGAAGCTTAAAAGTGAAAGCAAGGCGAGGACAGTGCTTTATGGTTTAAAAAACCAAAACCAAAACAATGTGTACAAAAACCATGCACACAGAGCAAATTAGCAGATAATGAGTGATGTTGGTGATAGGTGAATGAATGTTTGCAGTAGATGATCCTAAGGGTCTTTTCCAGCCTCAATATTTTTATGTTTTATCCAATTATGAAAATCTCAAAAACCCTCAGCAAAACAGATTTTAGAAGTTAGGTCTGTGAGAGGTTGTAAATTGTTTTTTTATTTGATTATCAAGTATGCCATTAAGTGTTTCATTTTGGGTGCATTTATATGTCGTATTGGTACTGCTTAATTGACAAGTAAAAATATTGAAATATTTTTTCATGTGTGTGATTGGCATTTTTGCTATTAATTCCTGCTTGTTTCAGGAATTTATATATAGAAATAAGTCTTTCAGTTCTGATAACATGAAATCACAAGTAGAATTAAATTCTTTCAAACTAATGTATTGGTGTGGAAAAATCATCAGTAATGCCAAGAGCGTTAGCTAGCCATCATCCCTATTTTCTTGTAATGTTTTATGGGGACAGGAGGAAGGTAGCTCACATAGCAGTGTCTTCTCATTAGTGGTCTGGTTTTCTTCCTTTTTGAGGGTGTTGCTAATTATGTACAGTGCACTGCTGATATAATGATGAGCTATAAATATTTTTGGATTCTATGAATTTTTAGTCTTAATAAAGAATAGAAAGCTTCAGAGATATGAAAGTGTGTATTTTATCTTCTGTTTGGAGTATTAACTACTTGTATGTGCATAGTAATAATCTTATAATGGAAATAAAATAAATGTGGCTATAAAAACTTTTTTTTTTCTCCCTCCCATCCCTGTGCCACTTCCCTGCAGTCTCACGATGCAAACAGCCATGCAGTTAGGTTTCGAACGTGCCAGCTTGTTAATAAGATTTTGGGAAACATGCCAGAGAATGCTCAGATTGATGATGAATTATTTGATAAAATTAATGAAGCTATGCTGATTAGACTTAAAGATAAGTTCTCAAATGTGAGAATTCAAGCTGTCTTGGCGCTTTCAAGGCTTCAAGATCCTAAGGATGAAAACTGTCCTGTTGTTAATAGTAAGTAGTATTTATTTTCTTTTGAGTAACAAGGTTTGTTTTCTTAGGTTAGTTTGCTTTAAAGCATTTTTTGAAGCTTCAAGCTATGTGTTCTTAGAGGGTGTTCTTGATTGTTAGATTGTTAGAACAGTGGTGGGGCTCCTATAGGTAAGGTTGTTGTACATTCAGAGAAAACAGCACCTGTTGAATGGGAGATCCGCTGGGAATTAAATGATTGATTGTTGTGTACTCAGGCTGTTCTGTGAACTCCCTGCAGTTGTAGGATGGTGAGAAAGATAGTGTTGCAAGCTGGAATGAAGAAAGGATACGTGCTTGCTCTGTTCAGACCTTCTTAGGCTGCTTCTGAACTATTGAGTTGAATTTGTCTGGAAATGCTTGGAGAAGTAGAAATGTAAATAGGAAAAACTGCTTTTGTCCAAAACGATGCCTGAGTTCTGTATCAGCGATCCACCTGGTTAATGGCATTGCTGGCCTATGCATTTTTAACCCCTTTTTTTTCCTTGACAAATCTCATCTTGCTCGTTAATCAGCTCCATATGAGAGATTAGTACCTCTGGAACCCAGTTTTCCTAATGCTTTTTTTTGTGGCAACTTGTGGATTTTGGTTTGGATGGTATAATTTTTGATTAGACCTTACTCCTACTGTCTCAAGGGACAATAGTAGATGCACTGTATGTTTGTAAAATTATAGTGTATTATTAGCTGAGTTCTTTTTCTTGTTAAGATGCCTTTTTGAAATTGTTTTCTAAAACATGTTTATATGTTTCTTATTTAGGAACAAAAATTTTGTAGTGAATCAAAGAAGTCATGTATCAAAAAGGAAAAGTCCAACATTCTCTGATCAAATTTTGTTGTTGCTTTTAACTTTGAAAAAGTGGCAAGAATATAACAATTATGTGAGAGTGATAATATTAATGAATATATTTTGGTAGGTTTAATGGAGTTGTCAATTTTCAGTTTTTATGAAAAATTGAGGATTTTCCTCAAAGATGGTGAGGTATTTCAGTGAATGGCGGTCCAAGACGCTAATGTTTGGAAACTTTTTTGTCCAGTTAATTACAAAGTAATTATTTATAGGTAGGATCTAGAGTAGCAATTTTATTAAAAGAAGGTCCTAATAATAGTAACAAATGCTATTTCTGCGTTTGACTTTGTCAATGTACAATTGCCTTAAAATTTTGGAGCTGTGACCCTAAACTATTCCCTAAATTTATATGAGCGTTATGCAAAAGGAGAGGGATTTCAATATCACCTTCTCATCTTCTTTAGTATTTTCCAGTTTTCTATAACATGAATGCTTTAGTCTTACAGAAACTCATGACTATTTTACTTTCAGTTTATAGCACGTTGCTTGAAAATGATTCAAATTCAGAAGTGAGGCGTGCTGTGCTGTCATGTATTGCTCCATCGGCAAGGACTTTGCCAAAAATTGTAGGACGTACTATGGATGTAAAGGAAGCTGTCAGGAAGTTAGCATATGAGGTAAACTGCATCATTTATAATTAATTTCGTACAGTGGTGTAGGAAAAGGCTTTAAAATTTCTATCATATTTCACTGGTTAAACTGTAAGATTTTTCATTTTGATGGGGAGCTTACCAGTATTCAAGAACTTGCCTGAGAGAAATTACATTTTTAATGTAATGTAATTCTTCCAAGTTATTTATATAGTGTAATCTTCTTTGTGAAGTTAGTGAAGCAATTATTCTTCTGTTTTATACCACAAATGATTAACTAATATTAGACTCGTAGCTGTACTAGTGTAAAATTATGCATAGTTTTCAAATTCCACTTTTGTGAAGTGTCAGTTATCTATTTTTACACATAGAGGTAAAAGGAAAGAAGGTCGCTACCATATATGTTTCTTGCTTAAGTGCCTTAAAAATCACAGGACAAGATCTTCAAACAAAATGTCCAGTTCTTATCAGGCACAACTATATTCTCTTCTTGCTTACTCTAAGTGTCATTTTCTTCCATGAACAGCAATCTGCTTCCTAGCTGGTACAGTGGTGATGATACAGGTATTATAGGCTTTCACTGACTTAGATTGGATAAAATTGAGAGTTCAGACCCACAAGTAGTTCACAAATTCACTTATTAAAATTCTTTTCTACACATTTTAATATCTTACTTTTTTTCTTAAGGTTTTGGCAGAGAAAGTTCACATGAGAGCTCTATCAATAGCACAGAGAGTAAAACTGCTGCAACAAGGACTTAATGACAGATCTGGTAAGTCATTTCTAAAATATCTTAATACCAATGTTTGAGAGAATACCTTCTCATGACATGGAGATTGCTGATGTGGGAGCTGTGATGGCAACAGGAAGGAGCTCAAAGGGAGTCAGAAGAAGTTGGGAAATGTTTAAGCACAAGAAATTCTGCTTACTGCTTCTGTTTTTCCAGTTGTCTGGATAAAGGATTGTGTTTTCAAAGGAACTTGAAAGCCATTGAGCTCTAAAATAGGAATGAATGTCATTGGCGTTTAAGCTAGAAAGAAAATAAACAGTAAAAAACCTCACACCAATAGTGTAATTCTACACAGAAGTAGAAAAAACGTAATTATTTACTTACATGTTTTTTTGATTAAAAAAAAGGGTGCTTTATTTCATATAATTTTGTGATAGTTATGTATATGGAAGAATTTAATATCAGTTTGTAAATTGTTTCACATTTCCCATGTACTGCAAGAAATTTTCTGTTTATCATTTAACTAGCATGGATATTACTTATTGAATTTTTGATCGATCCTCATTCATTTCATCATAAAGTAGCTCTATTCTTTTTGAAATCCTCTTTGCTGTATCATTTTCATAAAAAGCCATATTTGTGCATATTTATTGTCTTTGAAACAAAAAAAAAATAAAAAGAATCAAAAGTACATATGCAGCTGAGAGATTTGCCTCAGCAGAAAGTGTCTTTTCTTTGCAACAATAACAGTTACATAGAATTTCATGTTAAAAACTGCAAGTTTAACTTTGCACGCTTATTGAAGTCTTTGTTAAGCCTTGTTAGGTTTTACTCCATGTTTTCTTTAGTGATATACTGCCTGTGAATTGTAAGGAATATAACCTATGGGATTGTGTGCCTTTAGAGAGCAAAACAAGTTCTGTATTAATTGGTAAACGAAGCTCTTAAAAGAGCACCATATACAAATGTGTTCTGAGGTGGGGCTCATTCTTGTGTATCCTTGACAGAAGCAGAAGGGAGGATCAGCTCAGTGCTCTCTTATGCTATACTGAATTGCACTCATAAAGAAGTCATTTTTCTGCATAAGTTTTAATCAGTGTTTTTGCCAACTACTCTCAATTATTCTATAGTAATCTAATGAAGTTTGTCAAGTTCTGTTTTTGAAGTCTAGCACTGAAAAACGTACATTCTGGACTGCTATTTCTTTGTTATCACTGTACTAATGTGCATTTTGACTTAACCAGGCAATTCTTGCTTGCTGTTTGTCCTTACTAAAAAGGAGCAATACTTGATCTTGACTGGTAACTCCCTTGTCTTTGGATGAATGCATTTTGGTTTTAATAATCTTTGAGGACAAGGGCAGGAACATACCTTTACAAGATTTTTCTGTGGTCCTTCATCTGTCAGGATTCACTGTATTTCCTTACTGAGAAGATAAAAGGCTTTCTATGTGGTTTATATTTTGGTGTCCCTGATGTGTTCGGCTTAGAGCTGCCTTATTTTCTGATTCTGAGAGGGTACTTCCTCTACTGGTGTCTCTTTTCCTTGGGATGATTCTTCATCCCAACAATTGAGGGCTTTATTTTATTTATTTATTTATTTATACCTTATATGTATCTGCCAGGGTATGCGGTTTCATTGATGTTAAACCTCCTTTGCTCAGCAAAGAGCATATATGTTCCAAGCAGTCTATTTACACAGACATTCACTAGAATTCTCACATTTTGATCTGTTTTGCAAACTATAACCTTGAATATGGATGTCTGTATTGAATTTGCTCACTTGATCATATTCCTCTTGTGTTAGCTTAGGAGACTTGTTCATGAAAGGTTGCTAGGCTGGAATTTTGGGTATCTGCCTTACTGATATCAGAGCGAGGGTTTATAATTAAACCAGATATAGAAGTCATAATCCAATTTTTTGCCTAATTGTACTTTTCAGGGTGCACTTACCAATTCAGCTGTCAGTTCTTATTTTCTTTCACACTGCTACATTCTGCTAGTTTACACCTTTCGCATCTTAGTGTTGCTTCTCATTATTAGGACCTTAATTTATTATTTTTTAACTCATCTTTGTCTTTAAGAATCCAGGAAGTGCTGTCTTTATTTGCAAATTATATACAATAGGAAGATGAATAGTCTAACTGCTTGTTTCCCTTGTACTGGCTATTGTTTTCTTAAGTGTTCTAAGAGCATACTCCAATCACTGTAGTCATCTTTTTCCTTCAACCATTATTATTAGACTTTTAGCCTTTCTTCCCTGCTTGTGTGTATACTAGATGTTTCCATAAATACCTTCTTCCTTGGTAAATCTTATTCCACTGATTCTGGAATTATGTTTTTGTTTCCTCAATGAGGAGGAGGTACCAGAGGGATTTACTTCGTGTATTTCACAATCCAGTTGGACAGTTGAATTCATATGAGGATTCTGTGATGAATCAGAGTAAAGGTCTGTCTATTAGTCTCCTGCCTCTGCAGTGGCCAATTATAAAAGCCTAAAAAACAGCAAGTGTGTAGCAGTGCTTCCTTATAGTGTTCCACTGCTTTTACAAGAGTTCACGACTAATGAATTTTTTTGGGCGAGGTGCTGATTGTAGAGTAGCTGGTTTTGGATAAAGAGTTTTTACTCCTTACAGGGAAAAATGATATTCCCTCATGTGTGGTAGTGTTCCATAGGTAGTTCTCGTTTAACTGTTGTGTTACTTTAAAAAAAGAAAAAAAAGTTCAACTATATGATAACGTTTGTCCAGAATGTCTTATATAACAATGACGTGTGAATGCATGTTGAAAATGTGTTGTTTTTTTACTTACTCTAACGCTATCAACTGTTGAAATTCATGTATTATTAGGCGCTGTTAAGGAAGTAATGAAGAAGAAATTGCTTCAAGCCTGGTTACAATTTACTGAAGGAGATGTTTTAGAATTGCTTCATCGACTGGATGTAGAAAACTGCCCAGAAGTGGCTGTCCCAGTAGTGAATGCTGTGTTTTCATTGTTTCCACTTAATGACTGTATTCAGAACTGTAAATACCTTGACAACAGGTATGGAGATGAGCTTTCTTTCCTGTTGCTTATAAGACTGATATGTTCATGTAAGCTGCTATGTATCCCTGATGTTTGTGCCCTTAAGTGTTTTGGTTACATTTTGTTTGTTTGTTTTTAATGTGTTCAGTAACTGAAAATGATTGTGAAAATCACAAGGAGTAGTAAACTCATCAATAAAGCAAGCTCTGCTATGTGTAATAGGACTTAATAATTCTTAATTTCTTTCATTTTCCTGTTCTGTCTCTATAATTTGCCATTAAGGCAGTGCTTTAGTTTGCACCTGCAGAACTTTAATCTCTTCTTTTAATCTGTGATTACTGATTAAAAGAATCAGCATCACAGATTCTGTATCACCTTTTCAGATTGTGCATATCACCTTTTCTCTCTTCTTTCCCCTCAGTATTGCTTTTTTTTTTCTTCCATATTGGCTTGCCTCTGTGCCTTTTGCTGGTTTAGTGGCAGCACAACTTGACTGTTTGGACAGTATGTCAGAATAGTTACTGAGCTTGTTTTCCAGCCTCTGTTTCAGTCTATTTTAGTTATTAACAGAAGCTTGATGGAGCTCAGAGGCTTCATTCCCTGCATTAATTTTTTTGTAGAAATTGTCTAATTGAATTCTAAGCTACAGTGGAGAGTATGTGATCAATATTAAATTTCATCTTAATAAAATGAGAGGAAGAGGGGGGAAAAAATAGAAGCTATAGGAAATTGCTAAGGGAGGCAAAAAGGTGCAAAAAGAAATGTCTTGAGTTAATCAAAGATAATCATTCCACTCCATGTGAGATGAGACTTAGAAACTGGTATAAGCATAAATGACAAGCAGTCACTGATTAAGAAATCCTAACAAGGTTATACTATATTTTGGAGGAAAAAAATGTAATGTCATGGTATGTAATATCTTGCATTCTAGTAGTAGCTTATGACTTACGTTTTGAAACCAGTAGATGATATACTGTACTGCAAAGCTACAGGTGCAGGCCTGTCTGGCTTTTAAAAGCATGGTAAGGGAGAAATAACTTTCTCACAGTTTTTGGAAGTGTGCCAATATCTAAAGTTCAAAGGAAAAAGTTATAGACATGTTGATCCAACTTTGATTCTGCACAAAACAAAGCCTGCTTTCTGTAAGACTGGATTAACTGAGAACTCTAAGTAATGTTTTGAAGTGGATCTGTTGGATTAACGATACCTTGAGAAGCAAGTGAAATGATTCAGTTTGTAACAAGGTTTTTGATTTATGCAAAACGCTTGGCTTTTCTTGCATGACTCTTCTGATTACACCTTGAGGTTTCATTTACATGTTATTAGGGTTGGAATTTGTTTTGTTTTTGTTTGAGGGGAGCAAAAAGTTTATAGAACATTCTGTAAAATACTGTAGACGAGAACAGAACAAATAGTTTATGAGCAGAAGCTGAAAAATAATGCAATTGTATTTCTGCAGATTGAGTTCAGTCTTCCACAGTCGTAGTCATAGCAATGTTTCATAGAGTCATAGTCCAGCATAGATGGTTACTTTTGGAGATCTGAAAGGCCAAACAGATTTTTTTTTCTGCAAATATAAAGCTTTTGTATAAAATATTGAACATAAACTGTCTTGGTCCAAAATACTGAAAAGCTCAGTGTATTGAGAAGCTCAAGGAACTCTGTGTCCTTATTTATGAAATAAGTCATTTCTGTCAGTAAGTACAGCTGTGGAGAACATGTTTGACAGGATTTTTCTTATAAAATAATCTATTTCTGTGCATTTGCTTTGTATATTTTAATCTTTGTCTCTGTTGTTAAGAAAACTGATTCCATTGGAGAACTTAACAGCTGAGAATGTGTTACACTGGAGATGTCTTTGTGAATTTCTGAAGTCAAAAGGTAAAGAAGGTGAAGATTTGCTAGAGCAGATGCTGCCAGAACCAGCCATATATGCAGATTATTTATTAAGGTACATTGCATTTAAAATAATTTTCTTGTTTTCCACAAAAGCAATTACTTTTTTAAAAGGTAGAACATATTTCTGTGCTTCAACTATTGAAATTTCTTTCAGAGTTGAAGTTCTGTTTGAACAGTGATTTTTCTTTTTTAGAATAAAGAAATGTCTTCAAATTGTTTTTAAAACCACAAACCATAAAAAGCTAATAGAGTATTCCAGAATGTGGTTTTCACATTACTCATTAATTATGAGCAAGGTGGACTTCTAGATTAATTGCATATAATTCCATGCCTTTCAAACTACTAGAATGATTGTTCTGTAACATGCAGCTCTTCCTTTGGCTGTCCGTTAGTACCCAGGTTGCTGTTTGTTTGGCAAAGAGCCTGCAGAAACTGGCGTGTTTTTCATTACAGTAACTTGTGAAAATAAATTGATACTTGGCTGCTGTCCCTGCCTTTCTCCATGGTCATGAGGGCATGCTTCCCAAAAACTTAGTTCTCAGCCAGTGATAGAACTGCTACGTGAGCCAGTTACAGGCCATTTTAACAAAGAAGCAGTGGATATTTTAAGTCAATCTTCTAGCTAAGTGAAGAAAAGGAATTTATTTATTTATTATTTTTCTTGGTGAGAGAAAAGCTTTCAGTCTTCACATTACCATACGGTCCAAATTGTGTGAGCCTGGAGAATGCTGGGGAATCTTAATTGGTGTATTGCACTTGTGAACTGTGTAGTGAAGATTCCTAAAATGCAGGTAAATCAGGACTGCTGAAAAAGGTATTATTTTGAAAGATGTTCCCAATTAAAAATACACACATTCTTTTTTTCCTCTTCAGTGGAGTAGTGTACTAGTATAAGCTGTACAAATATTGCTACTTACCAGTGTTCAGTGTGCTAATGTGTTTCATTAGTATCTTATATGTAAAGTGTTTATGCTTCTTTAATATAGAAATATGGGTCGAGTCTAGAGAGTGGAACTTCATGAATTCGTACTTAACAGTTCATACAACATTTGTTCTCAGAAAAAAAAAAAATTAAAAAGCTGTTCCATCCGATGCTACTCAGATGGCTTTCAGCAATCTTCCCTGTAAGGAAGAAGCTGAGTAAAATTAATTAGGTAGGTCTGCTGATAATTGGTTGTAGTATCACTGGTGAGTAGTCTCATCAGTTGGTGCAGTTAAGATTTGCAAGTCTGGTGAACGAGAGTGTCAGTTAAGAAGAGTTAGAAACTGCAGCTCACTGATGCTTAAGAACAAACCCAGGATTGTAAGATTTTAGATACTGCATTTTTTTAATTCCCAGACGGAATTTTTTAGACAGAGCGCATTATTCTCAAACTGTACATTATTGGTATTCATCCGTGAGTATTACTAGAAATAATATGAATTAGAAATATTTCATCTATGAAAAGGAGAACATTAAAAAAAGAAATAAATTTAGGCCTTGTAACCAAGGTAACTGCTAATTTATACGTGACAGGAAGGTGTTCTTGTTTTGTTCTTGTTGTTGCTTTTTTTTTTCCTCATTCCAACCATGATTCTGAGTCCAGATCTGTTCTGTTTGGATTCAGTTACGTACAAAATATGCCAGTTCTCAGAGAAGAACAAAGAGAAGACTTCGCTTGTTTTGAAAACCTGATGACAAAAGAATTTATAGGCCAGCAACTGATTCTTATTATAGACTGCATGGACACCACTGAAGAAGGAGGAAGGTAAACTTGGGTGGAAAATCTGTTTTTAAGCATATGGTATTTGTTTATGGATTGGCATGAAGCCTTTGCTGGGCAAATGACCTGATCAAACAGATGAAATATGATTCTCTGATAAATGAGGGGGGGAAGGGGAAAGGACACTATCTCCTTAATGGAGTGTGCAAAATACTGCCTGCTTGCTTTTATGGAAAAAGGAAATGTCATGCATCCACAAGGTTGTGGAGAGCAAATTTTGTTGTTTATAATGATGAAGTTACAAGACTGTTCATTTGGAACTCAATATACCAGAAGTTAAATGAGATATGTGGATGATTTATTCGCTGATATCTTGAAGTAAGTACCTGAGTGTCTTGAGTTTTAGGCCCCGTTTGCTAAGGCCTAAAAAGGTAAAGATGATTTAGATTTCAGAATGAGTTGAAATGTGTTAACCGAGTCATTCAAATAGTCAGCCTATAGTTTGAACAGCCTTTTCCTGTGAAGTGGTAATTTGGAAGCTCGTTCCATCAGCAGCATTTTCAGAAAAATTACAGTTATGCTGGTACTAACACTGTATGATTTTCATACCCTCATAGCCTCGTGTGCAATGGCACACAGTCAGGATATTTCTGGCTGGAATGACTTCTAAGCAATAGTGAAAACTGATTGAAAAAAAATCAGTATTTTCAAATCAAGGGCAGTGAGGTAAAATAAGGAGAAGAAACACTACTAAGGAATAAAACATATTCAGCAATTCAAATAATTACAGAGTAGTTTCTCCTGTAATGTATTCATCACATCAACGTTGGTAAAATAATGCAATGCTTAAGTGTCTTTCCTCAAATAAGCAAACGGTGCTATTGTGTTTTTTTTTCTTTATTTTTTTCCATTCTTACTGCAGAAAGCATCTGTTAGTTCTTTTAAAAAAGATTCTCATTCTGCCTACGACTTCAACAGCTCTTGTATCTCCACTTGTGGAAAGATTACTTAATATCATCAAGGATGATGCCAGAAGGATTCAAACTGTAAGTAATTCTAAAGACGTACTGTATCATGGGTTCTACTTTTCTGTATGACAAACAGCATTTAGAAAGCATTGTGACAGAAACATCAGGAATTACAGTGTTTTTAGTTTGGAAAAGTATTTATGTTCTTCTGTGCTGTGTACCTCAGCCTTCCCCCCTCCCCAGCATGGCTGTATTTTGTGCTTGTATGAAGAGCTCTGTCTTCAGAGTGTATTGCCGACTTTGTAAATGTAACCCTCGACTTCGAAAACTGCTACGCTTCAACAACCTGTTTTAAAATGGTTGGCTTAGTAGATCCAAACAGTCTTGATGACAACATTCAAATAAGAAAACGAGCATACTGCACACTTCCAGATTCCAGATTTTCTTTCCGTCCTTTCAGCTGAGAGGACTTCTAATATCTTTATGAGAAAAATATTCTTTTTATATCCCTATATGCAGAATGCTTATTTCAACTTGACTAATAAAAAATGGACTCTTTTTTTTTTTTCTCAAATAATTCAAGTCCTGTATTTATGGACAGAGAGCAGTTCTGGAAAGCCTCAGCCCAGTAGGTAGAGCTGGGATATAGGTTTGTTACATGATTATTTTTGAGTAACTATAGTAACCCTGGCACTATAGTACTCTAGCACTAGCAAAAAATGTGTGATTTTTCTAAGATACCAAATGAGTGTACATGACTAGTATGTTCTGTTGTTTGAGTGGAGGTTAAGAGGAAATTAACTGTGGAAATCCGATGCAAAATAAATCAAACTGAAACTATCCTTGTCTCGATCAGTCTTTAGTTTCATTTCATTTCTTATTATAATAGGCCTGATCCTAAAGATCTCCCTAACCTACTGAAAAACCCTCTATCTACTTCTGCTTCTAGTTCTCTGCATGTATTTGGCTTGGAATTAAATGAATTTTGTGGATTTTCATGTTACATGTGGTGACTTATAGACCTGGAAAGGACAGTGTTGGTGTATTTTGACTGAAGTAGTAACAGAGGGAAGATCTTATTATTGTTACCAATCTGTCTTTTAAAAGCATGTGTTCAAACCTAGAGAAGGAAATGCCTGTGAACTGTCATAATAGAAACTGTTCCAACTTAAGGGTGTGCAGTATTCTGTTTTCTTGCTTACCTAGCTAACTGTAGAAAACACAAGACTTTCATGATTGGGCTGCCTGTTGTCAAGTGAGTCCTCTTTGAGGACTTAGTGCAGAGATGTAATGATTAAGGAAAGCAGCATGGAAGTTTCAGAAGGGTGCTATTTTATATTTGGAAAAGTTCAGTAAATGCTTGGTGTTGGATATGTAAGCTGAAATCACTGGCACTAACATTTGGTTTGTAACAACAGATTGCAGAAATTATCTCAGAGGTTCGTGAGCCAATTGTTTCTGTTGACCAACCTGTTGATGCTGCTGAAATAAGAAGGCAACAGATTAAGGTAAGCAAATTTTAGTTAACTGAAAAAAAACCTTGTCCATCAAGAGTTGTATGTAGTTGTATATCATTAACTAATGTCAGTAGCTCATTGTTGAATTCATACCAAGTGGGTTATAATGCTGTATTATGATACTTATTTTCTTTCTGCTTTATGTTTCAGTTGGCTGAAATAAAAGTGAAACTTATTGAGGCAAAAGCAGCTTTGGAAGAGTGTGTTGCCCTGCAGGATTTTAATAAAGCATCAGAATTAAAAGAGAAAATAACTGAGTTGGAACACTCAAAAAACGATCTGATAAAAGAGACAGAGCAGTGTGAAATTAAAGAAATGCGTGTGGAGAAGGTTTCTTTTTTTTTTCTATATTTTTTTCAAATGCTAATTGTGTTCTGAAGTTTATTCAAAATTGATTGCAGTAAATGCAATTTTGTTCATAAATAACTGAAGATTCTAAAATATTTTAGTTATGCTGTATTTACTGTTAATTAACTGAAAACGTGAAACTGAATCACTTTTCATTGTTTGGTTTTTTTGATTAATTTTTTTACATATCAAATGTGTAATGGACAAGAAATGTTTACTTGGGTATTAAATAATTATGCTTAATGTGCCTATTCTCACTATCACAGCCACCATTTTTAGTAATAACTATAATATAATATAATATAATTATATAATATAATAATAATAAAATTCTTTTTTTCCCCTGACTCATCTTGAAGAATGATCCTGAAACACTGTTGAAGTGTCTATTGATGTGTCACAAGCTTCTCAAGATGATGGCCCTTTCTAAAGGAATTGATTCAACCATTAATGAAATAATAGAATCTCTGGTATGTCATAATAAATACTGTTTTAGATTCTAATATGAACGGATATTTTAATTCACAGGCAGGATAGTTTGTGATTATCTCAGAATTGTTTTGCTGTATCTTTAATGCTGTGACTGGTGGTTTGTAGGAATTTGTTTTTAATCTTTGATGTCAAAAGGGCAATGATCTGGAAGATCTGACTCAGTATGGACATTCTTTCAATTTTCTTTCTAGTTAGAATTCTAACACCAGTTTAGAGTAGCTTCAATGTTATAGGGCCACACCTGATTTCTTTCAGATGTATAATAATGTTCTAAGAAATCATCATTAGTTTTGATGTGTCCATCTTAAATTTTTCTTCTTAATTAGTTCTTTAATTTTCCATGTTCATTGTTTATTCCGCTTCTTTCTTCAAGATCTTGTTTTGATATTGTTGTTCTTGCTCGGTTTTCACATATTACATGATTAGGGCATCTGGTTACTTTTTAACTTTCTCTCTTCATTGATCACAAAAATACAGACTGATATCAGGGTAGCATGCATCCTGTATGTAACCTGGCTTTTCTTTCATGTGGATTCTTACTAGTGACTTCTTAAACTATTCCAAGTAAAGAAAGTCACGTCTGTATTTTATAGTTTGGAATTGTGTACTGATTCTTTGCGAGAATGTTAATGTACTTTGTGAAGAACCATGTAGGTTTGCTTTTATTTCAGTAGTGGCCAACTATTTGGTTTGAAAACAAAGCTCTACTAAAACAAATACAAAGCAGGATGCTGGTGATTCTACCGTTATTCTATGTACTCAGAATCTGGTTCTCTTTCTATAAACAGAGCACATGGTAGTTATCACTTTCTAGTCTTCTGTCACACAACATTATTTCTGGTTTCAGAGTAAGCAGATGTTAGTTTTCAGTTTTTGACTTGCGCGTTTCAGTTACGAGCTGAGTATTGTTTTTTCCAGATACTTCCTGGCATAACTAATGTCCATCCAGCTGTGAGAAACATGGCGGTGCTGTGTTTGGGTTGCTGTGCCCTTCAGAACAAAGAATTTGCTCGACAACATCTTGCATTGCTGTTGCAGGTAAAATTTCTATTGGAAGACAGAACGGTGCTCCATGTGACTTAATAAATAAAACCATCTTGTATCTGTTAAAGATACCTTTAATAAGCTATCCTACGTAGTGCTAGTGCTTGAGTAACAAAAATTCCTGATTTCCTGAAGACCAGGGGAGTGTATTTTTGTGTAGATATTTCTGATATCTATGAGTAATTAAAACCCGTATTATTTATGTAGTCAAAAGCAGTGTTGGGCTAAACTGATGAAGGCTCATCTCACTCTCTAGGCTATAACCCACTGTATCTTTTTTTGATTTGAATGTTAATTTGAAGCATAATACACATAGCAAACTATGGATCTTTGTGAACTTCCCTTGATGTGTTTTGTGTAATGTTTGTTTTAGTTATGTGGTCTTTCAGAGCCAGGATCAGGTCTGATGTGTTTTTTCTGTAGTGCCTAATGCTATGGACTTAGCACAGATGAACAGCTTTTGTTTGTTAAATGTTTAGAGGTTGAAAGGTAAGACTGTCTCATATAAGATACTGTGAGTGCAGCTATTTTTTTTTTCTTTTTTGTTAATGGAAATTACATAGAAAATGTGATAAATTAATTCTCGGGATATTACAATTTCATGTTGTTTAAGCTGAAACTCATACCTTCCTCGAGTCTGAAATTTGTTTAACTTGAGAAACTTGATATGGATCTTCGGAAATGTGTATATGTAGTACTTGGGATAATCTTACCGAAGAAAAAAAGCCCATAACCACTTCTGCTTAACGTTAACAGTGGTGGTCTGCTATAACATTATGTATATATTTTCCTTATTAAACCTAGGTTTTACAAATAGATAATATAAAGATAAAGCTGGGTGCTTTAAAGGCAGTATTTGATCTGCTGATGCTGTTTGGGATTGAGCCATTCAAAGCTAGAAGAGACAATGAGTCTCAAAGTGAAGAGGTGCGTGTTGGAACTGAAAGGTGTGAGGAAGAAAGTGGAACAACAGAGAATAAAGAAGAGACTGCTACAATTCACAGCTTCCTGCAGCTTCTTTCTGGTTTCTTAGACAGTGAGGTAAGAAAGAGTATAATATTTGCTTTATTTTTGTTCTAAAATAAGCTTGGATGCATTTGAACATTACACGATGTGCATTGAGTAGTCTAATGTTAAAATACCTCGTTGCCCTGGAAAATAACTTTGCCTCTGATATAAGTGTGAATTCTGAGCCACTTCTGAATTCTGCAGGCACAAATATTGAAATGTAGGGAACTAATTTCTAAAATTAGATATACTTTATCACATCATATAGACTATAAGTGAAAATCACTGTGGTTGGTGTTTTGACTCTACAATCAACTCTCTCTTCAGTCTTCAGAACTTAGAACAGAAGCTGCAGAAGGCATAGCCAAACTGATGTTTTCTGGGAGGCTGATAAGTGCCAAACTTCTTTCACGCCTCGTTTTGTTGTGGTATAATCCTGTGACTGAAGAGGATGCTCAACTTAGGCATTGTCTAGGAGTTTTCTTCCCTTTATATGCTTATGCAAACAGGTATGGCTTCATAAAATGTGATATGATAATGTATATTGACTAAGCAGCTCTAGCAAAACTTTTCAGTATTGCATAAATCCATGTTAGACCTGTTTAGTTCAATCTCTTATGCATTTTACTTTTGAATGTATGCTAACTCAAACTATGACCATTCTGAAAACTTTCCATTAATTCCCTCCTCCATGACCTATTTTTTCATTTCCTAAGACTCTTTGGAAGTGTTTTTCTGTATATTGAATTTGAAAAGATGTCCTTAAAAAGATGTCCTTTATGCTGTTGAAGGCTGCTTTTAAGTGTCACTAAATAGCAGCTATAAGGAATGGGTCGGAACAGAACAGCTCCCAGTAGGTACTGAAGAAACAAGCTATTTTTGTTTGTTTTATTAACTGAAAAGTCACAACACATTCAATATCTTCTGGTAATGGACAGAGGGGGTAGAGAACATATGTAAGGGCAGATGAGCTTAATTAGTACTTCTCTGTTGCTTTTACTTGCCTAAAAAAGAAACTGACTCCGTTACTTAATTTTCAGCCAGTGGTGTTAGCTAGCCTAAACTTGCTGGGTTTTTCTCTGCTCTTCCTCCTTCCTGGCTAAGATTTAATTTAGGAGCATTATGCGGTACCTCGTCTATTTTTCCCCAAATTACAGAAGTTTTTGTTGGGTATAAACTGACAGAGTGTGCCAGAGAAAAATAATGAGGAAAAAATAACTATTCTTCTCCAGAGTGTTTTTTTTTTCCTTACTTAAGCTCTGTTGAAAATTAGTGACAGTTTGAATAATGAACATAAGCTTTTACCACTGATAGTCTCTGTGAATGTCTTCTGCCCCTCTGAATCTGTCTCCTTTATTTATAAGAGTCCTAATGGCCATCCCACTGAGGGCCACCTGAGTAATTCTGTGCATTTTGAATTCATTAGCAAATGTGGCAACTCCTTCCAGCACCTCCCACAACCCCTTACCAGGGGGGTGGGAAGGAGGGGAATGCATGCTTTGAGCAAAAAGGAGGAAAAAATCCTGAATGTTAATGTGTCTCACTACTTCAAAATTTCTGTTAAGAAGAGACTTAAATTTTTTGTCCAGAACATTATCTGCTTTCTGGATCAGAAATGGTTTTTAATATGAATCACGGGGTGTCTGCAGTTCCCTGTACCTTGCAGAGAAGAGGTATTATAATTACTGTGTGAGGCAGCTGGTTCAGAGCAGTCTGCAAAGTTGCCACTCAGAAAAGGAAAACTGAGGTAAATGTGTGAGTTCTGGCAGAGTTTTGTGCTTAATTTTGATACCGAAATTTAAATTCATTCTGTTTTCTTCATGTTGGTCAGATGTTCCCATCTGATTGCAGATGTAGTCAAGAGGCTTACTTTTTGAAGGTAAACATTGATACGGATGTTGATGCTGGCTTTTATACATCATTCTGTTGCATCGTTAGAATGTCACGGTGCATTAATGAGAGTAATAGCTTCCCTGGCAACCCTGCACTACTATATATGTTAAAAGCTTAGTTTTTTGTAACTTGTAGGAAATAATCAGATTATGTCTGCATTCACCCAGTTCATAGCAGGATGTTGCTAAGTGGGAGAGGTCTTGCCCCGCTCGTAGGGGGGCACAAAAGGTCTTTTGGTTAGCTCATTTGACTCAATGATCCGGCAGCAAACGATCTAGTTAGTTTAAACAATTTACATTATTAGTTTTGTTCTCCAGTTAATTGGGTTCAAATAGAAGGTGAACAAGTATCTGAGATTAAAAAAGTAAATACAAACAGCAAACAAATCGAAAAGGCTTTGCTTCACTGTCCAGTGCTTTGTGTGTTTTGGCACTGTGCCTCTCAGATTGTTTTGACCTGTGTTGTGGAACTACACCTTCGGGCAACTTGCTGCAGAACCCTGTGCAACTCTGTGGGTTGTAGCTCCCTTGGCAGGAGTCACGTTCAAGAAAACATAAGTATTTCTTCCAAAGTGCTGTTAATAATCACTTTTTCTTTTTGCTAGGCTTCATTGCTTTCTTACAGTGAGATGTACCCCCAAAGAGAATTACTAGCAGGAAGGAGGGATGAGCAGAAGAAAAATGAAGGTATAGGGAAGTGTTTCTGTCCCTTAAGAGAAAATGTGTCTGTATCAGTTAGGCTTTCTGTGGTAGGTGGTTAGGTGCAGATTAGGAAGTGTTACATAACATCTCCTTGGAAAAAAACCCAATGAGCCAAAACTTAAAGGGAGTTGGTTCTGTGAAGCAAGTTCTCTTGTCTAGATCCTGCTGCCTATCTCTAGTAAGATTGGTCACTTCTCTGACAGCTGAAATGCATTGCAATGGCTCTGTAAACTTTAACTATAGAAGATTTAATTTTTTCTCATTGTGCTTTTACCACTTGGCTCACCTGAAAAAGATCTAACCAGGAATGCTTTGAGGAAGCTTACCTTCCAACTCTGCGAACGCTGTTAAATGCTCCTTCAACTTCACCTTTGGCTGAAGTAGATGTCAGTAATGTTTCCGAGCTGTTGGTGGATCTGACCAGACCGAGCGGACTGAGACCTCAGGCCAAAAAGTCTCAAGAGTATCAGGTACAGTGGGTTCAACTGGAACTGCATTAGACATGAAGAACTGACCCCTTCGGTTACTGCTACTTGTTTGTCGGGGCCTCTGAGATTCCTAGATTCAGAGGACAGATTAAGCAACTGACTGACTGTTCAGGCTATTAAATACTTCCCTTTCACTCTTACAGTAATACTAAAAGGAATTTGTACCGTCCTTAGTGATCCATGTTGGGAAAAAGCAGTTTTCAGAATCAGTTATTGAATGTAACCAAAATATTTTTGTAAATGCATTATATTTGCTATGTAAAATTAATTAATACCTGCCTAAATTAGAATGATCTAGTTGTCATAACTTGTAAATAACTTTCAGAGAAAATCCGTGTGTCTGCTTTCTTTCTTTCACAGGACTTAACGGTGCATGATAATTTAGCACTGAAAATTTGCAATGAAATCTTGATGGACCCAACAGCGCCTGATGTGCGTGTTTATGCAAGAGCTTTAAGTTTGTTGGAAATCAGCAGATCTTCCACAGAGAATCTTCTGCTTCTACTAGATGAGATTCTAGAGGTAGTATACAAATATCATAACTTCTTTTTCTAATGCCAATAGCAGTCTAATACTCAGATATGCTTAATATGGAAGTGAGTATTGTTTAATGTGACAACGTGACTGAAGTTCTTCTTTCACAATGAATTTCTCAACAAGTTGGTTCAAGAGGCGTTCACAAAAATCTGACAGAGAACCAATGCTGTGTGAAATGCTGAAGAGAGTCCCCTGTGGGCCTATCAGCAGTGTTCCATCTCACCTTGAAACATCCTGTAATTTTAATATTTCTTCAGGTTTCCTGTTCAAAAATAATAATTCTTCTGGGTCTGCAGGGCCTGGTGTTGATGTTGAGAGCCTCTCTCCTTTGAACCGCAGTGATCAGCTTTATGTGGTGCCTCTGTCCTTCTTCAACGTAAATTTAACTAATCCTCCTAGTGGGTAAACTTCATGAAATAAATAGTGGCAGCATTAAGTAGCTGTTAACGTTTAGTGTCTCTTCCCAGAAAGTGAAAGATAAATTGTGTCAAAGAGCTATTGAGAGGATCAAGAAGAACTTGACCAAAAGTGAAAATGTGAGCAAAGATCCCTTGGAAGGGACGGAGGAAACAGGAGCGTCTGAAAAGGCACAGGAAGATGAAAACACGTTATCTGCAAATACTACTCCAAATGAAGAAGGTAATTTGGGAGAGGTGTAAGGTGATAGACGTACAATTGAGTGACCTGCACGGATTTGTATGGAAAGAAGTCTTAGTTATTCCTCTACTGAATAGATCTACTTTTGGGAGGAATTCAGAACAAAGCAGTGCTGTGCTTTGAGTTTCAAGATCTGCCTATAGTTTTCTTTTTAAAAAAGACAGTATTCTTTTGTTTTCTTAATCAGTTTGGCACTCCTCTGCCTGTTAGTGTCCCATGCTAACATACAAAAAGCACCGTGTAACTTCTTACATCTTTAGGCCACATTTCACTGAGACTCCGGTGGAGTTACCCTGCACTTCTGGCAGACTGTATTATAGCAATGTACAGTCAGTGCACTGAACTGTTGATGTTGGTCTCTTTCCTTGTTACCAGTTCATGTGTTGGAGCCAGGTTTGTTTTTATTGCTATTTGAGCTTCAAGTGGAAGTAGCTGAAAGACTTTCCACAGTCTGCACAGCTTATGCAGCTGTGCTTGTGTTAGCAGTACATGTTGTGTTGGTGGCATAGGAAACCTAATATGTTTCAGGAGAAAAGCAGTTGGATGAAATGTGTTTAGCTCCCCTAGCTTCCTCCACAAAGACTGACACGCAACTATTTTAAGCAGAATATCACTAAAAAAAAATCTTAGTTTTAAAATAAAATTTGTTTATATCCTAGCAGATTACTTCAAGGCTTTAATCTGCTTCTGAAAGTGTCAGATATCTTCTGTGTTATTACCACGCTCATTTATTGGATGGCAAGCTGGAACTCTGTCTTTAGAAAGCAGCTTCATATGTCTATTTATAACACTTTCTGCTAAGAGCCAGTAGTATTTTGGTATGAATCTCTCAGAAGAGGAATTTTGAGATCTTTAAGCAAGCTGTAGGAGAAAGGCATTGTTTCCTTTCAAAATACGTTTGGATCATTAAAGGTCAAGCAGTAATATTCAAATATTGGAATCATAGTTGAGAGCAAAATGGAGTTGCTTTTTGCCTTTTGCCTGCTGCAAAGGAGATACAAATTTGACATTAAGAAAAATTCCTAGCAATGACATAAATGGCTGAAGAGAGAATTCCTGAAGTCATTTGTAATTTTAGGGGTTTTCAGGAGTAGTTCATATATGTCTGTAGGGGCAGTTTATAGCTATGATGGGGCAGTGTTACAGCTGAGTGACATTTTAAACTTCCTTCTCTCCTTATTATCTAATTAATAGTTCTAAATCCATTTTTGTTAAACTGTATGGATTTTTTTAGGTACTGTTTAACATGCTGATACTTACAGCAGATGGAAAGTTGATTATCTGACCTCTGCATGTTCTCTTCTGTCTAACAGAGAACACTAAAGATGCTCTTTGTACTCCACTTAATGAAGCTAAAAGTAAAGAAACTGAAAAACTGAAATCCACGAGAAACAAAACTGGCAGAGGTATGCACTGGATTTTTCTGGCTATAATACTCTTTCCAATAAAATAATTGACTTTCTGTGAACCTCTTTCTTTATATAAACAATTCAGTGACTTCATGTTTTATATATATATATATATATGTATGTACATAACAATACGACATTGATCACTAATTGAAAGAAAGATGCAAAACTGGTTTAACAAAAGAAACAACGTGATGTGAATAGAGGTCTTTGCTTATACTTAGGACAACGGAAAGCTGCAGTGGGAACAAGGTCTGTGAGTCGAAGAAAAACTGGCACAGCTGTGAGATCTGGTAGTGAAAGGTAAACACTTTTTTCTTCTCTGCCTTCAGAGCCACGATGTCAGTTCTAGAGAAGAAACTTAATTCATTCCTAGAAAGGAACATTTTTCTTTCCCCAAACCTCATGCAGGAGTAAATGTTTAAGAAAAATATTCCTTCCTGCAGATGCTTCTGTAGTATAGTAGTAGGCTTGAGAACGTCACGTGCTATTACTGCCTAAGAGGTGGTACATTTATGTTAGGTGTCTTAGATCTTTGTGTGTAGAATTGTTACACATTCTGTCTGTCAGAAGGCAGATTTCTGTTTCTTTGTATGTTGTGACTTGTGTTTCTTCTGACTGTTTTTTCAGCTTTTTGTTTTAATAACAGTTCTGTGGAGGATTCTCAGTTCTCAGTGTGGTACTGTTTTTGTTTTTCCCCCCTCCACATTTCTGGCCTTTATTTTTGTTTTCCATCTTTCAACACTTCAAAAACACCAGGAGTGGGTGCTATGTGACAATACACACAGTGCTCCCTCCCTTCGGATCCTGTAGGATGTAAGCACTGAATTACAACCATCAGTTGAGTTCATTCTTTTCAAGCTAGTAGCACGCAGGCTCAGGATGATGAGGGTTAACCGTTCCGGTTTCCCTGTGCAGTGTTTGCTTTGATGTACCACCAGACTTTGGGGGTTTCACTGATTTTGCAACTGCTGATCCTTTATCTTTCCTAATGGTATTGTGGCGCCTGGAAAGCACTACTATAGTCCTGTTACTGATCACATGCTTTTTATACGTGAGATTTTTGTTCATTCAAGATTCATTGTGCAGTGATTTCAAGTTTTCTATTAACAAACGCTTCAATTTGCTGAGTCTTTGGGGCCTTAATTTTAAAATATGTTATGTTTCAGTGATGATGGAATTCCACAGTCGGTCCCAGTGCTGAGTTCGAGGCCTTCGAGACGAGCAAAGACTGTGGCACTCGAAAAAACAAGAATGAATCTTTCAAGCCTCCTGTATAGGGAAGTGGATGAATGAGGACAAAATGAGAGAAAACGTGCCTTGCTAATGTTACTTGTTGACAGCAGACTTGAAAAATTAAGATCGATTTTGTTAGTGTTGTTTAACTTTTTCAGTATTTGATCATTTATAACTCCATACTTTTCTAGGAGCTTTAATTTTTTTAAATAGATGCTTTTGGTTAACTTCCCAGCATGATGTACATGGTTCATGTAATAAAAGTAATTAGAATATTACCTGAAGAAAAAAGGTGGCTTTTTACTCGCAGATGGGAACTGCTGTTGGTGGTAAGTATTTAACAGCTTGTTTGAGATGGCAGTTCTTAAACTTATTTAACACCGATGTTATATTTGACGTTACTCAGAGAGAACGCCTCACATGGAGCAGCTTCAGAGCGTGCTGTGAACACACCTCCTGGCTTTCCTTCTCAGCCTGCACGTCTGCTGTCCCTCAGGAGGCTTTTATGGTTCGTGTGAATTGGGAATTCTGCTTCTTGGGAGATAAATGTCTGCTTTATTTTAAATGGCATCAGAATGGCACAGCCATAATTAACTCTACAATTCAAAGCCTGGAAGCCTGCTACTGACCTAGTGGGGTGGGGGGGGGTTGGAAAGGAGGGGATGCTTCTCCTCCTGTAAGTGTTAAGGCCGAGCTGAATGGGGAGGGAGCCCTGCCCACAGCAGAGGCTTGGAATTGAGTGGGCTTTGGGGCTGGGTCCTTTTCAACCCAAACCATTCTGTGATTCTATGACCTTGGCTTTGCTATATGAAATTGCTGATGCACTTTTAGAGAAGCATTAAAAAAAAGTATCAACTAAGTATCCAGTTAGGTAAGGTACAGAAAGGGCAAAAAATAGAAGGTTCTGCATACTGTCTGTTTAAAGTGGCAGACAAGTGTGATTTCTCTGACTTCAAGGTCACAGAGGTTTTTCTAATGATAAATTTAGGAATAGTCAAAAGTTTTATGGAGACAATAGAAGATTAACTTTAAAGTGCCAAATATGCACCGTTGGCTGAGCATTTTGTTCTGGAAATGTCAGGGCTTTGATTTGGAACACTTGGTCAATCGTATCCTTCTGTGTTACGATTTCATTCTGAGTGCAGTCAGTTAAAGCTTGACCGTTCAGTGCGCACGTGTCAGTGCGGCTTTCTAAGGAGTTCATTTGAAATAGGTTGGTATGTTGCTCTGCTCTTTGGTATTTCTCTGAAACGGCTTAAGGACAAAGCACGTGAGAAGCAGCATTCCCAAAGCACAATGCTCCAACTGCTACGCTATTTTCAAGTTTGCATACAGAAGAGAGACAGGACTGTGTTCCTTTTCATCCCTTTCAGTTTGTGTTGGAAATCTTTCAGACCACAACATGCCACGACACATTTTTGTGCTGTGATATTTGCTATTCAGAGGCTTATGCAGCTATGAATTATTTTTATTCATCATTTCAAAACTGAATTTTGAAGTTTTGAGTTCCCTCTTTAACAGTTCTTCTCCATCAGATGGTGTTCCCACTGTGAGTTTGCATGCGTGCAACCACTTGAGATCAAAGACATGGCCTTGAATGGTACCTGAATGTAGTTCAGAGGGCTGAAGTGCACCTTTTAGATTTTTCCAGGTCAGTCAAAGCTTCCCCCACACTTTAAATACCACTGTGTGAGTGTATACTTAAAAACACATGTATATATATTTAATGTCACATAAAGCATGCTCTGTAAGAATGAGTGCTCCACTCTTCTGCCACTCATACACTATCAGCAGCTGCTGCTTGTCCCTTCTGTTATTTGGGTTAAAATGAGTTTCTAGGAAAACCAGGAACAATAAAAATGCTTAAAGGCTTCTGCAAATGCTCTCCTGAATATACTGAAGATCTTCAGTTTTGCCTTTTTCCCTTGTTGTGCCTTGCCACACACGCAGGTTCTGTCCCTGGAACCTCTTCAGGAATGCTGTACTGAAAGATCAGGTTTCCATCAAGTCTCACTCAGTGTATCTCAGCTGTGGGTGTGGTTTCATCCGTGTGCTCGCAAAGAGACGGTGACAAAACTGGAGTGAGTCTGGGAAAGGCTCGCAGGCTGGGCGGGGCCGGAGAGCCTGCCTTGTGAGGAGGTGCTGAGGGAGCTGGGCTGGACCTCGGGGGTTTGGGAAGACCCCATCTCCCTGCAAGGATGTGGGGCCTGGTTCTTTGTTGCTGCACATCGTGGGAGGACAAGCGACAATGGGACTGAAGTCAAAACTCAGACCAGAATGTGCAAGTGGATGAGCTGTGCTAAGTGGCTGTGCAGGGTCAGTCCTGGGAGGTTTTCAAGACCTGAGTGTAACGCGGTCTGATCTCAAAGCTGCCCTGGCTTTGGGCAGCTGGGTGTGCTATGGACCTCTTCAGGTTCATCTCTGCCTGAATTACCCCACAATGCTCTTTCAGGTTGGAAGCTTCATTGGGAAGCAGCAGGATATTTCTCCTTTCTGCACTTTTCTCCTGCCAAGGGAAGGGTTTGCAGTGCAATACAACATATGGTACACTCTCAGTAAAGTGCCTCATCTTCTGAGAAAGATGCCTGCTGAACTGCAAGGGGAGCATGGTTAGATGTATTTCTCGAAGCTAATCATTAGCAACAGTCGAGGCTGATTGTCTTTAGTTTACTTCTTAATCAAAATCCCTACAAAGTCTGTAAAAACGAAAACATTTTCTCCTGGTGAGAGACTCCTCTGGCCAGTTGCTATCTGAAGATGAAGAATGAGTGCTGTACCAAGGCCATTTTTCTTCCTAGTTCTGCTTCTTGTATGTTTGGGGTGGTTAGTGAGCTGTGTGTGACTAACTGAAAGCTTCTGAACACACAGTGGGGAAAAAAAGGAATTTTTGATGGAATTAAATGCTTGGAGGTGAGATGTGTCTGTAATGGAGAAGTTCAAGGAGTGCTCCGTCCAGGAGGTGTCGAGAGTGCTCGCTCTGTATCTCCTGCTTTGTTGGATGTCTTGCTGACTCAGTGGCCTTCAGGATGGAACTTGAGAGTTACAGTGATTCGCATTTTTTTAACTTACAAATGCAATCCAGTAATTAAACAAATATCTGTAAAGAAGAGCTGCATCTTTTTAAGCAATGCAGTAAGTGAACACTCAAAATATTTGTTAAGTAAAATACAGAGTCTTCCAAGGACAAGATTCCTTCCGAGTTGGTTCTTTGCAGGGAAAGGCAGCGCAGTGCATTAGAAAACCTCTCCTAGCTATTGAACGTATGACTCCAGCAAAGAGAAGTGTATTGTATGGTTTTATTCTAACACTTTTGTTATAGCTCTATTAATAACCAAGTTTTGATGGATAAAGTACATAAACCTTGCTAAAGCTTATTTAGGCATGGAATGTCTACAATGTAGTCAGCTACAACCATTTACTACTTCTTTGAGTAGAGCTTAAAATTTTGATGGTTACATTGAATTTCCAAAGTACAAGTTTAAAAACTTAAAAAAAAAAAAAAAAAGAAAGAAATAAGAAGAACATTTACATCCATTTTAATTGGTGTCAGGCATCAATTCATTAAAACAAAAGGGGAAGAAAGACCACTGAGCAGAAACCTCAAAAAGTGCAGATACAGATTTGCTGAATGACAATCGTTGAAGAGATCCTCCTGCAAGGTCGGCCTTTCTTTTGGACATTACGGTCATTAAACACTGCCACACAAAAGTTCTCAAGATAGATGAAGATGAAAGCGTACTGCAGAAACAAACTGCTGTGTTCGGAGCATTCCAGTCCATTCATGAAGGAGATCTTGGGTGCTTTACCTTCTCGCCACAGTTTGCTTCGAGGTAGTCAGTCTCCACCTGTTACAGATTTGTCTGAATTGTTATTACCATAACTCTTTACACGGTGACTTATGCCACAGTTACATAATATATTAACTTTCGTGCACAAAAATAAAATTGGGAAGCAGTAATTAAACTCAGAGAACGTAGGAAAATCACAATACTATTGAAGGGGAACATCTGATTCCGATATAAATTTGTACTGCAAGAATTCCATGAGAGTGAGATGTGAAACTTCATACTAAAAAAGTACATCCAAATGAATACCGCTAATAGTAATATAAAGCCAAATCACACGAGATCATTTCATGATCGATGTAATAAATGCTTATTATTCAGCAGAAAAAAAAAGATCAAGAACAATGTACAAAATAATAGTGCAAGAACAGCTGCAATCTATTTGTTCTCATCAGTTTTGAGATTTTGGTTAAAAACTTTACAGCTGGCAAGAGATGCTGTTGAAAAACTCAGATTCCACTCAGTGGGCTGATTAAGGCACATCTTTATGGGCTTCAAATGTTCATTTTCTGTGTTCACATCTATTGAATTCTGCGGCTCAGAGACTTTCACTTGTAGCGTGCTGTGAGAAAAGAAGTGGGGGTCGGAGAGGGGAGAAAGAAACGAGAACAAGTTTAGTATGCTTTCCTCGTCGCTGTGCATAAAGCAAACTCATAAAGGCGAGGTGGTGGCAGGCTGAGAACGCTGCTGGATCATTTTTGCTTTGTTTTATTGCAGTATGTTCCAGAAACGCAGCGGAGCCCACAGAGCGCAAGGTGGCTGTGCTAGCTCTCCATGTCGCAAAGGTAGCTGGGGCTTGTTTGTGCAGGAGCAGCTCATCTTGTTTGTTTGCGGAGACCTGTGTTAGGTCAGTGTCCTGCCACCAACATTCCTTTGCACAGGAGCAGCAGTCTGGCCTTCCTTAATTCAAATCCACTGTAAAAACCGCAGCACGGGAAATGGGCAGAAATTATTTTTTCTTTAATGCCATTACGTTAGCACAGCCACAAAAGGATTAATATGGACACAGCCCTTACTGTGGTTCAAGTCTAGGAAAATAAGTTATAGGAGAAGAAAAAGAAACCCAGTTCTTTGTGGGGATCACTAAGCAAACTAAGACATAAACGTGGATTGAACCACGGTGCCATATAAAGCATATAAAGTTGTTCATGTTCAGGTGGGGAAAAAAAGAGGCGGACTTTGGAATACTCTTACCACGTCATGAAAACAAAACCAAACAACAAACCCCAAGGAATAAATTTCATACCCTTCCATCTCTACCCTATTCCATCGCAGAGTGCAACACAGTGTTCACCACCACCCTTTTCAAAGATTTCAAGTGCAGGAGTGGTACAAAGCTGGAAGTACTCCTAATTGCTGGGGTACTAGAAATGAAATTCTATGGATCGTAATGGAGGTGAGGATGTGACAGTCGTGCTGTGAAGGACCCGCCCCCACCCCCTGCTCCTATCTGAAGGACCAAGCAGGGCAATTCCCCACCTGCGGCATTTCAGGTCTGCACAGAACTAAAGTGCAGGTCAGGGAGGTGTGCTCAGAGCAGTGATATCTACTAGTTGTGTAACCATCCAGCTGACTTTGTTGTACGTGTGAGGGCATAAGCGAAGTGATTATAACGTGGGTGAGCAGCAGGAGGAGGCCGAGTAGTTGTAAGACTATATCCTGACATGTATTGATTTGTGTTACTCAAGGACTATTGGCTGATTCAGATTAAACTACCTCCCTCTTGATGGCAGGAGGGAATTACAGCTTGTCTAATGGCCCAAGTGGCAATTTAGAATAGAAATGTAATGCACCTTTATAACAGTGCAAGCAGCGTGCATGGCACTTCTAATTTGCTAACCCTTGTTCCTAACCCTCCATCAGTGGGGTGCTGCTCCCCCAGTCAGTATTTTGTTTGTCCGTATTCCTCAGAGCTATAGTTTGTGTCGGCGCTGCCTTTGCACCTTTTTCCTTCATGGTTTTTCTGGTTTGTGCATGCTCTTGTTACTGATTGTTTCTTTCCCATCAGAAACAGAGCATGCAGGTGGAGGTGTCAGAGAAAGTATGGTCAACTCCTTGAACTTACAGCCTCTTCAGATTTGAGACTTTTTGCTGTGAGGAAAATCAAAGCCTCGGGATTACGTACACATGAGAAGGAGCTAGGGCTGATCTCTGCAGGATTGCCTCCTTCCAGGCGTGGCTGGGAAGGCAGCAGAACGTGACCTGAGCAATCAGCAGGAACACTTAGCAGTTAAGGGAAGCAGCAGTGCTGGAGGTTTTTGGTGTTGTTTTGTTCTGGTCAGCTGAAAAGAACATAAAGGCCCTGGGCATCTAGGATCTGCAAACTTGACGGTGGGGCAATCACCAACCGCATGAAGTTCAACAGCAAGTGGTAGATTTGGTACCTGCAATGGGGCAACCATTGCCACGGGGGGGTGAGAGCTGGGGATTCTGGATGACAGCAAGCTGAGTTGAAGCTGGCAGCGTGCCCTGGCAGCCAAAAGGGCGTCAGGCCCAGCACCGCCAGCTGGGAGCAGGGAGGGACTGTCCTGTGTTGTGTGGCCTCACCTTGAGCACTGGGTGCATGTTTGGGTGCCACCATGTAAGGACATAGAGCTGTTAGAGAGTGTCCAAAGGAGGATGGACACTCCAGAGGGTTAGGAAAGGGTTCTTCACCAGGGGTTGGTGGGTGAGGAGCAGGCTGCCCAGGGCAGTGGGCAAAGCCTCAAGCTGCCGGAATCTAAGAGGCATTTGAACAGTGCTCTCAGAAGTATGGTTTGAGTTTTGTGTGGTCTTGTGTGGAGCCAGGAGTTGGACCTTAGTATGAGCGGAGTGGAAAGAATAAAGTTAGAGAGCTGCACTAATACATGTTCTAAGCGACACGGTCCTAGTCTTTCATCTCACTTTCAGTGGTTGTTTTGCCTTATTGATTTATTTTCTAGCTGTTAATGTAATAAAAGGTATAATGATCGTGTATTTTAATAGTATTTTTTTTAAATAGATACTGGAATTATGGCCTGAAATTAAACAGAAGCAGTTGAACTTTGCAGTCAGATCCATCAGTATATTCTACTCTAAATTTTAGCTTGTTCTGCTTATGACAGCTGTGGTGTGTATTAAGCATTCCCAGTCAGGAAGGTGCGTTGTACAGCTGCCTTCTGCTAGGAAGAACTGTGGGTTACAGTCTGATGCTACCAGGAGCCAAAAAGCTGAGTTTGGTAGCACTTGGAATTGGGCTGTAGGTCGTTATCTCTCCATCCTTCAGGTGTTCTCCATTTCCAAGGCACGCACTGCGTGGAAGACAGAGCTCCTTTTAACTTCATTAGGTGAAATGCTTTGACAAAAACAGGCATTTTAGTGATCTTAAATGCCAGTCTCTGAAAAGGTTAAAGTCTCCCAATTCCGAAGCCATCTGTTTTCTATTACAGCAATTATCATCTATTTTGTTTTAGTCCACATGAGAACAACTCAGTTGCTTGGCTTCCATGCACGCGAGTTTTGGAAGTGGGATGCAGGTGCTCCTCTGCACGGAGTGCTACAGCACCGCTCTGTGCGAGGAGCACGGTCAGTCTTAAGAACCTTTCTGACTCTGAGTATGGGAACGGAGAGCATGTGGAGAGGAGGAAGCTGTGTGCTGCATTCACTATGGACGTGCTCTGCCCCATCTCTGAGGGGTGGGGATGCCCTCAGGACTCGCTGCCTTTCTTTGGCAGCAGTGGTGCGTGAAGCGAGTGGTTCTAGGAAGTTGCCAGCGATGACACTACAAGGTTTGTACTTTATGGGGTGTAACAATTCCCAAGTCGCCATTACTAATCACCTCTGAGTTCACTCTTTTTCAGCACTGTTGGGAAAAAAGCAATTGCCTATGCTAGTCTAACAAATCGTAGAAGCCAGTTTAAATTAATGCTGATGGACTCTGAAGTCCTGTCTGCCTTATCTAGGCCGAAAAGCCTCTATGTGGCCAAGTACAGAGCCCTGCTAGGACCCAGAAGGACTCTCTCTCCCCACTATGCTGCACTCCTATCATTAAGGAAAAAGGAATTAAATAGAAAGGTCTTTGAATTGATGTTTCTATTAAAAGAAACTGCTCTTTTATACACTTCCATTTCAAATTACTTGACTATAAGTTTTTATTTCCCAAGTTTTGCTTTTCTTACTTCAGTTTCACCCAAATCACACAGTGACAGTAATAGAAACACTGAGTCTTAATGCTAGCACTTCAGAGCAATTCTGTGTAAGTTAATGGGCTGCCAGGCACAAAAATAAAATAATATTCTTTGTGCTTTTTATTTTCTTTGCAATTTGGAACTGCACTCCTGAAGAAAAACCAGAGGAGTATGACACCTATCGTATGAAAAGGACAAAGCTAAAATAGTCTGCCTAGCTAAGTGCACACGTCTGTATAGTTAACGTCTGCCTATGATATGTGAAGGTCACACAGAAGAAGTAGGCGTGAGGGTAACAGTTATCTGTTAGGGGACTTCTCAGCATTTACTGCCGAAGAAGCATTTGCTACCATTAAATGTTGTGCATCCGTACGCTGTAAAATGACTTTGCAAGTGTCTCTGTGTGGTTATGCTTCTCTAATCTTCAGCAACACTGGTTTCATAGCATAATGCATCCTCGGCTAGCTGAGAGCTGTGTCAGTCTGTTTTTGCTTCCTGCTATCTGACAAGTTCTGCCAACCAAACTTGTTAAACAGAACAATGCTGTTAATGATGTCAAAATCTATAGCTTAGAAAGCATACAAGCATGCTTGATGCACTGTGCTTGATACAAAGCTGAGTGCTTTAGCCAGGAGTTTCAAAATAAAGAGGGGAAATAATACCAAATATTTTATGCTGCTGAAGTTTTGCTATGTAAAACCACTCAGTGATCTCACAGAAAATGAAGGCGTAGAGCCTTTATGGGTTAAATGCACAGTGAGTACAGTACCCCGACATGCGTTCAAGGAGAGGCTGATTTGCTAACGCTACACACGTTGAAACAAAGGCAAACCAAGCATGCAGTCAGATTTATTGTCTCTGAAATGTAAACTTGTCTCTGAACCATGCCAAAATGCAACATCAGAGAAACCTACAAAGAAAGTTCTTTATGCCATTTATCAAACGGATTCTCATCGTAATAACTATTTTTCAGGTGAACGGACGCAATTGCGCTTAAGGCATGAGAGAGAAGTGCCCTGGAAACAGATGGCACGCCCAACCAGGTCACAGGAAGGTGGGGCAGTAACCAATAGGAAGGGAGTGCTTTATCAATGAGATGCGTTTCACACAGCGGCAGCACCAAGAAAAATAAAACAAAACGTAAGCACGACTGCAAGTGAACTGAGGCCAAAATACAGTGTGAGAAGTCAGAACCAGAACGGGTGCACAAAAACAAAGAGAACACAAATTAAATACGTATGAGACACATGAGAAAAAATAGCTAAGCTTGTCTAAAGCAGCCTGACCTAGAAAGTTATCTACTGCTTTGGGTTTTAGGTTTTCTTTTTCAGAAGAATCGCTCTGATCTGTGGTGATACAGCTTATTTGGCACAGTCCACGGAATTCTTAAAGAAAGCAAAATATTAAGGTAAACTGCCACCAAAAGGGTACGAAGAAGTGATAATTTTTTCAAGCATACATTATTAGTGTTTGTATTAAAACTTTTTAAAGAAAAAATAGTCCTGTCTCTAATCTTTGATGGCATATTGTCTTCAAAAAACCTTGGCACCAAAAACTAGCTATGCACCTAACAGCTGGAAGGAAGCATCATTCATTTCACGAGGAACATAATTAGTTTGCAGTATTGCAGCACTGCCGTGAAACAAGTTTGCCTCTGTTCCATGAAAGAAAACAAAATAATTTTTATGCATTACTTGAAGTTCACAGCATACAAGTCAATTTAAACAGAACAAGAAAAATCTAAAAGAAACCAAAGTTGAGCAAGGAGTTTTCCTTAGAAACATGCAATAACGTTAAAAAAAAAAAGTTTTGCTATTTTTATTTTAACTCATTCATAATTGAAAAAGAATTTGTACAAAGTAAAAAAAAACAACACAAATGTTGGGGGTGTAGGTTCAGAACTGAAGATGCTCGTTTGGGCCGTCCAAGCAAACACAGCACCACTACCTCAGTACTTTGAGGAATGCAGCTATGTGTATCTTGTTATCTGGATTGCATTAATCTCCAATCTTTAATTCAAAATATTTTTTGGCATTACAAATGCAGTTACGTTATGGAGGGAGACATGAGACAGTCCCTGTGTGGCTTACAAGCCACCAGGCTTCTGAATTAAGGAAGGTCAGACAATAATTTGCAAATCAGTAATTTCCTTTTCTGAGATTTCTACTATTTAAATGTAATTGACAAACAGCTGTGTACAGGGAGCTGACAGACATGCACTCGGAACAAATCTACCAAAGAAGAAATTCTGTTTGAAACACATCTCTGTAACTGGAAACTCAAAGTAACCCTCAAACACCACCCCAATCTGAGCAATAACCGCCTTCCCTACCACTCTTACCTCTTTGTAAATAAACTAACTCCTTACATTTGGAAAATGAGTGTTTGTTACTGTGTATTTTGCAGTAACAATCACTATAAGAACACTGAAATCTGACTGTAAGTACGTGCTTCTCCCCAGATTTGGAAGAAAAGTACCATCTAATGGAGTGTCAGAATATTTTTGTTTTAGGAGTAAGAAAAATGTCATTATTACAGCTCCTAGAATTTTTCTGCTAGGCCTACACTTCACATAGTGGAAAATAATCCATTATTTTGAGCAAATAATCAAGATTTTAATGGTTGGAAATGTACAAGGTTAAGGGCAAGCTGGCTTCAGTAAAGCGTCAAGTACAATCTGCTGATTCTGTGAGGGCAAGAGGAACCTGTGGCAGTGTCCATCCTTAATGACTGACTTCCCTAAATGTCTTACTCTTCACGTATGAGTATATTTGAATAAGAAACATGGAACTCTCAGTCTAATGTCCCAGCAGGATTGCTATTTAGAAACGTTCCACCTTGAGCTACAAAGAAAAAACAAAAAATAAGAGCACACACTCCACTAAGAACTACTTGGAAAAACATGAAGAATATAGTCACGTTACTCACTAATGGTTTAAAAACGTGCAACTTATCTAAAACATTCTAAACCAAGTAGAAATGAGAAGGCTTAATGCTCTTGAAAGGATTTGAGGTGTTACATTAAGACAATTTCTACTGACAAGGCTAACGTTGGTCATCACTGAAGAAAAGGCAAGAACCAAGTGAAGCTTCTTGCCCCTCTTACAGATACACCATGAGAAGAGGCCAAAGCACGGCACTTTACCCACAAAGCTGAAGGGAGTGTGAAGTAAGGATGGAGAGTGTGTGGGCTGGCAGAACCACGAGAGGGGAGTTTGTGAAATGAGTGTGCATTTCATTTTTGGTAAGGAACAGACAAAGATCAACATGGACAGAAGTCAAGTTTGACTACTGATAGGGGACAGTGAAACCTGCCAGAGTGACAAAACAAACATTGGAATACAGAAAACAAACTTAGATCCCAGAAAACATAAATTTCTTACTAGATAGAGATTTATACTTAATAGAGCAACAGATGCCACTATGTGTACTCCAGAGAACACTGATGAACAATGTAGAATGTGACACGTCTGGAAAGTGTGAGCAGTCATCAGAAAAAGGTCCCCTTCATTCAGTGAAGGGTGAAAGGATGGAAAATCTGCCCAAGAATACATGCAAAGAATAGCTCAGTCTTATCTGCACCGTAAGTCTGCCACGTACTTTCTAAATCCAGAATATACCTATTTTTTGAGTGTGATTAAAGACCAGTGAGTACACATCGTATTTTCCAAACTGCCAGGCAGGCCTGGGAAAGCTACTCATTTCTTTGCCTGAGGATGGATTAAGGAAAAATAAAAAGACACATTTAAATGCTATTACCGATTCCCTGAAGGAAGCTAAAAATCTAACACTTTATTCTGAATTGAGAACAAATAAAGTGTGAGGTTTTGGAGGAAACTGAATTAAAATGATATGATGAAACAACACTGAGTAAAATGATGAGAAAGAATCTTTGTAAAACTGCACATATAACTCCTACATAATAGCGCAGTGAACACAACACTGAACTACTAACATTTCCTCTCAGGTTAAGGAAAAGGAGGACCTGAGAAATAAGGCCTTTTAAATAAGTCTTCCATTCAAATAAGCTCAGAACCTTCAAAGAAAGCATGGCAAACAGCATTTCCCAAGGTGGTATGTAAATGATCACAATTTAACACAAAACAGCACCCAAAATTTATCCACCTCTCAACTTGCAACTGGTTCTGTTCACTAGGTCATGTTATGGGAGAGAAAGCCGAGGGAAGGAAGGACTATAGAACCACACGTGGCTGATGGAGATTCTTGGTGTAAAAGAAGCTGAAGCACCAGTCTGTGGTATTAGAGGCACCACTACTGTGTTCAGGGGAATGAGGCAGAGACCATCAAGTTAAATAAATGAGCCAGGATTTACTGCACACGTGTAGTCAATTATAAATCGAGCCTACATTTCTGCTTTACTACTTCTGCTTTAAAAATGGTCTACTTAATGACAGCAGTCATTCTTTTCACTACTTTTTCTACACTTTCAATCAATTTTCTTCCTTTGTTTCGTGTCTGTGTGAAAAAGTAACTTATAGTCTTGCAATTACAGTTATGAAAATCTCTACGTGAACCATAGGTGAAACATCCTGAAGCTAAGTACTTCTCCTGAAAAGCCTTTGAGGAAAGTGCTAAGATACGTCTGTTAAAGAGTTTCTTGCAATCAGCAGATTTAATGATTGTTTCAGTTTCTTGCACTTTACCTCATCTAATATTTTGAACTTGTTCCGTATTAGGAACGTAGGACATGCTCCTTTGTGAAAGAGATAGCTGGGAACACTTCCTAAAAACCTTGCTTTTGTCGCTACTGCAATATCTACGGTAGCAGGAAAGTTATTCACATTGTATAGCCTTCCCTGCTGGACCCCGGGAAGTCAAATAAGCAACAACACTGGAACACTGATGCTATCCTAATACGTATACAAAGGGCTCACACAGCATTTCCTCCCAATTTGGAAAGAAAAAAAAAGTCTGTCAAGGGAAGTCTTGTTTGAGGAAAATTTTGTTTGTTGTTAATACTGATACAGAAGTTAGAGATACAAGGTTAACTTACACACACAATCAAGAGAACTCATAGAGACTCATCAACATATCCAGTTTTCAGTTTGATTCCCGACTCCAGAACTTGACTTTGCAATGACTGTAAAGATTAGCAAATTCTCATTTTAAGTGTCAAGCTGACTTGATCTTGTTAAGATAGATTAAAACATCATTCAGATTTAATGAAAAATTTAAATGAAAATTTATATTCTGGTCTGGAGCACAAGTCTTATGAGGAGCGGCTGAGGGAGCTGGGATTGTTTAGTCTGGAGAAGAGGAGGCTCAGAGGAGACCTTATTGCACTCTACCACTTCCTGAAGGGGGGTTGTGGTGAGGAGGGGGTGGGCCTCTTCTCCCTGATAAATAACGACAGGACGAGAGGGAATGGCCACAAGTTACGCCGGGGAAGATTTAGATTAGACCTGAGGAAACATTTTTTCTCTGAAAGAGTGGTCAGGCACTGGAATGGCCTGTCTAGGGAGGTGGTTGAGGCACCATCCCTAGCGCTGTTCAAGAAGCGTTTAGATGAGGTGCTAAGGGATTTGATTTAGTAGTAGTTGGGTAGGGATGGTGTTAGGAGGGTGCTTGGACTAGATGATCTTGTAGGTCCTTTCCAACCTTATGAACCTATGAACCTATATTCTCTGCCAACAAAATGCATTCGAATTTTTCTCTGAAACTCCAGACTATTTGCAGAAAAGCCTAACTATTATCAGAATGGACTTCTAGAAGCTCTTCTGTGTGAGCTCCCAGCATGATACAAAGGCTAAGTAGACAGGTATGCCGTGTCATCACAGAATGCAACACTGCCTACTGCTGCAGTAGGTCTACAATCTCCTTTTCAACCCTGATAAATCCACAGATACTTTAAAAATAAATTAACTATATTTTTATAGTGTCCCATTTCATTGAAGGATAACAGTTTCTCTCATTTGTGCTTGGCTTTACCGAAGCTTTCAGGATTAAGCTTGGCTGACTCCAAAGCACTTGAGCGTGGTCTGAGTCATCCTCTGGAAACAAACATAAATGCTTTCCTAAATGGTTTTTTAACACAATTTTTCTTTGCCACACAGACAGTAAACACATTTCAGCGTTCTTAGAAAAAGCAATTTGAATGATCACAACATACATCTACAATAAAAAGAACTGCCCTCAACACATAAATGCATTGTTGAAGCAACAGTTGAGAAATCGAGTTGTTGTTTATTACTCATTAAACCTTACTTGGAATAAAACAGACAATTAAAAAAAAAAAAAAAAAAGACGATTCATTCTCTTCTCTTGCTATACTGACTGCACAGCTAGGTCTTGTTTCTTGGTTCTACCTTGAACCGTAAGTACTCCATTGACAATTCCACTGGTATGTTTTAACAAAAATGGACTATACGCAAATAGTTGACAACGTTCTGCCTGCTTGCCACAACGCTTCGTAATAAACCAGCATCACAAAACCACCATCTTTTCAGAATACACCACCATCAGTAAAATGTGAAGAAAAACTTTAAATATGGACCGCGCCACTGTAAGAACATTTCAAGCATGGCAACAGAATGATGATATAAATTATGATACCACATCAACAAAAATACAGTCCAAAGAACATATGAACAAATAACGATGTTTTCATGTGCATTAAACTTCCAGGTGCAGGAACTATGTTTGAAAATGCATGCACACATAGCTAGAAATCATGTTCCTTCTTTTTAGCCAGTAACTACATGCTAGACTAAAAATATTGTTATGATTTCCTTAGCTAGTGCAGACAGTACACAATGTTGAGTCAACATGCCAAAACAAGACAATTGCTATGCTGAAACAGTACCCTGAAAAAAAGACAGATTTGCAAGCATGGAGAAAGCTCCAGAATTGTAATTCTTTCTCTTTTAACATTTCATTTCCTTTACCAAGGAACTTTCTATTATATCCATTCTAAAGACAACGATTGATATGATAAACTATGAGTAAGAAGAAAATAAACAAAAATTGTAAATGAAATAATGTAAAATAGTTATCAGATTTTCTAACGATCCAAAACTAAGAGAGGAAAGTTATCAGGTAAATAAAATAGAGTCCCAATCAAAACTAACATGAGACCACCTCACAGTAATAGGTCTTACATCGCTATAGCAAGAACAATTTTTAGGATAAATATAAATTGAATGCAAAATTTTCTTGACTACAGTCAGAATCACAAAATAAAAAGAAGTAAGAGAGAGCTCTTTCTTCATTTGTAAAAAGAAACAGATAGATGTCACTCTTTACTATTTCTGCCTTTTTCTATAGCAACCGTGGGTCAAACTTTGAACTCCATAAAAACAAATTTGTTTTTTTTTGTTTTGTTTTTGTTTTTAAATGTTATTTGGCTCCAAATCAGTATGTTAAAATACAAAATAACAGCATAAATGCAAAAAACTCTGTACCTCAGAAAAGCACTGTATGATTACACTGACCAAGCTTAATATGAAGAACTGTACATTACATAAAGCACAAAAGAAACAAAGTATACAAGAGCCATCATACTGTTTATATTACAACTTAAATTAATACCTCAGTTTATTATCCGGGATAGTTTTCTACAATGTAGAATACAAGGGGGGACATAAGATTTTGCTCCGATGTTTCAAATTTGGGTTTTATTCTTTGGGCGATCAGTCAAATCAGCCCATACAGGGTTCTAAGAACAAGTATTTCTGCAGAAATGTAATTCCCTCTGCAGAACTCTCTTTCTGCTTTAGAGGACAGCTGACACCTTGTAGTCATTTAATTTGAAGTAGCTGAGACTTCTGTTTAAGGAGATCTCTTTGCACCAGAGAGGAAATAATTTCACAAGTGTACCCTCTTTGCACAGTTGTATAACAATGTATTATAAATACCTAGTTTTAAAAATAGATTCAATTCATACTAGCCTAAAAAACATTCCAAACAAATGCATTTGGCATGATAACTGTACTTGAATAGAATAATTTTGGATCTGAAATCGTTCTTGTAAGGATTCAATGCGCAAACCCTTTAGAGTCAGCATATTTCATTTGGCATTGAATGGATACTAAAACGGATCTCTGAATGAATACTTCTCAGAAGTACATAGCGCTATTTTTTACCACTTAATTACAAAACCATCACAGATTTGCATTAGAAATAATTAAGTGACAAAAAACAAACAAAAAAAAGTTTTGTTTTCAAACAACTCTGTTGTTCAATACTCTGAATTTCTGCTTCGCTTCAGAATTTACCCTTCCTCACAATATGAGAAACTATACTGTGGGATGAAATTCTTCATGTTGAAATGAATAACCAGCTGCCACTGACTTCAATATGTCAGAAGTGATTTATTGTCCCTCTGGACTGTATTATTCAGCTTTTTTCCTTTCATCTTGCCATGCTATAGCCATAAAAGAATGTAACAAACCTATTATAACTGAAAAAAATAGTGGAAAACATTTTATATGTGTTGAATTTGCATTTCTGAATTATTCTGCTGTTTAATTTCATTGCTACTCTGAAATTAATATCGTAAAAGAAAAAATAACCCAAAGTGCTTTGTTTCTTGACCTCTCTGATTATTTAAGATTGGATTTTAAGGTGTGGGGGGGAACAGGAACTTACCTACTTGGCACTTTGGGTAATAAGTTGCCATTTGTCCACTACTGTATGATTGTCTCTTATGCCTTTTTCTTACATTTGTGTCAGTGGTCTCCCATTGTGGACTTTTTCTTTTGTTTATCCTGATAAGAACTTCAGAACTACCAGCAGGGCTATCGTCATGGCTTACACCACTACTTAATTCTCTGCTGTGAAACTGGTCATCCAGTCTTTCAGTCACTTTAGAAGAATTAGATCCTTTAGGTGTCTCCACTTCATTCTCTTGTTTCTTTAATGAGTTTTGCTTAGTAGAGTGGGACCTTAAAAGAGGATGTCTTTTTTCTTCCAAATAAGCCTGATGGCTTTTACTTTCAACAGCTTCAGGAGAATAAATGACATTATTTAACTTAAACGAATTGTGCTGCTCAATGTGGTTGATTTTTCTCAGAAATATTCTACAATCTTTAAAGGTTTTGGCTTTCCATGTATTTGGAAACAGTTTATCTTGGCTTTGTCCTTTTCTAACATTTTGTTGGCAACAAATTGTTCCATTTGTCTCTGCATGTGACTTAAGTATATTTGCTAAACCGGGATGTGGGTTAAAGTCAGAAGATCCCATCATCTGCTGAACAAATGCATCTCTGGCTTCATTTTCAGTTGGCAAGAGGCTACTCTGAGACTCTACCAAAGTTTGAGCGGGCTGGATTTCTACTGTATTTTTTTCCTGGAGCACAGGCATTCCATCACTGTTTTCCCCACTTGTACTTTTAAACAACTGGCTTTGGCAAAAAAACTGTAAGTTTTTCTTTTTTGATTTCCAGCCTCCAGGAGCCTGGCTATACAGCTTTTGTTTTGTTTGTCCCCACCTATCATGCTGTAACTTTTTAAATTCATTTCTTTTTAATCTGGCTAGTGCGAAATTACTTTTCACGCTTAAGACTGGAGACCTCACCATATTATGCAAAATTTGTAATTTCCCTGCTGGTTTTGAAGGAGAGGATAGTGCAAACTTTTTAAAGTGCTTTCTGAAAAGGCAAGTACTAAGATCGGGTTGCTTAGTTTCCATCTTTACCTCTCTGGTACTAACTACTTCTAAAGGATTGCGAGCATTTGCCTTTCTCACTAGAGAGAGAGACTGTGTTTCTGTAGTTTGCATAAACCAGGTGCAGAGCTCATTCATGTTACACTTTTTCTGAAAAAGCATTTTTATAGGTGATGTTTCAATTTCTACAAGGCAGGAGTCTAAAGGGTTTGACATTTCACTGTTACAGTCTTGTTCAGTGGGATCCCTGTTTTCACATACACATTTATCAAAGTCATTTCCCCCCACTCGCAACCAGGTATTAGTTATCTGTTCAAATCTATTATTTAGTTCTTCCATCAAAGTGTCACTTGAAGCAGAAGCAGCCCACCACCTGAGAGAAGGCTTTGATGAAAAAATGGGATCCGATGATACATCATTAATGGGCCCAAAATCACCATCCTTAAGATTCTTCTTGTAATTTCCCAAATTTCTCATTTCTGAGGTATCTGTGGATGTTGCACTCTGATTTGATTGCCTACGTTTCTCCTTTTGATCTTTAGCTTTTCTCAAATGGAGTTTATAAGATTTATGCAGCAAGGCACTTCTACAAGTAAATGCACTAGAGGATGCTAATGAATGTAAGAAATGCAATGAGGGCTTTCTGTCTCTAACGGAGTGTCTCAATGGAATTTCCCGTTTTCTTGACACTGCTGTAGTAACACTGTTTGATCCATCTTCTCTAGAATCTTTCTGCATACTCTTTACTTGACTCATATTATTGCACAGTGGATTGCTTCTCTCCTGTGGTATGTTTTTTTCTGACAAGTTCTGCTGTTGTAAAGGAGGCAAACAGTTGCTAATGCTCACTTTTCTTTCCTGAGGTGAAACTCTATTAACAGTCACAGATATGCCAGAGATTTTTACTTTTGCTGGCCGACCAGGCTTTCGAATGGTAGTTAGCGGTTTCTTAACTGGCCGTATAATATTGCTGCAAGGATGTGGTGATGCTAAGTTACTCTTGATAGGTCTGACATACTCATAACCAGAGACCTCATTTTCAGCAGAAGAATTCTGTAAGGCTTTTACTATTTCAGTCAAAGCATTTTCAGTTTCTGTGCTATGCCTCACTTTGCTGTGGTCATTAGCAAAACTGAAGTCAACGTGTTTTCTGGGCAGAGTGCTGATTACGTTTAGATTACCTTCAGAAACATGTCTTCTTGTCCTTCTTGACCTTCCAAAAACAACGGTCACAGTAATATTTTTGTTGCTGTTAACTTCTTCCATTACTGATGCATCAGATTTGGTACTTTTACCATCCCTGTTAAGTTCATCTCTACGTTCTCTACTTTCAGTTACATCTACTTTTGGTTTTGGAGGCCGCCCAATAGGTCTCTTAACCTGCTTAACAACTTGAGGACCTATTTTCTTTGGTCTACCAGGCTTTCTTTTTAAAACAGATTCGTCAGCATTGCTTGATTTCTCCACAACTTCGTTTTGTTTTGAGTCATTTAAGTTAGCTTGACCAACTGCACAAGAGCCTGTAATCGCTTCTGCACAAACACAGCTTGATTCTTCCCTAGCATTGTTTTCAAAATCATTGACACAGATTGCATGAGAAAGATTCTCTGTGGTCTGTCTGTCTAACACAGTGCTTGCGTACCCCTGAAATGAACAAATATCTGCGATTCCTTTAGAAGACGTAGTTGCAGATGTCAAAGTGTATTTGACTCCTTCACTGCTATTAACCTCTGAAACAAACATAAGTTTAACAGGACTTGAGTAGCTTAAGGTAGATGGTATCTCCCTAGCTTCAGAAGATGTATGCAAGGCCTCGTTGCTGGATGTAGAACCGGATGAATCAGCAGTCAGAGACTTCAAAAGGCTGTCATTAATTTCTTGATCTATAACCATTTCTTCCTTGCCTGTTGTCACGCATACAGTTTTGTTTTTATTGCTGTTTGACAAATGTGAATGTGGAAGGAAGCTTTGTCCTGTGCATCCTGTTTCACTTATGCTGAAAGGGAAGTCTCTTCTAGTGAGTGGGTTCAGAACCTGTTCATAAGCATTATCTTGTACTTTTTGGCTTATTTTGTAACTATTCAACCACGAACTGTTAGCTTTTTTAGCTAAGTTTATTGTATCTTCTAAACGTTCTACAACAACTTGCAGATCTGTGTCTCTCACAATTTTGCTTATATTTATGTCACTGCATCTTTCAGCATGGACATCTTCATTTATTTTCATTTTTTCCAAACATTCTAGAGGCTTCTTTGCATCGGATGTTTTTCTGAATACAATGTTGTTTGTTACGTATACAGAGTACCATCCAGGAGGCACAACGTTGCGTTTAGTTCTGCCCAGGGTTCCACTGCTTTCCCCACTCAGAGTTATCTGATCGGCCCCTTTTAGGGTTCCAAAATCTCCTTGAGTTTTTGCAAGTTTAGCCTGGTTGGCTGCAAAAGCACTGTCTTCTGAAAGAACTAGGAAGTCAGAACTGGTTTGAAAATTATCAAGAGGTAGTTTGAAAGACTCTGTTTGGCATACTGGAAAACATACTTGTTTGGTATGGCAATTCACGCAAGGATTACTTTCAAGACATTGCAAAGCTTTATCTTCTATCACAGCTAACCTGTGCCTTTTGTTTGGGTATATCTTATCAAAATTCTTTGCAGATTTCTTTGCGTTTCTTTCAGAAATTGACTTTTTTCTTACGAGAGTTTCGTCAAGGCTTGCAAGCTGCCTCTTGATTTGCAAAGACTGTCGTCGAATATACGGTGAATCAGGAGAATTATACATTGCAAATAAAGTTTCCTGACGCTTCCGAAACCTTGTCTGGATAATTTTATTTTCCATTTGCTTATCATGTTGGTGAAGTAATTCCATAAAACTATAATCACTTGCCTTAGCGTTATGCAAAAGGGAGGTTATAAAGTCTCCTAATTTTAACTCATTTTCTGGTGCCCTGTCACTGCTAGAAAATTTTATGAGATTTGGTGCTATATCTGTAGTGTCTATCGATTTTAACTTTTCATTAATACGGTCCATTAAATCTTCAAAAATGGCATGATGTTCACCTTTCTCTGAATTTATACGATTGTTATCTTCTTCTTCTGTTGACTGCAATGTTCCAACTGAATATTCAGTTGCTTTTCCTCCACATGTTTTGCTTTCATATTCAAATTCTCCATTACTTCCTTCAGCTGGCAAGAGGTATGGAGGCTGGTTGATGGATATTTCAGGCTTGTTATTGTCTAAAATTGGAAAATCCATAATTGATCCTTCCACTGTGTCAAACTCTTTATTCTGTACAGGTGACAGCGGTGGCGGTGACGGGCTGCGAGATCTATTTGAATTTTTAAAGCTGTTTAACAGATCACAGTCTTTATTCGGAGATGCACATGCTACTGCTTTCACAGAATGCATGGTAGAATGCTGCAATTGTTCAGCACAATACTTATGAGAACTACATGCTTTGTTCACCACTGTCTTAATACATCCAATCGCTACAGGTTGGCACGACAAAGAATGGAAATCTTTAATACAAACAGGCAGAGGTGGTAAATAAGTGTTTGGCTTTTGTAAACAGCACCTTTTTGTTAGCATATGTCCATTGCAATTGCAAAATGAAACGTGAACATCTTCTTCAGTAAGGAAACTGGGAGTTTCAGAGTGGACTGAATGTGTTTGTTTGCAACTGCGAACTATAGGAACATTTTCATCTTGGATGAAAAATTTTAACATAGCCAAAGTCTGTTGCCAGTGATATGAACAAAAAGACTCCAAAACTTTGTTTAATGCTGATTTTCCTTTTTCCAAACTAGAAGTTTCCTCTGAATTTGCATCAGCTGTTGAGCTTGAACTGAAAATGAAAACAAATCAAAACAAAACATAAATTACAGTAAAACACCATATTTACTGTTTGTTACAATGGCTAAGCTCGAGACTAAAATCCTGATGTTTGCAAAACAGTTTTGTTCTATTTGCACAATTCTCTCAAACTTGAAAGTTTCACTAGAAACGATGCGTATCTTTATATGCAGCTGAGGTAACCCTATCATAAGGAGAAAATAAATCAGAACTATGGAGCATAAAAAATAGCTCAAAACACAACTTCTTGTATTTAAACGTAATTAAGCAGTGTCAACTTCCTGACATTTCAGATCATCTTAGCTGCTGTTAATGAAGTAAAACCTCACCATGAACCTGGGGGCTCACAGCTACTGCCATTTCACAAACTGAGCAGTTGAGGCACAGAGAGGGATGGTAAATGACTTGCCTAAGGTCACAATTCAAGCTCATGGCTGAGGCAAGAATGCATCCATCTCTTGAGACCCCTCCTAAGATATTCACGTACCAAAACATATTGAATGCTCTTAGGATAGTCATTAAATATTCTTCTAATGACTCATTTTTCTCCATCTTTCTAGAATGATTACTTTTAATAGGCTCGCAGAAAATTATTTAAAAGTAACCATTTGCTACTGTTACTGTTCTTTTCAGATAAAAATGTTCTTTCTGGTTTTTAAATAAATTGTAGTGGTGCACCAAGGGCTCCTCACTGCAATACAGTAGACATACACAAATGCACACACACAGATTCCTTCCTTATACAGAGATAATCACCACTGGAATAATTAACTGCTCTGACAAAAGTTAATACCCATTAAATCTCAAACACAGGGTAGGGCTACATCTAAGAAATGTAGAAACTGAGCAGTTATTCTCAATATAGTAACTCAAATAAAACCACTTATGAAAAACTACCTTAACTATTTAATTCATTCTTTATCAGTTATTAAAACTAATGGCACTACTTACCTAATCAATCATTTATATTGAAAAGCTGAAAATTTTCCATGGTAGAAATTAGTACAAATATTTCTTCATTTAAATACAAATAGAATAGCAACTATCACCAGATAGTTAACACCTAATTCAAATGTTTCACTGAAACCAACTGCATGACCAGAAAATATTAGAAGGATTCTGTTTTAGAAAAGTATGTATTATTTAAACATATCACCAAACTCTGAACATGACACTAACTTTTGGACCTAACGCTATCTTGTGTAACTTTTTGCATTTAAGCCTGAACTTTGGAATAATTTAATTTTGTTTGGTATTACAATTGTTTTGAATGAGGAAGAAACATTATTTAAACGTACTATATTTATATAAAAGCTACCTATTTTTTAATTAGCTCATAATCAATATAATTAACATCAATAATAACTTTCAGCTTCAGGTATCTTAATAGAAGTTACATACACAAATTTGTAGTTTTATTGTCCCATGTGGATTTTATAGTTCAGAGCTTTAAAAGAGCCAACTGTCTGTAATAATTCCTTATGTCCTCTCCTTCTCTTGAAATATTTAGTACGAAATGGAATATAATGAAAATCAATCAGTAGGTAATACTGGTAACTCATGAAGTCAAAGATAATAGTGATACTACTAACTGAAATAGCAATTATGTTTAAATCGGAGGCACAGAAAGATTAAAACCCTCTTTGCTCCTGCAATCTAAAATTAAAACATTCAAAGAAACTTTTTGTTGGGATTTAACTGATTTTCAAACATTTCTGCACTGAGGAGTTAGAACGTTACTTCTAGTTCTATCTTATAAATAATCCTACAAATTCCAGAGTCACAATGTGTTGAACTATATCAGTATACTTGTGAAAATAAAGCATATTCTAATAATACAGTTACAGATAAAAACTGCCCTGCCCATCACCATGACTTTAAGGAAGTAATGCATCAAAAATCTAAACAGATGGGGAGAAAGAAAAACCAATGAACATACCCCTAGGTCATGGACCTTTTGTTTGTAAATGACAGTACATTTGTTACGTGCTAATTTGCAAACTGATGGGCACAGCACAGTCTTCTATAGTCTAAATGTCTTTTCAGGCTTGCAATTCTGTCTAATTGAGTTTCACTAGAGGTTTTTAATGGAGACTGCTTGTATTCATAACGTGACTAATTGCTGTTTCACATATTTCACTGATGGAAGAAACTTCCAGAACCCTAAAACCTTCTCAAAGCCAATAATCACATTTTCCAGAGGTCTCAAATCGGCTCTGAATTTGCCGTGTTGAGATCACTCTATTAAAAAGTAACACACTGCACACTCTCCTAACATTATTTTCTTTCCTGGTTACCTACCCTTGCATGAAACTACTACAAAACACTTTCCCTTCACGTGTGTTAGTTTCTGACAAGACAACTTCACCTATTGTAAAATACTACCACACTCCAAATGACCTCTGTTTCTGGTGGCGACCCCTGCCTCAGTCAGCACTTGGAAGCAGAGCTCATTCTGATTTAAAGCAACACATCTGTTTGAAGAGAGAGTCTCTGTCTGTGGAGATGTCCACATATTCAAACAAACTAATGTAAATAAGCTTTTCAATGCAATTATGGAATTCTATCTCAGTTTCCTATACACATTTGCAAGTACTCATATGGACCACGGAACTCCTATGGATACAAATCTATACTATAATCTTTTTTCCTCTGACTTTACTAAGTAAACACATTTTATCTAATAAAAGCTGTATTTTAACTATATCGTTATTAATATACTCAGTTCCATTCAACGTCTATGCAGTTTTTGATAATTTGTAGCTACAAACTTTAGATTCTTTGGTATTCTGAAACTCTTCTCACTTGTGAGTAATATGTCAATTCTAAGCAGTCACCCTTCCTAAAAGCTACTATCTCTGCTACAGAAAATTCTTAAGAGTAAACGAGCCATTAAATGCTTGCTTTGTACAGGTCTTGCTCTTATGCCACTGATAAAAAACTTATGCCTTGGGAGTAAGTCAAATGAGTCAGCGTACAGGTTTTCCATTTCTTTTTTTTTTCTTTTTTTTTTTTTTTTTTTTTTTTTACTGAATGAGCAAATCAATCACACATCAGTGTTGTAAATTTATGTGCAAAAGCATTGAAGTGCTTTACTACAAATTACAACGTAGAAACACGTTAACTAAACAATTAAATTCATACAATTAGATTTAGGAATATAACAACACAAAGAAGAAACAGAATTACAGTACATTTACAACACAAGACAAATACATGGAATTCATTAGAAAATATTGTAATAAATAATTCATGAATTATAGTGCAATTGATTTATGCATAAATATAACTAATTGCCTAAAAATCAGTTGTTAACAAAAATCTGTCAAAAATCAAGGCAGCCACAGAGTTTTACTAAATTACTGCGACAATGGAAATACTGCAATTAAAAAACAAATACAAGTATTTGTACTGTAAACAACTAAAAAATCAGTCTCACTAAAGTTAATATACAATTTAATATAAAATTGTCATTAGCTACCAGAAATGGTTTAAACAGCTTTACTGAGCAGTAGTTCTAAAAACAGAGGCACTGTTTTTTAATATAAAATACTTGAGAAACATTCAAATAAGTAGAAAGCATGTAGGGCTTGCTTTCGCCTTCATTTAAAATTCTGCTGAAACACGGATTTTCAGAAATTGTCAATTACTAAGTAGTGACTGATAACAGAATTTATAAAACAGTTCAAAGTGTGTAATTTAAATGACATTAAATGGAGTCATAGGGGTTAGGGAAGGAGAATCTACACGTTTCCCTGCCTTTCCTTAGTTGTGTAATCAAAGGTTAGCCTAATAATTAGAAACAAATAATTCTGTTCCTTTAAACACTTACAGGTTGAGTATCATCTATAAACTATCAAAAAATATTTTAATATACTATTTCTGACCAAAAAATAAATACAAGTACTAAAATGTTGAAAATTAATTATAATATTACATACAAAACTACTGAGTACTGTTAAGTCAATAGTAAAATGATCCCTGATTTTATGAATCCTGTTAAATTTTTGGTCAGGTCATCTTCTAAATGATATAAAAAGAGCACTGTAACTTGCCTTCAAATATAAACTTTGGACTCAAATTTATAATGTCGTCTGAGGAGTAGAAAACATCAGTATGGTACAAATGTTAGGCAATGTATTGAGATCCCAAAGTTTTGCAAGTAAAACAGATCTTGAAACGTTTAACGTTCTCTTCAGCTTCACTTTGCAGTGGGGATACGTTAACAATTTCTTTCTTCTGGCCCTCACAAAATATGGCTTAATACTTTTTAAAGTGGAAGATGACCCTGACACGTGCTGTTTTGTGACCTTGTTACCAGGTACAGTTCTGCTTAAAAAAGGATTCATTTTGAAATATGCAAGTAAACCTTAACCACTGAAGATTCAGTATAGATCCTAGAGACCAAACAACTGATGCACTGCTTGTGCAGTTTCACTTAAACTCTCACGGATTACTCTGTTTTAAAGTGTAAGCTCTTATTTTTCAGTAAGGTTAATAAATATGGACTAGATTTTATCACTAATATTGCAAGTATGCTCTCCAGTGACTTAAATGGCAAATACATTTAAAAATCAAGTTACCTGATGCAGCCATATGCATCTAATGTCCCCTTTCTTTTCTTAGCTTTAAAATTAACCTATACCTATGAAAATTTAAGTGTGAAAGAAAAAATTAACAGCATATGTACGCGTGTGCACCAAACGTATAAAAGTTGGAGAAAAGTCTTTTTCTACCCCAAATTAGATGCGTACAGAAATAATTCCATTTTGAGGAGAGAAGGGTGTTCACGTTCTGTATCGGATATATGAAGCAAGTCCCTGTTCTTCATATGCAGACGCGTACTTCGTTACAGTCCTTGCAAAAACTAAGTTTGCTATAAAGTACAGTGTGAATACTTTGAAATCCATTTAAAAATCGCAATATGAAGGTAATTGGTCTCCCTTAGTCTATTAAAAGTTACGTATTTAAAGTGAACTGCCTAACTTCTAACTACCAAATTTATAAAGATTTTATATTATTGAAAGTTTAAAACAGCTTCACTGTTTAATATCTGTATTTCTATCAAGACCCTGAACTGCAAATTTGGTTATTAGCAAAATGATAATGTAACTTGGTATTCATTTTGATAAACTGAAAATGTTTTGAAATGTCACAGCAGCAAATACATTACAGTTACAGTGAGGTTTTTCAACAGGAGTGTGACACAATCCTTAAATAAATTTTAAGTAGTCATAACATCAACTAACCAGCACGTTTAAACAAAACAAAAAAACAAAAGACCATTCTCAAGCTCATTCTGTGCACATTATGAACATGCTCTAAGTTGCATTTCAACTTTCTTTTGAAACCTCATAAGTCACCTTATTTTTCAAACTAAAAAGGAAAATTATAAGGTTTAAATTATGTTATGCTCTTAAGTATTCCATCTTATTTCATATTTAATAATTCTATAACTACAGTAATTTCTCAGGTTTCATAAGTGTACACTTTGTAAACACCAATTTCTTTCTAAAACCACCAACAAAATTTTCTTAAAATGATAAAAAAAATGCAGTTTATGTCTGCTAACACACATTTTTAGTAATGAAATGTTTATTTCTTACTTGTATTGGATACTTAAGTAACGATTAACTTTTCTTTTTCTTTCACAGAATGTACTATATCCTACTAATACTTCACAAATTCACTTCCTTGTAAGGAACTAGCTTTTTAAAAAAATCCCTTGCTTTGTATAATCTGAGTTACTTACAATTTATTGCAAGTATTCTGTGAAGTTTATAGGTTTGCTAGCCATAGATCGTGTATTTCTGTAATAAGATGGTTTGTTGAATGGGTAGAGTGGTTCTTCATCAATTAAAAATTATGCTTCACATGACAAATACTCATTCTCCCAAAACATCTTTATGCTATTGACTACCAAATAAAACCTGAATCTTTTCACCTATTTATACAAGGATTATATTAAATACACACTACCAGAATTAAGTGAGGAACTCTATAATTCTGTCCACAGTGAAAACCCTGAATAAAACTATTTTTCAAAAGGCATGTATGTGGTTTTTGAACTGTATCGTTTCACGTCTCCTGTCAGAGTGAACATATGTATTTCTCACACTGTGTGTGTATACAGACATACATACACACACACACACACAACAATTTGCTAACAATTATTCTACACAGGCTTGCTACTAGTTTTGCAGCTGCCAGTCCCTGAATCTGTCATATTAAATAAGCCAGTGTCTGGTAAACGGAGTTTCTTCTTCGGCGGAGTCTTCAATGTTCCAGATCTTTCTTTTACTTTATATTCTAAAGTGCTGTGAGGTACCCCATAAATTCCTTGTGCTTTGGAAACACTCATTTTCCCACTCATTACCATTGCAATTGCTTCTTCCATTATTTCATGGTCATACTGCCGATAGCGGCCACGTTTTTTTCTTGGCTGCTTATTATCTTTACGATCCAAACTATCTTCCGTATTTTCTGAGGTTCCATCTACCGTCCCATTCTTAGCATTAAGACACAAAGGAGAGAGGTCCCCATGCAGAAAGTAGGAATCAACACTTGAGTGAGTTACGGGTCCAGAACATTCAATTTTGTTCTGTTTAGGGAGAATATTTTTCAATTTTTGAAGAGCTGATCCTTCTAAGACTGAGGAGGTTTTAGAAACGTGGTACATAACATCCAGAAGACCAGCAGTATCAGACTGTGGTTTGGACACAGAACTTATTCTTAGCTGAGGAATTTTTAATTGTACAGTAGGACTCGTAGTTTCATATTGGAGATTTTCATTTTTTTCTTTAAATTGTGTGACCATTCTCTGCAGAGTTAACTGGTGGAGGTAACTGGAAGCTGTTGGGAATTTTAATTCTGAGGTTTCAAGTAGACTGAGTTTACTTTTTTCTGTGCGCTCTGCTTGAGCTCTTGCCCACAAGGCTACTTTTTGTAGGACTGCACAAGTTTCTTTACTGTCTTTAAATGAATAACTATCATTGAAATCTCGAGTTTTGTTTTTAAAAGGTGCAGGCTTTCCTGCTGGTAAGGCTTCTAAGTGGAGAAGTAAAGTTTTTTGAGGTATGCCATAAAGTATGCCTGCTTTATTTATGTCCAGTGCTCCAGACTGAATGTCTTTCAAAGCTTTTGAGAGCAAACCATCTGCAAACTCAGCACTTCTTTCCACATAGTCCTCTCTGTGTCTGTGTAGTCTCCTGGATGGATGGAATGAAACGATGGTAAACTGATGTATGAGAGACTCTCACACAGCTATGGAAGGGAAGGGTCCACTCCTTTATTATACTCCTTGCTTCGGTAACATCACTGCTTCTGATACTTTTAAGCCTTTGAGATGTGGTAGTTAAATGATTATCCTAGCAAAATGTTACAGTTCTGGTAGGACAGTGCATCAAAAATCATACGGTGGCTTCTACAGCAGCCCTTCCAAGAACTTTATATCCTATCTCTGTATTTGGTAATATTCTCATGTGCTTGCTATATTCACTTGTCCACATGCTTGCAGAGCAACACTGTTATAATTTTAATTAAACAATTCACATTCCATTAAATACCCAAATCCTGAAGGAGTTTTTGTTAGTAGAAACGTGACGTTACCGCTAAACAAGTAATAAAAGAGTCAACCCCCTCATAGAAAATTTGCAGCAATAAGTACATAACTACACACAAACATCCCAGACTTACACAAACTAGGCTTTCTACAACCATAAGGTAAGGTGTCGTAGTTAACAACCAAGTCCATTTTGGCAAAATAAAACACAGTTTAAAAAACTTCTAGCCACTATTTACAGCTAATTACAAAGTCGTATCAATTTTTAAAACTTCTTTGTATCAGCAAATTAATAAAACGCATTTTTACACCATCCAACAAGTACTGCTATTGTACTCCTATTTGCAATAAGTTACTTTGTAAGACGTACAGGTGACAAAAAGGGTCCTGCTATGGCTAGTGGATGGGAGGATGCCAAAATCAACAAAATCCAACAAAACAATGCGTTTCTCTAGATTGGCGGTAGCTTACAGCAGAGGCAGCATTTTTCTTGTTAAATAAGGAAACTTAACTATTTGCCACCACACACCATAGCCAGAACCATGATGTAAGAATGATGATTAAGAGCTCTCTCTCTCTCGCGCGCATTCTCTTGCTCATATTAAGGAGTATTATAAATAATAGCCATTTTACTTGTTCATGTTAGTTGAAGAATATTTTAAATCTAAATATTAACATAGTATTTCTTTTTTTGTCAAAAACTGCAGTTTCCTAAATAAACTCTGAAAGAATAAATGTGCATTCTCTTCTACTGTCCTATTACTTTTATTGTGTCTACATAATCAATTTTCAGTTCATTTTTAGTAACATGAACTAAAGTTTGGTGATTGTTCTGATAACTTTTCTTTAAACAGAAAAAAATAAAAAAGACAAATGAAACATATGATATATACATAGACACACACTTATGAGTGACACAAATTCTTCTGAAAGCAAAATATAAACCACGCGTGTGTGTCAGTATATACTGTTATGTTATGAACACAAAACCTGACTTCAGAGAAGTAAGAGAAAACTCCATTTTCTTTTACATGAGCCCAATAGAGTCCTAAAAGTTGCTTACCCAGACACCGAGTTTTCAGAACACAAGGGATCATATTTTGGTTCTTCCAACCTTGCGCTTTTCTTTGTAGAGAGATCTAGCACTCCATCCCCTGCAAAGAAGGAGTTGCAATGATAGCAGGTGCTTAAGGATTATCTCAGAAATTTTGTTACCAATCTTTTGTACCTATGGAACAATTTTTAAGCAGTTAAATTTATTCTACATAATTTGACACCTTATTTTTTTTCCCACAGTATTAGCTGTTTTGTATGATTTATAGTAAAATTGTCTAAAATTAAGAAAGAAAAATGAAAACTCACACAGAAATAACAAAATATAAAAGAAGAATCCATTTAAAGCAGAAACGCTTAACTTTTCCTAAAAACCACGTATGCGCAGACACTGCACTGTTTACTTCCAAGGCAATGAACTTCATCTTTCTTTTGTATAAACATACAGTAAACAAATCCAATAATGTAATTAAAATGGATCTAACTGAATAATGGGCTCGCTGAATAATTCAGGTCCTCAGGAGATTTCCAGATCAACCTTCTCTGTTTCAAACTTGAGCTGGTTGTGAGTCTGAGCTCTATGAATCTTAATTTTGAGTTTCAACACTATAAGCAATCTCTTGCTTGCCCTTTTCACAGTTGTATCATCTTTATGTTACTATGTGTTATTTCTAAAATATTAATCAATTGCTTATGTTTTCCCATAGCCTTGGATGTTCAACATGAAACACTGGTTGAATTTCCCAAATGCCATTGCTCAAATGTAAATACAGAAAAACTATTAGGCTAACTCTGCTTTATTACCCATACTGCTAAGAGGGTGAGTTTTGTGTAATCAGTAAATACAGCTATTTGGTTTGGTCTGCTTAAAACTACTTTTGACTGTTTTTGCCAAATAATCTTGCGTTGGAAAAAAGTTAAGAGAAAAATTAGCATTGCAGATCAGAGGAAAAAACATTTTTAAATATACTACTTTTCAAGATGCTCCTTTCCTCCTAAACTTGTTCTCTTCAAAGTCTTTCTTAAACCCTAAGGATGGCAAAGGAAGCACTAGTTAATGCTAATCAAGCTTTCCAAAGCAGTAATATTTCAGAAGGAAAAGCCAATTAAAATCACGGCATAAATAGTCTCCAGGGACCGTCCAGCCTACCCAGCTGTAAAATATCCCCAGCTCCTGTGCAACAGACAGGTCTCATCTGTTGTGTACAAACTATGTTAGCCTTCATTTGTGCATTAGCTTTCACAATTTCCACCTTCAGTTAGCTTATAGTCACAGGCACCATGACATAAAATGCTTAGAAGAGATCACTGGACAAAGTCACTGGAAAAAATACCTCAGAAAACTACCTGAAACTTCACAACTCATCAAGTTGCAAAGAGCCAATCATTAGATCGCTATCACCTGACTGCTAAGAACAGAAGAACTCCAAGTACACTTTAAAATCAAAACAAACAGCAAAACGAAAACATGTTCTGAGATACACTGCTGAAAACAAAAATCAAAAACAAATTAACCTGAAACTGTTAAGACTTTGGAATATCAAGATATCCAACCTGGATGTCTCTATCTAATCAACACACAGAGGAATTGAAGCTAGTAAGATTCTTAGGGAAAAAGTGAAAGGCTCTGGAAAGCTTCCATGACAACATCTGAACAGATAATATCACTATATCTCCTGTTTAATATCTCCTGTTTAACCTAAGTGATCCTTGGACAAAAGGCCTCAATAAGTTGTATAAATGACTAAATCTGTACTGAAAATACAGGCTGCTAGGGCAAAAAATTAGATACATTTTGGTCCTCTAAAAGGCAAGCAGAACTGAAGAATCAATTCAGGCTCAAGACAGCTGAATGTACAACAGAGAAAATGTAATTATTAAATATGTGTATGGCAATTCCCTGAAGACTACGTTCTATGGAAAGGTGATACTCAGCAAGAAGAGTGAAAGAGAAATGTGAGAGATTTGATGCACATACAAAACAGCAGATAAAGTCATCACAGACTGGTTTTAGCAAGATTATCTTCTCAGCTTAACAAAATTTTGCTTGCGATGCGGTGTTTACACATACTCTAGTAATTTTACACACATTATCTCCTGCATAACAAACAAAAATCTATCTGAATAGCAGTGCCCCTTGAGAACATGCTTCTTCCCTGGTACATTATCACAAACACAAAGAATGGAGCAGATATAACTCATCCTTCAGGTCCTGCACCAATATGGGGCCCAAATCACAGTTTTCTAGTATTAAAGAACAGAACCCATATTGTACAGGTGAATAATGAACCTTGAAAACCTAAATCACTTACGAGGTAGGAATAGTACCTTTTAAACCAAAACAGCATTTTCTATTATTGCTATCAAATCACTCAAACCAGATGATTTAGATAAGAATTCTGTACAGGAAGAGAATGACATCAGAACCTAAAAAAAACTATATAAGTTTAAATAAGATCTACAGAACTACTTCCACCCTTTAGCTAAAAAACATGATAATTATAAAGAGAGTCCTTGTTAACAGATATTATGAAGAATTAGATAACAGAGTGACATTGTGACAAGTTTTTCAGGTCTGCTCTTGATCCTCCTCCAGACTAGCAAGGTTAAAGAAATGGAAAAAATAGGCCTGTATTCGATACCCTTGAGTTCCTACCATACGTATTTCAGTACTCATTCTAGTAAATATCTGATTTTCTGGGAAATCTCTCACTGGTTATCTACCTACCTTAAGTCAGATGATCTACTCAGCCCTCTTAACTCTCCACAGATATCACAAACTCCACTCCTAGCATGGGAGCACAACGTCAACCTGGCCACAACCTGCGCCACATGGCTCTCTTACTGTCCCAGTAGCTGCTGGATCTCAGAGCTCTCTCTTCCTGACTACTTTCTTCATAATCTGGCCTAAGATCTATTTGCTGGGAAGCTGTGTAAAGCCTTTTTTTTGAACCAACTAACACTGCCCATCTCTAAAACAGTTTGTCACATCAGTTCCAGATGTTTACAATTGACTGTGCAAACAAAGCCCTTTTCGTGTTTTTTTCCCCTTCTAATAAGCTTCAGAAAACTATTTGTAAGAACTCAAACAAATTTGATTAATTTTTAACTACCACTTCGACTAGCCAATTTTTGCTGACCTCACGTAATTTCATAAAGCAAAAAACTGGCACACAAAGTATATGGTTACATATTGTGTGTACACAGCAAAGAGGTGGCAGCAGAGGGCCTGCAGGGGTGACCACTGTGAGGAGAGATGGACGGCTGCCCCACTGCAGTCAGTCATAGTTGATACAAGTCAGCTCCAACAAATTTGCTGCAGGGCGCAACTGGTCCCAGCAGCCTAACTGGTGGCTCCTTGTGGCAAAACAAATTCAAGAAAGGACTAAAAACACTGGACAAAAAGAAAGAGGGAATAAAAAGGATGAGAAAAAGTAGAAGAAAGCCCAAGGGCAGAGGAAAATGTGAGGAAGGAGAAACCACAGAGAGAAACCTGCTGATTTTGAATCCCCTTCCCCCTTTTTTTAAATGGGCCACATTAAAGGGGTACGTTTACACAGGAATCAGAAGTGAAACTCAGCAAAGGAAAAGGTGGAGAAAAGGTATCATTTTAACATACTTGTTTTGTTTTCCAGTACCTGAATTAGCTATTAAATTACTGCCTAATATTTTAAATATTTAATTTTCCCCAAGATGAGTCTTAAATTTGTCCATGATAGTAAAACAGTCCCTATTCCAACTCTTTTTCTGTTCTTATTTTTCCCCCTATGCTGCTGAGGAAGGAGCAAATGAGTGTCTGATCAGGTGTTTGGCTGCTACCACTACTTTTTCTTGCTTAAGAAGAAACAGAATCCTGAACCCTGTTGGTTGGGCTTTTCACATAGAATTATTGGGCTTTTCACATAGAATTATTAAATCCTGTTTCTTGAATATATTTTGCACCTTACACAATTTATATTTTGAACCATAACACGCATTCCTTCAAAAACCACAGTATTTTCCCCAATATGCACTGAGAGAACAGTGTATTAAAATAATAAAGATAACACCCATCATCTTTTTAAGTATTTGGAATTTTTTCAATAAGTTTGAATATAGCAATAAAGAAGTCATTCATTGTGTGAACCCAGCTGCCATACGGAATTGAACGTGTGCATCCAAGAGATTTGGAATTAGATACTTTTCAAAAATTATTTCCAAATTCTGGATTACTATTCAGCAATCTTGTTTTGTCATAAATGTTGGTGATTTCATGCACACAGTGGTAAACTGGATAATAAAAAAGCTGTTTTAAATAATTCAAATTACATTTTTAACTCTGGTTATTATTTTTCCTACTTCAAAAACAGCAAGAATGATATGGTTATGGGATAGCTTTAAAAATTTCAGCCAAGCAAGATGTCACTCATTGCCAGCTACCTTCCAGAATTACTAGTAAATAGAAGACAGTTTATATTATTTACTCGAAATTTTAACCTATAATGGATGAATGAAACATGAGGAAGTCAATGCAAATTGTATCTATATTTTTTGTTGCTATGTTTACATAGTATCATTAAACTAACTAGCTTCTTAGAGTATGAATATTTCAGGGTGGTGAGGTACTGGAACAGGTTGTGGATACCCCATTCCTGGAGGTATCCAAGGCCAGGCTGGATGGGTCTCTGGGCAATCTGATCTAGTGCTTGATCTAGTGGTCAGCAACCCTGCCCATAGCAAGGGGGGTTGGAACTAGACGATCTCTGAGGTCCTTCCAACCCAAGGCATTCTACGTACTTGTACAGCTTATACTTTTGCCTCTTGTAAGTCACTTAGCAGCTGGAAGGTGATGAACTCAGTTCTCCCTTATCTATCAATGGAAAGAAGTTCCTGTATTAATACAGAGCTTAAGAGGTACTTGGATGTCAGTGTTTAAATACTCAGTACTGAATGATTCAGTGCCAGGAGCATGATGGATTGACAACTGCTCCACCGTGGTTCTCTCCACATGCTATGGAGAAATACCTGCAGCAGCATCTGGACCTCCTCCTCACCCTCTTTCTCTGACCATGCTGTTTTCAGGACTGTCTCTCACCCCTCTTCCCATTCAGTATTTTTGCTCTCTTAAATGTATTTTCAGAGAGATGGCACAAACTTTGCTGCTGCACTCCCCTTTGGCCTGTAGAGGGTCTGCTGCTAAGGTAGCTGGGCCTGGGATAGAGCAACACCTGGCATTTTCTCACAGAGGTCATCCCTACAGTCCTCCCATTACTAAAAGTGCCACATGAACTCTGTACAGAGGTTCTGGCAACAAGCAGTGCTGCAAGTGACAAACGTGAATATTATGGGAGTTCTTCAGAGACACACTTAAGCTAGCCAAGAAAGGTAAGAAACCTTTAGGTGAAGGTAGATTCTTAAGACACCTGAATGGCCCTTTCTCAGTACTGAACACTTGGATCTGTTCAGTGCAAGCAGGTGGTTCTTGTGATCTGGAAAATAAAGCCTAAAATTTTCTCCTGACTCCAGGAATAATTTCCATAATAAAGGAAAAAGACCTTCTGCTTTTATTACTAAGAACTGGAATTTTTAAGATTTTTAATTAAGCAAATAAACCTGAAGTATTTATGGTGTGGACTATTCCCTGATTCACAAAGAGACAAAATTCATACTGAAAAGATTTCAACTTCTGAAGATTTTTTTTTGAGAAATGCAGATATTTAAACTTCCTACTCTCTTCCTGTCATTTCATTTGGGAATAACAATAAGCAAACAATAAGAGTTACAAGATCATCAGAAACTTCCAGAAAGGGAACAAATGATGGCATCGTATTTATAAGTCTACTGACTGAAAAGTTTTATGTTATTTGCTTTTTTTTTTTAGTAACTCAATTAAAAGATGAAAGCTTCAATTGATTTCACAACACTACCCAGAGGGCAGTATGGCTCCTGTTTCATTATGCTGGCCCAGAATGTCAGAGGTAGATGGTGCTGCTATGGCTTTGTAGAGGTTTAATGCTCCTACCAATATTTCATTAATTCTGTTGCTGTGCAACAGATGGCAGCAGAGGGGCAGTCTGACAAAATGGCATCTCACACAGCTGTGTGTATGAAGCAAAGGTGTGTAATTTAATTCATCTGTGTGGAAAAAAAAATGGCACCCGTTGACATTCATCAATGCTTGCTGAACGTTGATGGAGATCAAACAGTGGATGTGAGTGCAGTGAGGTGGTGCCTGGTGCATTTCAGCAGTGGTGACAATGGGTCATCCTCCACTGGTGCAAATTTTTATGAATGTGCCATGAAGATCCTTGTTCATTACTTGTGAAAACGCATGGCTAATGGTAGTGAACGTGTTGATAAATAGTGTTTTTGTAGCTGAGAATCTGCTCTATAAAATATTGTTATTGTGCGCTTTGTATCTGTTGTAGCTTTCATGAAAATAAATAGGAGGCATTACTCCAGGGCAAGGTACGTATTACTTCTTGAAACTAAATCACCGTACCCCTGAAAAGCTGGTCCAATTGTATAGTACAAACACCAGGAGGATGTGGGTGATATCTGAAGTTTCACAGTTCTCTACTGTAAGCATATAACACTTCAGCATCCTCAAGCTGTCTGCAGTAGAAGGACAGCTGACACACGAGAAGCAGGTAAAATAATTTACTGACCCTTACAACACTTAATTGAAATAACTTTTTGTCAGCCACTGCACCTAGAACAGAATGCAAACAACCAAACAGGTTGTCTTTTTCTGTCCTGAGTTTTATTTCCTTGTGTTGCTGTCACCACTACAGTGGAAAGCTAACACAGTTCCAAACTAATATGCTCATAGGAAAATAGAAGTGTAATACAACTTCCTTGTTAGATTAGATGGCTCAAAACATTTTTCCTTCTGGTTTCATTTTGATATTTCCTCTTGTTTCAGCAGCTCTGAACCTCATAGCAAGATCAACATCTATCAAGTCCTCCAAACATACTGTGATAAACAACTATTTATTTCAGCCTCAGATGTTTTGCTTGAAGATACACAATTCTAAACACTCTGCAGATACATTTTCTCAGGATTCATCTGCACAAGGTAAATTCGTGTCTAAATGCAGGCATGAGCTAGCCTTTGCTGACCACAGGGAATAAATAAAGGAATTCTGCAATTTTTAAAGGTTCTATAGTCAAAGAGAAAGGTTGCTTCAATTTCATCTAGAATAGTCATATCCAAAAAGGTAGGTCCATGTCAAAACCTTTTATTTTTTTTAAATGAGATACCATCTAATTGAAGACTGTATACAAACAAAACCTTAATTCTGCAATTCTATCTTCATTTAACTTGCAGCATGTTATGTGACACGTGGGTTCACTTTCCTCTGTGGTCTGCAGTATAATTGGACTAACGTGGACCCTTGCTTTTGTCAGAGACTAGCGGACTTTGCTGGTGTTCTCAGCTGTACATGACAGTCACAATTCCTCCTGAAAATTGCTGCTACTTCAAATCAACTTCAATAAAATCACAAGAGTGCTTTGGACCTTATCTCTTTTGTATGGCAATATTCCTCAAGGCAAGACAAGATATTGTTTCCTATTTGTAAATGATAATGAGAATTCTTATTTTTCTTGCTTTACTCTGAACAAAGTTGTACGGATCTGTAAGTATTAAGTATAGAAAATTCCTCTTTCCATCACTCTACCCTGTCTGAACTTAATCAGTGTCCAAGGATCGAAACTGTCAGAATGAACTTAATTCTCTGAAATTCTAGCATCTTCTTTTGTCAGAAGGCTTAATGGAGCTTTCTTCAATAAAATCATAAGCTGCTGCTACCTGTTACAGCCACAGGTGAGAAAACCAAGTACTCTAAAGCTGAGAAATTCCCATACCATACTTAAAAGCATACACTCAGAAGCTAGGATATTTACCACCAAATACAAGGTATGAAAAAATGCTTTTATAATGGCTTTTTTTCATTTAATCAATTAAAATAATTTCTTATTTTCTTATGGACCGATCACTAATCTGGAAAGTGAAAACGTATTATTTGGCACAGATAAGCACTATTTTATTTTATTTTAATGTTTGAAGTAGAAAGATATAACAAGGTAGTAAATGACATGAAAATACAGATAAACATATAAGAGATATTTACCTTGCTGAGTATTCTGTTCTTGAGTTCGATTCACAGTGAGGTCTAGAGGGCTATCTTGCTCTTCCTGAAGGGAGTTTTCCGTTTGGTTCATTTGGATACTTTTACATATCAGACTCGGTTCAAACGATGAACCATTTCTGTTCTCTTGAATTTTGCTACTTTTTGAAATGTACTCAATTGCAAACTGGCGGATCATTTTTTTCATTAATTCCTGAGCAACTAGGGGAATGTTAGGATCACAGTTCTGAGGAAGATCTAGGAGAGAAAAGAACAACAACACAAGCAACAGATGATTTAAGAAAAATGAAAATACTTTCCTTAAAATGAATATTTCACATAAGCACAATGAATGCATGCAATGAGTTCACGTGTGCAATTAAGTTGTCTAGCAAATTCTTCTTACAAGTATTCCTTATTGGACACCTGGAAGAGCACGTCTGGCATGCATCAGTAATACAGTATGACCATACTGAGAAGTTGCTTTCAAAGAACAACTAAAAATACATATATATATTAAAAATGCAATTCTACAGATTAGTCTTTTATATCACACAGAACTTTTCAGAAGCTGATCATAAAGAGAAGAGTTGTTTCATGTGTATATTAGATGACACCCTCATCGTAGATTTAAGTTTGGAAAATAATCAGTCAAAACTGATATGACGCAACTTGAAAGGTCCCACATAAATTGTAATATTACAAGCAATTGAATTTAAGAATAACCTTCCCATGTCATTTTCCAAGTGCTAACAATGAAATCATTTGGGATAAAAAAAAAAATTTTCCTGTTCTAAACCGTATACAAACGACGTGCAAACATATTTATAGAAGTCCCACAGAAAACTAGGGTTTCATATACTTCAAACTTCTGCTTTTACAAGGTAAGGTGGAGCTCCTACATTTTCAAAGACTGAATATATGCTAGACAACTCAGTTTCAAGAGACGATATGCAAGGTATGAAGTTAAAAAGTGCCTTTGGTTGAAGGGCTACCTTCTGACACTCCTTGTACCAAAACACTACCAAAATTTATAAAACTTAATAAGAGTTTCTGGAAATTCTAAGTGATGGAGAATAAGTACAAAAATCTTCCCCAGCCATATAACACCCAGATGCAGGTGGTGTTCTTTGTTTACTGATATTTCCTGATTCCTGAATAATGAATCCACTAAATGTTCAATGGCATTTGCTTTTCATGAGAGTAATTATTATCCGGGAACAAGAGTATGTGTCTAAAACCATAATTCCACTGTCAAATGGAGAAAATTACTGATCAACAACTTACCTTAAAACAAACAAAAACCAGAAAACAAATAGGCAAAGATTTAACAGTGAGTAATCAAGAAACTCAAACACAATGAAGTATATGAAACATCAACACTGAATGGTCTATCAGATATTTCTTGTTGAAGGATGCTTCCTGTGCATGAAATTAACCTGCTTCATATAGCCAAGAAAAAACTTTTTTTTTTTTTTTTTGGAAAACAGGTGATTATCAATGCAAATGGAAAGATGGCCATTTTACATTCTGATACAACCTCTGCTTTTAAGAAGGAAAAGATTATAGATGCCTTTAAAACACCAAAAATCACTGAGCACGCTGTACACCTGTAATTAACCAGAAACTGCAAAAGCCTAGAATGATTCTTTGACCTCCAGAATCAAGAAAAAATTCCTTTGGAACCACCAAGTTTCTATTCTCTTTCTACTTAATTTCAGACTCCTCTTAATGGTAATATCCAAATATTGACTGCTCTTAGATAGCTCCTCCCTGAGGAGCCCACATTTCTGTTAGCAGCCAAGCTATTTTTAGAACTGGTGGTGTAACAAAGGATTTATTTCTGGCTCTTATAATATTTTATTTAGCATTTATTTTATGTTTCTCCTCATTATTTCTAAATACTTCATCTGGAAGAACAAATAAACAGAAGTTTTCCTACATTAAACTGCTACAACTATTGACAGCTTACAGTTCATCTACTACAAAATACAGTATTTGGAAAAAAGTCCATACCTCTGAGCACGTAATCTGAAAAGAAGTGCTCCAGGGCTGTGTTTGCAGTACTCTAGCCACTAATGCATATTCAATCTACAAGGCTAGACCACGGTTAGTATAACTGTGGCTGTCAGAAATGCAAATACTGTGGCTATCACATTTTCAGTACTGACTATTACCAAGGCATTAAATAATAATCCATGTCAGAAGGGCCTTGGGAAGTCTCAAGTAAAACTGCCTGCTCAGAGAGGGTCACCTATAAGATCAAACCAGGTTCCTTTGCATTTTACCCAGCACAGTCTTGAAAATTTTGTAGATGGAGACTTCAGTTTCTCTCAGTAGCCTGTTCCACATAGAACAGAAATGAGAGATGTTAGATATTCAAAGGAAAAAAATATTTTTACATACTACATTCTTGAGAAGAAAAAAAGTTAGACTTCTAAGGATACAATTTTTATGAAATATTCTATCAGTATAAGACCAAGAGATTAGAACAGGGTACACAGTTAAACTGCATGATATAAAAGCCTAAATGCTTACATTTAACAGCTTGCAAGCCTGTATTAATGCAGAAGTATGAAATGAAAGCAGGTAAAGAGCTGTAATTTCAAGTTCACAGTGGTAAAGCTTCACTACGCATAGGAAATCTTTAACTAACGATACAATATTTGGAAACACAATTTAATGTATTTTGGGAGAAGTACTAGACCTCTGAGCTTAAGTCTCACTAGCAAATATTTCTTAATTATTATCAGCAGATGGCACCAGATATACTTTGTACAAACAAAAAGTTTTATTTTAAGATGTTTTATCAGGAGTCACTTTTAAATCTAAATGTCTGTATCTACTGATAGGACAAGGTGGGACAGCTTTAAACTAAAAGAGGGGAAATTAGGTTAGATGTTAAAAGAAGGAGTTCTTAACTCAGAGGATCATGAGGCATGTGGAACAGGTTGTCCAGAGAAGCTGTGGATACCCCCATCATTCAAGGCTGTCATGATTTTATGATTTTTGGCACTGGTATTCCACATCATAACATCATGTGGTGCATTAAGAGTTAAAGAGTTAATGCTCCAGCTCCGTGGATCATCGATAGTTCCAGGTATACCTGTCTCAGAAGGGAATAAGAACTGCAGTCCCCAGAGGACTTTGCAATGCTTTGCATTTTTCTGTTTACGCTCAGAGGGAAAGATAAAAACTGTCTGCGGTCACGGGGCACTCTCTTAGCTTTGGGATGGACTCAGCAGTGGGTGCTCGCTGCCGTCTGCCTTCAACTGCCTTCGGTTTATCAGACACTCTCTCTTTCTCATTTTATTTAATTTATCAGATTTAATTCCAATTATATTGTACTGTATTGTGTTATTTTGCTTTCTGATCTTATTTAGTAAGTTAGCTTTCCTCCTCAGATCGTTGCCGCTGTTTTGTTTCTAGGCCCATCTCCCTTTTCCCTTTCCCCCTTCTCCTTTCCTGGGGTGTGGGTCTGTGGGTCCACCGCATCAATCATCACGGAACTGGGCCAAACCTGCCCGTAAACCATTGACATTTTTGGCACCCAGTGTGGGGCAAAACTAGCTGCCTTAGCCGGGCGGAGACATACTTTTAGAATGAGTCTCTTTGCCCTCAGAGAGAGCTTCGTTAGGAAGCTTATCTGTACTGCAGGTGCTGTACGGCAAAACACGACCTTGACGTCTGGGCATACTGCCAGTTGTTCTGGGATATTTGTAAGCTTTTTTGGGTGCTGCTAGCTTGTTTCAGAAAAGGAAAAAAAAATGCTTTCTCTTTTTAAACTGCTCTTAAAGGTACTGCATTTCATTGTTTTTTCCTTTTTAATGCTCAAAACGTACTGGGACTTTTTCCCTGAGCACCTGGCAAGATCCTGAGAACCTAAGCAGATATTTGAGACAGGGATATGTTGCAGCTCAGACAGATCTGAGGAGGCCCAAATTATTTGGGGTCTGGCTTATGCCAATCAGACCTTATTCAGTACTATCCAAGAGAGGTGTAGAGTTTCTGAAATAGAGCGAGAGAGTCTCCGAGCCGAAAGGGATAGTGTCCAGATCCAGAAAAAGAGTCTTTTATCTAACAGTCTCTCCAGTCCAATTTAGACAGCCAGCCTCCAGTCCAATCAAGATGCTCTCCAATCCAACATGGACACACTCCTGACTGAGCGAGACGCTTTCTGGTTTGAGAAAGACGCCCCCCAGACTGAAAGAGATGCCCTCCAGTTTGAACTCAACAACCCTCAGTCTCAACAAGATGTCCTCCAACCTGAAAGAGACACCCTCCAGTCGGAGCGAGACATCCTCTTGTCTGAACAGTACTCCTTCAGAACTGAGCGAGGTACCCACCAGCCACAATAGCCCCTGCCCACCAGCCAGCTGGGGGGAAAGGATAATAGAGTGTATTGGACTGTGTGGATTCGATGGCCTGGCAGATCAGAAACACAAAAATATATGGTACTGGTGGACACTGGTGCACAGTGCATGCTAGTGCCCTCGAGTCACCAAGGGACAGAATTAATCTATATTTCTGGGGTGACTGAGGGTTCCCAAGAGTTGACCATGTTGGAGGCTGAAATAAGCCTCACTGGTAAAGACAGGCAAAAAAATCCTACTGCGACTGGCCCAGGGGCTCCATGTATACTTGGTATTGATTACCTCAGTAGGGATCCCAAAGGGTATTGATGGGCTTTTGGAATAGCTGTTGTGGACACAGATAACATTAAGCAGCTGTCTGTTTTACCTGGCCTATCAGAAGATCCGCCTGTCGTGGGGTTGCTCCAAGTGGAGGAGCAACAGGTACTGATTGCTACAAAAACGGTGCACAGACGGCAGTACCGCACCAACAGGGATTCCTTGCTCCCCATTCATAACCTGATTCGTCAGCTAGAGAGCCAGGGAGTGATCAGCAAAACTCACTCACCATTTAACAGCCCCATATGGCCGGTGCGTAAAGCCAGTGGAGAATGGAGGCTGATGGTAGATTACCGTGGCCTGAATGAAGTCACACCCCCACTGAGTGCTGCTGTGCCAGACATGCTACAACTCCAGTACGAACTGGAGTCAAAAGCAGCCAAGTGGTATACCACCACTGACACTGCCAATGCCTTATTTTCAATTCCCTTGGCCACAGAATGCAGGCTGCAGTTTGCCTTTACCTGGAGGGGAGTTCAGCACACCTGGAACCGTTTGCCCCAGGGGTGGAAGCACAGCCCAACCATTTGCCACGGGTTGATCCAAACTGCATTGGAACAGGGCGGTGCTCCTGAGCACTTAGAATGCATGGATGATATCACTGTATGGGGCAATACAGCAGGGGAAGTTTTTGAGAAAGGAGAGAGAATAATCCAGATCCTCCAGTGAGCTGGCTTTGCTATCAAGCGAAGCAAAGTGAAAGGGCCTGCACAGGAAATTCAGTTCCTAGGTATAAAGTGGCAAGATGGACGCCGTCAAATCCCAACAGATGTGATTAACAAAATCACTGCCATGTCTCCACCCACCAGTAAGACAGAGACCCAAGCTTTTTTTGGGTGTAGTGGGCTTTTGGAGAATGCATGTTCCAAACTTCAGTCTCATTGTGAGCCCTCTCTATCGGGTGATGCGGAAGAAGAATGATTTTGTGTGGGGCCCTGAGCAGCAGCAGGCTTTTGAACAAATTAAGCAGGAGATAGCCCGTGCCGTGGCCCTGGGGCCAGTGTGGACAGGACAGGATGTAAAGAACATCCTCTACCTAGTTGTAATGATTTATTTTGATTCAAAGCTCACATTTGGGACTAAAGCTTCCCCAGTTTATGTACCTTGAAAACCCTGTAGCTACTCAAGTCAATATTCTACATCAGTTTACTTATCAGCTTTTTCTGTAAACACTGTAGCTCTTCCCCTTTCACAGAAATAAGTGACCCACATTAAAAACCCAATTGTCCCAGCAACATCCATTTCCACATGTAAACTTTCCCAGCTCACTGTAAAATCACCAGCAGGTTAAAAACAATAGTTATATATATATATATATTTTTACCACATCTCATAATTAGTTTAGTCAGCTGATCAACAAACAGAAAGACTAAAAAACAGGATGCATTTTCATGTAACTTAAAGCTGGTGGCCCATGTCTTGGACAGGTGTGCTGGGTAAAAATCTTGCTGGATGACCAGGCCCAGAGAGCTGTGGTGATGAAGCTAAATCCGTCCAGTACCCAGCCACTACTGGTGTTTCCCAGGGGACAATATTTGGACCATCTATGTTCACTATCTTCATTGATGATCTGGATGAGGGGATTGAGTGCATTCTCAGTTTTCATCAAACTGGGAGGAAGTGTTGATCTGTCTGAGGATAGGAAGGCCCTGCAGAGGGATCGGGATAGGCTAGACCTATGTGCTGAGGCCCATGGCATGAGCTTTAACAAGCCTGAAAGTGGAGTCCTGGACTTTGGTCACAACAACCTCATGTAATGCTACAGACCTGGGGCAGAGTGACAGGCAAGCAGCACAGAAGAAAGGATATGGGGGTGTTAGTCCACAGCCAGCTGACCATGAGCCAGCACCAGGCCCAGGTGGTCAAGGCCAACCGCACCCTGGTTTGTATAAGAAACAGTGCAGTCAGCAGTACTAAGGATGTGATTATCTCTCTGTACTCATCTCTGGCGAGGTTGCACCTCAGGTACTGTACTCAGGTACTTCAGTTCTGGGCCTCTCACTACATGAAAGACATGGAGACTCTGGAGCGCATCCAGAGAAGGGCAACAGAGCTGGTCTGGAGCACAACTCTTAAGAGGAGCAGATGGGGGAACTGGGATTGTTCAGTCTGAAGGAGAGAAAACTTAAGGGAGATCTTATTGCTGTCGACAACTACCTGAAAGGAGGCTGTAGTGAAGTGGGGCTTGATCTCCTCTCCCAGGTAACTAGAGATAGGATGAGAAGTAACAGCCTTAAGTTGTACCAGGCTGGTTCAGGTTGGATGGTAGGAAAAACTTCATGGGAAAATGATGTCCAGGAGATGGTCGTCACTGTGCCTGGAGGTTTTCAAGAAAAAGGTATATGTGTCACTTAGGGACATGGTTTTATAGTGAGTGGGGTGGTGATGGTTTGACATTTGGACTAGATGATCTGAGGTCTTTTCCAACCTTAAACATTATCAGTCATAGAATCATTAAGTGAAAAGTCTACCCTGCTTACAACACTCAATGGACAAAGAATGATGCTATACCAAGGAAGAAAGCATCTGATTTTCAGATATATCAATTAGTAGTATGGTGCATAAGGGGTAGCTGATAGTCCTTGGATTGTTCAAACCAGAGAAGAGGAAATTAAGGGGAAGACTCATGTAGACTACAAGTTCCTCATGAGAGGAGTGGAGGGACAGGCCCTGATGTCTTTGCTCTGGGGACAGCAACAGGATCCAGTATGGAGCTGCATCATGGGAATGTCAAGTTGGTATAAGGAAAAGGTCATTCACCAAGAGGACTGCTAGGAACAAGAAGAGAGTCTGCAGGGCAGTGGTCCTAGCACCAAGCCTACCAGAATTTCACAAGCGTTTGGACAACAAAATACAGTTTGGTTTAGGTGTGGTCTAGTGTGAGCTGGTAGCTGAATTCCCTGATCAATGTGGGCCCCTTCCAACTTGGGATATTCTATAATTCTGAGAATCAGTATGCAAAACATAAAGCAAGTAATGCTGGAAAACACAGTACTTCAAGAGACCAGGAACAATCCAAAGAAAGTAGAAATTGAAAGGGACACCTGCCTAGGGAGGTGTCATATAAACTGGTCCCTTGATAAGATTATAGTAGTAGTTTCAGAAATGCTGAGTTGATGACATTTTATTTCAAATGGAAAATATTTGGTTTTAAGCAAAGTCAAGGAACAAAGATGGACTCAAAATGGTGCTGCACTCCATCCACATTTCTTTAAAATCCTAAGCAAATTGTAGGTTGAACAGGTGTGCCCTGTACAGAAAAAGATTATACCCATCCCAGGTTCAATGCATAGTAATCTCCTGGTACAGGAAGGTAAAGGGGATAAAGCTAACTTCTTTCCCCCCTCCCTCCAGTCTGTGCTTAAAGAGCACATGATAAAGCAAGGGAGGACTGTAACATTCACCTATTCTGGCATTCAAGTACACCTGCTAGACCCCCAGTAAAACCATGTAAAGGGCATGAGTAAACTTCCTTACACAGAAGCTTCAGGAAGAAAATGAGTGACCAGTAAGGTAGTCAATAGTGACTAGCTTACTGGAAAGAAATCTACATGAACCAGCTTTCAGTCACTCCTATATACTTGCCAACTGCAAAAGAACGAGAGCAGACAAGGAACTAGAGTTTCTAAATGTTGTTTCAGCATTACGTTTCAAACACAAACTTGAATGTATTGAAAGATGCAACTCTGAGAAGTAGGAGGACCCCAATTTTGCAATTTGTAAGACACATTCTTTCACTTAAAAGAGAGATTTCCTGTTGTGAAGTGAAAGCAATTTAGGAACAGAAAAAGTTTAAGTGCTTAAGAATTCCAGAGAACAGAATCAGAGTTGGCATAGAAAGAAATAATTAGCTCATACAGAAGAAAGATAGTGAACACAGATCCAGGAGAAAAACAGAAAATGCAAAAGGACTAAAAACAATGGCAAGTCAGAAGAAAAGTAGTGCTTGATTTGCTATTAAATTAAGTAAAGACTAGGGAACAAAAAGAGATGAAACTCAGTACATTAATTAAAAAAAAAAAAGAATAAAAATCAAATGTAAATTGTAACTTTAAAAATTGAACAAGTTCCCTCTTAGTAGAAAAGATATGCTTTCATTACCTTTCTTTCGAAAGAGTGCATTTAGATAGTTTTCTGCTTGGCATTCAATCTTATCAGTGTTGGACTGGCCCTGAGATGAAAGTTCCTCTGTAGGCGATGACTGTGAAGAACCGATAACTGATGCACGATCCTAGAAGACATGAAAATTATAAAGCCTTTCAGAAGTTAGCCTACTGATAGAACAACATATAACTTATTTAGCTATGAAATGAACCACTAAAAATATTTTTATTTACTTCCCCTCATAGCCAAACTATCTTGAGTCAAAACTCATTATTAAATTGTTTGCAAAATTCAGTTCTCCAATTCCTATTTTTATACTGAAAATTAAGTGGGAAACCATGCTTAATATGTTCATACTTACACTGACTGTTTCTTTGTGTAAATTACAAAAGGAACATTTCTCATCCATAGACCAGTCAGTTAGCTCTTCTGGCTCACAGTCTTAAAAGAAGAAAAAAAAAAGCTAGATGTTTTAAACATGTAAAAATGAATTCAGAACAAAATACACATCCAATAATTTTCATAACTAAGTTTCACTGTAATCTAGTACACATTCATTGACAAAATGTACTTAACAGTACTTAGTTCTTTGGATATTTCCAAATTCTAGTCCAGCTTATATGGTCCACTATTCAAAGCATATTTCTTAAAATGAAAGATGCATAAGGTTGTTCTGAAAGTAATGCCTCCTATTTATTCACAAGGAAGCTACAACAGATACAAAGAGTACAATATTCAATAGAGCACATTCTCAGCTACCAGTCTTTAGCATAGTCACCACCATTAGGCACACGTTTTCACCAGTAATGAACAAGGATCTTCACGGCACATTCATAAAAATTTGCACCAGTGGAGGTGACCCACTGTCATCACTGCTGAAATGCACCAGGCACCACCTCACTGCACTCACATCCACTGTTTGATCTCCATCAACGTTCAGCAAGCATTGATGAATGTCAATGGGTGCCATTTTTTTTTCCACACAGATGAATTAAATTACACACCTTTGCTTCATACACACAACTGTGTGAGATGCCACTTTGTCTGACTGCCCCTCTGCTGCCATCTGTTGCACAGCACAAAATTTAATGAAATATTGGTAGGAACATTAAACCTCTACAAAGCCATAGCACCAACATCTACCTCTGATATCACGGGCCAACGTAATAAAATATGAAGCATTACTTCCAGAGCACCCTTCAAAAACTCATATATTTCAGTTGTACTACAGTTATGAAAGGTGTCTGAATACAGCAAATTAAGCTCTGAATCTCAGACTTATTATTTTTAAAGAAAGCCTGCAAGCCCTTATCAAACCAAGCTAGAAATTGAATAGTTCCCTCACCATTACAGCAAATTGCATTGTACTTCAAGATATTTAATCCTGTGCCACCACTACAAATAAATAAAAACCCTACATTATTTGTAATGTTTTATTTATTGACAAAAACGTAAAGTTACCAGAAGACCTACTCTGGTCTTGAGCAAATACAGGGCATAAACAGACATCTACAAACATCATCTACTTTCTTAAATCATGTTATTAAGCTCCATTTCAAGTTAGCTTTCCACCACAAACTCTCTCCTTCACAAACCACCGATCACTACAGATTTTCCAAACTGACTGCTCTAAAAACCTTCAAATTCCTTGTTTGATTTACTTATAGCAATTTCTTCTGGCCTCCTTTTGTGGAAGTATTGTTCTTACATCTAAACATCTATCAGTCATGGGTATTTAGTGTCTTTAGTGTCTTGACATACTTAGAGATATCACCATCCCCCCCTTATGCTTCAATTTGCTAGGCTAATCCAGTCCATTTGCTCTCGTCTCATAGGACTCAGACCCATTTTCTCTGCAGAGTTGCCACTTGGACTCCTGCTTCCTCAATACAGGTGATCAAGTTCTCAAGATAATGCCCTCCCCTTGCATTTGCTACAGCATTCTGTTTGTACCCGAGTCTTGATCACAGCTACATCATCTTGAATATTAATTTAACTAGAACAACAAGGCCTTCCACCATACCAGTCGTTTCCACTTAATCTGCTTACAGCTTAAAAGTGTACCTGCTTTCCTTATAAGCTGCTTTTTTTTTTAAATATATGATTAAATTACAACCACAGTTCACTTTGGGAGGTTCTTGAGGGGTAATGCTGTGGTGGGTGACTCAGGCTGGCTGCCAGAACTCCCAACCCATCACCCTCTCATTCTCCCTCCTCAGCTGGGTAGTGAGGAAAAATAAGATGGAAAAACTCATGGGTCAAGATTAACGCAGGGCGATCACTTACCAAGCACTGTCAAAGGCACAAGACTCAACTCGCAGAAAGTAAATTTAATTTATTGCCATTTAAAACAGATTTCCATAATGAGAAAAGGGCAAAAACAAACACATTTTCCCACCGTCTTTACAGTCAGTCCTTCACTACTGACTCGACCTCAGCTCCAAATGGTGCAAGGAAGATATGCATCTTGAAATCCCCATCCATTCCTAAGAATTCATAAGTTCCTTCCCCCTCCTCACTTTTTCCCCATTTCCAGCACGTAATCCCTCCCACAGGCTACAGGTTTTCATCAGCTGTTCCAGTGTGGATTGTTCCTATTGGCTGAAGTTCAAGAAGCACTCTAGCATGGGGCCTTTGAACAGGGCACAGTCCTTCAGAAGATGGCTCCAGCATGGGTTCCCAGAAAAACTGCTCCTGGGTGGGCTCTCCAAGGGCTGTAGTTTCTTTAACCTGCTGTGGTGTAAGGTCTTCCACGGACTGCAGCACAGATATAATCCCTGTTGTGGTTCTCTAAGTGCTCCAGGTTATTTCTCCAGGTGGTACCCTCCGCAAGCTACTGCTCCAACACCTGGAGCACCTCCTCTCCCTCTTTTCCTGATGTTTTTCTGACGTATCTTGAGAACATTTCTTATGTTTCTTCGCCCTACCCACATTCCTCTCTCATGAATAATGTGCAGTTTTGTTGTTGGTAATTTTACTTTGTTCTCTTAACTCTCCCAAATGTGTTATCACAGAGGCACCACCAGAAATAAAATTAATCCAAAAGAAAATTAGGTTCCTATATTGAATGTGAACATAATTAGCTATAGAAAAAAATGAGTTCTACTAAGGTAAGCTTGACTCTCAAATGCTACTGTAGAGCAGAATTCTGCATTAATAATCTGCTGATTTGCATCCCTGGAAATATATAGCAGTTTTGACAGGTTGAAGAGTTGACCATCAGTTGGAAAAAAAAAAAAGACAGTATTTTCCTGACTGTACAGTAAGAACATCAATCCCAATACTCCTGATTGGTAGAGCTATTCTCTCAGCATGTCTGCATATGAAAAACTAACGCATACTACGCTTTTGTTAACAAATTCATGTTACCATAATTCTGCTTAGTAAAATAGTTTGCACAGTTTACAAGGTTTTTTTTGAAAAGTAAATGTAAAATAAAATAAAATAAAAAACCCTGAAATCTACATTTGAAGTTGTCATTGTAATTTATTTATTCCACCCTCAAACAGCTTTGAGTACAATAATTTAATCTGTAGATCAAATACTGTTTCAAGATGAATCTAAGGAAGAGCTACACAAAGTAATACACTCACATTACATTTTATGCATACTACTATTCGTTAGAAAAACAAAATAACAACATAAGACAAAAACCTATTGCAGCTGTGAGGCATATATTTCAACAGATTCCCACATAATTTCAGATTAGAAAGACATTTGATTTCTTGAGCTTAAATCAAAGAAACATACACTCCTGGTAGTAAAGCATAATGCTGCATGTAGACAGTACTGATACAGTGGACATGGCAGATGAAGTGGACAACTTCCAAGACATTGTGACTTCGCAGAATCACAGAAGGGGTTGGAGGGGACCTCCAGAGATCATTTAGTCTAATCCCACTGCCAAAGCAGGCTCCCTAGACCAGGTTGCATGGGTAGGCATCCAGGCAGGTCTTGAATGCCTCCAGAAAAGGAGACTCCACCTCTTTGGGCAGCCTGTGCCAGTGCTCTGTCATCCTTAAGAATGTTCTGAAGAGCCTAAAAATATGAGTTCTCTTCTTTATATCAACCATATTTTTAAATTAACGGAAATTTTGTTTCTCTCTATTTCTTTATCTGTAATATGGAAAAACTCTGCTTTAATTATAACGGGAACATTTATTGTCAATCTTACACAAGAATTCTGCATTAATCTTTACAGCACAATTCAGATGACAATTAAGAAACAGACCTGCATCCTATAAGGTCAACTTTTACCATATTTATAGAGCACAGCAATCTCCTTCAGACTGTTACAGTATCTATATGTATTAATAAATAAAAAAGAACAAGGTAAGGAGGGCACCCTATCATCGTCCTTCGCTTCTGTAGTTGCCACGGAACTAAAACCAGCTTTAAAGGTGTGTCAAACATACAGAAAAAGGCTTTTAACTGTCCAAAAATTCAGACATATTACTGACAAATGAGAAGGACTGGGGAGAATAACTTTCAACAGTTTACATTTTTGATAATCATGAACTTCATCTGCAGGACAAGAAAAGCTAGTAAGTCAAAGAAGCTCTAAACAATGGAAACCACAGAACACCTTAAGGTCACAAGAAATCTTCAACAGCATGAGAAAAACAAGCTATAGCATTTCGCATAAGAAGTGAAGCAACATATATGAAGCAACTCTAAAGCAGTAATGAAACACTTTACAGTTGACTGTTAAGCTCTTTTAGCTGTAACACTTATATTCTGTTTAGTCATTTGATGCTTTGTCTTCCTACACAAAACCTCCAAAATACTGAATTTTCCTTCAAGCTGTAAACCCTTTAAAGCTTTATTATTTTCTTGCATTAATAACTGATCAATATGAAGCCTAATACATAACAACCCATCAGAATTAGAACCAGATAAAAAGAAATTGTACACTAGGATTAACATTGTCCTCTTTGCTTTCCAGAGCAATGTGCTTGTTTTTATCATAGCAGATGGGAGTACTAATCCAGAACATAAGCTTTAGCCCAAATCTATACATTTAAGTGTTTTTAAGAATCTGACTAGTGGCATGCCTAACTTTATAAATGACAAAAAAAATTCTTAAAATAGCAGTGAAGTAATATTTCTCTCCCTTGAAAATAGTGTTATTTCTATGATACAGACCAAGGAACTTACACAATACAAAGACAACAAAACCACAGCCACATTAAAGCAATTGTTCCAAACCTGCTCTAAGTAAGAATACACAGTATATGACACTCCATCTCATGTGCTAGCATGTACACGAATTAAAAACTTCATAAACTACACTATCGAACAATAGAACTGTGAGGAAATGGAACATTTTGAAAGCTTTACAACAGCTTTTTTAAAACCATGGCAATTATTTTGACAGTATAGCCCTTTGCAAATCTCAAGGCAATTTTGTGCTAGATTCTCATCCCTGGCTTTTGTTAAAAACTGGTAATAACATCTAGGTGCTTAGCTAAGTACTTAACACTTATTCCAACAACACCAAACTCACATGGAATAAGGATAGATCTTTTATAAGAAGACTGGATTTTTAAAAAAAATTTTTACATAAAGGATTAAACTTTTAGTAATAGCAAAAGCAAGCTAGCATTCATAATCATCCCTTTTACAATTAAAATTGATAAGGAAGACAGGCTGATCTAAAAGCTGTCCAGAGAATGAAACAGGAGATGAAATATTCCAGAAAAGTAAAACTCTGATGAGAGCTACTCAAGAATGCTTAACTAATCCAAAATTTCACTGCAAATCATGACCTGGGAACTACTTTAAATTGGGTTTTGCCTCTGCACAGTACTGACATGAATGTGAAGAAAAATACATTAGAAAGAAAAACAACTGGAGATTTCCTGTTTGTTTGGTTTTTTTTTTATATAAAAATATGTATTAAATTACTTTTTGAGTACTCCTAGCTAAAAGAAAAAACTTGCACATAAAGATCAGTGAACTAAAAGTTGACTCATTTACCTTCAAATAAACTGAGGTCTCTTCGTAGCCTTGGTCCATAAAGCCCTTCTAAAATACTTTCAAAACCTGGAAACAAACATTTAGAACAGTGAATCAAAGGTTTATTCTAAAAAGAATGCAAATTTGAAAAAAAAACACCACAGCATCAAATATTCTCAAACCCTGAGAGCAACTTCAAAAATTCTTACATTTATCATATAAATACTCCTGCTGCTATAGGGCCATTCAGCAGAATTAGAAGATAAACATAAGACAAGGCAATTGCCATCTGCACACAATCAGCGTATTAAGCCATGCCCCAACAACCTCATTAGACTTAAAATAACTACCACAGAATCTTAAAGGTGGGAAGATTAACCTCATAGCTCTACACAAGTGAAGCCGTTCTTACACCGTGAATTAGAAATTGGGAAGAAGAAAAAGGGAAGAGATAGGACTGCAAAAATTAGAAACACCCTGCATAGATTCACTAACCATACATTATCTCAGAAGCATTCCTAAAAATGCATTACAAAACTTGTTCCCATGTTACAGAAGTTCTCTGCAGTCCTATGTAACTGCACAAAAACCTTTTAAAATTGAGGATTAGATAAATCCAATTATTTTCCAGATTGACTAGCTAGTCTGTTCTAGGTACTTCGTAAAATTACAAACTGCAGCAGGGGAGAAGAGCAAACCCACTGCCAAAAGAACAAACCAAAAAAGCAACTCACACACAACAGGACAACTGATTAAATATGGTGAGAATTCTATCTCATTATCAACATAAGTATAATTCAGTGTTTAAACAGTTTTAAACTGTCTCCTCTTCTTACAGACTTCTATATAATAAGCCTATTTTCAACTAAGAGGATAATTCAGAGCAGCATTTGAGGGTTCGAATTCTCCATACTCAGGACATCTGTCCATATCAAAGATGAAGCTACATTCCAGCACTTTACAAGAGTATTTTATCATCCTGCTACAGAAAAGGTATCAGTATACTTGAGAAAAAACTGCCTACCAGCAGAGAACACTTTAATAAATCTGCTCTATCACAAGACATAAATGAGAGAAGTTATATTAACACATAGGAGCTGTTCAGTCTGAAAGGTCACAATTGTGTTAAAACATACATTTCAGATTTTGTATGACCATGTTTTTATATCTAATTACGTTTATATTATTAAATTCAACCGAATGTAATTATACTTCCAATAATTCTATGAGAAGTGTTTATTGCTATCTCAGGTTTCCACTTCTTTCGCAATAAATACTTTTTTCATTTTTTAATTAATGTATGTCACAAAAATTAGAAAGCAAAAATCCAAGGCCCAAATATACACTAAGCATTTACTGAAATAAATATGAAATCTATGATTTTATGCAATATAAATTCAAGTCATATTAGCATTGCACAAATTCCTGATTTTCTGGTTTTAGCGGGTTACAGTTAACAAAAAGCAAGAGAAGAAATCTTAAGCTGAGATAGCAATTCCCCAAACAAGCCTTTGAAACAACAAAATACACTCCATACGTTACTATGATCATGATCACTGTTATAAGCAGTGAGCCACCTGAGCTCAGTATCTAGCCAGGTACTTTCAAGTCACAGCTCACTGGAGTGAAGTGTCGCTTGGAAACAGTCAGTAGTGCTTATTCCAGAAGAACAATACTAATGCTCATATTTTAGTACTTAGTATATAGAGCACCAGGAAATTTGTTACAACTCAAGCCAACATCCAAAAACTTTATTTTCTTCTTTTTGACTCCCACCTTCTCTTCCCCCCCTGGGCTGTATAGCATGTTATCTGTTTCTGTCTCCACTGTACTTACACATATTTGCTTCCCCAATACCTGTTCCTGCCTCTGCAAAAACTACGAGTACATAAAACTGCAAAACTGTGCTCTTCCTTAGGGAAACTTCTAACAGACTTCCAAGCAGACTGTACTATGAACAGTACTTAGTAGCTTTATTTTTTTTTCCCTCCCTCTCCTGAACAAAGGAGGCACCAACCCACTTCACTTGTCGTTTAACAAACCTTGCTTCACCCTACCCATCTAAGATGGCAATTATCTTGCCAGACCTCGTTAGAACATCCCCATAGAGTTACAAGTTTAGTTTAGTGTTTGATTATTTGTTTCCCACACCACCCCTCATGAATACTAAATGCTTTCTCTCAAAGTTTACCTGTTAAAATCAGAATCAACTGAGTAAGAAGGGACCTTTAAAGATCAACTAGTCCAACTCCCCAGCAAGGAACAGGGACATCAACAGTTAAATCAGGCTGCTTAGAGCCCCAGCATGACCCTGAATGTCCCCAAGGATGGAGCAGCCACCACATCTCCAAGCAATCTGTTCCAGCATTTTGTAAAAACAAAACAAAACTTCTTCCTTATATCCGATCTAAATCTCTCGTTTTAGTTTTAAATACTTTCCCTTTTTCCTATCACCACAGACCCTGCTCAAGAGACTGTCCTCTTTCTTACAGCCACCCTTAAGGTACTGAAAGGCTGCTCTCAGGTCTCTCCTGAGCCTTCTCCAGGCTGAACAGCCCCAGCTCTGTCAGTCTGTCCTCATAGGAGAGGGGTCCCAATCCCTTGGAGCACTTCTGTGGCCCTCCTCTGAACCTGCTCCAACAGGTCCACATCTCTCCTGCACTGAGGACTCCAGATCTGGATGCAGTACTCCAGGTGAGGTCTCACCAGCACAGAGTAGAAGGATCACTTCCCTCACCCTGCTGGCCGTGCTTCTTACAGTGCAGCCTAGGATATGATTAGCTTTCTGGGCTGCAAGGGCACATTGCTCACACACATCCAGCTTCTCATCCACCAGTACCCCAAGTTTGTTTTGGCAGGGCTGTGCAAGTTTCAGTTTAGCCTAAACAGAAAAAGATACATTTTGGTTTCTCATACAGCTGCCGCTGAATATCTACCAGCACCCTTTTATAAAGTGTTATCACTTGATATTAGGATTTTCAATAATACTTTAATTGGAAATGAAAGCAGCTGTTTTAGCAGTCTTCAAAAGCTGAAAGGCCAGTAGACACCAGCCAGAGATATACTTTGCTTACACACCTGTATTTCACCAAATAATCAAAAAACCAAAAAACTGTTCCATGTTCACCTTACAGCTGTTTTCACATCCATGTCCTGGTGGAATTAGAGAAGCAATCAGTCAAACTGCCTTTTGCAGCTAGAGCTGTTTTATCCTAGACACTATTTGACTCCAAACTGAAGAGAAGCACAACACTTTATTATCTTGCAATGCCTCATTATGTCAATTTAATTCCATCTACTTCTTAACTGATTTTTCACTTGACATCTTTTACCTTCACCTAAACAGAACATTAGCTCTATTCACTATTGACACCCTTTATGATCCAAGTTGGGTTTCCCCAACAGTTTTCCTAAGCAGAAGTTTATGGTACTACCAGTCTTTTTATGGAAGAACATTTTCATACTTTGCTTTCCCAAACAAAATTGTCAACTTCCTTCTCAAGAACTTCCTCCCCCACCCCCCACTTATGATCACCCTCTACCAAATCTGTTTCATTCCTGCTAGGATAAGGACTTTCAGGACAAGGCAGGTTTACGTTGTGTCTTGAAGCAACAGGAAGAGGTGCTGAAAAGGCTCAGAACAGAGGAGAAGAAACAAGTTCTGCTAGGTTTGGCATCTAAGCCCAATCCATGTGTCTACAGCCAATGTCAATAAAAGGAACCAATAGCTGGCAGCAACTGCAGACTTTTTCCTATGTGGTATGAAGACTTCCACACACCATATAGATATGCCATTTCCAAAAGTCTGCTGCTCACCCAGGGGTCAGACAGAGGGATGCTGCTGAAAGATCTTACAGTTCACATGACTACTGTACTATAATCTGCTGCTCATCTACACAACCACCCACGGAAGTGCCAAGGGAGATCTTCAATCCAAAGTTAACTGCAAGGGTCCTGGTACAATAGTGAAGGACACTGGAGCCCAGGTGTTGACCCGGCTAAAGGCTTTGACAGCAAAAACATCCACTGAATAAGCATGTGACTATCTTGCCACAGGCAGGACTTCAGCTTTCATGACAGTAAGATTCTCTCTGTGAAAGAAAGCGCTTGAGACAGGATTCATTTGGTAAAGCAAAAAATCGCTGCCAAAACACTTGCCAGATAAGGAGGCCTCCCTGGAAGTAGGGGAATGGCAGAGAGGGTAAAGGCATCAAAAAATGCTTCAGGAACTTAGAAAATGCTAGGTACACTCGAATTCTGCTTATTCTCTTCTTCAGGATATTCTCATCTACATACAGAAAGGACAAGATTGCTGTGCACTGATTTGAAGGACGGGCATTCATGCATGTTTTCATTTACTACAGTGAAACAAGACTTCAGCTTAAAGCACTACAGCCTCTGGAGACACCACAGGATCTCAAGTTTCTCTAAAACACACTTTCATTAACTTGCCTTGTAACATACAGTTCTATTTACTTTGTTATTTTCACAACTCTAACGCATCTAAAAAATACACAACTGAACTTCCACCTTCCTCCACTTTGTGGCTTCCTGTACTAGGGATCATTGGAATTATGGTTTTACTAAAAATCCAAAGCCCTACTTTACTCAGCTTATTTATAAATAAATAAATAAACTTGAAGAGAGGTAAAGGTCTGATTTAAGAATATGCTGTTAAATAGCATGCTTCAGACAAGGAACATTGTTGTATATTAGTGAGTTCTTTTATTTAACATTCTGAAGCAATCAAAGGAAAAGCTAAAGGAAAAACAAATGAGCTTTCTATGCAGTATGGTGTTTAGTACATTAATGCTGCTTCTAAAAGAAAAATACGTTAAAATTAGTTCAAAACTGATTTAACTGCTAGGGGACTAAAAAAACAAATGGTGTTTAAAGTATAATTGGGAAAATCCAAAGATTAAGATTACATTTAATGAGATTGTACGAAGTGTACAATACCATTACACAGCATTAAAAAGAAACTTCCTTTTCAGTTTTTTAGTAAAATAACACATTACAGCAGTGTTATTTCACCTATACATTAAACTGACTTGATCATGACTAAGATTCCTGCTTCTGAATATCTTCCTTTGAGCCTGGGAATATCGCTTTCATGAAAACTCTGTTCCAATCTGGAAATTGTACAACACAACCCATATTTAGAGAAGGTGTTTTTCCATTTATGAGGACTGCATGAGGAGTCTCAGAAACCAAAACCCCATTGGGAAGAAATTATGGACAGGTAAGGATCAAAAGACAGGCCCTGCACACTCCAGACTGCTACGTGAACCAATAACCTCCTTAACTGCTTAGCCTCCTTTCTCCCACATGCTTTTACTTCAATAGCAGTTACTTTGTGATTTCTACAGAACCTTGCCATACAGTCCATGTGAAAACTTTCACTAGTCAACGCTAATATTGCCATCAGTAATAGTAAAAAAATTTTCTGGTATAGAAATATTTATGCAATTGAAAACGTGAAGCTTTGTTCTTCTACTATTAGAACAGTGACTCAACATTTTTCTCTTTGCAATTTGTTTTTTTGTTAAGCAAAAAGTGATCCCTTCTGGTTATTAATACATTAGCATCAATTGCAGTTATACTTGTCCCCATTCCACAGTTTCACAAATGTGTATTATTCAGAAGCGTATCAGAATGAAGTTCTGTGGTTTGCATTACTAATATATCTCAGACTTAACCAAGTTTAATCAGAGACAGAATCTGCTTCTTCAGGAAATAGAATTTTTGTTTGTTTTTAAAAAGTAACCTAAGCAGACAGCACCAAGTTTCACAGTCTCTGAATGACTCATTTCTGCTTCTCTTCAAGTTTTACCATCAGTACTCAAAAACACAGGTGTAAGAATAGAAATAAATAAAGTGTTAGCTTATTTAAAGGCAAAGACCTCTCTTATAAGTTATCCACTTGATAATTAAGGGGCTTAGAGCTCATATGACTATGAATAGGAAGATGAATGGATATGAAGTTATAATTCTTTTAAGTAAATGCCTGCATTTTACAGGTGATGCCTGCACTTTGTGTTCCAGGATATTTGATACCGCACTATGCTACTAGTTCCACTGAAAAGTGGTAACCCATATTAACTCTGGATTTTTTTTTTTTGTATGCTTCTCTCCAAATAAAGGAATAGCCTCATTGGGAAAAAAATACCTAATTGCGTGAAAAACTTAACTCATGTAAAAACACATGTTCCTTAATCACCCATCACCAAGTTCCTCTTGTGCATCAGACCACCTGACTGATTTAGAAAGCATTTTGAGTTTTTTGTAACACTAATTTAAGTTTTTGAAAAGCATCAAGTAGTTCTTAATCTCTTTCTCTTACTACATCTAGTTATCCCATTAGGATACCAGCAGCAATTCCCTTGTAGCTTGTTACAAGGAGAACACTCTATAGAGCTACTTTCATATTTTAAAAGAGGGAGCAAGGAATTTAACAGAATAACTTAAGTTTGACGTTAACATCTGTCAGTTTCTTCTACTTCCCTCTTCTAGAGGTCAGCAGCTGCCCCCCACCTTCCCAAGCTACCGAAAGGTTCATTCACTTAGTCTTCACATACACACATTATTATGTATTTTTAATTCTGTTATAACAAGAATTTGAAAATAATCTACCAGGTTATAAAACTACTGAGGTTTCAATTTAAAAAAGAAAAAACACCATTATTTTTGCTATGTGTACAAATTGTAAGAAAAAGAATGAACTAAGCTGCTGACAAAATACCCCACATCTAGATCATGACAATAGAAACAAAATTGAATAATATTTTTTAATTGAAAAATGTTATTCCTCCACCCCCTACACATCCTTTGAAATGTCACCACAGAACATCTGCATAGTAAACTCAATATCCGACAAAACACTGGTTATATTTGCAGGTGAAAAGCAGTCTCATTTTCTTTTGGAAACATTCTAGGGATTTAATTAAAGACAGATTTCACAAGGACATAGTAGGATAGGGAGAAGGCTGCTTTACAAATACTGTGCCCAGCTCAAATCCAGTTTTTGCTTATAGCACTCAAAAAGGTATTTATAAAATGGAAAGCTTGAAAACATTTAACTTAATTTCATTTTCTTTACTGTATTGATTCAGATCCCTGAACAAACAGCAACCAACATACCAGAGATTCCAATGTGAAAGGGAGGAAATCCTCTATTTAGACTCCAATACAAATTCTGAACCAAAGCTAAAAATATATTTGTCTAGTGAAAATCTTGACTCAAAAAATTAATGCAGTCGAGGACACTGCTGCTGGCAGGGAAATCAGGTGAACCATATATTGCACGCACTTGCCAGTGAGATGCAAAACGTAACCACTGAACAGCTTCAGTTCTAACAAGCTGCTGCTCAGCTCAGCTAAAAATCCCTGCTTTTGAGTTACTACTGTGAGCTTTCGAAAGGGTGATGGCGCAGTTTCCAAGAACACACACATCAGAAGAGCTAGTTGAGCCATTAAGCAGTTCATCAGAAAGCAAAGAGGGAGCAACCTTCCAGTGTTAGAGACTGACACTGACTATACCTCAGGAGCAAAACAAAGGCAGGAAGTGTTCCCCATCCCCCTCCCCAATTGTTCAACAGCTTTAAATAAAAGGGAGGCAGCCAATAGAAAATAATAAAATCAGATTCACAGTTAAAGACAAAAATTAACACTGAGTTTGAGATCAGGTCTTGTTTCCAAGTTCTTACTAAAAACAGTGTAAAAAAATAATGTTCAGTGAAAAATGAAGCACCTCAACACTCCAAAGTACATGACTCTTCTATAAGAACGTGTCACTGTAGACCTGCAAAGCATAGAGGGCATGAAACTTTTTACTATAGCTTCTAGACACTGTCAAAATTAAAGTGAGATTTAATCTCTGAAGCAGCAACAAAATACTTCTAGCATTATTCCTAATCTGCAAAGTATAAGGGCAACACTTCAGAAGTGACTGAGCTGGTCTGTGGGTAGGAGGAAAGAGAATTGCTTCTTAAGGTACTACACTTTCATGTGCTCACATTAAAAACTCTTATTTCTTGGAACAATAGCATAACCCTAGTTGTCAAAAAGAGACATTCAGGTCCGGAATTGGCGTGAACCTCACAGGACATTAACAGCAAAATGTGCTTTACATATTTGCAAGCCAACGTAGAAAGCACCGATCCATTACTGCTTAATAGTGACCAACGTTTAAGCAGCAGACAGTCTTCTCCATCATGTAACAGAAAAATCTTTCCATCACCTAAGGCTTCACTCCTTGACATTAACACAGGTGACTGAAAACAAGACCCAGTAATCAGCTACCTCAGAATGCAGGCACCACCAACTGCTGGAGCTGACCAGTGTAATTTCTTTTCCTACTCTCATCACTTGTTGGACCTTGTTAAATTAGTCAGACATAGAACAGACATTTCAAAGAAAACTACAGTATGTTTCGCACAAGCCTTGGTTGACAGCCCTGAAGACAATGAAGCACAGCTTACTGCTTTACTTGTTCAAGGGACTACCAACCAAGAATTTTCTATATGAACTGCTGCTCTGAACAGTGCAGGTTCAGAGGAGGGCTGTGAGTATCATCAGGGGGATGGAGCACCTCTCCTGTGAGGACAGGCTGAGAAAGCTAGAGAGCTGAAACAGCCTAAAGAAGAAAAGGCTTTGGGGAGGCCTTACAGTGGCCCTCCTGTACCTGAAGGAGACCTAGAGGAAAGCTGGGAAGGGATTTTATTAATAAAGGCTCCTAGTGACAGGATGAGATATAATGGCATTAAACTGGAAAAGGGTAGATTTAGACTAGATATTAGGGAGAAATTCTTCACTGTGAGAGTGGTGAGACACTGGAACAGGCTGCCCAGTGAGGCTGTGGATGCTTCCTCCCTGGAGGCATTCACGGCCAGACTGGATGTGACTGAGCAGTCTGTCCTAGAGAGGTGCTCCTGCCCACAGCACAGAGGCTGGGGCTGGATAATCTTAAGGGTCCCTTCCAACCCAAATCGTTCTATGATAATTCAGGGTGGTTACAAGTTCGTAGCTTGTATATTTAGAGAAAAAAAATCAGACCAAACATCACTGTAAAAACAAACGAACAAAAATACTGCCCAGTTTGGAAAAACACTTGCAACTTCGTTGTTACAAATTTAACTTCTCTAAGCATGAGGAGGTTTACTCAAGACTACAACAGAAACAGCCATTTACTTTAGGAGACCACGTGTTTGAAGCAGGTTCTTGCTTTTCTACAATAATTTAGGTTGGACAAGAGAACTGAAAAGGATGGCTACTCACCTCCAAAGCTCAGGATTGCAAAACAAAGGCTTCATTCCTACACAAGTGCCTATTCAGATGCTTACTTAATCATCCCACAGAAGTGAAGCCCACAGCAAGTCACAATGAACAAGTCACAACATTGCTTTACTACTGCACAGTGCCACACATCTAACCAGCAACTAGGAGAAAGTCTAGCAGTCAACGAATGAATGAATAGGCTTGGCACACTTCCTAGATTATCGGAATCAAAAGCGTGAAGCCTTCTGCTAGAAAAGGAAGCTGCTGGAAAAAACAGTGATCAGAAAGAGCAAGTTCACTAAGCCAAAAAAGCATTTAATTCAAAACATTCCAAGCCTGATGAAATATTGAGAAACTGAAGCTTAAGTTTCTGTTCTACAGCATGGCTCTGCTGCAAGCTAACAAACTTTCATGCTTTCAGGAGCGATCCATGAAACTGATGCCTGACAGTAAATTAAGCAGGTGGACTTCACTAAAGGATTCTGAGTTTCTACCTTGTGAGAATTTTCACAACTCTTTATAATTGAAATGATGAGTAAAGGAAAAATCATTCTTTTCTCCTAGCAGATCAAACTCCTTTGTAATCAGAAATTTGATTCCTACTATTAAGAAGAGCTTGCAGCTGTGTGAAATCCTCAATCTAAACTGCACGTGGTGCTTCCCTGAAATCAATTCACACAATTTATTTATAATCTGCTGAAGTTGCAGAATGAGAGATATCTTGTATCTAGATGACAAATTATCATGCAGTAAACACATCACCCCTACAAATGCTAGTCAGTTTTTATTCCCAGGCATTTTGATTCCATTTTTTAATAAAGTGACAGGACGAGAAGGAATGGCCACAAGTTGCACTGGAGAAGATTTAGATTAGATTTGAGGAAAATTTTTTTCTCTGAAAGAGTGGCCAGGCACTGGAATGGCCTGCCTAGGGAGGTGGTTGAGGCACCATCCCTAGCGCTGTTCAAGAAGTGTTTAGATGAGGTACTAAGGGATTTGATTTAGTAGTTCAGTGGGTAGGGATGGTGATAGGAGGATGGTTGGACTAGATGATCTTGTAGATCCTTTCCAACCTAATGAATCTTTGAATAAATTGGTTCAGGGTTTGTGTAATTTTAATAATCTTGGACAAGTGATTTAGACAAGTAATTTTTTTTTTAATCAATGAGTGCAACATGCCTTTAAGCTACCAGTTAATTTGGTATGTTTGTCATAAGCTTACATTTCAACACTTCTATGATATTTATGCCACGCATTTGCACCTTTAACTTTATTCTTTCAAAGATCTGGTTAAAACCTCCCCCTAGAATTTCACACATTGTTTAGATACAAAAATGATGGCAAAGTTAGGCTTGGTAAATTAGATACATTTTGGAACTGGCAACATATCAACTAGGTCAATAAGAACTAAGCACTAATCTAAATAAAATACTAAACTAAATAAAACCTTCAACTGAAATATGAAGTACTAAATGAGTTTCCTTTTTTTTTTTTTTTTTTTAGCAAAATTGTCTAGAATTTGAGTTTAAAACTGAAAGTTCCTCACACATTTCAGTTAAACTCTAAATTTGTTTCAATTGTGAAATCAAATTTGGTCTAGAACACACCCAAGAAACGATAACATTATTTGAAGTAAATAGGTAGCATATCTCAATTTATATATGTCATGTGCAACCAACCTGCAATCTACATTTTATCATAGAATCCTTTGAGTTGGGAGTATAGTTACTTCTGTTGAACCTGTGTATTAAAGCTGAAGAGAGTATGTGCACACATACAGACTTTCAATTATTTAACATTTGATTAAGGCTGAATTTTCTCAATTTCCACTAGAGATTGAAAAAGCAGAAACACAGAAACAAAGACCCTGAATGCAAATTTTTGCTTCACGTTATGCATGTAGAAAAGATATCAAACGAGAGAAGAACAGGAAGTGAATTGGTCTTTTGCTTTAAAGCATTTGACATACTTCAAACAGCGACTTCACTTTTGGGTTTGCTGTTTGTTTTAAAAGGCAATAAGCACATATCTATGTGATTAACCTCCTGCCAGTCATTAAATGGCATAAGACACAGCACCAAGCAGCAAGGTTCCAAGTTCTGGACTCAGACTTGCATCTGTTAAGAAACAAACCATGAAGCTAGCAAATGATACCACATACCTATTCTGGGAATTTATTGGAAATTAGCCAAGTTTGTAGCAATACTGTAAATTTGTACATTTTTTAAAACTCACATTATTAACAACTGACCAGGCAAGAAAAGGAAAAACAAGGAAGACAAGACATATTTCAAGTACACAACGGGAGGACTTCCTAATACTTTAATCATGGGGAGTACAGACAAGCATATATTTAAACACAGTGGTCAATGATCTTATCTTAGTAACACTCCATTCCTGCCACATTGCAGCACTCATTCCTCCTTAAGAGGATGAAACATGCATTTATAGAAATGAAAAAATTCAATCTGAGTTCATTAGCCTGCTTTAAAAAACTTGAAATTACACCTCTTTATTTTATATTATGTAGAAAGAGAGGGGGGGAGTTACATAGCAATTTTCTTCCTTAAAATGAACCAAACCTCATGAAATTTTGTACTCTTGTTTAAACAGCTGAGAAGTAGTGCATTTGAATCACAAGCATTAAGCAAAAACAAAACAGTGTTTTGTCTTTTGCCTGGAAGACCACGATCATAAGAAAATCGGAGGGAGGAGATAGAACTTCCACCAAGTTTCACTATTCCATTCAAAATGCAGCAAGTTTCTCTTATCCAATGCAGTCTTATCTTATTGCTTCCAGCAAGTGAAATGGTAAACTTCAGCACTTTGAACTGATCTTTAAGAAGGCTAATTTTCCCTATTTTCCTAAACAATTTAGGAAGGTAACAAACTACTTAAGGCCAGCTTGATCTTCAAGGGCAAGAATACAGGATCAGGATTTCCATTAAAATAAAATATGATTACAGTATGCATTCCCAGCAAGAAGGAAACTATCACAGGAATGAGGTAAGACTCAGTTCTAGCATTCTAGAAAACATCATATGAATTTACTTATCTGGTACCAAACTTAAGTCCCATAGGTCAGGGTCACTCCTAATCCACAAAGAGCAAACAGTACTAACCTACAAGGTCAAGAGTGAAGGATGCTAGAGGACCATTACAGATATACTACTGACAAAGCTGTTTAATATCGAGCTCATAATTATTCTGTATGCCACATGACCAGGTCTGTTGGCTCTGAGGGGGTAAGTGGAGATGTACGGTGTCACAAAAGAAGAACTCTTCAAACACACCATCTAAATCATGACCAAGTGGCTACTCTTGCAGACAGCAGAAGAGGCTGCTCAGTGCTTCTGAGTTAGTGACGGCTTGCAATACTGTGGACTAATGAAGCAGTCAAAGTGAGCAGATCTGCAACCTGTAGATCCTACTTAAGATATTGATAAGAACTCCTACTACCTTTAAGAATCACAGTTAGTATCAGTTTGCTCCTAAAAAAGTGAACTGATTCCTTAGAAGAGAGATTTTGAGAAGATGCCAATGTATCCCATCCCTGGAGACAATCAAGGTCAGACCGGGTGAGGCTCTGAGCAACCAAATCCACCCATGGACATCCCTGTTTATTGCAGGGGAGTTGGACTAGATGACTTTTTAATGACTTCCAATTCTAAGGATTCCATGATGTCTTCCAAAAATGTTAAAGAATCAAAAGTGAATTCCCATCAGCTCTCAAAATGCTACAATAGGCAACAAGCTGAAGTCCTCACATAAAATTGGGAATGGATCATTCCTCCATGAATCTTATTCAAGTATTTCTGAAGTCACCAATTAAGAGGCACATTCAGCAAGGAAGACTGCAAGTCTCAATAGCGAAAAATCATCATACCAAGCAAATTTCCTTATTGCCACACAAGAGTATATTGAGTATCTCTCAGAGCTTTTTTGAACAGTGTCAGTGTAGAATATATTGACTGGAGAAACAAGAAATCCACAATCAGTTGAATTTTCAGTTCACTCCTTAAAAGGTGTGACAAAGACCTCTTGCTGAAGATTATTCCAACAATTCAGACATGCCTGATAGCGTATCATTTCTTAGGCTAGGACAAATACATGAATTGGGATTTTCAAGGCAAAACTGCATCAAGATTGTAGGGCACTTGTGCAACACACAAAATTGATGTGAAACTAATAAAAAAGGAGGAAGACAACAAGTAATGCAGCTGGGTTATAATAACCCAGATGGGTTATTAGAAGGTTTCATTGAGAGCATAATTTACCATATGACTTGTTAAATATACCTTATCAACCATCAAAGGAAGTATACAAGCATATCTGAAATTCTGACTGAATACAAGGTCAGCTGCTGACAGGGATAGAACAGCCTCTCCTGCTCCTCAGAGGGTCTACGTGGCTCAGTGCTACTATACAATAACTACAGAAAACCTCTCTCTCACATTAGCATTCTAGCCTTTTTAAATAGATCAAAAAACAGAAGCTTTTTTTTTTTTAAGCTTTCCAAGGAACAGAGTTAAAGCCATTACCATAGACAACTGGTTAAAGACAGAAGTATATGGTTAGGTTTCATAGCAGAAAATCACAAGAGGTTGCCAGTGCTCTTTTTCCACGTGACCTGACACTGACGTGATCTTGAACTTGCAGTTCTAGTTTCACCTCTTGAGAAGAAAGCAGAACTAAGAAAACAACAGAAAGGAGGGAAGAATTATCACATTTATGAACAAACACATTCTTTACAGGGAACCAGCATGAAGGAAGCACCTGACATTATTTTAAAATAATAAAAAAAGCAAATAATGTTTTCCATAAGATGCCTCCACTTCTTTTAAGACAAAGAAAAGGGTTACCCAAAATAAAATTCATAACCAGAGGACACCAGAGATCAACACTAAAGTTTTACATTGCTTGAAATATGCACACCCACACAGTGCTAACAGCTTACAGCAGAACAGCCTAGTAAATCAGTTATCAAAACGAAGAAAAATTTCCATCACAGATCACAACAAACAACTGAGTTGTTCTGATCCGATAATGCAGAGACATTATCATGGCCCCCTACTGAACACGAGCCTAACTATTCTTTGTTTGAAATACTGTTTGGAATGACTCTGTAGACAAACTCATTCAAACTAACACAGAAGGAAAGGCTACTCAAACAGATCACCAGAGCTTATTAAAGCCTCTATACTGCAAATGGGATTGTACCACATTTCAGGCAGTAAACTCTGAGGAATATCAGCTGCTAACAGCATGCATTAGCGTATACATTTGTACGCACATTTTTTCCCCCATTTGCTTGAACTACTTGTTTAAAATTCAAATCCACTAAACTGAGTCATTAGCACCATTATCCACTGATATTTAGTTTTTACCATGTTAAGTTAGAATACCTGAATAAAAATAAATATTGAAGGAAAAAGGGGAAAATCGGGAAGGGAAAGCATAAGGAAAAACTCCAAATAAAAACATTCCTATAATACATACACACAGGGGATAAATTCAGACTAAAAATAAGGACACTTATAGCCAGAATGAATTTGGAATCAATTTCCAGGAGGGAACAGTTAAGCCCTTTCACATGATTACTGACAAGTATGCAGAAGTCCATAATAAGAAGATAGAGAGCTTCTTGACACAGCATGATCACCACAGACTGACATTTCCTGAATAAGGTGGTATGAAGAATCCTCTCTCTCAAGTACCACACAGTGCAGAATCCAGCTGCAACACCTGAATGAAGAAACCAAGCGGACTAAACACTTAGAGGAAGACATTGCAGAAGCCTCTTTATGGAAAGTATAAATTACCTTGGTAAGCACATTTTTAGTGTAAGGCAAGTAAACTACAAGGAAAGTCCACATGGAAATAGCTTTTGATAGTTTTTTCATATAAGAGAACTTTTTTCCTTGACAATTGCCAGTGTTACTTAAAAAACAACCAACCAACCAAAAAAAAACCAAAACCAACAACAATACATGAAGGATTTGAAGATGATAATTTGGTAATTTTAGTAAGTTAAAGATAGGAAATTACTGCTCAAAAAAGTTGAAGAATTGAAATGTAAGGTGGCCCAAGAATAAGACTGAAGGCACACAAACCAGTCTGAGGAAGCACACAGTCCCTGCATTGCTCAGCTGATAGCACAGCGAACTTTTGAGACCAAATTTGGTACAGCTGGCACTTCGTACAGAGCAGTTTAAGGCAGCTGTAGACCTCAAGCAGATCTTATTTTTTCGCCCCCACCAGATGACCTGCATCTAATCTACCAGTCACAAAAGAGTACCTTTCTACAATCTGCATTATATATGGCAGCAATATTATTACTCAAAGATGCTCAGTGGTTTTGCACCAGGAATATTTTGATCTGGAATTTGTGTAGCTTTTTTTTTTTTGTGGCTTGAAAAGTAAAACAAATACTATTTACAAAGCATTTTCAAAAGAAGTTAAGAAAAACAGCAGCATATTCAACCTTGGACTAATTACACTGCCCTCCAGTTAGGAAGCTAGCCTATAAAGCAGAATTACGATAGGAGTGATTATTACCCTTTATGTAAAAGATTTTAACTAGTCTTCAACTCAGGTGGTTTGAAGAAGCTGAGATTTGTGAAGTGAGGAAAATAAGTACTGTAATCTGAAAACTGTGCATTTTTTAAATCAGCAAGTAGCACTTCAGAATATGACATGGCAAAGCAGCAACTGCCTCCAAAGAAACACTCCTTAAATGTGAGTAATCTCTGGTTACCGCAAAAGCTAGGAGGTCCCACATTACAAGAGCAAGACACTACTTAAGAGTTACACAGAATCTGAGAGTTGAGAAACAAAGAAGTTACAAATTCTGCAGCCTTCCATTTACCATCAGGCCTTAAAAAATAAATTACAAATTTACATCAGTGACATTTATCCAGCTCTCACCCCTACAGTACAACACAGTCATACAGAGACGCAAGTCTAAATGGATACTGAGAACCAAACAACTAAAAGTAACAATGTAGACCTCAGAAGAATTCCAGGAGAAATAAAGCACTTCTCCAGGAAGGGGTTAATCCAGTTTCAAGGTATTATACAGGAATCAGGTTTGTGCCAGAGCGGAAACAAAAATTTGACAACTTGCCACATGGTGTCTTTGATCACAGAAGTCATATACAGCTGATCACAACTAATAAAAAGGGGATTCAACCTTTACCACTCAGTGCACTCCTGCAGATTCAGAATCCAATACCCTCTGTAATACATCATATACTCCTTTACAGTATTAAATAGTTGAATGACTGCATCCATCTTTCTTATTCTCTCCTCCCTTCTTCCTGGCTTCTCTATGCCTTCAGCAGATGGAAGGATACAGTGATAGGTAGTGACAAAAAGATGTATCACATAATAACTTTACACTCTCAAAGAAGCTTTTCAGTCCCCTCCAGAATATAGGGTAACTAAGTCTAATGCCACCCTATTTTTCAGGAGTTTGATAGTGAAAACATGAAACTCAAATTCAGTTCTCTATAAATGTTCCAACCTATCAAAGTTTTCTCTGAGTACACAGATAATGTGAAAGACAAGGTCCTAACTAGGACAAAGAAGTTTAAGTGAGTGAAGTCTATAAAGCTCTGGCTGACACACAAACTGCACATAAAGACACTGAACTCTAAAGGTTAGAATAACAACCTTGAATCATAACCAAGAAGAAGGGATCCATTGTAACTACCTATACAAAACACCCATATAATATAGCTGAGGAATAAAAAAGGCAGAGGCGGATAAGGGGGAGAGGTACTAATTTTCCCCATTGTAGCTGTAGGCAGTGTGAGTCTTGGCTACTTGCCAGTAACTGGAATACAGCTCCTCAACAACATGAACTGATATGATAAATCAGCCAGCGTGACAAACTCCTATTCTTTCCCCTTACACAACTACTAGTGCTTATTACCGTAGCAAACCAGTTCAGCAGACTCAACAGAAAACAGCAACAAAAATCATTGTAAGCCCCCCAGAACAACTTAAAACAGAAGGGCAGTTGGCTATTAGATCAGACCAGTTCTACAGCAAAGAAAGGATAAGCAGAACCACATTATTGTTAGCAGCACTGTAATCTTGTTTAAAATGAGCTGGAAACTAAGTTGACTGAACAGCATCCTAATCCACTCTCTTCAAAACAAACAAAACAAACAAACAAACAAACAAACACCCCACATTGTTAAAAGAAGCAGTTATTAAAAAAAAATCAGAAGCCATGTTCTCTCTTGGAAAGCCACTTATATTTGAATCGGGAGAAACAGCACGTACATAGTAAACCTGCCTAGGAAGCTGTGCCAAGCTAAACTAGATCTGACCTTTCCTTCCTTTTTCTTTGTCCTGACACATTTTCCCCTCGTTTGCCAGGTTAGCTATAAACTACATTGTAAAATTAATGAAGCTTATTGAATAGCTTAGTGAATTAATCCTTATATCTATCTACATACATCATGAAGTAAGGTACAGTAAGTCAAGAAAAAAAATAACACTGAAATTGTCACATGCATCAACGGGAAAACCAAAGTTTCTAGCTTCAGTTGTTAGTACAGCATTACTGAATGACAATGCTAAGTAAAAACTGAGAGTGGAGTTGTAACTACAAAGATCTCCATTTTTATTTTTGTTTAAAGAAGTTACAGTTTAAGAAACTGTTAGTATCTTAGTATGCACAATCCAGAAAGACTAGAGTTTGAATTTCTCAGCTTACCATCAAGCACATGAAAAACAAACAGCGACCATATAAGAATGTACAATACACAAGTTCAAGCTATGCCTAAAGCCTCAGACAAAGATTAGAGCACTTCCTAGGAACACTTGAAATTTGAATTGCTTCCATATACTAGATACAAGCAGCACAAAAAAACAACAGATTTTATCCACACTACTCAAGATGAGTATATTTACTTGCATGCTCTGCAACACACTTCTGTCCCGAGTACAAACAATTCAGACAACGCACTGCTTCCACTCTGCATACTCTGTGTAGCAGATGAAGTCTTGCCTTTCATAAAAGCTCCATATACTCTTACAATTGTAGGTCCACAACATATCAGTAAAATACTTTCAAATCTACTGCTAGATATACAGAGCACTTATGCCCCATTTGCTTTTTAAACTAAGCCTCTGGATTCCATCATTATAACTTTTCTTATATCGTACCCCTGGGAAAAAAAAAAGTTAAGACACTCCCTAGAAAACAAATAATGACAGCAGCAGGCAATTGAGAGAGAGAAGTTGATGCTTTGAAAAGGCTTGTGAGAGAGAAGCTTATTTAACACTACATATTTGAAACAAAGATATTCCAAAAGAAACAAAGTAAGTCCCATGTATATATTTTCTCACATTTCAGTCTAAAGACAGCTCACATGATGCAACGCAGCAACATCCAATGACATACATAAACAAATTGGGCCTAACCATTTTATCTTAATCTGATTATTTAATGGGAAATAAGGATGGTTCATTCAGGACAGTACATTCAGGACTACCTTCTCATCCCGGTCAGCTGATAACGCCATAGGCAGCTACACTGAGCCAGTAATTTATTCCTGCTGTTACCCACCCTGCTCCTATCACACAGCCCCACACCCATCCTCGTGCAAGCACCAGCATTCAGAGGTTTTTTTTTTGTTTTTTTTTGCAAGCCAGTAGCTCCTCTCAAATTGACAATTGAGCACTGAGTTAAAACAGATCAGACAGTGGTGCACAGACTGCTGATACAAACATATGTGCAGCGGGAGCATGCAGTCAAGATTATGGTTTCTCCATTCTAGTAACAGTTCCATGAGACTTGATGATGCAAGATGGCACTTCACCACACTTTTAGATTGTGATTACATAATGCGGCATGTTCAATAATTCTGACTCCAACTCTGCAACACCAGTTTGAACTACTCCCCGCATGACACCATCTCCCAAACTGCATCTAGAACTGCTTCTGAACCTGTGCTGAGATTCCAATCTAAACTTAAATTCTCTCGCATTAGGCAAAGTATCACCAGGAAGTCAAGAGAGGTGATCCTTTCCCTCTATTTAGGGCTGGCGAAACTACCTGGAGCGCTGGGTCCAGTTCCAGAGCCCTCAGTGCAAGAGATGCGCAAATGAGCTGGGAAGAGTTCAAAGGAAGGTTACCAGGATGATGATGGGATTGGAACACCTGTGCTGTGTGGGTAACAGAGCACTGGTACAGGCTGCCAAGAGGCAGTGGAGCCTCCTCCTCGGGGACCTTCAAAAGCTACCTGAATGTGAGCCCGGGCACCTGCTCTGAATATCCCTGTGTAAGAAGGTAGCTTCAACCAAGTCCAGAGGTCTCTTCCAGCCTTCAACATGCTGTGTTTCTAGTCTTGCAACTTTTGACATAACACTCAGATTACCTCTCTTATCTGTTTTACACTAGAGTTGTACTAGGAATTTCACTCAAAGCATGAAAGAACCCCAAGAAAATCTTACCAGTATTACTGCTCATATTGGATAATGACTTTATAGCCATAGTAAGCTTGTTTGCTGTTTAAAGAACCTAAAATGCCACAGAAGCAAAAGTTCCAAAGCAGGTTTTATTTTAAGACCATTATTGTGTGCAGTCTGTTAAGTGGTTTGCCAGGTGAAGAACACCAGGCCATCAAGTAACCACTAGCAGACAGATACAACATAACAGAAGTACAGTAGAATCATTAGACCTAGTAATACATTGGCACATAAAACTGCAGAGGCATTATAAAACAAAATCCAGTAGCATGCTGCAGAGTACTTAAAGCCACAAAGAAACTGACAACATTTGTCCACATTGTGGGAACAAAGATATGAAACAGTTCATGCAGGAGTGCCATGAGTGTGGAGATAATACCAAGCAGTTACTACAAATCTTTTGTTTAGGAGAATTTGTTTTCCTGGAAAGTACACTTGAACTTGTTCAAAAAGAACAAGCTGAAGCAGAAATTCAAACACTGTAGAAACAAAACACCACTGAAAGTTTAGAACCATTACGATACACTGATGTATCTGGTTTAGAAAGAAAAATGACTGAAGTGACAATGAAAGCAAGGGAGGTGACATGATTTCACAATCAGACAAAAAAAATTGTTTTCATCAGTTCTCAGTTTTCCTAAGAAAGCAACAATAGTGAGGGCATTTGCTGTCAGATGTGAGCTGCATCAAAGGACCAATAGAACTTCTATCCTCTCCCTAAATAAAGATGCATTTATTGTTTTATGAATTAATTATTTATATTAAAATCTTTAATTTTCACAGAGAAAGTTTATTCACTGTCTTTTATATTTTCACAATACAATGCAGGGCCCCAGCAAAAAATTTCAGCTTCCCTGATGGGAGTTACCTGGCACTCTCCATTAAGAAGTCTCAAGTTACAGCACCATGCTTTGTGCATAAGATACTGTGACAACATAACAAAAAGCACCAGTTTGTGCTGTAGCATCTTTAAGTACCCCAGCTATTACTAGGTCAGCTCTGTATTTTCACATTGAAGTCATGTGGACTCAACACACCTGCCAACTCCTTCACCTGTGAAGCTCCAGTAAAATTGATCAGTAGGATCAACAACTATTCTGGGGAACTGCATAAATCCTTTTTCTTAAGGCTGACTATAGTCTGAAGCAAGATTTATAGCTCCACAACCAAAACCTCTCAATCAAATGGAATGAATTTAACCAATTCACACTGCAAAGTTTTACTCTAAGGGCACTGAAACAGAACTGTGAGCCATTCTGATCATACCTGTAATCGAGGCTGTAAGCAGTACCTGTTAGCATGTATTACACACAAGAAGACCAAGAGAATCAAGATCCACAGACAACTTCCAATAGCATCTGGTTTTAAACTCTGAGTCATGCAAGAGTTAGGTACTTGGAACCAAGGCACATCCATAAGGAGAAGCCTTGGCATCTTAGGAATGCTTAGTGTTCAGCACAATGCACACAAAGCTTACCATCTGAACAGCTATTTCATACTGCATACCTGTTTAGGATTTATGTAAATACATTCCACTCAAATATAACACAGAGATTGGTTGGATTTTTTTTTTTGTACTTTCAAGTACATAAGGTATCAAGTAATAGAATTCTTGGAAATTTCAGTAAAATTTTATCAATGTTTTTCTCTTCAAGACTTGAAGTGCTTGAACATTTTAACCTGGGACATAAAGTAATATTCCAAAAGTCACTAATTAACATAATAGCCTGGCAAGAAACAAGCTTTTAATTCTTAAACCCATGCAAACATTCACAATGGCAATAAGGGTTTGGCAAACAAAAACACTATTCAGTAACGGAGCCCTTGGAGCAGAGGTTTCTAACCGTTACTGACCCTCAAGCAAACAGCACATTTCAGACAACAGAGTTATTGCCACCTTGCTGCTGGGGATACAAACAATCTGTTGACTATCAGTCTCTAGCTTGGCAATCAGTGTCTTGAAACGATTATTACTGGCTCAGTTTACCGTTTCCATAAAGCAAGTGGATGAGGCATCCTTCACATTTCAAGGTGCTCAAGTACCACTATACTACAAAAATTGAATCATCATATATCAATATGGCGCAAGATGTCAAAACAAAGTTCATTCAAAGGGCTAGCAGACTCATTCTACTTTCTTGTTTCAGTTCTTGGCAATGCACGACAAATTACCATGCTTGACAAAGCTCTACCGCCTTTCATCAATTTTTACAAAACAGAATTGAGGGTAGAACGTTACAACATCTCCCCCTTCCTTGACACAAAGTGAGCTCAAGAGCTTGGAGACTACTATTTTACCACATCATTTGCCTTGCTTTGCTACATAGGTACATCTCATGAAAAAGAGTGGAGAAAAGCCCCAACATTATGCCAAATAAATCACATTACCAATCACATCCACCATTTCCCTCATTTTTAGACCTTCCAGAGAACACTAATTTTGGTAGGGCTCTTCAAATCTTTAAAAATATTTTGCTGACTGAGAACTATTGAACATTTCTGTTTTTAAAGTTAATTAGAGTGAATCTAAAAGATAACACTACAGATTTTCTACGCATGGAAGGAAACACAACCACATTTAAGTATGTTCTACCTCCATTACCCTGACTATTCACTTTCCCACCACTTTGTTTAGGCTTTCAGCCACAGGCTGCTCCATAGGCACACCAAGCAACAGTTCTTACTGTTAAGAGAGCTCCTCACTTTTAAACCATAGCTCACATCCCTCCTACTTAGCACCCGCTAATCCTTTATATTAATTGAATTTTGCAAAATGATTTCACAAAGAAATTACATTCTAAAAAGCCATCTCCCTTTTGGTTGTAGAAAAAAGAGCATGAAGCAGTAACATAGAGAAGGGTAAGTAATTAATTTCTGGTTTTACACTTAACAGATCCCAGACTAAGAGCCACCAAAAAAAAGAGCTGGAAGAAGTCCCTCAAACACAACGTATTTGCCCAGCAGAGGTCCCAGTCTACAGCAACACTTAGTCTTTCAGAGCACTCACTGCACTTCCACGCAGCCCTTGTGTGTGCTGGTCAGGTGCGACTGCGCTCCACGAGCGCACCCAGCAGCACGCTCCTACCGGCTCAAAGTCCTCCAGTTACCGAGCAGCCTTTCAGGATCCCAGTTTAGATTTAAAACTGAAATGTTATCAAGTGAGATGTGTTATCAAGTGAGATGTAAGCAGAGGAATGGCTATTTCATGTGTAACTTGTGAGGGATCAGTCCACCAGATACCACTTCACCACAACACCTATGCTGAGGAAACTCTCTGTACATTATTGTAGCTAAAGAACATTCTTCCCACAGGTTTTCCTAATTTATGTATATTGAAATACGCTTCCTTTACTCAGGAACATCATGTTCCAGTTACAGGATTAAGAGTGCAAGTACGTACAGGTGCCCTAACACCCACAGGTGCCGTAACAGGTGCTTAGCAGTGCTCCAAAACACGCACGGAGAAGCCACCGGGTTGCCACGAATTTGCAGAAGCAGGGTGAAAGAGAACAAGGCTGATCCCCGGCAGCATACCTGCACACGGGGCCGCACCGGGCGCTGTCCATTCTCTCGGTTACACCGAGATGCGCTTCAGGGCTCAGCTGTCAGCGCAGATCACTGACGCGGACACACTGCCTCAAGACCAACGATTTCAGTTTCTTTAAGCTCCGTCGAATCGACACAAACCATGGGCATCCCGGCGTTTACGCACCAAAAACACAACAAAAGCCCCGCGCCGCAGCGCGATCAGACCGGAGTCGGCGGCACCGGATGCCGCGCGGTGAGCGCAGGTACCGGGAGCCGAGCAGCCGGACCCGGCCGCGCAGGAACGGCGCCGAGCGCCCGCCAGGGCCACGTCACGTGACGGGGGTGGGGGGGAACCTCGCAGCACCGGGGCAGCCCCCCCGGGATAGGGGTGGGAGAGGGAGGGGGGAGCGAGGGGAGAAGTGCCGTCGCCATGACAACTTCCAGGGGGGGAAGGGAAAACTTCAAATCCCAACCGTCAGTGCAGAGCGGCTCCCTCTTAAAGGCGCCGCCACGCGCGGGCTGCTCCCTCCCCCCCGCCCCCCTCCGGGCGCTGAGGCGATGGAGGAGAAGAGGACGGGGGCGGCCGGCGGCACCGCCGCGCAAACGGCGCGGAGCCGAAACAAAAGGAGCCGAGCGGACAGCTGGTCTGGGCCGGCGGAGACACCGATCGGCCGCACCGAGCCGCGACACCCACCCCGCGCCGCTCGGAGGCGGCTCCGCATCTCGGCGCTGCCCGCAGCTCCCACCACTGCCGCCCCTCTGCCCGCGTCCCCCTCCCCCCGAGAGGCTTCGGCTCGGGCTCCCCGCCCCCGCCCCTCGTCCCCGCACCGCGGCCGGCCGAACCCTCCCGCCGTCCCCTCGCTTACCCACACAGTGCATGAGCCGGTGCCGCCAGGAGTCGAGTTCGCGGCGGACTCCTCTCCGCTCCGCCGTGCAGCGGGGGCTCCGGCACTGGGAGGCGGCGGCGGCGGCGGCAGGAGGAGCGGGAGCCGCGGCGGCCATTCTGTCTGTTCCCTTTTCCATCTGCCTCTGACCTCACGCCCGCTCATTTACATACGAGCGCGCGCGCCACCCAGAACAGCCCCCCCACCCCCCCGCCTCAGCGAGCGCGTGCCCGCGCCTCCACCCCCCGCCCCCCCTTCAGTATCCGGGGCGGGGAGCGCGCGCGCGCCGCCTGGCGGGGTGATTGACACGTGTCCCCGAGACGTCACGCCCTCCCACATCTTCCTGCCTTCCGGGCTCGATCCCTCCCGCTCAGAGCGTGGTTCGGTAACGGGGCCGTCAGCGTGCCCCGCGGCAACTTATCCCCGACCCGCTCCCGTTGGTGTCCTCCCCTTCCCCCCCCCAACCTCCTACAAATCCCGTGATGCAGCGCGCCTCCTGCCGCTGCTCGGCCGGGTGGGGCGGGCCGCAATGCACGCCGGGAGTTATAGTCCCAACGCTACGCCTTCCTAGCGAGCCTCCTGGAGCCGCTCGCAGGATAGATCCCAAAGTTTCCTCGACTAATGAGCGTCCTGTTGGTCGCGGCTCTTGCTCCGCGGCTGCCCTGGGGAGGTGGGGAGCTGTCAGCGCTGCCCCGCCCTGGGCACTGTTCGTCCGCAGCCCTGCGCTGCCTTGCAGTGAGCCGGCTCCGGGTAACAGCTAAAAAGTTGGCACGAGAGGCGAAGCACAGAGCTGTAAACGCGGAAAATGGAGCTCTCGCTGTTTCCGCAGGTGTTCCCCGAGTGCCTCCCGCTAACGTTCCACTCTGGAGCACTCCCTGCACGCATTGCCGCTTCTGCGAGAAATGCCATTTGTTACTGTGCTTGCCTCATTGCAGGAATGACAAGGATGTGAGCTGCAGGCAGGAAGACATCCCGTTGCTTCCTCTGGCTAATTCCCACAACAGTCAGCAACAATAAGCAAGCAGCAGCCTCCTTGCTCCCTTCTTCTTCGCCTCAGATCTGCTGCGAGCACCCTGCACGTCTTATTTGCGCTGAATTTCAACACAACAAACAGAGCCCAGCCTGCCACAGGGAAATAGTGAAACCTAGGGCAACTCCTGAAGGGCAGCATCAGAGCACACATAAACTGAAACACATCCATATTATGTCAAACTAATAGTATCATCTGTATGAGAGATTATAAATTCATTTGTTTATTTGGCCACAAGATGGGCTTAAAAAAAAATCTGTTGGGCTTTGCTTCTTGTGCAAATCTTTGTGGATGTTTCCTTCAGAAATCCTTGGAGATGTTTTGGAGGTGAAAGACAAGCTGAGGAATTGCTTGCAGAACACAACCAGGAGGTGCGGCTCTACTTCCACCAGAGCTAACAAGGCCTTTGTAACACACATGACAGGTTATGTCTTTGTTTTTTTTTTTTTGTTTGTTTGTTTTGTTTGTTTGTTTCCATAAAGATTTTTAATAGAACCATAGAATAACTTGTGTTAGAAAGGGCCCATAAGCAGCATCAGGTCCAACTCCACACAGACCACCCCAAAACCAGACCATATGAATGACCAGTTTTCATAGAATTAAACTTTATCACTTAGGTAAAACAGCTAATTGAGCTTAATTAATCCAGCAATTTAAAGAAGCATTAATTTGACAGAATCCCTCAGGTTATCATGGTTTCACAGGGACGCAAATATCCTGCATCTGAAGATTCTTTTTTGAGATGCCCATGATTAAATAAAGAGTAGAGAAGACACTCCTTGTTTTGTTAATCTAGCACATATTTTTGTTGTTGTGATTGCAAGATTCACCCCTTTGAGAAACTTTTTCAGACATTAAAGAAGAAGAAAAAAAAAAAAGTAGTAAACATGATGATGAAGTTGGTGGGCAGATTCCAGAGAGGAGGAAGAAAGAGGAAAGAATACTAAATTGATCTTTTCTTGCCGCTTGGATTTTGTATTGCTTGGCCTTCTGAAAATTCTGCTTCCATGCAGATATGGCAGAGACTGGGGTTTGAACAACTCCTTCTCTTTGAGGTATTTTGTCCTTCCAAATCTAGAACTAAGCCAGACAACTAAAAGGTCCTGCTTAATCAAACCATCAGGTGTGTTACTTTTAAATTAATTGCTTTTCCTTCTCTCTTAAAACAACTTCCCAGCCAAGAGATTACTGCTTGTATGGACTTGATCCTCCTTTTCTGAACAAGGAAACTCCAAGACTGACAGAGAGCAGAGGCAGCAAGGGATAATTTTGATTTAGTTCAGTTTAGCTGTCTGTCCTCGCTAATTTGTAAGTGATCAGAGAGTCAGCTAACTCGGTTTAAAGCTACAGGAATTACCATTACATGTGTTTTCATCTGCAGTATACTAACATAGCCAAAGTAGCTTATGGTTTGGCACCAGATCCCTATCACAAGCTGACATTCTGGATTAATTTTTTTCAACATATATTGGAGAGATTTAACAATCTTATTGACATGTTGCAAAACTGTTCATCACAAAAACCTCTTTATAATTAATTCCTAGAAGTGAAATTCCCTCCTGTACAGACAGCTTTGCAAAATACTGCTTTGTGGAAACTGGGGAGTAAGGATGAAGCATAATTGAAGCAGTCTAATGTGAACATTCAAAAGACTTTTCAGATACTGTCTGGAAGTGAATACATCCTGAGGTGGTGAACCTTCCCCCTTACACGAGCATAATCTGGAAACTGAAAGTGTTTTTGATAAAACAAAGGGTTAAATAAAGAAAATGGTCACTAGGCTTTATGACCAAGTATTGTAGAAAAGTATTAATACTTGAAAGATGTACCACAGCAGAAAAAAAAAAGCATTTTAAAGGAAATACTAAGGGAGACTTTTCAATAAACACTAATATCATTTAGATACATAATCTAGCCAAATTGAACAAAGGTTATTTAGTAACTGTTGTGAATATTAGGTTGCCAATAGATAACTAAAACCTACATGCAGTATACATTACCCAGCAATTTAGTACATTATAAAGATGCATAAGGTCACAGTCTTATGAGCTAAAATATCATGAATTTCACAGGTTTAGACTGATTCATAAAATCACAATCTTAAGTACTGAAGTACTAGGAACTTCACAAATTTACTCAGTTCTCTAAAATGCTGTGGCTGCATAGTCAACAAATTTTCAATTCTGCTACTTCTCCTAAGGGACGGCAACTTCCAAAAGAGAGGTAATCACGGACAGTTAGGGAATGGTTAATATTTTTCCACTGTAGCTGGATACGTATGGTTTGAGGCATGAATAACTGACCTACTATTTCACCTACTGCTAGCAGTTACCCCAGTATTCCAGGTTCATTTTCCTTGAATGAAGGAGGAAAGTAGCTTCCAGAAGAAGAAACCAGACCAAAAGTTGGCAGTGCAGTGCAGCAGGAAGGCTGCAAGAAACCTGCCCAACCTGGCAACCAGCACAGGTGAAAAGATTACACCTGATCTAATAGCTCCGAATTCATAACAACCTCGATCAAAAATAGCTTTAAGAACTGAATTAAAAGGTTGAAATCCTATATGATTAGTTGTGGATATCTGGGTTAGGGGCTCCCTGTGCCTTGAAGATTAATTTTTAAAACAAAAAATATTATCCATGCACAATCCTTGGTGGTCAGTGGCTACATTTTTCAGCAGAATGTAAAAATGAAAAGTACTGCTACCTCTTAATTACAGGATCTGTCTTTGGGAATCTCATCTCATTAGTATCAGTTAATATTGCTGTCTTCCAACATATGTGCACAGCTGTGCCTTTGCACAGGTTAATAGAAAGATAGCCAAGGTGAACTTCAAAATGTACAATAAAATTTTCATCCAAAAACATTATTCTTGAATCTCTGGCTAGGGAAAACAACAGAGAAATTCATAAAGTGAAGCTTACCTTAAGTAGAAAGGCAGCAGTAAGCCAATCAAGTCAGTGCTGTACTTGAGCCCACATTATTGATCTAATTCTAAGCACATGAAACATGATTATTGCAGACAGATGAGAGTTTTCTGCAAACATCTTTATCTCTCATAAGAGAAGATAAAAAAAAAAATGCTTCTGATTGTATGCTCTTGCTGTAGTGGTCCTGAAGCTGTGTGGACTCAAATGTGCATGAGAGGGTGTTCTTGTATGAGACCATTTAACTTGGCAAAAAGCAGTCAGGCTTTTGAGAACACTAATATTCTTCAAAAAATTACCAATACTAGCAGGTTAAATGGAAATGTGACCCTATGTTCCAAACTAACATAGTTTGGAGCAGCTATTAAGCTCTATATTAGTATTCATGATAGACATGCCCAGTTTTACATGATTATTTAAGGCATGAACAGAGCTTTTAGTTTATACCATGTTAGAATACAGAGTGAAATTTTTGAAGACTGTTTTCAGGTCTTAGTTTATCATTACTGTTTAGAGCCTAAAGGTAATACTGTGCTAAGATACTATACAGAAACTTCATCTAATTTAATGCAGAATGTTCACTTACAATGTTAAAGAATGGGGTTACTTCCAAAACAATTCAAGTAGGCCATCACAGAATCCCAGGTGTTGGAAGGGGCCTCTGGGGATCATCAAGTCCAACTCCCCTCCTAAAACAGGTTCCCTACAATAGATTGCACTGGAAAATATCCAGATCAGAATGGTATCCCAAATTTTACTTTACAGAATTGCTTCCCAAAGCACAGTATAATTTCAGTGGACACTAAGGTAGAAAAAATAGAGCTTTAAACAGTACATGCTTGTGAGCTGATAATAACTGCTAAATGCAAACTACATGAAAGATTCTGGGTTTTTATCCTCTAAAAGCCAATTAGAGTACTTTTCAAGTAGAAATTTAACAACTTATGTTTAGTACTGATTTAAAACATTTTTTATACTTTAAGTGTTCTTCTGAGGATGATATATCCTATGTTTCAGCAGTAACCTGGCAGAAAAAGGTGTGTAAGTGGAAAGAGCCAATTTGAAATGACAAAAAAATTAAAAGAGAGAGAGAGGAATTTGTCTTCTATAGATTAAGCTGCTGTTTTAACGTGTCATTATTTGACTATTAAAATTAAATTTACAGGGAAGGTAAAATCCTATATATACTCCTAAGTGATGTCTCCATAGAACTATCAGTCAAATATTGCTGTTTTTTCCTTTCATTTAAACTGATATCCCATGTTCCACACAGCTGAGTAACGTCACTCACTCACTCTAAAGTTTCCCAGGTGGCCAAGTAATTTAAGTATGCCATCACCAGAGCAACTCTGCAGCTGAAAATATACTGCCATTAAAACCCAGAGAGAATAGATCACTAATTGCAGCTTAGTATTAGCAATAGATATGAAATACTGAGCCAGCCGTCAGAGCATGTGCTGACGATTCAAAGTTATGCTATTATTGAAAAGACAAAGGACTGTTTACTGTCCTCATGAATGACTTCTACTATTATGCTAGCTATGTACTCACTAAAGCTAAATGCTAAAAGGGCTGCTAGTTCTGCTGCAGGCATTAGATTAGTTACCTTTTAAGCTAAGGAGAGCATTTTCCACTGGTATTACTCTTCCTTATGTGAACACTGCACTGAGGGGGTTTCCCCTGTGTGACAGCAGTGCCACTGGAGCCCAAGACAGGATACAGAGCCCTTTGAGCATCAGAGAGAGAAGATGGCTCCTTGAAGGACTGCAGTGTAAATAGGCAGGTAGAGAATTTCAGATGCGGTGGCAAACTCAGTTTGCAAACTGGCTGCTTCAACAGCCATTGCCCAGGGAGCAAAGCATAGTGTACAGTCCATTTGTGTACCATACCTAGTCTCCAGTGCCCCTCCAGGAGTTATATTTGTGATTCTTAAATGAGAAGAGGAGGTATGCCTGTAATTTTCTTCCCTTTCTTCCTCGTGTCTAAAATTCAGTTTGCATTTCCACCAATAGCCTTGAAGGACACTTTTACAACTAAGTATCCATAATCCCCAGCAGTGTCTTGCCTGCAGCACAAGGTACAGGTGGCTTGGAAGCTGGTGTGGTTCTGAAAGCACTGTAGCTACATCAGAGTGAGGCTGGAATCCTGCTTCTTCTAGTCTGGGCGCTGTACCTCAGAGATTCAAATATATTGCTTCCCAGTCCAGCCTCTCTATTATATTACTTTCTATTGTGTATTTTTTTTCTTGCCTTTCATCTTAGCATTGAATCAAGGGATTTTTTTTTTAAATGTGGAGCACGACTTCTAAAATAAATTGTTCTATTTCCACACTGAGCATCTACAACAGTTTTGCATTATTGTTGGCAACAGTGTATTAGAAAAAACATCTTTTCACTACCAAGATCTATATTTCTTAACAGAACCAATATTTCTTATCAGTAAAAGCTTAATATTTTAAAATATCTTGCACTTTCTTTGTAGCATAGAGAAGTATAGGAAAACATGACAGTTAGAATATAAATAGAGTCTAAGTGACAAAATTTTCACTGTGCTTTCAGAGATATGAGGAATTTCAGAGAAAATGTTTTCTATTTGATGTAGCCTATCCAGATGTTATTTGCAAGACAGAGGCTTAGATTGCTAGTAGGGAATTCTTGTGCATGTCTGGGTCTGCAGGGTGCTAGGTAGGAAGCTCATGCATACGTGAAAACCGACCTCTCCAAAACTAAGGTCATCTAAGACAGAGCTGGCTTGTCAGGTAGAAACCAGCCAATGTCAGCACAACTTGTTATGATAATTTTTAGTTACTTAAGGTAGCTTTTCTAAAACACTATGTAAGAGTATGAATTCACCAGTACAAATTCTGCACACCTTGGTATTCTACTGGTGATCAAACTTATCTTTATAACAGCCACCACTTTCTCACTGATTATCAGAGCCCTCCCCATAACAGGGTCCTAGCTAGATGTGCCAAAGCCTTAACAAGGTTTGCATTCCTAAGAACCAGAAAGCTTGTGCAAGTAATAGTTAAATTCCTTTCCCTTTATTTTCACACATGAGCAATCTGTTAGTTAACAGTAGGTGAAACTAGTAAGACATATTAATTTAAGCTTATTCTGTGCCCAGTAAGGGGATAGCAGCGAAAAGTTTCCTACCTTCATGCAATTATGAAACATTTCTTGGATGTAACCAAACAAACCTGTTCTAAATTTACTGTTGTATTTAGCCCTACTGAGAAAAGATATCCCTGCACTGCTTCTTCCTTTGACATTCTCTCCTGCTGTTCCCAGCTGCTCAAAGCTTTGGTTAAAACAGCCAGACTATCGCTTATTAAAAATACCTAAGAGCACCATGCTTAGTGTTTAAACAGCTCCATGTGTACTCAATTATGAAAGCAATTAATTTAGTCAAAGACTAGATTAACAGCCATCTGTGGCCTGATTGTTAAATTTCAGTACCTGAGTATACTTCTGATCAAAGTTATCATAGCCAGAAAATTATGTGGCATATGACCCAGTGAGAAGTCGATGTTGTCCAAGGACATCTTGATATGAAAAGAGTTGAAGATTAACTGTAATTATTATTTTATCACACATATCACTGATTTATACAGAATATATGATTTGGAATGCATTTTGTTTTACAGAAATGAGTTTCCTAACTGAATAGTACTGTTAGTTTCAAGATGCAAGAACCACATCCAGAATAAGGTGATAATCATATATGCAGTAGATGACAAAAAGGTAAGGGGAAGATATAGATATAGGACAAAAACAAGCATAAGTCTGAACTAAGACAAACCCTCAGGATAGGACCCTATGTGGATATACAGCTAATCACCAAATAGGCAATGCAAATATTTGTCTAATCCATACAAAGAGGACAGCTGTAAAATGAAAGGGCATCTAAGCCCACAGACAAGCAAGCATTGCTCTAAGCCCTCTGAAATATAATAATCATCAGGATCTTTTCAGTACTTGGAGAAGTGTATACTTATCTCCCAAGGAAGAGGATAATGCACTCTGGATTTTCCATGATCTAGGTGAGCATCAGGGTATCTGGGGAGGAAACTGATGAAATGGCAGAGCACCTCTTTTCCCTCTTTTCTTTGTTAAAAATGATCAACATTCGTGAAGGTTTTCAAATAGTCCTTAGAAACTGTATTTTAATCAAATAAACAATAACAAGTTTATTTTAAGAGATATGATTCACCACTGAATATATTCAATTACATTTTGGGTGTCAAATTTATTAAGTGGTTGAAAAGAAAAAAAAACAGGTTTGTTATGGTGCCCTAGGAATATTTAGGGCACAGTATTAAGCCTCTCATACACGGGAGAAGTAGAAAAGAACTGTTTCTGCATTACAGGCACAAGCCAGTCCATATTCTTTTATTCCTATTTATTTATTTATTTATTTATTGTGATCTATGCTGGCCTGTTTTCTAGCTTCAAAATGTGCTTTAAAAAAGGTGAATAAGAAAAGAACTTTTAAAATCTTGAAAGTGAGATACTTACTAGAAGTATAATTACTTTAGGTAAAGGACTCACTGCTTGCAAGAACATCAGTGTTTGATTCCACTAATCTTTCTAGAGAAACTCACTTGGTCTGACTCAGACATTTTTGATTGTCATTGGCTGAAATATAGTTCTCTATTTTGTATAAAGCATCTTTTCCCTTAAATGCCTTCCACTTGGCTATACCAAGACCCACTTTTTTTCTTTTTTTAATATTCTAGGCCCAATTTGTTACCATCAGTGACAAATCCAACAATCCTTGCATCTGATACTTTCATCCCTAGGATTTTCTGTTTACTTTCAGATCATTAATGAGAACATCAAAATAGCAATCAGGTCTTGAAACTATCAAATAATGTTGGGCCTCCTATCAGTGAGGACCACTAAACAATATCATTTTGTAAGGATTCCGTCTTAACCACCATGTTGTCAAATGCTCCACATCTTCAAATGAGGATTAAAAATATTGTGCTGTATTCTAATAATTACAAAGTCAAATACCTTAAAACAGCATAAAATGGTATGTTATAAACCATTCCCTCATCTGTTTGCAGTTACTGTGACCAAAATGAGAGTTTCCAAACCTTCTAGATCTACTCTAGGGAAGCACTCCTAAAATGAAAACCCAGAAGAAAAAAATAAATAAATTCAGCGTACCATCTTGAGAATAATCAGAGAAAAGGAAAAAGTATATATATGTTCAAATACTCACCCAGTAGAAGTACTGAGATATGTAAAACACAAGCTAATCAGCTACCCAAATAGGTACCATCACTGAATGCTTTTTTTTCTTTTAAGGAGATACATTTCAGAATAGAAGTTAGAGTAGAAAATAAAGAATGTTGAAATTCTATCTAACTTGATACACCAAGCTTAAGGTTATAACCTGTTCCATCGTGGTAGCGGATAACACCTTTTGTTCACAATTCATTCAATTGTATGTGTTATTCACCAGCCTGACTGAGCACAGCGAGGGCAGCTGCCTTAGTGCTGTGCTGCTGCTGCACCCTGGCTGGCAGGGAGGAGGCCACTGAGAGCAGTAGGGCACAGGCACTGGGAGAGGGATGAGTAAAGTAGAGGTTTTCATTTACTGGTTGATGAGAAAAAAAGTCTTGCCTCCCCCCAGTCAGTATCCCCTTAGAAAGTGGAGATTGGTCTGAGGAAGAGTGTACTGTAAATTTGAAACTTGAAATAGATTTGTGAGAGTTAGGGCTAGCTTTCAGTATTGTTCACATACAAATTACCAACTCTCAGAGGAAATTGAGACAAATTTGCTTTCATGAGGAGATTATGCAGAGTTTATTCAATTTGGGAAATTTCTGGTTAAGAAAAATGGACTACAAGAAAAGTCTTAGCCCCTATAGGCTCTGCAGGCAGGGAACATACTTGTTACTAAACCCTTTTTTGAAAGTATGTTCCAATATTTCTCAGTTTGCTCCTGTTACAGGACTAGCTTGTTCTACTTCATTATTTGTCCAATGGAACCTCCTTTTGGGGATTTTAAATCCACAGTATCTCTGAATAAGCTTTAAAAAAGGTTAAAATGGTCTAATTTCAAGTTTTGGGCTGAATTTGGGTTATTTTTGAATAGTATTAGGCCTTGATCCTACAAGAGGACTGATATAGACAAGTGTTTGATCTTAAAGCAACCTTCCAAAAGTTCAATCCTAGGTTACCTGGCCACAAATAAATGGGCATACATATATCTAAAAAACAAACGTCCTTATTTTGTTTCTCAGATTTACACCTGGAAAGTAATTATTTCGGTAGTCATTCTCTAGCCATTTTTTGAGCCTTTTCATAGTTGAATTTTTAGTAAAGCTTGGTTAAAAGTATACAAGATTGAGACAATATATGGTATCTCTTCTTCTGAAGAAAAGAGTCTCACCAAACATGATATATAATCTGCATAGGGTTAGTTTGCTACATTTTGAAATGAAATGTAGTGAGTATTTAGCAACCTAGACACCAGTTTTAGAGAGTGAAGGTCAGTCCCTGGACTGAGGGGTGGGCTTGCTGGTACTGGAACTGTGTCTGGCTTCATTCTGTGCTTTGGGATTCTGATGTGAGCAAAGTAAACTGCAATTGCTAGAAACTGGGATCTTTTCAGAATAGCTGGCAATGTTGTTTCTACTTTTTATGTAGTATTGAAGAATGTTTAGTAAACACAAAGATGTGGATGGGTTTCTGAATGAATTCAGAGAACGTGAAATATTCTTTTGAATAATCATTTTCAAGAAATGTCCTTTTTTGTTTAATAATGATCATTAGGATTGTACTAACTCTATCTCTTGTTTTCTTATTTGATTCTTTTTTCCATGTAATTTAGTCACATCATTTTTATTTCTCATTTTTTCAAAATTAGGATTTTAATTACATTGCACTTCCATTATTTCTTTGTAAATATTTACTCAGAAATCTGCTTCACCAGGATGAGGAAGCAGCTCACTGCCACACACACTGCACAGCTACAGTTGGAATTACTGCAATCCTAACAGCTGTATCTATTTAGTGACAGAAATAAGAAATGGTAAAAGGTATGTGAAAAAAAAAAAGCACACAACAAAAAGCAAAGGAGAAAGGAAGAAATGTTTTACCTTCCAGAAATAGTCTACTGTTTAGACATGTATCAACCCCAAAATGACAAAAAAAACAGATTTCTAAATGAAGTTGAAGGTGGTTTAACAGTATTATAATAAAGCCAACAAAACTAGCATGGGTAGAATTTACTCAGCTTCACTTAACCTGGATACTTTTCTTTTCTGCTTCTGTATGGAGTTATAAAATGGAGTCTACATAAAGATAGCAGTGCATTGCTGTAATTCAGGAAAGCGCTTAAGTAGGTGATTAACTTCAAGCATCCACTTACCCACTTTCCTAATTAGAAATGAACTTAAGCACATACCAAAAGTTCTTTCCTCCTTCTGCCTGCTGGCTGCAGTGCTGATGGCTGTGGGCTGCCTTGTTGAGGTTGCTAAAGTCTGCAGCCCGTACGTTCTTCTGTCAGTCTGCTCTTGTTCCTGCCAAGAAGTCGCCTTTCTTTATTTTCTCAAGGTCCTGCTGTTTCTTTTAGAGGGGCAGTACTGATATACTTCAAAATCACAGGGACCAGATACTAGCTTGAATAAAGTTTTTCTGATCATGAAACTTAAAATATAATCAAAGAACACCTTTCTCAGCAGCTGTTTCATTCCAGATGCTCTTAAATTTCTTTGTTTACCTTTAAATGACCAAGTGCATCCAGAATTGTGTTTTTCTACATGCCCAAGGCTGCTCAGAGCTTGCCTATATTGTCTTGTGGACTGGAAGTAGTCTGGGGACGGTGTCTCTACCAAATCCTCTAAGCAGCTTGATCTGGAAAGCATCCTCAGAACACACTTAATACTTAGTACAGGATTAGGCCCTGGCAAAATGCAGTTGTAATGTTTTTCCAAAACCAGTGCAAGGGGATCCCTTTTCTCTGATGGCAGCTACAACTGCTTACCCACATGCTGTCGCCAAGCATTCCCATCTTTAACAGAAATGTCCTAACAAATAAATTAGGGTTGAGCTCTCTCTTTCCTATCCAATTTATCATAAATTCAGTGCTGGTTATTATCACGCTCCTTACAAGTGGGTGCTTCAGTCTCCCTTGGGTTCAGCTGCATGAATTGGTACTTCAGGACTTGGTTAAGAGGGTACGCACTTAGCACGGACAGTTTAGGTGCATAACCAAACAGGAGCCATAATGTTTTAGTAGAACATTTCAGTGAGACTGATGTGGCTGAGGACACTTCAATTGATCTTTTAACATATTCACATATGACCCAGAACTGGGATAAAATAAGGTCAGTGTCAGCCTTCTAGTAGCTATAAATGCATACTATGTTTATGTTTAATTTTAAAGGTTATTTGTAATCTCTTCTTTCTTATCTCTTTATTTTTGTGGCTCTGCAACAGCACAAGATCCACTTAACAGAATATTTGAGCAAATATCATGTTAGTGCAAACCCTGTGGCTGCTAAACTAACATCTGCTGTTTGGAATTGTAATTAACTCATTTAAAGCATTTTAAAGAAATAAAAATGGAGATGTGATTTCAACAGAAAAAGACTCAAGTCTGCAAAGAAGTTTGATGTAAGGATAGAGTGTCAGCACTAAATGTCAACTGGGTAATTGAACACTTTGATCACATCACTGGGATTATTTCAGTGCATTTTATTGCAGTAAATACACCAGGGCACAGTCAAGTCAATATGAATCAACAGTGTAATATCAGAAAGATATAAAGTAAATAATTAGTCATAGAAATAAAGCTATAACTCACAGAAGAGACAGGTAGTTGTATACATAGAAGTAACATCCTCGCTACATGTTTGTTCCCAAGTCCTAACTACATTATCTCTCTCTTTCTCTGGGTTCCTGCTAAAGTTATGGTGGACAATAATTTTTCATGCACTGCACTAAGCAATACTTTCAACTCTTTCACTTGATTTGATTTAGAAAATTTTGCTGAATTGTGTTTTAGAAGCTGGAAGATCTTTGCTTTCTGTATTCTTACTATCAGTCCAGTGCCAATATGATATAGGAATATTTTCTGCTCTTCCTCACTCTCAGTTTCAGTTCTGATAACTGGCAACTACTGCCTTTCCACACAAACTGTAGGGTCTTGACCCTGTTGCTCATCTTGTACTGTCTGTATCTTGGTCACTCAACAGGCCAATTTATTTTTTGCAGAAACATATGCTGTTGTATTTAAGATTATTAAGTATTTAAGACTTGTGGATTATTTCTTCAGCATTACAATGTTGCATTTCTAATTTCTGTTATAGAAAGTTTCAGACAAACTTTTGAAATTTGATAGATCTTATAACTATATTTGCAGTTAATGCAGCAAAATCATTGTTCAGACCTTCAAATGTCAGAATACACACTGAGATTTTTATTTTTGTGTGTTTAGGGTGCCAGTGTTAAACATAAATCAAACACTAGGTGTATATTAAAGCATCATCCCTGACTTTATGTTTGTATTTAACCAGATAACAGTTTCTGGTTTAGAGCTGTATTCACAATGGCACCAGTTTGTGCCTAACTTGGATGGAGAAGGAAAGGGTCAAGTTCTACCTGTGTTTTTTATTTACTTGACCATAGTGCAATTTAATACAGTGCTGTGCACAAGCCAGTGCACAACTCCTTAAGGACCTGGTAATAACTGGGGACTGCAGGGTTGCAAAATCCCCCTCCATCACTCTCATTATTTCTCTGTCTCTCGCTGGCAAGGTCTGTGCATCTCTACAGCAGTGTTGCAGAGGCAGAAGGCTGGGCTGGAGGCTGACTGGAGCTGCCTCGATGCTTCATGTGGTACCCAAAACCTCTTCCATGCTCTGGTATATACTACAAAATTTCTAATCCGGTTCCAAAATGGGGCTGATAAGACCAGGGCAAGGAAATGCCTGTTTATTGTCTAAATATATCTCACGCACCTCATCCTTATTCTTACACCTTTTAGGATCTAATTCACAAAATTTTATTTAATGTATGCCATTCTCTTTGTGTAATTCATTAAAAAATTACTGTTCTCAGAAATGAATATTAATCTGAAAGTCAAAGGATTTATCTTGTTGTAAAAAATATTTGAGTGTCGCAGGTGGAATTATTTTAAAAGATATTATGTAGTTCATAACCACTGTGAATCAGTATTTAAATTACTTTTAAATAAATGTAGCATATTTTACAGTGAGGATTCTCTAAAAGTTGAAGTTTGCAGGTAGGACTCATAAGTAGCATTATTTAATAGCTACCTTAGAAAAATAAAATGAAAATAAAATGCAGATTTATACAGTATTTTTAGATTTGCAGATATTCATTATGTTCTAAAAACATTTTGCAATTTAAAAAATAAAATCTGACACAAGATATAAGTTGTTAAATACTTCATTTTTACCTACATTTTTTTAATGTCAAAAATAGTTTTAATATTAAATGACAACTGTAGACTCCTGTTGACTCGAATACAGTTTGACTGTTTTCATGAAGTGCTCTGTGGGATGTCAGAATATTTAATTCAGGATGTTAAAAACATCCCAAAATGTCACAATAATTATATCACAGCAGGCAATTAAAACACTGGAAAATGCCAACTGACTAAGTGTGTTTTCTGTTATTTAGGAAACTAATGAGTGAGTGACACATAAAGCAGAAAATACGAATTATGACCACAGAATCCAATGTAAGTTATAATTAATTTTATTATAAAATGTATATTAAAATAAAGCAACCTGTCCCAATGAAAACAAAGGAATACTTATTTAAAGCTGCTGTTTGAGCCTTAGGCTCTATAATTCCCCAGGCACAAGAAACTGTTTTATGTCCCCTCTTCATTATTTAGTTAATTAGTTATATGTTTGTATTATGACACTGTAACATGGGCTTTCTCATGAAGCCCTTACTAACCACAGTGTTTCCATTCACTGTGCTGTAATGGTCTCTGCCAGATTCTTCATGTCTTGAAATTAGCGTCAAGGGCAGCAAGAGAGGATCATGGTGGGGCAGAGAAACTGCAGGACCCATACTGACAAGGGGACACCACGACACAAATAATAACACTGATTCATAGAAAGCAATGTTGTCTTGCAGTTCTCTTAGCAAAACCCTTGCATTTGAATGACAATGGGTTAATCAAAGTGGCAACTCAATCAGAGAGAGTTATGCTTCTGATTTAATTTGGACAGGGATTTCATCCATTATTGTTAAGTACACATCCTATTCTGGCAGACACAATGGGAATCAACTTATCCTATTCAACTTTTGGGATAGAAGAAGTACAGTAAGAAGCATGACTATTAAAAAAAAATGAAAAAGAGGGATTTAATAAGGATGACAATAGGCAATTAGGTAATGAGGCTGGAATAACTATGATTAGTGCAGCTGAATAGCTTAAATAACAGAAAAATGTATGAAGCATCAGGCAGAAATGTAAGATGCTAGAGATGGCTGAGGAAACTATCACCAACCTCATGAAAAGCTGTAGCAGGCATCGGTCTGCTCATTCCATTGTGAAGTTTTCTGTGGTAGCCATTACCTGGCTATCCCAGATCCCACAGCAGTTTAATAGGCACAACTCATTTTTACTACTGAAAGGCACAATCTCAGCTGCTTGTTCTTGCCCCTTCCCTTGTGCAGGGATTAATGCTCGTGTCATCTTACAGACAAGACCTCTCTCTGGTTCACCACACATTTCCCCTGAGTGTCAATGCTGGGTCAGGAGTGAGGATAAGGACTGGGAAGTGGGGAAAGAGGGAAGCTCAGCCACACACTGAGCAGTGGTGTGGCTTTGTGCTGTGTGAAACTGACTGGAGGATCATGACGTAAATCTTCATAGTGCATTTCTGACTGCAACAATACAGACAAAAAAAAATTGCTGCATCAACTTGAGCACTGGAAACATCAATATTTAGTACTCTTAAAATCAGTACCCTTTTATGGCTGCTTGACATGAAATAATCTTCAGATTTCTGTAATACAGCTGCATGCACTGAATGCCTTAAAACTACCTCAGGACAAAACAGTAACAGCAGTTCATCTATTTGTTTATTTCAGCCCCCATTGCTTGTGTACAGGAGCTTCAATGCTATTCTGCACTTCCTTGGTTGCTGTCACATGTCCAGCTCTCATTGGGGATGATGCATTTGTAAAGTGTATTTCTTTCTTTTTATTTGTTATAATATGGTGGTCAGGTGTTGCTCAGCTCTTACAGCACTGGGACCGTGTTATTTTTGTGTGTGATATTTGCTTCTGGCTACAATACACTATTCCTTGGGCAGGCTGTTGAGAGCTGGCATCTGACTTATTACACAGACTTTGAGCACCACTTGTTGCTGACAGATCTTTAAAGCAAGTTTGAGGGCCAACTGATGAAACGTGCTACAATTTCTGTTAAAAAACAAACAAACAAACAAACAAAAACCACCAGAAAAACAACCCCACAACAAAACCCCACTCTTCTGTCTTTTCTGTCTGGTTTTGACTCACACTGAAAGGAAAAGATTTAAATCCTATCTCTCCTCATTGAGTTGCTGTTAGAAGAGTGTACGTTCCACATCTACCTGAAGGGTGATTCTTCTCATTGAGAACCAACCTTTTGCCCCCAAAGAGTCAGAATCCATCCCTGGGGTTTTGAAGGCTAAGTTGCTGGACCATAAAAAACAATGTTCTTCCATGTCTTCACATACAAACTAAATGAATGGATTCAGTATGTCAGCTTAGATAAAAATGAGACTCTTAACTCTGTCATTATCTTTATAGGTCCCTTTTTTATTATAAACCCTTTTTAGGAGTGTTCTTTTTGAATCATCAAGAAAAGCCTCAGTAGTTTGTCTTCTGGAGATAGTTATCTTAAGGATGTTTTATGTATGTGGGACATACAGAAAAACCTTAGAAATGGATATGTATATATCTCAAAGAATTTTTCCTTCACAGGGCAGCCAATGTGCTGTGAGATAATCACTAAAGCTACTGGCTAGATCCATCCCAGCACAGCTTTTCATTACACAAAGGTCAGTGCGTTTCTTTCTCCAGTAGTTGCCATGAAATAAATAACATTTTAATCCTTGAAATTGAGAGGGATTTTTAAAGAGCAACCTCTCTACAAATAACCCCAAACCCTAGACACGGGGAATTCAGTTACACTCTCTTACTTAGTGTGTACTTTACACTTACTCAGCTCCGTGTTTCAGTGGCATGTTTAGTTTTCTGCATTAAGGAGAGCACTAAGTAAACAAAGAAGGACTCCATGGCATCTCTTAAAATGGAGGCAAGATTGACTTGCACAAGAGCTCTCTTCAACTTCACCACCTTTTCATACTATTACAGATTTCATGTAAAAACAACTGTAGATTGTGATTTCAGAAGATTTATTAACAGCTCTTTTTGCCCTTCACAACTTTTTTTTGCATCTGCTCTGGAGCTCAGAAAAACAATGATGATGTCCATCTAAAGAAACAGTGAAAACAGCAGTCCTACCTGTTAATCTGCTTTTCTCCTGTCTTGCTATATTGAGCCAGAAATGATTTATTTTTTTTTCCTGAAGTCTGTCTTCCTGAAGACTTGTTTTTGTTTCCTAGAGATAACCTTTCAGTCTACTTTACAATTATACCAGCTATTCATTTTTTTTACACATTTATTTTTTTCTCCTTTGCTATGAAAGAGTGAATCCTGCAGAGTGCCTGCAAAGAGGAGTTAAAGGAATCAATTTAACAGGAAGAAATTACCAATTTGTGATTTCCTTGAGAAAGAAAATCTGGACAGACAAAGATTATACTCATTATTACAAAGCTCTTTCCAGTCACAAAGGCATTAGAAAAGGTATTTATAGCTGACATTTGAAGATTCATAATTTCTTTCAGTGGAGAAGTATAGAATTTTACACTAAATGTTTCATTATGTCTAAAATGACACACACTATTTTTTTTTATAGAAGTTACAAAACATTTTTAGAAGACCATTCAAATAATATCAAAATACATGTACACTTTTGATTGTTAAAAAGATGACATGATTTCTGAGGAAATTTTACTAAATAGGGTAGAAGGCAAAATATTTAAATGTACATTGGGTATTTCTGAAGTTTGGGTAGAGAAGTGAAAATTTTGCCTGTTTTACTCAGGGATGTATGGCTTACAAAAAGTAGTACAGAATCAGAGAAATGTGAAAAGATTACTTTTTCTTAATATCAGAAAATATTTTTTATTTTATTTATTTTATGTATGCAAAAAAATCAGTTTTCAAGGGTGAATTTTCTTTCCAGTGTATTGTGTCTGTATTTTTCCCTAGCAGTATATAGTCTTTTAAATACATGTTTAAAGTTGATCACTGTGCTACATCTGGTATCCTGAAAATGCATGTTAGCAACTGTACTAACATTAGCTAAAGCCTTTTACTATCAACTGGGCTACTCAATACAGTTTAATTTCTTGACACCCAGCTATAATAATATTTAATCAATATCCTACATATTTTTATCTCTCAGCTGAGTTAAAGTGGAAAAAACACATCCAAAAACATTAGACTTAATAGATTCTCTGCCTAAATGGTAGCTACTTGATAAAATGGTAGAAAAAACAGATAGTGATCTGTTTAGATGTATCAATCTTCCATGGTATAAATAAATATTTTAAAACATTAAAAGAGTTCTTAAGGATTTTACAGGAAAATGTTCATTTCCTGTAATTTTTTTAATGTAAGTTCCTGAAATTCCTTCTGTTTTTCTTTTCTAAACTTTGTTTCCTGCTAAAATATGTGCAAAAAGAAAATTTATGCAAACAATAGCTCCAGTTTTTAATTTAAAGAAATACATTTTCTAAGCAATCTTAAACTGCAAGTTGCAGTGAAATTAACTCTCCCTTTTCCTTTTCTCTTTGTGGTACAGAAGAGTGAAGAATAAAATACCTATGATTTCCAATTATAGTTTAAATAAAAAATTGTCTATCTTGTTCTGTCATCTAATGAAGAATAGGGTTTTTTGAGACCAAGTGTGTTTAATTTGAAGGTCTACTTGAACATTCCATACAGTGTTAACTGCACAATACCTCTGTATTTCTATTCTTTTGACATCTGGAACTGGCTGAAAATTCATCATCATTTTCCAATGAAAGAAAATGTTTCATGGAAATTAGTCATTTTTTTCCCCACAGCTTCACAGAGAAGTAAGAACTTAGTAGATATTAAGGGCTTTTTGTTGTTGTTGTTGCTAGGGAATTGCTAAAGTAATGTAAAAAATGGCAAAATAGCATTTGGGGAATACTAATTATTTCCAATATTGGCAGCTTTCTAAAAAGTAAATACGCAAGAACAAATAAACAAAAATTATTTTCTGTAAAGCTATGAAAAACAATAATAGAGGTGCTAATGTTTCCCGGTGATGTGTAAAATGGATACAGCTCCCCTAGAAATCACAGCATAAGACCAGGTGACTTGGGACGATTGGCTGAAACATGCCCTGTAGGTTCTTGTGGCTGTAACTGAAATGCACTAAATCCATTCATCTCATTTAGGACTGATAAAAAAAAATAAAAATCCCAACATGCCTTTAAGGAAGATTACATGGATGTGTGCACACAGTGGGATTGTGAAGATGTCTGTGCATTGTTTGACAGGCCTCATGCTCCTACCAGTTTTAGATCTGTCTTAGTCCTGCTACAGTTTTCAGTGAGGAATAAAGTGTTCATCTCAGAAAGATAATTAATCTCTATAAGCAATGTTCTTTGTGAATAGTATAAAGTAGATGTAGAAAGACATGATAGTTGCCTTTTGGAAGTGTATTCCTGGTAGAATAATGTGAGGGAAAGATGGAGCTCAGCAAAAGCTCTGCAGTCAGGTAGATCTCAACTGATGTCCCTCCTACAAGCCAGACAGTGCAACCCTGGCAGTTCCCCATTAGTCAGACAGCAAACACATGGACTATGTGTCAGTCTCTGCATGAGCTGCTGCATGCCCAGCCAAATTGATAAGTTATGTGAAAGGGATTTAGAAGTTAGTTAGGTCTGTAAACAGGCACTGCTATCATGTTTGTCCATTACACATGATTTCGATTACTGTAGGTGGTGGCTTCTTATGCTTTTGGATCAATGTTGGAGGATGCAGGTCCTCAGAATAAAGGCTGTGCGATTACATGTCAAGTACTTCTCTTTTGGACTCTCTTAATTCTTGGAAGTTTATATTGGGGGTTATTTCTCTTGTCTCCCCTCCCCTCTGCTCCCCAGCTTGGCATGTAGCAGCTCATGCAGAAGATGGCTTTGTCCACGTGGATGCTTTCTGGCTAGCAGGAAATTGATGGAGTTGCAGTGCCTTGCTTTAAAATGGGGAATGAACTGGAGTCTATTTTTTCCAAACAGCTGTTTTCAGATGCATTCACATATATTTGTATTTTTATCTGTTTGAAAGTGGTCAATGGAATGAAAAGTTATCAGAAGACAGGGGTCAGATGACAACTGTCAGTGCTGTTACATAAACATCATTTACTTACCAAATCAGAATAAAATCCATGTAAGAGTATAGAATATAGTTACATACTCTATAGAGAATATAGAATAGAGATCGGAGTTTATCCTGTGGAAAAAAAAATAAAGTGGAATGTGATTAGCTTTTTATGGAATTATTTTCTGTTCTTCAGGTCAGGTAAAATAGCTCAAATGACTTGAAATTAAATGCATGTTTTCTGGGTTATTTCACATACTACAGATTATTTATGTTCCAAAACAAATACACAGGTCTTAAACAAAAATAACTATAATTATCTTAGAAAATGTCAAAGTTTTCTGATGTACTAATTTTTTCCCCTATTTCTGAAGTTTCATTTTACAACACATCTACTATGTATTCAGTTGTCATAAAATACTTTTCTGTAGAATTTAGTTTTGATACTGTAGGTGGTGTAGTAAATGTTTCAGACATTACATTATCCATAAATAGTTCATCTGCTTGGACACATTTTGACAATTTGAGATGTAGCATGTTTGTATTAATAATGCCTTTTGACTTCATCTAAAAAGAGTAATTTTCTGCTTATTTAGTAACTTGATCTCTGAAATCTTTCTGTCCTGTTTGAGATGATTTGCCTTGATCTGGCCTCTTAACTCAACCTGCCTCTTCCGTTCTTTCACTGCTCATCTGTCTGTTGGCAGAGACAGAGATACGAAAGGCAAAAAGATCGAATTAGCCATGACCATGGAAAAGTAGGTCAGAAAGCAGTGATAGATTTATAGCGTTTTTCGGCCTGAAAACTATTCGACTGTAAAAACCTTTGTGTGTTAGCTTTTAGGCAAAAGATTTTTTTTAGTCAAAAATCAACTCCTACTTTTGATTACTGATTATTTCACTTTTTTTTTCTTTTTTTGGCTATTTCATTTCCTATAGATCTATGAAATAATCACTGCAGTTGTACATAAACAGCAGGGTAAAATACATACAGATGGAATTTCTCCTCCTGTGCACTAACTATATTATTCTTGAGGTACTGTGTTGTTAGTTCATTACCTGCTAAACCATATGCCTGTATATCTTTTCTATCCATGCAGTCTTAAGTGTAAAAACGATCATGATTTTTCTGCCTATGAATTCCTATTATAACTGTTGACATAAATTTGAAAAGCAGTCATTTAATGGGGAAACGTGAAGTTTTTAATCTAACCTTGAGAGGTTTCAATATCTCTTTTCTTCCCTAATGCCCTCTCCTGATGATCTGAAAGGCTTCAGCTAGCTTCAGCAGCCCTCTTCTTATGCATGGTCTTTCACTAGGGAATTAGCAGAGCTACTTAGGAAAACAGCACAAATAAATAACTCACAGCTGGAAGACTAATGGCATACGGTGAGCAATCATTAAAAGAAAAAAATCCAGAGTCAAGCTGTAGCTGAAAGAAGCAAATACTGTTTTATCAGTAATGTCTAGTTATGTGAAAGGACTGTTGTCCCAAACTTTCCTACGAATTTGCTTAGGATTGGGTATCCAATGCATCAATTAAGCACTGAAATAAATTCCACGATTTATGGTGTTAGAAGAACCAGCTCTGATTCTCTGTGCTAAGTAACCACTTCAGGCTTGACTTGTTTCCACTGTAGTGAGTGATATTTCCTTGGCACTGCAAACTGTAAAACTGGGAAATTGCTATCATTAAGTAATCGTGCACTCCGTGTGACCAAGGCAGCCAGTTTCTAACCTGCTCCAGTCCCGTGAATTACTGACACGTGTCATACTAGCTCCAATGATGTGAGCATTGTCTGCTTGGATTTGGACAAAGACAATCACTGGCTTCACTTAGGATAAATACACAATCATTGTTTCGCCCTGGATTCAAAAGGGGAACGCACACAAGGCTATTTCCATGTCTTTTAAACCACCTTTTAAGACAGTGAGATATTTTAAAATGACACTGAAAAAACTGGAATGGCTCGTGCTTTATTCCTGGCAGGTTTGTGCTCTGTTCCTGAGCTTGTGTCCTCGTTACCCAGGGAACCGAGGCACAAGCACCACCCGCTCAGGCTGCTAGGTAGTTGGCAGAATTTTGGGTTCTTTCTTTTAGAATGCTTGAAAGTTTTGAAATTTAATATTTTATTTTATTTTATTTTATTTTATTTTATTTTATTTTATTTTATTTTATTTTATTTTATTTTATTTTATTTTATCCAGAGCTTGAAGTCATCTGTTTTCGTAGTTCGTTTTTCTAGTAGTTCATGACTGAAGAGTGCATTATGTAGGGCAGGTGGAGACTGCTGGCTGAGGGGATGTAGGTTGCATTAGGTCAGTCACCGTGAATGCTTGAAAGTATGCTGAAGCTTTCCTGATTGCTGCAAAAATGTTTGAATGCTGTGTTCAGAATGCAAGTAGCAAAAAAGGTGTAACTGCAGACTTCCCTCCAGACACTGTTGTGGTATATATAAAAGATTCTTTACATCTGCCAACTTATAAGAAGCTTCAAGAAGAAGCAATATAGAGGCTGCGTGACAGCAAGTTTTACTGGGAGTGCTCGGGGTGGCTGATTGCCCTTTCCCTGTGGCATCCCTCCTGTGCCACTATTAATATTTACAGAAGGCGGCACCTACAAGTTTCAGAGTTTATAGGAGGCAAAGTCTTTTGGAGGCAAACTTATGAGCCAGCTCAGTGGAATTCACCTGTACTGCACATAATCTTATCACTAGGAAATACTGTTTAAGGTGTTTTTTGTTCCAGTATTGCTAATTTGTTTATTTAGTACTTTTGTCTTTCAGTATGAGAAGCTATGCTACCATAGCAATGTGAGAAACAACATGTGTATACTGGAGTTGACACAGTAGGTCACATCTTTAGCCAGACTTCTCTAGTACCCAGTGACCAGCAGCGCAGGTCGAAGATGTATGAAAACATCTCCAAAAATCACTTAAAGAAAGTTCTTACTAAGTGTTAAATTGCCATCTTGGCAAGTATTGCAGAATGATTGGCTTAAATAAGCTTAGTTTTTTCCTAGATCTTTCAGTTAAAGGTTTTAAAATTGCTTTAATTACTATATATTAGAAATTTTATCCCCAGACATCTAATCATTCCTGTATTATGTGAAGCTGTTCTTGCTTTTGTAGTAAGCTGCACAGAGATGTCTGATGGTCTTTCATCAGTTTTAGTTTTTTCATTGTTCTGCTCAAGAAACACTATTTTACTTTGTGGCTTTTATTTCTTTGAAGAAAAATAGAAAACTCTTAGTCTGTACATTTGAAATAAAAATAAACAGAAACAAACAAACAAAAAAGCATGATTCATGATTGCAGAGGAAGAAATAGTGTATGCTGGCCAGTCTTCTATCCCAGGAAATTCCTAGACAAATCCTCAGTACAGCTTGGCCGTTTTTGTTCTGCCTTCCTAGATCAGCCTATGCTCTGCTGTAAGATGCAAAACTTCAAACTAGGTTAAAGAGATTATCTCTTAAAACGTACATAAGAGCTATGACTGCCTAAATAAGAATTTTATTGCAAATGATGTGAAAGTTTTGGGAGAAACTAGAACTCCAGTGGTTCAGTGCAATAATCTACAAGTTTCTAGATAAGCCCTTTTACAAGACTGTATGATCAGAATGGGATGACCTAACAGAGAATATTTCCAGACCGGACTTGAAATAGTTTGAAGTCTAATATCTAATGAAGGATCCAATACTCAAAGAATATGTTTAGGTACATTTAAATATATATGAATATATATGAAGCTCTGGAAAACCTTACATGTACACTGAATAGTAGTTAAACTAGGTGAATGTCAAACAAGCACAGGTTATGAAAATATAAAAAGATACAGATTTCCAAAACACTGCTCAACAATTCATGATATTGTGTATGTGGATGGGAAAGGGTGGGGAAGGAGAGGAATAAAGATTTTATTGGTAGTTCTAAGAATGAGTTGTGTAACTTCTTTGTGAGGAACATTGTCTTCCCAGAATCATGCCTATAAAACCTTTTATCATTATGAGTTTTGTACCTATTTGATGGTCTTTTCATGTCACATTTGTTACATAAAATAGAAAAAGGCGGATGCAAAATAGGATGATGTAACTGTTCCACAAATTACACAAGTTAATAGTTACACACTAGTTATACAAGCTTTGGATTAACAATTTTATATAATTCATTGCTAGTGCCTGATTTGAGTTTCAAGTAAAAGCAATCTCAACGCATTCTCTAACCTATCTCTTCAGAAGAGCAACTGCTACACTGTCAGTTTAGCTGAAGAGCTGAGAAAGTGCAAGCTAGCTTTGGCCAGTGCTTTGGAAAGGACTTTAAATGGATAATGAATGCTTAGTGTTCTTTTCTACAGGAATTGGTCTCCAGAAAGGGAGATTTGTGGGGCTTTCTGAAAATAACTTCATTCATAATTCCTCAAAATATTTCAAGTTGTGCACGTGAAGATGAAGGATACTCAGCTTCTCCCCCCACCCTTCTTTTCCCATTGCCTATTAGGAATGTTCAGTGTGTGTCATAGATGCAATACTCCTTTCAGGAGGCACAAGGGACTTTCACATTGTTCACAAAGACTGTCGGTGCCCTGGAATATCAAGCAACATTTTGACTTTGAATTGCTGTATATTTCAGCTGCTGCTCATTAATTTATAGAGCTTATAAAGCTGTGAGGTGGTTGTATTAGTTTTCCAAATCCTTTTCATGCTGAGATGAGTCTAGGAGCTCCAAGAAGGTGCAAAGACACTCTTTAAAACAAGTGTGAACTTGTGTTGCACACAAAAGATTCCCTGATTCAGGAACTAAAGAGTTAAAAAAAAAATAATACCCTGGGAGATCGTCAAGACCATCAGGTATGAAATGTTTGTGAAGAGACAAGTGGAAGCCAACAAGTGAAGTATTTGCATGGAATGTAGTAGTGACAACATTTCTACTACCAATTTTTTTCCTATGAAGAAAATAGCCAGGCTTTTTTAACTGGACTGAACTTTGCCAGAAAAAAGAATTGATGCTGATACAGGTCAGATCTGAAAGGCTATGATTAGGCAATATCTGGACTGAAGTGAGAGCTTCAGTAAAAATGCTTCACCTAGGAAAAACCTGGGATGCAGATAAGGAATTCAGGTGACTGCACTGCAGATACAGCCCTTTTGTGACTTTGTAACATCACTGATAAGAGTAAAGGCATGAAAGGGCTGATTCTTTTCCTGCAGAGAATTGTGAGATGAGAGCTTGAAACATCATGTGAGTGCACTGTTGCTGGGATTTGGCATGTTTGCTTGTCCATAGACACTCTCTTCTGGAACTGCTGCTCTGTGGGACTCAGTGGAGACTTGTTCTGCTGAAGCTTCATTGCTGTGTGTATGTAGTGGTGTCTGCTCATGGATATATACCTGACCCAAAAGGGGTTGTTTGCACAAATTTATAGTGAAAGTCTTGTCCCAAATGTTGGGAGGCACAAACTTGCTTCCAGGGTACCCCATTTTACTTGTGGAACTGCATAGTAAAAAGGACATAATTTTAATTCTGCTTGAGAAGATGTAATCTGTAAGCACTGGTTATACGGAGACTATGCATTTAATGCTACAGCTCACATATTTTTGCAATTGCTGATTGATGTAAGCTAACATTTACTATGTGTAGCTGGTTGTGCTTCATTCTTCTCAAGAGCCTTCCACAGGTGTGAAGGATGAATATACCATACAAAATTTAGACAAGTGTTATCAGATGTCTGAATATACCTTAAGTAACTACAAGCACAAATCAAAAACCTATCCCTTTAGAACATAAAAACTAGTGCTATTAGCAGCTGGAATTAGCATAGAACCTTTTAAATTTAAAACCTCTTTTGCTGCATTCAGAAACTGACAACATATGGTGGTGAAGCTCAGAAATAGGCTATGCTTAGTCCTGTATGACAGGTTTAAAACAAATGTTTAGATGAAAGGAAATTAGATTTTTGCCAATATTATTTTCTGAAATGTGTGTTTTTCCAGAACTGAAATGCTTGTGGGTTTATCTTTTGGCTACTGACTATTTTCTTTCTCATAAAAAGGGAAATTCTAATTTCTGAACATGTTCCTGTTCACAATGCAAAATTATTAAAAGACTATTGACAAAACTCCTGTAGAGTTGTAGCAATACAGAGGTCGTTTTTTGATTCAGACTACTAAGGGTAGTTCAGAACATCCATGATCTCAAATGCATTAGATGACCCTTAGAACTGTAATGGAAGAAAGCAGAAGCAATTTAAAAAAAAGTGTGTTTTAAAAATTATTTTATTTAACCTGATATAGCTTATTAAATATATAATTCTGTAGGCAAATATTGTCAACAATCTATGATATATAGAGCAAGAAATGCACATTGAACCATTTTTATTCTTTAAATAACAGAAGTCTTCCTGGTATCACACTCAGGTGGAGTGCAATTGTCCCTCTTAGATACTGCGCATGAAGGGTATATTACTATCAGTACATAATTCCTTATTTTAGCACTGGATCAATACATTATTAAGAATTCAGACTGCAGTTTTATCTAGCAAGGTAGAGGAAGGAGCATCCAAGGATGTTACAGGATATGAAGTCCCAAGCACTACCTGCAGCTGTGGAGCAGAACTATAAGTAACTGGTCCATAGTTTCATAGGTTCATAAGGTTGGAAAGGACCTACAAGATCATCTAGTCCAACCATCAATGCTCTTTATTTTAGATCCCAAGCCCTCAAGTCATGCACCTGAGTCACACTTTCAAATACGTGAACTTTAAGTATGGCAGCCTAAAATTATTTCTTCAATTACACGAAAGCTGGTAGTCTCATTTCATGGTGTCATTTTGAGAGTTAAAGCCTTAAACTTCCCCAGTTTTTGTGCGGCAGTTCTGTGACTTGTGGCAAAAGCTGCCCTGAAATCATCAGCAATCAAACTCTGGTGCAAACAGTGTGTTGCGATTTCTATTGTCTGTTAGCAGAAGGGTGCAGTCTTGAATATGGAGTTTGGTTTTTGTGTATTTTTCAGGTGGTCTTGAATAGGTGTCTTCTGCTGAATGGGACATGAAGATGTTTTAGATATTCTCTGTGGTAAAGAAAGGCGACCTTGTTTAAAACCTACTGCTAAAACAGCTACCACTGCTGCCTGCCGTCACTTGCCAGTGCTGCAGGCCTCATGGGCTCTGACCTACCACCCCTGTCCTGTTGCTTATAGTGACCAGAGTCGTCATACCTTGCCAAGACACAAAAACTGATTTAAACTGGGCTGGTTCACCTCTTGCATTTTTTCATTAAGTCTCTAAGGCAACTAAAAAACCTTACCACTGGTCTACTGCTTCCTCAGTAGCACTATTGTGTTGATTGTCCAGCAACCTGAGTCAAAATTGCACCTCTCTTTCATATATGTCTAATCAGTTCCTTAGACAAAATCCTATAGATTGAAATTTCCATCGTCTCCCTTTCTTAATTGGTTAATTACTTTATTTGTATGCAAAGCATGTACACAAGAACTAGCACCACATGCTCAATACAAGCTATATATGTTTGAAAGCTATTTCAAAGCTATTTTGAAATCTGCACATCTTTCTCCATACACCACCAGAAGCAGACTGTCATTTGTCTTTCAATGAACTATGAGAGTCTTTCTTTCCAGTCCCTTCTTCAGATACACAGCCCCAGTAATTAGACTTTGTAATTTTTGCATCTTTCTAGCACTAATGGACTTTGCACAGTTTCTCTTGAGCACACATTTGGTCATCAGGAAGCTTTTACACTTGGGATGTAAGCTGGCAAAGATTGGGACTTTTTGTTGCATAGATGTACAATGCCTGGCACAGTCCTCATTCTGGAGCCAATGGAGCTCTGCTCTTGTACTGTTTCAAAGCATTTGAAACTGGCAGCAGAATTTGGCGTGTCTAGTTTACTTGAGCTTGGCATGATCAATCTGTTTCAGTATTTGCCTGAGTGTTGTTTAAAGATCTGCAACAATCAACAAATTTCTATCATAAGAGAGCTAAGACTACGGGATTTCATTTCAAAATTGCATGGTCCAAACAACCATCATTTAGTGATGTGAGTGCTGTTTGTGATTCCTTTTCTAGAATATGCACATCTATTGTAATTTGCATTCAAATTAAATTATTTGTAAATTAGTTATTTAAATTGCAATACCTGTTAATGTCATATATTCACCCTGTGTAATACAAAGTTCTGAGTGACATACTCTCACCAGAAATAAGTACCAGAAATAAATAAAAAATCTGGTTTTGCACAAACAAGAAGGAACCAGTCCTGCTCTGTAAGCCACATAATACCTCAGTGTAGTGAAGTGGGTATTTCTCTATTTGCATATAATGTTGAAAATCAGGGTCCTAATGACAACTGATTATTATTGTATGTACTATAATTAAATAATAGACAGCTTCCATTTTCTACTTGTCTCTCATTACACATGGGAATAGGGTTGTATTCAATAATTCAAACATCATTTTTTGCAAAATGCATGCCCTGAACCCAGTCTTTTCCATCATTGCAAAAAGGGCTCAGGTCACAAAATGAACTGTAGTTAAAAAAGAAGAAAACTCAGAATAGCAAAAAGTCAAAGATGATGGACATGAATGAATAATCATGCCTATAATAAGATATCTGGAATTAGATAGTAGTTTATAACATAGATATTGGAGGATAAAATAGAGGAAAATAGAACAAGTGCATTATAGCAATGAATGACAGGATTTAATGACTGTATTAATTACAAAATTATGTTTCCAACCTGGTGGTATTAGGAAGATTGGAATGAACTACATATTATCTTGTGCTCTAAAAATGCAATGCCTTTGTGAAAACACTCATTTACTAGTCCAACTGCTGTTACGATACGAATAAATAAAGAAGGAATGAAGTTGAGCCTAACAAGATGGGAGAAGGCATTTCAGTCTTTGTTTCTATCTAAATCTATTTTCATTGGAAACAAATTGTATTAATTTTCCCCAAGTGGAGTCAGTTTTACCTTTGATGGTATCTCGTGAGTGATCTTCCTGCTTTTCTCTGAACTGTGATTTTTCCATCGTATTTCTCCTCCTGTTCTGTAGAGGCAGGGTAGTGAGAGAGCAGCTGATTGGAAATATAGTCCTTACCTGGGGTTAGTCACTTACATACATGTTTATTTTCTGTAAAACAAGAGCTTGTAATGCAGTTATCCATAAACTGGAATTCACATGCACGTGTCATTCCAGATTTTCTATGTTTGTATAATGCTGTCTTTTAGTTAGAGAAAACCATCAAGCATTAGTGATTGAATTTTGCCTTTGAGAGAGGGAACTCAGAAAGAGCATTCAGTTATCTAGTTCTTAAAAATGTTTTCACTCTAGTCCTATTTTCCTTATTTTGGACAGCACAGAGATTAGTTTCTGTGTGTAAACAGAATATTTTATCCTATTTGTCTTCAATTTCAAAATTATTTCCACTTTTTTATGTATGATGAATGATTATTTTTGTACATTCTACTATTCCAAGAACCAAACTGCGAACAAAAAAAGGGAAAAATTATGTTCTGAGCATTGCTGTCACATACAAGAAGGCACACCTATTTCCTGAAGAGCATTTAGCCATTACAGTCTGCTCTCTGTATACCCTACAGTCACTGGAAGAGGATAACTTCCTTGCTTCTTTACTGCAGAAAACCTTTTTAAAAGCTTTTCCCCTTTTTCATTATTATAACTGCTACTGAATGTGATTACTTAAAACAAATACATGGCTTCTCAGCAGTACTTCTGAGTAGTGCAGCCCAAGTGGCTGTGGGGAAAATGCAGGGGGCTGCCTCCAGCGTGCTGTGGCTGGGTGCATTGTGCATTACTCCCTAGTACCCCACTTGGCTGCTTGCCCAGATTGCCTTCCATTTGAATCTGAGTTCTGAATGGTTTTCAATTAATGTAACAAGACTAATTAACTATATAAGAGCAGGGATTTTTCTAAGTGTTACTGACAATGCATCTATTTTATATTACCTTGAAAATTCAGTGTTTCTTGTTCAGAAAGAAAAATACACAAAGCTAGTGGGTTGCTGGGAGTCAAAGTAAGGAACATGAATTTACTCCTTAGCTTCTGAACCTGAATAAACCACAAGATTATTATAAACAATTAGTCTAAACAGGATGAGACACCTTTCAGACTGGTTCTCTAACAGCTTTACCTGTCAGTTTCTGCTGAAGTTTGTATCATAAAGAAATGCTGGTTTGATATAAAAGCTGAAACTCTATAGAGATTCCCTGCACTGGTTTCCAGCATTTAGGAGTAAGAACTGTTAAATATGGCTGCGACGTACAAAAGTAGACCATCCCCTGGGCTTCTTTTTGTGGTAATGCAATCCTTTTGTGATGAAATCAGTTCTGTACAGTGTTCATGAAAATTTCCCCACTTCATTTTGCTTAAGCTCTGGCTTAGGTAGCATCCTGAACATTGAGAGATCATTGAAGACCCCATTACTCAAAGTCCTTTACATGAACATGTCACCAAGTGTGCCAGTTAGCGTATCTCTGTGTTATGTTCCTTGCTGGAAAATGGTGAAATGTGATCTGGATTATATAATCTATTAAATACTGTCAGATGGTAAAAGGTTCCAATAACCACAGCCTTTTGACACTTGAATGATGTACTTGAAACTGAACATAGAGAAATCAATATGTTAACCCTCTGAGACCTGAGATTTTATGAAATGTATTTTAAAGATAATGTTTGAAATATTATCAGTATGAGAAAGGCATTCTAGTAATATGCAGAACTGGATGCTTTATAAATGATTCTGTGGCTTTGTGTGTGTTATATGGTCATAATATGTATAGTCTAACACATGAGTCTTTACTATCATTTTAATGCACATTTCTGGTTAGAAAATATTTATTTTTACTATGAGAGCTTGCTGCTAATAAATCAGTTGAACTACAGTAGTTTTTCTTTTTCTTAAAGGATACTCACTTTTTTTAATATGCAACATGAAAGACAGTAAGAAAAGAACGAGAAGGTGAAAAAAAAATAGTAACACTTGTTTGTTTCACCTTAATAAATAGTTAATATAAAAAACCCACACTTTTAGTAAGAAGAAAATGTATTATTCAGTAATATATATCTTTCTAAAACTATTAGTTCTAGCTATAACACGAATGTGTTGTACTAATATTTTAATTTGAAAACGTTCTACTTAATGTATGAGTATTTTCAGTCTGTGACCCAAGAATGATGTTCAGATTATAAATACCCACTACAGACCAGAATGTTTATGTGAGAGGAGAGAAATTCTCCCAGTTGTCTGGATGCATGCAAACTGTGCTCCATACAGGATTTTATTTTTTTTTTTGTGTGGTTGTTTTGTCTGTATCTATTCATTTATTTATTTTTACTCGTTCAGCAGAATCTTGAATTTAGTGGCCAGCAACTAAGAAGTGAACTGTGGTAAAAGTATTTTCAATTATTTCTGTGTTATTCTGCAGTTTAATCTTTAGAGTTTGCTACTCTTCAAAAACAGCATTAGAAGTCCCTCGGGAGTCTTTTTCTGCTTCTTAGAGGAAAGAGATTTCTTTGACTATAATGCATGCCATGACTATTTGGTATTCAATCTGAAGTTTATTCAATTAAATAGATAGATTTCCACTGATTTTACTGAGGTCTGAGTCAGAGTTTCAGTAGTGCACTGTAATCTCATTTGTTTTTGACAGAATTTATATGAAAGAAAAAGATCTGACTCTTTTTTACATGGACAATATGTAGCTACTTACATCTTACCAAAACAGATGCAAAATGTTAGTGTTCTGGTTCTCCTCTTTGTGCTAAAGATTCTGCAACATATAAATATTAATATATAACATATATTATAAAAAATATAACAATATTCCGCAAGATTCAAGGCAGTGAAATATCAGACGAAATTAGGATCAGAGAATATTTTAGGGACAGTAAAGAGGTCAGTGGAGGTATATGTACTGGCAGTCAGAGCTCCTACTGATAATTAAAGGAAACCCAATCAATAAATCACCTCTGAAACACAGCAAGTAGCTAATTAGGAGAAACCTACTGAAATTGCTTACTTTATTGGAGATATATATATATGTAACGTGTTGTGTATGGAATAAAGCCATGATAATGCTCCATTCATGTACAGTGTATGAACTTTTCAATTTCTTTATGAATCACTTTTGAAGAGAGGGTCAGAGAAGGAAACAAACCAGTCATTATTGACCTATGCTATCCCTTTTTATTTTTGTTTTGGAAAATCAGTTAGATAAAGACCAAAAAATATATTTTACCATCTGTTACTGTAAGTAGAAAAACATTGGCACAGTAGGAAAAATTAGAAGGAATTTATCAACAGCATTGTCATTTCTCCCTTCAAAAACAGCAAGTCATCAGCAGTTCAGGAGAATGACAGCTTAGGGATAAACATGGGAAATATGAACAAAAATTCCCTATAAATGTTTATGCTGCCTTCTTTCTAACAGCATTTAATCCTTCATATTACTCTCAACTTGTCTATCCACTTGCCTTTCACTTTTCTCCCAAGATGTAACAATATAAGAATCCCAAGTATTAATATAAAAATTACAGAACTACAGAATTGTAGAGGTTAGATGGAACTCCTGGAAATCACCCAGTCCAACCCCCTGTTACAGCAAGTTCCCTACAGTAGGTACGCAGAAAGCATCCAGAAGGGTTTTGAATATCTCCAGAGAAGAAGACTCCACACCCTTTCTGGGTATTCTGTTCCATGGTTCTGTCTCCAAACATTCAGCAACAAGAGCGAAAGAGCAACTCTAATGAAAAGTTCCTTTCCAGTGCAGGATGGATGACTGGAACACCACAACAGTAAGGTCAGCAAAGGCTAGTAATAAAACAATCTTAAGATATAAATTGATTTCTATGTTTAAACATAAATTTTAATTCTCAAATATTTGAAAAGCACATCCATTGTCTCTGATTAAGAAAGCATGATCAACCTATTAACTCATACGACATATTGTTTTGGTATTCAGTGTCAACTGAGTGAAAGGAGGAGGTAAAATGTTGCTATGTCTGTTAGTATGACATTTCATTATCCTTACACAAATCTAATGGAAAACACAGAATTCTTGCTGCTCTTGTTTTCACTTACTAGTACTACAGCTCAAGTGGGTCACCACTTTCTTCGTAAACACCATACAACAATACTCTAGAAAGGAAGTATTTCTGCAAGGCAAAATTTATAACTCCAAATTCCCATTGTTGGACAAGAAATATGATTTTCTTCTGTTCAAGCTCCAGATTAACTCTGGAGACCCTCAGTGGTTCTGACTTGAGAACAAGTCACATCATGATTCAGTCCATACCCAGCCATAATTATTTCAGTTCATTTCCAGTGAGACTTCACTTGTTTCATGTTTGGTTTGCTTGTTCATTAAGGAGAAAATCTGGATTTTTTTCACTCCATGTTTAAGAGGTTTTTATTTCACTTCATAGCCCCCCCACCCCATTTCTTACTCACAAACACATGAATGCTCTCAAAGGGGTTACTAAGGAAACCAGAAACTATGGTAACCTAGACTAGAAGCACTCTTATTTATCCAAGGAGAGGGAAAGGAAAATTCAGGCAATGCATACTGCAGTCACACTGAAGGTCCTGATCTATCCCTTTAGATGCAGCTGATCTGTTTCTTAGCAGACATCATGCCTTACAGAAGCACCACCATTCATACAAATGAATGTAAATGCAGGTAAATGGATTTGGGCAATATTAGTACACTAAATTTGTAAACGATTTTACATTTTTCCTTTTACCATCAGGTAAAAATAGTGCTAAAATGTTTTCCAGCATTATCATTGCAGTTTGATCATCTATGCACCACAATGACTTTCTTTGCTCTAAGGAGAAAGGGACATTGTTACCTGTGCTCTTCTCAGAACCTCTTTCTAAAACCCTCACCCTGCACGTGTTTACAATCACTTTCAGTTCTGCTGCTATAACAAGGCTATGAAGAAATAGTGAAATACAGTACTCAGGAACAAAACATTCTCTGATTGCAGGATACCCAACAAAATGTAGTAACATCAATGGAAATAGAAGAAGATATCATAATAGAGGAAGATTTTAATCTTGACCATGTTCACTCTTTCATAGCCTTATGGAAAATAAAGAGTTGTTTATGCTGCAGGATAAACTCATTAATTTAGTAACAAGGAGATTCAAGTTGCCTATGGCTGAATGGCATACATTTTTATGTCTTTGCTAACGGTCTGATTCAGTGACCCACAGTAGAATACTGAACAGCACCAATGCAAGTAGACTCTTGGAATAAGTAAGAGTATTCCAACAAGATCACTTCATGAATCACAGTTATAGAGATGGATCTGGTGTTAGCGAAAGTGTAAACTTTATCAGAAAAAAATGGTGAAAGTGTTCAACATTTGATGTATCTGTGCAAGCAGTTGTTTGCATAAAGGCTTTTTCTAAGTGAAGTATCCAGACAAGAAGGTGGCTGTCATGTTTAAAAAAGAACGTGTAACTTCCTTAAAAGTTTGTACTCTTTCAGTATATCATCTATATGGTATTATGGAAATTATATAAAAAAGGAAAATAATGTGTTTATATACCATACATGACTGAATGCAAAAGAACGTGAAACAGACTATATTACCTATGTATGTTTATCAATGGTGGGTGTGATCAGCAGTAGCAAACATTAGCATCATGCACAAAATCGTTGATGCTGAAAAAAATATTCTAGGCAAAACTGTGGCTTTTTGTGCAGGCAAGCCTAAGAGATGAGAGACGATGTGAAATCCCTCCCATTTAGCATATCCACTTCAGAGGTAGCCAGGATTTTGTTGCTATGAGAGAGGAAGGAAGCTGACCTGTTTTGAATGGTACACAGAGCTTTTTAGTCGCACAAGAAAAGACAGAAGAGCTAGGGAAAAGACCTGTCTGATGTTAACGTATAAAAGGAGTTAATTAAATGGAGAAGTCACTTTATAAAAAGGCACAAAGTCCTTTTGCTATCTGCATGAATTATGACCTAAAGCTGGCAGTACATGTTTTGTTGGATTAGAAAATATTTACAAAGTAAACTCTGGCTTGGAGGATGTGAATTAGGTACTAAAAACCTACCTGAAATTTTACTTCTATCATTTACTAATTAATATTTTAGTGCAAGGATTTATCATATCAAGTGGAGAACTATTTCCCATAGTGACAAGTCAGCTGAATGTTTTTCTATCTTTGACAAATACTTTAGAGAAAAGAAAAAAGAAAACAAATGCGTATGTTGGGCAGAACAAATGATTTTGTTAGGTTCATTTTTACTGATGTGACATTAATATGAACAATTTGAATCAACAGTGCCCCTCCCTGTATGCATTTTACAGGTAAAAACTACGGGTTATGCAACTGTGGGCCACAGCCTACAAAAGTGATGCTGCTCAGTGTCTGTGCTGGAGGCATTGTGGAAATGACACAGACTCCTTTTCCCCAGGTAGTTCTGTGGGAGCAGAAAGTGAAAAGAGGAGAAAGCAAGTTAAAAATAGGAACCTTTATCTCCAGCTGAATTTAGGTGTAGCAGGAAAGTTTCATTTCGAAGCTCTACACATGGAGAAAACCACCTTTGCTATTGAACTCACCAAATCTATGGAAAGAGGAGAGAAATGAAAAATAGAGGCATAAAGAAAATACTGACCATCTGAAAGCTTCCCCTGTGTTTAGGCATATAAGTCCTTTCCATTAAGCAAACTATACAAATAAAACTTACCAGGTGCATTAACTTGTAGGACATCTTCTAGTGATCCCTTGGCCCATTATATTCATCCTATGGAGAACTTCATCTACACCTGAGCCCATGACTCCAGCACTGCTGAGTCCATGTTTATTTTATTCCACTGTGTTCATAACTGGTCCTTTGAGTAGGGGATACACAAGTGAAATTTTTCAACAGATCAGCTTTCCAAAGGATATCATTTAATCACTGAATATGATTTTCTGTGTATCAGATGTTACATTGCACATTGTTCTCCCTCTAATCCAAAAACTTCAATTAGAGGAAATAATTCTAAACATCATGGTCTTCAATGATCTGTTGCAAGCAACACCTTTCATGTCCCATGAGCTGAATAGTTTTGTCAGACATGCTAAGAAAGTGCACTGTACATTGGCAAAAAGTACAGACTGGCCTCTCCTGTGTACCATCTCTATTGTTTATTAGTATCACTAGTCTTTAAAAACAAAACAAAAAAGAAAAATATTCTTTATCTCCTTCTGAATGTGTCCCTCTGTTTTGTTCTGAGGGGAAAGGAAGGGTAATCTTCCCAACGTCATTAAGGGACTGACTGAATCCCTGAGGTGTGAATTTTCATAAATAAAATACTACGTGACAAACGGATTAGCATTACTGTTCTCTAGTTCATTTTGTACATGGCAGATGTGGATCTTCCAGAGACTGAAGTGACACCAGGCTTTCATTTGGATCACTTTCCTTCCAGTTTGTTTTCTACCACGTATCAATGCACTGCTCCAGCTTTCTTCTTGCTCCTGGGACACCAGATATGTCCAGGGCTGTGCCTATTGCTGCTCCCTCACAGGAGCTCCTGAAGCAGGGGAGAAGCTGGAGCACAGCACCCTAACACAGGCATCTTCCCTGTTCTCAGGAGCTTCAAAACCCTGCTTAAACCTTGTTTTGTGTGGTTTGGCATAGGAGCACTTCTGTGCCATAGGGAGACTGCCTGGTGTTCCTGATTTGCTTTCCACTTGCCCTATCTGACCCTGAAACCTCACTGAGAGTCTCCTGGTCCTTGAAAATAACCCCAGACTGTTTGAGTGAGCTTCCCAGCTAGTTACCCTGGGGTTCTTGGAATGTAAGATGTTCAATTTAAATGGAAAGACTTAATTTTAGCAAATGATCTTTCACATCTCTCTTTGTCAACAGATGGTAAACTTTCTGCTGCATCCTTAACATCATATGGGATGTAACTTGTCATTCTGCTTCACTGCAGATATGGAATAGAAAATCATACTGAAATAATGGTTATGCCAAAAATGCATAATTACCAGTAATTTTAACATCTACATCAAACAACAGACATAGTAATGAAACCTGTTTTATTTATTTTTTGTTTTGGCCATAGACAACTTGGTACTGGAAAAGGTGACTAGAGACACCTATGCTAGCAAAAAACCTGGATATTTTGTTATGGATCTGGCTGAAAAGCCAAATGCTTTTGTAATTACTGAAACATACTTTGGGTTCATTAGAGCCAGATCAACACTGTTTCCCAAGTACATGGTAGATTTATGCACTGGGTGTATTTTGATCATACTGCTGTGTAATTTGGTTGCTGGGCTCCTGCCATGCTCATGCTGCTGTGTCCATTCAGGAAGCTCTCCTGGAGCTGGAGTGGTGAGAAGTTCAATCCTGAGAAACTGAGATGATTCTTCAGTATTAAAACTAGGCTCCTGTATTTATATTCTCAGCTTTCATATAGTGTGAAAGAAGTTGAACTGTTTCTGGGCAGAAGCTTTCCTAGGATTAATGTATCTGCTTTATTATTTCTGAGATGAAGCCAGCAAATGCTATCAAATTCAGCAAGTTCTAAGTTCATAGCAAAAATCCTTCTCCACTTAGAAGCTGATGAAATGTCCAAATGAAAATCAGAGCAGAAAATGTGACGACAAAAATATTTTTTCTTATTACTCACATTTTCATAATAAAGGGTTTAGAATAGGAACAATTAAAAGACTTTGCAGAGGGAGGGAAACATGGCATAATTAGGCTTAAATTTTGTTTACCTGATTGCCTGGGGTGAGAGGAGAAGACATGCCATTTATTTATAAATCTAAATAACTTACTGAAATAAAATGTGAGTATGCAAGATCACTGCTAGAACAAAATAAGACATTAATTATGTGTTTTACTTGCCAAAGTCATGCTGTTTCACCAAGATCAAATTAAGAGCTGAAATCAGGCAGGTGAAAAAGAGTATGTGTGGGGGTTTCATGTTATTCTTTATCAAGTCATTCAGTTTTTAATAAATAAGTAAGAATAAAACTGGGCACAATATCCACTTTTATTTAGAAATAAATTGAGGTTGTGGTCTTCCATGAGATCGTTATTCAGGGAGATGAAGAAACAACAGAAAATCTGTACTATCCTGCAAATGATGAACAACCTCCTACCTCAGAATGAGCTATCAGAAATGTTTCTCAAAATGTAAAATAAAAATATAATGAACATTACTGTGTTCTATTGTTGCACAGGGTTTGCTAACAGCTATCTCATTCTCCTTACCACTGTTTTACTGTCAGTTTTACAGTCAGTGTCATGCAACATTTCTTTCTTTCTTCTTGACCTTTGCCTACCAAAGAACATGATTCTTTTGAATTTTTATTCTGTGCTATTCTGTACAAGGAGTGTAATTAAGTTATATTTAAAGTGACTGACAAGTAACTGTTGGATAGATACGAGCAATGATAAAGTTTTCTCAACAGCAGTGAAAATGTCTTAAAATATGGCACCTCAGTTTCCCCCAGAGTGTTGAATGTGCATTTTCCAGTTAAAAAAATACTACCCCCATTTCTGAAGTACAGATTTTTTTTCCAGTTTCCTTCAGTACTCAGCAGAAGTTTTCCCTTCATTAGGAAGTAAGAACTAGAAGAAACCTAGGTCTAAATATGCTAAATAAAAGCATGTCTGACTTGTGTGCCTGGCTTTAATATCCGACAAGTTACACTATGCTCTGTAGTTGCATTAGAGTATGAAAATCTGTTTGAAGAAGCACAGATCCTCCTCTTGTTCTGAAAATCCTAATTGCTACATGCAGCTCTCATGCTAAGTAGAGAAAAGAGCAAGGATGAACCCATGGCTTTGATATAGACTAGGGGGTGCCTCACATATCTATTGCCAGAGTGGAGCTCAAAATCTGACACCAACTTTGAGAAAGAACAGCACAATATTCAGGATGATGTGGGATTTCCAGTCCACTGACATTATGAGTTTTCATTTTCCCATGAAATAACATGCAAAATATACAAGCTCTTGTCAAATTTCAGTTTCAAAGTGATAAACAGTATAATGAAAATTGCTTACAATTTTTAGCATCATATTTAAAAACAAAATATTAGGATCAAGAAACTTATGTAGGCATCTGAAAAAAATAATAAGTTTTTGTTACTCATTCGTGCCTTCAAGAAAATCACATCCCTTAGAGTATCTGTCTTCACATACTTTACCTACTTTATTCTAAACTTAAATATTTGTGCATGAAAATTGACTAACAGAATTAATCTCAGTTACTCTCAGAGATTTCTGTTTCTGTTTTGTTTTCTGTTGAGTTTATGTGTAACGCCTCTCCCTCCACTTTCCACTTGAATTACTTTTTGAATTCAAACAGGTACACTTTGGTGTGCACTCTAGATCAGTATTGTGGACTCTATTGAATGGATACAGCCATCAAGGGGAGTCTGTAAAAGTCCATTTAAAAGAAACAGAAAACGTCTGACTGTAAAGTGTGAAAAGTATAATTAATTTTGAAAGCAAGCATGGAGTTTATGGAGCAAGAATGTCTAACTGCTGTTTTTGCTCTTGAAATTAAATGCATTAATTTTATAACACATGAATGCATCCTAGCAGCAATGTTTTGAACCTCGCTGTAGAGGAAATGTTTGACTCAACCGGAAGTTAAATAAAGGTATGGCTCCTTTAGAAATTAGTTTTAGACAATAGGCATTCTGATATCCATAAAATTATTAGAAAATCTTCAAAGTCATGATTTCATATCAGAAAAGAGATAAATTTTCCTAAAACTCACCCATGTTCAGTGATGCAATGAAGATAACAGAAATAGAAAAACATAAATGCAAAAGAGAAATAGGTTCAATCTAAAGCAAAGAAAATTTTTAATAAACTAAATGTTCCAAAAAAAGATGTCATGGCTGACAATAAAAAGGATTAAACCCATTTTTTTTCAAGTACTTCGCGAACGAAGGGTATCCTACTTACAGGTTAGGCCATGACAATATTGAACGTAGATAAAGTGAAAATAGTTATTCAGGAATTATTCAATAACAGTTCCTACACCCTAATTGGAAAGGCTGATGTGCAGGAGTCACATGAGAACAAGGAAGAATTTTCTGGCCTGCTCACAGGAATTGAGCTGATACCATTGTTGACGTCAATAATTGGTGACAAGAGTTAGAAAAGAGCTGGCTAAAATATCTAGTCTGCTACTGTTAATTTTAATAAACATTTGAATACCAGGAAGTTCCATACAGTTGAAGAACAACTCCATCTGTGCCAGGAATTCAAAAGGGCAAAAGAGATAGCTATGCAAATATATTCTGGTTATCCTGAAATCAGTCCAAGTGAAATAATGTGAAAAGTGTTATCTGATTAAAGAATAAGAAAACAATTGATAGCTAAGGTGACTTTAAGCAAATATTTTTTTCACAGATTGAATTTGAAGTTTGATGCATAGTATTTTGTATATATAGTTGTTTTTTTTCCCCCCATAAGTACAGTGAATAATGTGAAAAATTAGCTTTACAGCACTGCAAAAAAGCACGTGATAAATGAACTGAAGCTGAGATATATGACAGATTTCAGGAGCTTGCCAATGGTGAATCATTGTCAAATAGATTTCCAATTGAAATATTACTCAGATTGATATTAGGCTCAATGTTATTTCAACATTTCAGCTATGATATGAAGAAGCAAATATAAGATCAGTGGTGATAAAATATGCAGATGACATGAAGATTGACAGAGTTGTAAATAACACAAGAGATTTGGCAGTAATTTAGAAAAATTAGTTGAGCCTATTCAAGAAAATAAGGGTGTTTTAACAGTAATTTTTGTAGAAGTGTTCATCAGTGAACTGAGACTTCAAACAACAGGACTTCAGCCTGTGCATACAGATGATAGTTTCTGTCTTACCTGTGTCTTTTGCTTTGTGAGCCCAGTCCTGTAGGCCCCTTCAAAGAAGTTCAGAGCTTGTACCTGTGATCTTGCACAAAAATGTTTCTTGCTAGGACCTTAGTACCATCTGCATGATAAAACTTACATAAATGTGTTTCTCTTTAACATTCAGCATGCTGCTTGTGGAAGGCAATTAAAAGTAAATTGGACATACACAGATGTACACAGCATTTTTGGAAATGTAGCTACCAACACATACGCAGTACATTTCTTACAAAAAAGTTAACCTTAGCCTTCTCTCAAAAATATCCCAGAAGTACTGAAGAATATTCCAAATTTGTTTATTATAGTGTTCAAATTGAATAGAGCACTCCATATGTATTTTTTTTTCCTTTTCCATTTTTTTTTCCAACTGGGATCAGCACATGCAATTATTCTGATTATTCTTTTACTTGCTTTTTGATTCCTGGAGCAGTGAGTCTTTTCTGATAGTCTTCCATACTTGCCCGTGGGTCAAAATGAAAGCAAGGGCTTCATTAATTAATTATATTTTATACTCTGATGAGGATAATATCCACCTGGAAACTAGCCTTAAGCTCTCTCTCCATTGTTTCAGTCTCTTTTTCCTTCAGTAAATACACTTATTCCTTTTTAAATATGCTAATACATACTTTTCCCTTGAATATTACTACAGATTCCATCATTTCAAATTTATTTACTCACAGCTCCTTATCCTGGATAGTATTTTTTAATAACTACAAGTACTATCAATATATGTTTCAAACCATATAGATTATTTGTAGCTATCAGATCTTCTTTTAGCGCCACACTGCCAATGCACTGACTGAATGCTCTTCCATCTTTTGCAACAAGGTTCTTGGTATCATTATCTGCTGCTGCTGTTCTGTGCCTTGTACCTATGCAATGCTGTTTAAGCTAAGGAGTTTCCTATCCTTGCTTTTACTGTCTTGTATCTTTTTTTCAAATATTGGATAATAACTGATTTGTACTGTTTGACCAAATAGCTTTAGGACTGTCTTAAATTCTCAGTTGAAGTACTCCTGCTTGTCTGCTTCCAGACTCAATTCTAGCAATATTTTGTATTTCCCATGGTATCCTCAGCACCAGCATATAGTCTAGCCTGCATATAAACCTCACTTTGATTTGAGTGACTTGGGAAATTCTCATTATTATTTTGAATTAATTCTCACTCCCCAGATTTTATATCCCTATCTCAATTATGATTTGCTACTTTAGCAGAAGCTCAAGTCCATTAGAATCATTGTTTACCAGATTACAGCTGGTTCTTCCTCTGAGCTGACCACTGTCTAATATTTTGGGAAGATTAGGAAAAAACCTCACAAAGCTAATTTAAGATATACTCAAAAAGTAATTGAGGAAAATGCCTCAGAATTTTGTAGAAGAAAATATGAGCTACAGTGAGATATCTTTGGCTTTTGCATATATATATAGGACTTTTGAGATATTGATTTCAATGCTTTTGAAGAATTTGCCTTATGATTTGAAAAATGCATGAATAAACGTATTATGTTTGATTGTTTGGCATTTGCATTTTATTGAACATTTGATACCAGCTTACCAAGTGCCTATATTATAAGACATCTTTTCTTCCACAGAAGATATCATTCACGAATGGAGATTTCTAGAGCTATACAGTTATTTCTGTCATTTCATCTAGAAGCATTGGATTGCTTTATTCTCAAGGGTTATGTACATTTATATGGAGAACTTTCCTCTTTAAAAGCATTTTAATTTTTATGACACATGCTTACACTTATTTTTTCCTTAGATGCTTTATGTTATAATTGAACTGAACATGAAACTTGCAGTTGCATATTTCACGTGCTTCTATCTAAGTACTTCCCTTGAGGATGACATGTGAATTATTTGCAAAGATATTTCATAGGAAACAGGCTAATAGTACAGCTTAGAGCAGAAAATTAATATGGGAACATACCAACCAAAACAAATCCAACACCAGACTGGTAGGATTTTCTTTCAATATACATACCTATTTTTATTATTCTCTGTTCACCGCTGACATATTTCATACACTTTCATACAGCCTGTGAAGCACAAAGTTCACACAAATTTAATCGTTAAATAATCAAAACCTGAGAAGCCTCTCTGGCTGAGCTTTCTCTCTAGGATGCAGAGGCAGCTTTCTTTGTGTATAGCTAGCACATATTTTTTAAGCTGATGGATGGAAGAGATTATGTGTGCCCTGGGAGAAATAATATATCACCAAAGGTTTCTCTGGAATGTCAGCATATTTTTCCTTATACTTGTGTACTACACAAAGACCTTACCAAGTTATACTTTACTGGTCAGCATACTATTAATTTACATCTGTATTTAAGGAAGATATTTTACAGAATGAAATGCTTTTTATGATAAAATCAGTAAATGAATTTTTATTATACATTTTGACTATTAGTTTTGCTAAGAATAAGGTGGAACAGCTGCAGGGACAGCAGGTAAATATGGCTTAAACATTGAAAGGTCAAATATATTTTTTATATACAATATTTTAAATCAAATGTGATTTTTTTGTTCCCAGAAGGCAGTAAAATTGAAAAATACAGACATAAGATTTTAATAAAGTTCCAGATATAGGAAACATATTTGATCTTGAACTACAAAATCAATATTCACTGGCTTAAGTAAGTGATTTTTTTTAACTGCCAGATTAGTGATTACCTTGGAATGATCATCAAAAAATGTGTAGATCTATTAGGAGAATTTTATCATGCTTCTATCATGCTAAAGTTGTATTCTCACAAGAATATTCAACTCTCACTAAAATAAATTAAAGTCTTAGTATATATTCACAAAATAAAGCTTTCTTGCAGGCTGTGATTATGAATATGTTTGGGGCAAACTGTACATATAGATGTGAATTGCTGGAATAGGGCTGCTCTGTTCAGCATTTTGGAGAATCAAATTCAGATGTCTGAATCAACTGCTATTGATTTGATTTCTGTGGCTGTGAGATCTGTCCCTGTGGAGGGGAAAGAAAAAGCAACAAACCTTAGCAAAAAGTAACCCTACCAGTTTTCATAAAGATCTTCTTCATGGATGAGTGTGAAGCTAGTAAAATTGTGCAAAGTGCTATTCGAGGAGCTGTCTCTTCCACAAAAGTGTGAAATGGGAGAAGGCACACATGAAACATAAAATAAGTGCATAGGAATATAGAAATGGAAACTGTAGCCTAAATAATCATATTTAATCCACCGCAATCCTCAGAAAAAAATACAACATTTAAGTGTTCACAGTATCATCTGTGCTGCATACTACCTGCAGTCTACATCTCATATGTACATATATATCTCATATATATATGAGTGTATATATATGAGTGTGCATATATATCATATATATATGAGTGTGTGTATATACATCTCATATAGGTATTTGCACCATATATAATCTTCTGTGTTATCTACTCACAGGCAAGAATATTTAGGTATCTCTTTCCTTTGAAGAAAAGCAGATTAGGATTCCCCTCTTCTTGAAGCCTTCTTAAATGCCCATTTGCATTCTTATCTATGCCAGTCTGTCCTTTAACATCTTGTCCTGTTTCTTATTCTTTGTAATCTCCAGCAGGATGTTCACCAGGTATGTTAAGCATCACAATTCTGGGCATCATGAAGGTGCACACATAGTTGGTGTGCACTAGTCAGTTGTACTATGTAGCCAACTTCCTGCTCTCAGAAGGAGCTAGCAGATTGATTGTTCCCAGAGAGAGCTGTGAAGTAGCACATTTGCTCAGCTTCCATGTTAAGAAGAAAATATTATTGTAACCTTCACTGACTGAAGAATACTCAAAGTAAAAGAATAGTTTTATTTATAATTGCTTTTATAAAAGAATCTTAAACAAAGAAACTGGAGAACTTTGTACAGTGAAGGCAGAAAAATGAGAGTTGGGGAGAGAAGGATTGTGCCGAGCACAGCTGTACAATGGAGCTCCACACAGCATTCCAGTAGTCTTCAGCAGGCCAAGGAGACTCAGCTATAAGATTTTGCCCTGAGGTATGAATTTTTATTAGTGCTGGGTAGAAGGATATTTTGTTTATTTGCTTATTTCCTATGCAATTTTTGCAGCCTGGAAAATGTCCTGTTTAAGAAAGGAATACAATATTAAAGTCCTCAAAAAAATATCTTCATAGCTAAAAATCATGAAAATAGCTCCAGTCAATTTAAATACTTTACTTAAAAGCTTTAAATGTTTCTCCTCCGTTTGACTGTGGTTTTTGTTGTTGTTGTTGTTGTTTGTTTTTTGCTTTGTTTTTTATTAACCTAGTGCTTTATTTTAATATTCTAAACTTATTTTTTTAGGTCAGGAAAAGTCACTTTAAAATTTCAAAGCATCAGGATCAAATGTTTTGATGGTTTCTGAATTTTTTTCAACGTTGTTCTCCCATCAGATTTATGAAGGTCATTTCTTTCCTTATTCAAATGAATAGAAATTTTCTGATTAAATATGTATAACTGAAAGATTTCCAATGCTGTTTCTAAAGTCCTTTTTGCAACAAGGTCAGAAGTATTTGATATTTATATTACATTTATTCTAGGACCTGTAATTAATGCAGAATGTTTTCATTAGCAGCTTAATTTTGGGACCTTGCAGTGAATATTCTTTGTTTCTTTGGTAAGCTTTGTTTTGTTACTGCATTTACTGTATTGTATACTGAATTTAGTAGGGTCTGACAGTGTTCTCTGCTGACAGATATAACCACTGTCTGTGGCATTCTCACTGTCTACAGTTTCATTATAGAAGTGTATATGAAAGTCCTTAATTATTAAAAGACAGGGATCTTCTCGAAAGAGCCCAGCAGATTGCTTAGATGATAAAGGGCGTGGAACTCTGCTCTTATGAGGAAAGTCTAAGAGACCTGGATCTTTTCAACTCTGAAAAAAGGAGACTTGGAGGGGAACTGATCCATGTCTATGAATACCTAAGGAGTGGGAGGCCAAGGGACAAGGCTGGACTCTTCTCAGCAGTGTGTGGTGATAGGACAAGGGGAAATGGCCACAAACTGAAGCATAGGAAGTTCTGCAAAAATGTGCATGGGAACTTCTTCCCAGTGCAGTGACGGAGCACTGGCACAGCTGCACAGAGAGGTGGTGGAGTCTCCTTCTCTGGAGATGTTCCAGACCCACCTGAATGCCTACCTGTGCAACCTGGGCTAGGGAGCTGCTTTGGCAGGGGGGTTGGACTAGGTGATCTCTGGAGGTCCCTTCCAACCCCAACAATTCTGTGATTCCATGATTAACCAGAGGTCTGCTTCTACTATGTCTGGGAGCTTCTGCTTCAGATACTTGCTGTATTCCATGATTCTCAGTGAGGAGTCATGGCTTAGTTTCAGAAAGGCCAAGTGTAAATCATTCAGTTGTTTAAATGTTTTAAGCATTACAGTAGCTAAATGGATCCCACTGCCTTTCCAGCATCCTGAAGCTGTTCTACTGTGACTCACAGAGGTGCTAATTAAGTTATCTGGGTGCACTGCTCATGAGCAGCCATCCTAGAAGGCCACAGCCAGTTCCTGGTTTCAGGCCCTCATCCTGGCTGCTGTGAGTGCGATGCCCACCTGGGTGAGGGTGGATGGGAGCAGCAACTGCATGCTTTCACATCTCCATGGCTTCAGGTTTACACACTGCCTCTAAGAAAAGATTTAGGTTCAAACACCTTACCCTGAAAGAAGATTGTGTTGAATTAGAGGTCAGCCTCTTCTTCCAGGTAATGGCAGGACAAGAGGTAATGGCCTGAAGTGGAACTAGGGGAGGTTCAGGTTGGACGTTAGGAAAAATTTTGTTTCATTAATAGTGATGAGGCATTGAAACAGGCTGCCTAGGGAGGTGGCGGAATCACCATCACTAGAGCTGTTTAAGAAACACGGAGTTATGGCTCTGAGGTACACGGTTTAGTGGTATGGTGGTGATGGGTTGATGGTTGGACTATGTGATCTTGGACGTATTTTCTGACATTGGCAATTCTATGATTCTGAATGTTAAAGGCCATGAGGACTTGTGTAGAACTGAGATTTATATCTGGGAATCCCACCTCACATTCACCTACTTCATTAGGAATATGTGGGCAGAGAAGAGGGAAGAACTGGCAAGAAAATATAGCTGTAAAGTTGTAATTGATTCTCAATTAATATGGAGAATTAATTTTACAAAGTGAAAGAATTCATTCAAGTGCAAATATCACCAGATCACATTCCAAAGGATCTTTGATGGTTTCTTACTATACTTGAAATTTCTTTACGAAAAATGACAAAAAAATCACTGAGTCATCCTTATAGAGGAAGTTCTGTATAGTTAAAGGAAATGTATTTTGATAGTGGGTTTCAGTACTCAAGCTAGCTAACAGCACTGGGTGTTTTTTGCAGCCAGTGTAAGAAAGGACAAGTTCTGGTAACAATCATAATATACATTCAAACTGAAACTGTATTCTCAATGATTTTAAGTTAAGGCTCGCTGATACAATGTTGAACATGGCTTGCCTTTGCTATATCAGCTACAAAATCAGTATTATGTTTGCAACTGTTAAAAATGGAATAGAATGAAAACATCCCGTGTAAGCAGAACTGTTAAGGTACCGTGTAAATAAGCAGCTTTTATTACTGCTTTACTTTACCCTCAAACATGATGGAAAAAGTGCTACAATATCCAACATTTGGATCACATTTCTTAAGTATTTTTGAAAACAAAACAAAACAAAACAAAACAAGTTAACAACTCTTTTATTAGTTTGCTGCTGTATCAAATAATATATCATAAAATAAGGAAAGATAGAAGGCCTTGGCTGATTACTTAAATGACATTCTGTCAGAAAGTTTTTCCATTCCTCCCATAAAAGCTCATATGATACACATATTCATAGAGCTGAATCTTTCACATTCACATTTTACCAACCTCTACATTAAACAGTAGCTTCCCACTTGTTTGCAGGTTTTTAGAGGACACTTACTGAAAGAGTTTTTAAGAACTAACCATAAAATTACATGGATTTATGTTTATGTATTATGTTTTCTACTCTAAACTCTAATGAAATGGTTTAGGATATTTTAAGTTGGTTCTAGTACACTGAGTAACAGAATGTCATTAAGAGCTGTGAGGTCTTCAAACCAATAACAGCAGCCCTAATATTCTCTTTCACATAAGAGAGCATGCAACCAAGTTCATATAAAAGTATGTGTAGTCTATTTTTTTTAATTGTTAGATTTTAGTGATGCAACTTCTATTGACTTCTAAAACACCCATTAGGTGTTACTGCTTTACAAAATCAGCATGAACATTTCAGTTCACTAAAATCTATTAAAGTCCATAGGAAACACAACATTAACATTTTAATCTGAAAGCTAGGTCACAAGTCTTTTTCCTTTATATTCATCGTGTACTTCAAGCCCCACCTATCTTTACTTTTCAACTTCTTTTTCTCCCAGCAAGAACTCTGCCTTTTCTTCCCTTCTGAAATGTGAAGACCTGCATATTTCCCTATTGCTCATCACATTCCAGCAGACTTTCTGTTTTCTTTCTGCTCCCAGACTCAAGATAAGAGCTCCAATCTAACTCTTCTATCACTGTTCTCAGCACTGAAAGAGCTCAACACATTGCTCTGTTGCCTCTTAGCCCAAGTTTTTCTTTCATTTTTTAGCCCGTGTGATCTCTCATTTTTATACTTGTTCTTTGTCCCTTGGAATAAATGAAGAAGCCATAATTGGCTATTTAATGTTCAAAAGCGTAACACTGGCAGATTAACAGCAGTTGTTTCTGTATATACTCTTTTTGATAGGCCTATTGGTCACGCTTAAACTGTTCAACAGAGAAGCTGCATCTTAATGTATACCGTGACCTTCTGCTCTTCAAGTAGCTATTCAGGCTTCCTCCATAAAGTTAAATATTTTGAGGCATTGCTTATCTCCTCAACATTTGCACAGGATTTGCCTCTGTGAATGTCCCAACTTGACAGGCACTCTTCTGCATTTCACTAACTGCATGGGAGAACCATCCATCAGAGGGTCATCTGTGATGGGCATCCCCCTTGGCAAGGGAGCACAGACAGAATTATTCCTATGCAGCCTTCCAAACTGTGAAAACAAAGCAATTAGCTACTGTAGCATTCAGTGTTATGGTGTTAAAGCCCTGCCAGGACTCCAGTGGCTCATTCCTCTTCCTGGGGCCTGTGTTCTGACTCCTTCATGTAGGAAGGAAACTCAGCTGCTACCATTTCCTACTTTTCCATTTCCTCTGGGTGCACAGGAGTTGATGGTTGTAAGAACTGGGTCAGACTACGGCTGTAAGTCTTTGCATGTCTGTGTTTAGATCTACTAGCCTTAGGTCTATTTAATACTATATATTTCATAAGTTTTCCAGGTTTTAAGTGTCTCAGACCTTAATTCTAAACCATAGACCTTGATTGTAAACTATATATGTTTTTAAACATTAATCTAAATTTTATTTCTGGTCTCTGCATTGAGTATGTGTTTTTAAGAGTTGAAAGAGAGGAATACTTTAAAGCTTGTTTGAATAACTGTAAATTCATTTTAAAATAATCTTATTGGGTATTTTTAATCTGATATTATCTCCTTTCTGTGTTTTGAAGGAATGTCATAGCACTTTCTTTAGCTTTCTCCTTTCCTTTTTGTGTGTTGTTGATTGACACATAAAATCTCAGAAACAGCTTAGCAAATATTTTCCTGGTATCCCTGTCAGCATAGAGTCCTACATCGAACATTTCACCTCAGTTAGAATGTTAATAACTTGTGCTTTCAGGAACTGAATGTTCTTTTCACAGTTAAGTTCTTTTCTTATTGGTTTCTTTGAACAAAAGAAACTGTTGTGGTGGTCCAGGTTCAGAGTGATAGACACCAGAGGACTTTTTATTCCACTTTGGATTACTTTATGACAGCTTTTCAATTTTTGTCAGATTGTTCAATTTATCTTCACATGAGAGAAAGCAGTTTTACTTGCCAGTGGTGCAGAAAATGTTTTGCTTGCTGAGCAGTCTTAAAGTTCTTCCTATTGGAAACCTGTAAATATAGGGCATTACTTTGATTAGTATCAAGATACTTTTTTAATGATTTTTATGTGCATTCTATTTTGGGTGCAAACAATTTAAGCTACTGCCATTAGGAAAGTAGATAAGAGAGATTATTGATCAGAGAGACATATGCATTAAGTATTCTGGTGTCATTATGAACACATGCTTATTACAGAGACCTCTCGTTGGCAAGCTAATTTTTAAAAAGTCATTATTATAAATTGTTTCAACTGGTCAGATCATATAAAATCTACTTGTTCTGTAATATTCCAGATGCTTGATTACTGTTTTTAGTGTAGCAAGTTGCCAATTTCTCCCTCCTGAGAATGTGTGACAGATTGTAATACAATCTGTTGATGTTCTTGATTTCAGCTGAAGTACATCATTGTCACTCATGCTAAAAAGCTGGGATGCATACTATAAATGTATAATTTTGTGAAATGTATGATAGCATTTTGTTTCCAGCAATTTCAAATGGTCCAAGACAGTATACTTGGTCTGGAGCGGAGGAGGATGATCAGAAGCAGAAGGAAAAGCAGATAATTGTAGCAGCCAAAATAGTGCTAAGCCAATTCTACGAACAATGCAGGTTAAATTGTCTTTGACATATGCTATGATGACTGGGAAAGGGGAGAGGCTACAGGAAACCATTATTGTGTTTGCCCCTACACTCCATTTTCTGCTCCAAAAGTCTCAGGTGAGACAGCACGAAGTGAGTGGCAGAAAGGAAGGGAGGTCACATACTTATGAGGCCTTATAAGGACAGACTGAGGGAGCTAGGATTGTTCAACCTGGAGAAGAGGAGGCCCAGGGGAGACCTTTTAGCACTCTATAACTACCTGAAGGGAAGTTGTAGTGAGCTGGAGGAGGGGGAGGGTGGAGGTCAGCCTCTTATGTAACTGGAGATGGAACTAGAGGGAATGGCCTCAAGTTGTGCCAGGGAAGGATGTTAGGAAATATTGCTTCTCTGAAAAAGTGGTCAGGTGCTGGAATGGATTGCCAAGGGAGGTGTTGGAGTTACTGACCCTGGAGGTGTTCAAGGAACATGTTGTATTGAGGAACATAGTTTAGAGAGAGCTACTGGTGATAGGTGTATGGTTAGAGATCTTTTCCAACCTTTGTGATTCTATGATGCTATGATTGTGTTACACCACTTCACTGGGCTTCCCCAGAAGAGAAGAAGCATGACGTGGTGTGTGTACTGTCCCTTTCTGCGTTTTGGACCAGGAAGGTAGGAAGAAGAGGCTCTTTTCTGCTGTCTGATGACATGCTTGTACTATGGGATCAGAAAGAGTTTGTGGAAGATTAATGGGCTTGATAAACATCAGTGAAGATCAGTGACTGGCAATAAACACTAAAATTTGGATTGTTTACTCCATTTCTGCAGAGGAAGATCTGGATTAACAAAGCTTTTGGGGTTTTCACTACATCATCATTTCTTTATGCATCTTCCCCCTTCTATGTCCTTTCCCATCTTAGCTGTCTATCTCAGTAAACATTCTGACTTCCTGAAGCGCACCTGACTTGGTCCTTGTCCTCTCAGAGAAATACATTTTGTAGTTTCCTCTCTGAGAACTTTGGTCATAGGAATGGAGTCTGGAACTGTATCCAGGTTTGGGTACTGCTGCTGCATCATGCTGTGGTAGCTCTCATATCAGTTTGGGTTTCATATGTGACCAACAGTGACTGCTTCTGAAAGTGCCAGTCCCACTCCCCATGCATCATATTTTCTAAGGTTTCAAGATTTAGTATTTTTATATTTTTCCTTCTGTGTGATATTTTTAATGCCTGGATTAACAGAACAGAGAGAAAACCTGAGGTGGTGGCTTATATTCTTCTACTGAATGTCTGAGAGAGAATAATTTGACAGAAACTGTCTCTTGGAGTGCAACTGTAAGTTCAGGCTGACATAATGAAGGGTACAAGACATAGCTGCCCTGCTAAAAGTCTAAATAGTACGTACCCATTTGTAAATTTTGTAAGGGTCAAAGAGCAAAAGTTTTTTTCCAAAAGCACATAGTTATCTCAAGCTATAATTTCTTCAGAAGAGGAAGAGAATTAAGACAAAGCTCTATTAATAACATGGAAGTATTATTTAAACATGCCACTTTGAAAATAGCTTTTGTTCTTAAATGTATTAATTCTGGTAGAGAATTTTCCATAGCACACAAAATTGCTGTGATACATGCTGAAACAAAAAGCTGGTTTGTGAAAGTGGACATAGCTGCAAGAAATTTCTGGGCTTTGTGTCATCTTGGTCTCACCTTGGAAAGGAGAAAATAAAAGCATCTAGGTCATCCCACTTCCCTGTCACTTTATTAAATCGTTCAGTAGGAATTAGATCAACTTTTAGGTGTGTATGTTCCTCAGGTCCCATTCTCTTCTCTTCTCTTCTGCAGAATAATACCTCCCATTGCGAAGTCAGTCATATTCATACATTGAAACTGGTAATTTTAGAGGTGGCAAAATAAGTAGGTAGAAGAAAGAATGGTACTGGAAAATATTATTTACATGACATTTCCAGTTGTAAGAAGTCAAGGAGGATTTTACAGCCTGGAGATGTGTATACTTTCCTGGATTTTAGAATAGTAAATAGTTAAATTGTGGGTTGTTTTTTTTTCCAATTAGTGCATAAAACACATTAAGTTGTTGTTAACTTACTACAAACCAGTATTTGAACATGAAATATTAAATTCATGGGGTTACATGTTTTCTCTTCTTTAAGCATAACCACTCCTATCTGTAAACTATATTACTTTACCAACTGAAAATATTAGCTTCATATGAAGATTTAAAAAATTATATATGTATTTACTAACTTTTTCTGGTAGCAGATGGTGCTGAAGGAAGGTCATCTCAAAGGAATCATTACAGGATTATGCGGAGAACAAACAAAAAATTCACCTTAAATAGGATGAATGATATTCAGTAACAGAGACTCATGTTTTAAAAGGTGATACATTGTTACAAGTTAAAATACTAATTGAAAAATTATTTCTGTGATACCCAGTACTTTGTCATGTAAATAAGCCTGTTGATATCAGAGTTCCCAGGTTAATGTTCTTCATTACTTTTATAATAGCTATGACATTAAAAATATTCACAAGACATACTAGTGTTGTTAACACTGAATGTAATTGAAAGAGAAGTAAGGCATGATCATCCATTTTCTACAGAAATATGTCATGAGATGTTATCTATAAAACGTCAATATAATAATGATACAGACATGAGCTTTGTCTTCAATTCTTTTTCATAGAAACATAGAGACTTAAAAACCATAAAATCATCTGATCCAACCATCATCCCATTACTATCATCATATCCCTCAGTGCCACATCTTCTCGATTCTTGAACACCTTCACGGATGCTGTCTCCACCACTGGAACCTGGAAACCTGTTCCACTCTTTCTGAGAAAAAAAATTTCCTTATATCCAACCTGAAACAACCCTGGTGCAGCTTAAGAGCATTACCTCTAGTCCTGTCGCTGCTATCTGGGAAAGGTGGCCAATCCCCAACTTTCTGCAACTTCCTCCCAGGTAGTAGTAGAGATGCTTTGATTTGTTTTGAAATCAAGCTTAGCAGATCCACCTGGCTTGAAGGTATGCATTTCTGCCCAGTCTGTGGCGATTTTGGAGTCTTTTGTTGGGAAAAACCTCCTTTGTCAGCTAGATCTGCTCATGGGGTTTCCTTACGTGAAAGCTTTCCACCTCCCCAACCCTGACACATATATATGTACATAAATACAAATAAAAAATAACCCCAGGATATATTTAAGGTTATATGAGCCGTGATGTTAAAATTTCCTAGGGATTCTCCTGCTTGAACACAGACTGTCCCTGCTGGTTGCTAGTCTGTAATGCTGGGTGTCTGCAGTGGGACTGGACCTTGAATATAAATTCATCCCTTCAGGTCTGCTTGGAAATGGGATGAGACCAGAGTACAGAGTGAAAAACAAAAATCACATAGTGATGATAAAAGATCTTGAATAAAGAGTGCCTGCATAATATGATTACAACATTGGAAAAATTGTTTCTCTTGTGTGAAGTATTTGTTTAATACCCTAGCATTGGGGCTTTGTTTTGATTTTTATGATTTTCACAGAAGGAAACAATAATGACAGACTTCATATATGTATGTATTAATTTATGTCAAAAATGCTCTATAAACAGAAGTCATGTGTTATTGTAGGCTGAGATATGTCACATTCTTTTCTCCATCAGAACTATTCCGTTGTTCTTCAGTAAATATATGTTTCTCTTTAAAGGTTAAGAAATGAGAACTGTGGCAGTAGGTCAGTGGGTAACATACACCCGCTCTTACTTGTTTAAATTATATTTCCTCTTTACACTGTGGCTCAGCAGTTTCTGGAGACGATTGTTCCCTAGGCTAATGCAATCTTTCCACACGAAAAGCTCTTGATCTGTTCCTTATCTACACTCCAGTTGCTGGCACCAGTGTTTCATCCATTTGGTGCTAAAATGCACAGAAAGCAAATACATATCATTTCAGTGTTGAGGTATACTTCTTCTAGAATCTTTAGCTCAGCTTATTTTCATTAACCAAGGTTTTTCTTGTCAGCAATATACATGCCCTTGTGTCCTTCACCCAGGGGAGGGAGAGAAATGAAGAAAGGATCTGTGAGGCTTCAAAAACAAAAATGTCCAGAGCCATAAAGCCTTTCAAGCAAAGATAGTAAGATTTACTTTGCGTATGTGAGCACATACAGAGTTACTGAATCTTTATTACTACACATTTTTACACAGATACACATGCATGCTTTCACTCATGTTACTTATGACATTACAGCTATTAACAATCTGTACTTGAAATAAGAAGACCTGGCGGTCTTTTATGCTACAATTTTTCTTAGCATCGTTGCAAGTACATATTACACATTATCTAACAGAATTAGTTCAATTGGTCATATTCACTTGTGTTCTTGAGCTTTTATAGGACATCTGTACAACACTGATCTTTTTTTAAGGAAAAAGGTTTATTTGCTTTTAATTTGTATAATTTGAGATTTAGCATTTCTGAAAATCAGATTCATAGCAGTGTAGTAAAATTCATTATGCTTTAACTTTACAGCATGATATTCTGAAAGCTGGGACCTCTATTTAAACATCACCCAAGTAATCTCAGAGATTGTGAGATGATATTATGATATTGTCAAAATACACTTTTCATACAAGAACAGATATGAAAATGTCTAAATTAAATTTTGCAGTAAAACTCCATAAATCTCTACATATTAGAAAGCATTAAAAAAACAAAACACAAATCCCTCCCCAAAAACAGAAGTAATGAACTGCTACAACAGCTTAGCCATGCACAAACTATTCAATTACCAGATTACCAACAGAACAGAGAGCTGTAAATCACACTGCTGAAAAAATTCAGTTACTTTCTGCAAGATGTGATTTGTATCAGCCAGAACAAAAAAGGATGCAAGAAGGTACCAGGAATAAAGCCTGTAATTTTGTGATCATATGCTTAAAAATTAAATAATGTAATTTTAATTACAAGCTTTTATATGAATAATTTCTTAGGAGAACTCAGGACTTTATAAGAAGGCAAACATAGTACATTGATATGTCTGGATTTTCATTTGGTTCTTCTTATTTCTGATTATTGTTAATAATAAATATGAATACTGCCAAATATATTAACACGTAAAATTTAATTATCAACATTTCTTAATTTATCATCTTTGCATAGTCACACTGCATTGGTATTGTAATTACTTGTTTTTAATTAAAATTAATACAAAATTTGGCATATATAAAAACTCTAGCTTTAAGTAGAGATACATAAAAAGTAAAATATCTCATTACCGTGGAAGATGAAAAGGCCTTTAACAATAGGAGTGTTATCAGCCTCTAATTACTGACTGTTTTCTCCTCAATAATTAAAGAATCAAGTAAATGTACCCCAAATTCAGCCTTTTTATCCTATGCAGTTCTGCAGATTGTGATGAATGTAGGCAGTGGTGAAATATGTTGGCATTATGCGAGGGACATTTCTCTTAGTTTTAAACAAATACTATAGAACTGTAATCTACATAGGGTAGGAGGACCGTGCTGTGCTATGTTTCTTTCCATAATGTAATGAATGTTCTAAGTATTTGAGGTAGAATTAAAAATCATACATTGTTTCTGAAAAGGGTTTAAAGAAATTAAGTGCTCAGCTATTTACGTTTGGAGGTTTGTCTTTTGCAAATAACTATGATTATAACCAGCATCAAGATAAAATTTCAAGATAAATATTAATTCTTCATGGTACTACTAAATTGTTGTTGCTGTTAGAATCAGTGTTTTAGTAACTAATGGGTCTAATTCCCTGCACTGTTTCAATTTAATTTGCTCTACCAGACTTTTCCTTATGTTAGGTGACAGTAATTTGCAGTGGCAGTCCCCAGAGAATGGTAACAAAATTCTGAGTTTTAGGCTCATTCTCTGAAGAAGATTTGACTTTACCAGTGCCCAGATAGTTTCTAATTGCAATTGCCATGGAGCATAGCAGCTTACTGGAATTATATACTGCAAGAAAATTTGCAGGGTTAAGACTGTAGTGAATATATGTCCTTACTTTCAGAGGGAAGGAACCTTGGCAGGCTTGTGAGATAGGTGCATGTAAACATCATGAAATTCAGCAAAGCCAAGAATAAAGTGCTGCACCTGGGTTGGACAATCCCAAATGTGAATACAAGCTGGATGAGAAGTATATTAAGATCAGTCCTCCAAAGAAGGATTTGGATGTACTGGTGGATGAAAATCTTGACATGAGCTGGCAATGTGCATTTTCAGTCTTGAAAACCAACAGTGAGGTGTGGTCAGCAGCTTGTCAAAGTGATTCTCCCCCTGTACTCCTCTCCTGGGAGACCCCATCTGTAGTAGTGCATCCACCTTTGGGGACTCCAGAAGTGGAGATGTTGGACTGGGTCCAGATGAGAGACAAAGATGATAGAAGGTTGGATTACCTCTTCTTTGATATTGTGGACCAACATAATTAAATAGGAGATATCACTTTCAAAGCAAGCCTCATAAATAATGTTTGAGATACAATAAAATCCTGAAAACCATAGGTATAAGCAGCATTAAGCACAGCATCTGAGCAGCAAGTGAATTAGGGCAGGATTTATTAATCCATGGGTTGTATGGCAAAGACATTCAGTGGCAGAGATTCGAAGAAAGCTTACTCATATCTGAGTACATTTCAGCATTCATGGTTTGCCATTCTCCCTGGAACATACAGCTTGTCACCTCAACTTAGGAAGTATCAAGGTGTCAATAAGATTTTCTCAGTGTGACTTGCCCTTCTTGAAGCTGCTCTTCCTTTGGGACTCAATGTGTTAAAACGATCATTAAGAAGATTTTACCAGCAACCTTTTTCTCCACTTCAGATCTGTTACAGAATTACAGTTCTGTTTGCTATATTGTTCACTACATTAATTATCACCTGTTAAGCTCTCCCTCCTTCCTATTCATCATTTCTTCCTATATTTAAATATACGTATTATTTTTATCCATTCCAAAAAGCAATGTTAAGGTCCTAATTTACTTACATCTCAAATGTTATTACATATCATGTTATCTTCCTGAGTTTCTTTCAGTCAGTTGAGTGTTGCCAGAACTCTGTTAGATTTGGTCAAAACCTTGCTTCAGGATGTCACGTTTAGTAGATTGTAACAGTGGTTGTTGGATGAAAACAAAAGCTGCTGAAATCAGCAGAGAAAAAAATCCAATCCTTCAGAGAAAATGAATATTCAGAAAATGGTTTCTCACCAAGGATATATCCTTTATTCATTACAGAGTCAACATGCATTATCTCCTGTATGCAGGCCAAGATTGCTGCTTGATATTTACCTCAGTAACAACGGGAAAAAGACCTAAGTAGAAAAGTAAATCATTGAAATTGATGTGCTAAGAGTGGGAGGATACCTACCCTTGGAAGAAATTTAAATGTTTTTCTTAAGTAAACATGTTAGACTTTGGCAGAAAATACGAGTATTATTTTAAATCACAGTAAGCTCTGAGAAGAAATGTAATAACAAGCATGGAATAGTGCCACAGATAGAGAAAAATGAAAATACTGGTGTTGTCTTTCAAGACAGAAGGGTGGAGACAGGTAAGCTGGGATGCTCTTTCCCACCCCTGAGACACAGCAGGCATTCTTACTACATCCATTGAGGGCAAAGTTTGTTCCTCTGCATTGTCTTTCCTTTATATGAGGCAGCAGCTTTGTTTGCACTTGTCATGCACAAGGAAAAAGAACTGTTTTCTCAGGAAATAAAGACACTGTAGTGAGATGGAAGAATCACTCAGGATGAGTTTTTCTTGCAGATGACATGTTTCAGCCTGAGCTAAATGAACCAAATACTGCAGGTGAAAAAAATTCCCATGGCACAGTGTGACTCACCTCAAAGGCTGAAATTCAGTTCCTATTTAAATACAGATTTGTTATACTAAAGCCATAGGGATATCTGACGAGCCATTTAAAAAAATAAAAGCATTCTCCTTTCCCCAACATTTGAAAATTAGTACATGAGGTCTTTTAAAAGGCATGTTATAGCTAAACCATAAATTACACAACCAAACACTAAATCTGTGATTACATTCAGAAATTTTTCTCAAAAACTCTGAAAGCAGCAACTTTGCTTATTGCTGCAAAAAGCGGAAGTTTCTCTGTCACATTTGCCTAATTCTGATAATTTCTTCTAAACTTTAAAGTCTCAGCTCTTGTACGCTTTCTCTGATTAATAATTTTTTTAAAGTTATTTATTGGAATGGTGAAAACTATCTGAAAAGCAAAGCAATCTTCATTATGAAAAGGATATCTCACCAGGGATTCTGACAGCTTCAGTAGTCAAAGGAATAGCAACTGATGTCATCATCTACCTGGACTTCTACAAGGTCTTTAACATTCTTGCACAACACATTCTTATCTCTTAATTAGAAATATATGCATTTGAAGAGTGGATAAGGAATCTGTTGAATAGTTGGAGCCAGCGTTGTGGTCAATGGATCAATGTTCAGGTTGAAGCCACTGACAAGTGGTGCCCACAGGGACCCATCTTGGGACCAGTGCTCCTTCAACACCTTTTATCAATGATCTAGACAGTGAGATTGAGTACATCCTCAGCAAGTTTACTGAAGTCATTAAGCTGAGTGATATCTGTTGATATGGCAGAAGGAAGGGATGCTACTCGAAGGGACTTGGAAAGCTTGAATATTGAGCCAACAGAGACCAGTTGGGTTCACCAGGTAAAGTGCATGGTGTTACACTTGGGTCAGGGCAATCCCAGATATGTGTACAGTCTGCAGAAGAAGTCCTTGAGAGCAGCCTTGCAAAGAAGGACTTTAGGGTTCTAGTGGAAAAAAAGCTGGACATGAGTCAGAAGTGTGCACTTGAACTGTACCTTACTTCCTTCCAAAATAAACATCTTGAACTCTGGATCCCTAACCATGACATACCTAGCCATGATCATCTCCCTTTACCTTACTCAAGCTGTACAATTTGCACCAAGCTTGCTTTGGTTTAAAGCAGAATCTATTTAGCATTTATTTTAACATCCAAGTTATTTCCCTTTTGGTAACAATTTAACACCTCAATTTTATTGACTTAATTTATCTTTCTATATAATTAAACTATGTTCTGTCCCCCATAATTATCATCGTTTCAGTTTTCCAGGAGGTTCCTAGGGGTTGCCTTCTGTTCACAGTTGATGTTTGCACTCACTTTTTGCTGATGTTACTATCAATTTCATCACTATTGAAAAAAATTATAGACCGTATACAGGTTGGACAGATCTCATCTGTTTTGAAGTATCTTCATTTTTACTGTAGCATTTACAGATCCAGACTAAAGATCACAAAAGTGGTTTTAGAGTGGTTACATATTTACTAGTTCCTCCATCATTTAATAACTTCAATTTATTCCATCGATTCTTGTGATGTAGTCCCATGTTAATTAGTTTAACTGAGCTAATGTGTAATTGCTGCTTCCATCCCTGTGCTTGCTACTTTAACCACTTGGGAATTCTGCTCATACTTTATGTTCCAGAGAAATCAGAGATAACCTGTGTTTGAATTATTTTCTGACTTCTTGTACCCTTCAGAAATCCAATTTGTTTATAAATCAATATTTCAGAATCCCCCATTTTTAAAATACTGTAAGAGATAAGAATGTTTCTTAGCATCTTTTAAACTCAGCCATTTAGTTCTGATATATTACCGATCTCGTGGCCTCTTCTAAAAATCCCTGCTTTCATGCAAATGGCTCTGCAGATCTCTAGGTTTCATAGTAGGATAATGCAGCCTGGGAGGCACCTGGGCCATTTGGTCCAATGCCATACTCAAAATAGGTCTGTACTTGCAATTAGTCCAGGTTCCCTGTGACCATAATAAGGATAGTTTTGAGGGCCTCCAAGGACAATGACCATCACTCTGGACAGCCTACTTCAAAGTTGAACATTACACATCGTGACAATTTTTTTTTCTTGTTTTAATTAAAACTTTCCCTCTCATGACTTGCGCTTGCCCTGCATCATTATACTGTGCTCCTTTGAGTAGAATTTGGCTCTGTTCTCTCTGTAATCACCTGTGACATAAAGGCAATAGACCTCCCTCCATCTCTCTTGTCCAGGCTGAACAAGCCCTCCTATAACTTCTCCTAAAGTACCATCTGACCCAGCTTCTGCTCAGCTTGATTTGTGTTTGTGTTTTGTCTTCTGACCTATAACCCAAACATTTTGGCATATAGGAAACATGTAAATTGTAATGGAAGTTGTTTGTTTGCTTTGCAGACAGATCTTACAATTCTGAACGAGTTGTTAATATTTTCTTTCTAGTCTGATAACTGTAGCACCTCTGAAAGTTTTAATAAAATAAAGATAAGATGGAAGATTTTTCAGATTACTATATTTTTATATTTTATTCCTTTGTATGTTTGTAATAATCACTGATGACTGAGAATATATGATGGTGTTTTGTCTTCCCTCAATCTTACTTGAGCAATTTTACTTATAAACCAGAGGATATTTATGACTCTGATATATCTGCTTTAGGAAAGAAAAAAAAATGAGAGGGCTGATATTTTTCAGTTTGTGAGATTTTTCTCTGCAGAATACTATATTCATATCTCTATAAACCCATTAATTTAATTTAGGCAAAGTTTGTATTGAAAGGAAGACTATATACTGCTTGACTGGTTATTTTGTGGCACTAGAAATTAAAAATGACATTCTGTCAATTTATCTGCCTGTAGAAACATTCTCCTACTACATTTCAAGATGTCTATTCCATACCAATAGTTGCCACCAGTGAAAAATTATAATCGGTAGATAATTCTTTTAAGTGAAAAAATATGCATATGTATTCTAGATTGGTTTCCTGTTTTGCTAGCTCAGAAGGCCTGCCTAACTTTTCTGACATTTGCTGTATTTCTACAATGGAATCCTCATTTATTCCTGTTTTCTTTTAAAATCTGTCCCATATTTATTGCTATCTGGAATTTTCTCGCTCCTTCCTTTTCTCTATTTTTATATGGATGTGTGTGAGTGAAAGGGTAAAAGACATGTAGAAAAACAAGGGAGACATTCTAAAACTTACCTTAATGACCTGGGCAGTGACTGGGAAAACTAAAGCATTTGAGAAGGAAAACAAAGCTGTAAGGTCAGACACTTCGCTGTCTGGTCTGTTCACTCTCCTCATGCACTTTGCTTTTGTTCAATTTGACAAAAGGTTGTACTAGCCATTTTCCTTAGTGCACAAAACTGCCTGCTTGAATCACTTAATGACTATGTTAAGGAAATCTATGAATTCCAAACAAATTCGTTATATCCAATGGGATGGAATTTGCTGATGATAATCCCTTTGGGATTTTGTGTTTTAATTAGCCTCAGAAAATCTTATCCAAGGTGCCCTGAGTTAAGCGGGTGTAAATTATCTGACAAACACAACACTTAATGAATATTATGATAGAATTCCCAGTATTGGCAGCAAGTGTCTATAGCCTGTGCTAGGTGTCTGATATCAACTCCTACCTTCCTTATAAAACACATCAGAGGTTGAGCTGGAGTACTGTTTTGTTGTATGAACTGTAATATAATTTTCATGGTACTTTATAATTTTCATAATACTTCATGGTGTGAGATACCTTCTAGAAGAACAACATTTTTTTCAGCAATTACACATTTTTTGGTTTGCAAAGGCTCTCAAGATGTGCTATTAGGTCATAGAATCACAGAATAGCAATGGTTGGAACAGACTTCTGGAGATCATCTAGTCCAACCCTCCTGCTGTAAAGCAAGTACTCTACATAGATTGTACTGGCAAGTATCCAGATGGGTCTTGAATATCTCCAGAGAAGCAGACTCCACAATATCTCTGGGCAGCTTGTTCCAGCACTCTATCACTCTCAGTCTGCGTTTCTTGTGTTCCACTTTGTGCCTATTGCCACTTGTCCTCTCACTGCACTCCACTGAAGAGGGTCTGGCCTCATGCATTTGGTTCCTAATTTTTAATTTATAAGCAGGTATGAGATCCCCTCTCAGACTTCTCAATAGCTGAGGTTTTGCCTGCTAAGAAGTTTACAAGATGAAGAAAGTAAATGACAGCAATTTGTCCCATATGGGTGTGAGAAGCAGATTTGCAAGGAAGGTATATTCACTGCAAATATGAAATTTTGTCTCAGCTTATGTGTTTATTCTATGAGTCAAAACACTTGGTTATATGTAAGTCAATTACAATCTGCTCTATAGAAATTTGTGGTGCTATAGCAGAACTTTTCAAGTGAACTTGATACCACAGCATACTAGCACCTTTCAAACTTTTTATATTGTTTTAGCTTTATGCTGACTATCCTTGTACTGCCTTGCACCTGTGTTCACAGCAGCTTGTTTTCATGTAGGATGAAAGAGTGAGAGAATGCTGTAACCACTGATCTTACTCCCTCTGTGTTTTACTCCTCTACCTCAAGCAGCTGAACTGCCATAAGCAATTACAAGGAATTTGCAATTCCCTGGATAACGTAAACATTTGTAGTTGGCAATTACAGAGGCTTTTCACTCTTTCCACCCTCCCTGCTTTAAAGGAAATCAGCTGTAATGAACTAATAAATATGGTTCCTAATACTTTGTGGTACCCTTACAAACCCCAGTTCACTCAAACCTTTTTTTCTGATATTTCCACTAAGGATGACACATAAATTACCAATACCATTAGATACCTATGAACTTCATGAGCTTTCTTTGCCTAAATAAAATCTTTTGCTATTAATAAATGAAACTGGCATACTTCTCAAATCTGGGGTTGCAAATTTCAAGAAAAAAGAAGGAATCAGCTTACAGAATCATAGGACTTTTAGAATTGGAAGAGACCATTAAAGGCCATCTAGTCCAACTCCCCTGCAATAAACAGGGACATCTACAGCTTGATCAGGCCTCTCAGACCTGTGTTCAGCCTGAAGTCAGTTTGTTAGCAAGCTTTGGAAAGAAGGCTCTCTGAGTTCTTCACCATCCCATATAGTTGTGCAGCTCTCTCAGGTTTTTGGAGTCCGGATAGAAGCTTAACTCTAACTTTGGTGATTGCTATATAAAGAGGAAAATAGGTTGCAAATGGCAGAGTGGAAGCCTGTTAGCAGCTGCTAAAAAACAGAGCTTATTTTAACACCTGCCTGAAAATACTTCCAGAAGGAAACACTTTCAAATCTGCAACATACACCAGGTAGGATTTGAAATTAAAAGTAGGGATACCTCTCTTGAATTAGTAGGCAGTGAGTATGACTGTATTGCAGGGTTTCCCAAAGTGAGAGAGAAAGGAAACTGAAATCAGGAATAACAGGTGAGTGAAAAATCTCCAAACTCCCAGCAAGGGTATAGCTGCTATTACTTTTGAGTGTATGCAATGTGTTGCATTCTTGAGAGGCTGCAACTAGCTTAAAGCTGTCACTCTTCAATGCAGAGTCTTATGAACATCTCAGAATGTGTTATCTCAAAATACAATTTATGCTTTATTTGTAATTTAGATTTATTAAATGGTTTATTGGAACTTAACATGTACCTGTTTGCATGGTTTAGTTTTCAGACTGCTTGCTGTGGTTGTGGGATGGAGGAATCTGACTCGTGTTGGTAGAAATAACTTTCCTGTGACTTATTTTCATGATATAAGTTACATTTTTTTCCAAAATGAAGCAAAGTTGGCAAATATTTCTTTCAGCAAAACAGAAGAAATAGGAAATGACCAATAGGTGTGTGTCATTTAAGGACTTGACTGTGGAAAAATAAGTAAGTTTTGGTAAATTATCCAGTTCCATAGAGCTTCTTCTTAAATTACAATTATCTTTTTGTTACAGAGACATTTGTACTAATTCCTCATTTTGATTATTTCCTCTATTTACTTTTAATGGTTTGTTTTCTTTACTTTTTATGGTTTGTTTTTCAAGCTTTCTAGCCACATCAAAATGAAAATAGGTTTCTAGGGATTTACCACCCATGTTGTGAATACATCCAGTTTCTGTTCTATACAAAACTGGGTTTTGTCTTTGCATCTTGAGCTTAATCAACTCATTTTACTATTCTTGTGCCTTAATATAATTCATTTTGTTATCCCATAATTGCCTATCTATGTTCAGATAGATCAAGCTTTGCTAGACATATCTTACAATTTTCAGTCTGAACACTTCTTCACATTAGCTCACAGCTTGGACATACTGAAACAATGGTGCGTTTTCAGGTGTTACCCTGATATTGCCCTGCAGTATTGTTGACTGTTTATTAATTAGAAAATGTCAGGAGCAATGCTGTGATGAATAAACACAAAATATTCTAAGAGCAATTGGTCTTGTTAACTAAATTTTAAATCTTAGTATGTATTTAACCTATTTTTCTAGCAGAATCCTGTGCTGTGCCTGCTCTTTTATTCCAAGAGAAAAAATGTCTGAAAAAGCCCAAAAGCTGGCAATGAGTTCAAACTTTAGAAGACTTTGCAGGGGAATTGTGAATGCTGTGGGTTTCCATTGGAAAAAGAGAATGTAAATTGATGTGGTAATCATCCTCTGTACGTATGGGCCGCTGCAAATAAAACATTTTTCTCTGCACTGTATCTTTGGTGGGTGAACCAAGATGAATGTCAAGCAATTAGATGATATGATAGAAAGGACTTCCTAAGGGCTGCGAAATACTTACATGATTTGCTCAGGAAATAGTGTGAATCCTCATCTCCAGTACACTTTTAGGGCAGTCTGGGCAAACTGATCAGTTGTGATATAGAAGATCTTCTGACTGGGATAATAGGCACTTTCTAAATGTATGAAATTTCTTAAGGCTCTGTGATTACGTTTTTCTGTCGTGTTGTTTTAGCATTTCTTTCTTTGGGGCTGTTTATGTACAATTTTTTCCTTAAGATCCAGAAGAATAAAGACAATGAAATAATGTTGTTTTTTTATTCAGTGTCTTCTCTAGTTTAAATATTATTTTTAGGCCAAAGGTTATCCTGAAAGTATCAGTTTATTACAGTTAACACATATAAAGCAAATTTTTGTTTTAAATGTTAAATGCTCAATAATTAATTTACTGTCTTTGGTGAAAATAAAACAGGAAAATTTCTAAAAGAGAAATTAATATTGATAGAATATTAGCTGCAGAACCGAAGCTGAATCACAAATCCACACTGGCCTGCTAGTAAATTTGACTGCCTTACGGTAGGATCGTTTTTTCCCAAGGCTTTACCATCTATGCTGGTGCTTGTGATAAATCCTGACAATTGTAATTATAGGATAATTTACATTTCACTTAAGAAAATCATTTAAGTAGTGGGATCAATGTAAGTATGGGCAATTGGGAGGTTCAAGTAATTACTTAAGATGCCAGTATGTTAAATAAACATCTATCTTGATATGAACAGTATGTCAGTTAAAGCTTAGACCAAGTATTGGTAAAAGTTACTGTTGGTTTTACTGCTTCTGTCAGACACGCTAAGTAGAGGGACTAATCTAACCTCTGCTTTGAGCTTTCATGAACCTTCAGTACTGGGAGACCATGACTGTATGACTGAGCTCCCTGGACTGAATACAAAAGTACTGTGCCTTGCCACGGCTGAAGGAAATGGTGGCAGTGGAAATGCAATCTGTCATCGCTGGGTGATTTATTTCTTGGTGGAGCAGGAGATCTGCCTGGCCCACAGAAAGGCTGTTTAATTTGTACCTCATTGAGCCAGCCAGGATGAAGCCAGCCAAAAATCACTAAAATATGTTTGCATAAGAAGGAAGAACTAAAAAGTGCTTCCAAAGTTTGAGTAAAAGCCTAAAACTACTAGCAATAAACACTGTTTGTCTATTGCCATAGTACTACAGTGATGCTCCTGCCCCTCTGCTGTGATATTCCATTATGGTAGCTCTACTGCCATTTTGCAGGCTGAACAGCGGCAATGAAGAGAGTGGAACCCAAAGCACTATTATTCACATACTTTAGTGCTAAAAGGATGTACAGTGAAAAACATCACATATTAAGTTTGGCTTAATACATTCAATAGAATTTAAAACTGTTCTCTAAGTATAAAAAATTAAATTTATGAAAAAATAGAAACATTAGTGAGGAGTTAGACACCTTGTTTATTTTATCCTGTTCCTCTAAAAAGAAAGCTACAAAAAGTCACCTAAGATAATGCTCCACTTCCTTTTGGCTCCTGTGGCCTATTTGAAGTACTGATTATCTTGGAAGTTCACAAAAGCACGGATGCTGGGTGTGGAAAGGACTTATGAGGTCACCTAAAATATTACCTTGGAGCACAAAAAGCCTTCTGTTGTCACGATTTTTTCAAGAGAAAGTCATATTTACTGTTAGCTTTCTCACTCAGGTTAAGTTCGTAGTTATCCTCAGAAATGGTTATATTTCATTGAAGGTTTTTTAATTTTATTTTCACAGATTTATTGTTATTATTTTTACGAATTTTATGCAATCTGTGAAATTAAGATTGACTGGATATACGTAAGGATGATTTTCTACTTTCACTTTGGAATGGGTAGATTTGGGGGAGATTCTTTCCTTTTCATATAGTAACTTATAGCCATTAGTAGATGGTAAATTGTCTGTGGTAGACATCCACCAGTTGAATCCCTTGGTATAAATGAGTGTAAATACACTAAAGGCAGTGTATCTACTGCCCCCACTGGAGATTAGGTCCATCATCTTTGATCTGAATATAAGGTGCCGTACACTTCCATCCATCTGCAGGACTGCTATGTGCTGGAAACTACCTTTTTGCTAAAAAGATGCATTGATTTCTGCGTTTTCACATACACACACACACTCACACACACACACACAAAAGGCAGTTTTCAAATTTATAGCCTTGCAGACATCTTATTAGATGGTAACTAAGCAAGAAATGCTTCTTCTCCTGTTTTCATCCTTTGAAAGCATCTCTTTCCCAATTGTTTTTGTTTCCTGTGTGTAAAATGAAAATAATGATAATCCTTTGTAAAAAAGCGTTGAAATCTGCATTTGAAACATCGAAATATCCTTCAGGCTCTTACTACTTCCAGATGGGATTGTCCACCTGATTCAGCAGAGGGTCGTGGCTTTATCAGGGAAGCCCCTTTGACTGGAGTACAAAGCACCCGGTCTGACCCTACTCCTTCATCTTTCAGGAATGAGCAAAGCCCAACTCATTTCTCCTTAAGGGAGGCACTATTGGAAGTACTGAACAATGAGAAGGACAGTTTGGTGGCACACATAGTAAATATTGTGATTTTTTTTTTTTAAAGTAACTGTATCGATCTTTAAGAAGGCTGACAAAATCTAGGTTGGGTATTGCCAGAATTGCTTTTCAATGAATGTAACTAATTGATGTTGAAAAAAAGCTTGCATTTTCTCCCTACCAATTGCCTAAATATAAACAGATCATACATTAAAGACAAACTATGCTAAGTCTGAAATAACACATCATAAATTAAATCATGTGTTTACATTGTGCACTTGAAATAAATTTATCTACTTTAATTGTAATTGCCAAGAATATTCTGTCTTTTTTCACAGAAAAAAAACCAACAAAACAAAGCAAATAAGTTTTTTGTTTTGTTTTGTTTTATCTCACTAATGTTTCCAAGCGAGTAAAGCAGGGGGTCCCTATGGCTGAGAATGATATGAATGTCATTCCATAAGCCTTAAAAAATAAAAATAAAAAATTGCAGTTCTTTGCACCATGAGTGTTTACAGTTTGATTTGATTATTTTTTCAGTGGGAGACTTATTTCACCTGTCTCTAAGTGGCACATATCTGAGACTCCAGGCCCTTTATGGTTTGGTTGGATCTCAGAGAAGCTGATGAAAAGGAAAAAGCACTGAGCATTTTCTTTGTGCCCTCTTTTCCCTCTTATAGTATCTGACAGTGAATTACCATTTCAGAGAAAATAGTGTGCATTGAAACATAACCATGCAGCATTCCACAGGCATCCTCTTTTCAGTAGTGGGATGTTAGGGAGAGATCAATATTGAAACAGCTATGTGAGCCTTTTCTCTTTTAATATTCCTTCCCTGAATCCTTCTATACGTGAAGTGTTTGGTAGAAGTGAAAGGACATATAAAAGCATCCCCAAGTTATGTTTAGGAGTGCAGTTCAGGGCTTGAATTGTATTTTCCCTTATCTCAATTTCTATTTTAGCTGTGTTCCTTAAATGGCTGGGGAATTGGTTACAGTTAGAGAGGGCTCTCTTAGGTACATTGCAGCAGGAGGGAGGTGCCAAGGCATACCTAGGGAGATGGTGCTGCCTCTCAATTTTTCTAGGTGTTAATTGGGTACTAGTGCTCCAGGAAAATGTAATAGAGTAGCAGATAAGTATAGCAATGGTCTGAAGACTTAATGAGATCCTGGTAAGAAAGTCTTGATTCTAATCCCACTATTACGGAAAAGGCCTAAAAAGATACTCTGAGTTAAGTCTCATTTTGAGATTAACCTTAAGCCAGCAGTGTACTTTGTTTCTGAGGTCTAGACTCATGCTTTGGAAGGGTTCAACACTTAATTATGCACTATAACTATTGGATTTAAAACCCAGAGGAAAACAGGAAAGGGCTGCTTGATATAAATAGCTGTGTCACTTTCCATGTACTGAGATGTATTGATAAAATGCAGCCTAAGCAATTATTTGTTTACTTAATTTTCAATTTCTTTTTTCCTGTTGGTTCTACAAGTGGTGGTATTCATTTTGTTTCCTTTTTGTTCTTGTGGCTATGTTCAGTTTGCAGATGTACTAAGTGTCAGTGCTGTCTATTGAACTTCATACCACAGTATTTCTTACTGGTGGTGTGTCAGAGACCTGTTTCTCTACCTGTAGTCTATGTAGGATGTAAGAAAATGATGTGTACAATGTTCATGTTAAAATAAAACCACAAGCGTATTCAACCAAACAGAAACAAACAATTATCTGGAAATTTCTGGAGGAAAAAAAAAGCTAAAAGCTTATGTTGAATCTCCCTCAATAAATGGCCTTCCTTCTGGAGGGGAATTAGGAAGGAGTAAATATATCAGCTTCTACTGCAAAAAAACAGTTTTTGCTTGAAGACATGGAATCTCGATATCTTTTGTATTTGGCTATAAAGAGCTGCCAGGAAAATGTTTGCTAGAAAAAAAATTGCTTGAAAAAATTTGCTAGAAAAAAGGTCTTTGGGATTGAAAAGCTTTCATATTGCTTCCTATATTTTGATTCATATGAAGTTGCAAGAAAATGAAAATTTGTATATACACAATTTTAATTTTCATGACAGTTTTAGTTTTGAATTTTCATACTCCCTGGTAATACAGACCTTCTGTTGGTATAATTTTTTATGAAATGGGGAAATTTTTTTTAAATTTTGGAAGGCCAAATTGTCTAGGTACATGTATATGTATCTATATGTGTATTTTAAATAAAGGCTTTGAGGAAAAAAGCATGATATTTCACCTAAGCCTAAATAATTTGTCATTCTGATCTCATGAGCTCTGGATGAAGAAATTGAAATAAAAACCCTTACACGAACTACAATTAATTTTACTGGGCTTCAAGTTTGGGCTAAGTCTATGCAAGTATATGTATTTATGCAAACGTACAAAACATCATAAAATATTCCTCATATTTTTAATGCTGTCATTAGGATTTATGATACATTTCATGGAAGACTGAAGAGTGACAAAATAGCTGTAGGACTGAGGAGACTTCTCACTGGAGAATGGAAATACTTGCAGTACCTCCCTGTTCTCACCCGCAGTGATGGATATAACATGGCAGTAGTCAGCAGAGGTGTTATTTCATTTTAGATATAATGCATCTTATGTCAATTAAATAATTAACCAGGTGCCTTTAGCAAGCAGGCGTACATTAGGGAAAATGTAATGTCAATAACATTAGGCTTGCACTCAGAAAGGGTGAGAAACTACTGGGGTAACTGAAAAAAAACGCAATGAGAATAAAATTAACATTACATCACTAGAAAATGCCTTTAAACTTTCAGGTTCAATTTTAAATTATCCAGGAGAAGAATAGAGAAGCATGTACTAATATCTGGACAGTGCTATGGCTACTAAGCTCTAGTCTCAAAATAAAGCATTCAGGTGTAATATTTGGCTTTAAAAAACAAAATAGAGATTAAACTGAATTATGATCTGGAAGTTCCAACTCTATGTTCTGAAAAGCAGATCCTCTTGTATTCTTTTGGTTCTTAAAACAGTCACTTTTGACCCAAGTGATTTGTATTAGTAGAATTAGTAATTTCTAAATGTTATTTTAAAATTCATGTCCCAACACTTTACAAAATATCTAATATCCTAATAGGTATTAGGTAAAATATTAGGTAAAATATTCTAATATTTACCTAGTATCTCGAGAGTTTGTTTTCCCTTCAGTTTCAGCTAATTCTTTTGATTCAGATTTGCACTTACTTTTCAAGATATTAAAAAATCATTACCAAAAAGTGCATGGATTTGAACATGAGGCTATTATAAGCTTGTTTAGAAATGTGCATTTTAAATTATTACTCTTGACAGCTGCATTCACACTAGCTTCTTGAATCCCTATCAGGTGGGATACTTTGTCCAGCACTCCAAGTAGTATGAACCACTCCAAAGGGATTCACAAAAACTTGTCTCTGTGTCTCTCCTTTAAAATAAGTGTTTTTGGAAAGACTCCTGCATTCCTTACTCTGGTGAGACTGGCCTGGATAGAGCACTTTATGAGCAGGTTCTTTATGGTTGGCTGTTGACTTATTAGCTCATTGCAGAGGACATTTTATGTTTCTTCTTACTACAGCAGAATTTCTGTTACACTTCATTCTGTCTTTAGCTTAACATCTGATGACATCTGGCAATAAGACAATCAGGAAGATGCTACTGCTGACTTGAATTATAAATACTCTATTAAATGTAAAAGACCTTATGCTTACTGTTCAGCTGTGCTGCTGTGTTGCATGCTCAAAGCCAGGAAATTGCAAAAGTGGTCTTTGTTCTGCTCCTGGTGTATATGCATTAGAATACATTTTTTGATTACTCAATTTCTACATTTTCTGTTTAACCAAGAGAAAAAAAAAACTATTATAGCTAGGAATTTCAGCTGCAAATATGAAACTTCTTATACATTTTTTTTTATTCTACTTTACAAATTAAATGATCATGACACTTTTAGTGCATGCTCTCTAATAGCACATTAGAAACACTTTAGTGGAAACCAGCTATAATGAAACAAAATATTCATAGCAAATAAAACACGTGAAAAGATATCTTTTCAAAGTAAATACTCTTTGTATAATTTATGTTTTTTAACTTCTATTTAATCTTTGACAAACACATTTAGGAACAGGACAAATCTTTATTGTTAATTTGAGTCAGCAATCAAGAAATGTCTCTTTATGAAAATGTAACAAAAGGTGGGTTTTGTGAGTTTTATCACTGCTGTGTTATTGCTATAATTACTGCATCTTGTAATCTCTAAGTTACTTACATTTTTGTTTTCAGAATATGTACTTAGATTTCTAAGTATTTCTACAGCATTTCTACTCTCAGCTTTTGTCAGGTGGAGGATTCAAGCAGAAGAGGTAGATTCCTAAGTTGTATTAGTATTCATACTGCTCTCTGGACTGCTGTTACTGATATGGCCCAAGGTCAGGGCAACATATACAGGCTGAAGTAAAAAACTATACCAAGTGGGCACTGTTTTTGGAGAAAGAAGCCTGAAGTTGATTGTGATCAGCCTAGTTCAAAGAATCTTGCCCGAAGTCACACTGCAAACCTACAGTTGATCAGGCTGCAAATCAAGGGCTGTCTAATTCAGACTTACGTTTAGCAGTGGGAAACTCTCTAGTGTGGGCTATAAAACTGAAACACAGGAAGCTCTAAAACCTAAAGAAATGTTCTCATCTCCTGTGGCTTCCTAGATGTTCTGTGAACTGGAATCTGTTTAGTTGTTATACCATTTTCAGTTAAATAAAATATGATCTAGCGAACCCCAAGTGGATTACCAATAATGCTAGGCAGCATGCTCGACTGCAAGTTATAGTGCATTGTCCAAGCCTGAGAGGTTACTGAGAATATGGGAGTACATAAATCTTGCTCAAAGAGATACTCAGCAGTTAGCAAACTTTCAGTTAGTTTGTAAAAGATGAGGCTTCATTTCAGGGGCTACACTGGAATTTCAAAGCTAAATTTTTTGTTAACTGTCCTGTAAATGAATGCTCCTGTTATGGTTAGAATGAACTAGAATAAAAGATTAGAAGAAAAGGATGTTTAGGTTAAGCTTGAAAAAGCTGTATGAAGCAGTGAGTATAGTAACTGTGGAATTTTGCCTTCCAAAATTCCTCTTTGCTTCTTCATGAATCATAGAATCACAAAGTCTGGAAAAGACCTACATCTAGTCCACCTGTTGACCTATCACCAAACATTCTTTCTAAATCTTGTTCATAGGTTCATAGGTTCATAAGGTTGGAAAGGACCTACAAGATCATCTAGTCCAACCATCCTCCTATCACTATCCCTACCCAACTACTAAATCAAATCCTTTAGCACCTCATCTAAACGCTTCTTGAACAGCGCTAGGGATGGTGCCTCAACCACCTCCCTAGGCAGGCCATTCCAGTGCCTGACCACTCTTTCAGAGAAAAAATGTTTCCTCAGGTCTAATCTAAATCTTCCCCGGCGCAACTTGTGGCCATTCCCTCTTGTCCTGTCATTACTTATCAGGGAGAAGAGGCCTACCCCCTCCTCACCACAACCCCCCTTCAGGAAGTGGTAGAGTGCAATAAGGTCTCCTCTGAGCCTCCTCTTCTCCAGACTAAACAATCCCAGCTCCCTCAGCCGCTCCTCATAAGACTTGTGCTCCAGACCCCTCACCAGTTTTGTTGCCCTTCTCTGGTGTCACGCTCCAATATAAAGGAGGGAGACGAGGTTCTTTATATGTATATGTATACCCGAGGGCGAGATTAAGACACAACGGGTCAAATGTTAGCCCAACCAGTTTATTACAAATACTAGTTGCTTAGGGATATGGGGAAGGGAAGGTGTGCGATAGAAAAGAGATGAAAAGCATGGAGATTTGGCAGAAAGCAAGAGAGATATAATCACCACCGTGGATCCAGCGAGGTTCGTAGTAGGTCCGTTGATCTCAGGAACCTGTCCGGTCACCGCGGGGGATGGGAGATGGCAGCAAGCAGGCCTCAGGGTCCATCCTAAGTCTCTTCGGGAGTTCTCCTCAAAGATTTCTTCTTTGGGAGTTCTTCTCCCAAGTTCTTTTCTGAAAGTTCTTCTCCCAAAAATCCGTAGTTCAGTGAAGGCCTTTTATCCCCCATTTCACAGGAGTTTTTTTTGTGTAACATGTCTGGCCCAACAGATAAGCCAGGAGCGGATGTTGCCTTCATTGCCATGCAGGCGCATTGATTTGTGGTGGTCAGCTTCTCCAAGCCGTACCCCCACGGAGAAAACTATTTGCACCCATTCCTGCTTATCTTTACAACCGTAAGCAGAGACAATGAGACACCATGACACCCCTCCAGATAACCAGCAGTTAATCAGTCAGAGTCTTATCATCAGAAGAGGCCTAACAAAGCAGGCTTTGAGACAAACGAAAGGAAAAACAGTTTCTGTCTTTTACACCACCCGGTGGCTCAAAGATTGCTTGAAACTGATGCGCAAACATCTGTCCACGGTGGTGAAGGAGAGGAGAAAGGGAAAAAAAAAAACAAGCATAAGGGAAAAGAGGGGAGGAGGTAATGGGAGTTAAATGTTACAAAATTGCTATAATAGATTTCTTGGGCTTAGTTACAAATGTTGCTCTGATCTGTTGGACTTGACCATCGTCAGTTGGCATTGAAGATACAACATGTTGAATAAGTTGAACAAAACAGGGAATCATGCAAGGAATAGACAGAAGGTTTGCAACAACACACAATAGTTAAAATAGAATACATTTCACCCATGGCCACCCGGAGGCCAGGAAAAATAAGATCAGTATCTAGGCCTTTCCAGGTTTGGGCGGGAACATGGACAATTTGTTTAACAACTTTACCATTATCATCGATTTTAGACAACAACTAGAGTTATTCACTTTGTCACAAACAACCTATTCCTTAACAACATACCAAGCACTAACTGGTTTTGCAATGCCATTATTAGTACTTGTTGCATTGGTGATTTTAATTCTCAGAAAGCATATCTCATCTAATTCAACAATACGTGGATTTGCCATGTAATGTTTTCAAAGATCATAGATGGAACAAACTTGTTTTCTAATAGGCTGAGTGAAGGTATAACTTCACCACGCTGCAATACTGCATGTTTCTTCAAGGTTAAATATGAACAGAATTGTCATTTTAAGCATCTCAAAAGTGATTGAAATGCTGAGAGAGATATATACTAGTTTGGCAAGTTCAAGTATTGTTATAATCTATAGAGCTTTCGCGGGATAGTGTGTTTAGGATATCCCATAATATAAAACATTAGAGAAACATACACAGAAACATCACAGAAACATACACCTTACTTAACAAAACATAAACACTTTCCAACAACCATGTTTTGGATGGAACTCCTGGACTGGTGTTACAATAAACATCATAACGGGTTTCTTTTTGTGGCCACATCTGACAGACATTAGATGGTTCACTTCCAAATTTATTAGGAAGTTGGAAACACCATAGCAGAGTTACATGCAAATCATAATCAGTTTGATAAAAAGAGGTAGAAGAAGTGATCAAAAGGAATGGCATTACTGTGCAGGGAGCAGCCAGTAAGCCAGCAAAACCTGTGAAAACTCAAACCCAAGTGTGAAGTTTAACAGACCTAAAGACAACACCCACACCCACAACAACCTGAAACACGATACTATGCAACCCAAATACAATGTAATCAAGAGGTATATTCAGCGTTCTAGTATGATCAAATCTTCAGTATTTGTCCCAAAACACAAAAGATTAAAGTCAGCTGTCTGCCTTTCTGTGTTCAGTCGAGGTCCAACGGGGGTCTTCTGTAAAACAAAAGAGGACATCGGCTTGCCCTTTTGGGGCTTGTTAATATGGTTAAAATGAGGGAATAATCCTGTGAGTGGTACTTTGGTATTCCTTTTCCCAGGCATCCCTAGACTTCTAAGCGTATTTAACAGGTCATTTCCTTTTGTTGTAAGTTTTCTAATGTACATCCACCCTCCTCCCCCCCACTCACTTGAGAGGGGCGAGAGCATTAGTTTTCCTGCGGTCCTAGTGCCCGTACTGATTCCGAAGTTGGGGGCACTAGGAGGTGGAGTGTCACTTCTTTCAGACTTTTGTTTTGGCCAGCCATTAACTAACTTCTCTAATCTGTCTGTAGGCAATCCATCCATTAGTTCTCGCGGAATGCCCTTCTGCCGGCCCAGCATCCAAAAACTATTACGTTTATGATTTATATTTCGCCCACTTGGTTTCACTGAAAATGAGAACCTTTTAGATCTGTGGGGGTCCCGGTTAGATAGGGGAGGGGTCGAATTGGCCACTGCACGCCTCACTGCCTTTATCTCAAATTTACTGTTGGAGGAAGTCACTGGTCCATATTTTCTCCCATAGTTAATTAATTCTTGGGCAACCTCCCCCCACGTCCATACTTTGCATCCTGACTGCAGACGATTAGGGGTTGCAGCACCTTCTGACGCTGCCTGAATTCTTTCTCCCTGAGGCACAGCCTGTATTTTTCCCTGTAGTTGTATACCTATAGGTTTTAATGATTCAGGAAGCCCCCTGATAAGAGGGGTCATTCTCTCAGGATCAACAGGCATCATCATAGGGGATTCATGGTGTGGCTGCAGCTTTCTATCATACATCATTTGCAGACAAGCAGCCTTTTGAACACTTTCTACTAACTGATCAATTGTCCCAGTAATGGCAAGGGGGTCTCCTCTTTCAAGAGGGTTAAGACCACCTGCCCAATAGGCAGCTCTCTGTGTGAGGGACCAGGGAGCACGATTGTTACCAGTAGTTAAAAATACTCCTGGTCCCCAATAACCTTCAGCCTCCTTTTCGGTTAGAAGTATCTGGTCTCCACCCGTGAGGCTGACCCTCCATACGTACTCTGTTTCTGATTCTTTAGGAGAGCGGCCAAAATCTCTTTTCAATTTTGCTAGCTCAGTAGTAGAGAAAGGGATTTCTTTAATGTTCATTTGAGGATCTAAATGCTCACCATTATCGTATGAATACTCAGTTTTTATTAAAGGACGCAACTGAGCTGGGGGAGCTTCTAATTTGTCAATATTTGCCTTTATACCTTGCAATTCTTCCCTTGGATAAGTTTTCTCTTGAGGTGTACTAGTATCACTAGCATCCTTACCCGTTAACACTTCCCTTAAGACCATTTGCAACAGATCAGAATTATGTTTTTCCCTTTCTAACTGCTTCTCTAGGTTTGCAATTTGATTTTGCAGAGATTTTATCAGCTCCTGACTTACTTTAACTGATTCCTGCAGTGCTTGTAAAGCTTCACTCTCTGCTTTAAGCTGCTGGTCGCGGAATTCTATGGCTGCAACCAGAGCCGAACCCAATACCGCACAAATAAATGCCTTTCCTTTTCCAGCTCGGGTACGAGCATTCTTTTGCAAAACACTAATACGGTCAGAGACGCTCTGCACGTTATACCAGTTCTGCCGTGCCCACTCTACCCCTGTTAAGGAGGGTCTGGCACCGTGCTTTTCTAAAAGGTCAAATAACACATCTTCACCTTTCATTGTGACTATCCTGTCGCTCATTTCTCAATGTGCAGAAAAATCTACACGTAGAAAGAGAGAGGGAACAGTATCCAAAACTTCGAGTCAAACAAATGCAATTGCTCAAATCACTCCTCTGTTTACTGAGAGGAGCATGCAAAAGTCAAAGAAGATCAAAGAAAATGCAAATACGTAAATCGCTTCTCACTTCCCTGTGAAACCACACAGAGAACAAAAAAAAACCTTCAAACCCCACACCTAAGTTAGGAGGAACCCGTACATTTCGAGAATGCACAATAATCTTCACGGGACTCAAAATTACTTAATAGGTTCCCGAGAGGCATACACACAAACAGTTCCAAAGACACAGTTAAGTTTCAATATGCGGAGTGATTCTTCCTGTAGAGGTACACACGTCTAAATTATCACAATTATCACTCCTTACAACTCCAGGAGGCACACACGGGAAAAAAGCTCAAATTTCACACTTAAAACTCAATATGCGGAGTGATTCTTTCTGGAGAGGCACTCACATCTAGATTATCAAAAAATATCACTCCGGGCAACTCCAGAAGGTACACACATCAACTATACCTGGAAGGACAACACTCTCACTGTCGGGTATCCTGCCGACTACGCCATTAAAATGTCACGCTCCAATATAAAGGAGGGAGACGAGGTTCTTTATATGTATATGTATACCCGAGGGCGAGATTAAGACACAACGGGTCAAATGTTAGCCCAACCAGTTTATTACAAATACTAGTTGCTTAGGGATATGGGGAAGGGAAGGTGTGCGATAGAAAAGAGATGAAAAGCATGGAGATTTGGCAGAAAGCAAGAGAGATATAATCACCACCGTGGATCCAGCGAGGTTCGAGGTTCGTAGTAGGTCCGTTGATCTCAGGAACCTGTCCGGTCACCGCGGGGGATGGGAGATGGCAGCAAGCAGGCCTCAGGGTCCATCCTAAGTCTCTTCGGGAGTTCTCCTCAAAGATTTCTTCTTTGGGAGTTCTTCTCCCAAGTTCTTTTCTGAAAGTTCTTCTCCCAAAAATCCGTAGTTCAGTGAAGGCCTTTTATCCCCCATTTCACAGGAGTTTTTTTTGTGTAACATGTCTGGCCCAACAGATAAGCCAGGAGCGGATGTTGCCTTCATTGCCATGCAGGCGCATTGATTTGTGGTGGTCAGCTTCTCCAAGCCGTACCCCCACGGAGAAAACTATTTGCACCCATTCCTGCTTATCTTTACAACCGTAAGCAGAGACAATGAGACACCATGACACCCCTCCAGATAACCAGCAGTTAATCAGTCAGAGTCTTATCATCAGAAGAGGCCTAACAAAGCAGGCTTTGAGACAAACGAAAGGAAAAACAGTTTCTGTCTTTTACATCTGGACACGCTCCAGGGCCTCAATGTCCTTCTTGTAGTGAGGGGCCCAAAACTGAACACAGTACTCGAGGTGCGGCCGTACCAGAGCTGAGTACAGGGGGATAATCACCCCCCTGCTCCTGCTGGCTACGCTATTTCTAATTTCCTCAACACAACATCTAAATGTTCCTTGAATGCCTCCAGGGTCGGTGACTCCAACACCTCCCTGCACATTCCAGTGCCCTCCCTGGCATTCCAGTGCCTGACCACTCTTTTTTAAAAGTGGTATTTCCTAACATCTAGTCTGAATTTCCTCTGGCACAACTTGAGGCCATTCCCTCTCATCCTATCGCTACTTACATTCGAAAAGAGGCCAACTGCCAGCTCACAATAACTTCACTCAGGTAGTTATAGAGAGCAACAAGTTCTCCCCTGAGCCTCCTCTTCTCCAGACTGAACAATCCCAGCTCCCTCAGCTGCTCCTCATAAGACCTGTACTCCAGACCCATCACCAGCTTTGTTGCCCTTCCCCGGACCTGCTCCAGAGCCTTGATGTCTTTCTTGCAGTAAGGGGCCCAAAACTGAACACAGTGCTTGAGGTGCAGCCTTGCCAGTGTTGAGTATAGAGGACAATTACTTCCCTGCTATTTCTGCTACAAGCCAGGATGTCATTGGCCTTCTTGGCCACCTGAGCACACTGCTTGCTCATGTTCAGCCAAGCATGGACCAATGTCTCCAGGTCTGTTTCCTCTGCTCAGTCTTCCAGCCACTCTGCCCCAGGCCTGTAGTGTTGCCTGGGGATGTTGTGGCCAGAATGCAGGACTCAGCATTTAGTCCTGCTGAACCTCAATCCATTGGCTTCAGCCCAGAGATCCAGCCTGTCCGGATCCCTCTGTAGGGCCTCCCTAGCCTCAGGCAGATTGACACTTCCAGCCAACTTGATGTCATCTGCAAACTTACTGAGGGTGTACTCAATGCCCTCATCAAGGCCATCAATAAAGGCATTGAAGAATACAGCCCACAGTACTGACCCATGGGGGACACCACTTGTGACTGGTTGCCAGCTGAATTTAACTCCATTCACCACCAGCCTTCTAGCCAGTTCCATACCCAGCAGCAGAGCGGTACCTGTCCAAGCCATGGGCTGCCAGCTTCTGCAGGAGAATACCATGGGAGACAGTGTCAAAGGCTTTGCTGAAGTGTAGGTAGACTATATCAGCAGCCTTTCCCTCATCCACCAGACAGGTCACTACATCATAGGAGATGAAGGTAGGAAAATGAGTGTTTAGATGGTTAAATGGTTTATCGAGCAGAAAAAAAAATGTTAAAGCAATGCATATCATAGAATAAAAGGATCAAAATTGACTGAATTGTTAATATTCTGTTGTGCTATAATATTTTCATACTTCATTTTTAATGTGCTGCCATAAACTGATTACATTTGAGTTCTGAATGTTGTGTCTTTTTAGACAAGTTTCTTTCTTTGTGATTAAAATTAAGATTCTTTTAGTTTGGTGAAAATTAATTAAAATATGCTGTAAGCATGCATGCAATCCCCAAATATTCTGTTTATTTTCACTTCTGTCATTCATGTTAATTGCAACAGGAAAGCCTGGTTCTAATCTTAATGTGGCACATACAATGGTTTTGAAAAATAACCAGGTGTAGTGTGAAAAGTAAGCAATTAATTTTGCCTCTGGAATAAAAGTATGTTTTAAAGTGCAAGCTATTATTCTCAGAATCTACTTATTGTAATTACAGAGCGTTTCTGCTAAGTTCATTTCCACCTAAGCAAATCCTCTGCTCAAAGGTCACAGTTCTTCTACATATAGATAAAATTCCACTTACTCCACTTCCTGGAGAATAGCGAAGGCCCTCTCCAAGTGAAATTACATGCTCACAACCTTTCCTAAATATCTTCTCTTATGAATGTTAATAATACATAAACATCAACAGACTCTACCTCAATGACCTTTTTACATTTTTTTCTTGGTGGATTTTTTTAGGTAAGAGAATTGCTGAGCCAGTGCTAAAGGTAGCAAAATAATTTAATTTAAAAAAGACCTTTAGCAGTAATTGTTGACAACTGAATGAAAGTAGGAAAACTAACTTATTTTTACCTCTTTTATTTTTTAGTGCCTCAGGTTCTCATCTCTTTATGACAACACAAATCCAATATGTCATAAACATGTTGAAATGTTCTGGCCTTTACAGTTTTCCCAGCCTGAGGTAAGAAAGCTAGTTATTTAATCTCTTGTCTGGATCAGACTCATTAAGACTGCAGCATGTCTTCCTCATTCACAAATGGCAAGCAGAGACCTGATGTCTTGCTTCTCAAGGGCTCTTAATTGTGTTACATGCTGTTTTCTCGAAATAATCTCTTCCTTGATTATCTGTATGATGTCAGGATCACTTCCTTTTAAATACATACATCTTTACTTTCCCTGGCTTATGTGTATTGTGAAAAAATTACTTTTGAGGACTATTTATCTTCTGATTATATTAAGTCAAATGTTTCAGTATATTTTTTTGACAGATGTCCTTATTGAGTGACCTTCTCACAATTTCTTTAAAATCAGTGAAGATGTATTTTATGGCAGGTTGTGATCTTCATCCTGGGATAATTTAAACAAGTCAGCCATCTTATACTCAATTCTCCAAGTTACAAATAATTGTATGCTTCTGTCTGAAGAAATGCTGTGAACCTTGATCTGTGTTATAAATTAGCCAAAGACAGCAGTAGCATGTAATAATACACCAGAAAAAAAGTATCTAAAGAAACCAAACATTACCTGCCTTTTACAATTTGTGTCACTGACCTGATTTAATCATAGCAGAGATAAATCTTGATATGCCCTTCCTGCCAATTAATTATCTCAGAGAAATTAAAAATATACATCTCTAAACTAAACTTACCAATTGAAACCTTGCATAACTTGTTGGAAAAATGAAACACACACATACACTATGTGCACATAACCATTTGACTGACTACACGCTGTGCAAATGCTACAGAGAAACCAATTTGGTTTCCCAAATCTCTGTGGAGTGTTAGCCAAATCTGTGGGTTTTTTTGTAGGGATATATCACAGCCTAAACTATTACTCACTGTGAGTAAGGGCACCAGAAGGAGGCCCCAGGTAATTATGTAGATGTATTATGATTAATAAATAATAACAATTACTGAAGAATGGTTTAACCAATAAGGTCTTTAATAAATGTTTAATAGTTTAAAATCCATGATAAACAAAACCAGATGGCAATATAGCATATTGCCAAGTCCTGGTTGTTCAGCAACCAGCAACATTACTAGAGGTAAGAGTCCAAATGAAAAGTTTTGAATGAACTGACCATAAGAAAAGTAGTCAGATCATATTCTTCTTGTGTCTTTGCATGACAATATAGTGCTCAAATATTCCTAGAATAGTAGCACCTTTTTCTTTTTTTTTTTCGAATCACAAATTATTTTATTGGAATTATCCATGTGTTTGATGCATGTTGTTTGAGTTTATTTATTTTAATTGCTAATTTCAGGATAAAACTCAATAGCAGAATGGGAATGAATATGATCTATGTCTAAATGAATCCATTGAAAATGCATCCATTTTTTTAGCTCAAATCCATACCTATCCTACTGCTCCTTGCTTCTCTACAAAGGATAAATATCTATTTTATTGTTTGGTGGTGCTGTGTTTAATTTGTCTTTGTGTAGAATATTGGCCCATTTTTCAATGCATTACATTTAATGGAAGTTGTGACATTTTAAAATGAGGTACAAAGGCTAAATACTGGAATCAACTTCTTGACATCCTGGTCCATCTTACTTATAGCTGTGGTCTGAGAATGACTGGAGTTTATAAATATTTTGGTCAGTGGACTAACCAAGTAGCTTTGACATTACCTTTCTACATAGAGTAGTCCTTTGATCACGACATAGCTGTTCTTTGACAGATGAAGAGATGCTCTGTACCGAAATTGTCAACATTCTCTTTAGATTAACTTTAATTAATTTAAGTCTTGTTAAGTTGGGCCTGCTCCGTATCTTACTGACAGTATTTTTTATTTACTGTGTTTGTTAGGCTCTCCGTATTGTTCTTATTAAGTGTAAGGTAAGTTTTTAGTCTGTAGGAGTGATGTCCATCCTTTATGACAAAGCAATAATGACTGTTGATTTAGTCTGTTAAAATTTACTCTGTTTGTCCCATGTAGTGTATCAAAATTACACTCAGAGGCAAGAAAAGAGCTCTTTCTCATCAGACAGAAATTGATTAGAATCATTTATTTGAGGAATATAAAATATAATCACTTACAAATGATCAGTAGTCTACAGGCTAGGGTCCTAGGTCCAATTTTTAGTTCAGCCACAGGTTTACCTGAGTTGATTTTTGTCTTAGCACACAAGAAATATGTGCTTTTGTAACTTGAATCTGATCCAAGTCAAGATCTGAATAAAAACAAGACAGCTTGTAATTATTATAGAAGTTAGAATATCTGTAGACTGGTCTTTTTTTCTGATAGCAGATCACCAAATAATGAAGCTTCTGTGATTTATAGTTCCAAAGTCCCTTTACAGCAAATAAGAGGAACACAGCAAATCAATTCTGCTTTGTTAAACTCAGCATAAGTAAGGAATTTTATGTGGTTCCAGCTAAAGCACTGTAGCTCTTTCTAAAGAAAGCTGCTGTTTTCATTTCAACAGCTGCACCTTAGTAAAGTAAGAAGGGAACACCACCTTCCTTTTCTCCTTATTTCCCTGACAGTTCTCTTGCTTGCACTCATTTTAGCAACTAGATGTAGCTGCCCTTGGGAGTTCTTACAGGGCTCATTCTCATCACCACGAGGGAAAAGCAGAATTTTGCATAAAAGAAGTGATAGACTGTATTCCCTCATACCTTCTCTCAAGTCAGCTTACTTTTGTCGGCAGTCTTGGATAAAATTCTGTCCTTCTGCTCATGATAAAGACCAGATGTATTCTTTTCAGCTGTTTGGTTTTTCAGCTAAAGCTGTTCTAGCAAAATTAGAATGTAGCCACAGACTGTGTCAGGGCATTGATGTTGCATCTTTTAATCCATAGCCACGTTGGAATCTTCTCTGTTATGCTTTTGATCAGTGCTAATTAGCATCTTTGTAAACTACTCCTGGGGTTACTTTAGGAATGAGCACTGGCAGAGGACCACTCCTACAAGTTTTTGTGCAAACCCTGTTTAAATACTTTTAGTCTATATAGCTGCAGTGCAGGTTGAACATGTGTTCATTTTCCTAATGCAAATTGACATGGTATAGCCATTATCTCAGTGCCTCAGTTATCCTTTTGCAAATGAAGATAGTGAACATGTAACATTCCAGGAATGTAATTAATACGGTGAAACACTTAGTGTAGCAAGATGTCCAAAGTTATTTAAATATCCAAATTAGAGACCATAAATAACAGGATTTATGCAACTAAACAGTGTAGAGGAGTATTAATGCAGAATCTAACATCATTATAGATTAAAATAAAAAAAATTTCTAGTGGCAATAAAGATTGTAAATACAGGTCTGATATAAAGTTGTTATTTATATGATATAAAATTAGCTGGTGGACACCATTATCACAAGTCTTTATTAAGACATTTTGCTCAGTACATTCAAATGAGATTAGAATTTATATGAATAAATAAACAGGAACCAGGCTACTTCGGTTAAAATAGAAAAATAGAAAAAAAAAAGTGGATAGGTTTCAAGACTTGTAGTTAATAAACAAGTCTATAAATAGACCTTAAGAATTTCTTACACCTTGTGCTTCTGATAGTTGCAGTTGGGAGGAAAACAAAATGACCTGGAAAGAGATATAAAATCCTATATTCTAAAGACATCCAAGATCGTCTTTTGAATCACAATTCTTGAACAGAATCAGAGGGATGAAAAAACAGTTTTGTAATATCTGGTGAAAAAATTTGTGGAAGGCTAGTAAATACATAATTTCGTTGGGTCTGCAAATAAAAATGGAGGTGAGAGGTGAAAAATGAAGTCAAAAGAGGGTGATCTCCAAAAGCAAATCCTGAGAGGCTAGAAATACTCTTTTTTTGGCCCACATCACGCATATCCTCTGAGATGTCAGTTCCTTTGGAAAAAACTTAAGGAAGCACTGAATGCTGAGATTAAGTAGTGTTTACTAATAATAATCACTATATTCTAAAATTAATAACCTACTTATATATAGCACCTTTCTTTACTAGCTAGAAAAATAAATATTTTTGCTGAATATTTTCTGAGTGTATTGAATAAAAATGATTATGATCTTGAGGAAATTCTTTCAAAGCAGAATATATGCCTCTTCACTATTGATGCATTTTTCTTTTTACTGACTTCCAATTTAAGATGAAAATTTAATCAAGTGTTAAAAAAAACCACCTCAATTAACTGAAACTGGAAGGCAATTTTTTTCCAATAACTTGAATTTTGGCTATTATGCTTGACTAATAGAAAATGAGAATATGAACAGATGGAATGTCATAAAATAACCTTCTCCTCTTTCTTGTCGATTTCACTTCTTTTCATGTAATTTTCCAATGTTTTCTTATTGTAAATTGTCTTTTCTCATTTTAAATCTCATTTTTTCACATCTTCTTTCTCCTTCTTTTCAGTGTATTACTTCCTCTTATTTTGTCTGTTGTGATCCATTTTTATTCTCACTGATCTTCACATAAACCATACTCACCTATACTCACCTTACAAATTTCTTTTTTCTTTCCAAATTCTTACCAAAATATTTCTCATTGACACCTAGTTTTTCTTACTTGAAGAGGTAGTACTAATGCATAGTAGGACTGACTGAACCTTAGAGGCTGAAGTTTCTCTGTATGATTCCAGAATGACTAACTTGAACAGTGAGGTACTTATGGATTAAGGGGAAGGGCAGTATCTCAAGCCTACTGAGAAGATTTCTACTTTTGGAGAAGATGGCAGATGTATGTGAGATTTCTCAATTCCATTTATGAGATACACAGTGGAAATATAGAGACTCTTTCCTCATATTACTTAGAGAAGCATTAAAGTCTTCACCAATGATGAAGAGTAATAAAATGCTGTCAAATACACATATTATTTCAGTTCTGTAAAACATTAATCATACCAGCTTCTAAGAGATGATGAAATTACAGTTCTAAGAGAGAATTACAGAACAAATATTAATGTTATAATTAAGATTATAATGGATTACAAATGCATTCAGAGAAGTGCTTTAGAAAGTTAATATTCACTAACAGCTAAATTTAAACTGTCAGTAATCATTTGAGATTTTTTTATTAACTATGCTGGAAAATGCTGCCCATCAATCTAGATATTTGAAATTGTACTTACACTGGTTACTCAGAGACAGTAGCTTTTTTTTCATTTGCACAGGTAGATGTTTTCAGTGCATTTCCAACGCTTTGTATTACATTCTTATGTTATAAAATCCACTCATTTTGCCAAAAGGAGTTTCTTGCCATTCCATGACCTTGATTTAACTTCAGTAGTCTTACTTTTCTTACTACAGAGTTTTTGTAATGTTGATTAATGAGTGATCCTTTCTGTTAGGAACTGAGAAAACTTTAAGATTGGAAAGTGTTTCAGAAACTGGAAATGCCTCTATGTGTACAGTTTCAAAATATTTGGGATAAGAAATAAAAGCCAAAAATGTTATTATATGATTAAGTATAGGTTTCCATATCGTGGCATTAGAACACATAAAAATAAATCTTATAGATTGATTGCCAATTTTTTTCCTGTTAAGAATAAACACACTACCCTCATGTTGAAAGAATGATGTCTCAAAGCTAGACTATTAGGTAAAAATATCCTTAAGTAGGTGTTCATTTGATAAGCAGTTATGCTAACAGCATTTCATGTCAATAACAAATATTTTGTAAGTTTTGTATTAATTGTATAAATGTGTGCAAAATTCAGTATGGAAAAATCATAAACACCGTCTTTGCCCCAAATATTTTATTTTATAGGCATGACAGCATATGCTTAAAGGTGATAAAATGATACAGAATGTAGTTATGAAGCAGAAAATTATATTTTTTCTTTTTTATTTCTTAAATAGCTTCTAGTGTAACTGGGGTAATTGCAAAAGTGATACAAAAAGGCCAGTGGAGTAGAAGCGGACTCCATGATAAGCAAAATTACCAGGCCAGTTTGTCAGCAGTTATAACATTCCGGAGCTCCAGGGGTGTCTGTGCTGACATCCTAAGCCTAGGCTGGGGCATATTCTTTAACAGATCCCCCTGAATCTGAAGTCACTAATTTTCTGCACTACACTCTTCTGCTAGATCTTACTGGCTAGCAGAATGAGAGAGGCTTGAAGTGAAATTGAATAAACTCCCTCAGCTGTAACCGACAGCATGGAAACAAAGCTAAATTTCCAAGGTGCTACTCAAAACTATCGCCATGCTTCTGTGTCTTTTCTCTACCATACTGCTTGCATACCAGTTCTGTTTTCAAGGCCACTATGGTATTTTTACAGCTGCCACTCAAAGAAATAACAGAGAAAGTAGCTGTGGTTATGGTGGCCACAATAACAATTTCAATTTAAAAGTGAAAATAACCAGAAAGTTCAGTTGGTCAACAGCCTATTTACCTTGTAACTCAGGCATTACATGAAGATAACGTTTCCTGGAAATGATTCATATCTATCTATGGGCTAAATCCAAGACAGAATTTGTGCTTTTTGTTAAGAGGTCAAACAGTTAAGCATTACACTTGTGTCTTATCAACATCAAACATCAAATTAAGAGTTGGAAGTTATTCAAGAGGTAAATTTTAAAATGTGAAGTATTTCAAAGAATAAAATAAGTAACTTTTGTCCTCTGTCCTATTATTAAATAGCTTATATGCCATTCCATGCCATTCATGCAGTTTCTTTTGTTAAGAATTTCTCCCTTTGGCTTTACATGGTAGACAGTTTCTACTTGAGTTTTACTTAATCACATGTAGATTTGAAGATCATTAATAAATCTCTGTATTTGTCCCAGAGCTTGTTCAAGACTGCACTAAAGCAAGTTATTCTGGAGCAAAATGATGATTTTTGTTATTAGTATTCCACATCATAACATCATGTAATGCATTGGGTGTAAAAGAGTTAATGCTCCAGCTCCTTGGAGCATTGATTGTTCCGGGTATACCTGTCTCAGAAGAGAGTAAGAACTACGTACCCCAAGGAACTTTGCATTGCTTTGTATTTTTACGTTTTTCTGCTCAGAGGAAAAGATAAAAACTGTTTGCCTGTCACAAGATGTTCTCATTTCTTATGGATCAACCCAGCAACAGGTGCTCACCAGCTGTCTCACCTTCAGTGTTAGCATAAGGCCTTCGGTTTATCAGACACTCTCTCTTGCTCATTTTATTTATTAGCTTCTATTCCAATTATATTGTATTATATTGTGTTACTTTGCATTCCGAAATCTTATTTAGTAAATTAGCTTTCCTCCCCAGATCATTGCTGCTGTTTTGTTTCTAGGCCCACCTCCCTTTTTCCCTTTTCCCTTTCCCTTTTCCCTTCCCTGGGATGTGGGTCTGTGGGTCCCCCGCCCCAAATGTCACGGAACCGGGCCGAACCAGCCTGTAAACCGTTGACATGTGCATGCAACAAATACTATTGTGGCACTATTTTATAATCATTTTATGCTGTTGTGACTGACTTAATGAAGTGCGAAGAAAGAGGGCATCATTAATGAAATGGAAAATAGCTTTCCCCACCTGTAAAATGGGAATAATCATTCTCACTTTTCCTGAAAAATATTAATAGCTGTTAGAATAATGCACTCTAGTTTTATAATTATTACTGTTAGAAGACATGCAAAATGAAAAGATTTATAATATGCTTTTAAAACGATATTCAGATGATGGACTAAATACATTTTAGGGCTGTCTGAGTACAGTTTGAACACTAATTAATTGGATTAGAATCTGATTTAATTAGATTCTCTTTGTATGAAAGTAAAAATTCTTTGGATGAAGAATGCTCTATTCCTTTAATTAATCATTATTTTTATTTACTGGATAAGCAAAATTGAAATAAGGAATAATGTATTCAAAGAATGAATGCTTGTGGGAGTAATACATAAAGCTTAAATTAAATTGGTCTCTGGATAAATTCAAACTTTAAAAAGAAGGTTATCTCTGTCTGCTATCTAAATAGCACCTGAGTTGTGACTTAAAGCACACATACTCATGCAGAGACTAGAGTGGACTCCTTAGTTTAGATTAGTCTATATTACTCTAATGTGTTTACTTATCCTGTGCTTCAACTCAGCCACCATTGAGATTGCTTTAGCTTTGGAAGCTGCATTACTGGTATCATTGGTGTATGCTCATATTAGTAACCTTGGGAGAGTCAGTAGGTCCAGTGGCTCTGGTGTGGCTGCAAGGATGCTGACATCTTCCATCTGAAAGCAGCACCCTGAGGAATGTGGTGGATTACATCCGATTGAGACATCCCAACGCCTCTGGCACTGAGCAAGCTCTGTATCTTCAACACCCTGAGACCTTATGGTCATAACTTCTCCTTACTCATTTTCGCATGAAAGCTCAAGTATTTTGCTAACTTAAAAAATGTCTTACGTAGAGGAATATGTACTTACACATATATGCATACCCCCATGAGCATAAGAAGCTCTTCATTGATTTCTTAATTGCTGTGGGATTTTGAATAACAATTTTATACTTCTGTACTTTTCTCACACAGAACAAAATGTGAGATTGCTAAGCACCTGAAATAAAGAATTACAAGGGCAGCTGGAAGTGTTGTTTTTACCATAAAAGGCCTGTGATTTGCAGTATTCTAATCATAAAGTGCACGTTAAAATTATGAAGTCCTCTGTGTGGGACTACAGATTAGAGCAAAACTGAAGATGCAAAAATACACTGATTTTCAAAGTTTAGGTAACTCCCTATTGTGTTTGAATTATATTGTAGTTTTCAAATCTAAATTATATTTGTGAATACTATAACATACTAACTCACATCAGAATTACATTTTATTTGCTGGCTTTGTAGCAAATTGCATTTGGAGTGAGCTAGTGATTAAAATATAGTTTCTAAAAAGTACTTTTAATTAAGCTTATTAAGTATTCTAGATATATTTTGACTTCAGATGATTAACTAGCCACTTATATCTCAGGAGAAATGACTTTTATTTGAAAAAGCTTATAGAATACTGAGATTTTGGCATATAAACTCTGCCAAAATGCACTTCTTGAAGGGTCACACATTGCAGTATTTTTTAAAAAATAGTATTTTAAAAAATATTATCTAACAATTAGGAATACCTTACTTATTTAAAAATAGAATACTCTGGACATGATCATTTGTCCTACAACTTCCTTTCAAAGTATGTTCTTGTTTAAAGAAAACTAAATGTTACTGAATTAACTATCTCATAGACATACTGAATTAACTGGAAACTCTGGACTTAGAAACTTTTCTGCAATAGAAGAAAAAGAGGCAGGGTGACAGAAACCTTTCAGAGGGAAGAACTAACATAGGCACAGCTTAATTTAACAACAAAAGTGCTGTGCTCCCAAGAGCTGGAAAGTACAGAAAGGAAGTAATTTTGCTCAATTTATGTACCTGTAGTTCAAATACATAGTAGATCTTGGGTATGTTTAATTAAGCTCCTGCAAACAGTGTCTTTCATGGGTCACTTTCTGTGAATGTGATTCATTTCTGATTCCAAAGTAATGGAATTGTACTTACTGAATCAGTGAATGAGAGCTAATAAATTCTGCTTATGTGGAAAAATGTCTTTACATCATAGAGATTGTGAGGTAAAGAGCATTATCCCAATGTATGGGCTGATGCTGCCGACAACATTTTGGTCCCTCTGAAGCCATTTTAACTCCAGTAGAAGTAGAGTTTGGCCCTGCTGCAAGTCATTGTAATTAAGCCTCTAATATTCTGAAGGAGATTAAAGACAAAGGTTTTTATGTAAGTTTTTTTGTTTGTTTGTTTACTGTAGTTTTCTGCTGTGAGGTTTCTGCAATTTAATTTAAGCATGATCTACTTCAACCCTTGCTCAAATAGCTGCTTGACTGCAGTTTAGCTCTAGGATCCTTGCAGACAGGGCTCCCAGGAGAAAAGGCCTGTGTGAAATATCTTGAAAAAAGATTAAAAGCTTCAGTAATGTTCCATTAAACCTCACTGCTTTTAAAATAAATGGACACTTCATTGCTATAAGACATTTTACCTGTAGGCATTCATTTGGCGTCTCCTGTTTTTAAATGACTTTGCCCACATTTTGCAGTCAAACCTAAAGATATTAAAGGAAAGAGGGATTATGGAGCAATACATATAATGACTGGTAAGATCAGTAGTGATAAGCAGAATAAGTCAAGCTCAACTTTTAATTTCTCATGAAGGTTGGTGTGGTTTTAGGATGTTGTTGTAGTTTTGTAGTACCAATTCATTAAAATAATTAGATGTGACCTGGAAACTAAAGACATTCCACCTATGTCTCTTTGTGATGGTCAGATTTAAGTGTGTGGGTTTTTTAATAAGCACAAATGGATACATGCAAAGTGTTTTAATGGAACATGAAACCACACACCGTACTCCTGCTTGCATGTTTTATAAATAAAGCATTAAAATTTCAAATATATTTAAAACTCTCAGATCTTTCAGTCTAATCTAATTCCTCTTTTAAATGAATTTAGGTGAACGAATGTTTTTAACCTCAGAACTAAATCTACTGCAGTAAGTCTCAGTTTCACTGATACTTGTGTTATTAGTGTCATGGTAGCAAGCACAGACCCTGTTAAGTAATTAGTATACCATAGTTTTAGGCAGTATAAGAAGGGGTGCAGATGCTATTTCTTAACAAATAGAGATATAATACAATAATGTTTTTAGCAATATGGATAAAAAAATTGGAAGGTTCACTTCAGCTGTTATTCTGTAGCTCTGGGCTCATTTGAACCTGATATTCAGAAACAGGAAGATAAAAATACAAATACCATAGGGGTTGTGCAGAAGATTATAATAACTACCTGTGTCACTGTCTGTGTAGGCTTTTATAAGATGTGTTTCTGTATAATTGAACCACACAGGTAATAATATTCAGGAGTCATTCTTCCATTGCCTATTATTTTTCTAAAGGCAGCAGTCAGCTATTTTTTGTTTCAGTTACTGAACTGGGAAATGTGGAAGGCAATATAATCTCACTGAGTTTCTGTGACTGCTTCCATTTTCATCAGAAATTATGTCCAAAATTTTACCTACTATTCTGTGAAGTCTTTTCCTTATCATGGCAGGTTCATGTCTATCTATCATTGGTTTCATTGGAAAGGAGCTGCTGTAGAGATCAGTAGTCACAGGCAGAGACGTGATCGCAAAGATAGCAAAGGTCCATGCCAAGACAGAGTCCAATTACCTGGGATGACATCACACATTTGACTATTTTCAGTGGGCAGTCAATACAGAGATTGGAGTCCTGCTATCATATGCACATGGTGGCCTCAGCTGGCGAGCAGTTGTGTTTGTATCAGATGGAGTTTTCTAAGGAACACTTGTTTCTTTCTCTGGTTATGTTGCAGTAATCCAGCACAGGAATCAAATACATGGATATTCACACAAGCCAACCCACTTCTAAGACTGACTTGGCAAAGAGCTCTGGTCAGCTCAAAGCTAGAAAGAATGGTGTATTTGGATATCCAGTTATGAACTGACTTAAAAGAGTTTCAGGGAAAGCCTCTAATATAAAGGAACATTGTGCAGAAGGCATTTGGTAGCAGGTGATTTCTACTTGTTCCCCATATAGGTGATGAAAGTTCAGAAGTGAATGACTAATACAATAAAATCTTCATTGCCCTGGCTGGTGTATTCTGCCTGGGCTTCATGGGTAGGTGCTGTGTCTAACATTTAAAATATTTAAATTGTAATATGTTTTCTTCTCTTTTTTATTTTTATTTTTTATCATGGTTGTAGAATTATTCATATTGACCTTCCCAAAGTCAGTCTCTTATTCAGCCTTTCATTTTGCAATGTTTTTTTTTCTCCTAAACCTGAGACAAAAAGTCAGAAGTAGAAATATTTATGAGAGCCATTTAGATATAGAGAAGAATTCAGCTCAAATGAGTTGTGATAGAATTGTCTTCACAATTGTTGTAGCAGGGAAACTTAATATAGAGTTACCATGGAGACTGATTCTTTGGCCACTGGTCTAATACATTAAAGCCTTTTAGTTCAGCAATGTGCTATTTGCAGATGATGCCGTGCATGATATTAACAAGTGGTTTGCTTCCATTAAGAGGAAAATATCTCTAAAATTACAGCATTCCTTTTTAAAGCAGAGATATGCAAAGCTCCTTGAAGCTGTTCGAATAATCAGCGACCTGCATGATATCAATTCATGAAAACACTGTGTTCATACAGGATTGAAACATACTTATTGCATCAAAACTCAGCCAGAGATCACAATCTGTGCTTTGGAAATGAGAGTTTGCACGGGGGATGGAAAGAAGGAAATCTGGCAAACCAATGTTCTTCCAGGTGAACTTGTTTGGTCAGTTCCTGGGGTGGCCTTATTCAACCTAATTCTTCCTTTGAGCACATGGCTAAAACTTAGTAAGTCTTGTTTATATTCCACAGTAGTGGGTAACATGGTGCCTGCTTTTGCTTTATGTACATCCTCCTTTGCGGGGATTCTTGAATACCAGGCTTACACTACACCACAAGGAGATCAGTTTCCTTCCCCACACAAAAGATTTATATTGATCAGTATTTAATGAAATCTTGATTTTATAAATGGCATGCTGTGTTTTTACCACGTGACCACTGCACACAGTTCTGTAGCAGAGATTTAATGGAGTAAAAGGCAGCAAATTGAACAGAAAAGCAGAAATTCAGCGGAGGTAAACCACTTAATAGCAGTGCCTGTAATGAATTTCCCATCTAACTAACCCTCTTCATAAACTGATAATGTAGATAGGAACAAGACTCTTGATCCGACAATGGTAAGAAATAAAATAAGAGATAGCGCTGCTGCTGGTCAGACAAGGGCCTGGGGCACTCCTTGAAATGATCAGTTTGCTGGATAATATTTCATTCCTGCAGTCCAGATGGACTGGAATGTTAAAATGAAGCCTTCCTGAGTCCACCAGTGCTGTTTCAACTGCAGCCTAAAAAGTTTAGGGATTCTCAGATTCTTGCAAAAATGTAGCATGAGCCTTTCTGCAGAACAGCCATCAGGCACAGAGCCCACAGTCCAGGACAGATGATGGGTGAAGGTCCGGAAAGCACTGGCAAGTTCACTGGATCAAGATGCACTGTGAGCATGGTTGGGGACTTCATACTGGTCACTCTTGCTACAGTGTAAAAACGTCCACACAGAGCTATTTTTTTTTCCTGGAACAGATTTTGGATTCAAGAGTTTGGGGAAGCATCTCAGTATCAGTAAGAAGTGTATGTACATTCAATTTGCACAGATTTTAGTGCTGTTAAGAGGACTTTATTCATGAAACAGTGAACACTCCAACTGTAAGTTTTTCTTTGGATATTTAGTTTATTACAGTTGTATTTGACACAAAAGAGTTCTGGGATAAGGATATGTAACAATGATTTGGAACCTCTCTTTGCAGAAGGACATCATCTTCCTTCCCTGGGAGCAATGTTCCTCGACTTATCCCTCTTCCCACTCTTCAGAATACAAGGAGCTCATTTTATTTTTTATTTCCTGTATTTGTCTGCAGTTCATTTAAAAACCAGTAAAATGTATAAATACATCCAAATGTTCCTTTGGGATGATCCAGCATTACATCAGTTTGTCAGAATATGACAATTTGCTGAAGCAAAACAAGAATGGGAGTCCGAGACTCACTGCCATGCATGGGGATTAGAAATCAGTAATGTGAGACACCTACACTCAAATTCAGAGATGGTGAATGATCTAGGGTGTCAAATTTGGATATTCAATAAGCATATTATGTCTGTGGCTGATTATTCAATGAATATGAGAAATATTTTTCCAAAAATATTATTTGACTACAGTCTGTTTATGAAAAAAAAAAGCTAGAATTTCAAAGTTTTTAAATGTGGGGGAAAAGCAGGAATGCCGCTTTCATTCAATTCTATCGATCAGCAGTGAATTCCATTGCTATACTGATTTTTATTTTCTTAGTTATATCACATTTCTCTGCGATTCCCTGAAATTTGCTTTTATGTTCCTTACATAAATTGATTTATATCTGCAGAAATATATATCCAGTAAGCAAAATATGCTAGATAAAAATACATTTTACACTGGGCCTGAAAATATTGAGATGTAATGATTTTTTTTTTTTCAGTGAGATCTTACTCCTCTTACAAAGCCACAAAGTGGAATAAAGGCTCCTTACTGGTACTGAGAAAGGGAAACTGCAAATAAATAAGGAACAAGTGCTGTACCAAACACAAAATATTATCTGGTCTTCAATATTCATATAGCTGATACCCTCAGACTCATTTATATATTACTGTTTTAGACATAATTTCTTTAAAAAAAAAAGAATCTTAAAAAAATGTATATTTTTCTTATTTGTTAGGCTCTTTGGGCTATATCACAAAGCTTGCTGAATCAGTTACAAAGATTAGAGTAACACATGAAGATTAAATGAAATCCCTGGTAGTAACTTAATATGGAGCTAGATGGGAAAAAATCACTGGGTAGTGTGTAGGCAAGGTGGAGAGTGAGGAGTCTCAGAAGCAAAAAACTGCTGCTGCAGTGCAGGTTGTAGCTGCAGCTTCATCCCGGATGTCCTGACAGCCTTGGGCAGAGAGAGCTTTGTCTTGCTGCTCAACATGCCCACAGTGCTCAGGTGGGATCTGAGGGCCCCAAGGCCCTCAGCAGGACTCAGACATACTGGGCAGCTGGCAGGATGGGTGCCTCCATCTTCAGGACCAGGGGAGTGATGAGCTATTCAGCAAAGACACTCAAAAAGCCCACATGGAATAGAAGAAATTATTCAGCTGCCTCAGAAAAAAGGCAGCCTTGGATGATTAAGAACTGTGTGTGTGCGTGTGTCTGTGTATGAGATGTATTAATAATCACATGACTGAGCATTGTATCTAATACAATGCATAATTCATGAACTTGCAGAAAAGAATGATTCACCTCTCCTTGAAAAATAATTAAGAAAGATGCCTGGTGATGCTAAGAATTCACTGAAGTCCATCATTCTGAAAGTGACGGAAAACATTTCTGTATCTGCATTTTACTAAAGCATTCCGAGATTCTTACAAGAATGGGAATGAAGCACAGTATTTCAAACAACTATCAGAAAATGTAGTAATAAGAAAATAAGTTCCCACAAAATCTTAAATTATATAAGAAACAAAAGTAAGTCATACAATAATCCATAAAACCTGCATTTCTTTTTTATTTCTCCCTCTTTTTTTTTTTTTCAGGAATAATGCTTTTAGATTTTATTTTTCAAAAGAAGTTGAAGAGGTCTAGTCTCTTGTCAGGAATGGTGGGCCATTGCTGTGTTCCTTGTAATGAGTTGTTTCTTCTCTTCCCCAAAGGACAGAAAACATGTTTCTTTAACAGGTCATGAAATAATACTGGAAAATTTGCAATTATAGTTAACAATGGCTAAGGTCAGTAGTCCAGTAATGTGAAAAGCTGAATTTGAGAGGTTTTGGAGGCATTTTTCAATGCACTTGCCCCAAAGTATTTTTATTTTCTTCTTTAAAAACAAATTAATCTGAAAAAAGTCTCTCCCAGTTTATGTACAGAATGAAGTACACAATTTTGAAGTAAAAAGGGTGAAACAATATTTTTCTTATGAGCCAAAATATTACCATCCCAAATTTCAGTGTAATCCACCATTTCAGAAAGTGAAATGTGTAAATGTGACACCCTGCTCTTTGCAGGGGCTGAGTAAGAGAGAATCAGAAATGAGCTTGAGCCACCCAAGGGTCTTTACCTATTTGCTCTGTACACCATGCCCACACATGGGAATAGTGTGGCATTTTGCATGTAGTCAGACTGCATTATTTCAGCAGTGCTGGCGCAGCGGTACAGATATTCTCAGCCTGGGCATTTCAAGAGAGACTGTGCTGGAAGTGCAGCAGTCACTAGTGAGGTTCAAAGCAGTGCCTTTAAAGGTGACTAGGATAATTGAAAAAGGTGCTGAAATAACTGCATGGATGATGCTGTTCTTCCATGGGCAGCAAATTGTCTCCCTACTGCTCAAGATACACACATAGTAAACAGTAGCAAAGCTTGCAGGTAGGTTGCTCTTATCACAGCAGATAACATCAGATGGGACAGGGGATTAAATGCTGTGGGTACTTAGGATGAGAAGATGGGTCAGGGGGAATGTCTTACCTACATGAAATTAAAAATTCCCAGGGATGTTTTTCCCTAATATATATATTTTTTTCTAATAAGCTTGCATTATTATTATTTCACAATAACAGTTGAGACTCAGTTACATTACTCACACGATTTATGTTACATGATACCAGCTTTAATGATTGTTCATTGCTACCACGTAAATGAGGTATGTAGCTGCATACAGGAATACATGCAAAAGAACTGTGTACGTGCTGTGGAGCAGATGCTTTTCCTTCAAATATACTGTTAATGAGAGCCATCAAACATACCATGTTTGCCCTGCTAAGCATTGTTTGTCAAGAAAGAAGGGTTGCTAAATATTCACACGTGCTCTAGCCTAGCTGTGTGAATACATAGAGGTCAAGCCTGATGCCTTAGCACATCTCTTGTGAAGAGCAAAGACCAGCTCTTGTATTGTTGTCTTTCCTCCAGATAATGGTAATTACTTTGCTTTGTCCGCTTTGCATTGCTTTTTCTGAATTTAACTAGATCAAAGCGCTCAGCCAGTAATGATAGCCAGCTTTCCTTTGGATCTCTGCCAGCAACCTATAATTAAAGTGTTTTCTTGAGAGAAGACCACTGTATAGTACCTATTGTGCATTATGTCCTTGGAACTTGACTGCAGTAATTGAAAAAAATATATATCCAATTTGTACCCATTTCTGTAGCTAGCCACCTCATGGGACAATCACAAGTGAAATTATCAAACCGCATTTCATGGGAATGTGAAAATGGACATAATAAAGTATTCTAAAGTGAATTAAGCTAATTGGAATGGAGGGACTGGTTCCAGAATAGAAGTGTTCACACATGGGATTGTTAGGAGTGCATAGTGAGCTTTAAGCACACACTCAGTATTTATCTTTTAAGCTTTCTGGCATAGATACAAGCTTAAAGTTTATTAGGTAAGCTAATACTGTTGAATAGAAGAATTCTGTAATGACCTCAATGAGAAGCCTTTGAGAAGTTGTCGTGTGTGTTCAGCTCCCTCAAGTAAATGGATTTGTTCTTGTCATTCTGTTTACTAAGAGCTGAACTAGAACAGAATGGTAAAGCTGAAAAGATTTATACAGCTGATAGTTATGTGAGGTATTAAAAACCTCTGTCTTCCGTCAAAATAAGATGCACCTGAAAGTTAAGAAACTATCAGCAGCTCAGAAAAGGAAATTTGCCCTTAGATCAAATAGAAACAGAGAGTAGGTACACAAGCTAAGAAAGAAAGGAAAGAATAAAAAACTATGAATAAGTAAGTTGCTTTTTACATTCATTCCCAACAATCTTATTTTTGTTATCTTTTATACTGAGTAGATGAAATAATGCTGTCTGTATTGTTTAAGGGCAGAAAGAATGGTGTACGCTGCTTGCACAAATGAAAAATCTGGGTTATTTATAACAACAATCAAGCTACAATCCCTACTTAGAAAATTTTCTGCAAGATCTGAGTGTTCACTAAATTAGGCAGGTCAAGAGCTGAAAATATCCACAGAATATTGCTCTACACTTGGTATGCCTCAGCAGAGATGTACATTGGTTGCTCCAAAAGTAATTCCTTTTATTTGTTTCCATGGAAACAACAAAATAAAAAGAACAAAATATAGCTATTTGATATAGCAAATTCTCAGCTACGAAACACTGCTTTTCAACATACTCACCACCATTAGCAATGTCTTTTTGCCAGCAGTGAACAAGAGCCTGCATGCTGTGCTTGTAAAAATCTGCACCGGTAGAGGTGACCCACTGTCACCACTGCTGAAATGCACAACTCATTGGGCTCACATCCACTGTTTGGTCTCCATAAACACTTATCAAGTGTTTATGAATGTCAATAGGTGCATTTTTTTCTGTGTGTTGGAATTCAATTTCACCTCTTTGCTTCATATGCACTTTCATGTCAGATGCCATTTTATCAGACTGCCCTCTGCTGCCATCTGTCATGCAACGACAGCATGTAATGGAAAGTTGGTTGGGAAGGTACAGTCTCTACTGCCATACCACCTCTGATGGCATGGGCCAACATAATGAAATAGGAGGCATTACTTTCTGATCAACACACCTAGCCATAATTGACTTCTACTGAACTAGAAACTGTGAAGTATCGTGGCTTAGTTCTTTTACAAATAAATCTGGGAAATTTGATACAGACTCTGTTTGAAACCCCAACGTTTTTCTTTTCCCTTTCTCTTTTATAAAGAAAGAAAGAAAAGCTAATCTGTCAAAGTTATGTGTGCTTCAGATCTGCGTACCTTATTTCTGTGTTATCTTGGCTAGACACCTGTGATAAGACAGGTTAAATACCTTGATCCTGGTAGCTTTCTAATCACAGTCTTTGCATCAAAGACACTTCAGAGGTGCAAAGTGAGACAATGTTTCAGAAACTATAAGAAAACAAAAATATTTTTTCTGATGGGAAGAAGTGTTCAGAAGCTTTCTATGTTTTTTTCTTTCTGAAGTGAGCAAGATTTTTGAAAGAGGCACACAAGATGAGGAGCTTTTATTCACACGGAAGCTGCTTTGACAGAGAATTGATTATTCCGTTGAGTAAATCAGGATTCCAAGTGTCATTGTGCTGGCAAAATCTATTTACATATATGATCTGCCAACATCCCTTTTCTTTCCAGCAACAAGGCCAAATAATCATAAATGATGGCAGAACAATTCAGTTTGGAGAAATGAAGAAAAAAGTATCAGAGAAATTTGTTTAGGAACTATTCAGTTAAAATCTGTTGTATAATCCTCAGTAGGGTGTTGTGCATTCCAGATTACGTGGTGATATAGAGAGTCATTAAGGCCAACAGTCTGGTTCCTTTCCTCAGAGGAGAAATGGGTTCAGAAAATAAGAATCTTCCAAGCCAAGCTGGAGAAGAAAGACATTATGGAGTATGTTTAAGAAAAAAACAGCCAAAACTTTAGTTGTTTATATAAATCAAAGTACATTATGTACTTATTCCTCTTATGTACCAAAACATATGGTAGATAACTTTCCGGGGCAGATAGAATCCTTGGACATATTAGGCCTCTAAGAAGAGGAAGTTTAATTTTACAAGGGAACTTTCTCCTAGAGATCCTTGATTTTTGCCCTTTGCTGACTCTGCAAAGCCAGCTTGCTCAGGATGCCACAAGCTGATGAACTCACCGTATTCACTTCCTCTGCTCTGTCCAAATCACATATCAGGCTGCTGCCAAACATAAGCTGGTCTAAAACAAAACTGCTTCACAGGCAGGAGTGAAAGACAGGCTGCCTCTCTAGACTGCATCAAATATGGCTATTGCTTTTCTCACCAAGGTAATTTCCTCTTTGTTATTACTGCTACAGTGGGAAAGAAGACCAAAGGTTTTCTCCCACAGTTGTAAAAGAGTACAGTGGGATTAGGGGATTTCTCCTACATTTTGAAGACTGAAAGATAGTGTTTAGGTGCCTTTCCCTTTGGCTGAATAAATGCAAGCCAGAGTGAAATATTTTTGAGTCCAGCATGTTTTCTATGGATGCAGTGTCTCTTAAAACTGGAGCTAGGAAGAGAGATTCACTAAATAGATTCCTCATTGTGCTTTTTTTTTGTTATTGTTGATTGTTTGCTTTGAGCATTTGCCAGTCCTTTATAATCTCATCCATTTCTTTTGTGCTAAATTATTTTAACTTATTGATTACTATTTTAACCAGCTGCTTAAAAATATCTGCTATAATTATGAATTTTTGACTTATATAACAATTTATACAATTATATCACAGTATATAAAATACATATAAAACAGATACATTTCACAGACAACATTTGTGTGTTTTTTCTATTTATTTACTATACCTGAGTACATTTCTCATCATATTTTTTTTCCTTTGTTTGTTTTACAGCTCATTTAACTGATTTTTTTCTTTTTTTCCCACAATCAGATGCAGTTCTCAGTACTTGAGTAGTTTTTGCATTGAGTAAAAAAAAATCCAAAAAAATTTCTGGCATGAAGATTTTTTTCTTAAACTTAATAATGATATATGAGTTAAAGTAAGCAAGTTTGGAAGCACAAGATTCCCTCTGGAGATTGCTATTTCTAATTTTTTCTGACTATCACTGATCCAATGGAATTTGGAATTGAAGTTTGTAATTTCTTTAATAGCAACATTTAAATGAAAGTGGTACAGGAATGGGAGAACCTTTACAAAATGTAATTTTGATCCAATTTCAGGGAGAACATCTTGCTTTGCTGCAGATGTGTTTTAGTACTAATTGATTATTGCTTTAGCAGAAAAGCTATTTAGAAGCGTTCCAAGATACAAAATGGACATTGCAGCACAAAACAGCGTTGAGCTATACAGTGTTTTCTCTTTGTTCATCTTGCTGAAATTAGATACAGCCAGAAGGAGTGATACAGCTTCAGTGAATCTTACGCTAATGCTTTCCCAGAAAATGTATTCTTTTCTCCACAAGTTATTGTTTGAGCTATTAGAGATCTGAAATAAAACTTTAATTAGTTATTAGAGGCTTCACAAAGTATGACCTGCTGGAATGTATGAATGGAGTTGAAAGGGAGCCATCTGACTACGGGAATTGCAGCCAGCAGAACAAGCCACTTCTATGGACAGAAAGTTAACATCTGTTGCAGATTTCTAGTTCTTTGGGCAAAGAGATTGTTAGTCAAATGCTGATGAATGGTTTTTAATTGTTTGTGGTACGAAGTACCTTCATTTTGAATTTGTAACTTCATATTGGAATATCCTTGTCTCCATGAGCTAAAATTCATGTCTGAAGGTATATCTTGTGTAAAACAGTACCCACTGTTTTCTGCAATAGCAGAAATGTTTATTTTGGGATGCTCTCTACTTTGTATTCTATAGTTTTATGCCTACGATAAAGAGAGGAAAGTGTGCTAGAATTTTGAAAGCAACAGAAGGAGCTTGTGTGCCTGTCTGTCACTAAAAACCTGCAATATCTTTAAAATAGATAAAAAAATCAATTTCTGTTTCATGTGGATTCAAATGACAGCAAGGTGCAATAATTCATGATCTATCTTCCTGACTTTGTACTTAGAAACATCTCTCCCCCCTACTCTATTTAAGTTTCTCATAGTTGCACTATGTGCAACCATCTCAGACAGTAGCATTTTTCTGGTGCTTTCATTTCAGGATAAAACTTGGACTTAATTGAATAGATAATCTGTATAACTGTTTTAGGAAAAGTGACTTTAAGCAGATGGGAAATATAATACTATTAGCAATTATCATGATTTTATTGTAGGATTTACAAAGTTTAGGGAGGTTTATCAAGTCAGGAATGATGTCACATTCAAAATATTCACCACTTCTTTTTACTGTCATTGGGATTTAATCCTTTCCCATGAAGTACATGGATTCTGAGCAACCTCAAGTAAACAATCAAGAGCACAAAACACCATTTAACTATAATAATAAACTTAGTGATGAGGAAGGGTTTATGTGACATTTAACAAAGGGGGATAAGAGCTGCTCTTCTCCACTCAGGTAAAGGGTGACAGAAAAAATTAGAGCAATCCTCACTAACAGTGCTGCAACCTTCTGCTTTTACCCCCACTGAAGTTCAGGTTAGTTGACAAAATACAGGACACCAATGAACAACAGGGGCAGCTGACAATGGTGAAAATACAGCTGGGCAAAAGTCTTGTTGAATGAATCAGGAGGACTCAAGAGGAAGGAAGAATAGAAAACAGACTAAGGTGGTATCAGAGTGTTTGAAAAAATCAGAATGCCATAGCAATGGGGCTGGCTAAATAGCAGACTTTACAGTTCACAGATTTATTTATTTCTCTTTTTAATTTGGCTTACTTTCAAATTGGAACAAATCCATGTTTCATTTTTTTCTTTTTTAAAGAAAAATTTCTTCAGAAAAAAAATATAAATTCCAGGAAAATGTTTTGGAAACACTGACATACTGTGTTTCCAAAACCACACATTTCCCCCTGACCCTGCAGCTGCTAAATGGAACTGGCACTCATGGAGCAGCTCTGTGGAAAGGCAAGGTTTGCAGCTTAGCTTCATGCTTTTTCATTTCAGGTCACACTCTATAGGCAGGAGACAAATAACAGGTTTAAACTCAACTACCAGATCCTTTAGATTTCCATTAAAAAATAAAAAATAAATATATTTAAATATGCATTTAAATATATTTTAAACTGCTCTTTTTGTAAATGTTGGCATTAACTTACAAACATACACTACATAGCTACATACATTTACATTTATCTATTCTGTACAAGCTTGTGTAGATGTTTGTGAATTTACCTGTTGAGGATTAGTATGTGATTTTTGACTTTTTCACATGCCTGCATAGCAATTCTAAGCATAAAAACATCTGAATTGCTTTTGTTATTTTGGTTTTCACTGTCCCTATTAAAAGATATCCATAGGTCACCAAACATTTGCAATTCAAAGACTGAGAAAATGCAATTAGATTACACTCTGCAATCATATTTCTTGTGTTGGTTTTTTTTTTTTCAAAGTTACCAGGGAGATGTCAATGGGGCCTAGACTGATAGCGCTTAATTTTCTTTAACATTCTCTAAGTCCTACTTTTTGCAGTGTTTCTGCAAGCATTTTCTTTCCCTGAAAAACTGGCATCAAAAAGTGAATATGTGATCATACACATAAGATCCAAATATAGAAACAGCAGTCTTTCTGTTTCTTATTTATTTGTGTGTGTGTGTGTGTGCGTGTGTCATAGAAATAAGCAACGCTATTTGAATTAAGAAAATTTAAGTATTTAATACCAACACATTTATGATCTACTTGTACAGTTAAAATGCAAAATATAAAATGCAATCCCAACAACCTGCATAAATAAATAGATAGATAGATAGATAGATAGATAGATAGATAGATAGATAGATAGATAGATAGATAAAAAGCTAGTTTAAAATGACAAATAAATTACAATCCTGGTGGATGATAGTGCACCAAGAGCATGAAGAGCTCATGTCAATAATTTGCAATGAATCATTCATTACTTTAGCAGTGAAAGAAATAGAGAGTGAAAAATCTGAAAGAAGAGGGAAAAACACAGAAATTATAGGAAATGTAGAAAGCCTAGATCTGTGGCTGGATGTGTATAGGACTCTTAGAAATACAGGCAGATGTATTTTTTATTAAAAGTTTTTGTGTGATTTTCTATCTGAAAAAGGAATTGAATATCTTTTACTTCAGCTGGAAACAATCTTGTTGCAAAGGAGATTTGCAGTTTTAGCTGATCAGTGTTTCAGAAACATTTGTGAATATTTTCACCTCATGTGTGGTTTGCTCACTTCTTTATTTTGAATTCTGAATTGTTATGCTAATGACACAAATTGATAAATTTAGGAGAGTTTTTCCATTTTGTTTTTCAGTTTCCTATGAAGAATAGGGTTCTTTATTAGTATTTCATTGATTAGATTAGGTAACTGAAACATTACATATCAGCTTTTCCAGTGACAGCTCTAACATTAGCTTTAGATAATGACTGAACAATAATGTCTTTGCTAGCATTTGAGGCCCAAATGCAAATGAAAGGTGGTTCTCTCCTCTCTGAGATTGCCTTATGTATTTTTGTAATTCAAGTAAGATACAAATTCTGAATTGTGCTTGGAATTTGCAATAAATTTGAAAGCACAACTGGGCCGACGCTTAAGCTTTAATTTAGATATTTGTGGATGCCATTCTGTTCAGAGAACTCAGTTTAATGGAAGTTTTAGAGGTTTTAAACATTCTTTTAAATTTAAGGGTTGACCAACAACAGTTGCACACAGAAGTTTATATTCTCCCTTTCTGAAATTATGGAAAGAGATTGTACTATTGCTTTTTTCAAATTTTTGAAAAAATAATTCATTCTCTCAGTTTGAATATTTTTGACATACTGCTTGAAATTTATGCTTTGTTCCTTAGTTACATGACTGTTCAAGAGGATCACAAGATCCTAGTTAGATGTAAGCCTAGTAACACAGCACATGATAAATTTGTTTATACAAGGAAAAGGGTATGTTTTTCATATGTCTTTCAAAGCATTTAATAAAAAATCCCCTTTCTTGAGTATTCGTGGACATTCTTGGAAGTAAAACCATAAGAAATTAAAATGTATTTGACACAAATTAGGTACAGTGCCAACAGAAGAATTCCCTTGTATTTAGCAGTAAGTCATTAACGTACCTGCAACAGAATTTTGACATTTTAACATTTTTATCTCAGATTTAAATGAAGTTTTGAACTAATATCAAATACCAAATAGAGAAGTACTGAGATAATTTAAATGAGCCGAGGTAGAGGATAAGCATTCTTGTGTATGTGTATAAATACAAGACAAATATATAATAATGATTTTAATATAGATTAGCTATCAGGATGTGATTCAGCTTTTAATATGCTGTAATATTCATTTTAAAACCGATGAGTTTTAAAACTACAGACTTTTACAACTCTGCCCTGTGTTCTGAGACTTTTTACATTTTCACCTGTTAGCCTTCTGCTATTTTTGCTTATCTATGAAAACTGAGATGTAGAACTGGACAGATAATCTTGCATAAATATTTCTGTATCCTAAAACTGGCATGAAATGTGGTACTTTTCTTAAATTAGAGAAAAAGATTTGGTGAAACCTTGGTTATGCTAATTGTGAATAGCTTGGCAGTGTTCCCATTTATTAAGGTGTCAGTTTGCAGTTGCATTGTAATATAATCTTTTCCAAACACTGTACAATTCGTCCCAGGGTCATGGAGATAAAAAGAAATAAAGAAAGGGAAAAATGTGCATAAAATCAACAACTAATACAAACATATAAGGAAGAATGTTTTTACTGTTAAATGAATACTGTTAAATAAATTAAATAATAAATGCATTTGGAAATATTTAGTTTAAAAATAAATTTTAAAAAGTAAATGTATATAAGGATATATATTCACACCATGTGAAGATAACAAGGTAGAAAGTAAAAATCATATAGGAGTTATGAGCTTTAGGTTCTGATCTCCAGCAAAAAGAAAGAGGGAACAAAGGGTGAAGAAGTTCAGAAAAGACTGAAATTAAAGTTCTGTCTTAAAACAGAGTCAAAGGTATTTTCTGACTTTCAGAATATCTGTGGTGTAACTAAGCATCCAGAAAATGTATACTACCCCTGTTTGCAACAACTGGCCTCTTTCCTCCTCTGCCAGATTTTCTGCAACTGGGCTGAGAAACACCTGGCTCATTGCAGTTTGCAGAGACTTATTTGTAGGACCACTGCAGTTCAGGGCCTGAAGACAGTTTTGAAAGATGAATGAAAGGCAGGAAGACAGAGCAAGCAAGCAGAATGAATAGAAAGCAATGAGATTAGAAAATGAATGTAGAAGTGTTGCTGTACTACCATTGACTTTACTGCTCTCACCCTCAACACAGGTAAGTGGTATGGGACACAAAGATTAAAAGCCAGGAAGAGACCCCTGAAAGAGCAGTGACTCATCACCTAACTCTGAAAAGGGACATCATGTCAGCAGAATCGTTATCTTAGTTCCCCTTCTTTATTAGAAAAATCGTTATTGGTCATTCCTGGTTTGCTTAGGCAACTTGTACATTCCCACATCCCAAAACTACTTGTGAGAGTGAGTTAGAGCCTTTACTTTACAATGTACTCCACTTTCTTCTTTTTTTTTTTTTTATCTTTTCACCTCCTGGTTGTTGCCATGGAAGCTGCCACTTCATTTCTGTTATATTCCCTTAAACACCTGTTAATCCTCTGACCTTTCCTTCAGGCTTGATCCCTTGATCACCCCCAGTGTTGTCAGTGAAAGTACAGAAAGATGGCACTGTTGGTTGTTGCAACGCCTGCATGTTCCCACTCCCACACTTTTAATCATTTTGTGATTTTATATTGCTAGGATATTGTCACTTAATTTCCCAGAGAGATGCCATGCTACTTTGTTAGATTAGGACAGATTTAAAGAAATCTGTTTAAACCTGATTCTAATTCCACAGAGAGTTTTCTCTCACTTCCATGAATCTTTAAGGCCTTAATGAATGCTCTGTGTTTCAGTACAGAAATGTTTTTGGCTAGTGACTCTCAAAACCAAATTGGCTAGACACACTGTGAGCCACAAAATATTGATATTAATTTTGTTTAAAATACCAAAGTGCCTGATGACAAAAGCCAGAAAAAGTTAAGACAAAATATTTACATGTTACTCTGCTACTATATCTTTTCTACCTTGAGAATTTGGTCTGAGATGTCATCATTATTGTCTTTTTGTAGTTTTTAGCAATCACAGGCAAATATTTCAGTCTGACAGTAGTTTTGGAGTATGCTAATATTGCATTGTGGAAATAACATGCACCTTTAAATGCATTCATTTGTTGTAAGAGATGGTGAAAATTCTGAGATATTTAATAGATAAAACCCTCTTATTCACTAGCTCAGTTTGCTTAGTTTTAATTTTTAGGATGTCTTAACTGAATGCTTAGCTTGTACATTTTCAAACGATTTTCATTTAAGTGTAGGTTTAGCAGAATATCCTGAAGCAGCCTTTTATTTCATGAAGAGGGAGAAACCAAGTTGTATCTTAAGTTTTGTGCTATTTAGGCCTCAAACTAGCAGTCCTTTTTAAATCAATCTTGACTTGATAATCCTAATGAAAATATTTTTTATTCTCCTTTGAATGTGTATTTCTCTATGCAGCAGTATAACTTAGCAATACTAGTGCTAGTGCACCTGGGAGAGATATTATCTTAAAACAAATACTGAGCACTGCCCTTTCTTTCTTCTCTCCAGTTCTAACTCTGTAGGTAGCTAGCAGGTGAGAAACCTAGTTTCTATGTTACCAGTGAACCAGATGGTAACACACTGAAAAAGAATAGGAAAAACATATTTTCCTTGCACTTATGTTTTTCTGCCGCTCATCAGATAAGTTATGCATAACTTGTGATAAAACCACATTCCGGAAACAAGATGTTGCTTTTTAAATTGTCAGTAAAATACCTATATAAGTTTTGAAATGTAAATTCCTAACTGTTAAAACACGCTGTCATGCAATATAACAACAGTTAATACATGCGACTATGTAATTATGGATAATAACAAGTGATCATTGTATATGCTGATAGCAAGGATAAGGGGAGGCTATGGTGTGTTCAGCTGGTCCTCTGCACCTGCAGAAAGCAGAAAACTCTTCTCACTGCAAGGGAAACAAGATAATGACAGCATGATATTAAATGCAAACATTAATTCTTTGGAGTAAAATGCAACAAAGTAGTCTAACAATTACAATGTGTTTTTGTGAACTCTGAAATAATGTTGCCTGTCATCTTTAAGAAAATAAAGGACTAGTGGAATGAAATTCTTAATTCATTGTTTATAATTTAGCTGTTAAATCTATTATTTCTACTTTGGAGGATATTTATATTGGTATTTAAGGTTCTATCTGTGATAAACTCTCTACATACATAATAACTTGAATTCTGAGGAAAATAATGAAATCATCATTCTGCGTGATCTAATATTTTTTAGACTAAAAAGAAAACAAGACACAGTGAAAACATAATTGTACTAATATTGGGATTCACAGCAGGTCCTATTAGCTCAGGCATAGCTGGGCATTAATGTAGCTAAATGGCTTTTGGACATGAGGTGGATTGCACCCAGCCAATTTAGAGTGTGGGTGGGGCTATGGCTTTCTACATCCAACAATACAAGTACCCATGAAGCTGTTCGGTTATTTATAAAAAGAAACATAATGTGTTTGGGAAAGATTACTTTCTGCTGAAATATTTGTGCTAGCATTGGGATGGTGGATGCCTGCCATCTGAGGCTGATGAAAGCCAGTAATAACTGCTCCCAGAGATTAAAAACACTATTTCCAAGAATGAAGTACAATCTAACTCTGTAGCTCACAAGAAACCAGCATGTTACCAATGTTTGCTCTGTGACTTTCTGTAATAAAAGTAATTAGAAGGAGAGTAGTTGGGAATTATTCTCCCTCACTAACAAGATTTATCTATCTTTAAATTATTAATGATAGTATGTCATATCCTTTCTACACCAAGTCTTGGACCAGGATATTAAGCAAAGATGATTCAACAGCTGTAATGGGCAGATTCCTTGCGGCATTTCAGAGCCCACTTCTATTGGTTTCCCAAATAGAGTGGATGTTAAGGTATAACAGATACAAATATGGGATGGAGCAAGCCAGCACTCAGCCCTCATAGTTAGTCTTCATCAGCTTTGATGGCTATTCTTTCCTTTTAGTGGGAAACACATCACAGGAACACGGTAACAGATGAACTACTCTTCAGTAGTTTGTTTGGCTTCCTTATGTACAGAAATTTTAAATGGACAATGAAGCCTACATTGTAGCAGCGGCAACAGTGTAAGCAAGTTTTTGTATCTTTTTGTCATGGTCGGTATCAAAATTGTCATCTAATTGTTGTGGCAGCTATCTGAACAGTCTTTCATTTTTGCATAGTGCAGATAAGAAAGCAATGAACTTAAAAGTAAAGGTTAAATAAACACTTTGAAAGTAAGGTCTGATGAAATTGGCTCCAGACAAATACTGATACTGTAAAGTTAGATTGGTGCAGTGGGTATTACTGTAGTTACTGTTTAACATTTAATCTGCTGAACTATCAACAAGTGCATCAATAAGATAATTGCTTGCTAGCTGTTCAGCTCCTAGAACATTCCTGTATATCCAGCGTGCTCTCACAGTAGCCTATTAAACTGTGTGCATTTAAATCAGTAACTATATGCAGAACCTCAGCAATGCAGTTCTTACACATTGTTGTTTTCTGGATTGCTGTCATTGGTGCAGGAACATAGTAGAAGAGCGCTTTTTATTGAAGAGTCAGCCCATCTGCTTCTAATAAAGAATATATTAATGATAATTAAATACAGTAGAATCAAGTGGGAGAACACAACTCATGTTCATGTCATACTAGAAGAACATTACTATACAATTAGCATTAGTATGCAATAATCATTTTCACAAACTGACAATTCCAATCAGCATTGTAGAACACTACAATTAAAGCATCAGTGTAATTAAGAGCAAAGCTTTCTGATAGCCCACATTACAAACAAATGACTATAAATTTGGATAATGTGCTCATCATGAAATTGGCTGTTAATCAGAACATAATCAGTGCTATAGTCAGTCTCAAAAAAAAAAGTGAGCTATCTGACTTAAGAACAAAACACTGCCCTCCAGTTAATCTATAGACTAGGTTATATGCATGTGTGCATATTTTATCTTGGAGTCTCTTTTTACCTGAGTCTCTGTGTTTCTCTGTATATAATTCTGAGTTTTGTGTTCAGTGGAGATAATAAGTGTCAAAACTGGGTAAATGGAAATGAGAATCAAGACATCCAGTTGCTTTAGATCCATCCAAAAAATAAAAAAATATAAACAAATACAAATCAAGGATACTTATATTATCAATGTATTTATTTTTAGAAAAGTTATTTTAGAAAAAACTTTAACTGCCTAGATTTTTGTTAAAGAGAATTACTGGTGACATCAATTTCAAGCTAATTGTTGAGTGGAGCTTATAAGCAAGATGTATTTTACAGGGGCAGATAATGATAGGACAAGGGGGACCGGTTTTAAACTAAAAGAAAGGAGTTTTAGATTAGATGTTAGAATGAAATAAAATAAAGGGCCTGGAGCACCTCACTTGTGGGGAAAAGCAGATTAACCTGCGTCTATTCAGCCTTGAGAAGACTGAGAAGTAATCTAATAAATGTTTATAAATATCCAAAGGGAGGTGGGAGGCAAATGAATGAGTCCAGGCTCTTCCCAGTGGTGTGTAGTGATAGCTGTATGGGAACTGTTGAATCACGGCCTGAACTGCTGATTGATCACCTGAGGCAAGCACTGAATCAGCCGCAGGGGCACAGGTGAAGGTAATATGCCTGTGTGACTGGAAGGGGTGGAGCCTGGCTCCACCTCTCCCAGACCCCATTTAAGGGCTGACCACCACCAGGGAAGGATCTCTTGCTGGAGATCCCTCCCCAGTAGGGTTATTGGTGAGCCTCAACTATTCTAAAAGGTGAGCCACTCTTTATTTACCAGTTGTCTGTGTACCATCCATATAAGTCTAACAAAAATATACCATTCTCTGTGCTATTCTTTCTGCGTACCATTCTTTGGGGTTATTTGTCCTACAATAGCACAATGGCTAAATGCAGTGGTCTAAAACTTGGACATAGGAAGTTCCATACAAACACTTGGAAGACCTTCTTTACAGTAAGGGTAATGCAGCACTGGAACAGGTTGCCTAGAGTTGATGTGGAGTTTCCTTTTCTATAGATCATCAAGACCCAGCAGGATGAACTGTGAAGGGTAACTGCTTTACCAGGGGGTTGGACTTGATGTTCTCTTGAGGTCCCTTCCAACATCTGAGATTCTGTGATTCATGAAATTCTTTACTCAGAGGGTGGTGAGAAACTGGCACAGGCTGCTCAGAGAAGCTGCTGATGTCCCAACCCTGGAGGTATTCAAGGCCAGTCTGGATAGGGCCCTAGACCATCTGATCTGGTGGACTGCAACTCTGCCCAAGGCAGGGGTTTGGAACTGGATGGCTTTAATGTTCCTTTCAACCCATTCTGTGTTTAATAGTATACTTCCATAAATGGCTTAATAGACTTCAGTGTCCCAAATGACTTTACAGGCTATAACTCCTGAAAGGCATGTGGCCTACTTTTCCCTTGGCATTATCTTGAGCAGTTGTGTTATGAGTCAGATGAGTTTGTTGACCTCACTGGAAGCTTCCCAGCAACAGGTTTTCACGTCAGAAATCACTGCAGTTGAAACAAAGCAGTAGGGCATAGAAGGAAAAGGGTTTTAGAGCAGGTTCAGCAAATCTTGAAAGTCGCTTGAGTGTGGTCATTATTATGATTTCTTACTTGTACCAGTGTCTCAGATATCTCCTAATGAGCTTTAACGAACACAATATTCTTTCAATAGAATTAAACAGCTTCTCTGAGAGCTTCCGCTTACTTTCATAGAAGATTGTAAGGCTCACTTCTCCAAATGCTAATTTATTACAAACATATCATAGTCATAGAACCATGACATGGTTTGGGTTGGAAGAAACCCATAAGATCACCTAGCTCCAACCCCCCTGCTATAGGAAGGGACACCTTGTACTGGGCCAGGTTGCTCAAATCTCCATCCAGCCTGGCCTTGAACTCCTCCAGGGAAGGGAAATATATAATATAAAACATTACTGATATAATAGTTAAATTGATGAGAAATGTTGGCTGCTTGTCTGTTATGAACAATCTAGAGAATAGTTCTCAGCTTCAGAGTAAATTACTATTTTGAGCTATTTATCATTTGGTGATATTAATGTTGGTAAAATGATTATATAAATAAATGAGATGTACTTTATAGAAAAAAACTATTTCTATTAGACTCACTTTCTACAGTGACATTTACATCTTTTTCTCAAGTCTAAAACTGAATAAAAACTTTCAAGCTGAGAGGAATTGTCTTTAGTTTAATGTAATTGTTGTCTCTATGATGAGACTGTTAGAGGAAACATCCTTGAGCAATAAGTTTTAAGGGGAATAATCAATGATTCAAAATGTGGCTGCTGGTCAGTAATCATCAGAGTACCCCGGGACTTACAATGCTGACATTCAACAGTGTAATGAATGATGACACAGAGTATATCCACAGCAAATCTATCTCTTAAGAATGGCAGTGCTTCAGAGTGGAGGGAATTGAATAAATCTGAAGACTGAGCTTACAAAAGTTGTGTAAACTTTAATGTGGAAAAGAAGCTTTTGTCTTGTGGACAGAATTACTCTGTGTAGATTGGGCTAAGAGATTGGAAAGAAAGGAAAGACTGGAAGCAATTTCTTTGTGTAACCTATATTCCTTCTTCCACACTCCTGCCAGTCATTATCTATTCAGAACTCTTGTCTGAAATGGAGGAAATAAAACCCATCTCTACTTTTACTCTATCTGAATACCTTGCTCTAAATCATGAGCTTTTTGTGGAGATTGCATATGATGTGTATCAAGCACTATTTATGTGAGGTTTAACAGACAACATTATACATTACAGAAATACACACTATGAAAAAACATGGATGTAATTCATTGGAAAGTAGCAGTATATTCTGATTATTTCTCCTCATATTTTTTTCAGTTGTAGAAAACACTGGCATTTCTCTCCTTATTAGTTGTGTAAATTCAGGGCAGTAAAAAGAAGCAAAACAAGAACATATGGAATATGGACTTTCAAAAAGAAACAGTTGGCAAAACCGTGCCTCAGATTACTGTCAGAATATCAGCCTTTCGGCAAGCTTGGACTAGAACAGATGGGAAAAGTCAAAACTGGTAGTAGTTTTCCACATTTAACACAGGAGAGAAAGTCAACTGTCTAATTCATCCTTGGCATATGATGATTTTTTCTTTAGTGATCTTTATGGATATAATTGTCATGGTCTCTATATTACTGTATAAAGGCCAGAAAGTCACTATTTATATATATATTTATATGTTCTGAGACCTGTGCTCTAGACTATGAAGACATGGATAGGAAATGAGGTCTGTCAGTGGAGCACTGCCTCCATTTCATTCATACTCTATGAAAAGATAGCAATATGATGAATGGGATGAGTGGGAGTGGACTTGAATGGCTTCACCTTGCTCCAGACAAGTGTCCACAGGGTGCCTAACTTTAATGGGCTTCATTTTAACGATATGAATAATCCCTTTGATTTCAGTAGATATTTTTTTCTTAGGACTTCAATGGGAATTTCCATGCACTGAAATCTATGCACGTGCTTCTGTGTCTCAATGCTTGTGCCTTATTGGAATGCTGATGAACCTCTGTATTGAAGTGACTATAAGACTCTCAGCACTTTGAAGTGCATCTAGAATATATTTCAACTTAAAAAATGAAAGTAACACAGTTGCTTCTTGCCGAGCTGTAACTAATATCATATCACAGCTACTACTGTTTTAGGCGCTTGGCCCTTTGAATAGAGGAAAATCTGTTCTCCACACACATGTAGATGATAAAACAAAGGTGACAAGAACAGTGCAGTTTGCTGATCTCTTCAGTGACTGTACCATTTTTTCAACTGATTAATGGGTGTTTGGCTGGTATGCATTTAACAGTTATTCTGAAAGAGAATACTGTAGCCCTACAAAAATATTACTGTAGTGATCAATGTGACCCGGAGTTGCAAGTCTTCAGGTAGAAGCAACTTATGTATTAGACAAATAACCTCAATCGTGCTTCAAATTCAAGTTTAAACACTGGAAACATATTGTCTCCCTGTGTACTGGTTTCTGTTGCCTCTAAGGAGGTAGTGTAAGAGAAGTGAGCAATAAGAATAGTTGCAGTTGATTGCCTACGTAATACTTTACTATAAAATCAGTCCATATAAGATGTTAAATAATGATACATTTTGCCAAATATCACTTTGCAATTCCACACAGCACTTAGGGAAGTAATTGGGACTTCATATATTAAAAGTAGATGTAACACCTCTGGAGATCTGATTGTTTGGCAAGGTTCCAAACATCTGCTTCTAAAATGATTTCAGAGGAAGGTGCAGATAGTAAGTACCTTGTAAAATTAGGTGTTGTATAAATTAAAGCCTTTTGGAATAGATATAGTTTGCAGGAAGGGGATGTTATGATACAGTCAGCATTTTGATCTCAGAAAGAACCCGATCCCTTCTGAGTTCAGTTGACACAAGACCTGTGTAGATTTACGAGTTAAACTCGTGCTGTAGTCAATTAGCAGTGACTGCTAACATATTGTAACACACTAATTCTTCCAAATCAGCAAAAAGTAATAAAATAACTTATAACATACTGCAACACATATTTAATAACACACAATTTTTCAAAAAAACCTGATTGTTTTCATGGTTTTCTAATATTCCACAATTCCTTACATTCTAACCAAAACTACATGCTTTTGAGATAAGATCTATCTCTTGCTGGTTGTCTATACCTACCTCACTTATTACAATAGAGCTTTTAAGACCTTTACTTGTGATTGGCAGTAATCTACAAAAAAATACCCTTTAGAGTTGTGTGTACATGAGATTTAAGTCTTGTCTGTGTTAGGCAAAGACTAAGATAAATGAGAAATGTAACACAGCCACACACAGTTCATTGAAGTGCCTTTCAGAATAGCCTATTAGCTTTGAATAGCTGATCAAGTATCTGATTATGGCAGTTGGGAGGCAGAAGGTGAGCTAGGAGAATTTTTTCTTGTTTATTGGAGTATGATAAATCTGTGTTTCTCACCCTGAATTCAGATGTACCTTTGAGGGCTATAAAAATAAGACCTGAGGACTGTGACAAGTTATTTTTAAAGGACTAAAGTTAGAAGTGATTGAGCTGAAGTTTAGGGTAATAGAACTACAGAAGTGTTGATAAAGACATGTTTGATCAGTTGTGTTGATGCAGGAAGGATGTCAATGGATTCCTGCCTTCCTGGAAACTCTGGAAATGTGTGTGATGCTACCAGTGCTCCTATAAAATGATGATAGATGTTTGTATTGTTCTTGTCCTTGACTATTGCTTACATGACAGGAAGAAAGCCTGAAAGCCATTATACTAGAGATAGAGGTTTTTTTTAATCCAATAGAATTACTGTTTAAAATATGCCTATAATAAATTATTTTATAAAGCTCTCTGTTTTTCTGTAACCAATGCCAACGAAAGGGAGATTTTTCTTTTAAATGACCTTCACCACATGCCTTCAAAAACACATAAAGGAAACAAAATTAATTCATTAACAGATCTCCAATTTTTATTTCAGCTGCTAGCGACTGCTCCCTGCAGTTTAATCAACATGGACTGTTTCAAAAGGAGTTGTATATTGTGACTAAAAAAATGTTTTGTACTGCAGGTTTTCATGCAGTTTTTCAAATTAGATTAATTTACATGGTAATTATCAGCATAATATTCACAAATGAGAATAAAGATGAAACTACAGAAGCAAAACCTCTCATACATTACTTTCCCATTTGACTCTTAGGAATAGCTTTCCCACAGCTTTCTTTTTTTTTTCCACAAATTTCAAAACATGAAGACGAAAGCAATCAAGGTCACACACTAACTTTTTGAAAGATGTCCTTTACTTACTGGCTTACTTCAAAGTGGCCTGGAATTTATGTAGTTTGAAAGCCAGTGTTCCTGGTACATTTATTTGACCTCTATGCTACCCTTCCTGAGATTTTTCAAATACTTCAACGTGTTTGTTTCATACCTACTTTTGTAAATTTGACATTTGGAAGGTAAGAATAATGTCTGCAATCCTTGCATAATGTAGAACAATACAACACGATTATTTGAGTGAACATTTTAAAAAATCTTTTAATGTTGTTTAAGTGTTATTCCATTAAATTTACTTATGAAATTTGAACATTATGAATGCACATAGAAATGGCACAATTTCATATATATTTCTTTTGAATTATCTACTCAAATCCATTTGAATTTGTTTTCCTTTTTAATTTATTTCTCTTAATATTGGAACCTTGTTAAGTGTCCAAATGGCTGCAAGTACATTCAGGGTAGCAGAGCTGAAGCTGTTGAGCTTTATTGGAATTTGGATTGTGAATCTTATATTATCGGATTAGTTAATTTTAAAGCTTCTGATAGCAACTCAAAGGATAGTGTGTACTGCAAGTCTTCTTTATTTTAAAGTGATAGGAAGATTAGATATTCAGAAGCATTTAGGATAAAAAACTGAAAATACTTAAAATAATATCGCTTAATATTTTTTACATCAGAAGAAGTGAGATTTCAGCCAGTGCTCTTTCGTATTTACACATAGGCTTTCTGGCTTGAGCTGGTCTGCCATGTTGGCAGCTACTATGTTTTTGGACTTATATCAGGCAAAAGTGTTTTTAGGAGAAAGAGGGTCAGAGAAAGTAGGATACTTTTTTTGTCCCTTGGCAAAAGGAATTATATAATTCACCAATAATCCATCTGAGGCAGAGATCTTTCTTCTTTTTTTTTATACACTTGGATGAGGGTATATAGAATGTCATATCAAAGGTGTAATGTAATCAAAATAATTTCTTGGCATTCTTCCTGATGATGATTCTATTTCTTCCCATGATAACACTGAAGACAGTAAAATTTGACCCAATTTCTAATTATGCCACACTGGAAGAACTCATGAAGCAGTGATAACTTTAAAATCTCATTTGAATTAGTAAATAAGAGTTCAGTTTGATGCATAACTTCTGTATTCCTTCTGCTTATGTTCTCAAATGTCTGCAGAATCTGTAAACATTCTGTGGTCGCGAAAAATATAGTAGTGCAATCTGGAATAATAAATAACACATTCTCTTCTTCCTTTACCTTTCTCTGCTGCTGTGTCACACAGCCCTTAAAATTTTCCTATCAGAGTGATACTCTATAGCCAATTATTAAGTACTTCTTAGTAAATAAGAACAGTTGGACTGGGCAAGAATTGCGTTATATAGTTCAGCAGATCTTTTTGTATAATTTCAACTAAGCAGATTGAATTTCAGAAATGCCATTTAGCAGGTAAATTTCAAAAGATTTTATGATTCAAAAGATCCTCATAAGTTGATAGCTTTGTGAAATGACTAAGAATATTTTACAACGTGCTATTAGGGAGGATTCACATTTTATCTGAGCTTGACCTTGAAAACAGTGATTTGAACAGTTCCATCACTTCTGAAAGACATAAATCAAAACCGCAGACCACTAGGAGGCAAAAAATGATTCAATAACTAAGTTTCTAATGCCATGTTTATTTAATGCTTTGTGTTGCATTTGGTTCTTTTGGGAACATTTCACTTAGTTTTCCATTCCAGCACCATGCAGGCTTTTATATTTTTATTTTTTTTAATTTATTCAGCTGAGAATCTCTCACAAAGTACGTGAGCAATCAAGCAATCATATAATCTTTGTTTGAAGAGATCTTTAAATGTTATCTTGTCCAACTCCCTTGAAATGGTAAGGGACAACCTAGCTAGATTATTTTGCTCAGAGCCCTGTCCAGTTTAAACTTGCATGTCTCCAGGGATGGGGCAGCCAATACCTCTTTGGACAACCTGTTCCAGAATTTCACTACCTTCATCCGCAGAAAACTTTTCCTTATATCCAACTGAAATCTCCCCTCTTCTAGTTTGAAACTGTTTCCCCTTGTCCTATTTCTATAGACCCTGCTAAAGGATCTGTCCCTCTCTTTCCTATAGCTTCCCTTTAGGTACTGAAAGACTGCTTTCAGGTTTCCCAGGAGCCTTCTCTTCAGGCTGAACATCCCCAGCTCTCTCAGCCTGTCACTGAAATGATTTATTAAATATTTTTATAATTATTTTTCTGGTAATATTATAGTTTCCAGTTTTCTGTTGAAATAGAATATATATTTCTATTGAAATAAAATGAAATAGATGAGTGAACAAATAGAATTCTCTGATTTTGTACCTCAAAGTCAGAGCTGAGATGTGGAAAAGACATAAACACTAATGTGATAGGAATTGTCTTTCCTATTTTCCTTTGGAGTTTAAAGGTAAAATAAATGCCTTGAAATTGTGGTGGAGGCAACTATTTGCTCAAGCTGTGCTTCATGCATTTGTACCTTCAAACAACAGTTAAAACTCTTTTATTTTAACTCTGATACATGTAGAACAAAACAAATGAACAAATCTCTAAGGAAATGTAATGTTATCAGAAAAAATAGATCTGTGCCATATGATAACATATGCCATAGAACAGGTGAGTTAATGATTGACAAGGGAGTTGTTTCTTTAATAAACTGAATCATATACAGTGTACTGTTATTAAAAGGGAAATGTTCTAAGTGTCAGGCAGTTCTGACAGATGACATTGGTACTACTAATTTAAAAAATGAAATCAGATCTGAAACGAGTCCATCAGTGACTTGAAACTTCAGAATGTAATAGCTAATGACCATTTTTTTTTTCATTGTTTTGCAAGTGGTTACAAGTTATTGTCATGATTTACATTTCTGGTGATCAGTAAAACAGTATTTGTAAAAAAAAAAAAAAAAAAGCAACAAGAAAAATCAAGATCTATTTTTGAATATAGTGGGTACTTTTCTGAAAGATAAAGAATGAATTTTCTGTTCATAAAATGAGTTAACACAAGGTCTTGTAGATGTCAATGCCATTAAACATTTACAAAATATTTGAGTTTATGCTGATCCTATTAAATGAGGTTAGTTCCAGTCTTAATGAGGATCACCCATACTGATGGATCAATTTCAGGTGTTGTTATGGCTTGATCACCTGCAAAAGAGCACACTTGAATTCTTTCGGGATTTTTTTTCATGTGCTTTTCTCTTTTCCAGTACAGGAATCTAAAATATTAGTTTTTCAGTACTAATGTTAGCTCAGTAAATATCCTTCTGGAATGTTCTCTGTATGTCATAACAATGCCAGCTCTTGTGTGGCTGTAGTCCTTCTAATAAAAGTATTACACTCTACAGTGATATGGCAAAAAATTAATATACTGACTACTTCAGAGAAGATCACTGTTTTTGCAGATTGCCTCCATCAACAGCAACTGTTTACTCTTTTCAATACCTCAAGAGGTACCATCTGTTTCCATTCCTCAAGAATGGCTCTTTTGTGTGTAAATCCAATTTTGGATTGTCATTTATTGTTTACTAATTTACACTGAAAAATCTCCTGATTTGTTGCTAGGTTTAAGATCATGGCAACTGTGCTTGAGGTGTAAAATGTGAACATACTTTTAAGATCCACAGAATTCAGACCTGTCCATATAATTATGGTAAAAATGCACAAAATACATCATTGTTTTTCTCTGATATCCTAGTTGTTGTTATCCTAGAAGATAAAAGGGTTGCAGCTTCTCAGTATAGCAGAGACAGAGCAGGTCATGTCCAGGCCAAATAATTTTCACCCTTAGTTTTAGTTCAGTTTAACCTTTTTATTTCAGTGGAAGAAAAGCTGAAAAGCTAGGACATTATTTGTATCTGTACAGATGATTACATATTAAACAAAAGTAAATCGTTTATTCTGCTGGTGACAAAAAATATGCCTCATAATCATCTGTATACCATGACTTCTAAGCATTTAATAAAGTCACGTATGATCTTTCAGTTGCATATGGTATTTGTTTAATTTGTGATTATAACATGAAGTTTATTATTGAAATAATTTTGCTTAAATATTTATTTCCATCAGATTCCTACAAATACATTAAGGAGCATACTTTCTCTTTTTTTTCTTTCTCTTTTTAATGACAATGAATGAGGTTGCTAGCAGACCGCGTCTGATTAACTTTGCTTTAAATATGACTTCTGGATTATTCTATCCATCTTTGCAGGTACCACTGCACTGTGATTTGATAGATTCCTCTCTGTAAATGAAAAGATAAAGAAAATTGAGTCTATGATACTTTTAATCTACATATCCATATGTGACTCCCAGCACAAGTTGACAATCTGTGCTGCTTATATTCTAAGATTGCAATGTTTAAGATTGTATGATAGCCTCTGCAAAATTAATTTGCCTGAAGATTAGAAAATGGGCTCCATTCAGCAATCTGAGGAGACAGAGGGAAGGGCTGCAATATAAATTCAAGTTTTTAGGAGGAAGAGGGAAAACAAATCAGACGTGCCAGCCATGACTGGAACTTTCCTACTTGTTTGGCAGTAGGAATTGCTGTACTTTGGGCTTGCTTTTTTGTAGGAAGAGGAGTTCTATCTACAGAGCTACATTACAAAAGCTTTCATTTGACATGAATCCATACAGTATTTGGGATTTTTACAGCAGAAAACACACTCTGGTGTCAGGTCTGAGTACAACAATAAGCTACAATTGCCCTGAGAAACTTCATCTTTAGTTTTCATACGTGTAATCTGCCCATTGATCCAATAAAAGCCATTAAGCTCAGATCTTTGCCTTTAATTCTCCCCTGATCTACAGCTTGGACTTTTCTGACACCGCTTTGACATCCTGGATTCACCTTGGATTTATCTTCTCACTTCAAAACCCACTGGACTCTAGCTTGAGTATGGTTGCCATCACTAGACGTTCTCTGGTTTTATTGTTTGGGTGCTGTGGGACTGCATGCCTTCTCTCTGCTCTTGTCTGCCTTTCATGTTCTTGTGGCTTCTGGATGGCCTTTCATTGTGAAACAACTCCCTTTGTCATGGGTGGCATTTGGGCCTGAAGTATTCTATGCTTTCTTGCTTTGTCTTTCAAGATAAAAGGAAAAATGCTTGAGGAGGATGTCCAGAGCAGTTGGAAAATCATCTTTGTACACAACAGAATATTGTTTGGTCACTCCTCTTAGCAACCTGGTCAAACTGCAAAACTCAGTTGAGTTGTGATCCTGCATGGTCAGCTGAGGCCACATCTTGGAAAGAGGAACTTTGTCTAATTCAGCTGTCATGCAGTTGTAGTAGCCGTTTGATGTTAGTACATATTAGACAAAAGATTTAACAGGAGAAATAGATGAGGGCAAGTAGCTTCGTGAGTAGTAGAGTCTGCAGTGAGAGTCATCAGTTAGCTGACAAGGTGATGCTAGAAGCTGAAACAGTTTTGGGAAAAAATTCACAGTGATGCACTCTTCTGATCCCCAGAGTATGGTGCGCTAGGTTAGCTGTGGGGATAAAGAGGAATAATATTTGATCAGATAATTAAAAATCTATTTTAGTGCCTATCCAAAAAAGGAGGTAAGTTTTTCAGATGAATGTAATTCTGGAATGTTTAATTGTGCTGCAGCTTAATTTTTTTCTTTTTCTTGTTTTTCTTTTAACATATTTTATGAGCTGTCATTTGAGCTATTCATCAGTACACAAATAAGTTGTTTTAAATTAATTTTAATCTGAATTTTGGCAGGGCTGAGTTAAGTATCTGATTTCAATTGATGTGGAGTAAATGCAGTAAATGGCTCTGCTTTAATATAAGTTTTAGTGGAACTGCATTCCTGGTAGGAGTTATTTAATGTGCAGTACCATTCCCCCAAACTTCAACATAAACAGACAAACCATGCAGTAAGGGAAATTTGCCCTTAAAAATAAGCAAAAAAATCTTTTCTCAGCAGGTTTGCAAAAATGATATTTGAAACAGGATTTCTCTGTTTTAAAGCCTAAAATACTGGGCACAGATCTGTAACGGATCATTTATGAGCTAATTACTGCACTTTGTACTAAAATAGCTCCCTGGGATTAAAAATTCTGGTTGCAGCTGTGGAAAGAGAAATTCAGAATATTAATGAAACTAAGATTTTTATAATCTCAAGTATTTTTGTTCTTTTTTTTTTTCCCTATATTCTTTCAGTATAAACTGCAAGGGAAACACAGAACAACCGAGAACTGCTTTATTTATTTTTTTAAAAGCGTTCCTAACAAGTAGAGGAGGAAAACAAGTAGTTAATGTTATTTTACTTTAAATACAGCTTCTATACCACCTCGTCTCATTGTAGTATGAGAGAGTTACTTGTGAGGAACAGTACATAAGGACAAAAGCTCTGCAAAAATGAGACAATTGTTTCAAAGTTGGGCTAGATGACTTTAATGAATCCATAATTCTATGAAAGTGGTATTTTGCATTTTTAATTAACACATTTGAAAGATATCCAGTGAATTTAATCCATTTCTTTTACTGCAAAAGTACATTTCATGTTTGTATTATTTTGGTACTTTTCCCAGAGCAGAAAAGATGTCATTAGGAATTTCTGCTTTCAGTGCTAAGCTTTAGACTGGGTAACCCTCCATGCATAGTGGCGTACCTCCAACTGTCTTTTTATAACAAATCCCTGCAGCTTTTGATTTGCAGGTGGTTTGTGAATGAACAGATCAAACCATGCACAACTGAAACAACTGCATTTCCTGGATGCTGCTGTCAGGTATGCTGCTGGCTGTGGCAGAAGAATCACAGAATAACTATTATTGGAAAACACCTCTAAGACCACCTAGTCTTACCATCTACCTACCACCAATATTACCCACTAAACCATGTCCCTCTGTGCCACATCTACAAGTTTCTTGGACACCTTCAGGGTGTCTACCTCCCTGGGCAGCCTATTCCATTTATTCCATTACCTCACCTCCCTTTCAGAGAAGTGTTTTCTACTATCCAATGAGAACCTCTGCAGTGCAACTTCAGGCTGTTCCCTCTCATCTTATTACTCATTACACAGGATAAGAGGCTGACCCTCATCTCACCACAACCTCTTTTCAGGCCATTGTATAGAGCAACATCACTTGATTTAAAAGAAAGCTTCCTGGAAACACACTTATTGAAGGATAAGAATGAAAAAGAACACTTTTAAATTCATAATTCATAATTCATAGTGTTGTTGATATGAGTCTTAAACCATCACTAAACTCAGGCTGAAAAAACAGTTCTGAATTTGTTGATAATGGAGAGAGCTGTAAAATATTCCTTGAGGAAATAAATGTATTTGAAAGGTTATTATTTTTTCTTTGTAATGTTTTCTTAGAAATAAGGTAGGAATGTTTTTAGTGGTATTAATTATTATAGATTGTCTTGTAAACCCTAGCTTTTCCACTAGGAAGAGGCTCCCATGAGCTGATGTGTTACGTGTGCTCAGTACGTTTCTCCAGATCTGTTTGGACTTTTTGTATTATCAGAAACAGACTGGGCTGAGACACTTCTCTACAATGGGATACATCAAAATAGCACATCTACTCCAGTAAAAGTATTACGAGCAGCTGGGCTACATGCTTGCAGAAAGCTTCCTCATTTTAGAGTGGAAGAATATTACACATCATAATGTACAAAACAGGACTTTTCTATGTATGCAGTTACAAGAGAGGTTGCAGGAGATGCTTAACCACAGTAGTCTGATTAAACATGAATTAAGCAAACTGGTTTTAAAACTGCTTTGGAATGCCATTTTTCCAGAGTAAATTACTTTTTGCAGGCATTTAACTTTGCTATGAATACTCCCATTGATTCCAGTGGGACTGCTCTCACAAATTAAATACATGTAAAACATGCAAGATTAGCTCTTTTCCCAGTGGAATTATTTTGAAAGTGTATTTCTGTGAATAGGGATGGGATTGGGTCTAATTTGTCTAAGAAATATTTCACTGCCAAGGTGATACATAATAGCACATTTCTAAATTTCTCTAAACATTGAGTCCTGAGACTCTAATCTTCAGTCTAAACTTGGGATAGATGTGTGGTGCACTGTGCTTTGAAGGCTCTTCGGGCCTTATGTCTGCATGTTAGGTCTAGATCTTAAAGGTAGGTTTAAGGTCAGGCTATAGTTAAATTATTTGGGATACAAGACCTTTGGAAGCTGTGTAAGCTGTATGTATGTATATATCTGTATATATGAATGTATCAGTGTTTTCTTATATACATATACATGGATTAATCTAATTCTTAACTTACAGAACAAGTCTATGAAGAGTTACGTTGGCACATCACAGGAGATATCCTATGGTGAGATTTCCATAAGAATGATATAGCCACTTCACTGCAGAATTACTGCTTTTCTCTTCACGTGGCTATCTTTAAGCTATCTTTAAGAGGCCTGAATCCAGGGGTGAAACCAAAATGTTTAGTGAGGAGCCTTCAGTTCTAGAAGATGAAAGTGATATGGTTAGGATTACAGTGTGTAATATTCACTGACAGAGTCATGCCTAGGTCTGCCATTGTGAAATTGGAAAGGGAATGATTTGTGCATTTTGCTGGAGGTAAGTTTGTTGTGAAAGAATTGTAGCAGAACTTCTAATGCCAAAAGAGAAGTAGTTTTTACAGGATGAACTGCCTACTATCTAAACCCAGAAGAGAAGACTAAAAATGAATGTGTTTTAAAGTGCTTTGAGGAAACATACCAAAAGTGTATTAAAGGAAAACAGACTGATAGAACCATAGGGGTTGGAAGGGACCTCAAGAGATCATTGAGTCCAACCCCCCTGCCAAAGCAGGTTCCCTACACCAGGTCGCACATGTGGGTGTCGAGGCAGGTCTTGAATATCTCCAGAGAAGGAGAAACCACAACCCCCTAGGCAGCCTGTGCCAGTGCTCCGTCACCCTCACTGTAAAGAAGTTCCTGAGCACATTCGTGTAGAATCTCCTGTGCTGCAGTTTCTGGCTGTTTCCCCTTGTCCTGTCTCCACACACTGCTGAAAAGAGTCTGGCCTCACCACTTTGTCTCCCACACCTCATATATTTATAAACTTGGATCAGGTCCCCTCTCAGTCTTCTTTTCTCAAGGCTAAAGAGACCCAGTTCACTCAGCCTTTCTTCACAGGGGAGATCCTCCAGGCCCTTCACCATTTTTGTGGCCCTTCGCTGGACTCTTTCCAAGAGATCCCTGTCTTTTTTATACTGGGAAGCCCAGAACTGGACACAGTACTCCAGATGAGGCCTCACCAGGGCAGAGTAGATGGGGAGGATCGCCTCCTTTGACCTGCTGGCCACGCTCTTTTTAATGCATCTCAGAATGCCATTGGCCCTCTTGGCCACGAGGGCACTCTGCTGGCTCATAGAAGAGATAAACGTCCTGCTTATTCTGAAATTGTCCTTTAACAAGCAAAGTAAAGCAGAAGCAGCATGACATTAATGAATAAAATAAAAAAAATGAAGTATATTTGTTCTCTATAAAGCACTGTCATCAGTCAGTGAAAGTCTGTAGCAGGGATCAGTCACAACTGGTGACTTTTGAGGAACAAAGAAAACCTTTAAATGTTCTGCAGGTGCTGATAAAATCAGGTAAAGCAATAGCTGAAAATTAGTACCTGTTCACTCTCCCTGCAGAGAGAGAGGCAGAATTTCTCTTACCTATCTGCTGTCAGTTAGATTGATATTACTGTGGAGAGGGAATTCATGCTTAGTTTGCTTAGCAGTTGTTGTTTATTAAGAATGCATAACGGTACTTTGTGACGGATCGAGCTCTGTTGTGGTAGGTGCAACCCTTCCCAAAAAGCTGATATTCATGCAGTACTAAATAACTGCAAACAATGAACAAATATTGCGTGGCAGGATCCTAAAGAACTTTTGTTGCTTGCTTCTTCTCTAGAGTTACTCATTAATTTGTGCTGGTGCCTTTCCCAGGAACTGCATTTTGAATTTGATTCATGGAATCTATTTCCAAGTAACAAATGCTTAGAAGGCATTGTGCTTTCAATGTAAGAAATTGTATCTTCCAAGTATCATTAAGATGTTATTTACAGTGGCTGACCTATACTTGGTTCTGCTTACTGTTAGGGACTCCTTGGAAACACAATAGGATATGTTTGGCAACAAAATATCAACCTGAATGATTTTATTTTTCTTCTGTTAAACTGAAATTAAAAATAATGTTTTATAGCATGAAACTAAACTAATCAAATCATAGGACATATTTCAATGTAGAGAGTACCCACTGAAACAAAGAGAATAAATAGCAAAGGTCAGTTAGTAGCCATATGTGCAACCAATCTAGTACAGAGGAATGAATGATCACACTCACACACAGTCTTTCACTCCCACATGCTTGTTTGCATTATAAATTAATGTGGAAGCCTTTCACTGTTGAAATGGGAGAGCCAGTTGTTTCCAATCACATGCACAAGTGAAAGCATTGGTGTAATTAATTATGCAGTCACTTGTGTCTCAAATGGAAATAGGATTAACTCCTTGTGTGCTGCTTCTTTTCCCTTAAGCAGCAGAATAGGGTCAATTAATATTTGGAGTCTCTAGATAGGGATAAAATAGTTACATCTCTTAAGCTAGAAGTGTTGAAGAATAGGACTATGGAATTGTGTTATTTGTTTATTTTTTAAGTATAGATACACAGTGAATGGATTTCTTTGTTGTAAATTGAAACTATCCTCTGGGTTAGATAGGGGTAAATACAAAGAGTAGCATTTTAGAGTGCTTTGTAAGCATAAAATTATTTATATATATTTGTGTAATTATAAACATATTCTTGGAAATGTGCTTTTAGATTGTTGTATACAGTTTCCTTAGTAATGCATAAACATTACAAATTTAAAATCTGGGCTTGCTTCTTTTTTTTCAGTCTATCCTCAGTTTTGGAATTATTGAAAGCTATTCTTTCACTCTGTGTATTTTACTATATTTAGTGAGAATTTTATTTATTTATTATTTATTTATTATGTAGTTCTAATACATGTTTCCTCCCCATATTTTAATTTCTATGTAACTTGAGTAATATATTTTTAAATGGGATTTTTTTCCATAGAAGGTTGCATATAGTGAGAAGGTTCTCCCAATTTTATTTAAATCAACTACTCATCTTCTTGAGTCTCTTCTGTCTGGTATTTTTCTATTGTGTGTGAAATACTGTATTGTTCCTTAAAGAGTGAGATCTGCACAATGTTTTAGACTGCAGATTAAGGCACTTGGGTTCCAGTCCCTGATCTGGAAAATGTTAAATTATTTATGCAGGGGGAACATCCTGAAAAAGAAATACTGAGGAAGTCTTAACTGGCTTTGTTGCTTGTAATTCTGGAGTTACCCCGGCATCTATGTATGTACATTCTATATGGCAACAGTATGTATTCTTTGCTGCTGAAAACCAAGTTTCTAGAGCTGCAGATGTCCAGAAATTCATTCACAATTGTTAGAGATTTTTAGTCTTGATCTAAGTGAAGGAAAAGCTTATGCTGGTTGTGCTTATGCACTTAGTCTCAGACAACTGTACTCTGTTTCTTACAGTGAATGGAAGTAGACTAAGAGATACTGATCTAGAATGTGAATTTAAAGTAGATGCTCTGATTTTTCCCTCTGGGCTTGGATGTCTTTATTCAAAATCTAATTGGTTCTTGATGACTTGTGCCTCAAGCAAGGCAATATGAACACATCTGCTACTGTTGTGGTAATCAGCCTCTCTGAAGGAAAAACCTAACACAGGAAGGAGTTGTGTATTTAGATCCCGAGAAGGGCTGCAAAAATGTTCCACAGAATGGAACACTTTTTCTATGAGTACAGTCTGGGAGAGCTGGGGCTATTCAGCCTGCTCTCTGGGAAGAACTGCGGGTGGCCTCTCAGTATTTAAAGGGAGGCTATAGGAAAGAAGGGTCAGATTCTTTAGCGGGTCTGTTGTAATAGAACAAGGGGAAATGGCTCAAAGAGTAACTTAGGTTAGATATAACAAAAAAAAAATCTTTTACAGTGAGGGTGGTCAGGCACTGGAACACATTGCCGATTAATTGATATGGTTATTACCCTGTCCCCAGAGACTTTCAAGGTGAGGATGGATAAGGCCCTGGGCAACCTGATCTAGTCACGGTGTCCCTGTTTGTTGCTGGGAGTTGAACTAGATGGCCTTCAGAGTTCTCTTCTAACTCTAAGAGTTCTATGATTCTGTGATCCTTTAGAATGAAGCAGAATAAATGCTCAGAGGACACACACAGTAGTATGTACATGATGCTTTAATGCATTTGAAAGGCCGTTCAGATAAAACTGTTTTCTTGTAGCCTGAAATCTTCAGTTTATGCTTAGCAAATAAATAAGTAACAAAAAAGGGAGATCTCCTACCTCTACTTTGCTATATTGTTCTAGAAGTGCACATGAGATATTTACTCCTTTATTATTTAACTCCACTATGGTAGTGTTTTGTTTTGGATCAATTCTTTTGAATCAGCATTTGTGATTAAACTGTTAATGGGGATCATGAACTTAAGACTGAAGGAAATAAATATTTTTCACAATAAACGTCTCTGAAGTTCCTGCTGTAACTTGCTGGAAGGCTTTCCTTTTTAACTGCTACTCTCCTTCAGCGAATTGTGATGAACGGTTGAATATCTCCTGCTATGAGAGATACCAAAGCATGCTTCAGAGGCGAGCAGGGATGCAGGGGATGTATGACTAACATCACTTCACACATCCATTCCTACACATGGATCCAACAATTCTCAGATGGGTATTGTCTTGACTTTGCTGAATTATGTTTCCGAACAGCAAGCATTGGAAAACACTGCTCTCTTGTGGTTAAAGGGAGAATAACAACTGGGAAAGACAAGTGCTTTTACTGTGATGTTATGTCTACTATCAACTTAAATGCAGTACAAAATGTAATGTTGCTTGTTCGAGAATATTCTCATTATATTTCTGAGTTCCTAATTTTTTATTTTTATTTTTATTATTTTCATTTTTTTATTTTTAATTTTTATTTTGTGTATCTGTTACTACAGACATACCGCCTTCTGACATCCTTTATTGTTTGGTTGGTTTTGATACACTGATCATATTCTTGAAACAAAGGTGATGTCTTCTGATTCAGGCCTTATGTTGTTCATTCTTATCCGCAAAAGGTAACGTTAATGTGAAATGAATTTGAATGATCGAGGACTAAAATTTACAAAGTTTATCTCCAACTGTAAGTTTGAAATATTGTTCTCAGGCTACTATTAGCATGAAGACAAAGTAAATAAGAATGTGTTGTTAGAACGGAGTTAGCATGCCAGGGCATTAGGACTCCCTGCTTCACAGTGATCCTTTCAGAACAGAACTTGTTTGAAATGTGATGACAAAATTGGTGTCAGCATGTAATTCTTTCTGCTATATGGTTGAAAGATGACTGTGATCCCTAAAGAAACAAAGCAGGAAGAGCAATCAGGAAGAAATAGGAAAATGCGTGACTGCATGTAACGTGATGGCCTGTATGGGATTTTTGGCAAATAAATTTTCCTTGTAGATGGGTTGGAAGTGGTTTGAAAGGCTCTGATTCTGGGTTGAAGAATCTATTCTGTTCATGGACATTTATTTGCTTTTCCTACCCCCTTCAGCTCCACACTTGGTCATCAAAAGATGATGTTGAGTCACCTCAACATTTGAGATCTGTGATATTAGGTTACTGAACTCTCTCCCCTCCCCCACTCTCCCCCCCAAAAAAAACCAAACAAAAAAACAAAAAACCACACACATTCTTTTATTTATTTATTAAGCCCTTGGAATTCTTCAGGTGTGCTGGAGAGCACCTCAGGAACAGCTGTGAACTCATTCTGTGCTTCAGCATTGCTCTGCAGAAAACTGTTTAGATTAGCAAGCAGACTTTATCCAAAAAGCATCTACTGTTTTCCTTCCTGTTTAGTTCCACTATATCTAAAATATCTCAAACCGGACTCCTTTCAATGTCTTTGATATTTGTAAATTCTTATCATCTCTTGCACATGTTGGTTGTTCTGGGCACTGGATGTTGCTTTATGAATGAGTTAACTGTGGGGCTTTAGCCAGATCTGTTCTGCAAAATGACTCAATGACAAGATTTAGCCCATGCTTGTGTTTTATAATCTACACAATATATTGTAACAGATTCAAAAGTACTTTCTTAATAGAAACATTGGCATTTTATTATTTTTTTCTTTTTCGTGTACTGTATTAAAATGAAATGTTTATAAAATATTACTTAAGGTTGACATTGTCCCTTCAACAGAGTCTGAGAGATTCTATTGGCCTGTTAAATTTTTGTAACAGATTGAAATATTGGCTAATACATTTCTTTTTTTTTTTATTGGTTATAATATTTTTTTTATTGACCCTGGAAAAAATCATCATTTTTCTTCTAGGTTTTAATGCTTCAATTTACTGACTTTAGATTAAATTTTCTGTAAATTTGTCACTGTCCAAAGAATCAAACTTGATCTAGTTTGTGAGTATGGTGCTGCAAAGGAACTGCTATATAATGGCCTGAACTGATGGCTGAACACCAGGTGAAGGGAGTGGCTGACCCAGCAAGAACAGGTGCAAGCAATTCATCTATGCTTCCCAGGTGACAGCAAGATGGACCCAGGGTACGCCCCTCCCTCGGCTCATTTAAAGGCTAGCCTCCAAAGTAAGAATGTTTCTTGGATGTAGGCTGTCTTCTGAGAAGGAGCATCGTGAAGCCAGAGGAACAGTCACTGGTTGGGTGAGTCAACCTCATCCTACAAATGTTTATTGTTCCTATTGATGCTCTGTCTGCTATCACAAAGATTTATCTGAAGCAATTTTGGTGTTTCCAAGGACCAACAAGTACTCTGTGAACGTTTAAAAGATCTGTATGGAATATTTACTGTATGGTTACCGTTTCCAGGGTAGCAATTTTTCAGCTGTTTTGTTGCTGCTTTTCAGACTAGATGTGTATAAAGCAGATGGCAAGTGGGCTGACATTTCAGTTTGAATTGTGCCAGATGTAATTGACAACCTCACGTTAAAGTATGCTAATAATTAATTGGGAAGTATAACCCATTTGGAGGACTGAGTATGCTGAATTCTCACTGGAGAAGATTCTCTGTGAATCTCTGTTGAAATCAAGTAGGAGGAACTGCTATCTTCTCTTAAAATTTTTTTTTGTGTGTGGAAATGTTGTGACTTGTGTGATGGTGTTGTTTTTCCGAAGGAGAAATGTGTCTTTAATTTGAAAACACTGGCCAATCAGGCTGTAGGGATACTGACAGAATTGCAAAGTATCTGGAAGTTAATATCTTGGGTTTTTGAAACTGGTCTCGAAGCTGTACATCCAGGAGGTTAAAGGATTCTATAGGAGCTACTCACAGGAATAATCATTTTTAAAGGTTCCCTTTAAACTGGTTAGATTTTCAGGGAGTGGGACAGAAAGAAACTAATAGGCGATACCACACAAAGCAAACAGTGCTCTTGATCTTCTCAGTTAGTGATCTGAAATGCTGGCTGCTTACTGTCAATACATATTGTCAGTGGCATCAATTCAGTGTGGGAAACTTAGTACTTGTTTACATGGAAGATATTGTTTTCTGTGAATATATAGCTGTTTGACAAAAATGTGTTGTTTATTTTCTCCTTTCTTTTTCTAGAAAATACTCACTTAACATCATCTCCTAATGGGAGGCAGGAGAAGAGAAGGGAGTGCTATCAAAGCACTCTACTTTTGCCTTTTGAAATGAAATACTTTCTTTAAAATTTCATAATTAATTGTTGAACAGTTATGAAGCTTGTTGAAACCAAATATAATTTGTAGTAATGGCATTTACTTGGTCAAAAAGATCCTCTCTGTCCTAACATGGAGTTGGTGTAGAAGAATGGGCACAAATGTTTATAATTAGCCAAGAATGAACTATTTATGCTGTTTTCAATCAGGTATGCATTTGCATTAACTATGCTTCTCTTACTATTTTAACTTTGGACAGCATTTTGGTTTAACCAATCTAACTTAGAATAGGTCAGTATTGTCAACTGACTATTATCTGCATATGAAGTCATTATCTGCGTATGAAGACATGCACTGCAATTAAAATAATCAGTGCTAACTGAAGAACTTAGAAATCATATGGATTCGTAAAAAAAAAGTACGTTCATGATGCCTCTCTTGGAGAAGAGGAGGCTCAGAGGATACCTTATTGCACTCTAACACTTCCTGAAGGGGGGTTGTGGTGAGGAGGGGGTGGGCCTCTTCTCCCTGATAAATAATGACAGGACAAGAGGGAATGGCCACAAGTTGCGCCGGGGAAGATTTAGATTAGACCTGAGGAAACATTTTTTCTCTGAAAGAGTGGCCAGGCACTAGAATGGCCTGCCTAGGGAGGTGGTTGAGGCACCATCCCTAGCGCTGTTCAAGAAGCGTTTAGATGAGGTGCTAAGAGATTTGATTTAGTAGTTGGGTAGGGATAGTGATAGGAGAATGGTTGGACTAGATGATCTTGTAGGTCCTTTCCAACCTTATGAACCTATGAAACTCTCATTATTTTTAAGAAATATATATATCTTTTTGTAAAGAGAAGTTAAAATATATATATATATATATATCCTGCATTCCTTGGAAGCTTATTCTAAGGTTTCAAAGACATTAGATTTTATTGTTCCCAACTGTCCCTGGGAATCTGACATTTGCAGTATTTCACTGCAGAATATTGAGTAAAAGCTCAAATTATCGTTAAGTCATGTGACACAATCCAAAAATTCCAGTCTCTGCTGGAATTCACAGGGGAGGAGGGAACATCAAAAACAATATGAGACACATTTCAGCTCAAACAAGAGCCCAAACAGACTATGGTCCTTATTAATAGTTTTGTATTAATAGTTTTGTATTAAAAGATTTTTGCTTATCAGCCTGCAATTCTCAACAGATCTCTGCTAACAGCTACAGAAGGTTGGTAGCCCCTTGCTGACATGGCTAGGGGAAGAGCTCTTTATTACAAAGTTGTGTGAAACTCTGGCTTATTTGCACAAATGTAGTGAAGTAGTTAAAGGGTCTGCAACTCCCTGTGGAAGTCTGATGTTGGGTGTGTGTATTTTGAGTCTTATGCTGTGTAATAATTGCAAGGTTGGCAAATTCTTCACATCCATGCTTTGGCTGTATCCATCCATGATGACTGCCGTTTTTTTTCTTTCTTCTTTTCTGTGTGTCTAGATTAAGCCATATGGATGAAAGCATGTGGTTTGGTGGACAGATCCTGTGTCTGTGCTGCTAGTGTTTTGCCAAAGCATTCTAATATGTCTACAATGTAGTCCTTGTGTTGTTGGACAAAAGAAGCACTGTGTAATGCTCATCTCAGACTGTGTAATGATGATATGCTTCAGGTTTTCACAAGCTCTATAGCTGCTGTATGGAAGCAGGGATTTAGAGAAGTAAGTGTGATATGGAGTTGCTGAATTTACTTTTTTCTTTAAGGCAGTCCAGAAGAATCTGCACTTGTAGGTAGCCTTGAAAAACATGACTAGAGCACATAAGCATCTCAGTCTGCCATGGTCTTTAACAAGCAGACAAGAATCTCTGAGCTGGAGCACAGACAGCTGATAGGTATTCTGATGGGAAACAGAAGAGATGCAAATCCAAAGACATGCATTTTTTTTTATTAGGTTAAAAATGCCCGTGCTCTCTGTGACTACACTTCTTCAGTTTGTTGATTATTAAATGTTGAAATCAAAAGAGAATTAAATCATGAATGCTCTACAATGCAACTGTAGTAATTTAATGGTGAGCAGAATCAGTACTCTTAATGCAAAGTATTTACCATTGTGACTACAGCTTTATAGTTGGGCATATATTCAGCTTTCAGATAAGAAGAAAGGGTTGGAAAAATAAACAAAACCTTACAGAAGTCTCTTGGTAGAACTTTAGTCATCAAGATTATTTTGTGTTTTGCACAATTCTGTCAAACAACATTTACGGCAGAAGAATTCAGGAATTTCAGATTATCAGATACTGTATCACATTCCATTTTTTCTTCATTGTTTTGAGTACACTCTCATTGTACAGATGCTACTCAAACAAAAGTAATAGATAATCAGTAAGCAGTATGATAAAGTGCCTGAAAAGTGCTAACTCTTTTATTCCGTTGTGTGGAATTTATTTAAAGTTATGATTTGTCTGTTTCATAGATGAAGCTTAAGATTTCATAGGATTTCTATTTTTGATGTATCAGTATTGTATATTTAACTAGTGCTGAATACAAACTATTCTGTTCACTTATGTAGTGGCCGCATCATTTTGTGGCTTGTGGAAGTGTTTAGGATCCAGAGAAACCCTGGTATTCAAAATCTCGTAATTTCTTTTGAATTTCAGCACCACTTATCACAATTGTCATCTTTGCTATTCAGTTCATACTTCAGTAAATTCAAAGAAATATTTACTAGGTTGATTTTTCTATTCTCTATGCAGGTGCATAATTTTGGCATTCTTGAATATGTTTTGTCACTTTCTGCTGACTTTTGTGGAGCCAAGATATCCCAGTGCAGTTTGAAGTAATCAGCTGCACCTCCTAGCAGAAATATGAATGACTGCACATACAAGCAGCACAAGCAAAATCAGTTAAAAAAAAAAAACACAACAAAACAACAACAAAAACCCTGAAACACTGCACAGATTTGATCTGATCTACAATTTTTATTTAGCAACTTCTTTTGCTAATCTCCAGTAAACAGATTTTTGTATACTGTAGAGCAAAATTTTAGAGGAAATAAAAAAGGTGCATATCTTAATGGAGAGATGCAAGTACATAATAGAGGATCTGCAATGATGACAAATGGATGTCAGTGGAGGTGATGTCAGATTTGAAGAATAGGCTGTGAAAAAGGGAAGAAAATATGATGCTGTGATTAAACATGGCAGGCATCTCAGCAACATGGAGTTATTTGCTCACTCCTCCACAGTGGGACAGGGAACAGAATCAGAAAAAGGTAAAACTCATGAGTTGAGATAATGAGAGTTTAATTGATCAGAAAAGGAAGAAAAAAATAGCAAGTAGAAAAGAATGTACAAAATAAACAATGAATAGTCCAATTTCTCACCTGGTCCAACTTCTCACTGGTCTGCTGACCCACTGGAGTGCCTAGAAGCTCTCCGTTTTATTACCAAGCATGATGGCAATGGTATGGGGCATACCTTTGCTTGCTGTGGTCAGCTGCCTTGGCTGTGTCCTGTCCCAGCTCCTTGCTGGCAGGACAGAGCAAGAAGTACCCTTGGCTCAGTATGAGCACTGCAATCAATATTATCCCTGTCATAAATTCAAAGCATTCAAACATTATACCAGCCACTAAGAAGAAAATTGATTGCTCTGAACTTCTGAACGCTTTGAACTTAAAGCAACTGATTTCTTGTCTTCTAATGAGGACCCAAGACTCTTAGGACATGGACTGATGGGGTTCTGTTGCCAAGCCAATCTACTGCTGCTTACTTTTCCCTATTTTTGTAAGCAACCAGAAAAAACTAGCCTGGAAAAAAATATATTTTTCTTACTTTCTGAATATATATAGTTGTCTTGTATCCTGACGTAGAACTTTTGCAGTAGCATGAAGACTGTCACAGTTTAAAGTAGAAGGTAGTGATCACAGGGATATGGGCTTCATCAAGTATCTTATTAAGGTAATGATGTATCTGTTGAGTGGAAAATTGTAAAATGAAACTTTGGAAAATCCCTTCCCTGAACTACTCTGCTTACTCTCAGTAAAGCATATTTTTCTTTCTTCTGCTCTTTTCTGCCTGCTAACCTTAGCATGTTTACCTGGTTGAGGAGTAGGTGCTGTTCTGAGGGATTACCTGGCTAAGGACAGAGTAAGCAGGGAAGCTTTTTTCCCTGCTGCAAGTGGTACTCTTACATTCTGGCCTGAAGTGATGACTGAGTGCTTGGTGAAGGGCTGGCCCAGGAAACACAGGTGCAAGGCTCTGCCTGGGCTCATTTAAGGGTTAAATGGAGAATGTATCCTGGATGAAGGGCACTTCTTGACAAAGTGTTCTATAACCAGAGACCCTATCACCTCTTGAGTGAGTCAGTTTTTTTCCTTTATATTATTACTGATGTAACTAATGGCGCTTTCCCTAGTATCAAAAAGAACTTACCAGAAGGAATTTCATTGCTTCCAGGAACCAACACTTGACAAAATATAAAATGCAAATTGTAAATAAACAAGAACAATATTTGTATCCTTCAGAATTTGCTGCCAGATAAAAATTTGAACTGCAGATCACTCGTACAGCAGTTAAACAAATCTCAGCATATTTGTTTTCTGCAGTGTATTGTTTATTATGAATCTGTAAATCTGGAACAATTGTAAGCTCTGAACAAACATCTTTTTTGGAGAAGAGCTCTGCTCAGAAACACTGTCTGTATTTAAATCACTCAGTCACTTATTACTTGGCATCAATTAAAGCTGTTTTGAGACCCTGGGGAGGAGCAAGGTGGTCTGTGATGGGAGAGGAAAAGCAACATGTCGCTCTTAGAGGAAGCTTTAGTTTAGTGCTAACAAAAACTGAGAAAATCCATGTTTATATTTATTGTATCAGATTTCACTTACTAGCATATCTTTGAAAAAATATTTGAGTGCATGCCTGATCTTGGTGTTTCTCCAGCAATCTTGACTATCCATGCCACCTGCCTGGAGATCACACCCCTTTCCCATGTCCCAGGACCCTATTTCTGCCCACGGGATCATCAGTGCCTGCCGCAGCTGAGCAGTATTTAAAATAGTTATTTATCATGGTGGAAGTAACTTTAACTGTGCCATTTTGCAAATGCTTTCTTAATACTTTGTTAGTTGTCATGTAGAAGTTGAATCACCCCACCAGAAGTGTAAAACGATTAAGATCTGTATGGAAAAAAACACAGTATCTTATATGGAGAAAAATAATAATAGAAAAAATATATCAATTGCTTTGCTATTAGCAAGGAAACCTGTTTCATACTAAGGGGACCCTCCATATGCTAATCAGATTTCAGGAAATCTCTTAAGCCTCCTTCCTTCTTTATTGTCACTCTTAGATATGGTTATGCTTATGCAAATGGATATGCTACTATGGATTAATATATTATCTGCAAAACAGCACACTAATGTCAAAGTTTTATTTTCACATTGGAAATCAAATAGAGCTTAAAACAAAGCATAAACTAGGGAAGGAAGTTATAACAGAAATAACAGAAAATATATGAGCTACCTAATTGATATGAAAACTTGACACCAGGATCAAATACTTACTGTAGCAATTCTTCCTATGTTTTTTTTTTTTACTTTCAATGTTATTTCTTTAGTCCATTGTTCATGTTTCCACCAGTAAGCATTTACCTTGATATCCGTTTACCTTTAAAATCTAAAGAAAGCTTTACTTAAATAACATTCCTACTCTTGAAATTGTGTGTGCACTTCATGTAGAATGCATAGAAGATGATCCCTAATCTTTAACTGTTTTATTTCCATAAGCTTTCAGTAAGAGAGAAGGGAAATAGGAAGATGGTTAGACTGAAAAAATAAGTCTTAGAATTGAGACTGTGCTTCATGGTAAAAATATATTACTTTACTTTTAGCTTCATCATCAAGCAAGAGCGTAAATCCAAGTGAGTTTAGAATAGATTTTCAATTTTCAGATATCTTGAAGTCTGATAATTCTGTTTTAAATTTCTATCATTAGTGAAGTTGGCTGATAGTAAGTTCCTACAATCCTGCAGTTATTTTTAGATAAACTCTTTCCTTAAGCAAAACAATTCTTGTCCACTTAAAATTGTTTTGGCACAGGGTAATCTTAATGGGAATGCCCTAGCTATACCTATACTTTATCATAGTAAGACTTAAACTCTGCTACTAATGAAATGGTGGAAAATACATGCAGGATTTGTAGAACACTTCCACTTTGAACCCCTTCCCTTCAATTTCCCTTTTCAGGCAAAGTTAAGCTTGAAGGGATTGAATGAGAACCTGGAATGTGTTAAAGAGGGAGGACAAGATAAGCATGGGAAAGATGGAGATTTGATCTTTGAAGTGAAGGTGCAGAAAATGAATTACTAGTAGAAAACTGCTTCAGGTTAACTGTATGAACTACCCACACAAGAAATCCAAAGAACTGTTGTTATTTCAGGCTATCCTGACCAGCAAATGGTTATGCAATTAAGATTGCTCCAGAGATATCTCTTAGACAGCAACACTGTCTTGAAGGGGTCATCTCCTATCATCATGAACAAAATGGGGTATTATTTGTCTTGCTTTTGTGATACCTGTATTCAATGCTATGTTGTCTCGGCAACTTGCCTGAAACTTCACCTAAAATTAGGTCTGGTATGTAGTGCAGCAGTAATGCTCTGTATCAGTATAATGCACTGTTCTGGGTTTTTTTTGTGCATGTGTTATGTTTCTATTAACTTATGGAGAAATCTAGTTCTGAACTAAGCATATATACCTGCACGTTATGTATTTATAATTACTTATTTGAGTCTGGAAGCATCATTAATGGTAGAAACTTCCGTTATATGATAGCTATTCAGCAGAAACCTAAAGAATGAGGGTAAGCATGTACTCTTGGAATGGCTTTTGTTCTCCATCCATCTGTATGTAGGGGAGTTACACATCTTCTCTTTGATGCTCTTGATTTTGGAGTCTTCCTTTTAATTTGACAAATACCTAGCTCAGTGAATGAGCTTCCAGTCATTTATTTCTTCTGTCAAAACATGACTATTCAGAGATGGATTCTCTGATATCTTCCATATCTCTTACACAGAAGATTTTGGTGGTGTACTAGGGAAACATCATCTGCAGTTCCTTTAGCTTTTGATCTCTTTCAGGCAGTAATAATAGCAAGCCATGATGCTTTTAATTGGGTAGGTTCACGTAGGAAATAAATAGTTCAGTTTAAGAGTTAGATGACCTCTACAGAGATTTTGAAATGGTTCTCTAGATCTCACTGTGGCTATTTCCTCACCTGGCAATTGCCAAGACTCTGAAAATTTGCACAGAGTGTAGAACCTGTACTGACCCTCCTAGAACCCAGTTAGTCTTGCTCTTCACAGGCTGAATCACAGTTTATAGAATCATTAGAGTCGGAAAGGACCTCTGAAGGCCATCTAATCCAGCTCCCCTGCAATGAACAGAGACATCTGCATCTAGATCAGGTTGCTCAGGGCAAGTTTGCTAGTGGCGACAGCTGTGCCTTGTAATGCCCTGAAATTATAATAGCTCCCAGCTGCTCTCATCCCCCTTTTCTTACTTGTCCACCTCTAAGCTACCTGGCTAACCTAAGCTGATAGATTAGGTCAACATGGAAGTTTAAATTACTTTTGTCCAGTCTCTAGAGTTTCTCAGCTGCCTGAGATCTCAGCCAGTGCAGATCTCTGGGGATTTTCTGCTTAGAGGGAAAGATGAAGGCAGAAACATGTGATGTTTTGAATTAATCTCCTGATAATTCAAAAGGCAGAGGGTAAGACCAAATAACTTGTATATTTATTTCTAAATGTTTTAGTTTCTAGGTTAGCTGTGGCTCAAGGGAAGTCTGACTGTTGAGGGTTTGGAGATAGAATACTGCATGCGCTGCGTTCTCTGTTTCACACAGAGAACTTCTACTCATGCAAGGTGATGGCTGAAAAATTACCCAGCTTGAAGTCCAAATTCAGAATTACAGCTGAAGGCTCAGCTTGAATGGTGGCAATTGTGTTAGGCCTTAAAATGTAACATTAGGAATTGCAGGGTAATGCAAACTCTGCTGTTTCCACTCTCAGAAAAAGAGTTTGTTTACCAAAAACAAACTCTGCAGTTGTTATCTAGGGCTTCTTAAAAGTGGGAGGCAAACTGACATGTGAGCCTGCATGACTGACCAGCCTTCCCTGTCACATGCATTGAATAGACTGTAATGCAGAATTGGGTACAGTATCCCTACAACCAGTTGTTCAAGCTCACACTGATCTGTACAGGTTTTATGTGTGGCTCTGAGCTGATGGTGACTATCTCTTAGTTCTGCCACCTTGTCACTGCTGTATCACTTGTATGACTTTTGAAGATCTTTTCATAGCCATGATCCACAGGGGTTCCATTGTCGAGTCCTGCTGTATGCAGACTCCTCCCTGCAAAACTGTTATAGAAGTTATTCCTGGGTGAAGAAAGAACTCAGAACAGGCACATATTTTTTCCTCTCAGAGGAAGAATTTCTTTCATCTTCTTTCCCTTCAGTCTCCTCTTGAGTCCTCTTTATCTTGGTGTATTTATCTGAGCATCTATACACTAGCAATATACCATCATTCAAAGATATCTAAGAGAGTAGCTTAAGTCTGGGACTGGTAGAAGGTGGACATCTTTAGAAGAGCTCTTCATGGGAACCTGAGTGAAATGTTCTGCTGATCTATGTCAGAGTTTCCAGAACTGATGCTCATCCTTACAGCTGAATTTGGAATACAGGTATTTTGTATTTATTGTTGCTCCTTATACCTTCCATTCTAGGTGACAGAGCATGAAATGTTTGGCAACTTTTCCTCAAGACAACTTAACTTTTAAATGTCAGTCTGTTCAAGTACAATTGCCTAGAAGCATGACGTACATAATTCCCCATCGGTGCTAAGTATACTCCATTATTTTTAGTGCTTGCAAATTTACTCAGCTTTTCAAGATTATTAATAATTTTTATACACAAGTTGGTGTCTTGTTAACACCTTTCTTAGTTATGTGACAGATTCTCTTTTAGAGGTGCCTGCTGCTACTTGTCTCAACTCTAGGGCAAGAGATGAATCCTGATTTAACTGTGATTTAACTTTCTATGTTTTTTGATTTTCATTCAGTAGTGGAGTGCAGAGCAGTAACTACTGATTATCACAAATTTTCTGGCTACACAGGTCACCAAAGTGACATTGAATTACTAGAACAGACAGGCAAATCCATAGGTTGCTCAAAAAGTAATGCCTCCTATTTATTTCCATACAGCAACAGATACAAAGGACACAAAAATGCAATCTGATAGAAAATTCTCAGCTACCCAACACAGTTCTTTGACATTTTAATCACTGTTGGCTGTACATTTTCACCAGTGATGAACAAGACTCTTGAGTGCTGTGCTCCTAATATAAATAAATCTACATAGCCTTTTGGAATATTTGTCTTCCATTTTGTTGTTGCTAACATGCACCACCCACTGCCTCAGAGTGCTCACATCCTGTGAACTGTTTGAACTCTGTAATTTTTCAACAAGTGGTGATGGATGTTAATGGGTGCAATTTTTTCCACATGGAGAAATTCAGTGACAAACCTTTGCTTCAGCTGCACTTTCATGTCAGATAACGTTTTGTCAGACTGTAATGGAATACTGGGGGGAGAAGGTTCAACCTCTCCAGCCATACTGCCAATATCTGCCTCTGGTAGTGTGGGCCAACATAATATAGAAGGTGTTACTTTCAGAGCACCTCTGGCAGCAGCTCTAATATCTGGTGACATTTTTTTTGTTGTTTTTTCATTATTCCTGTGTTTCTCCTCACATGCATAGATACAGCAATTCTGTGAAACATTTGAAATCTTAAATTCAAGGGAAAAACATAGGGGCAAGACAGACTGGAGAACTGGTTGATATTGTTTACTTGTCTTGACATATCTGGATTTACACTGTCTATTTCATAGGTATAAGTAACTAAAATATTTTTTTGTTGTTCTTGTATTTTTTATGGATTCTTTCTGGAGATCTTTACTTTAAAGATATAGTTAGCTTCATTTGTGTTACCATAAATCCCCCCTGCCTCCTCTCATGTAACCTGTACCATATTTCAGTTGATTTAGTAATATTAAATGGAAGCAGAGTCTGTATTATCTTCTTATTAAGATATATGGAGGAACAGACTGTATCTGATGCTAAAATTAAATTTTAATTAGTTTTACTTATTAGTTAATAGCTTTTCTAATTTGTTAACTAAGGTAGAATTTCTGTTTTAGTTGATGAATACAATCTCTAAACAGCTGTGCATCTCTAAATGACTGCTTGTGTATTAAGAGTTAATGAAACAGTAGGTGGCGCTCAATAATCTGCAAGATTTTTATTAGCTTTTTAGGAGCAGTAACTTTTACTCTGTTTGTATTAAACTAAAGTTAGATTTGGTGGTAGTAATATTTTAATTTACATAGTTCAGACCACCATTGTCTGCTACACAAGCAGAAGACTGATTAGGGATTAGAGGACCATTTGAACTGTGATGTGAAATTCTTTTTTCGAAGTGAAAATACTGTAGGATGACGTATTTATCAAGTTATTGCTAAACGTCCTCCATTATATTCTTGTTTAATAGTCTGATCAAGAACTTGATTATTTATTGTTCGTTGGCCTTGTTATCAACAGCCATTTTATTGTCATCTATGGATTCTTAGGAGGTAAAATCCTTCAGTTTTGTGATAGAATGGCACCTGATTTGGACTTGCTGAATTTTGATGTAGAAAACACTCTTCTTAATATTCTCTCACTTTTATTTTTCACGTTGGAAATGTTTTTGCTGGACAATATGCAACCTAGTTATGTGGGTTCTCTCTACATGAATGGTGGAGACTGGTAATCCAACTCTTTATTTTCCAGAGGCAAATAATTTCTTGTATACAGTCTATTCTGGTACTGCAGTGAGAATCCTCTTTGTGACATGGAGAACTAGATACTACTCTGTTCTGTAGCACATAACAAAAGTGTTAAAACTGCTAATCTGTTGAGGATTAGAAAGGAAGATGGATGACTGGTGGAGATTCTAGCCTGGAATGTGGAAGATCAAGTTGTGTTCCTTTCTGCCCTGAAATACTTTGTGTGGCTATGGATAACTCCTAAATCCTGAATGAATGTAACACCAACAGCCAGACAGCCTCAGCTGAGGATCTGTGCCCTAATTCCTCTGTTCCTGAATTCTCAATCTGTAAAACGGGGACAGTAATACCACTCTACTTGGAAGGATAAATATTCTTCCAATATATAAGTATATATTGCTATACTGTGTGTTAGTACATGGAGCAAAGAATTATCTAGAATAGGTATCTAAATCAATATACTTGGAAGAGTGAGGGAGCAAAGTTCCATACCACAGAGCATAACAATCAAGCATCTACATGCTTATTCAAATCAGTCTTTCTAAAAAATCAGTCTTTCTAAGAAGCCAATCTATGTAGACAAACAAAAAGCTGATTTCTACTCTGCTGGAGCAGGGATTTATTTTGAAATAAACTTTGAAATGTCGTAGTTGAGTGAAATTGAGTGAGACCTAAATTCTTTTAGCCGCCTTTGAATAGTCTCTGAATGTAAAAAGGAACAGTTTAAAGCTGGGAAGAACTTCTTGTTATGCCTTCCTATGAACTTCTCTTTTTTGATAATGAAAATACCTTATGTCTTTTAATTGATATCACAGAATCTCAGGTTGGAAGCTACCTCAAGAGTGTGAGTCCAACCTCTGCTAAAGCAGTACAGGTAGGTATCCCTACAGTAGGTCACACAGGTGAAAATAAAATCTTGATAATAGCTATGTCATGATATTACAGGCTACTAAACTAATGTGTCGCAAAAGGATTTTTAGCTGAAGCAAATTCTACATAAAATTGTCCTGTTTCCCTTTCTGATTTTATATTCTACCCAGATTTTGCAATTTTAGATGGCTACCAAATTCAGAATGATTTAACCCAATGTATGGCTCCTCCTCCTCTGTGATGCCATGAAACAGTTTGTCCTTTAATAGTATCGCTTTCCTATTTAAAACTCTTGTGAAGTGTTTGCTTTCTAGGCTCCCATTAATGACTAACATGTCTATTTTACTTTTTCCATCAACGCATTCATTGCAAAAATATCTGGATTGATCCCCTGGTTCAGCTTCCAGCTGGGAGCACCAGAAACAGGAAAGTCAGACCTCACATAAACTGGAAATGCTCCTGTCTTTATATTGTCATTGGCACCAAATCTGCTGCACTGAAATAAAAATAAAAATAAATAAAACAAAAAGGACCCAAAAGAAGCAGGAAGTAAAGCGTTACTGGAGCAAAATGAGAAAAATGAGAAAAGCTCATTTCTGAGAAGCAGGATGTTTTATATAATGCCTAAAATTATATATGAGGGGAGGGTGGGAAGTACTTTTATTTTATAAAAGCAACTTCTGAGTAGTACTGGAACCAAAAGACAGCTCTTGAGCATTACTGGGTTGGGGGGAGGGGGAAGGAGATCTGGTTTTTGTAGTGGCAGGATCATCTGAGTATATTAGTACCATTAGCTGGTACTCATTTATTGTTATTCACTCCAATAAAACAAATAGCTTTCTGGCAAGTACACAGAAGCAAGTTTGAATAGTTTTTCTTGTAACTCTTAGTGTATGTTCTTTTGCAGAAAAAACAAGGCAAGCATGGCTAAAGTCTTCAGTCTAATTCGCAGGAGAATATTAATCTCTAGGAAGCATAATAAACTCAGATTTTGATTTCCCTTTCCTTATTTATGCAGTCAGTCCAAGAAGCCCAGCAGAAAATGGTGAAAACAGAAGTCAGACAGGAAGCAATATATAGAATATGAAGTACAGCAGATCTTTCTAGTATTAGATAACCATATGGCTCTACAAAACCATAGAATAACAGCCATCCTAATTATAGATCAGTGATGAAAGCAAGCTTAACCTTAACTCCATTAAAGCAGCAGCTGAGGAGATCTCTTCCCAGTGGAAGAATGCAGTAGTCTATAAAGGATGCCCTAAGAGTCATCTAACGATTCAGGTAAACAATCTGCATATGATCTTCAAACAGTTGTGCTGTCTTGATTTGCTCTTAACATGCATTAGCTTGGTTGCTATTCTTATCACAGTAATGAAGATCCTGAATCCTTTCCTTGGAGAACATTTTCTTTAAGCAGTTGTTTATCTACTGTTCATGACAATTCTCTTTAATCTGCTGATGTGCCTTGTCTTATTTTTTTTTCCCCGTATTATATCAGATAGCTAATTTAAGTGCTAGATATTCAAAGTTTAAATTGTGAATAGCTTTGTGCATGAGACAGTTCCCTTTCTTGTAGGCTTTTCACTGGGACTAGTGATCGTCTTAGTGTCTGCAGTGAGTGAGCTGTACTTGATGGTATTCCAGTATGGTAGCTGACTTTCCTTTTACAAGAATGAAGATCATTTGACTCAGAGGAATTGGGGAAATGTACTGGTGGAAACTGTTATAAGATCTCTTCTGCTCCTGCAGTTATGAGCCTGCCTTCTGCTTCTTTACTTTGATTCTCCACCCCAGGCAATGCTACAGGCTTGGAGTGGAGTGGCTGGATCAAAGTGTAGAGGAAACGGACCTTGGGGTATTTGTCGATGCTCAGCTGAACATGAGCAAGCAGTGTGCCCAGCTGGCCAAAAAGACCAGTGACATTCTGGCTTGTATCAGAAATAGTGTAGCCAGCAGGAGTAGGGAAGTAATTGTCTCCCCGTATTTCCCACCTTGGTGATTCTATTATTTTCCTAACGTACATAGAAATACTCTTAATCATTAATGGATGTTTCAATACTTCAGAGAACTGCTGGAGTTTTTAGACCTCTGTCAGGAATACAGGGATTAACCTTCAGTTCTGGTGCAAGTTATCTCAAAAGCAGTGTTACAGTCTGTATTTGTCTTCCAAAATGTAAAATAAGTAGACATTTCCAAGGAGAAAGGGAAATTACTGAGGTTAATATACTATGAGATTAGTGTCTGCTAGAATTTAACAAAGGTGGGCCCTTGGACAGTACTTTTGTACAAAGTCTTTCTATTTCTATCTACCAATGAGTTCCTCACTTAGAAGAAAAATAATTCTTCTATGCTCTCATACACTTGCAGTGATAAAAAGAAGCTAATGAATATAAAAGGGTTAATAGTCTGTGATCAGTATCACATGATGGCACAATACATTTCAGCAGAATTGCACTTGACCTTTAAAATAATTCTATAAACATTGCCTGAAAAATACTAATGGAAGTTCAGGGGCAGAAAAAGCAAGGTTCATTAGAGGTTTGTACAAGCAGTGTGACACAGAAAACAAGTGAGTAACTGCCCGGTTGTGGAGGCCATTAGAATCTAAATCAGCCTGGATTTCAGGGACCTCGGTTGACACTGCACTGTGAGTGAATTGTTACAGTTTCTTTTACTCTTTTTTCATTGATTTTTATTAATATTAAAATTAAAATTGTGAATCTGAGGAAGATTTTCTTATTGTGAGGACCTTGAGAGCACAGCTAGGCCTGCGGCCCTACTACCTTCACCTGGTGCTTCTATTCACACTCTATGCCTTTGGCCCAGGGGCTTCATTTTCTCTCTTCTCTTAGGATGATGGCTAATGGATTTAGAATCTTTTTAGGAGGACTTCACCTATTATGAAATAAAATTAAAATTCCCATCCATTTTCAAAAAATCTTTACTTATTATTTGGAAATATCTCATATTTTTTACAGTTCCATCTTCATACAGTCAGCTATACTGCTGCAGTTCAGTTACTAATATATCTGTATCAAGTTCACTTTCCAAGTCTCCTTTGCTCATTTGTATATAACATGCTCCTTGGTTATAAGGTCATGCTTTTTTTCCTGTAGTGTAAATATATACTTTGTAAGATAATGACTTGTTACCTGAATTTCTGGAAACTTTTCATTTAATACTTCTAACCCAAACTGAGTTAAGACATTATAATTTGCTTACACATTATTGCTAAAACTTTCTCTGTGATAATTGTATTTTATTTATATCAGAGGGACTTTTCATCTGATGTAAAGCATTTGGGAATACTCGTTAATAGCATTAGAATAAAAAAATCTTTTTAAGATACGTGCATATATGTTATAAATATATTTATATTGCTATTCATACCACTGAATCGATGAATACGTGTTCATGGCAAAACTATAGCAAGTAGAAGGCTGTGTGTTTCTGAAATAGTGTGAAATAATGAAAAGGCAGCAGTGGATTTCTCTGGAGTTGTATCATGTGCTAGAACCATTTTTTAAATTAAGGCACATTGGCTTGTGAGGTGTCTTCAACATGAGAATAGCAGGAGCCAGAGTATTTAAAATCTATTGATTCTGACTCATATATGACACTTCCTTTAGAATTAAAAAAAAAAGTCCTGTTGAAATGAAACTGGATTAGTTTTCTTCCAGATATATCCAAATTTTTTACTCAACGTTTTAGTAAAAGCACAAGACATTTCCGAATCTCAGGTTAATTTGGATTTGCTTCTCAATCTTGTCCACACCCCTTTGGATGGCATCCCTTCCTTCTGTTGTATGAACAGTACCACTCAAACTTGCTGAGGGTGCGTTCAATCCAGCTGTTGAGGTTACTGATAAAGATGCTGAAGGGTACCAGTCCAAGATGAATGTAACTTCCAGGAGTATCTGTCCCACAGTCTTCTCAGGAACAAAGGTGAAGTTTGCTGGCCTATGGTTCCATGGGTCTTCCTTTTTCCCTTCCTTAAAAATGGGAGTTAAAGTGGAGACTGCCAGTGGCGTTATATGAAAAATTATTCAATAAACAATTCAGCAATGCCACAGTAAGTCCCTAAAAAGTAGGAAGGAGGTACCCCTGGTTATTCATCTTATACAGTTCTCTCTTTTGCATAATTGGATTTTTTCTAATGTAATGGGACCTACTTACTTATGTGTTCCGCTGTACTACATGCTTTCTGGCATATGTGTTTAGCTTTGTCATTTAAACTTCAGTACATTTCTTCTATAACATTGCTAATGTTATGAAACACATCATTATGTTCATACTGAGCACTGTAGTTCCACAAGATCAGATCTCACAGTTCCCGTGCCTGAAAATCAGTTATAAGTGTAATCAATGGAAGTAGTATTTCCCCTACCTCCTTGCATTTCCCCTGACTGCTACAAAAGAGGCTAATATAGTTCTACTTTTACTTTCCTCTCACAGATGAAGAAAATGGAATTTCACATTTAGCTTCTATGTTTCCTTGCTGGATTCCATGATAAATACTAGTTTCTGTAGTTACATGTATATTGGTTTGCCTTTGAGTTGCACGTGCCGTGGGTCTTACTCTGCTATAATATTAGCAATACCTGCAAAGAGTGGGCTACCAGAGATGTATGCAGTCTGGCTTGTGAATCTTCTTATATTACTACAGTTTTCACGGATTTTTATAACAACAAGCAGAAGAACTGAGGAAATGATTCCCCTGAATTGGCCTGTGTGTATGAAATAGTGAGGAAGGGTTCACTAGTTTTTATCCATCTTCATTGTATCATTGAATCTGAAATTATTATACTGCTTTAAAGAATTTAAATTTGGAAAATAATGCCTCCGAGGAAAAGTTTTTTGGCAGTGGACAAGTTCTCCCATTTTGCTGTAGTATAAAGCTCAGGTTTCTGTAGGAGGAAATGGTAGAAACTCACAAACTGAGTACTAATTTTTTTTAAAAGAAACAAGTAAATGAAGAAAGGGAATAAAAAGAAACATACAGTTGCTCCTACAAACAGGTAGAAGGCTCATGTGGCATTTGAACTTTCCAGCTTCCTACAACCAGAGATCATCTTAGATTTTAATCTCTGTCCCAGGAAACCTTTTCACAGAGTTGGACTGCTCATTCTTTTTCCCTGTGGTTAAACCTCAGGAAGGAGAATGAACATATCAGAATGCTGACAGGTCATGGCATCTGTCATCTTGGGTCACCTGTTCCCTCTGCCTATGCAGATGGATGACTGCTGTTTTCTTTGCACTAGCAAAGAGACGAATGAATGCTAGCGTGGCCATCAAATGGACTGGAAACCTTAGCAGGCTACATTTGTAACTGTTTCCCAATTGCTTTGCTTAATCTATACTGAGAATGCAAATGCTGGAAGAGAAATGCAGGACGTAAACCTCAGCATGCATAGTGGAGTGAAACTTATCTGACCCGCAGCTCATGAGTAGGCACAGATAAATAAATTTTTTGTGTTAAATATATGTAGTATTTGTTGATAATCTTTATTACACCATATGTAAACATTGCTTCATTCTGACAATACAAGGTATCTCAAACGCTATTTAGTGAAAAATGTTGCTTTTGAGTTTCAGTATTTCTGATATTCCAGCACACAATATGGAGCAGCTATTTGTGCAAGTGAGTCTATAGAAAATGTTCTCTAATTGGATCATACTCTTCCCCTACAAAATCCTGGACTCGTGATTACTTGCTGTGTTCCAACTCTCAATAAACTGAATGAGATAAGGCTGCTCAGCTCTACTCAAGGTTATGGCCAGTAATTGGAAAATCATCATCTGAAGTTGCACGTTGTTAAATTCATTGCTGCCGGCCCATAATTAATAACATTCAGATGACCTCACTCACTTCCTTTAATGAGTGATTTCACAACCAAAGCACTTGCAACTGCTTAGCATTTGAAAGATGTTAGTGTTCTGAATGTTTTGTGGGAGAAGACTTGAATAATTCCCCACAGGTTTTTTAGAAATATTTTATTGTTGTTACTAAATCTGGTGTGGTCCATTTGCTTCATCATATTGCCTAAAACTGCAGCTTCATGTCATGAAAAAAAAAAAAATTAAAGCTTGATTAGCCCATCTCTGGATTTATGTGTAATGTTTCACTTGCTGGCAAATGCCATGTGGTTGATGTGTCTTCTGGGAAAAGTGTCTAGATTCTTTTAAAGCTAATATAATGACTAAAAAAAAGTAGAAGTTATTTAGTAATTTCTGTTGGCATGCAAACATTGTACATCTGTATATATTTTAGATGTACTATGCATCTGAAAAACAACCAGTCAACAAACTACTGGTAAAACCTGCAGGCTCTCCTGAATGTTAAATCTTATTTCCTATTTCTTGGGAAGGGAAAGTTGAATTCCAAGTTTTTCAAATTGAATCAGTTTTTACCCTTCAACATGATGCTCTGATATACTGCTATGGGATCTTTCATATGTGATGAAGAATACTTTATCAGTAGACCTGGCAGATTCAAGTGTGTTGTCATAAGGGAGACATGATAGATTTATATCCTCATATAGGAGATAGAAAAAATGGAATTCTCATTCATAACTGATTTTTTTTTTTAACAAATGAAAGAAAATACACATTCATGCAAAGAGAAAGCAATTATACTCTTTAGATGCACAAAAGAAAAGACGTCTCTATAGCTTTAGTCTCTGGTGGTGATTTAAAAAAAGTTTTTGTAATAGTGCAGATGTACTCATCAGAGTACGCTCTATTGGAAGTTTGCTGTAGTGGAAGCTTGATTTTTTTGTATAAATATTTTGTCTGATACTCAGGTGTTTAAAATTGAGATGATGTTGACAAATCATGATTCTATAATTGGAATTAAGAGTTTTAATATGATCTCTTTATTTTCTGGCACTTCTGGAAGTATAGTACTGTTAATAGCTCATGAATGATCGTGTGAGAGAGTGACAAAAGTGGGCAGGCAGTGCAAAACTGTACAGTTTCTGAATGTTTTAAGGCATTTATTTGTCCAGTCCACCTTATTATATACCAGGATAAAATCAAGATCAAGCAAGCTTTTGCTCTTCTGCTCCACGGGGAGGTTTCTGGCCTCCCTAAGCTTGCCTTACAACCAGCCCGACCATTTGCAGTGAATTATATATATATTTTTTCTTGTTTCCTACTATGTTTAGAAAGTAGTCCAACTTTGGTTGAGAGATCTCATTCACAGGCAATTTGTTATGCTCAGTTAACAAGCTCTTCCAGCATCTGTCTATCTCAATTCCATTCTGAAATCTATTGGCTTCAACTACTTCTTATGTTTTTTGTTTTCAGCACATTGGAGTCCCCATGTATTAACATAGTCATCAGAATGCAGTCTTCCTTGGTAAGGACTTTTTCCCTGAAAATTTTCTCTCTTGAATTAGAATGCTAATGCAGATCAGGCCTAGAGAAAGTTAACCGCATTGGAAGAATATAAAGAGGAAAGAAAAAAAATCCTGGATTTTGCTTCCTATTACTTTCTCCCATTCCAAATGTTGAAATAACTGAAGAATAAGAATCTAGTCCCTGTTTAAGTAAAGACCAGAGTTTTAAAGAATTTGCTATTGTAAAATGCAGCTTTGTTCCTCCTATGTTTCTGAAACCAATATGTCGATTTAAACATTTTTGACTCATAGGTTATGGAAAACTCCAGAGAAAGTCATGGTGAATATATAGGCCTATCAAGAATCACAATTTCCACAAAAAATATCTATACAAAATAAACATACTTTTACATAGGCACAAATGCAAATGGGGTCAAAATTGAGAATCAAAATGTAGCAAGGAGTGTGTACATTGTGCGTAGGAAAGAAAGTGATGGTTCACAATTAGCTGTTGAGGTGAGTTTATGAAGTGGGAGTTCTAATGGAGACATTTTATGTCTTTTTTTTTTTCTGTATGCTAATTCCTTGACAGCATTTCCTCCCCGACAGATAAAAAAAAATTAATTGTATCAGACAACTCTGTCACAGTGAGATAACGTGCCAGGTCTAAAGGTAAAATTTAAAAGTTAATTTTCCAGATTTGTCTAATAAATTAGTCAGAAAGCTAGTTTTCATTCTGACGCATTTTCTATTTTTTATACTTTGTATCATATCTAGTTGTACTTTAGAGATTCTTTCAACACTGAGGAAATCATTTAATCTTCTTATCATGTTTTAGCTGCTATCTGAATGCGTAACACTGCCCACAAGACAAGTAAACTAGATAGGAAACTTTCTTATCTCAATGTGATAGGTGAGGTTGCAGATTGAATAAGAAGTGTAATTCCTTGATTATATTCAGATGCTACACAAGCAGATTTTAGTCCATTTGAGTTGTGTTCAGAAATTCCCTAAAGCTTCCCAGATCCCAAGTCAAAGACATATGGCAGGTATTCTAGCAGTGTGCTTGTACTGCCAAGAAAATCATCCTAGATGCTTGTTGCACTAAGCATGTAGCTCTTGGACACAGTGAATCCATGATCACTAGAGATGTGATCACATACAGGTCTTCTGTGGGCTAAGAGTGTGTAAAATAAAATACAGGAAAAAAAAAATTAATCCCTTTTTCATCACTGAATTGCATCTGAAATCTGAAAAAACAGTTGCTGTCACCATAGGAGAAAAGCTTTATCTAATGAATAGTTTAGCTTTGGCAGTGTCAACTCCCGGCATTAAAACAAAACAAATAAACAAAAAAATAACAAAAAAATTTACTTACATCTGTCCATCTGGAACACATATTTGGCAAGGAATATTTGTTTGGCTCTTGCTCTTGTGATGCTTCTTAAAAATCTAGAAACTATTCATGAAGAATAGATGTTCTACTCTAGAACAGAAATTTCTTGTCAATCTTAAATAATGATAATCTGGAAAGTAAGGGAAATCCCTGCTTAAAGTTGTCACTTCTCCTTGTTAGAAATATTAGCAGGATTTCAGAAGAATGTGTATCTGTGATGCTAAGTACATCTTATGGAATATATCATTCAGCAATTTTCCTGAGAGCTAAGATTACTCCACAGAAAATTTTATTGAGCATTTGCTTGTGGTTCTTTCAAGATTCTTTGTATTGATTTATGGCAGTGCTTGAGAGGGTAAATTCTGTTGAGCTTGGATGCTAGATTAATCCAAATAATCAGGTGTTTAGATTACTAGCCTATAACATCTGAAATGGAGGCTAGCCAAAGGCTGATTTTTCTTTTTCACTTTTCTTTTAGTAAGCAATTTAAACAGTATTGAAAAAGGAAACAATAGCTCAGACTGAATTAATTTATTATCTTTATTGAGACGCATGTGTCGTGTGTGGATTCAGATCAGGAATGTTTCTATAGTTTGCCCTATGTGCTGATTTTCCTGTGTGCAAAACGTTAGGGAACTATTTTCCCTGACTGATTTGTGTGTGTGGTTAAGAGCATCTCTGGAGGTACAGAATGAGATTAGAACTGATTTAGAATCACTACAACTAAAGAAAATCTAGGTAAAATAAACATTAATTTTTAGTTATCTCCAGTTGTTTTGGAAAAAAAGAAAATGCTTCCTTTCAAATTGAAAATTTCTTTGTTTGGTCTCTGGTCAAAAAAGAACTTTTTAAAAAATCTGAGGCTTCTTAAATGGACATGGTACATGTTCTGTCATTATAATTTGTGCTGGTAAATGTTTCCCACTACTTTTGTTGTTCAGCCAGAAAGCTGCATTTCTTCAGCCATCATGAGGGCAGAGTTGAGGTTAGGTCAAATGATGCGTGCAGAGTGTTTCTCAGCTGTTGTTTAAGCAAGCTTTAGCTATTTCTGTGGCTGATTTAGAGTTATTTCATCTATCTCAGTCACTATAAATATAGCAAAAATGTAACTGTGATCAAGACTGAAAGCAAAATATACTGACCTGAGTTACCTCTGTGCAAAAATAACGGTGTGAGGTAGGAAAGGATGGAAAGCAGGAACAATGAATTAAAGTATAAAGAACCTGTTTCTTTATTTATATCTGTTTGTTACATTGGCTTCCCCCTACTTCAGTAAACTTACTTCTGGTTTACAATGGTGTGTGAGATAGCAATAGCAATCTTCATGTAATTGTGGGTAAAGCTAGAAGGAGCAATGATTAATATTTTCCACTTCTCAAAGTGGAACACAAACGAGTTAAATATATTACCGTTTATTGGACTAAGAAAATGTTCAGATGGAGACTTTATAATTGTGATTTATTAAAATACACTCTTGCATGAGCAATGAACCCTTTGTCCTCTGCAGGGCTTGTGGCCTTTTGCTGTCAGGCAGAGAAGAAATAGTACAGCACTGTGGAAAGTTTTTTTTTTTTGCGTGACAATTGTACTTTCTTTCATTTCTTCATGTGTATTTTCCCTCCCAAAGATTATTTACTGATGTTGCTATGTTTCAGCTATGAGATATAAAAAGCGCTTTTCCAACAAATGAAAATTCTAACTTCAGGGGAGCTTGGACACAAATAGTGTGGAAATTGGTTGTATAACACAGTTTTAACTTATGGAAGAAAATATGCTAGAAAGACTCAGAAGCATATTTGATAGAGGTCAGACTTATTACAGAAATCAATGCTTTGAAATCAGGTATCTTCTAATGCAGTTGACTTTTTTGCAGTTCATTATCAATCTTAAGAGGAGGGATAAAGTTCCCATCATACTATCCAATTCGTTTAGTGCTGTCCAATCAATGACAGCATTCTTTTTGTTGTCTTCATACCTCTTTCTAGATGAGGCACATTCCTCTTTCATTTTTAATAGTTTTAGAAAACTGTTTTTCATCCTTGTTCAAGGCTTTCCTTTGAAGTCTAGCATCCTCTAGATGAGGTTTTCTGCAGTAACAATATTACACTGGAATAATTTTGACTTGTCATAATTATGTACCACATAGTTCAAAATTCTTGCTTACAGTTGCATTCTCAAATGTATCTAGAATCCATACTGAGCTGTCAGAAATGTCAGCTATAAGGGAGTATGAATCTATGATTCTATGTGTGGTGAAACTTGATTAAAAATAGCACACATCTTCTTAACTTCATTTTCTTTCTCTGCCTTCCTTGATTCCACAGATCTTCAAACAAGTCAATGCAAACAGCTTTCACTGAAAATTCTTGCTGAATCATTAAGATAAAAAGGGTTGCTCCTCTGTCACTCTATATTTCTTGTTATTTTAGTCATAGGAACCTTAAAAGAAAGTCTAGCCTTTTTTAATCAATTCCGTTACTTTTTGTAGGAAATCGGTAGAAATCAAATAAGCTGAGGTCTGGAAGAATTACAAGACATTACAAAAAGTTTCAGAAGTGAGTTCTATGTAGGAAATTGTATGGTGCACACTGAAACAAGCTTATGAAATGAGGTAGAAGAAGATGAGATTTACCTGCTAGGTGTACCTGTGACCTCACACCAAGATGAACTTGGAAAGCTGCAGTAATCATCTGGAAAGATGATTAACAAACAATGAGTCTGGCAGCAAAAGGAGAAAAAAATGCATCCAGTGAGCACAGCAAGTCAAGCTGATGGCCTTGATCTGGCAGCATTATGTGTATTCATGATACCTTCGGGACTTCTGGGATTTATAGGAAATACGTAAATAAGGTGAACTGTCTGCAGAGTTGAGGCTAGGGGCCAAAGCATCTGTCCTCAATCTTATAATACAGTGATGCAAAATAAATTACCTGAAAAATGATGGAACATTTAATTCCAGTACTCAGCCTTTAATTCCTCAGTGTATTATATGTAGACTGATTATGGTATATACACCAAGTTTACTTAAACAGCTAATACAGCATGTGAAATAAACTTTTCTAATATAGGAAATATATTCTAAGTGAGAACTAAACTCATTTTATTTAATGATCTGGTTTATGTCTTCCACATGACCCAAATGATTAGGGCCAAGCGGAGTATATTTTTTGTAATACTATTTGTAAAAGTCACGGCTTCAGCTTGTATAAACCTTGAATTGATATTCAACTACAAATGAGGAAAAAGATTTTGGTTTTAAGCAGAATTTTTCCTTTTAAGGTTGAAGAAACTGCATAACAGTTTTAGTATATGACATTAATAACTAATCTTGATTTCTCTTGATGATCAATAGAATTTCATACAAAAAATAAATAAATTGAGGATTGTGTCTAGGAGTGACAATTATGTAGCTTATTGTAGCTCATTAGTATGAAGTTATCTGGTATCAGGTGCAAATCTACTTGAACATCAAGCCTGAAACAAAATTTAAGGTGGATTGTAAGCTAGACATCCATGGATTAAATTCTGATTCATTGAAGGATTCAAGCATATTATCTAGGAAGAAGCAAGATTTGAATGAGAAGCAGATATCTAGTGTGGTTATATTGATGCACACTCTGACTGACATTCACAGTGAAAACTAAGGTTTATAAAGGCCAGTGAAATTATTTCTTTTTCTGGAACCTGTGTTGTAGAATGGGTTGCAGCTGCTTAAATACATGAAGGTGGCTCAGTACTCAAAGTTTATCAGGATTTGGAAAAATCAGCAGATACTTCCAGTGTGCTTGTTGCTACATTTTTGTCAAACAGAATTGAAAATTTTGATTCAGAGATAAAGTGAAATATAATTGGCTCAGATTAGTAGCATTTGTTCATTTTGAATTATCAGTTTTGATCAGGTTTCGACATTGTTGAGAATTATCTTTGTTGGGCAAATTTAAGCCCACATGAGAAATGCAAAGATATATATTTCAGTTATTCTTCTCTTTGCTGTTTTTGAACCTGTGAGACTTCAATTTTCTGCTGGCTTCTTTATTTTTGCTACTGTGTTATAGTGTGTATCAGGCTGGAGTTATTGATGGGTTGTTGTTTTTTTTTTTTCCCCTCACTTCAGGCTTTTGCAAATCCTCATAATCTTTTTAAATTTTATGTCCAACTTCATCAGGTGCTGGCTCTTCCCCATACTCTGGCACTTCAGTTATTCAGGGATGCACACTGTGAGCCAGTTCAATAGTTCTCTGCTATATTCTGATGTTCAGAGCTTGTGAGGACATGAACTGCTCACAGTCATTTTTAGCAAACACTGACAGTTAAGATCTGCTTTTCTGTTAGATGGTAAGAAAATCAATGATTTTCATTTCTCCTCTTAATTTTAACCCAAACCCCAAAGGCTCTGCTTTGTGTTCTGAGTACATGTCCTTCAAAATATTGAATTTAGAAATAATATGTGCATTTGGTTGGAAACCTAGTAGAATTCTTTCTGAACTGCACATCTCATTCAGTGGAATACATGGCCTGGAAGCATTCTGTTAGACAGCCTGCCTGGTCCCACAGCTGAGAAAATGATAGTGGTCAGTGTAGAACTATCTTCTGTTTCTTCCTCTATGCAAGGAGGCTATCCCAGCCAATATAACCTGTCATTAGAAGATTTAATGTGAATTTTACATTAATTAGAGCATATTTATCCTTGATACCTTCACTACCTCATGTACTGTTACATAAACATTTGAAGATAGGAAATGCTATATTAATTATTTAACATGATCAGAACAAAAATGCTGATTAAAAGTTTGTGCTAACATGTATTTTGTAACTGACTTTGGTCAACTCGCTTCCATTGTGTTTTGCAGGGTGCATTCAAAGGTTTTGCTGGGTTTGAAAACAAAAGCAGAGGGAAGATTTTACTTCAGTTTTCTGCCTGAGCTCATTTAACTTGAACTACTTTTTATTGAGTCAGCTTCTGTAAGCAAGCACTAGGTTTTGCTGGCATTATTCATTGTTCAAACTTAAATCTTGGTCCTGTTAATCTTATTCCTCCTGCTTATTACTGAAACAAACAAAAAAAGCCACTAAGCTTTTCTATTAGAATATTTCACAAGTCAAGTGTAGTGTCTGCTTTCTCCCCCAGAACCTAAGGCTAAGACGAAGAAAAGGTTTTAATAAAAGGCCTTTAATTTCCCATTATGAAAAGCATCTCTGTGAGGTATTTCTTTGTCTGAATCTGGATAGCCTTGAAAATTAACTTCCCTTAAACTTTAATACTACTGCCAAGCAGTTTAAGAACATTGTTGATTCTGAGGCTTATTAATTACTAGTATAGTCTTTGTAATTGCCTAGTCTAGAAATTGATGAACAAAGTCATTTCAGAAAGCAATCTATTTGAAATCTAATTTGTTGGCGAAATGAACCATATAAACAAAATGCCACTTGCAGTTTGACTGAAATGAGATGTGCTTAACGAGCCCATCATCATCTGTGATATTCATCATAATGGGTCACAGTTACATAAAATGTTATAAATCTGAACCAATGCACATAAAGGAGAAATATAATATAGTATTCTGAAAAGAATAAAACATTAAACAGATGGTTGCCCCATGGAAACATCCTTAAATCTCACGTTCTATTTGTTGACTTACAGGCAGAAAATGCTGAAACTGAGTAGGTACAAAAATAGAGAAATGCATATGTCTTTTACACATTGCATTTTACTTTGGCATCCACATTGGAGGTTGGAATTGAGAGGGCAGAGATCTTAAATTTGAACAGCAAAACACTGGTTCTTTTGAAGTAAAATGATATACAACTTTTCCTTATTTTTGTTTTATGAGTCCAGAACAAAAAATTTGAGGGGTAAACTTTAACACAGTGACAAACTTTCATACTTGAGGCAAAAATGAAGTATTTGCGTGCAACGTGGTGAAACTTGAGCAAGCCTGAGTATATGCCAGCGTGAGAATGTTTATTCAAAATTAGTAGTGATGAATAAGAGTTATAAACAAAGCTTTAAGTAAAAATGATGAGATGGTTGGATACAAACAAGGCACTCGAGTACAAAGGGCTGATATGTGTCTGATAGTCTGAAATCTAGTTTCTATTACTTCTGTTCTTAGCTAACCAGACATCATGTCTCCTCCTTCCTGACTTGCGACCCTGTCTTCTTCTGGAATGTCTAAAACAAGAAATCTGCACTTACTGCTTTCCCATTTAATATCAAATGATTGGATGTCTCCCAGCAATCTTAAGAATTTTTTTAATGAAAATATATCTTGACTTAAATATGAAAATACAAGTAAATAATGTATGTGCAAAATACTGTGTAAGAAGAAACTTCTAAACTTTGTATGATGCTCCAGTTCTGGTAAGGAAGAGAAAAATAGAAGCAAAAGTATAAGCATCTCTACATAAATAGCTGCATATGTATGCATGTGGTGGATGCTTATGCAGATGTATATATATAATTTGTACATTGCTTATGTATTCATAACATGCATGTAGGTATGCACTTCTCTGGAAGAGACGTGGGATTATCCAGCTGAAGTTGTTTACAGTTTTGTAGAAAGAAATGTTCCCCCACTGTATAAACTGCAAATAAAACATAAATGAAATGCATATCTGAAATGCATTTTTTAAAATTAAAAATTAATAAATACAAAAAAGAGAAACCATAAGTTTAGAGTATTTTTTTTCAAATTTTTGGATTGGAAAGCAAAGGGAATCTTCTCTGTTAGGAGACCTGATTGTGATCTCTCTTAGAACAATAGAAATTCATTGGTTTCAGTTCAATTATTCCAGATTGACAAAAACACATCATAGAGTAGAATCAATCCTCTAATCACAGATGTGATACCTGATGTTTTTTAAGATATGGAGCTTATTGATTTCTGCTGTTAAGGGAGAGTATCTCAGAGTAGCATGTGAAAGGGATGGACTAGTGAATTAACAATCTGTTTTGCAAAGATATCTTTCCACTCTGTCCAGAAAAATGTTTTTAAGGAGCTCATAAATGTAGAAACATAAGGAAAATCTTATTTTGGCTGGAATTATTTTCACCTGTCTGCACTGATGAGAACAACAAACCAAATACTTCATGCAGATATGTAGCAAAGATAGATCTACTCTAGTCACATTAGGTCTGACAGAAAGCTGTTGTATCAGTACTGCTCTGCCTGTTGGGCCTTGAAGCTATCTTGTCCCACTTGTGCCCTGTGGGATGGAGGCTGATTACATCTGTCTACATAGGAGATGGATTTGATGCATGTTTTGGTGAGCTTCCCAAGCCCTGGCAGTTGGGACAAATTAAAATTTTTTCAATAGAGATAGTCCTCATGGCTTTAGACAGACTTATACAGCAGCCAGTGTCCCAGCTTGTGGCAGGGAGATTGGAACCAGGTGGTCTTCAAAGCCCCTCCCATCCCATATCATTCCATGTCTAGATTAAAAAATGAAGTGGGGACTGCAGCAGACATTTATAGGTGACCCATTAACACAGAATTCCCTGTCTTGTCCTCTCTGGAGACCAAATTAATTTTTTTTAACATATAAGGAACAAAGCCAACCTTACCTGTATAGGTAGCATTTGTTTGAAGGAAGTGTTAAGATTATCTTAGATTCTAATTTAATATGGAAGAGCACTCTGTATAATCAATGAACTTTTCATAAGAAAATTGATTTTAGGAAATCTAATGAAATCATTAGACAACTGTAATGATTTTTCTTTTCCCCAAATATATATATATATATATTTAAGCAGAAGTAAACAAGTTTCTTAAAAAGTCGTTGTGCCTGGCTAGTATTCTAATAAGAGCTCTGCTAACATGCAGTCCTGTTCGAAATGTACTTACGCATCTCTTTGCTACTTTACCTTTTTGTATGATGCTAAAATCAAGATATTCCTTATGCAAAAACCTTGACTCAGTTTCAACAGATGTTAAATATATGCAGAGACCAGGAATAATTTTTTTTCCAAAGAAAAAAACATTAAGTATGGACTAATACTCTGTATTCATGTCTTTCTCTGGAATTCACTGGAATTACCAGTGTTTCACATAGGAAAATCAAAAATGAGTTTAAAGATGGCTCATTTCTGTCAAGTGATGATCTTTTACTATTATATCCTGAAGATCTGTGTGTTTTGTAGGTACAGCTGCAAATCCTCCAGGAAGATGACAGGCAGGTGGATGCTTAGCTGAATCCCAATCATAAATAAGTACAAATTTAAATAGTCTCAGCAGCATTTTCTCTCCTGATGCGTTTATTGCTTGTTGTAAGCAGCACTGCTTGGCTAATTCTGCAAATACTACATGGAAAAAAAAATGAGAACTTAAGGCTACCAGATTTCTGCATTTCATTCTGGAATTAAGAAAGCTTTACAAGAGGTAATAAGACAGTAAAGCAGAAATGGTCATGTTATGCTTCTCAAATGACCCTAGTAAGGGAAAACTAAGTAAAGGAATTTCCTAAAAGCAGGAACTTAATTAAACTCACTACTGCACCTATCCTTCTTGAGCAAGTTCTCCAATTTTCAACTAATAAATATGCTGAAATGTTTTTGCATGGACTGATTTTGCGATTACAGCAACTATAGGAATAAACAGTTCTATTTAATGTTGCTAAGAGAAAGGCAACAGTGGCAGGTAGGAAGTGGATCAGAAATACGCTATCACTCTGCTATAGACAATTAATGCTTTTTCTAAAGTATATGAGAACAATTTATGTGCATCAGTCCGTCCTTTCCTAATTTAAAGTTTATGATCCTTGTAATATCAAGATATATGAATTTCAAGGATTATGCACGTCCTTGGATCAGATTTCTCAATAGTTAATGAAGTGTAACAATTAATTATAATAAATAATGCAAGTAGAAGTCATGACAAAAGACTGGATCTGTAGCTGAACAAAATGGACAAGGCTCTACTCAACTTATTCAGTATACAGAAACATAAGAACAAGGATTTTTCTACAAAGAATTGTAGGTGCATCTGGCATGAAAGAGTAAAAGAAACTTGTATTTTCAGCGTCCATCCTTAGATTTCGATGAGGGTTATACAGCATATCTGAGATAATTTTGTTCTCTGTTTAGTCCTAGCTCTAACTTCTCATGCATGAAAGCAGTGCATGGCTCTTACTTTTTTTGCTTGGTAGTACTGCTCATGAAGTGAACTTTAGCATCCACTTTCTGTGTGATTTGTGTATGCCATGAGGTTGTTAGTGCAGTCATTAATCTTAGACTTAGATAATAATGACAGGGCTTCTCATGTGTATTAATGATACAAGAACTTTACAGATTGCCCATAATGTACAGAAACCACACATCCTGTTACAATTCATTTTCTTTGCCTATTGCTTTGTATTTCTAGAAGACTTAGCCTTAAAAAGACTTGTGTGACCCATCTGTACATGTGAAGAAGGCCTGCAGAACTGCAGCATTGCAGTAGCAGTAGTAACACATTTAAAAAAAACATTTACTTTCATTATTAACATACTTGAATTAAAAAAATGTGAAAGATGCACACCAGAATTCTGGCTATTATTGTGCATTAGAATGCACTAATACCACGTGTATAAGAGTGAACAGATATGTATGATATACCAGTGCTAGAAGAGAGGCTCCCTGGATTAAGTCTTTATTTCAAGATATTTTTGGTGCCTAAATGGAATAATATTGATATTTTTAGTTTTCTTGTAGAAACAACTCTGGGATCAATATTCTCTTCCTCCGTATGGTAATAGCAAGTTTCAAGTAAGTATAAATCTGGATAAGAATTGAGCATGTGTTTTCTGGGGATCAAAAACTGTTTCTTAGCTTATTGCTAGTCCTTCCAATCCATTCAGCCTTATATCCCTTCCATTTTAGATTGTAACTAGAATAGAGGCACTGTCATAGTTCTAAGCAATCTGAATTTTTGCAAAGAATGTTATAAAACACCTGTTAATTTATCTCAGTCAACAATACTTATTAATTGTTCAATTTCTAGTAATTCTTTACAGCTCTATGGAATACAAGCATTCTCTGGTTTATCACTTTAACTGGGGGAGTCATTGACGACAACTTTGCACTATAGGTAAGATATTTAGAGGAAAAATCAGCTTGGACACTAATGCAAAATTGTTGGGTAATTTTTCTCCTATAGTTATTGTACTATGAAAAGTTCACAGCTTCAACTTCTGCATTAAGACCAAATCTCAGGGAAGGAGTAGTGCTCTCACAGTGTCAGAGGGATTCTGATGCCTCGGTGACATTTCTCTCCTAGTTAGTGGAGAAGGTTTATTAGCCTAGGGTGTTCTGTTTGCTTTTTCTTCATACTTCTTGTGGAAGAGCTGTGTGATATGTAGAACGTACATCTCACGCTTGGAATTTGCACATGCTAATTCTGGCTTACAGAATTTTAGTCTCAGTAACAAAGCTGGCTAGATTATTTTTCTTGTTTGTCAGTGTGTCATTTGTTAAATGGATACTGCACTTCTTTGTGTTTTGATGCCATAGGAATTTTGGTACCTAGGGATGTGAACTGTTCTGTATTGATGAAGAGCATCACTAACCTGCTCATAATCCAAAGAGATAGACATTATACATTCAGCTTTTAAAGCTGGTAGTATTATATGTATATATAAATGTTTTAAATATAAAGAAAATAAAACTCGGGAGTTCCTTTTAAAGACATATATTGACCTTCTGGGACTAATATTCCAGGCCTTTTCTGCAAAATCACAGTCTGTTGATCTCAAGTGTTCTCTTGAAGTCTGATATTTCTCTTGCTAAAGAACCACTGTTGTTCTTTATTTATAGACTCTAGAGAAGGTCACAAAAATATATACAGGTATAAAAAAGAAAAAAATACAACAACAAAACACTGTCAGTATTTGCTTATTGAAAATATAAGCAACAAACTACTGTGCTTTGAACTCCAGATTTCAAAGTAAGATTTTTGAGTGTCTTATGTAAAAACTTTTACATATACATCTTATATTTTTTAAAATGCAAACTATGAAATCAGATTTTTCAGACTGTGTGTAGATAAGAGCAGCCAAAAATGACCTGAACTTAAAGCTGTTCTAGTCTATAACCACTATTAAGTCTGGTATGCGCAAACAAAAGTCTGCTTCCTTATGCCTTGGGAGGAATAACTGCATGCATCTCAGTACAGGTTAGGTAGGGGATGACTTGCTGGAGATGAGCTCTGCAGTGAAGGATCTGAGAGTCCTGGTGGGCAACAAGTTGGCCGTGAGCCAGCACCATGGTGGTCAAGAAGGCCCATGGTACCCAGGGGGGCATTAAAAAGAGCATGGCTGGCAGGTCAAGGGAAGCAATCCTGCCCCTCTACTCTGTCCTGGTGAGGCCACATTTAGAATACTGTGTCCAGTTCTTGGCTCCTGTTCGAAAAAAGACAGGGAAACATTCCAGTGGAGGGCCAAAAATTAAAGGGCATGGAGCACCTCTCGTATGAGGAAAGGCCAAGTAAACTGGGTCTGTTCAGCCTGGGGAAGAGAAAACTGAAAGGGGATCTAATTACTATTTATAGGTATCTGAAGAGATATGGGAGGCAAATGGATGAGGCTAGGCTTTTCTCAGAGCTGCACAGCAATAAGACAAGGAGAAACGGCCTGAAATGTGAACAGAGGTTGTTTTGTACTACCATGTGGAAGAACTTCTTTACAGTATGGATGATAGAGCATTAGAACAGGTTGCCCAGCGAGGTTGTCGAGTCTCTTTCTAAGGAGACTCATCTGGATATATCTACCTGTGTGACCTATTGTAGGGTACCTGCATTAACAGGTGGGTTGGACTCAATGATCTCTTGAGGTCCCTTCCAACCCCTGTGATTCTATGATTTGTGAGGGACATCTAAAGAAATATAGTTGTATTGCCTTCAGTTCATAACCAGTGTCATCTTTAGCTGCTGCTTTAGAGTATTATACACTCATGTAATATTTGAGAGTTGGATAATTTAATTTCTTTGAGCCTCTTTAAATATTCTTTACAATGTAGCACTTGAATTTATACTGATTTTTAAATAGCAGTGCACTTCCTAAGGTACTACGTAAAGGGGAAGAAATGGTAGCCTATTTTGTACGGGACTGTATACCTTGAAAAATCTTGTACTGTGCTGTAAGTTAAGGTTTTGTGTTTTGCACACTTTGTATTCACATACTGTGGTACACATACATCTTCATCCATACACATATGTATAAGTTTATTAGAGTTCAATTAATGATTCAGTAGCAAAACCAGGAAAAGAACTTGATGTCTCTTAATTTTAATGCCACTTCTCTCTTCACTGAACTGCATAAAATGACCTTGAGTTTAACTTCATTTTTTGATATTAAGCGGGCAACACTGAACAGGATTGTTCAGTCTAAATTAGATCTGATTCCCTAATCCATACTGCCTTTAGATACTATTGCATAAATAGCCAGTTGCACTTTTACCTGCAAAGATGATTCAAAATGTACAGGTATTCAATGCTCATAAACTTTTCATAACAGAGAGAAGGGACAAATCTAATAAAAAAAATTAACATAGGAAAGAGGATATTCTTTTTCCTGATTCTCTTAATCATTTCTGTTCCAGCATGTATTTCTGACTTGATGTAATACAAGACAAAATATACATTCTGTGTCATCTGATAGGATCTGTTTGCACTCTGTTTTCTTTAAAAACATGTTCCAAGTTTTCTGAAGTGGTTTGGCTGATGTACCTATAATGTTATTGTGAAATCTGTTCTTCACCATACTGCAGCATCTAAAGCATGTAAGTGAACACATTTAGCACATAAGTAGATGTTCAGAGTTGATTATACAACAACATGACTTCATAAGACATTATTGGAAAGTAACCTTTTATCCCAGTTATTCATACATTCATAATTTAGCGTGCTTTTGGTACAAATGCTAATGCTTGTCATTACTTATCTGACATGGTAAGAATATTTAGGATCTGAATGGATCTGTGTGTATGTTCTAGCTAACCTTGAGGTTAGGTTGTTTGAAATTTTTAGTTATACTTCTGGAAGCTCTATTATAAATATTAGTTTTAGTAAATTGATTTCCCACAAAGCAAGTCTTTTCTTGTTCTATTTGATTATCAATCAGCTTTTGCTAACACATAAGCAAGTGAAATTTTTCTTTTCCTACATTATTCCTTATTTTGAGTTAAGGTTGCATACAGAGATTTCTGCCACTTAATTCACTGCTAACATAGGCCATTATATCAAATGTTTTGGCTATACACACATTGAGTTGATGAGAAATCCATTGTAATCTTTAGAAGGCTATAGTGTTCTGTAATCAAAGGTTGCTGTTTCAATATTTGTCATAACAACCAATTGAAATAATCATTTGGCTAAATTTTTTGCCTTTCTTAAATAGTTTTTTTTTTTTTTATAAAGGAGTCTGGATGTTGCCCTTGTCCTAGACACATGGTAATTACAGCATGTGTAGAAGAACTAAATTTGCTTATTTGCAGCTAGCATGACTGATGATGGCAGAATAGATATTTTATAATTACTCAGGGGTTGCTGGCAAGATTGTTTAGTCTGTATTGAGTCCTATGCTGCTTTGTTGTCATGATGCTGTTTTCGGGGTTAAGTGTTCAGAGCCAAAGGAGATATTCTATATGTGTAAATGAGAATGGGCAAGGGGACACAAACCTTGTAGATTATTTATATTTAGTGAGGGGAAAAAAAAGTGTTAACTTTTATTGTTTTCCGCTTATATTCACAGATTAAAATATAAAAACTGAATGAAGTCTATCTAGTTTTGAATTTTGCAGTTTTGTTTCATGTCAGCTTAAAGTATAGGAAGAACTTGAAAACTGTATTAAAGGCAGTGGAAAAACAGTGAGAATATAAAGATTCAAGAACAGCTTTTACCTAACAGTAAATTAATTATATTGCCTGATATGTGAGGAGGAAAGAACACAATGGGAAGGGCTGAAATTAGTGGGACTTGAAGGTTTAACAGTGCTGAACATAGAGTGACCAGATCTTCAGATGAATAACAGAGATATACAAGAATAACAAGAATGGACTTGGTCTGTGGTGAAAGCTGATTTGGGAGTAGATAGTAATATTTATGTGGAGAGATACAAGAAGCTGAGTTATGAGATGAGGAATAAAAGAATTTCTTTTATAACCTTCCTGAGCCATTTTCTCATTCCTTTTCACTTCTTGCCTTTTTGTATAGAAACAAAATTACATTGATGAAAGGAGAGAACATGCGGTCTTTCTTCTGGCTTCCTTTTAATATTCTACTTAAATAGTTTTCATTATGGTAGTATTTCCTAGTTCAAGCTCTTCCCTGTTAGTTTTATTTGGGTCCACCGGCTTTTCATGTTGTAAAGGCTTTTATTCCTATTACTCTGAATTCAATCTCTTCCCAAGTTTTCCATTAAAACCTTCCTGACTAGGTTTGTTTCTTTGTCGTTTTTCCTTGCAGTGATCAATTGTACTTTGATTCTCTCCTTGGCTTAGCTATGATTGTTCATTCCTCGTCCACCCACTCACTTGCTTTAATTTTCTCCTCATGCTAACAATCACCCAGATACATGGTTTTCTTTCTTTTACCATTCTGTCTCTTTCCTGTTTGACTCAGTCACCTAATTCATGCCTTATTTTGCCTCACACTTGCAATTGCTCGTTCAGTCCAATTTAGGAATCCAGGGGAAATGTGAAGAGAGGATATATAAAAAGAATGCATAAAGAGCAAGAAGTAGTAGGACTGTGAAAAGGGCAGAAGTGAACGACTGAAATTAACGTCGTCAGAAGAGACAGGAGAGAAAACCTGCTAGAGTGAGAAATTATTGGTGGGTCAGGAAAGTACAGCTACTGTTGGTGTGAGCAAGAGCAGATGATAGAAAGGAGAGTTTTGGAAAAGTAGCTGGGTGGGATGGAAAACTTGTGAGCACCAGAGGAGTCCCCAGGTGTTTTCTGTTCATGCAGATTGTATTTATGAACAGAATCTTGGAGCTCTACTGAAACAGATCATACTACACAACAACACTGAAGGATCCTTCCTGCAGTTTTAACTTATAGCCTATGGTCATCATCTCTTTTTGTATCACAAAACAGGCTTTAGTAGCTTTCATCTTGCATGCTAGCAAGTGATGATGTCCAAATAGCAATGTATGATGTCCAAATATATATAAAACTGAAGATACAGAAAACTGCAGTGAAATACATTTAATTAGTAGGCATTAAATAGAGAAAACCTTTCTATATTCTCTAAATGTACATAATAAACTGATAAGAAGAATAAAATTCCCTTTAATTTACAAGTAAACTGCACTGCAAAACTAAACTGAGTCAAATCAGAATTGTTAGGTTATATTTCAAATTTATCATTTTTTTCTACAGTTACTAAAGCATAAAATTATATTTCAAAATGTTCTGGGTATTTATATTCTGTTTTATATTAACTTCCAGCAGGACAGTATGGCATGTAAAACTATGACCACGAGATGGCAGAATTCCCATTCAATCCTGAGAAATTTTTAATTGGACTGTACATGTTAAAAAAGCTTACCACGAACTTCATTTCCATTGATATATTATAACGCTCTTCCGATTCAAATTTCCATTTAATTTTGCAAAATACAGGAGTTTATGAGAAGGCTGCATTTGTGTTTCAACTGCCTTGCAAATTTTTGAGCCATTCTATAGTGTCAATATTTTGTAATCCATATTAATCTCTTATAAATCTTATTTTAAACCGTAAATGTATTTACTCAAAATAAGGGATATTAGCCACTCTCCTCCTAATTTAATGAAGAATAGCGTAGAACTTACATAAATTTTCTGAAATTTACAGAAAATGTTTACCAAAATATTTCCCATGGATGCTGTCCTGTGTGGTTTCATGATTATTAATGAATTTCCATTCTCCTACTCTTCTAGACCTTTTGTTTTGTACAGTGGAGAATCAAAGATGCCTTCCTTTGACTTTCATTTTCAAAACAACATCTCTTTTAGAGCATATTTTATCAAGATGGAATTTTTAGGGTTTGCTGTTTACTGACCTCTGTAGTGGGAAGCAAGGTTGGCAAATCTATAGATTCTGGGGATGGGAAACAATATTGTGAGTCTCACCTTCATAGTTTGTAGAAATATGGACTTCTGGGAAAGTTGCTTAGAAAAAGATTGCTGAATGATAACAAAATGCTCCAAATATTTATAACTTTCAGTCTAGTTTTAAAGGCATAAATCTGTGTGTGTGTGATTAATGAGCTTTTATTATTTTTTTTAATGGTGTGGCTTAAAATTCTTATTAGACATCAGTAAGAATTTTGTCAATGAATTATGCTAATATTGAGAGTTATTGAAAAACTTCATGAACATGTTGACAGCAAACAGAATTCTTGCATTTCTTGACTTGAGTTTGGCATAAAAAAGTAACTAAAAATACTTATTTTCTCATTAGATCTGGAAAATGCTTCTTATTATTTTTTATTTATTTGTTTTTAATGTGGATACAGGAATATATTTCCCCTTGCAAGGAGGAAACACATTTTCACTTGTACAGCAGTCAATATAGCTAGTGACTTTGAAAATCAATTGTCTGGAGAGTTATAGACTAGTGAAATTAAAGAGTATACACTATATCAAGATATAAAATTACTACATTTGTGTCCAGGTATTTTTAGGAAATAGACATTTTTGTCTCCATACAATTAAAACTGTACAAATATAAAGAAGAATATTATTTTTGGGGGGAAGCATCTCACTTGTCTCTAGAACCATCTATAAAGCAGGATACCTCATAACCGAAGAAAATTTCATGGCTTATATCTTAATTTAACACTTTAATGTATCAAGAGAGAATGGTTATTGCATAATCTCAATTCATTTTAATGAATCAAAAAGAGGTACATGCCAGGTTGACTAATATAAAATATAAAAGCAACACTTCTATAAAGACAAATTCTACAGTATAAGCAAATCAAAGTGAATGTGACGCCCTTTGATGTACTATAGAATAACTAATTTGGGTTAATATTTTTATTGGGTTGGATGTTTAAAAATGTGATGAGGTTTTTTTTGTTTGTTTGTTTGTTTTTCCCTTTGTCCTTTTCAAGACATTCTATTTTATTCTTTATGTGTAAAATAGATGAAGTAGATCAAGATAGAAAAAGAACCCTGGTAACAACCTGTGTTTTAATACCACCTTTATTGTTTTCACCAGTCACTGGGACATAGCATATATAGGTTGTCTCCAAAAGTAATGCCTCCTATTTATCTCCATGGAAACTTCAGCAAATAGAACACAATAACAGTATTCCAGAGAGCACAATCTCAGCTCCAAAGCGCTTTTTTTTCAACACAGTCATGACTATTAGCACTGCATTTTCACCATCAGTGAAAAAGAGCCCGCATCCCACACTTGTAAATATCTGCACTGTTGGAAGTGATCCACTCTTGCTGTTGCTACCGCTGAAATACATTACCCAGCATCTCTCTGTGCTTTCATCCACTATTTGGTCTCCATAAACATGCAGCAAGTGCTGATGAATGTCAATAGGTGTCATTTATTCCACATGGAGGAATTCTATGACAAATCTTTGCTTCATCTGCTCTTCCATGTCAGATACCATTTCGTCAGATTATCCTTCTGCTGCCGTCTGTCTCATGGCAACAGAATGGTAACAGTGTATTAGTAGAAAGATTTAGCTTCTACTGCCGTATCACCAACATCTAATTTTGACAAGATGGACTAACATAATAAATTAGAAGGCAATACTTTTGGAGCAGCTCTTGTAGGTGAAATATATCCTAAGTGCAATTAGTTCAGATTGTAAAGCCAGACAATAATACTGGACAGAAAAAAAGGATTATCATTTTGTCAAATTAGTTCCTCCTGTGCAAACTGGGTTATTTACACTTATATGGCAAATCAATGCCAAGGAGCACAAAACACAGCTGAGTTCTCTTGTAGCCACTGCTGAGTAACCTTTTTTTGTACTCACATGGTAATATCATCATTAGTTTCAGTTATTTGTCAGTAGCAATGTTAGTTCCTCTACAGATGCCAGTGTTTATTACGGTAGTAGCTAAGATACTATGTTTTTTTTTCACAGTAGGGTGAATGCAAAATAAGTTAGTTTTCCCAGACAGGTCTCCTAAAAGAACTCAGTGTCTGCTTGTGATCAGAACAACATACTCATTGGGTTGTGACTGATGAATTCAGCTTCATCATTTTTCATGGCTTTTAAAAACTGTATGACTGGAATATTTTTGTATGGGAATTTCAGTGAATGATATATATTGAGTCATCCGTAAATTAGGAACTCATAGGAAAGAAAATAGTTTTGTTTAATACATATTGCAAATGTGATCTTTTGTGGTCTATTGTTTTAAGTTACAGAAATAGGAAATGAAATTCTGTGACAGTTATAGTAATATATATACAACTATATATAAAATATATATAGTTCATATAAATGGATATTTATGTATATATCAAGATACATATGTAGGCTACTTTAGAATTGTGGTTTTCTTCACAGTACTTCTCAGAATTTCCAGTCAAATTAAGAAAACAAGAAAGTGATTTTTATGGGCGAACAAGCATCATTTTTCTACTTGGCTAGATTTTATATTAGCCTCTGTTTTTTGCCACTGTGCATTCAGCATATCTAATCCAACATATTAATAGTCAAATAAATGATTGAGATGTTAATGAAGAAACTAGTTAATTCTTATGGAAAATAATGTTATAGATAATTGCTTCAGAAAAGATGCTAATTCTTGATTTCAGTATGAGCTGCTGTACCTTATTTAATTTAACACATGGGAAGTAAAAGTTTGAGTACCTGTGTATGCCATTCTTGCTCTTAAGCTTGTTTCTTTGCTTCAGTTCTTAGTGGCTTCCGTCCTATTCTTGGAAAATGAATCTTGCTCCATTAGAATTCATTATTTAAGACTTCATGTTTTTATTTCTGAAAGTTGGTCCAGAGAATACCTAGACTTTGGATAGTATAGTTAAGATGAATTGTGATTTTTTTGTGACATCAGTTGCTGCATTTCTACCAAAGTGAGCAAGAAAAATGTTAACTGATTAACTGGCAGTAGGCAACTAGTAAATGGGCAACAACTAGTTAATAGACTTCTGTTAATAGATAGACCTATCTTGAGGGAAAGTGTAATCATTCAAATGTTTCCACAGGTATATTGAACATTTAGTGTTATGGTAAGATTTTTATGTGATCCTGTGTAGAGCCAGAAATTGAACTTAATGATTCTTATGGGTCCCTTCCACCCGCTGGATATTTTATGTCTCAGGAAGACTTCCTGAAAATTTTGCAACAACAGTAATCATACTTGGGATTAACTGTAGACAAGTCATACCTTTGGGAAAGCCAATAATCTAAGTATCCAAAAACACGTCTGGAAAAACACCGATGTACGTGTGGATGAGATGTGTAAAACAAATATATCTATTACTATGCTATAGAAGGGACTGGAAAGGAGAGATGTTACATAAAGAATAAGCACTTGTTGCCTTGCCTAATTTCCTTGTAAGGGGAATTTGGTTGCTGAAGATATGCTGGCGCCAGTACTTGTTGTATGAAGCATGAATATTCTCCTGTTCCCAAGGAAACCATGACTTTGTTTTCAGATTGAACAGTCCTACACTGAATAACACTCAGAACACTCAAAACCTTAAAGAAAGTAGAGAATACTCTCATCATATTAATCTAATGAGTGCTTCTTTTCTAGCTAGCTTTTTTAATCTCTTTCCATCAAACAGCATTTTATCCTCTAACATATGATTTTTTTTTTTAATCTCTAGTTCTCCAGTGTCCTTTTAGGAGATGTGAAGTAGAAGTGCATTGAATGATCAGAATCATTTTTTCCATATTACTTTTCCTACAGTATCTACCGTTCAAATGTTCTCTTGACTTTCACTACTGAGATGAAGTTTGTATGGATGTGTTCATAAAACACTGTTATGAGTGGACACTGCTAGTTTAGACTCTTAGTAATACACGTATTGTATTATGGATGTTGATATTTATTTGATATTTCTTGTCTAGACACTCATTATTATGACAGTTTTCTGTAGCTTCTTGCAGCTAGCTTTTGTTTTCACAGCACTAAATAATTTAGCAATGTCAGTAATATTTGTGATCAGTGTTTTTTAGCATCCCCATGTATGTAATTTCTGAATAACAAATATTTCCATCCTTGTTAAGCTTCACTGGATAACTCCTTTCAGTGCAGGAAAAATGTATTATTATTCTCTATTTCCAATCCCTTAACATATCAAGAATCTTTAGCAATGTTTCTGTCATCTCAAGTAACTGACTGTCTGTAAGAGCTCTCAATGGCAAGCATTGTTAAAAGCTTTTTTGAAAAGTCATGCATGTTATGTCAGCCACATCTCCCATGCTACTATGCTCTTGAGTTTTTCAAAGAACTCCAATTTGTGAGGTGCAATTACTACAGGAATTGAATCATCTTTTCTTATTATATCATATTTATCTACAGGTCTATCATTTTTTAAAATTGTCTTCATCCTTTTTCTTTCTGATAAAGTCAGATTTTCTCAGGCATATTTTCTTCCATTTCAATTTAAACATGTCAGAGAACCAGCTCACTTTTGTTACAATCAATTCTTCCCACACCGAGACCAATTTCCATAGTACTAATCATTTGGCAATTACATATTTGACTTTTTTTTTGACTCACAGGTGACTATCATGCCATTGTGGTGATTTGCTACTAGGCGTTCTATTGATTTGTTCCAAGAAATTTCTGAGAGTCCAATTTCAGACAATTCCTACAATTCTCCATCTATTAAGAAGTTTCCTCTCTGGAAACCAGTCTAATCTCATCTGTAGAGAACACCAATAAAATAATGAATTTAACCGTTCAGCTTTTGCTTTATATTCTTTCAGTTCCTTAGTCATCTGTTGGTCCTACAGAGTCTTTGGCAGAGTGCCATCTTCTGATTCTGAAAAAAATGATATTATGATGTTTTAATGTCTTTATAAATCATTGCTTAAAAGCTGTAGCAGTTTTTCATGGTTTTATTTCCACTTTCAAGAATTATACCTCTTTTGTTCCAAATTTGCACAAAACTTTTAGCTTATAGAAATAACCTTTATACTGGCATCAAGATAATAAAAATCTTTTTCTATGTCTAGATGTTTTAATGCCTTCAGTTGTTTGTATGAGTAATTTGTTTTTTCAAAATTTTTTTTCTCATGGAAAAAAGACAGGGAAAACAATATTTGGCATGGTAGTGGAGTGAATTACATGTACAAGTCTCTAGGGAGACTTCATTGCTACCTTCTGATACTTAAAGGAATCTTATAGGTTCTAGAGAAAAAAGTGACTTTTTACATATGCAGATAGTAGGAGGACAAGGGGGAATGGTTTTAAACTAAAAATGTGAAGTTCTAATTAGATATAAGGATTTTTTTTTTTTCTCTGAGGGTGGTGAGGTATGACTCAGATTGACAAGAGAAGTTGCGGATGTCCTGTCACTGGAGGTGTTCAAGGCTATGTTGGATGGGACCTGGGCAACCTGATCCAGTACTGATGTAGTGGTTGGAACCCTGCCCATAGCAGGAAGTTGGAATTGGATGATTTTTAAGATCCCTTCCAACTGCAGCCATTCTGTGGTTCTAAGTACGGATATGGTATGATTGTCCTGGTTTTGCTCTTTTTCCACATCATGACATCGTGCAGCAAGATGTTAGTACTGGAACTCAGTATCAGGGAACTGCAATTCCTGGGTCCTAGCTATTGGTAGTCTTGTCATGTGGGTTCCAGCTTCCTGAGAGGAAGAAATGATGAAAAGACTGCAGTTCCCAGTACTCCTGATGTGATTTTTTTATTCCAAGTAAAAGACTAACACAGAGATGGGAGAAAATGGTCTTTTCCATTTCCAGGCAGTGCAGTAAGCAGCACAGTCGGAAATCCTTCTCTCCCATCATTTATTACCCGTAACTCCCTTTTGTATCGTATTATCTTTCAATCTTCTACCATTTGTAGTAAATTTATCTTTTCCCATCTCAGTGGTGTTGTCTCTACTTCTTTTTCCCAAAGAAGGGAAGAATAGGCCCATGTCACTTGTAATACCATTAACCAAACCACAACAATGGTATACATAATTGTACTGATAGTTCTTGACTTCAGTACTAGTATTTCAACTTAAGCTTTGTTTTACTGTTGCTGGATGGACACATTGTTATTTCTGCATCTTTTCCAAAAAGCACAAAATTAAGACCTGAGGTATGGCAGAGGAACTGTTGTTTGTGATGCATGACTGAGGGCACGGTTTTATTATAATCATTGTAATCATACCAAAATCTAAATTTAATTTTTTAAGAAATTCATTTCCAACTGATTATACCCAAGTAAAACTCCAAAGAAAGTTCTTTACTCTAGGGTATTATTTTAATTCAACAATGTATAATTAAGCACATAGTTTTATTATTGTTCTCCCAGTTTATGTTTTCAATGATTTGGAGACATTCATATTCTACAGTCTTTCCCTACACTACAGGACAAGAAAGATTATCTTTAACATGAGCAAGCCAACTAAGATGTGCATAGAGAAACTAAGTGTTCTGATTTACTTTTCAAGTCTCGGTGTATTCAGGCATACCTGGGACCTCAAGGAACAAAACAGGTGTTTTATGTTGTGCAATTTTATACCTGAGAGATCTGTATTTCCAGGTTTTGACAAAGAGGTAATCTATTTATTTATCTGAATGATTTGTGTGACTTATTAGGACTCAAGTAGATAGTATAAGTGACAGACTTTCTTGGGCTGATTTCATTTCTCTCTGGAGAAAAACATTTTAAACAATTCTGAACATTAAGGTAAAGCATTGTGGTTGTTAATCTGTCAGGTCCTGTTCATACAATCTCTGGTAACATGAAATAGAGGGGACTTTACCTGTGTTATGGTGATTAATATCTTCAAAATATTCTGCTTCATTTCTTTCTTTCTTTTTTTATTTAATGTAAAAATATGCCATTCATATAAATGAAGTATTCTTATTCTGCTGTTCAAGTCAACTCTCAATAACCAGCACAGTCAACTTACCCACCTACAGATCAACAGTCTTTACTATATGTAGAGTCGTTTTCAATGTCTGTACTGGAAACTTCCCACAGTTTAAAGCTGTGTATCATTTACCTCCCAGAGATGAAAGAAATGAAGGTCATAAATAATCATAATACAATTGTTGTAGTAGTCATATATATTTTTATGTAATAACTTGAGAATAAGATCAGATAGATTAATGTAAAAATTGCTGCCCCTGATATTTTCATTTATTGCTACTTTAATTTTTGAAGTATATAAACCTGTGTAAATGATTTCACCAAATATAGTCCTTGTTCATTTTACATTTTTGGAGGACTATGTGCAAGGAATTTTGATTCAATTATGTAAAATATGTATATAGTCTTGCAAAAGATGCCACAAGATGGCTTTCTTTAGAACACTAAATATTATTGTTTGGAAATTTAGCATTTCCTTTTTTCATATGCAGTTAAATGAATAATTCACTGTGGAAGATAAAAGCTTTTTAAACACATCCAATTCTGTATGTAGTTGCTCTAACATTTACTTTTGATGCCTGAACATGGAATAGAATCTCAAAAATGCAACTATTGAGCTTGCAAATGTTGAATAGGTATTAACTTCCCAACTGATATTGACTTTTTTTTCATACGTAGATTACATAGATGAATGTAATCAGTGACTGAATGATGAATCCTTTATCGTATCATGTTCTAAGCCTTTAAAGATTGTAATGTGAATTTGGTTCATTTTGTTGGTGTTGGTAGATTTACTATCACTGCAAAACTAAAGGAACTTAAGTGTATTATAACAATACAATACACTTACTAATATTACTGTCTATTAATATTTTCCATGAAGATGGAGTTAGATCTGGAAAATAAAGCTCTTTGCAAGCAAGACAAGAGGTGAACAGCTGTGCTTGTATTAGGTGTTTCAAAAAATGATCACAGTGCATAGTGCAGTGATATATGTTTTGTGTTTAAGATTGTGTTAGGCCTATAACAATCACTATGTCTAATGTGTCATGAAACGATTTGGAACTTAAGGGACTGTGTGGTTTGAGAGTAGATGTTACTGAAATGAGAATTGTATTAACATTGGAAAAATGGCTGTGCTGATCCAAGAACGTTCAATTGTCTTTCTCAATTTGAAATGACATAAAATATTTTGCTGGGAGATCAAAGTTTTCAGAATGTGCAGTGTCAGACTGGCATGCAGTCACTATAGATGTGAGCACAAAAGAAAAGTTAATATATTTGGACTTGAGGATTACAGCTCTGCTTTTCATATCAGTGCATTTTCTTGTTCTCCTGTGACTCATAATGATGCCAATTAGAGTTAAGATAGTATTGTAACGGGATTAAGACCATTTAATGCTTACCCCTTGTGTTATGTTTCACTATTTACATAAAAGATTTTTGAAAGTAGTATGGATGCATCCTGAGATATTTTATTTTTGTGTTGAAAAAGGTTATTAAATTTTTGGATTGATTAAAAAAATAAAAACAAAGATTTATTTTTATAGTTATCATAATCATAATAATATTATTATACTATTATATTTCTTATAACACACAAACAAAGTTTAAAGATTTTTTTTTTGTGCTGGAAAAGCCATTTCAGCTAGCCTTTACTTATCTTAAAGTAAATGTTAAAATATTTTTCTGATCTCCCGCTATTGAAAGATAGCAATTATGGTGATTTTTCTACAGCTGTTACAGAGATCTGTATGTGCTCCTGCAATGTCGTGACTGTCCAGGCAGGGAGACCTATTCAAGCATTCTCCTCTTTCTGTCTTTCCTGCTTAGGTCTTAGCCTGAGACAGAGCTGGTGTGTGCACCTTGGATGAGATTTTAGGAACTAGCTTGGACTGCCATAGTTTTGGTATGCTCCTTGTTTGCTACATTTTTAACCTTGATTTTCCTATGTATTCTATAGAGCAGCTTTAAATTATGTTTTTAGTCAAGCATGTCTTGAATTTGCTTCAGGCTAAAGTAGTTTAATCTTCCAGTAAGTTACAGGCAAGTCATTTTGACACAGTTAAAAATTATTTTAAATCTAAATTGGAACCTTCTCTTGGGCTTAATATTAAATACAGCTCAAGTGTATTTTTCTCTCATTCACGATGGCTAGTTAAACACTGTTATATGCATTTTATTCCGAAGACACCTCTTGTAACATGTTTAATATATCTGCCCTACCATATAGGTCAGAAAGCAACTGCTGTTGGCAGTTATTTCATTTCTAATGTGCAATAACACAGCAGAAGCAATTCAGTGAATCACAGAAGTAGCTTCAGGGAGCCCATAGGCCATAGAACTAATTTCAACCTGCAAGTAAATAAAAGATGTGAAAATATAGTTCCCACTTTCTCTGTGGAATCAGAATGACAAGGTCAATAGACATGGCTTACTGAACTGTACACATTTACAATATTGGTACTTGTACCACATAGTGTATAAATATACAGATACTTCCCACCCTGTCAGCCTAATGAGAATAATGTTGTTTACAAAACAGTGATACAGTACTTCAGAGAAAAGCAAAATCGTTTACTTTTGTTTTAATATGCAACAAAAAATCATGATTTGAATAAACTGGTTTCAGAACATGTTCTAGTAATGTCTGATTCAGCCTGGGAAAAAGATCTGGATTTTTAGTAAAGTTGCTAATATGAAGATAAGAAATAACATATGCCATCCATTTTTCCAATTTTTCCTGTATTTCAGTGTTAATTTATTTTAAAAATTGTTTCACAACATTAGGATTGAAGTAAAAATAAAAGACTGAGAAAATCAATGATCAAGCTCAGTTTGTGTAGTTCTGGCATCAGGTGTTGAATTACAAGGATTAGCTGGAATGTATAGAAATATTTTTCTTTGGTAGCCATTTTCCATTTATATGTGATTACAGTATCTTTATTTTTCCTTGAAGTCCGGGAATATTAATAATCTGAGCCTATCATTCTTAACAGTATAGCTAATATATTGTGTCTGTAGCCACCAGCTTTGCAATTAGCACGAGTTTTGTCCTGAGTTACCATTCTATTCTATTCCTAGGATAGTAAGTCTTTTCTTCTTGATGAAAATAGTTATTTCCTCCTCTTCACAGCTCACAAACAAACAAACAGAAGCTCAGTAAAAAGAGCAAGCAAAAGCCATTTAGACTGTCTAATGGATACAAATCCTTGTATAAACTAGGAGTGATTTCTGATTCTAATTCAGCTGGGGAATAAAGAGACATAGCTCTACTCTCTCACCATCTTGTTATCTGTTCAGGTGATTAAACCTGTGCAAAATCAGTCAATGAAATAAAGAGATTAGTCTGTAGTAAGTTATAAATTTTATAGTTCGCTTTATTGTCTAGGTTCTTGATAACATCACTTAGTTTTTCTCGTGAAATCATGTGATGGGACAATTTACTACTATTGATTACCTTTGCAGTCCACCTTTAGTTTTTATGAGAAACCCTTGGATGGACTTGAAAATAAAATATATTCCATCATGTCGCTCATAGACTGCCTCTCAACTGTTGAAACTTATATGACCTCTTGAAACATATGTCATTTGATTGTATCATCATCATCTATTTATTATTATTTTACTTTTGATGCATATCCCATGCAGCTAAAGCTAAAGCTAACGACGTGAGAGGAGTTGTTATTTGTATAACATCTATTATTTACAACAGAATTGGGAAGATTTGCTGTGACTGAGGGAGAAATCCAGTGCAACAGAAAGGATTTGTTCACAGTTGTAGTAAATGAGTATTTGCAATGAAAAATTTGAAAATTCAAAATATCACTCCTCTGTTTGCAGTGCTAAATAAGCCAATTAAACTGAAGTTATCAAATATTTATTTTCATCCTCATTTTCTAGAACATGTAGTGATTAATTTGTAAATGTTTAGTCATGTACTTATGCATGGTACAATCATATCTGAATCCAAGAGTCTTGTACTCTAAAAGTGTACAGTGCTATATAAAGTTCACTACTTTAAGTAAATCAGATTTAGGTATATTAGAATATGCATTTTATGTAATGAATAGTTTTACTTTATATTTCATCACTTCTCTATGTATTAATTGTATGAATATCACTCCTTTCTCGTGGGATTGAGTGACAATACATTAACTAAGGTGTGGAAAGAGTTAGATTTTAGAGTACCAAGATTTTGACTAAAAAATTCCTGAGTAAAAGATTTGGTCCACAGGGAGAGTTTGAATACTATAAAATGATGAGGAGATCTCTAGATGCCTAGAGAAACGTATTGAAAAGCACAGAGAAAATACAGAAGGACGGTGGAAACAAACATTATTTCTTGCTTGCTTAGACCTTCTCATAGAATGTATTGCATGCAATTAAAATCCACATGCTAAGCAATGAATTTGTAACTTGCACATAGGGATTGTTTGCAGATAAGCAAACAAAGAAACAAATTTTAACTGAACTGATGGGGCTAGAAAGGCAGAAACCATCTGGAATATCATCAATATCAAACTATGAATAAAAAAGGAAGTCTCTGAATTGTCAGATTTTTTTTTTTAAGAGAATGATTACTTTCTGCTTTTTTTTTCTTTGTATCTGTGTGTAAGATCATCAGAAATAATAAAGGAAATATATTATTTTTGCCTCCTCTTATGAAGCTGTTAGGCAGATGCTTGAGTTTAAGCACAAATGATTTGGAAGCCTTAGCAGAACCAAGTATTTGTTGCAAATCAAACATATTTTGGTATTTTTATTTTGCCTTGTAGATAACATTCATTAAAATATTAAACGCTTAAATGAAGAATGACTTGTAGGGTATTCTGCAAAGTTATATAAGTTTTCCGGTATGGCTTTGTATTCACAAAGAAAAGGGCCTATTGTCGTGTTTGTATGAGCAAATAGTCAAAGGTAGTTCCCCAGACAGAAACATTTTGCTCAGGAATGCCGTAAGCTCTCTGTTTCTGATGCAGCCTGGAAAGAAGTCACCTGAATTTCATACAATAATAGACTTATTTATTTATTTAGTTTTCTAACACATGCACTATATGCAAGACATTGGAGCAATACTTTTATGCATTAATATAAAGTGTATAATCTAAGCTAATGTTCATCTTCCTGTTTTTATCCTATGAAGTGCATTGTTTTTAAAAATAATGAACTTGATTCCTTTATTCCATTTTCACTGACTTCATCATCAAAGCTTCCAAATATTTTAAAGACTGTATAGAGACTTGAGGTAAGTTCTCTGGAATATTTCATTCCCAAATAGGACATCCAGTTATGGTGTATGTGGTTCAACAGTATTTAATTCAGTCACTGATTTACCAATCTGCACAGGGATAGGAGCTTTATTATTATTAATAATAGTTTACAAGTATTTGAGAAATAATACTATGCTGGGTTTGTAAGGAAGAAACTCCAGAGGACAACTGTCTAACTAGTTAATTCAATTACCATTTCACTCATTCATTAAAATATAACCTCTGCATTTGAAAATGCATGTGAAATCAAGTCTGGTAGATTGAGCATGAACCTTAAATTGTTACTTATCTATTGTAGACATTACTTGGAAAGGACACACTCATTATTGTCACTCAGAGACAAAAATAATAAATTCATTTATAATCTTTTCATAACAAGGGAATGATGGTACAAATGCAGTTACAAGAGTTATATAATGGATTCTAATTACAAAATAATTAACAAATTTATAGGTGGATGTGTATTCAAAGTTTTGCAGAGCTATCTTTAGATAATGGCATTTTAAAAAAATGTCACTGTTAGAAGAGGTTGTCTTTTGCCCTGAAGCATAAATGGAGTGTAGATGCCAGCTCACATTCTGCCTTCTCTGTGACTCCAGATATTGAATAACAGCACTGTGGCTAGGCTTTCAATCTCTGTTTTTATAAAAGTGTCAACTTTTGTTTCAAATGTACCAGTTCTTATATTTTGCTTTCCCACTCACCCATGATAGTTCACCAGTCAGTTTTAGAAAAAACAGTTTTAAGAATTCATGCCTTGGTGATATGAACACCTGAGCTCCCTTGTGTGCTTCAGTGCAGGAGCTAACGAGTGAAGACGTGTGATTTGTAGTGTAGATAATACACAGTTGGGTACCCCAGACGTGTGTCTATTCCTTTGTCAGTGATGATAACAAAAAGCAGGCATGCTGAGTAGTCAGCCAGTGATATATTTGTCAAATGGATAGGTTTACTGGAAAGAAAATAATATTTTTGCTCCTTTAATATATTAGTAAAATGAACAAATAATAAAAATCACTGCTGACTAGCACACTTCTTATGAAATTTAATATATAAATATATTTATATATTTTTCAGTTGAAAGATGAAGGCCTAATCTTTCACTCACCCTGTTATGTTTAATGATGATGATGACTCTTCAGAAATGCCCATGGATCTTAATTCACCATAGCTATATTTATGGCTTTAATGGAAGTGAGGCTTAAGCCCTGAATTCTGGAGATTAGTGAACTTACTAGGAGTGATGTAAAACTTAGAGAGTATATTGACAGGGAATATTTCAATTGGACAACCATTTGACATTTAAAGCATAAGAAAATCACACTTGATTTGTAAATATTTTCATCAGAAGTATATTGTATTAAAATGATTAATATGTAATTTTAAATCACTTCTGTTGCAAAGTTTAAGGAATGGTACATAATACAAAGCCAGTGTCTTCTCAACTGTTGCAGAGAAAAGAAACAGGGAAATTCAGGCTTGAGTGTAAAAATACTACTGTAAGAAGAGCAAGAGCACTTGAAAGCCTGGAACACTGGTATCATTGTGTTGTCCAGGTGCAGCAGTGCTCAAAAATCAGTTCTAAAGGTATTAAACACATCCTGGTCCAAATCTTGATATTTAAAAAGGAATTTTAGAAAATACGCTTTCAGGTTGAGCATTTTTGGCATTCTTTCCATCTCCTTTCTGTGATAACTTTTTTCCTTGTGTTTCAGTAGAACAGAGTCCAGGAAAAACAGAAATATCACTGTGTTAGATTAAAAATTGGAAGAGAGAGTTGGTTTTGCAATATATGAATCAGGAGTGAATTAGCTAGCTGTGGGGAGGATCTAAACAGCTAGCAATTAATCCACCAACATCTTGCTTATTTTTAATATTTGGGATAACATTTGCCTTCTAGTTGTACATAGAATATTTGTTTAATACAGGATACAATGCATTTCCCATATGGCATTTTAGTGTCTTACGTACTAATTGTAATCACCGTGTGATGAGAGTGGATGGCTTGTTAGGCTCTCTTGAGTGTAGAGGAAAGAAAACAATCTGTGCTATGATAAATAATGTAGAAAGCTGATAGGCCAGGCTCTCTAGGTAGGAATAATTTTCCACTCAATACACAGTTGGGACTCATATGCAAAGAAGGGACACTGGGGAAAAAAAGACTGATAATTCTATTGCAAATTTTAGTGCATCTATCACCACTGTTTCATTTACACTGCTTGTTTGTGGTTCAGGAAAAGTATACTTTAGGAAGTGGAAAAGGAAAGACTTTATTATGAATGTTCCAAAAGCTTTGCTTTGAAGTGCTAACTACCTTTAGATAAAACAACAGTAGACCAGTTGGAAAACATCTGTGATGTTTATATATGCTACTAGCAGATGACTGGGTTATCCATAGCTATGGTATTGAATTGTTAATGACAGGTTGTTTATAGACGTATTAGAAATGGCTCCAGCCTGAAGAATGATGATATTTGTAGGACAAAGAAGCACTGAGCATGGGGCGTTCCCACTAGGTGTAATTCCTTCCTTTTTGGTGGTGACACTATTGTACTTTGTTAGCCCTCTGCTGTGATGCCAAGAACATACTATATTTCTAAAATATATAACGAGATTTGAAAGGTGTCAAGTATATGCAGTTTCTGCGTAAGCCTTTCTTGCTTAATGCTTTCACTTGTATTTGTTGAGATCTCTTCTCGTACTCAGGTTCCTGAGCAGTTTGGGGGAACGTGTGAAAGAAACAAGAGCTATTTTTTTCCATCCATGCTACTGTCTGTGGCATCTGTAAGTTGCCACGTAAACATTCTGAAGAATGATAGAAAGAATAAATGAAAACTAATTTCTTACTTCAGTTAGTACATGTGTTGGCTAAAGAAGTCATCAGCATTTAGTACTGATGAACATTCAGGCACACTACCAGGCTTTGTTATGCTTGCAAGCTATTGTCTACAATGCTCATTCTCCAAGGGGCATTATAACAAGAATCTATGAACCTACTGTGCACAAAATTGCCTCAGACACAAGTCCTTTCAGAATGTACAGTTTTGTAGTATTTTACTCAAAACAAGACAGATTTCGTTCTCTACAAAAAAGAAGTAGAAGAAAAATATCACTAAAAGAACAGGAAAATGAAAGAAAAAAAAAACAAGAAAAGAAAAGGAAAATGTACCAAAAAAACCCTGAAAACAAACAACAACAACAAATAAAATGAATACACATAGGATCCAAGCTCCAGCATAACCTTGTATTGTTTTTGTTAAAAAGAGACATATTTTAAAATAGCCTGAATAGTACTATAGTGATTCTATACAGCTATTTGTATCAACACATCATAGCAATTAAGGAAACTCACTCTGTGTATAAGATCTCTATTTGGTTATTTTGCCTATAGTCTTAGGAATTACATATGGAGTCCTATCAGATACACAGAAACATCCATGAAACTGATTCCTTAATCTGTAAAACTGCATCTGTATTCCCCTGTTCCTACTTGTAGCTAGTTCCTTACCTCTCCTGACAGACCCCTGATTTTTAAAGGGATGATTTCGGTTCACACTGGGTTTGAAAGATGAGATTCTCAATAACTTGTTATCTCAAGACCTTGTTAGGTCACTTGAGTCTTCAGCTCAGTACTGACTTAGAGGAAAGTTTGTCAGTTATTGAGTCACCAGTACAGCCTTCTGCAAGATTTAGATTTGGTTGACTATCTCCTCTTAGGAAGCTGGTATTGCTTACATTATGAAATCTAGCAGGACCAAAGATGAAAAATAGGCATGCTTTGTATTACTTAAACCTTGCAATAGACAAAGGTTTCCTGACATGGGGAGATTTTCAAAGGGAGTTTAGACTTAACTCTTACGGAAAATCAAATGGAAGAATGAGTAATATGTTTCTGTTATTTGACTTACCTATGCAACGCCAAAAAATGCTAATTTTTTTGAGTAGGTGTGGTCTTAAAATGCTACCAGATTTTTCTTTTAGGTAACCTAACTCATACCAATGCTACTTTGCTAACGTGGAAAATTTCTTGAGCTACTGTCTAGTTATGTTGCTACTGGATTTGTTCTGTTCCTTGCAGTCCTTTGGATTACGTATTTCTCTTGAGATAGCACGCAATTGCTAATTGATAAATGACAATCCTAAATTTGCATTTTTATGTGTGTCAACACTGTGACACAAATGATGATGCTGAAGTGCTCATCTCTAATCAGAGAATACAGTCCTTTAAACAACAGCGTTATCTTGTTTAGTTAAAATGTGAAGTAATGCCTATTATTGTAGGTGATATAATCCAGGAAGTTATCACAAAGAATCATTTAAAAATATTAGATTCCAAAATGCCATAGAGTGCAGTGCTGATTCAGTATCAGTATACAATTTTCAAGTTTCCACTCTGGCAAATTGCTGATTATTGCAATATCTCTTTTGGATTGTTAAGTTTTGATTTTGAAGTTTGTAAGACTTAAAAGGTTAAATTTCTAAGGCATATGTTTGTAATGTTTGTAGGGTTGTTTTTTTTCTCTCTTTTATTAGTTATTAAACTTAGAGAACAATGATTCTGTTGTTTACAGCACTGCAGTTTCAGAGCATGTCATCAGAAATTTGTGAAATATATGTAGGTAGGAGGCCAAACAGTCCATTTGTGTCACAGCTGCATGTTTAAGATGCAGACATCTTTTTAAACCTGAATTATGGAAGAAGTATTTTATTCTCTCAATGATTTCTGAATGTCCAGTTAGCAGCTTGACTTCTCTTTTGTATTTTCAGGTACCAGTGAGAAATGCCTTTATTTTCTTGGTCTTGATATGTTGCCATCATAAACCCCATTAGAAAATTTTATCTCATACGCCTGGCCTCTAGTCCTCACAGATTTCTCACAAGTACTTTCCACATCCTTCTTCAAACATGTACAACTCAATATACATGTAGATTCCTCTGCTAAACTGTAGTAGAGGTAAAATGTTTCCTATTTCTACTTCGTGTTCTTCAGGTTACATTAGCTTTTGTTGCTGCAGATTGCTCTGAAAATTCTGATGATGTAATTATCTACAGTGACTCATATATCTTCTTTTGAAACACTGCTTTCCAAGACAAGTTTAACAATTCTTGAGTTATAGTTTACATTCTTGTTTTCCGGATGGAGAACCTTGAGTTTGGCTGCTTTAAGATTTCTTTAAGCACGTAATTCAGCTTGTTATTTATGGCCCATTGCTCAGTAAAATTTCTGCCATATGTCCAGTCTCTTTTTGGTTTCACTTACTTTAGACTGGAAACTGATAAGTATTTTCATCAATTTATACTAACTACTATTTTTCTTTTTCTTTTTTTTTTTTTAACACAAAATTTCAATAATTAGAGTTAAAATCTCTTGTTAGTCTTTAGTCAGGGTAAAATAGCATTGTCCATTAGCTAGCTTCAGCTATGAAGAGAGTAGGGAGAATACTGCATGACACAGTGATAGTAACAGTTTTTCACTGGCCATGTTTTTGCATAAAAGATGGATCTTTTGTATAAATAATGAGCTGGAAGGTAAATATATTTATTTTGGTGAAGATTCATCAGAGTTACAAAAAGCTTAAATTGTGAGCAATATGGCTCATAACATTAGAAAAAATTCAATATTAACACTATATTTGATGTGTTTATGAGTGTTATCACTGAAGAAACTACTCCAAATTAGATTGGATAGGAAGGCTGTCGTGTAAACAAAAATATGAGGAGGAAACAAAAAAACTCCCCATGCTTGGCAGTGGGAATGATCAGAAATGATTAGGATTATTCTTGTTGCTCTGGAAGAGACTATTATACAAGAAAAATAAGGAAAAAAACATCCTTACACATGAAGCAGACAGCAGACAAAATGAAATATGATTGGAGAGAGGGAGGGAAGAGAAGAAAATGTATCAAAAATTAGAACTAGTGATAGTAAATTGTATAGAAGATATTCCAAAATGCATAGTCAGAGAACCAAATCAAAGATATGATTACCTGAAAAAAATATAAAGGGCAAAAAAATTACCACTATAAGCTAGTTTCTTAGTTTTCTTTAAAATGATCAGTTTTGTGATATGCAGTGTAGACTGTATAATTTGGAATAGAATATTTCCTGTAATTCCAGTCTCCACACAGTGTTGTCAGGTAGGAAACTCAATGCTCTAACACAGTTGGCCCTTCATTTGAAAAGACACCTAAAACTACACGTGATGCTGTTGACCTCTTGATGTGCATGTACATATAAATACACACGTATATGTTACTAGTTTTTCGGTCATTCACCTAGACGTAGAGATCCTGAAGGATGTTCTGAGTCACAAGAGAGCTTTGCTGTCAGCGTTTCCCTTCACAACAGACTAATAATCAAAATACAAAATAGTCAAAAGGAAATCAGCTTCCAATACATGAGTTGTAACCCAATATCTAACACAATATCCTGTCTCCATCTAGACCCATAATGGTTAGCAGTATGGACTGCCCCTCTGGTAGTATACATCTAACATCTGGAATACTGCATTTCAAAGTTATATTTAATAACCACCACAAAATGTAAAATAAGACATGAATTTGCCTAACCCTGTTTTGAACCAGTTTTCTCTTTTGGGTTCTACAATATCTTGTGATAATGAATTCCACAACTGAACTATAAGAACTATGGTTTGATTTATACAAGCGCAGTATTCTTGGTGAAGTTCTCTCTATTTTAAGGCAAGGAATATGGTCAGTATTATTACTTATTATTCTCTGTGCTGTATTATTTATATAGTTAATCTCTGTCCATGTACTTTGGTCCTGCCTTTATCTCTCTTCCATATTAGCTAGTTTAGTCTACTCAGTCCTCTGTACAGAATGTGGAAAAAAAAAAAAATATATATATATATATGTTAACTCCCAGGTACTTTGTTACGTGTTTCTGGAACTTTCAGGCAGGTGCCTATTGACTTCTGAGTTTTCCTAAAATTGATGATCATGAAAAGAGGACTTGGGTTTTTTTGTAAGACTTAGTTAAATAATACCCACTTAAGTTTAGAGCTGACATAGACCTATGTGTAAAAATACAAAGCAAATAGGAGCAATTACTTTATATATGATGTTAGTACTAGTATCTTGTACCTATTATATTCCATAGGAGAAGCTCTGTCTTTTCTTGAGCATTGTCAGCTTATCTTTTACAGTGGTAAAAGATTTAAGTGCTAAAAAGTGTTTCAGATGAAAGGTAAAATGATTGTTTACTCTTCTAAGCAACATTAAGGTTATTGCTCTGTGGTTTTCTACATAATGTCAAATTCTTTTTCCTTTTTTCCTTTTTTTTTTTTTTACCCGACTATTTTTTTATCCTTTGCTAATGTTACAAATCTCATTATGTTCTTACAACCTTCCTTCCTTCCTTCCTTCTACAGTGCTGCCTTTGTTAGGTTACATATAATGGGCCAGAATGATCCACAGCACAAAGCCACAGTATTAAATTGAGAATTAATGAAGAGCAATATTCTTAAACCTACAGTCATTTTAGCACCAAAGATGAGGTATAGAAGCATATTTCTAAGATCTTTGCAAATGAAAGAGACAGGACTGCTGTTTAAGGGAGTTTCCACTGAGTACAGAGACAGACTGAATGCAATCAATCAAAAAAGATTTATTCAAGAGTCATAAATTAGCCACTACCTTAGATTCCTTCAGTCTCCTTTTCTTATATATCATCTTGTGTTCTGACATTCAGTCTGAAGTATTTCCTCCATCTAGTAAAGAAAGATTTTCCAAACTCAAGAGTCCAATTAGGAAAAACGTTCCCCTGCCTTTCAGCATTGTATTATCTGAACCAGTTCCCTCCAGAGCACCCTCAACAATGGAGGCATTTATAACCAAAAGTATCTCAGTAGGAAAGGGTACTCACTTATTGTACAAAAAATTGAAAACTACAGACTGAAAACAGGCACAGCTTGAGTGCTGCAGTATACCTGCTTTGTGTCTATTTCATGACTGATGCAGTATTCAACAACAGTGAGGAAACTACAGGGTAAAGATGGGCTGAAAAGTTTGATACAAAAAGTAAGAAAAGTGGTTCCAGACCAGCTGCTGCTTTGAGTGGGGTCTATAGTTACAAGTGCTCATTCCAATCTTCAGCAAGGCATTACTTCAGCAGCTTTTGTTTCAAGGATTCCCTTGTCTTTTGAAACTGCCTCCTTCACTGGCACTTCCAGTTTCTGCAGCAGCTCCTGTTATGTCAATTAGCCACAGAACAAGCATCTCCTGTTCTTTAGGTGGGAGAATTTAAAATATAAAACTTTAGCCTCATTTTCTCCATTGTCAAGGTTTTGTCAACAATCACAAGAAGCAGAAACATTCTCAATTACTAGTTCATCATTTGATGGCGAACAGATCTCAGCTGTGCTGGCTGAAATATCTGCGCTCCCACACTCAGCGTGCAGAGAACTGATTCCACTTTTAAAGCCTTTCCCTCCTCCTCTCATTTTCTCGCTCTCCCTCTGTGCCTTTCTCTCTAATTTTCCCCCAGGAATAGTTGAAGCCAATGCGATTGCCCAGTTCTGCTCTCAGCAGAGGTACAGAAGTGGTTCTGATGGAAGAGCTGAAAGGTTAATGCAGTGTACAGACGGGAGTGGGCGACATCAGAGAGGCCAATACTGCTACTGAAACCACAGCCTGAGACATTAAAAACTGGGACTTTGTAAACACCATCAAAGCCTGGAAACTCAGATCCCATATATTTTAATTATATTGCATATAATCTAATGGATACAGGTTGTGAGCATATGCAGGAGAAATATCATTGCACATTTACACTGTCTTCAGAGGCAGGTATCTAAGCAGATAGGCATATGCTGTAGGCATTATGGAATGCCTTATATGCCCTGCTTTAAACCTGATATTTCTGTCTAATCATGGCTTAAGGTAATGAAGCAAGATCTGGCTGTTATTTCCTTTCACTCTATCTCTGTGCTACTGGTATTCTCCTACCTTTCCCGTCATTGTAAGTTCATTTGTTTTCATTGTGACAGCTGATGTCAAGCTGATCTGTATTTATCATCTCACCATCAATATTTGCTAGGATGTGCCACAATTAGAACAGCTGACATTTTGCTCTAGGCAGAACCAAAATTATATTGTCTGTCTTCTCAGTGGGTTACTCATCTTGCTACTCTTTACAAACATGCATTCGTTTTGATTCATTGCTAGGTAATTCTGTATTCTGTGTTGATTCACTTTAGGTAGTGGGTTTGGTTCCTGCTCCTTTGTATCACAAAGAAGAAATGTGGCTGGGACAGTAGAGAGGCAGCAGTGCAGGAAATGAGGGGAAACATGGTGAATGAATTCTAAACAAGAACTTGAAAGATGATTAGGACAGCTTTGGACTGGACACATTGTTGTAGTACATGGCTCTTTGATTTGATGAGAGGTTGATGGTTGCAGTGATACCTGAGCGATACATCTCTGATGACTGTAGAGATGTGAGTGTGCTAACTCAGCTGCCCTGCTTGCAGGAGGGCTAGAGTTAATTTTCTTGATAGTGGATGGTACGACTCTTTGTTTTGGATTTGGGAGGAAAATAATATTGACAGCACACTGATATTACAGTTGCTGATGAGCAGCGCTCACACAGAACCAAGGACTTTTCTGCTTCTCGTGCTAGCCTACTGGGGAAAAGCTGGAGGTGCACAAGGAGCTAGGAGAGCACGCAGCCAGGACAGCTGAGTCCACCTGGCCAAAGGGATGGCCCTTACAATTTGGCATCATGCTCAGCCATAAAACTGGGGGAAGTTCACTAGAGGGCACTATTGTTCAGGGTCTGGCTGAGAATTTTTGAACTCATTGGTAGCGAACTACTGCTTCATGCGTCACTTTATTTTTTCTTTCTTTCTTCAATTTGCTTTCCTGTTAAACGGTCTTTTACCTCAGAACAGGTATTTTATTTTAAACACATTCTCACCATATTTGTGACATTGCTGGATCCACTGTCGAGTCCCATCGTATCAAATGAAGTTTCATGCCATCAAGCATGATAGGTTTAGCTATACCATGTTGCAGCTTGATGGAAGCTGCCAGAATTCAGTACAACATTAAGAAAAATTCTCAACATGTTTGTGTGTTTGTGAGCAAAGTAAAAACCAGGTAACAGCTAAGAAACCTAAGTTTCTGACACGAAATATCTCAGTCTAGGAAGAAGTTTTTTCACATCTCACTTCTCTAAAATACATTTAGAAGAATCTCAGCTTTATTTGAACTGTTATGCTGATTATCGAATGTTAATTTAATGAGGTGGTAGTGAATTAGATGGCCCAGTGGTTGCTAACAATGTGGCTCGCAGCAGTGGTTTTCTGCTCACCAGGTTAGAGAATAGAATTTACAATTTCAGATATCAAAAACGGATTGCCATAATAAACAAGTGATCTCTCCAGCTTTCTGAGTGTGGTGCTGTCTAAACCTCTGGACATCCTTTTCTTTGTGGTTGTTGTTGGCATTCTTTTAGCTTGGCTAAGTATTCAGTTACAGTTTCTTCCTCAATAGTTTCTTCAGAGCACCAAGATGATCTCATTTTTTTCTGGAAAAGTTGTGTTACATCCATGAAATGAGTATTTAAATACTTTGTGAATATACAATTCAGGGAAGAGAAAAGCTGCATATGAAGGTATTTCTATATACATAGCATCTATCAGAAAACAGGCCAGTGTCTTGAACTCTGAGTTTGACACCAAAATTTTATGTTCAAAATTATATCTTCAGTTTACTTTGAAAAAGGGCATTACAGGAGCAAAGTAAACTCATAGTATGCTATTGCTAGCTTCAGCTGGGGGAAGTCAGATCAAATGTCAGACATATCAATGCTTATTTTCATTAGTCTGCTAGCATTTAGTACTCTATACATACATACATATCTCAGAAATTATTTTCTTCTGTCTATTTGAAAGCAAGAAAAAGTTTATAGTGGTTAAAAAAAGTCTTCTACTGGAGTAACTGATAGAATTATGCACAGAAGTACATAAGTCTGCAGTAGAAGCAGCAGGTTTCAGACAGGAAATGTTGAGAACGATTGCTCCAAATTTAACTTAGTTAAGATAATTTGTCCTATTGTTTCTGTTTAGTGCTTGAGATGCTATGTAAAATTTGGTTAAGTAGCAAATAAGCATAGGTGAACTTGAAGGTGAGTTGTTGGGAAGCAAAACAAACTAAGAATAATGCAGCCTCCAAGTACCCTGCAAAGTGGTTAGGTAAACATGAAATCTTTGGAAGTTGTTTAATATAATGTAAGAATTAAATTATTAGTTTTTCTTTCCCACTGGACTTTATTTGTACATTTCAAATTAATCATCTTTGGAATGTAACTTCTTAGCTTGCCTTTGTGATGGGCTGTGATAGTTGCTTTGTTTATTGTCTGCTCAAATAATCAACAAAACTCAAATTCTTTTTGCTAATCTTTTGCTGATCAGATCTCTTGGTATATGTTCAAGGTAGACATTACGTCTAGATACCTCCAAAATATTGTGTGATTCACCAAGATTGAAATCCATACTAGATGTAAAACTCTGTTAAAAATAATTATCTTGTTATAAATACATGTAATCAAAAACATTGATAAAACGGATGAGTCACTTCCTGCATGTTTTGTGTCTTATTATAGTATTGTTTTGTCATTAATTATAGTATCTGGCAATTCCTGGATGTCTAGCTTTTCAAAAAATCTCGACCAAAGGTTAATAACCAACACCCACTGAAGGTTTAGTCTTGGTTTGAATAGTGTTCTAGATTTATAATGTTCAATGTTCATTCAGTACTTTGACAATAAAAAAAAGGATAATAATTAGAATTAATAAAATTGTGGGCAGTTTGTCATATGTCTCCCCACCTTTGCCACTTGGATGTGAGGTGTGACACACAATGTAGAGGAGAGAACTTGAAGAGGTCTATCCAAAACATAAACACTGTAAAATGTTTCCTTTCAGAACTTCAAACTGATGTGTAGCAACCATAATTTTTGTACTATACTCTTTTGTCTAGTGGCATATTTAGATTCCCAGATTACTGGGAGTTAAGACCAGGACTGATACAAGAAGAAATGCTTTTACTTCAGAGTAGCATGGTGTTTCAAAGGAACCTAAATAGTTTGTCATGGTAACTTTGGAAAGATCCACTTTGATTTTTGAGAAGGCTTCAGGTACATGTTGTATTGGTGGTACATCCTAGTACAGGAAAGATGTAGAGTAAATATTTTGAGAAGATATATTCTTCTTTCCTAAGAAAAAGAATAAAGCATCCCTTTTTACTAGTACATGAATTACAGTATTTGGCAATGCTGTTTTCAGAGTTTGGTAAGTATCTAGGTAGTGAGTTGGAAGCAATTGTCCAGATAAGTGAAATCTCAATCCCCTTTTATTCTTCAGGCTTGAAGCCGTTTTCAGACTTGATGCTATGTATTTGATAGCTTTGCTCTGAGCAAGAGTGCCTCCATGAGTCCCTTCCAACAGATATTTCTATGCAACTAAGCAGATGAAATACACCATATTAAATTAGTCATTACATGCTTTGATTAAATACAAATAACTGTTATAAATGGCTGTGCTTTAACCTACTACTGACAAGTTTCCTGTCTTGTCAATATTCTGTTTAATAATCTCATGGCATAAAACCAAAACTTTGATTTGTTTTCAGGTTAAGATAGCTTGGAAGAAGTAAATGTATTAGATTTAATGATTAAAAAATTCTGATGCTTCAGTGAGCAACTGTCCTCACTTAGTCCAAACTTCTGTTTGAAGGACTTTTTCCAATTGTTAGTTTGAGTTAACTAGACACACCATTTGGAAAAAGCTTTCTAACATGAAAAGTTATTTGCAGCAAACATGTAAGACTGGTAATTGCAGCAATGCACATCTCTCTTCAGTCTTTTCATTTTCTCACTCCTCACATTTTCGTAGACATTATCATAAGTAATGTTATATTTCTTTTTATGGTTAATTTATAAAAACATCAGTTATCCTAAGATTGAGATCCTATCCCTTATCACACATTCCTTAATAGGAACATAATCCTGTTAGTCTGTGTAGTCCTATACATCAGTCATTTAGAATCTACTTAACGTTTGTTAGCTTTTTAAATTACTTTTTACGTAGCTATATATTTTCCTGTAAAGTCACATCTCATTTTAAAACACATATCTTCATGTGATCAGTTTTCCTATGCATCTTTTTCTCTTTTCTTTTTTTTTCTGATGAGATTTCCCACAAATTTTATCTGCAGTGATTTCATTTTGATGTTCTCAAGAAAGTCGAGACATTAGCTCAGGGTCAGCCATTAACTCATCCTCCCCTAACTGATGAACACAGTTAAATCCGATGTCCTTTCAACACACATTAAGTCTCAGATTGATTTTCTCTGAAGCTTTTCTTAATATTTCTTGTTTCATCTGAAATAATGCATTTGAATTTTCTTTCTAGGTATGAAAAAAGACTGGAAAAAAAATCAGAATATAGCTATAAAAGTTACGTGGAAGTTTGAAGGGAACTTAAGGAAATGAAGGCACGTTTTAGATGCTACAGACATCTGTGAACAAAATTAGTGAAGAACACTTTAACAAACTGTTTTAAGATAATTGTGGAAATCAGATTCTTCTGCCATTCTCTGATTAATATTTAATATTCTCCTAAAGCACTGCTGCTAGTCTTGTTTACAACATAAAATCTATGTGTCTCTGGTTCTTTGTTCTTAACTGTAGTGGAAAGTGTCAGTTACCTATCATGTCACTTTCTGTAGTGTAACCAACTGATGTGATCTGAATATTCTAAAACTGGTCTTGATTTCTGGTCTGCAGTATTTTTGAGTAGTAGATCTACCCCTGGAAGATGAGTGGTAGAGATTTGTGGTAGAGATTTAAGATGAGTTTTTCAATATAATAATATTTAAAACAAATCTAGGAATATTTTTGCCTCTTCCAAAGTGTATTCACATATTTTTCCACTATTTTTTCACCTAGGAATCTAAGTTTGCATATCAATCTCCGCTGTACTGCATAAAGCAAAAAAACACATTTGTGTTATACTGCTGAGAAGAGAGGTTGCAATCTTACTCGCTAGTAACTCTTAAAATCAAGCTCAACTGCTTATTTTGTTATATTTCTCTTGAAGTTTGAGACCTATAATACAGTGTTTTAAAAAAGACTGCATGAGGAAAGCATCATGTGCTTATTCTTTTTTTTGCTGTGTTGTATAATACCAGGTCATTAATCATTAGTAGAAAGAGTAAAGGTCCCAATTTACTGCCCTGGGGAGACATCTCCATTAATCGCTTGCCAATTCGAGGGGACACAATTGACTTTAACCTGCTGGCTACGGTCCATAGGAAAAGCTCTGACCCATTTAATCAGCCTCAAATGTGTTCCATAACCTTTCAAGTTGGATCATCGAATGTCAAGTTCTGTCGAAGGCTTTATTTAGTCAACCATGACTGGTAACCTCCTTATCTTTTCTTGTCAGAGGTACAATAGTTTTATCAACCTGTGTGGCTATTTTTTTATTTATTTTATTTAAAGCTGAAAAACTGTTCTGTCCAAATGGTTTTGAAAGATTTACTGTAACTGCACTGGTGTCATATTTTATGCTCAAGCTTAATGAAAAAGTGAAATTTATAAGTGCTTTCTTTTCTCTGTGTTTTTAACAGCAGTGTGAATAGTATGCATATTTAGACTGCTTCAATCCATACTAAGTTTCTTCAGAGACTTGAGAAAAATTAATAGAAAATCCTCCAGTTTCTGATACATAGTGTGTGCTTTCCTTTCTTCTATTGAACACAGTTTATGTTTGTGTGGTGCCATCATTACTGCATCACTGTTAACAAGGAATAAATTAATTTAGAACTTTATCTTGACAGTGAATGACCCATTGAATCAAGATGGTACCACTGTTGAATGGGTTTAATTCTTTTATGTCTTTGCACTTGCTTAATCTGCCAGATCAGTTTACCTAAAACATTTTGTGATGGATTACAAAAATATTGTCAACGGTTTACGGGCAGGTTCGGCCAGTTTCTGTGATGATTGGTGTGGGGGACCCACGACCCAGGAAAGGGGAAGGGGGAAAGGAAAAAGGGAGATGGGCCTAGAAACAAAACAGCAGCAATGATCTGTGGAGGAAAGCTAATTTACTAAATAGATATTGGAAAGCAAAATAACACAATATAATACAATATAAATGGAATTAAAGCTAATAAATCTAATAAAATGAGCAAGAGAGAGTGTCCAATAAACCGAAGGCCTTACGCTAACGCTGAAGGCGGACGGCAGCGAGCACCCACTGCTGAGTCCATCCCAAAGGGAAGAGAATATCCCGTGACCGCAGACAGTTTTTATCTTTACCTCTGAGCATAAATACGTAAAAACGCAAAGCATCTCAGAGTCCTCTGGGGAATGTAGTCCTTCTCTTCTGAGACAGGTATACCTGGAACTGTCGATGATCCCTGGAGCTGGAGCATTAACTCTGTAACTCTAAATGCACCACATGATGTTATGATGTGGAATACTAATAACAAAAAGTCATAAAATTGTGACAAATATCCAGTGGTATCTGTAGTTCTGCAAAGAATAAATCAGAGCTCCTTCTGAGGGAAGTACTATGTGTATTGACTTATTCAGAAGTAGCAAACCAAATGCAACTGCAGAATAGCAGTAACCCCAGCAAAAAAACCTCTGTGTTTATTCTCTATCTCATGAAATAGCTATCTGACACCCACAGGTACTTCATAAAACAGAGGCAAATTGATTAACTTAAGTTATTGACTTTCTTGGTTCTGCAAGAATTTTGTTGCTTACAGCAGTGTTGGCAGTTTTCTTTCTCCCTTTTGTTATTTCTCACATTCTCCTTTTCTGCTGAGAAGAAATGCTTTACTTTTTCAACCCTTTTATTTTACAAATTGATTGTTAAAGTGCATGATAATAACACTGAATGAGAATATTGAAAATAATGATGGTAATAACATTGAAATAATTCCTTTCTAGATATGGGTGCCTTCAAGTGTCTGACAAAGTCAATGTAAGGAATAACTGTACATTTCATTAGAGCCATTTAATTTCATTTTCTAAGTTAGTATCACCATCAGTCTATCGTTAGGTCTAAAAGGATGTATTTAAGAAATAGCATCGCATTTCCTTTAAAAGATTTTTTACTAGATTTGAATAGTAATAGCCTACAGACATATTAACAATAATGAGTATGCAAAAGGTTTTGTATAAAAGAAGATCTGACAAGCATGAATGGTGACAGATGATGACCAGAATTTTCAAAATTTATGATCATTACAATGTGAAAAAGTAATTATGAATAATAAAAATCTGTTACAATAATTAGCTGTAATGAATGCTCATAGCAAGGTAAACGAACTGGAACAATTTAAAGCAATAACATACAATTTGCATTTTATAATATGTCAGAACATTTTATCATTAGGGAGTCAGCAGTATACTCTTATATCACCACAATTCTCAACTTTTCAACTGTGCATGTCATGTTCAAGACTGTTCTTCAGTTGTAATTTGTACATAAAGTAGAAGTGATAAAAATAATTACTTCATTGAAGCAAGCTTCACCACATTTAAAATAAATACTTTCATTTTGATGTTGTCTGTACACATATGGTGATGATCTTGTAGTATCTTCCATGTATCCTCATTCATGTTGTTCAACCTGAAAACAAGACTTGAGGTGTTCAGGTTCCACTTCTCCAAAACTGTGTTTTAGCATGTGAGAATATGCAGCGCTTACAGAGTCTAGCAAGCTAGGGGACGGATACAGAACTACTTTAAAGTTTGCAGCTCTGTCTCTTTCAAATTATTCCCAGCAGTGAACCATGAATTTCAGGATGATAAGGTTACAACAGACTGGTTCTTACTGTTGGATCTTACTGTAGTCACTCCCAAGTGGACTGTCATCACTAGCAATCAAGGTCACTTTTTTCATTACAGTGAACCTTTCCGAAGGGCTGTAATTTATCATTTCTTAGACATGTGATGTATCACATCTAGGAGCAGCTCTATGATTTACTTCAGTCTTATGTCTTTTTCACTTGTACCATTATTCTTCAGAATGCAAACTAGCCAAGGCAAGCTGGTTTTCCTTTTTCTGTTCTGCTAGTTTAAGAAAATGTTTCTGAGATACTGCACTAGTATTACATCTTAACCTTGGTGAACCATTGGTGAAATGATGTTCACTCTTGCATCAGCAAACTACCTTTTGAAAAGTTTGTTTCTAGTTCTCTGTCAATCTAGCTGCCATCAGTTTTAACCTTGTGATAGAGTTTCATTACACCTTGCTCTAACACGTGTGTTCTCTTATTCCTGAAGATATCTATGGCAGAATAGACACAGGGACATTTCCAAACAAAGCAGTGATGTGATTGATGGTGAAGTCTATTGAAGTCTGTCAGCTAACTATAAAGAGCATTGAATCAGATCTTCTAGAAACATGTGTCAAATAATTCCTCTCCTCACTCAGTATTAGGACACGCAGGCTGTCCTGAAAGGAACACTGACTGAATGTTTGCTATTGAACTGTCTGCTTTTCAAGAAATTCTCTGAATTGGAGTGAAGAATTTCTGAGCTTGAATTTTATAAGATATCACTGGGGCATTTCAGTTGCTAAAGGCTCAAGTGTAATTTTAAATCTTTTTATTTTTCAAGTACCAATAGCAATTTTTATTTAATATTTGAGTGATAGTGAATAACATAAAACTCAGAAGGACTGTTATCCTCTCATATGATGCAAGAATTTTATTTTTTTCTGTTCAGTCTAATTCAAGCATTAGTGGCTGCATTTTAATATAGGAGAAATATCAGCTGATTCTTCCCTTAGACCACTTTTACTCTTCATTGAAAACCAGATATCTTTTCAGCTAAAAAGCTTGAATTATATGAATGAAACTGTTGATAGAGACCTGAAGCCCATTCAAGATCTCTGGAAGCTAGAAGTTTTTTAAAGTTTTGTTTTGTTTTGTTTTGCTTTTCAGAAGTGTTTGGATAATAGTATGGCACCAAGGGGACAGATTTCAATTACTTGTTACTCTTTTCTTCTTAATCTGCTTCAAACAGAGAGTGCCATGTAATAGTGAGGATATCATAGTCCCCATCATTTTTCTATTTGTGTGGTTGTCATTTTTTTTCCCTGTTAACTCTGAACAATTTGTTTTTTCTGGGTCAAATGAATTTCTAGATAGACCAAAGACTTTCATGTATGACAAGGACAGTAGGACATCAAAACATATATACCCCAGGGAATGTCTTTAAACTTCTCCTTTTGATAATACTCTTCCTGACATGTTCAATGCATCTATCACATCAAAGCTTTATTATTTTTTTTTTTAAGAAACAGCTTAAGTCTGTTTTTCTTAGAGAAAGTGTAGATGTTGTTTAAATAAGAATAAATGAATTATATACTTTCAGAACAGGAATTGCAATGTGCTTGAGCAAAGACATCTGTTATTTTTGTTTTCAGTTCCCCAGGATGTGTTGTAGAAAATGGTATCTTAATGCAAAAATGAGAAGAGTTAGTAAAAACATTATAGTGGCATGAGCCTTTGGCTACATTCTGAGTAAGGGCATGAAAGAATCTGGAACAAGTTTACTCAGAAGTTATCTTTGAAATTGTACTCACCTGGGTATTGTGTCTACACTATGCATACCGGCAGACAAACACTTTTCAAGTCTCAGTGTTGTGCTCTGATCTTAGTAGAATCATAGAATCGTTTACATTTCCTATTACTCTTCCCAAAGCTTGTGCTGATGAATGGGGATGTTATGACCCAAGCACAGGACTTGACACTTAGCTTTGTTGAATGTCATGAGTTTGGATTCAGCCCACTGATTCAGGACCACAGAACCTTCGTACCCTCAAGTATATCAAATTCTCATTTCTGATTAAACAAAATTTATCCATATACAGTGCTCAATAAGGGAATAAGTATTGCAGGGGAAGGAATATTTTATAAAAAAGGGTTTCAGCTTTTACTAGATTACCTTTTTTACTTTCTGTCTCAGTTTCCACATGCCTGCTTTTGCAAGCTAGGGGAAAACTGAGGAAATCCCTGCTAAGGGCTACTGTGCAGGTGCAGTAACTCTGTAATGTGCTTAAGCACTTGTAGAAGGAGATGTCTAGTGAAACTTATTACATCTTAATAATAGCTTTCTTTTTCTTTTCCTGGTTTTCATTGTTTAACAGCTAAATCTTTTCTTCTTGTTGAGTTGTCTTTATAATTAATAACCTATACTATTTCTCTCTTATGTCATTGTTGCATTACAGTACTACTGCAGGCTACTCTTAAGAGAGAACAACAAAAGGAGGTTTACTGAGATAAAGCTCTCACTGGGAGTGATCTCTATTCCCAGGGTGAGAATTAGCCTTGTCCACAGGACACTTTTAAAGAGTCGTTTGTTTAAGTGAGTCAGTGCATCATTTCCAGTGGGTGAAACTGGCATTGGCCTCTGTACCTGTTTAGGCAAGATGGTGGTGCACAGCTGGAAAATGGTGATGCTTGATATGAAGAGCAGTAGGACATGCACTCAGCTCCAGGTGAGCTCCAAGGTCAGCAGGAGGGCAGAGACTTACCTATTTAGAATGCAAACATTTCCTTCTGTTTATACTGGCATCTTTTGGGTTCTGCTGTACCATTAGTGCAGTGGGAGTGAAGCAGGAGGTTGCCTTGCCTTGTCAAGAGGGACTGCATGACCTACATGAGAAGCGGCTGCTTCCTGGATACTGATTCCTGCCAGTTCAGCAGGAGCTCCTGAGATCAATGAAGAAAGTTGTATGCTTATGCTTTTGTATGCTTTGTGGTCCAAAACATATGGCTCAGTAGAAAGGAGGTCAAACAATACTGCAAGTAGTGCAGTTCTCTTCAGGTTTTGCACAGCATTGATTCCATGTGATAAGACAGTGACAGCATTTGAAAAAGTATGGTTGTTCTCCTCTATTTACTCCTTCAAAGGATATGTGATGCTTTATTGCATATGCTTTTTGGATAACTGAAGACAATAAGATTCTAATATTAAATCTAGATTTGAAAATACAAACTACGTAAAACAGCTGAGATTTACCAGCTTTTCTCTTGAAACTGTAGCTTTATTCTGTCAGTCTGTGAAGTTCAAGGTTTTATAATTGCATAAAGCCAACATTATTTAAAATAATTAGATGAATGAGAGTACTGAATGTAAACAAATCTCATATTGTTTAGAGCCAAGATACAGTTCAAGTAGAAAAATAACTACTGAAGTGAAGCAGCCTGGTCTTCATTTTTTACTACTCTCTGAGTTGTTTGTTGTTGTGAAATACAGGAAGACAAGGATGAGAATTGACTCAGAACCAGCAATCTGTGTATGATAGTACATAGAACAGCATTTTAATGTTGCTCTTTAAAATGAACAGAATTCTGAGTCTATGTGGAACTGCGTGAGATTTATGGCCTCCTGTAGAGGAAGGAAAAATATTTTTTTGGAAGTTCATGATACCTGCTGAGTGTAGCTTTGATGGGATCAGCTGAAAGGAGAGAACTCTGCTCCTGCAGGCGAAAAAAGTGTCCACCATTCTTCTTTTGGCCTCCTCTTCAAGTCGTGTTCATCATTTCTATAAATGAGGATACATTTGGATAACAAACTATAGTTTCTACAGGTGATTTGCTAGAATTTTCGTTCTTGACACATATTCTTATAGATCTTGGTGATCATAACATCTATCTGATAGTAGACCAAATAATCTATCCACAGAGATGCAGTAAGGAAGAGAAGTATATCAATGTTTTGACCAATGTTTACTTTTTTTTCTTATCAATTATGATGATAGCAAAATTGTGATAAAATATTGTGTCATTCCTTTTTTCTGAAAGAAATTAATCATTATATTAAACATAAAGCAGTAAGCATCTTTCTACCACAGATTATCACCTTTCACCATGTGTTTTTTGAAAAGTATGATGAAAGAAAGCAGTCTGCCATAAGTTGGCCTGACAAGACTTTCAGGTATTGACTCAACTATCCAAAATGTCTATCAGTACTTTGCCTTAAGACATGTGTTGATATTTTAAAATGGTTATGACTGTACCTTTCCATACACAACAGATGCAAATACTTGAGAGAAGAGAAAAATAAGGAGGTGCACATAGTTATTATTGTGCTTCGTGAAACAGCAGGTTTGTAAGCTGAGTCCTGGTTCCTGTAGGCCTGGAGCCCACAAGCTCTGTGAGAGTGTGGGGTCTGACTGCATCCAACAACTTTGCATGGGATTTTCTACTCTCTTTATACTCTGCTAAATCTGTGGAAAGCCAAATAGATCCCAAATCTCATTGGCACAGAAGTACTGTGTTTCCTAGTTTAACCTGTGCGTTTAATCCACATAACGCCTCATTACTCAGGCTTTATGGGTGTTATTTAGAGCTCATTGATCTCAGTGGAAAACTGCCCACTGAGCCCACTGGGCTTTTGATCACATCACATACATGTGGTGTTAATTACACTTTTAAATCTTGTGCAAACCTACCAGGTTTGTGAGTGGCCTAATTTTTCAAGGTTGTGTGTAACTGTAGGCTGAGTGAAAAGCAGGCTTACTCCCATGTACCTGATGTAAAATCCTGCCAAGTATATCACAAAGGAGAAAGAAAAGTGGGAATTTCTAGATGTGAATCTTTCCCTTGCCCCACCCAGTTCTGTGTTTGGAGGACCCCTGTTCCACAGAGGTTCACAAGCTTGGCTCCTACACCTTGTCACGCTGTCTAGCTCCAAACTTGGCCTGGCCTCAGAAGTGTTTTTCCTCAGAAATGTGGGTGCCTCCCACAGAGAGCTGAATGGGATGGAAAGCTTAAGCAGCCCCACAGGGAACTTAAATCCTAATTCAGGAGTACCAAAAATTGATTCTTTGCAGCTGTGAAACAATTTTTTCTTTCCTGAATTGGGGTAAGAAAAGCTGAAGGAGCTCCAATATCTTTCAGAGAGCCAAATTTTTATTGTACTTGGAAATTTTATGTGATCAACAGCCTTGAGATTTGAAGAGGATTATTCACCTCCCTTCCTTGTTTCGAGACCCAACATAAATAATCTATTTAGTGATAATGCTTCACCTCCCAGTATGTTTGTTTATCATTAATGTTCTCCAGCTTTCTTTGGGCTATTGCACTCTGAATCCTGGCTGGATTTATGGCGCAAATATCAGGCAGGAATTCTACCTTTCTGTTTTCAAGACAAAGTTTATTTTTATATCGAGTCTGCCATATATTTATGGAATCATTGGGAAAAAATTGAAAATATTAAAATTGTCTCCAAATTTAAAACCAGTCTCCAAGAGTGCCAGATATTTTAATTTCAGCTAATTTTCTCCAAGGGTCATCATCTTGTGCTCAGAATGCATATCAAACACATATACACTCTTGCTACTCTGTAATGTCTTTTCTCTAATGTTATCTGTATATTAAACATTTCCTAAAGAATGGGAGTATTTTCATAGTTTCTTTGTAGGCAACAAGACTGTTAGGTGGGTTTGTCAAAATAAGAATCTATCAGTAAATTTCAGGAACCAGAAGAAAAACTTTTTAGATTAGTAAGATGTATAGGAGTACGTATAGAAAGAACTTGCTCATAGTAGTCTAACAGGTACAATCAAAACCAGCATGGCAGGCATTAAAAAGATTATAAGCTAACTGATTGGTTTTCACAGGCAATCGTTGCTGATGATTCAAAAGTGACTATGAGATCTCAAGACTTAGTGACATTTGAGGTTGTAGTAGAGTGATAACTGAACAGGAGATAGATATCCTTGGGAATAGTTTAATATTTTGAACTATTAAGCCAAACTTCTTAGTTTAAACTCTTATATACCAATAATTAAATATATTATTTATTCTAAGCCATTTAGTTTAATAGAAAAACAAGATATAGGATTGTATTGTCCATACACTGTCAATGAAATTATTATTCTACTGAAATTATTATCCAGTCCCACAACAGACCAATAAAGATGATCTGAAATTGAGACCCTTCAGATAAGATTCACAATATTGACACAGGATTTGGCAGTGAGAACAATCAGCCTAAATCTGTTTAGCTCATACTTAGATAAGATTACTCAGAAACCCCACATATTTGGAGATGCACCAAAATTCTTGTTAGCTGATAATTTCTTATGTTTTGTATTTTGAGCTTTCTAATTAATGTGAAAGTTAAAATGTTCCTGGAAAAGGGCTATTCTTAAGATATTTCAAACATGAGACAAAAAAGGTCCAAATTCTTTTGAGAGAATGAGTGAGTATTTTCTATTCATTTATGCAGAATTCCAGCAGTCTGAAAAGGTTAAGGCAACTATCCAAAGTGAAATTGCTGTAATCTTTGTGCTCCTAACTCTGCCCAGTCACCACGATGAAATACTGTAATCAGGATTATATAAGCATACAGAATATAAATGTGTCCTTTCTATAACTAAAACTTTCCCAAATAGTTCTGAAAATTAAAAGCTGAAATCTTTATTTTTCTTTTGCCTTTCATTTTTTATTTTTTATTTTTAAGCATCATCAAAAAAATAAGAGATGAAATTATATATATAACTCTACATTCATACTTAGACTGGCAGCATTGAGAACAGGTATAATTCTTGTAAATAACACCTGAGTACAGATAATCACCAGTTGCATTGATTTTTTTGCTAAAGGACTGTAGTCATTGGCAATAGTCAGGGCTTTACAAAGGCATAAAACTGCATCAATAGATTTTGAAGATTTTTATAGAAAAACTTAACTGTAGAATAAAGGGAACTTTAGGCAGCATTGTACTGGTATGTTCCCGTGTGAAGCCTTTACATATGGTGTTGATTTCAATCCTAAGGCAAATGACAAGTGCTATTTTAGCATAGGATCACTCTTATTTTTCTTCCATGTACTGACTGAAAGTTTGCAAGCAGCTCAGATGAAGGTTTGGTCTTTCTAGAGCTCTGTTTACTATCTTGTTATTGGAGATGCAAATTCTGTGACATTTATTGTATCTTCACATAGGCAATGAGTTTTCTTGGCCACACATACATACAGTTCTGTCTAGGTAATTGGTGCTTACTTCCATGATATACACTGGGAATAGTCTGAAAAAACTCTTCTCCAGAGAGCTCAGTTAAGATATATTTGAGACTCCAAGGAGCATGTTTGTTCTGTCCTGAGCAACACTCCATACCTGAGAACATTTTAAATAAACTTAGGGGAAGCCTTCAGGATTTCAACCTATGTCTCCTCTGTGGGGAAAGTTTCCTGCTAGAGGAAAATATGGTGCTGTAAAAACCTATTAGTTATTACGTGACACTACAGCTGTACTTTGGAGTACAAGAAGGAGCATTCTTATGCAGGGGAGAAGACTGAAACTGAAAAGGTGAAGCACCATAAAACGTCCTTGTCTTGAAAAATATTAGCAGTGCCATCAAGGAACTTGTTCTTTTCTGGGCTCCAGCTCTTCTTGTCTGTGCTATGTATTCCCTTTGGACCGATGAGGAAGTCATTCCCTACTTCTCAAAGACTGTTTCTCGCTCATTCACTTTGTTTGCTTAGCTGAGCTGTAATGAGCCCCATGCTCTTGAAAAGTCTTGCTAAGAAAAGGCCTCTTCTCGTATAACCTCTCTTGGGTGGATTGCTTTCCTACAAACAGTTTAAACGAAGCCAACACACCTTAATGCCTCTAGCTAGCACAAGAATTTGTGATGATTGCCTGAAGGCTGTTTTTACTGAAAGTTTGCATTTAGTCCTTTTTTTTTTTTTTTTTCATTCCTTCCCCCACTCCCTCCCCCTTTACATTATTTACTCAAAATCTGCAGATTTTTATCTTTGATGGCTTTACTTCTGGGATTTTGTAATCCAGTCATCAGACCTTCTTGTTGAAGCCGATGAATTTACACTGAAGGCTAAAGTGTTTCACCTTCATCAAAATCTAAGTCACATACACTATTATAATACTACCTCAATTAATTTCATTTCAGTATTCATTTAAGTATTAAAATTACACTTATATGATGACAAATTATAACCCTTCTTCATTAATACCAGCTTCATTAGAGACATGACTTCTATGCAAACTTAAATCCATGCTGAATAAATATTTTTGAGACTTTATCAAGATAAGAATATGTACTGAGTGGGAATAATCTTGTCTGATTTCCTTTCATGTTAGTCAAAATAGACTCTGAAATTTGTAAAAATGGAAAACACTTTTCTTAAATTGGAAAGTATTTTCATTAATTCAGAAATCTACTTTCTGAAATTTTACATTCACAGATACAAAATTAATTACAATTATGTTAAATTGAAATGCTAAAATAAAATCAGATGACTAATCAGCTGGTCTCTCCAATATATTGTTTGTTGGGAAGACCTTCTCAGGCTGCAGTAATTTGTCACTTGTGTTGACAGATGTAGTGCAACAAATTCTGATCTAGAATGGAACACTCTCAGCTTCATGTTATCCAGTGAATGTCTGTAAGGATTCTTCTACATAGCCTTTCCAGTGACCTGAATTATAGATTGTTGCACACTGACTTCTCACAAGTCATCTTGCTATTAATCTTCCTTGCACTGAGTTGTAAATGGGTGTTGGTGAGCGTATAAGGCAACTCCTGGAAGTATTATTTAAATTGAGAAACCATTATGAAGGTGTTGGAATGCTATGATACAGATAATGGGTGAAATACTTGCCTTTGACTAAAGCAGAATATTGGAGGACCAACATAATAAAACATAACAATTGTGGATGTTTAATTTCTTTTTTCTTCATCTGTTAATTAATTGAAATGTTGAAGTATAATGTAGTGTTACGTCCCTCATTTTTACATAAGTAGTTTGTGCTTTTATGGTGCTTTATTGTGGACCAGCTATCCAGTTATGCAGTGAAATGAAAAGATGAGGTATAGGCCAAGGAACATTTAGACTTAGTGTAAAGTGTTGTCATGTCGCAGAAACTGACATACTTTTAATGTTCTAAAAGACAAGTATTGTGTGTTTTACCTGAGCAAAACCAAAAAGTAATATAATGACACAAAGTGCACCAAAGTGAAAGTATGTATGAGAAAACTTTGTGTCTAAAGAACATATATTTATTATAATTTCCAAACACTGATCTATTTCTTCATACCTTTCTTTATTAGTTTGTTCCTGATAAAACTAATTTTGAATTTCCATGAAAGAAAAGGAAGTAGGAAAATTGATTTTATGACAAACAAATGCATATTTCTATATATTTTTCATATGTTGAAGAGACACATACAGTCTGGGAAGCAAATATGGCTGTAAAATTGGAAATGAAGTGAATGCCTACACTGTGGAAGAGAAAGGTCTGAACATGTTAACTTTTTCAATATCAATCACTTCATCTGTTTATATGTTTATATATATATAGATTATATCAGCAACCAAAGTGACACCACTTGACATTGTTTGATATGTAGCACATAATTTTAGTTAATGTCATTTGAAAAGTTAATCTTTAAACGGATGAGTATTTTCAAGGAGAATTGTGTCCAGGCAGTAAAAAAGCAGTGAAATAGTTAATTTCCTAATTTGATTGAAGAACTTTTCTGCTCGATTAGGGGCTCTGAAACAGAAAACATGTAGACAAAGTGACTGCATGGTGCTGCATAGTCTTCACTTCACAAGGGAAATAAAATAGTGATAAGGTAGAGGGGGAAGAAAGTTAAATGCTGCAATACTATGTAGGCTGAAACTAAACATATATAAGTCATATGTTATATATAAGTAAATAAAAATAAGGTTTTGCAATGGGAAATACGAATTCACAGCTGGTGTTAACCATATATTCAGACTGTCAAGTGTAGTTTTCATGTTTAGTAACTGCAGCAAAGAGTACACGGATTAATTGATCTTTTATTACTGCTGTCAAAATAGAAAATTAAAAGGGAAATTCAAACTTTGTCCAGAAACTTCCAGATTCAATACAGTAGAAAAAATATGTATAAAGAATGCTAGTGTGTCACAACATTGAAGTAGTGAAAAGGAAAAAAAATTATTTCACTGAAAACTCAGTTTTCTCCTTTCCCCTACACTGTTTATCACAGTAGCCTCCAGCTGTTATTCCTGGGATACCGCCCTGTTACTCCAGGGTATCATGGTGTATCCTCTGGGGGTTGAAGAGTAGTAATTTTTTATTTCAGTCTCCAACACCTGCATGAGGGAGGGAGCTCTGTTCCATGATACCATTTAGTCGCTTGCTTCCCTGAAAATAGGATTGAGCCATAATACATCCCTGGACAGACAAAAGACATTAGGGGCTAATAAGTCTTATGATATATACACACTATGGATTTAGCTCTCCAGCTTTTGAAATCTGGATCAGTTACATTTACCTAGGGATAAATGTTAAGCAGGTTCATATGGAAATATTTTCTATCCATCAGAACCATGTACTTAGAGTTTTTGTGTTGCAAGTTTTGTCAAAATTGCTCTAATTGTTTTCAGATACATTCATACATATATAGATAAATAGATTCAAAGACATAATAGACTAAAACGCTCTAAATGGAAAACAAAGCAAAACAAAGCACAACAACACAGAAGTGCATAGCCCTTCTTGCTTAAATTCTTCAAGTTCAGATTTATTTTTTCCTTGAAATACAGGTCTAGTAAATAAAAGAACAGATGATCAGATCTAGTAACAAAAAAAAAAAAGCCCATTTCAAGCTACATTTGAAAAAAATTGTCTTTAACAGATCATATCTTTAAACTTTTGAGGAAGAATTTGTAGAAATATGTAATCTAGAATTTTCTGTTAAGTTTGTACATATGCTGTCCTGATAGAGCTGTTTTGTTTTATTTGTTACCAAGGAACACAATTTACTGTTTCCTAATGTGGATTTTAGTTTCCATTGAAAAGACTTGCATTGTAGGACCCCACTCCACATTCTAACAAATATGCACACTTTACTAATTTATTAAAAACTTTGCATTAATTTCCAAACTTGTCTTACAACAGCATAATATTATGTTAGAATGCTGTCATTTGGAATGTTGAATTCAGGAAGACATCAGGGAAATGTCTGAAGACAATATCTTTCTGTGAAGAAGTTCCCAACTAGTTCCCAACTCCTGGGCACAGTTCCAGCTAAAGAAAGGGCATCCTTCGTTACCTGCTAGCCTGCTCCTACTGATATTAAGAACATTTCCTAAACCATAAAAGATAACACAGCAGAGAATACATAGCTAACTATCTAAAGTTAAAAGTAAGACTTTTTTATATGGTGAGATTAGTTAAACAGATTTTTCTGCAAGGGAACAGACTGTTAAAGTATGCATTTTTTTATGTCTGACAATCAGCAGAATGAGTGTTTCATATAAAATCTATTTTCATTCTGGGACACAATTTGTTCCTGATCTTTGTCCCTAGAAGATCACTTTCCAAGGAGGGTAAAAATAAGTAGGCTCCTTTAAAAATGAAACAGTGACTGAATAAGTATGCTCCTGTGAAGCAGCAATTATTTCTGATGAGTGAAAAGGCACTTAGACATGAATTGATTTTTGGAGATACTGTGAAATCCTAGTGTAGTTGACAGGAGCTGTGTGCTCAGTACCTCTAAAAATCAGGGTCAGTCTTGCAAGGTGCTGAATGAACTCAGCCCACCAATATTTTTCTAGGTACTGGCCTTTAGAAATGAGACAAGAAATCTGTAGGGCAAACATACACTGCAAAAATAAAACCCTGAGCTGTCATGTTGTCTGGTTTAAAAGACATTGAGTTTGGCACAACAAGGTCCTAAGTTAGTCACTTAGCTTCCATGTACTGTTCCTACTTTTGCTCTTTTCGTGTCTTGTCCTAAATTGTAATAAAATTGTATTCATCTGAAGAATTGAGTGCCTACTCTATTGGGCTCTAGTATCAGTTGAAAGAACTGATTATTGCTATGAAATGACTGTTCATAAATGTAAGAACTATGAAATAAAACTGTTCAGATAACAGGTTGTGATTTGGCAAAAGATATGCAGTGTTTTGTTTAAAATCCATGAATAAGAAGATGGGATTTTGGAGATTTTGGTTAGCCCTATACATTCTTCTAAGTTAAAATAAATGTGAAGTTCACTTCCAGTCAAAACACAGAAATAATACCAATATACCAAAAAACAATGACAAAACTGGAAAATGACTGTTTGAATTATGTCAGCACAGAAAACTGCATAAATGCTTTTGCCTGATGCATGGATTTTATTGTCTTTTCACAGAATCAGATTAGATCTGCCCTCTTGAAGATCAGTAAACATTAATATACAAACACATCTGATTTTGAGGAAAGGTCAGATTACGGTGTGATTCCAGAGCTTTATCCTGTGAGCCTTTCATCATCCTCTAATTGCCTTCTCTTTCATCCTTTCTTTATAATGTTATGTATACTACAGCTAGCTAGTTTTATAATAATAGATTCTGTTCTGGCTGCAGCAAACATTATTTAGTGAAATTATCCACTTGTCCTTCAGTTTTTGACTGCAAAAGCAAATAATCAGTATTTGCTTTTTTTAAAAAAAATGTTGTGTCTAATTCTGAGGAAGCATATAGTTTAAATGGTGGTAATCTTACACATCTGCTTTTTTCATGGATTTTTGTGCAGTTGTACAGTGATGCTTACTGACTTTTTTTAATGCTCTGATGCTTTCAGTGTACCTGGAAAACAACAGTGTTTAGGTTTCCTATTACAATATAACAGATTTTGTTTGGTGTATTCTGTTAAATATTAGTCCTTTTTCCATCAGATGGGTAAAGGGATTTCTGGTAAGGCAATTAATAAAACAGCAACCAGAATGCTTTGGCTAAAATGATGAGATATTTTTAGATTTATGTTTCCTGGATTAGAAGGAAAAAGATTTGGTCCTGTGCTTACGTCTTGCCTCTTTACTGAATTCTTCTGTAGTCTAGACAAGGCAAAAGACTTTTGCCAGGTACCAGTATTTGGAAAGTGTTTTAAAATGAAACTATTCTATCAAATTCTTTGTACCAGAACCCCTAGACAGGAAATACCAACATGGAAAACTTTGATCTGAAACCTATCACAGGGTTGACTAAATTCATACTATTGAGTATTTGAAAAGGACCCTTGAGAGACAAAATGTATGCATGAGTGTATAAGATCTATAGCTCACAAAATGACATTTGACTCCAGACAGATTTTATTAATTGGAAGAAGTTACGATGATGACTATTGCTTTATTTTTTGTTTTTCCTAGCCATAAAGTTTGCTAAAACTACAGTGTGTTCTATCTTAATTTGAAGCCTCTTTACTCTGAAAGTTATTAAGTTTTCTGTGTATAATCACAGTGAAACTGTACTAAATAATTTGTATGAGTCCTTGAAGCATTCTCATGACTTTTACACACCATGGCATAATAGATCACATCTAGCAGGTAAATCCTGAGATTAGTACAGCACATTTTATGCTTTCACTCCAGTGTACAGCTTGGAAAAGCAAAGCTTTTTCTATTAAATAAAGCCTCTGCTCATTGAGAGGAAGACCACAGCAGCAATTTTATTGTTGTCTATGTTACTCATGATTCATCCAGAAGTTGCCTTCATAGATAGCTGATAGATTTTCAAGCAGGTAGACCTTATACTTTAAAGATCTGAAACAAAAATGCTATACAACAATTCACATTATTTCTCTTATTTTTATTTATTAACTTAGTTCATTATTCTGTACAGTATTTGTATTTTTCATTTGTGCCTATTGGTTAGAGATTGAGTTTTTTAAAAATCAGAAGAGAACTTCGAATATTTTTAGAAAACTAGTTATTGTGAGCCATTATATTCCACATCTGGAAAATTCTGTCCTGAATAGATTCTAATTATCTTTGAATCACCTGAAAGACTTTGATTTGAGTCTGTTTGGTCCCTAGCCTGTACGATGTTCTCTTCTTGATTATGAACTACCAAAGCAGTAGAGGTATGGAAGGTGAAAAGAATCTCAGATTATATGAAACTTATTAAGGAGCATGTTTGCAGAATTTTCATCCTGGTATGTTTTTTATCTGTGCATGAAGCTCATTTAAATGTAGGTATTTCAAAAATGATTTTATTTCTGGTTACTGCAATTAGGAGTCTTGAAGTAAATTGTATGGCTGCATTTAGATCCTGTCTTTAGTAAGTGAAAGAAGGAACAGAATTAAGGTTGAGCCAGTTGCATAATATACAGATTTAACAATAGAAAAAAGAATATATATTTAAATGCTGTAATTTTTTTATCCTGTAATACAATTACATTTTATAAAATCTGATTTTACAAAATCTGTGCTTCTATATAAGCAGTAATCTCCTTCACATTAATTCATACATGTGTCATAATATCAGATATGACCAAAACCAGAACCGAAATCTCGAAGAATATTTGCTCACATTCATCAGAGTAAGTAGCAGGATACTATTCCCAGTGGTCAGGAACAAAGGACCTTCTTTTTGTTACATGTTATTTAAGATCTGAGGAATTTTAGGGAGGAAGTCATTCTCAACAGAAGCAAAATAAATAATTAAATGAATTATCATTAGAACCTTAATCTATTTAGAAATAGGATACTTACTCTATGTAGACAAAAAAGCTTAATTTTTCACAGAGAATCAGAGTAGAAATGAACTTATATGTATTAGTTATTACAGTATTTTTCCCAGGCATTCTTCCTGCCATCATCTCTTCAGGAAGTGACTCAATGAATACATACAGAGTCATAGAACTTAAAAGTCAAACTCATTGAATTTGTTTTAAGTAGGAAAACCTTATAATTGTGTATTAAACTTGCTTATTTAGTTTTTTAATAAGTATATGAGACCATTAGAAAATGAGAATAGTGTCCACAAGATGCTTTCTGCACAAGAATGCTCCCTGAATGAATGGGAGTATAGACTTAATGAGTGTGTCTAATTAGAAAATTTTAGCTCTCTGAAGTGAATAGGAAAAACTGGAATATTTTGTAGATGGGAAGGTGTGGGATATATTACATTCCAGATATTGCCTACTGTACATGACCCATAAGAGTACCCAGGAACTATACTGTACGCTGTTAGGGGAATCTAATAGATTTTACTGTATTTCATGGAATTTGTTGGAAAGTAAACTGGGTCTGGGCTAGACTGTCCATGTAAATCAAAGTAGCTGTGTTGAATTAGTAGAGCTATGTTATTTGATACTGTTAAGAAGCAAGTTCTATTATTCCATTAAAAATAAATAAATACTAGACTAAATAATAAGAACAATTTTATGACAATGAAGATATAATTCCTGTTCACTATAGGATGCTCTGATTTCTCAGGGTTTTCATCAGATTGTAGGCACTTTTCAGAGAAGGTATAACTGCCTTCTCTGTTGGTTTATCTTGTCTAAGAACAGAAGTAGAGAAGTTGAAAATTTTTCAAAGGGAAATATTGTTTTTTGTCAAAATCAAATTATCTTATATTAAAGTGTTGACCAGAATTCTTTGATGTGAAAATGCCATAACATCTCAGATTTCTTGCTTCGTTTTAAATATACTTTGTTATGACTGTGCTTTGATTTCTTTTGCCAAACATTCTTTTTAAATTAATTGTTTTATTTTTGGGCCAAAATATACTGCTGTGTTTAATTGTACATATTTTCATACTATTTTCAAAATGACCAAAGAATTTTAACCCCATCCTGCAATAAATAAAATCAGTCTCTTCCCTTCTATTTCTGGGACAAAACCTATACTTGTTAAGGACAAGTTATACTTCATGTGATATTTAAATATAAATTAATACTGAAAGTAGTTCCACAAGAAAACAAACCTAGCCTGGTTTTAATTACTGGCATCACATCAGAATATTAGTTTCCTTTCCAGGAAGGAAAGCTGTTGTAGTTGTTACAAAACATTAATTAAATCATTACAACTTCCACTTTTATTCACAAACAGGTTACATAACCAAGTGAAAATTTAACGGAGCAATGTCTGGTGGATATGTTTTTGCAATACCATGCTATTTAATGAGGAGAAAGACTTTAAGCATATCTAATAAAAAGAGAAAGGAAAGAAAGAAAATTAATATTAATGATTGACTTGATGTCATTTCTGGGAATAGAATGAAATCATTGCAGACACAATGTTTTCAGCAACTCTTTTAGTGATGTAACTTGACTACAAGATTTTTATCACCATCTGTTACTGTTAGAAACAAGCTAAAATAAATGATATTTGTATGAATTTTGCACTACTGTAAATCATTTTCTCAAATTTCTGACAGTCAGAAGTAAAAAAGTATGAGAATAATAGGTGTGTATTTATGTATGTATATATATTCATATATAGGTATGTAAATATGCACAGGCACACATGTGCATGTGTATACATACATACTCCAAGAGCTGTTATTAGTTCAGTAGAAAGTGTTTTTTTGGAGTTTTTTATGTCGTATAAGCTCTTTCACTATGCTTCATTTTACACATCTGGTATCATGTTTCTCAAGAAATGAGTTAATTCCTTGAATTTAACCTCTGTTTTTTATGAAAGCAGTTTTAAAAAAATCTACACTATTTTCTAAATGAATTTACTAAAATGAAGAAAGAAAGCTTACTATGGCTATGTTCATTTGAAGGTTACGGGGGATTCATACTGGATTTTATTGTCAATTAAGTTAATAGCTACCTATATTCATGTTAAAATTAGTGAATCATCATACTGACTTGCAGTCTGTCTTGCCTCCTCTTTGCTCTAATACTCTTGCACACAAACAGTGAGAAAGCACTCAATTTAGTTAATAAATTTCATGAAGGTAAACTTTTATGGTATCTTGAAGTTAAAAGATATTTTGGAATAATATAATTTAACTTAAGTTTACAGAGCAGGTGAAATGACAGAAACCTGTAAAGGTGAAGTATCAAAACGTTTTTTCATATCTTGATGTTGAGTGACTAAAGCTACCTTAAAAACAACTGAGAAGCATTATGACTTCTAGTAATGCCAAAATTGCCTTGCCAACATCTTCCAATATTTCACTAGCTGAATACTGGATAGAGAATGTATAATGATTAATGGATAAAATGTTTCATATTGAACATTTAAAGTAAATGTTTTCCATGTTCATGAAGAAATCTGTCAGTGCATAAAACAAACCAATTACTTAGTTTCTGAAGCAGAAAGACTACTGCCAGAAGCTTTTTCAAACACCAGCTGAGAAGAATTGTGCAAAAATATAGTATTTAACACTTGAGTTTAAGAATGGCACGTGAGAGAACCAGCCATTGTTTCTCTACTTAAAAAAACATGAACAGAACAAGTAGACATTTTAGGACTGGTAAAGGAATTAGCTTTTATGAACTTTGACATCATTTCCTGAGAGTTTTCAGTAGTTTTCCTGTTACTTCTGAAGATCTGAATCTTCTGCCCATGTGACTAAGTAAACTATAGGAACACAGGAAGTTCCATACCAACATATGGAAGAACTTCTTTATGAAAAAGTGATGGAGTACTGGAACAGATTGCCCAGGGAGATTATGGAATCTCCTTGAATAAAGATATTCAAGACCCATCTGGACACCTACCTTTGTGATCTATTGTAGAGTGCCTACTTTAGCAGGGGATTGTACTTTTACTGTTCCAAAGGAGGAGCCATAGAATGTCAATAAAGCCCCAAATTACAGACAAATTCCTAACGTTCCTATACCACTCAGTAAAATTTCTTTCAGATCACTTAGGACTAGCAGTATCCAGTCTACGCAGGATAATTTAATCTTGAAATATTATAATTAAACTAAATTTCTTCCATCTTTTTTATTTTATTTTATTTTTAATATAATGCTATACTTTAAATGTATATATTACATTGGCTATCATATACAAACTGCTGTGAATGATAAAGGGTAGAACAACTTCTTCAAAAACCAGACACTCCAGCTGAAATATGTTATATTTATTCACGGTTTGGGTGCCAGACTCTCTGTTGTGCCATCTGAACCTTGACCTAGAATGACCAAACACTACTCATGCAAGAGTCTTTTATCATCCCAGCTTCTTCAATCCTTTGAAAAAATGTTGTCAGTTATGTCATTTAAATATGTTGGGCATGGTGAATAATTGCCTGCTAACACTAGTCTTTAAGGTGAGAAATAGTTTACTGTGAACTCAGAAGACAGAAAATGAGACTCCAAGTCCCAATCTCATTTAATTTATAATGTTCTTTATTTCTCCCCCTCCTGCTTCCAGAAGGGCTTTCAGCTACATTATCAGGACATGCACACTTCTTGTAGTGAAAGGTCACTGATTAATTCACTCTGCAACATAGTGCTTTGTGAACTTTTCAGATGTAAATTCTGTTGTTACGCTTGTTGGAGAACATGTTACTGGAAAACACTAGCCTGTTCCAACCTAAACCATCAATGCAAGAGGACAAAAAAGAATGATTCTTTCAAGAAGCATCACTAATTAAGGGAGGGAAATTAATCAGCAAGTGCTTGATCTGCAAAGTTTCTTTGCTCATAACGTGCTGAAGAGCTTCTTCTACTCAGTGGCTCTTAGTGAATGATGTTTTTCTAAATACAAGAATTGCAACTCAGAATCAGGATTATTTTTATTTTAAGGAAGGGGAAAAATGAAAACAAAGCAAAAAAGGAGATAAAGGTTTGTTGATGAAAGTGCAATGGTACTTTGTTATATAGTGGTTGGTTATAATTATATCATCTCCATTTTATGCTTTATTATGATTATGGTTTCTATTCATTTTGAGAATGAATAAAACCGTAATGGTTTGCATTTGAAACAGCAAGTTTTTGAAAGCATGAGCATGTTATCAAGGCATTTGTTGAACCTTCTGTTCTGGACAGGTGCATGATGGGACATTTTGTGTGGGTCATATCCGATTAGATACAAGAGTTTTTAAGCTTTCAGAGTCCGATGTAGTCTGTTTTCTGACCTCTTATCATAATTCTGGGTAAGGACTCCTGCTGTAAAGCCAGGCGAAGGACATTTTAATTTCTAGTAAATGTCTCAAAAGATAAGTACTAAATTAAAAATGAAACATTTTGAGAAAATCACCAATACTACTCATTTTCCTTAGCACATGAAGTAGGTAGAATGTAGATAAATGTCTAAAACCTTTTTTTTCCTCAGTTTCCTAGCATCTCAGTGTACTAAACGTTTCAATCATTGTCACTTTTGAATTCCAAGTCCACTTTCCTGATTCATAGTTATTCTATGCCTTTGATCCTCTCTCACCTAACAAAGTGTCTTCTGTTTTTGTGATTGCTGGCATCTTCTTTCTTTGCTATGATTTTCCCCAGGTCAAGTATTCTCCAAAAAAAGTGTACCTAGAATATAATCAGGGCTACGGGATTTTTAACAATGTTTATAAAATTAAAAAGATATGAAAATTATAAAAAATCTTAAATTTACTTTTCTTCCTATTTTATCCACAGCTAAAGTCTAATCACATTATGATGGTCTTTCTTACAAAGCAGAAACACAAACACTTTTGGTCAAGGGCAATACATGCTATTAATATTACAGAAGTTCGTACATTTGCAGTACAAATTTGTGCAGACAATCTTCTGGATAGAATTCAAATGTTGTTTGAGCTGTATAGTTTCCCTAATCTGATTTATGCAGTACCTCTTCTCTATACCATGTAAAATAGGACTTAAACTCATGCAGGAGCATGTTGTATAGATTCATATGGAAACTACTTGTAATAACACTGTGATGAGCAGATCTTTCCCCAGTCATTAGAGTCTGATCTTAGACTGAGGACACACTAGATTCATTATGGAAGAATTATAGAGTAATCTATAAAGAAATAAAGCTCTTTCTTGTTTTAGATTATGTATACATGTATTGTCTTTTGCTAGATGCCTACACATGTAGGATTAACAATTTAAAACTTATAAATGCACAGCTGAATGTCCTCCAATCCACTTTAATATGGTCCCTAACAAATGGTAAAACAACTGATGGTTGAGTTTTGAATTTGTTCGATTAGTGCTGTTTAATCATTATCTTGCTAAGCCATTGATGATTATTCATGAAATTCAAATGACCTTTTCTTTCTTCCTCCAGTGACAAACATATTTCCATTTTATCATAAATGAAATTATATAGGCTAGAGAAGTTAGAATATAAATAAGTAGCCAGAACAAAGTGGCTTGAATTCTCTGGATCTTAACTGTATACTGTGACAATGAAAATGCATTATAATTGTGTGAAGATGAATTAAAAAATCTATTGAGACTGATCAGAAGTTTGATTTAGGACTACCAGTTCAATGTTTTTCACTGGTTAAGATAAGTCACTTTATATTTTGGTCTGTGCCTTTTTTCCCATTACATTTGCTAAGAGACAGGAGAAAGCTGTGACGCAGAATGATTTCAGAATAACAAAGCATTTGGTTACTACTTCAAGATATTAGGTGCTATTAGCCAAACATTATGGGATCTGATAAGTAAGGATGGGAATAAAAAGCAGTTAAAACATCAGCTACTTTCATGTGGTATTTCAAACAAACCATCACATCCTAACCATTTTAATCATACCATTGCCATGGGACATTGAGCTATGGGTGAACTTTTGGCTTCTGAGAACAAAAAAAAAGATTGGGAGAAGGAACATGGTGATTATTTTTCAAATATAATACCGCCCTGTATGTTTAATTATTATACCTATGATCTCAGAAATTAGAAGTGCTTTTAAAAAAAATTATTTTATTTCATTTTATAAATATGTAATTAAGTAATCTGCATGTGAGTAGGCAGGAATCCACCACCTCAGTTTTTATGCTGCTGACCAACTTCCTCCACTGTGTTGTAGGAATCTTTACTTCAGGAATTACTTGGTTATGTTCCACTGACTTCAAAATATGTCTTTAAAACCACAATGTAATATCTAGCACCTGCACAATATTGTGAAGTATTAGGAACAGTTGTAATGAAAACTGGCTGCAAGCGTCATAACAACAGGTGACATTATTCATAACCTACATTTGTTACAGGGTTATGATCTAAACTTGGTGATCATAGATGAAATAAGCCAGGTACAAATGTGAAAATATCTTGAACTTTAGAAGTAATACAACCAAATATAATAAATCTTGCCTGTAAATGTAATAAGGCTTTTAACTGAAATGTAATAAAATCTATCAACAGCTGCAGTGTATATGGAACATATTATATAGCTTTGCTATGAATTATACCTCCTGCTGTTTATGGACTCCACAATGTCATGCTTTGTCTTTGTCCAGAAAATCAAGTGCTACGGGACTAAGTGTTTTTCCAATTTATATCAAGTATGACAGTGTGCTAATACAAAAATGTTGAGGGTGAAAATGAAATTTTGAATCCAGATGTTCTCCTTCGTCATCCCACTAGCAAAAGGGAAAGGATGTGGTCTACCACATGTGGCTCAAACACTTCCTCAACTAGACAAGGTAGGAACCAAAATGGATGATCTAGGGGTAACTAATCTGTTCCTCTACTGCTAGCAGTATAAATCCTTACACAAATAGAGGAGTTATGATGAGTGACACTGCAGGGAGAAAGTTCAATGTACCTGATCTTTTTGGCTTCTGAATTTTTGTTAGAGAATAATATATATCATTTCCTAACAAGTGCCAGTTGTGGCTTCTTAACTGTAGTGCTATCCCAATAAATGAACAGGAAGGATTGGTATGATGTGTCTGACTCTTTGCCATCTGTTTGTGATAAGCAAGTGCACCTCTCCAGTTCATGAAACAGGCACCCAGTGCTGTAACTCAGGAGTAACCTAGAAGGTTCTACATTTAAATGTCAAAAGGATAATTTTGATAGTTTCTCTGTGTGCTGATGTCATCTGATGTTCAGTGCTGCTAAATCCTTTGCTATGTGACATTCTCTGGAAGTCATAAAGATTTTATACTGGCCTGTTTCAAACTCATACATTTTCATTGAGAATACAATGAGCCCAAATAAAAAACAATATATTTTCACAAACTATTTATGTTGTGCTATATGAGGCCATGGAACTCCCTAAGATTTGCCTTTTGTCATTTTGTGTTATGGAAACAAATATATCACAGGAAAACAACATGCTATGTTATCTCCTGAGACTTTGATCATCAGACAGCTCACATATAATGTCACTATAAATAAGCCAAACTTAAAAGCCTAACAAGTTATTAGAGAGAACTTTTGGTAGAACTTATGTAATAGTAAATTAAGAGATTTCAAATATCCCAAGAAGGAATTAATATGTACAATGTCTACTTGTTGGGAAAAAAAAAAGAAACATTACTGCAGCTCTTAAAGTGAAGTTGCTTTGAACTGTGAACTTCTATATCCAACTAGCTTAGACAAAATCACTACATGCCTAAATTCCATTAGGCACCTTATCCTGAGATGCTTATGTAAGTACTGGATCTCAATAGATAAAATTTGAAATTAGAAAAATCAAATTTTGTAAATATAAAGAGAAGGACTAATAAATTTCTGTCTTGAAAATGATAAGAGAATGAAGCATAGTCTTTTGTATTTTTAAATGAAAAATACATGTGACTGTTACTTTCAACAAAAGGAGACAAAATGTTTTAAGTTTATTCATGTTTTTAAAGTTGACAGTACCCTTTACAGGCTAACACTGTTATAGGTCTTGCTTTCATTTGAAGATCCATCTGGGCTTAATAATCATTTGAAATTTTATTGTATTTTGATTTCCAATTTTCGTTTGTGGAAATCAAGTGACTGCTTTACTAAATTAAACCCATGTCTATTTATTTCACAAAATAACTCTAAATCATATGTAAGCAAGTCAGATGGAATGTAGTGGTTATTTGGATAGTATTTCAAGGAAAAATCACTCGTTTTCAGTATAACTATTAAGTTATATTTTTAAATCTAAAAGATTTAGGTGCTGTGAGGCAGAGCTGAGAAAACACCTATTTTTAAGCACTGAAGCAAACAAACCTAAAGCAGACAGAATTACCTTTGTACAAAGAGATGGAAACATGAGCTCACTGAAACCATCTGCCAGAAGTTCAGTTTCATGGGGCAGAACAATTGTTACAGTTCTAGGATTCTTCTGATTTTATTGCTCAATATAGATGTGTCCTGTGTGAGATGTCAAGATGACAAAAACATTTAACTCTGATTGATACTTGACTATCAAATGCTTCGGTGCTTTGAATGAATAATGATCCAAACTTCAGTCTTTTCTGATTTTCAAGCTTATTTTGCAGATACATTGGTTAATGCATAAAAAGTAAAGACCATGAAAGAAAATTAAAACCTTTAGATCGGTCACTGATGATTTCCTAGAAGACCTTTGTCGAGATGTTGAGAAATCTAAAAATGACATCTGAAGAGTATTGCTTTTGATACCCCATATTTCAAGAGTAAAAACATCTATATGAGCTTTGCTATTACAGTCCACAGTATCCAGGAGCAAGGACACGCTTTAATGAGTGCTGAGCGTAGGCCAGAAAAGGGGGCTGCCTCTTGAGATGTGCTGATACAAAATATTCCCTTCTGGAACAGAACAGGAGCTCCAAAGCCTTGGCAAAACCAGGGATGTGTTTATTTTCTTCCTGCTTGAAGAAACAGAAAAAGCACAGCTGCATCTCAACACGATGCACTCCAGAAGTTCAGGGGCATCTTCCTGAGATGTTGCTCTTTCCTAGACCTCTCTGGGGAAGTGTAGCCACTCAACACTCCAAACTAACATGAAACACAGTGAAGAACTGGGTGAAAAGCGCTTTGTTGGAATATCAAACTTAATTTTTTTGCCAGAAAATAGAAACACCTGCACTGGACAATAGGAAGTAGATGATTAGACTCAAGCAGATTTATCAATTTTAAAGCCTGACATTTTCCTTCAGAGTCTATGAATGAATTTCACCTGGCAGTAAATGAAGGTCTATGGTAGGAGAATTGCTCCCATCCCTGAAGTGCAATACTCTTCAGTCAACAGTTTTTAAATGCTTTTTTGTTTGTTATAAGTGAGGTGAAAATATGAAAGAATATGAAAACTTATTAATGTTCATAAGTTCATAAGTTCATAAGTTCATAAGGTTGGAAAGGACCTATAAGATCATCTAGTCCAACCATCCTCCTATCACTATCTCTACCCAACTACTAAATTAAGTCCTTTAGCACCTCATCTAAACGCTTCTTGAACAGCGCTAGGGATGGTGCCTCAACCACCTCCCTAGGCAGGCCATTCCAGTGCCTGACCACTCTTTCAGAAAAGAAATGCTTCCTGAGGTCTAATCTAAATCTTCCCTGGCGCAACTTGTGGCCATTCCTAATGGAGCTCTTACTAAAGATACTCCCTGGCGCAACTTGTGGCCGTTCCTAATGTGAGCTCTTCCTAAAGATTAATGGTACTTAATCGCCTCTGAAGGAGAGGGATTATGAAAATTCCCTTAAGCCAGAATTTTGGTATCTACTATCAGTAGTAATGGCTGAGGTATTACAGTTCAACATTTAATTTTAAAACAGGAATCTCCAAGCACAAGAAAGAGTACTCTGAATCTGAAACTTTGTTATTATCCCTGTCATAACACCTAAAATGTAATCTTTACCTCATGTGAGATGTAAAATTATGGTAATGGGAATCTAATAATGAAGAACTGCAAGTAAAGAATTTGGTTAACTTAACTAATATTCACTGGAGACAGGATCCCAGACCATTAGATTTTAGGGGTAGAGTGATGGAAATATGAAATTCTTCAGTATAAAAAGAAAGTTGACATATTTCAGTTTTGTTGTTATAAAAAAGAAATGGAATTTTTGCTTCTAAATGGGAAGCTGATGTTGATACTTGTGATGTAGATCAATTCTGAATACTTCTAATTTGTGTTGTTCAATGGCTTATATTTGTCAAATCCAGTTGGATCTTCATAGGTAATTATTTTTATACTTTGTTCCTTTTGATTGTAACAGTGAATTCCTCTGTTTTACTCAGGTAGCGCTATTTTAGATTTCAGACAGATAGAGCCTGTAATGTAGAAAGGCAAAGTTATTTCTAAATTTCTTATTATATTGTTAGTTTGTGATCATAGTCCACCCTATGGATGAATAGTTCTGATACTCTCATGTGTGGTTTGGACTCTCACAGATAGTACAAATATTATGATGGATAATTTCTTCTTTCCCTTTCTCTAGCAGTGACACTCATAATTTATCAAAGCAAACTTCTCTGTCATTAATTAATCCTTTATGTATGTACATGTATGCATGTGTTTGTATGGCTATGATAATGTGCATGTCAATATGTTTACACTACTGTTCATTTCTGCACAAAGAGGTACATATGGTTGCTATGGCAGGATCCTGCTAACATTTTAGAAACAAAAGAAGAATTACCAGCAGAGGGCTCACAAGCTATTTTATTTTTGATGTCAACAGGTGTCTTAACCAATGAGAGATGAGAATTACATCTTTTCTGTGATTCAGTTCCCAGCATTTTTAATGTTTCTGTACTGACACCAAGGTGTCCAGATATCAAGGGGAGGGTAGATTATTCCTTTTTTTTTTATCTCAGAATTTCATTTCAGTATTATCACTGTTCTGCTGAGTAAAAGTGTTCACTCACAGCCAGGAGAATTTACTTCTCTGTGCAAAGGCAGTTATATTCTTTGAGTCTAGATACACTTGAAGTTAATATACATAGGCTATAGTTGCTTGTTAAGTAGCATATGTGCATGCATACAAGCTGGAAAGTGTGCACTTCAAATGCATTCCTGTAATCTATTCAGAGATGGATATGGACATAGGAACATGAATTGCCTAAATTAAATATCCCTTTGAAAAGAGGCGTTCAGATTAAGCCCTGTCTTTTCTTTTATGGATTGTGTATGTATGTCATCGAACATGTCAGCCATGTCCACATTAAAAAATAGATTTGACCACTGTGCCCTTCCATGATGGAAAGCTTTTTGCTCCTCTAAATCCCTCTCAGGGATGCCTGTGTAAAAAGTAGGCTGGCATAGCAAAAGTGCAAACAACAACACAGTGCACTATGTACTGAAAAGTAGTAACAAGGAAGACTGTATGTAAGAGAATGACACTGTTAGGAAAATAAAGACCTTGGATGGCAGTTTTGAGAGAAAAAAAAAAAAGAAGAAAAAAATTCTGAAATCAGATAGGCTGACAGAACTGACTGTATATGTGCACGTACCAATGGTAATTGTAAAACTCTCTGTAGAGCATAACGTGGGAAAGTTTAACAGATTCATCTTCACTGGTTGAAATCTAGCTTCAAATTATCTCCAGTCCTTTTATTTCCTCCCCATAACCACCGATATCCCGCTCTCAGGAGCTCTTATTCTCCTTTCCTTCTTGGTTTTATTCTTTCCTTGTGATCTCTACCGAAGCTGGCTTTGCTCTTAAACCTCCCTTTGATTTCTCTGCTTCTCTAATTCCTTTCCTTCCCTCTTTGTTTTCATTCCCTTTACTTGATGCCAGAGCCTCTTTCTTCAATTCTTCCCACCCTTGTGCTCGATCCCCTCTCAGTGCTCTCCACCTGACTAATCCCCAGTACTGGCTTTTTACCAAGAGCACTACTTCCACTTCTGTTCTCATGCTGTCAGACACATCTGGAAGAAACTCACTTCCTCTGCTTAAAGATAATTCTCTTATCTGAGCTGTCTAAAGATTTTTGCTTCTCCTCCTGAATGAAATCTTAGACTACAAATTGCCTATCTCTGCTCTCTACTTTATAGTTCACTCTCAAATCTCAGTATGGAAGTCTCCTTCCACAACACCCTCCCCACAACCTTCCCTAGCTCTTCCTTCAGCCTTGCACCATTCTGCCTCTCTTCTGCATGTGGCTTCATTTGGTTTGTAACTCAGGATGCTGACTCGAAGAACGAAGGGTGGCTGTAGTCCCTGACACTTGATTCCTTTATGACAGTTGCAGAGAGATGCAACTCTAAGGTGCAGGATGCCACCACATCCTCAGAGTCTCATGTAAACTGCAGTAGATCAGATGTGATTTCATCTGAGTAATGTGAGGAGACAGATTATTTCTGTTATTGCCTCACATCCTTATGTAAAATGTCTGCAAAATTTGGATGTGTTGCCTCTTGCAACACTACCAATTAATTCTGCCATTTGTGGCTGAATCCAGTGATCAGATCTTTTGAAAGTCTAAGTAACAAAGTTATAAATATTAACCCCACAGTGACATCACACTTCCTTATCATTTTAATAGGTTTTATTAGCTATGAAGAAAAAGCAATTCCCAGTGTGTATACAAATATTTGTATTTGATCGTCTTTAAACATACAGTTTGCATTTGCTTTTCTTTTACAGTAGACATAGAAAGAAAGCTTTTAAAGTTTGCTTTTATTAGAGTATGTAATTGAAACTGCTTCAAAATAAGAGAATATACTGGGTGATGACAACTGACAATAATGTCATGAGTTGAAAGACTTAATTATTATACAACTTGAATGAACAATATTAAACTCTTAACAACTAATCCATTTTCTTCACTCTGGTTGGGTTTCCTTCAGATTCCTTGGTTTCCACTGAAGCATTGATTCATAAGGTGATAATTTTCACAAGGACAAAATATACAAGTCTGGTTTTCTAAATGTCTATGATAATTGCAGGTATAAGACTTTGGTGCCATGGTTTGTTGCTACTTAACTCCTTTACACCTGTCAAGGGAAAGAACACTGAGTAAGGGAAGAAAAAAATCTGATTGGGACGAAAATTATTGAGTGTGTTTACAATAGTGATCTGAGGCAAAAGCTCATCTCTCTTCTACATGGATTCAGAGTTGATTGTATTTATTTCCTTTCCTCTAGAAGTAATCTTATTATTTGTCTAAATTTTCCCAGTGATACCTAAATTTTCCATGAGGACTTTGTCTAGCTTATGTTTGTATTTTGTGACAATGATTTTTTGAATGCCATACTGGCTGAAATGGTGGTCTCCATTTACACTAATTTGGCAGTATTTATTTATATTTACCATTTGTGAACAGAAAAGAAAAAAATGATTCCTAGAGAGAAAGATTCATTTCTAAACTTCAAGTTATTCTAATTTTAGTTTCTACCTGTGTTGAATTTCAATTTTATTGTATGCGAAAAGAGAAGTGGAAATCAGGACTTCTTTGATGCAAATGTCCAGCAGTCAGTTTGATTTTCTTTTAATCATAGTGTGGCATGTTTGAAATGTTAGCAAACAAGTATTACACCACAAATCCACTTGGCATATGCAAGAGGATACATAAACTAATAAAGGAGAGTGTTCAAAAAGTGTTATAAAAGAAAGTAAGGTAGAAGTTGCAAAACGTGGTCTGCATTAGATGATACTGAACTAACAGAGTGTGATTGTAATTTGCTGATCTGAACCCTCAGCTTAAATTTTTAAATCCTTTTTCTTTGTTGCAGGCAGAGTTTGTGGTCTCTAGAGCTCAGTCTATTAAAGGTATCCTGGTCTTGCATCAATCTGTTGTTTAAAATAAAGCCAAATATAAGTACATGCTTAAGAAGAAGTCAGTTAAAAGCTGTAATTCTTTTACATATACCACTTCCTGTCTGAGTTGTTTAGCCTGCTCATCTTTCAAAAAGACCACTGATATTGACCTTTGCCTTTTTAGATCCACCAGAAATGCTAAAGGACATTATCACCACTCTGACATGCACTCTTACACAAACTTCTATTAATTTGATGGAGCAAAATTCCAAGGGTACACATCAGTATACATAAGAATGGAAATTGGACATGGGAATCAAATTGGATAGAGGAGAGTAATATGCAGTGGGCATGACAATGGTCAGTGACAGAATTACCAGAGGGCTACCTTTTTCTTTCCCTTGCATTATTGCTGCTTGTTTTAGTATGTCCTCTGTGTCACTTGGCTGGGAGACACCCATATCCTTTGGCAGCTACTTGTCACTGAACTGTCTGCATCCAGCTCAACAGTCCCTGAGTGATAAGCAGCACTGCTTTTAAGTCTCCCTAAGACATTTTCAAGCTCCACACTTCTGTAAAATACTTCATCTCCATATATGTTTTTTCTACTAGTAAATTTATGTGGCATCATTGAGAACTGGATTTTGTTTGTTCAAAGGTGTGTTAGAAAGAATTTTATTAGTTAATAAATAAGATAACATTACAGAAGCAATGATAACAAGTCAAGCTTTTCAGAGCTGTAATATTTTTTTTCATTACCACCTCTACAATTATGACATCACTAAGTATCTTCGAGTATCTTTTCCAGTAGTCATATTTATATTTATAAACACATGATATAACTATTATATTATATAACATTTATATCATCAGTCTTGTTACTTTACTTTAAAGAAAGAAATCATGTTTTAATTTTACAGAGAGTTCTGCAACAGAAGAATTCTGAAGAAGTAGAAGGACATGACACTAAATTTCAAGAGTACCTGAATTCAGACTTTACATTAAATTAGTTATACTTGTCACTTCCTTTGTAAATTAAACTGAAGGTTTTCTTATGATTCCTTTCAAATGTTGTATGTGATTTTTGAATTTTGGAAGTTACTGTTACTGAGAAAATAGAATACAAACCTTTAAGAGTCATAGTTCAATTAATTCTGTAGTGTTCAATTAAGTTAAATTGTGTATTTCAATTTAGCTTTTAAGTTTCAGCACCTGAAACTAACTGAGCATTTTCATCAAGCTTACTTTAAGCACAAAAATTTGATGTGATTTTTTAGAGGGCAACATTTGAAAATAGGTAGAGTATACTGAGATCTACATAATAATGATCAGGGATCTGTGTCAAACATTTTGTCTAGGGCTCTGAGAAAAAGGTTGTTTTATAATGCATTGTATTATTATTTGGAAAGTATTAGTGATTTTCAGATTATCTTGATTCTGAATCTGCAATAAATAATTGAAAGTGCAAAACTATCTATTCTTCATGTTAGCAGAACTTACAGAAAACAAGTCCCGTATTTGGATGTTATTCCCCACGGATAATGTTGATTTTTGTATTTTAATTGAAAATCTTATAGTTTGCAAAATAGTTTCTCAAAGCAATTCCATCTTTTCCCCTCATACTTAAAAGTCTGCTCTAATTAATTTCACTTTTGATGTTGGATTGGTATCTTCACTTGTGATTTGTACAATTTATGAACTCTAACTTTGCCATCCTTGTTTTCTTTTCTGCAAGGCTGCCTGTAGTTCCATCTGATCTGCAAACACTGCAGAGTTTTATTGTTTTCTCTGATTTGTCTATGTTTCTCACTTAAGAAGGGTGTAACTCCAGCAGATCCTATGTGGAAATTTTAGCTATGATTAAAATGAAAATATTAATACAAATTACTGCTTGTGGGTATAACCAATTGATATGAGAATGTATAAGACGTCCTACTGGCTTAGAACAGAGTTCTGTCTGTCTTAGTGCTGTCTCTTGCCATTGCAGCAGGCAACTCTACCTGCAGACAATATGAGCCTGCTCTCTGTAGGTCTTTCTTCCCTTCCTTCTCCAGCATTTGTAATCTTGTAATTTCTCTTCCCCCAATCTAGGAGCTCAATCTCTCTCATTCCCTTGCTTAAGCAAATATTCATCTGAGATGGATGTCTCAGTGCTAAACATTTGCTGTCAGTACATAGAAGAGTGCGTAGCTTGGGCATTAATCCTGTGATGAATGGAACTGAGCAAAAATTTGGAAATTTGGTACCAGGAAGGAGCTGGAACCTTGCTACACAAATTATTGGTTTAGATAGCACTGATCATTAGCTCTGAGAGTTGATCCTTGCCTAGGGTGCAAAACACAGATGCCTCTAGAAAAGACTGTCAGATGTACTTTTTTGTTTGTTTGTTTGTTTTGTGAAATCTCAGATTATATGGCCACCTACTTGTAAATTATTAGATGACTAATAATAACTTAGGTGGTTGCATAAGGCTTGGTGTCCTTCCTACCATATCTTCCTCACTATGAGGAGTCCAAACTGTGTACAGCAGATAGGATCAGGAACTAGAGTAAGAGCATTTGTGCTAGAGGCTGGCAATCAGGAGCAAGAGATTTTAGGCACTTATTCCTTCCAGAAACTGTGTGACATGTAGGAAATGCTGTCTGATACTGTATTGTATGGAAGAGAGCATTACAACCAGAGCCTGACAGTGAGGTTAGCATATCCATGAGGCCTGTAAATGCCTGGTTTCATAATGAATTAAACTGAAGCATAATAGAATATAAACAGAAATTTCCTTCCTCTTCTATTTACTGCCACAAAAAAAGAAAAGTGGTTTAGCAGCTCTTAATTGACTGGAAATGATTGAAAGGACAGGATAAATTTAAAAATCCTTGAATATGCCTCACAGCATGCTATTTAAAAAAATCTAGGATCAAATTTTATGAGAATAAAGTCGAATGTCAGTAAATGCTTTCTCTGCTGTTTTCACCACCCATACCATCTTATTTCAGGTTCTGGTTCTTAGCTCAGCTAAGAAGGGGCTGAGGTGAAATAAGGACCTTTTCTTTGTTCAGTGGCACAAGGGCACCACACAATAGCAATTACTGGACTCCCTTCTGTATGGGCGGCTTTGAAACCATTCATTCCTGTATGCTTTGATGAACGAGGTTCAGGGAAAAGCTGAGTCCACAGCAGAGACAGCCCTGTGTCACACAGGGAAGCAGACCAGCCAAGGGCAGAGAGCCCTTGGTGCCATCTGATAGACAAGTGCAGAATGCTCAGAGCCTCTCCACTCACCTAGGGGACAATATGTGATGGAGAGACAGTAACTGCCTGAGGCGCTGTCCCTCCAGTCCTCCTCCTGGGGCTGTGTCTCCTTCCCACCCGCTAGCCAGAGCTTGCAGATAAATGGCAAAATCTACCCTTCCTTTCATCTTTAGGACACTAAAAGCATTATGCAAATCCCAGCTATGTCCCTAGCAACCCAGTCCAAAGGCAATTTTGTATGCCTGTTTTTTTTTTTTTTTACCTTGTGACAGATTTCATCCCCAAAGAGATGAGTCCAGTAGAGGACAGAAGTGACGTTTGCTGTAGTACAGTGCGTTTGGTTTTGAATGCAATGAATCAACGGCTGCAGCCTAAGGCACTGGTGTGATTTTGTTTAAACAAACATAAGCCAATTAAAAATACAAAGAGATTCAAGGAAAAGATGCTCTTAGCTGAAAGCCTCATGGGAGAATAATTTAAAGAACAGATCAATAGCAGCGCGAGAGATTTGTTCCCATAAGACCAAAAGCCAGCATGTAACAAATCTCAAGAAAGGCATTTATAAGACTGTATTTTGTGAGCAACTGTGGCATAAAAGACCAGTGCTTTACCATAATTATAGTTAAATATTTACACAGTCTTAGCTGTTTTAAGGAAAGCAAATACCCTTGCAAGGATGATTTTCTTCTATTCAATGTATCATTGAAAATGATTGCTGCTCTTAACTTAATTGTGAACATAATAATTATGTTAATCTGCTTTCAAGGAAAATAGTAAATTATAATGTTATCTTAGAAAAAAAGTCATGAAAAAAAGAGAACAATTTTAACTATTACCCACATATTACTGTGTCCTCCCTTTCATTTTCCAGGTCATGTCTTTTAACTTTTCTCACTCAGTTTTGCACACAAGTTCCTTAGAAAGTTTGAGAAGAAAAATAAATATACAGTTTTAAATGGCCTGAAGTTATTTAACTAATATTTTTAACCCTCAACCATAAAGTGCAAAATCTGCCAAGACTGTTGTAGAAATAATATAGGATATCTTGGCTACCTTGCTCTTTAGACACCTAATTCGGGTGTCCTACTTATGGAAGGATGTCCCGAGATTTTAAATGTTAGAAGTAAAGAAAATCACAGGAAGAAAAAAAATGCATTTATATGTCCTCCAAAGCATGATTTAAAACAGCAATTCAGTTTGGAAATTATGATTTCACTTCCTAGAGATATCTCTCTCCTTTTGTATTAGATGTCTAGTGATAATAGAGGAATGGGTATCCCATACTGAATCCTTACAGTTCATGATATAAAATTTGCTCTACATTTGGGCATTTGACAGAGCCACTGAGAAATCATTTTTCCAAAGGACAAGGGTTTTCTACCAGACCTGAAAAAACTTGAGAGGTTATTTCTGAGCTATAACATTTATCTTTTCCACACAGCAGAACAGTGTCTTTGAAAAAAATAAAATTGCAATTCTTTGCTGAGCTGGGAACTAGGAGGCTGTTTCTGTGGTGAGATGACTTAAAAAATGGGACATACACCAGATTCTTGTCATTTGGTTTCTCTACTGTGCTCTGGGTTCACAAAATCCAAGGCAAACATTAGTTTACATGTGCTGGTAAAATGGCATATTGTTTTAAACTGTTCAGAGGGTAAAATGGGAGAAAGGTGAACAATGCTGTGCAGCTGTTATAGAAAAAGCTCATTGTGTTTTTGCATTTACCAAAACCACAGGAGTTCCATAAAGCACAAGTCTACTCTGAATGTGGTTAAGACCCTCACAGGTAACTTAAACAATCTGATGACACAATTTGAGATCCAGTTCTTTTATCGCATTCCTGGAGACACTAAATTAACTAGGTAGTGACAAGTTCTCTTTAATGATTTACAGTGCTAGTAAAGATCCTATTCTAAACTATTGTCCTATGCTAAGCTACTAAGATCCTATGCTAGCAGAAACTGTTCACTCTTCATTGTAACTTGCTCCATCAGGAAGCTTGAACTTGAGAGTGCTACTTGATGTCAGGAGATAATTATTACAGGGCAAATGCCAGCTGCTCACAAATTCCCTAGGGCATCTGGCAACTAGTAAGCTTTAGTATATGAAGGATATGATACCTATCCGCGTAATATAATTCAGATATGGATGCATACATACAGTATAAGCATAAATGAGTTTCTTAAATGGAACATGCATTGTAAAACAGGGAGAACATCTTTTTTCATTCCCTGTGTAGTGTTCACTGGAACACTAAATTCTAAAATTTCTAGTGAAAGCTAAGAATGGGGATTTACTTAATGTACTTTCTGCTTTTCTTTCAGATTATTGTTTGTAGTTAGAATTTCTCTAATAGGTCATGACACAGGTGCAACTGTCATTAGGAAAAGCTTTTTGTTGAGAATAAGAACATAAAAACATTTCTATCTCCTTGTTCTTAGGAAATTAAAGAAGTTCATCCACATAAAATGCAGTACTGCACGTCCTCCTAAGTTGTGAAATCAGGAAAAATAAGAATATTGAAATAAAAATATACTTAGCTCTGTAAAATGTACATGGTGTTATAAAAACAAGAGAGCAACTTTTAACAGACATACAGAAACTTAATAAAGGTATAAGATGTTATAGAAGATATTTTCTTCATGTAACATCATTAAAGAAAGGATATACTTTTCTAAGCTCTTTCTGCTAAGCCAGAAGGAAGACAACTGAAGTCTTCACTGTTTTTTGATCTGATCTTAAATGAGACTGCACATTCATGTCACTGGTCTGCCTTAGGCTCACCAATAGCAACACAGTGCAAATGTCCCTTAGAAAAAAAACATACTTCACAGTTTTTGATTAATAAATTGAAATTTAATAGTATTCTTTAGAAGAATATACCCAAAATATCAAGGAAATATAGCATGGAATGTGTAGTACACTTTTTTTTTAAATCTGTATAATAATAATAATAATAATAATAATAATAATAATAATAATAATAATAATAATAATAATAATAAAACTTAAATCCATAAAAAGAGTGAAACAAAAAAAATTACTTACTACCAGACTGTTGCCCATTATGATTCTTCTGGTGCTAAAATAGTTATGTGCTTATTTATATACAAATTAATGTATATTTTAATACAGATTGTCTAAATTGTTTTCAAGTATTAATGTTATACAGAGAATGAAAAGAAAATGCTTTTGGCAAGGGTGTGTTTTATGCAAGAGTCCTATAAATGATTAATCATCTAAGTATATGCTATAAATAGAGAATTTATATCCATATTTACATATTCTTATATATTTGAAAATACAACAATTATCTTAATCATCAAATTAACAAAGAAGACAGTATTTAAATGCCACATACATGTCTGGAAATTCTTTCTTCAAGATTTTCTGTTATCTTTAGTCTGTGCTTCAGTCAATAATTAATAATGGGATAATGTAATTCTCTGAGTAATTGTGTAATGTGATCTTCAGAGAATGATTAGGCCTTTGTTGTTTAGAGAAAATATTAAGCATCAAAAAGCTTCAGTTTATTTCATGGGCCACTGAAGTTTATCTCATGGAACTAGCAAATTTTGTGGGCAATGTTTTGTTGCTTTGAGTCTCATATTTTCAGGCTTGGAAATAATATCAGTGATTGTTAATATTCTTACGTGCAGTTAACTAATATTCCTAGAGTGTTTAAAATGTACTCTGTGGCAGGCAGGCATTACTTTGGATAAATAGCAAAGGATTCAATGATCAATATTCCTGAGCATGACAAAAAATAAGTGAACAATGACCTAATAAAATGAACGCCACCTTTGAATATCTTTAATGCATAACACAGAAGAGGTAAAAGTGTATTTGTTTTTCATTCGCAGTTTACTTTTCAGTTACATGCAGGTCTTGGAAATGACTGTGTAGAATATGTGCAGGTAAATATATCTTCCAAACATTTCCTCCTGATGTGCCAACCCAAATTAGGGCAATGTGGTGTCCCTGTCTGCTGCACCTCACCTACTGTGGGGGTTGCAGAGCCCATGCCCTCCCCAATCCTCCCCCCACTGACATTTCTGTTTCTTCATTTGGATATTAATGTACTATGAATGTAGTTCAATACATTTTCCTACTTTTCTTGTTTGAAATAGGTTAAAGGTAAGTCCAGGTCTGTCCTTTTGGAGAGTTATGACTTCTCTATATATTCATATTAAAAATTCATTGGGCTACTTCTGTTCTTTGTTTTCTTCCAATTAATTGCGACCTAAGAAGAAGCTGTATGAAGAACTGACACCCAGGAAAAAAAAAGGAGTATGCTGTTTGCATGATAGCCTTCTCTATCTCAGCATTATAGAGATGTAACTGCTAAAATGAAGTCTGGCATTGTTTTCTCATGGCTGAGTGAGTGGCAGACCCTGGGGAGAGCGTACTAGAGTTCTCATCTTGTAACTTCTCTCCTTTTGTCGTTCTGCATTATTGCTGTCACCCAGGTAAAGCTGGATTGTTTCTTCCACAGCAAATTCACTCCCACACAACCCTTTGACCTTCAGGCAGCAAGAGCAGCAGGGCTTCACATCTCTGAAGAAAATTTCATGAAGAAGTGCTTTGGAATAAACGATGCCTCTAAATTAGAAAACTAAGCAACTGCTTTTTGCCACAAACTGTGACTCCTGGGAATATTTGCCTGGAATAAACCAAAAATAAGACATCTGAAGAACTGAGGTGTTTAATCATGTGAAAAATTTAAGCACAAATTTGAATATAGCTGGGACAATTGCTCAATTATAAGTAGAATTCTGATAAATGGATAAGCAGCTCATGTTTTGTCAACAGACATTAGAATGAGTTACGAGCTCATATTAGTTCTCCGAGACGTCGACATTAGATACCCAGAATGTTTTTTGCACGCAGAAAGCACTTAAGTAATTGTTTTTAACAGTGCTAATATGGAAAAATTGTGATAATTTGTTCACTAAGTATCTTATAAAAGAGTGTTTTTGATGATTGTTTTTTAGCTTTGACCTCTGCCAAGAGGTTGAACTCATTTTCTTGGCAAAAATGTGCCTGTAAATCACCCCCTCAAATCTTTATTTCAGCTCCCAGAGGAAAAAAAAAGAGAAATTTGATGTTCACTGTGGAGCACATTTTTCTAAAAATCACCCCAGAAAAGAACAATGCATAATAATATATTGTGGTACCAAGTTTGTATTTTGATCTGATTAGTTCCTATATTAATTTTGTGATTTAATCATTAAGTATGTTGATTCTATTTTATTTGAGACCTTAATTTAATTATTCAATTGTTATAGTTTTAATTAGCAGAGCAAAACTGTAGGGTATTAGGCCAGTAATTGCACCATATTTGGACATCTTTGATAAAGAGTCTGCTTGACATACTTTTTTTTAGATATTCATTAAAAAAAAAGAACATTTTTATTTCAAAATATATTGTTAGCAAACAAAATATACCTATAAGGGGCTTATTATCAGGACAATTTGCAAGCCTTTTTAGGTGTATTTTAATTTTCAGATTTCAATCCCTCACTCTACATGATCCCTTTTTTTTTTTCTTTTTCAGAAGACACGTGGAAAATATGCTTCAAATGGATGTACTTATAACGATACAGTATGAAATCAAATACTTATTGATTATATGCTTATTATCTGGAAATTTAGAAAGTAATTTACTACTTTAGTACCATGCATTAAACCTATATTTTGTAGAGCATCATTTTTTGCAGTTAGATTTCTCAGTTTTTTTATAGGTTTCACTCCAAATGTAGATTAGAATATATAGTGTGTCTCTTAAAGGCATACAACCTTAAGGACAGCAATGATTCTGACACCTGCTTATCTACCTGACTAAACACTTTTCAGTATTTTATTTTTTCTAATCTCACATGTCATGATTCTTCAGAAGGAACTCAAATATTTTAAGTAGTTGGTTAGAAAGCAAGGAATTATGCATCATATACAATACGACCATGACTTTATTGCCTTTTGTTTCTCCATTCCAATGTGGAGTCTTAGATTTACCTCTGGTTTTAAAGATCATGAAAATAGAAACATGCTCCATAAAAAAGCTGAGAAATACAAGTATGTACCTATGTTTTTACTTTTATTAAGCAAAAAAGTCAAATTAAGGATGTTTTATCTCACCATATCATATGATCATACATTTCTGAGCACTACTATTCTTTCTTCCTCAGACTACTCTTTCTTATTTCTCTGTGGCTGCTACTTGATGAGTCCTATACTAGTAAGATGTGCTGATGATAGAACACAGATAAGGCCTTGGCATGTCCAGCAGAAGTCACCTTGAGGACTGGGACTGTCAGTCCAATGCAGAGAACTATGGAATAAAGTACATCTGACATACTTGACACATGCATGCTTTATTTTGTTGCAGTGTAGGCAAAAACTGTGAGGGAAATTAATGAATGCACCCTGAAATCCAAGGGAATAAGCAAGCTGTAATATAACCTGCTATTATTTTGATAGCTATTAGATAGTCCTGGATTTCTATAGATTCTATAGCAGCCAATGTTACTTTCTAGAAGTGTAACTATTTTCCCTTCACTTTCCATAAATTATAAACCATCAGTTTACAAGCAGAGTAAGCGAATAAAAACAGATCTGATTTTCAGGAAGACAAAAATTCCTTAAGGTATAAACAGTAATGCAGACAGAACTGTACATTTACTTTAGAAGGTGCAGGAGAGTGAAAGACTAAGATTTTAATGTTGTTTGTTTTATCATAATATTTTTTGTTGTTTGTTTATCATAATTATTGACACTTGTTTTAGAATATAAAAACAGCATTTGTAGAATTTTCCACTTTATTCTGGGAATTATGAAGCAATAGGAAGAAAATTTTTTTCTTCTCATTTTTGTTTTTCTTTTCCACTGTTGTACTCACTAAAACTCATAAAACTCACAAAACTTGACCTCTCTTTTGACTTGACTAGATCAAAGAGCCTGCTTTGAGAGCAGTTAAAGTCTTGGGTATGTCCTCTGAAGGCTGAGTTATTGCAAATGATGTCATTGTGGAAAAGGGGCAATTAAATTGGATGATCAGTGCATTTGATGATTGGATGCATTTAAAGGCCCCCTCCAACACAAATGTTTATTTGATTCTGTGATTCTGGGACTGGCAGGAAGGTTAATCTTCTACTGCTATACACTCAACAACTGCCTCTGATGCTGTATGCTAGTGATATTCTGAAATAGGAGCTGTCCTCCTCAGCTGATGAAGCTTAATTTAATAAAATACAGGGAGAAGTCATCTTGCTCAGCTGGAAGATATTTTTTGCAATTTTTTTCCCTTCTCTATTTAAAATGACCTTCATATCTGTTTTCTTTTTGTTTGGGTTATATTGGATATTGCCTATGGGAAATCAGCTTGCCCAGTGCAAAATGCAGTCAAACTGATTATTAGAAAAACTACCAAATGTAAGATACTCAGTGCTGTGAATCACAAGTGCTTATAATCAGTTTCCTCTATGCTATCATTACAGAATTCTTCCTGACTGATTTGCATTTTGATGATGTACCTCTGCTGTGCATTAAGTGGTGTACCAACATGTATTATTTGAGGGCATTTTTCAGGAGCAATGGTCCACCAGAGCTGTATAAAACAATTGAGTGTGTATTAGCTGAATAAAGCCAGATGGCATAAACTCATTCTGTGTCAAGTTTTCTGAATGAATAAACTTTATATTTGTGTCTGGTTCATCACAGAAAAGGGAATAAAAACATTATTATTATTATTATTATTATTATTATTAATTATATTTCCTGGTACCTCGTGTTTTGTTTTTCTTTTAAACATTGTTTCTATTTCCATCAGTCAGAGAAACTGTGTAACTGCGCGAGCCTGCTGGGAGATGCAACTCTCACTCCTATCGTTACCTCAAACATCTCCCAAATATAAATATGTGTTTTGTCTGAAAATCAGGGAAATGAGAAATGTAATATGGGAACCAGAGATGAAATATACAAAGAATGAAGAAATCTCCAGCTGAGACAGTCATCCCTGCGTGTACATAAAGGTGATGTTATTCTTGTCAATAAATTACCAGCTTAATCCTTAGCAACAGGCTTGCTTTTAATCAGTTCTGGAGGATCTCCACCAGGGCACAACAAACATGTTGATTCAAGACTTGCTAACAAAATTACTCGCTAATTCAACATTAATTAAATTGTAATGTGAATAATAATTTCTCTTCTGTAAATATCATTTCATTTTGTGATGTAAATGGAGAAGAGGAGCAGCTGATAATAAAAGCTGATGCTCTAGTGAATCTTAAAAGGAGAGAATGGCTTTTTGGCAGTTATATCTGTTGGGGGGGTAACAAACTATAACATATTTTGTAACCTTGTTGAGCAGAATGCTGTGAAACAAAACAAAACAAAACAATACAACCCAGCACTGTTCTTTTTAAAATAACTGTGTAAAAGAAAGTTTTAAAATAACTGTATTTTATTATCAAAGAAAAGGTTGCTAAACACATCACTGAAAGTCTAAAAATAATTGTGAATAAAATATCAACAATCCGTTTTCATTTTGTGCCAGTAGGAGGGATTTTGCATATTTCAATGTTGTCAGGCTCAAGCTGTGAAAAAAATAAATGAATTAAGAAAAACTACATTGACTTAGGTAGCAGAGTATAAACTTAGGGCAGAAAGGTAGAAAGTGACTTTGATTATCAGAAAGTTAAAAAAATAACTGGATTTGAGAGTACATTTCTGCTTTTACCATATTGCTATTGAGCCAGTGTAGTCACCTGGAATGAGGGAAAGCCAACTTCAACATATATTACTCTAAAATTTGATCCCACCAAATGTCTTAACTGACGTTTTCTGCAACTGGAATAGGCTGCTCAGAGAAGATATGGATATCTCATCCCTGGAGCAGGACCAGCCTGGAAGGAGCTCTGGGCAACCTGATCTAGTGCCTGATTTAGTACCAGGGGGTTGGAAGTAATTGTTTTTAAGATCTCTTCCCATCCAAGCCTTTCTATTGTTCTGTGATATATTTCCGTATGAAACACTGTAGCTAGGGAACTGTCATTTACTAACACAGTACTGGTTTTTCAAAGTTGTGTTCAGGTCTAAAATTTTGGATCCTGTAAATATTCAACCCATAGAGATTTTTTATTGATCAGCTTGGCAGGTTGGCTGAAAAAAACTGTTGGATACAAAATTTGAAATAGTAGTTGAAAGGTGCTGTCACAGTGTGTCATTTGTACTGCATTATGCTAAGGCATTCAGATTTAGCAAAAAGAAAATGTTCATATTGTCTTCCTCGTCTTCTAGATTCTTTATTTTATATACTCCCCAGTTCATTAATTTAGACTGTGTAAACAATCACCATTACTAGATATATCTTCTGTGATGCCTGGGTATGTTATCATTACAAATCCACTTAACAGTAAGAGTGGGAAATGGCATCTTACTTTGAGTTGTTATGTTATTCTTTATATCTGGGACATTTTCCTTATTATGAAGGAAGTTACAATTTTTTAATGATTTCTGAACTCCTAAATGTTCCACAGAACTTGACTTCTCTTTCCCTATGGACTGTAATACTAGTATATGCTTTGAAGAAATAAAATTTAACCTCTTGTCTTTATAGTCCTCAAAGAACTTTGCCATAGAAATGCCACCCATTATTTCTTGCTCTAAAACGAGGAACTTAAAGAAGGGAGAAATTAAAAAATGAGTGGCGGTGATTCAACAGAGATACTTTGGTCTAAAAACAAGCCTTATATCATGTTACCTTTTTCTAAAAATAAGAGATTTGAACTTTATTTCAAGACAAATCATTAATGATGGTTAAAGGGCACTGGAAGAAAAGAAAAACACTGAAGAATAGCGACTGACTACAGAAATGGAAGGGAAAGAACTTTTTTCTCCCAGCTGCAAACTACTTGCTGGCTGTGACTTTCAATAACACTTGTGACCCTGTCAGCTTTTAACTTTCACTTTTTTATTTTTAAAAGAACAGATAAATATCAGCCATTACTCAGCTCTTGATTTGGCTTTTTCAGTAAGAGGTGAGAGTTAAACTCTTCTGCTGCTGTGCAGATCTAAGTGCAATTGAAAACCATCAGCTTAAGTAATAAAATAAATCAGGTGGGAGCAGTAAAGGAAACTTTATTTTTTATTAACCTTTTATTGACATTAATACTCTGCAGTAGGAATTCACACAGTGTATGTATAGAAACACGTTTAAGAATGAAGCACTTTTGCTTACACAGGAAAAGGTTAGAACTAACATAAGAACCTGAGGCGTCTCCCAGGATTTGTCTTCAAATAAAATCTACTCAAGCCTATATGAGTTTCCTTGACAAAAGTCTGGTACAAATCCAGAAAGAGATGCATAAGACTAAATTTGTCTTTCTGGAAGTCTCTGTTCTGTCACCTGATGCTGTGATTGCCCAAGCTCCACAGACACTGTAGGTATTTGTTTTACATTATTCCAGATTCAACCATAAGATTTTCTTTAGATACATGTTCAGTAATACGTCTGTTTTGATAGTAAGCATACAAACCTGGAAGGAACCCTTTTCTCAATTTTGATAGTAAGCATACAAACCTGGAAGGAACCCTTTTCTCAATTTACAGCCTTCATATAAGTGATCTGTGGAATCTATGTCCTGTCACGGTTATCAGATATGCTGATGACTTCTATGCTTAATGTAAAATGCAGTAAATTTTCTAGAACAGAAGTTCAAGGCTAAAACTTTCAACTTTCGTGTGGTTCTTTAAATAGTAGGCTATAAAATCAAATGGTAATTATTGCCTTCATATAAGCCAGTGACTTCTGGACATTTAATTTCTTGCTTTGCATAGTATCAACAGTGGCAGCACTTATTTGTTAATTGCAGTACATCATAGTGTTTCAAGCTCTTTGTAGCAGTCTCAGAGAAGGAATAAAGAAAAGGTTGGTCTTCTCAGGCAGAAAAAGGACTTAAATGTGAGCTCCCTTACAGTGGGGATGTAAAAATACTTCCAGTCCCTTTTATAATAGTGTGTTTCAATAGAATAAGAGTCTTTTCATTAAGAGTGAGATTCAGAATTGGAAGAGGAATAGGAATATTTGGATATTCCTGAATAGGAACATGACCAATAACAAACAGTATCAACAGAGGCACCAGGAACACCAAGGACTTCTTCCTGCTTTTTCATAACTGTGAGATAGCAAGAAGCTAAAGCACATCTTCTGTTAGTCCTGGTTTCTGGTTTCAAGGGAAAGGAGTCAAAGGTGTGTTAGAAATGAAAAGAATGTAGCTTGTATTGATCAACTGAAAAATTAGAATGGCAAAATGTCCTTTGTAAAGCATGGATTCTGCTCTTTAGAACAGAAGGTGCTTGGAACATAATTTTAATTCATTAACCTGACTTTTCTTGTTCATCAATTAGATTTTGGCATCTGTGTGATTAAATGACTGCATTTTAGGGGCAGTTCTCTCGAGTGTTTTTATAAATGATCTAGATGCAGGACTTGAATGTATACTAAGAAAGATACTTTGCTGACTCCTTCCAAGGTGGATAGGCCTTGAAGATAGATCTTGACAAACTGGATGGCTGGGCAGTCACCAGCTGTATGAAGATTAGCAAGAACAAGTGCTGAATTCTGCACCCAAAACTAGCCAATCCTGGATCATGTACAGATTGTGGGATAAGAGGCTGGAGAGCAAACTAATAGAAAAGGATCTGGGGGTTCTGGTGGGTAAGTTGAACCTCTGCCAGCAGTTATTAGAGAGTGTCCAAAAGAGGGCAATAAAACACTGGTTTTAGCAAAAAAACATGATTTTGTTAGCTAAAGGCGGGTCTAGAACAGGAGATTGGCAAATTATCTCAGTTTAACTGGTGTGTTTTATTTATAATTAGGTACAGCTGATATGTTTTGGATTACATATGTGTTCTGAAGTAATTGTGAGCCTCAAGTAAATTCTAGTAACCTGGGGGAAAGCTGAAATTTTTATTTCCATATACTCTGAGAAAAGCAACACCTTTGGACTGCTTTATGTTTTTCAGGTAGTTGATGTGAAATGGGCTCTACCACTAAACTCAGGGCTGCTTAAGCTAGTTGATTAGTTCTGTCCATATTGATTAGAGCAAATATAATAAATTTTTATGCCATGTAAATATTACAGTAGGTGCTGAATTTGTGATTGAATTGCTCTAGCTCCAGAAGGGCAAGGTAATTTACTTTAGAAATTTTGTTTGGATGTGTCATGACTGTGTTCATAATTATGGAGTTTTCTTGATGAAGAGTTATCTTGCATTTTTTCATGTTTTTTCCCAGGTAAAGTTAGGTAGGTTTATACTAGAGCAAGGCTGAAAACAACCACAAGAATAATTATAGGAAAGCCAAACACATTTAGTTTTAGTTTCCTCTGTACTTTTGATATTACTAGAGAGTAGATAGCTATTGAGTAAATATTCTCCTCTCAGTTTCTGCTTATTTTAATAATACCATGTGTTAATCCTCTGCTGATGAGACTGCATTTCCTGTTAGTAACTGTGATATAGACTGCATAGCTGTTAGAGTTGAGGAAGTTTGGAATGACCTAATTCAGAAGACTATCAGTTGCTGAAACCTGTACTGGTATCTTAGCATTTCTGATTTAATAGACCTAGTTTTACATATTGGAAGTTAAATTGTGCATCAGAAAAAATGCAGATTTGGAACCATTCAGTCCAGATGGATTACACATTTGTTGAATGTAGTGTTGACTTTTTCTGATTACCTGATGGAGGAGAAAAAATATGTGTTAGCTATGAATGATGCAGAACCTGCATGGTGTCCCAGCCAACCTGACTGCAGTTGTGTCGTTGTACTCTGGCTGGCTTGGGTCTATGCATCTACTTCCCACAAAAACACAGAAAAATTATCCACTCTTTTCCTTTGGCAACTGTTTAATATTAGGATATCCATAGTTCCATTTTCTATCCCCACTCCTCTCAAATGCTCTTCCAGAGAAAATTAACTTTTAAGTTGTCTTATTATTTGGGAATAAATGTCCCTAATGCATTTCCTATCATACATAGACAGGAAGTCTGCTAAATTACACGTGAGCTTAATTTGCTATAACCGTCTTGAAAAATGAAGAGGCTCCAATTAGGTCACACAATATTCAGTCTTTTGCATGCTGGTGGGTGCTTTTCTATGTTGTTGCTTCCTTAAAGCAAAACAAAACCTTTCATCCACCTGATGTTGGCTATTCATCAAGTCAAACAGAAAAGGATCAAGGTTTAAAGAGGAGGAAGGCTGTGCTTAAGACCAGACACACTGACAATCAGTGTCCTAAGAAAGATCAGGAAAATTGTGTGACAGCTATTTAGGAAACATATGCCTGGAAAATGAAAGAGCTTTCTTAGAAACAAACTTCCTCTTATTTTTCTCTACTTCTGAGGAATTAAGCCAGATTGTAATTATGATTCCTGGCCACATATCTTTATCCAAACATTTGTGATAAATTGCTTACTCACAATAAAAATGTATGTTATTTGTGACATAAATTTTTAAGAAAACTTTGTTTAAGGAGAATTAAAAAACAGTATATTCCTGATGTTCATCCTGCCTAAAAGTGCATTAAAGACAGGATTTGCAGACATACTATATAAATTGTTATTTATTCACTCTTTTTCAATTCTGCAGCACATACTATTACTTATTTATTCAATAACACTTTTACACTATGACTTTAGAAGCTTCTGAAGTTCCAAAGATAGCTAATACCCATTGCTTTAACCTTCAGTGGTTATTTTTACAATACCTCTGTATTTTGCTTTATTATCTTGGTGCTATTAAATAAGCATGAGATGCACAAGTACCCATGGAAGTTAGCCAGGGAAGAAGTGCTCTTACACAGGCCAGGGCTCTGATTCAGACTCACAGGTATTAGTTGGAAGCTTGTAAACATTTCTCACAGTTTCTTGGCCATAAATGGTGGGAAATCTCTTGAGATTAGTTTCTTATGAGATGACTGACTGTTGGGTCTGAAATCCTGTTAGAGTAATTCTTCTCACATGATTGCTGTCATGTTCAGTATAGAGAAGGAAAGTGCATATCCGTTCCTGTCATAGTCATGGGGATACATCAGCTCAACAACCCCTTGCTGGCATTTGGAACAGTTGGGTGGGAGGTTCAATTTTCCCATATCTAATTTAAGCTAAATGACACTAATTGAAATTGTACTTTATCTCTAGAAAGAAGAAAAATTGTATGGAATATATACCATAATTATTCCTTTTTAATCTTTTTTGTTTGTTTGTTTGTATGCAAAATATGAAAATAAACATTAGCTTAAATATGCTAAATTATATATGCCAGAAAGATAAAGACAGTAATGTGCTTGCTACTATCTCAGTGAATGTTCTTGAAATTAGATAGCATTCTTCTTTCTGAGTAAATGCTGGCTGCCTAGATGCAAAATATGATTTCCATATTGGAGACTGTACAACTGGGAACTGAAAGGGCAGCGAGATTAATGAGATTTAGAGCTTGTTTATACTACCTAACTACTCTAACTCACATTCCATAATAAAAAGAAAGGGGTGTTGAAAGACCAAAGCTATTTTTTTTTCTGTCTGGTGTGTCCTGAGATTGGTATAGTGCTTCAATTGAGAACAAAAACCAAATGTTACTAAACAAATTCAGAGGCTGTGACAAAGTCTTTGTTTTCACGTTCAATATACATTTTACTGAGGTTCCACTTTTTACCTTTTCTTATAAATTTTCAATTCCCATTTACTGGAAGTAAATTAGAGAGACGATTTCTCTTTCACAGTCCATGACAGCATAAAAACTGTTTCAGTTTTATAGCTCCACATCCCCAAGGAGCCTTGAGGCTGAACATTTGTGTTGCTTAACAGCAGGGTTTTTAGATAACATGAGGCAACATAGTATCTCTAGAATCACACTGACTTTTCCTTAAGGAAATATAATGGTAGTCTTGGCTAATGTATTTATAGTTACCTTACTACAACATATTTATTATTTAATAAGGTGATTAATTTTAGAGTTTAAGCCTGAATGGGATGTTTTAAAATTATTTGAAATATTATTTATGTTTGCATATATTCTAAGTATCCTATACATAGTATGTATGTGTATGTGCATAAATACTTTCAAAATCTTAAAAAAGAATAACTTTATGAGCAGAACTGCACTTAAGAGGTATTTTATAATGTACGCTGAAAATCTCTATTTCTCTTCCTTCAAGTAGTTTTTCTGTTAAGAGCAATTGTAATGAAGCTTTGTCTCCTGATTAATGTGGGTCTGGCTGTTAGGTCATGTTCTATAATAACTTTTATGACTTGGTTATTAAATTGCAATTCAGCAATCAAACATTTTCTGCAATACACCCATTGGTATTTGTGGCAGAAAATCAGAAATGCTTAATAAATTACTCCTGTTGTATAGTATTATGACACAGTCAAGAGAACTGAGGTTGCTTAGTGAAGAGATATTTGTCCTTTAACAACTTATTCAAATCCTAACTTAATCGGTAATTGTAGCAAACGTAGTTTCTGCACAGATTCTTCATAGTGGATAACTGCATTATTGAAGCATCTCGATCTTTGCATGAGAGTTAGAAAAGTAAAAGTTACCCTACTGAAGCTTACAATTTTTTTAAATGTTTCTTGTTTCCAGTATATTTTTATTTTAGTATTGGAACAGCTCATCAACAGTTTTTCTCCAGTGAATTCATGTTGTGATAAATTAAAAATAACCTCAGTGTATATTCTTTTCCTTAGAGATAATCATATGGTATCAGTTCCAAGGTAAAAGCATTTTTTCTTCAAATCTTTGTTCAGAAACAATACATTTTGGTCACATGCTAGTTCTTGAAGCTGCATCAGTACCTTCTGAGGACATAGTATCCTTAATTCCCTTCTGAGTGAATATAAGTTGCAGAAAGTGGGCACTCCAGAATGGCTTCCTCTCCATCTTGCAAGGATCAGTTTCCTGAAGAAGCATTTTTATAACACTGAGGTGTACAAATCTCTGGTAAAAAATCTTGAACATTCCTGGCATTCACTCTTTTGCTGTGATGGCAGACTGATTAGCAGCAGACTGTTTGAAGTGAGCCATCAATCAGTGTAAATGTTTCTCTGGCTAACTTTCAGTTTATTACTGATCTAAAGAGGTATGTGGTATAATGACAGATGTACCATCTTGTATATTTTTTTTCCTGTAAGATCGTTTAATATGTTTGACAGGCAAGGCATTATGAAAGTCATTGAACCAGTTCTCAGAAGAGCTATGTTGAACCTTATGGGCATGCCTATATTTGCAGAAATCACATCTTCTTTCTAAAAGTACTTGATCCACAATGATACTGCATAGATATATTTAGAGTCATGTTAACTCATGAAGAAATCATTTCTTAGTACTCCTTGTCTATGACCCACAGGGCAGACTGGGAGATTCTGTCCTTTCTCATACATCAGCAGAAGTAGCATATCATCTTTAACTGTGAAGCCAATACAGTAGAGTCCAAAACAATTTTGTTCTCAAATACATGACTGAAAGCAGGATAAGAGAAGAAAAGAATGCTTGACCTGCTTGACTTTTACAATCTTATGGATTATAATACCTTTGAAAGACCTTTTACTTACTTTTGTATATCTGTGTTTGCTAGAACCTGACAGTATTATGAATTTTGTTGACATGATTAGCTTTTAGAAAATAGTCTAAGAAAATGTGGGAAACAAAGATTGATATTATAGGATTTCTTCACAAAATAAATTTTAAAATATTATACTATATTTCTTCATTTGTGGAGTGTCTGACAAACATAATGATTCAATGAGATGTCTTTTGCTAATAATGGAAAACAGACTATTCAATCATGCACTTGTTCTTGTTTCAGTCAAGACAGTGCAGATAGCATAAAAATGTATGATTGTTGCTGAGTGATGGGAGTACAGGGCTGAGCTGGCCCAATCAGAGTGGAAGAGCAGGTATGGGGCAGATCCAGGACATGTGGCATGAATTAGGCAAGAAGTTATTCCATACCATGTGACATCATACAGAAGGGTATAAATCTGTTCAGGAGTGGTCACTGGCCAGTTCTTGAGGATTGGTCGGGTGTTGGTTGGTGAGAGGATGTGTTGTAGTTTGTTTTTCAGCAAGCAGTTAGCAGGGCTTTGGTCAGTGTGTAATAGCTGCAATGAGGATATATATATAATTGTGTTGTTTTATGCTTGTTTGTTCTGTTGTTTTTTGTGTTTGTTTTTCTTTTTCTTTTGTTACAAGAAAACACAGCTATTAACAGTGTGAAGGAAGCTATTCTTCATTAGTTGAACTGAAAGTCCTATCTTCTTTCATGCTGTAAATGTGAGAAATACATTTTATAAACTATTATATATATTAGTAGTGCTAACAGAATCACAGAATTGCAGGAGCTGGAAAGGACCTCAAGAGATCATTGAGTCCCTCGCTAAAGCAGTTACCCTACAGTATGTCCCACAGGTAGGTGTCTAGACAGGTTTTGAATAACTCCATAGAAGGAGACTTAGTCTCTCTGGGCAGTGCTTCATCACCCTTACCATAAAGAAGTTATTCTGCATTTTAGTGTGGAATCTCCTCTGTACAACTTTAGGTCGTTATTCCTTGTCCTATTGCTACACACCAAGAAGAGCCTAGCCTCATCCATTTGTCTCCCACCTCCCTTTAGTTAAACTGATCCACCCTCAATATTCTTTTTCCCAGGCTGACCAGACCCAGATTACTCAACCCTTCCTCATATGAGAGATGCTCCAGGCCCTTTTTCATCTTGGAAAGCAATAGAAAGCATTCCCAGCAGAGAACTACCACAAACGGGGAAAGAACCTTTTGCTTCAGCATTTATTCATGCCACATCTGTTTCTATTTCATTTGATGTCCTTCTGTAGAAATGGTAAGTGCTTGGCCATGATGGGTTTGTGTGGGATTGGCCCTATTGAAGCTAAAGCTTCCAGGTTCTTTTCTTTGCTGACAGGACTGGAAGATGTTTGAGTGCAGATTCTCCAGGAGATACCCATAAAAAGAGCCCCAAATGAAGAAATTTGTAAGACCTGTTGTTTTTACAGAGGGCTAAGTGCAGGTGCAAGTATGTGCAGAGGAATTTTTATGAAGAAAACTGAGAAAGAACAGGATAAATACATGATTTTGGGGTGGGAAGAGAAAAGTGAGAATAAGAATTTTTATAAGAGAGGAAATACGTTAAGACTGATGTAAATAACAGAAGATACTGGAAAAGAAGTGATGAAAGGAAAGAAATGGAGACTGCTCCATTAACTTTTACCTCTTCATGAAAAAAACCCAGACTCATCACTATGGTAGTGATTTATCTCTGGTGAATAATTATTTTTTTTATGTTTGTAAACTCATGTCCATTTCTCCCACCTGAAGGTGGCCACTTCTTTCATTTTCTTCTAAAGTTGTCACTGAAGAGGGCAGAAAGAGAAATCTGAGAGATTAAGACCTTCCACTTGGGAAAATGAATGTTCTGTAGGGCTAACGAAGAGAAAGGAAATAATTCCTTAGTTGAAAAAGGAAGAAAATTTGGGACTCATTAAATCCTGGAAAAGGTCACATTCTTTTACTTTAGTAAAACTTTCACCAGCATTCACCAAATTTCTAGCAAAAAAATTGCTTTGTAGCTTCTCAAGTGACTCAGTAAAAACAAACCAAAGCAAACAAACAAACAGCCCTTGAAAGCTGGAAGCTCTCTCACATGCTAAAAGCCTTTCATTGTTTCTTCAATATGATTTGAAGAATCAATTTACTGTATTGCAAAAAGTGATAGACATTACTGACAAATGTTTATTTTTAGAGATCTAGTTAATTAAGGTGTTTGTTTGGCACATGTTTAATATTGTATTTGTTGTTTTATTCCTTGGACTTGCATTTTGCATATTAGGGATTATTTATGAACAGAAAAAAATCACACTAAATGAACATTAGAATATTTATTTTTTTTTTATTGCTGAACCTCCACATTTAAAAGTTAAACTTTTCTTGGAAATTATTTCATATTTCACAGAGGGATAAAAAAATAGAAAGGACATATTTTTGTGATGTTTTGGACACTTCTGGTGTCCAGACTTCAACAGTCTGTTGCAAAATTGAAAAGACAGAAAACATTTAGAAGAAATATTTGTTTTCTATAAAGCTGCTAAAATTTAAAAGCCAGTGAAACCCAAAACCCTTTTCCTGAAAACACTTAAAGGAAAACACCAATATGAAGATTTTCTTCTGAGTGAATTTAGTTGAGTTCCCAGCTACATGCTCATTCAGTTATAGTTTAAACTGTAATTTATGTTTTCTCCCCTCAGAATTACCTGATTTGTTTCAAAGGCTAATTAAGTAAATTAAGTAAGTACTCTATTCATAAAGAAATATTTTGCTTTTTCCATATTGTCTCATTATTTCAGATTATTCAAGCCCCATACTAAAAATGTAATTAATATTAAGGAAAAATATGTCTTTATAGGTCATCACAGTAGTGCATGAGTGCTTGACTAAGTTTATTTAATTTCAGAACCCTGTGGAAAAAAAGAGTGGATGGTACCTTTTTAAGACAAATGAGTCTTCAAAGTAGTTTGAGATGTCCAGTGTCTTGATGTTTTTAGGATGATGTTGTTTACTTCTAGTATGATATGCGCTCACTGTCTTTGGCTCATTTAGAAATACTGAGCATCAATGCATTTGAACCTCATATTCTCAGAAAGCCAAGACTATACCATTAGTAACCACATATGAAATAACCACATCCTTGAAGACTGGTCATGGGGCTTAGCAACCTACTTCAGGTAACCTTGATTGAGAAAGGAATGTTGATCTTCAGAGTTCTTTGCCCAAAAGAACTATTTGATCATATGACTATTTGCCATAAGGCTCTCTCTTTTTTTCCTCATATTCTTACCTCATTCGGTAATACAACATGATCAAGCTGCCTTCTACAGTGTGATGCAAAATGCCAAACTTATTACACAGTGGAACATCATTCATTTGTGTCACATACTTTTTCAGAAAAATCTGAACTTTCCCTAAACTTTTTAGCCTGAGTCAGATGTATCCTATGCAAAACGGATAATTTTAGGCAAATACAGAGGTAAACGTTACCATGCTTTTTTGATAGAAAGAATCACATTGCCTTAACAGCAGGAGGCATTCCCAGCACTCTCTATGTAACAAGGATGTTTAAAGGAACCCACATGAAGACAAGATTTCTGTTCATTGAGGTGCTTTACTGGAGAGAAAAAAAACATGAAAATAAGCTGGATGTAAGATACACATTGTAGTAAAAGTAACTTTTTAAATAATTGCCTGCGTTTGTTTACAGTTTCAAGTCATGTTTTGATGTTTAAATGCATATGCACTAAGGTGACTATAAGTATTTTCTTGTTATAGATTTCACAGGATCTATGGTTTGTGCTACACAGAAAGTAAAATTCAATTAATAGCATGGTCTTGCCTGGCCTTAAATTCTGTGTCTATGAAATTATCTCTCAAGAAAATTTCCAAGTCATGACTTAAGCCTGCAAATAATATCACTTTGAGGAAATCTGTTACACTGAATTTGATTACCTTAAGACATTTGAGAGATAAGAGGTTAAACATTCTCTCTTTGTTCTCTCATTAGTAGAGAACAAAGTGTAGGAAGGTTAATCAGTCAAATAAATGCTTTTAATCCTATTGGGGAACATAGTCCTAATCTCATCATAAGAGAAGCAGATCTTGTTTCCTAAATTAGAAAGGGTAACCACCTGATCTTCATGTTTCTACATCAGTCTATTTAATATAGTCTTCACATTATAAATCAAAGGAAAAAAAATGTTTATTTTTAATATTGTAGAAAAGAACTGCTAAGTTATCTTTTTTTTTTTTTCTGTCTCGTATCTGGAAGTGGCTAAGAGACTAACCTCTCACAAACTCATAAAAAATTTAAGAACTTATACTAATTGTACAGTTTTAAGATCCTACCTTCTGTCCCAGATCTCTTAATTATTGTTTTGTCTGCTATCTCACTGGACACTTCTGCAATACACTTGCATCTCATTTGGCCCAAGTCTTAGATACGCTGTTGTCTAGTATTAGCCACGTGAAGCATTTCCTCTCAGCTATTCTGCATGTTCATAGATTTTGGTACAATTGTATTTGTTGTCTGTGTCAGGCACTTCTCACTAAATAATCAGTTTTGTCTTTCATTTTAATCACTTCAGAACATAACTTATTTCTCTTATATGTATGCAGAATTTTTCTGATCATGTACTTCATGGTTTACTAGATAAACAAAGATATATAAACATAGCTAGCCATGCAGAAGTTAGGATTCTGCTAGGCAACATAAGCAAGTAGATCTACATGGTTCTAGAAAGATCAAGACTTTCCAAGATTGTCAGTCTAGATAGCTGAGATGGTCAGCCTGCCTAGTTACCCGATCATTTCAATAAAATTGTTACCCTCCCACAGAACACTGATTCTAAGCACTTGGCAATGCAAAAGGGAAAAGCATTTCTTAGAAAACCTCACCCAGCTGTGTAGTAGTCTTTTTTTTTGTTCTGTTTTGTATTTTTGTATTTATTCCTAAATCTTCTTCCTTGGATAATACCTTTGATTTCAAAATAAATTTAGAAAGATATTAAAGCTTAAGAAATTTACTATAAACTGAAATTTTAAAAGTTAAGAGAACATTCTTATCTTCAACTGTCCCTGAATCTAAGCATTCAGAAATAATGAGTCTAAAACTTCAGTATATTAGGACAAATATATTAATTTAGTATAAAACTAATTACTGAATCCAGCAGAGATCTTTCAGAAAGCTCTTTTAATTTCTGACTTCCACTCATCACTGGATTTACCTCATTATGTGTCCTGTCTTTATTAGACTGAAATTTCTTCTTTAGTCCTCAATTTCTAGTTTCTGAATTGCTTTTCTTCACTCACTTTTTCCCTTATTGTTTTGAACGGACTTTATTTCTTTTAATACAGTTATTCATATTTATATTTCAAGTTACAGAACGTCAGTGTAGTCCCCTCTACTATTTTGTTTCAATTTTATGCAGTGTTCATCTGCATTGTCCATACATTACTTTATCATCATTGCTCAATAACCTGTTCACCCTTGAGAATATATTAACCAATCTGGCAACTATTTCCTTCTGACATTAAGCATCCTGATGTTTTTTCCTCTTTTCAATCTCAATTTATTTCTAATTATAAACCTTAATTAGATCACGGTTTCTACTGCTTCGGTACTTTTTCATTTGCTGCAGCACTAATTGCTTTCTGTTTTACTTAAAGGGAATAATTTTTTTCTCTTAGCTCTTCTAGAAATTTGTACCTCACAAAATACATAATACTGTCAAAAGAGAGATTAATCATTGGCTTGCTGCTTGAATTTTTGAACTTAGTGTCAAAATATGTGCTATTGAAGAACAGTTATCTCAAGAATAACTCAATCATAGCTCTTTCTCCATATACCTTGCCAGCTCTAACAAGGAATAGACTATTTGCAGATTGTTCCTGCCATGTTAATCAGGTTTGTGTGTTGCGGTTTTTATACTTATTATTTGTTATGCACTGTCAATGTTCAAATATATGTAATGCATGAAAATAAAGTTGGAGACTGTGAATGAGATGTGTGTATGCATTGGATATACAATTGATGTGAAGGTGTTGACAGTGGTGATGCTGCAGGACTTCTCTGCCTGGAGAGACTGGGGCTGCTCTGTGCCAAACAAAGCCAGTTCCAACTGGCACCAGTGACCCCTCTACTGGGACAACAGACAAGTTGGGGGCATCTTGGGGAAAAGTATTTACAAAAAGAAAAACCCTAACATGGCACTGAGGTATGAGGAAGTTGTTATGAATAAAAAATGTAGCTGTGAATAGCAAGGACAGAAGAGGAGGAGTTGCTCCAGACATCAGAGCAGAGATTTCCTTGCAGCTCTCATGGAAACCATGGTGGAGTATGTGTCACACTGCAGCCCATGAATATCACATCAGTGTGGAGTAGATATCCATGCTGCAGCTCATGAAGGATGCCATATGGAGTAGGTGAAAAATATGAGGAGGAAAGAGTGACACAGGTGAAATATTACAACCACATTAACCACAACACACATTACCCATCCCACTCACTACTGGAGTGGAGAGGAATCAGAGCTGGGGGTAAACTTATGAAGTGGAGCCTGGGAAAAAGGAATTGAGGGGAAAAAGGTGCTTTAGCTTTCATTCTTTTTTTTCTTATTATCCAAATTTAATTTAATTGGCAGTAAATTAAAGTTGACTTCACCAGGTCAAGTTGCTTTGCTCATGATGATAATTTCTGGTTGATCTGTCTTAATCGTGACCCATAGGCTTTTCCATCGTATTTTCTCCCTTCGTTTTTGAGGAATGGGAGTGGCAGAGCAGATGGATGGGTATCTGGAAGATGGCCAGTTGGTCTTCACAAAGTGACCAAGGATCAAAATATATATAGAAAAATGCATACTGACATATAGTAACCAAAATTGCCATTTAAAGTTCTTCTGCTCCACTTTTCTCTTTGTCCTTGCTTTAATCCTTTTGGCTATCTAGTGACAGGAGCAATTTTGGAATAACATCCACCGATAGGGTGAATTAGAAAACTATTGCTTATAGTATTAATTAAAACCATCTTACAGTAACATTAGTTATAAAAACTAATAATTAAATTAATTCAGTACCTTTGCACTTGAGAAAACATCCCCATTACAGAATTGGACAGGCAGAAAAGCTGAGACAAGGTTTCAGAATTATAATGAAAAGAGAATTTCTGAAAACATAAAGAATAGACTACAGGCCCTGGCTTCAGAGCAAAGCATCTTTACATGAAGAAATAAGAAGTTCCACATTATTGTTAAAGTGGCGTAACACAATGTTTGCATGTTTGCCACTATCTTCTAGTTTAATATACATTTTCACTGCTGAGGCAGTGGTGGAGAGGAACGAACCCACTCTTACTAATCTTGAAGAGAATTCTGAATATGCTCTAAATACTGACAGTTTTTTCTTTACATAATCTTTCACAACCACTCAATTTTCTCCAGTTCTTTATTGAAAACTGCATTCCTTATTGTAAATGCTAGAAGATACAGCATAGTCTTCTTCCCTTGAATTTGCCACCCTACATTACCTGTGTTTTTCTCATGTTTATAAGCTTGAATAACATTTAATAAGTTTCTAATTCAATTGATGCAGGTTCATACATAACTTTTACCTTTGTTGTTCTAACACTTCTAACACAATCTCTATAAATGATACCCTTTTCCTGCAGTGAAGCAGTGCAGTCTGGTGACTACCAGTATTAAATTTATCACTTTTTTTCTTTTTCCAGCAGCTAAAAATGGGGAAATTTTCCAATTTCCAAGAAATAAAGAAACAAGCAAACAAAAAAAACCCAACAATACAACTCCTTGAAAGTTCGTGGCTAGTTAGAATAATGTTGTGGTAAAACTATTTTTGCAATATGACTGCTTGTAGGGATTTTTTCAATTCAGCATGTGTCTGCATGTGATGATAGCAAGGAGCTGTTTTTGTATGCATAGACAGCATTACTATTTTGTTCTTATTCTGCTTATAAATATATTCTACAGGTATAGTATTCAAAAGAGGTTACAATTAGTAATTTTTTTAATGTTCTGTTCCTTAGAGAAGCAGTCATAAATCTCCAACGCCTCCCACCACCCCCCACCACCCAAAAAAAACCAACAAAAAAAACCCAACAACCCAGAATTCTGAAGTTGGAAAGGATTTATTCTTGTAGGTGGCCCATGGAAGTTACTTAGAAGGATACTGCCAATTGTTAACAGATATCTCATTTAATTCCTTTAGGTAGTTACTTATTGTTAAATAAAGTACACTGAAAATCTAGTAGGGATAGGCTTTAGAAAAGCTCACCTCAGGATGCTATTATAAAAAATCTGCACCATTTTAGAAGTAATTTTAAAGTAATCCCTTCTATTTAGTACTTTCTTAACACAAGTTATAGAGGGTTTAGTTCCAATGTACTTAAATTCCTACTTCACCATTTGCTCCTGTAGGTTTGGTTCGAAAAATTAAATACAGCAGAGAGATCAATTTGTTGAACTGTATTATAATAAGCATGAAATCTGCCCATACCAGGTTATTTTCAGAGAACAGGAAGTCCTGAGCAGGCATCCTGATTGTCTCTACAGTATAAGATAGGATGGATTGATCAGTATGTTCAGAAGTTGAACATTTGTTAAGAATGTTGTTGGCTAATGAATTTACTTTAGGGACAGGAACTGAGGTTACAAGAACTCTCCAGTACATGGTATCACAGAAAATAATTGGCTTACTTTGTATAGTAACCCTTATTAGCTTAGAGCTATGAACTCAGATTTTCCTAATAGCTGTGTTGAGATCACTAGAACCTGATAAAACTTGAAGTTACAACCTAATTCTAGATTCGCATCTCCCCCCAAATATCAAAAAAAAAACTGTAACTGTTCTACATCATTTCATAGAATTTCTGTCAATTTTCTCTCACATAGGCAATGGACCAACAAAGCTGTTAAAAACAATTCTGTGTTGATGGTAATCTTATTTCAGAATGAAACAATAATGGTACTTCTGTATCCTTGTATCGCAAAAAGAATATCTTTCTAAAACTTGCAACTGCTTTAAGTTTCCCTTTAAAATTTTCTCCTTGTACTATTGTATAGAAGAATTATCCCAATGCTTTCATGTCTCAATATTTTAGTGGTATAATACAGTCAATTGACAGGATATGATTGTTATATTCTGTTAAGTTCTTAATATATACTTTGAAGTTTCCTTATTACTGCTATAATGACTCCTCCCACCTAAAATCTCTGTAAGGGAATTAAATGACTGTAATTATGTTTAAGTAATAGGTAGTATAAGAGGTACTGTAGAATAAAAAAATAAAAGTTTCAAAATGAAAACTGAAGTGCGATGACACTTGTGATTGATGGGCTACTTTTTGGCTATTGTAACAGCAACAGTAGAGCTGAGAATGGATAGGTAATAAATACATATTCCTTGACTATTGTTGCTTTGATTCTGTGGAATAAATGGAATGATTTCTTTTAAAATTTATTTTAATCTTTCCATTCTTTATTCTTGCAGAGACAGGTGTGTCGTATAGCAGGCATGGCTTCACTTAAGTCCATATCATACTAACAATATTTAAGTAACTTCGCAGTGGTGGTAAATTAGCTCAGATTAACAGAGGCAATGTAAATGAGAATCAGCTCAAGGTTGGCATTAGTTCTGCTCTTATGGTATCCATGTCATATAATTCTGTATTTGCACAGGAAAGTCTTGATATGGAAATAACAGTGTATCTTCTCACATCCAAAAGTGTATACACAACAACCACCTACGTAATTCTGTAATCTTAATAAGGCAGAATTTGCTCTGCTAAGTCCGTGTGGTTTCATCTTTGTCAGATGAAATACTGCTATTTGTGCCACCTGAAAATCTGAAATGTTTACTGTTAGAAAAATAATGAGGGGAGGGGTTGAAAATATGTGATCATTTCTTAATTAAAATCTTGTATTTCACTGATTCCCAGTTCTGTTTTTTTCCTGCCAGCAAGTCTTAGTGCTGCAAATGTGTCTGATAGTTATCTTGTGTGTTTCATATGTGACCTTTCAAGGTTACCAGTAACTTCAAGTCCTTTTTACCAGGGCTGTACTCAGTCCTTTCTTCCCCCAGCTTGCATTGATAGAGTGAAGCTGCAGGGAGGTTGGAACTTGGTGATATTTGAGGTCCCTTCCAATCCAAGCCATTCTATGATTCGAGTGGGTTACTGTGATCCAGCTGTGAGATCTTGCACTTGGATTTGTTGAACCTTATGAGGTTCCCCTGTGCATACTGCACAAGCCTATCTAGGTCTGTCTTGATTGCATGCCATCCCTGACGTGTGCATGCCACATGGCATGGCATAATCCACAAACTTGCTGATGATATAACAGAACACCAATCCCAGTACTGACCGCTGAGGGATGCTACTCATCACTGATCTCCATCCAGACAGTGAACCACTGACCATCACTCTCTGGTTATGATCTTGCAACTAGTTTCTCATCCATCAAACAGCCTACCTATCAAATCCGTATTTCTAATTTTGAGAGAAGTATGTTGTGGAGGTACTGTCTCAAAGGCCTTACTGAAGTCCAGATAGATGACATCAGCGGCTCTCCACTTGTCCACTTACACAGTTACACCATCACTGAAGGTCACTATTTCAATCACGCAGGACTTGCCCTTGGTGAAGCCACACTGGTTTATTCCACACCACCTCCTATTTTTTCACATCCCTGAGATTAGCTTCCAGGAGGATCTGTTCCCTGACGTTCCCTGACACAGTGATAAGGCTGAAACACTGGCATTTCCCTGGGTTGTCCTTTATCCCCTTCCTAAAAATGGTGTGACATTGTCTTTTTTCCAGGCATCAGAGAGTTTACCTGACTTCTATGGCTTTTCTAATTGTGTATATACTAGATGGGTATACTAGTTATACATATTTTGACACTTTCAAGAACTGAGACTTAATGCAGCAGTTATGCAGTGCTCTAAGCTATGTCAGTCATTATGTACTGAAAAGGAGATTCATGAGGTTCTCAAGGATAGTGAACATCCAAAACAAACAAACAACCCAAACAAAACAAACAAACAAACAAACAAAAAAGAAAGAAAAAACCACCAACAAAAAAGAAATAAGCCAGTATCCTCTTTTCACAAGTTAAATCACACTCAAAATCGATTGAAGTTACCTTATCTGAGGTTCTGGGGAATGTCATAATCAATCCTAGTTACTGTAACTAGGATAATGTTTCCACAGTTTTATCACTCAGAGTAAAATACATACACAGTTTTCATGGATACATTTTGTTATGTTGGAAAACTTACATTTTGTTGAAGTGTGTTATTCTGCATAAAAATAAGTCATGATAGAAAATAAAAATAGCTTGATTTTCTTTATTCTTCCGGTCTTCTACTTACAAGAATGCCAAAAAGAAAGAAAAGAGCTATTCGAACCATCCACAGAATTACATCTTTTAGCTCAAATGGGTAGCAATTTCTTCTTCAATTGTATCTCAGGATTGAAGTATGATCAACAACAACTTTTTTTAATCTCTTAGATTGCCTTTTTGTACAGACAGAAAAATGTGAGTCTCGCTCTTGTCTTCCTTGCACCAGTATTGTATCTCTGCAAGCCTTTTGACATTAGTAGTTACAAAGTCAGTGGAGTTAAGGAAGAATAATAGAAACTTAATTTACACACTGAAAGGAATCAGCTAGCACCAAACCCAGCCTTTTTAAAATACTGCTTTTAAAGATACAATTTGCCATATTTTTCTGTCTTTATATCTTTGCCACTTTCAAAACTATTATTTATATATTTATCTATAGAATTCTACCATAAATACCTAAATCCAGGCACTGAAGGTATATTTAAAAAGAATTTCTGAAAGAGAACCGAGCACTTGTTCTTTGGTTGAGTCATTTTTTCCTCATTTCTATAGTTAAGAAATTCAAGGGACTCCTGCAGGGAGTCAGGAAATGATACAAATAACACAATGGTAACCCCTTTACTAAAAGCTCACATCTGAATTGAATATTATTACCAACACGTAGATAAATGCTGAATGTCTTTTATATCCACCGAGCTTACAATTGCTAGACAGTATAGTACAGTACTTGTATCTTTAAAAATACATGGAAGTGTTGGTCACTGATTGAGAAGACAGCTCTGTAGACAGATGGGGAAAGACGTGAAGGCACTGGGAAGGCTTTTGTTTTTGTTCATGTTATATATTTTATTGAGGAGCAAAAGACCATTTGTAAACAGAAATTCAATGTGAGCACAGCCCAGAGGAAGACAATTACATTTGGTCAATTGTTATTCTAAAAGAAACTGTCAAAAAAATCCATCTTTTCTAGTTCCCAGTGAAATCATCTAAACATTATAACAGGTACAGGAGATTTTCTAGTTCTTGTAAAACCAGAAACTTTCCTATGGAAGTTCTAATGATACAGGATAGGTTTCTTTCATAAATAATATAGCCTTGCTCAGCAGATTAATTAGAAGAAATTGGCAGCTGAAACAGAGCAGAATGAAGAGAAATGTGATTACTTTCTTTTTCACATTATTTTTTCTCCTCTTTTCTTCCTGTCTAATTTCACTTACTGCCATAGAGATTTTCCTGTTTCTTCTGGTAACAGGATCTCAAATTACACTTTCATGTTAGATGGCACAGAATTAGTGAATTCCCTGAGAACAGTAAGCTTAACAAGGAATAAATTATACTTGTATTCCAATTTTCATCTGCCAATATGAAACTCAGCTTTTTATTGCTCTTTCAAAAGTAAGAATTGAGGAAATAAAAAAAAAGTTACTGAATTTTGAATATTTAAATGTATATAAGACATATTTAAATGGATATAGCAGTCTGCAGATAAAATCAGCTATGAGAGGTACTACTGGGAAACTGTATGAATGGGTAGAAACAAACGATATTCATATTAACTTTCAAAATTCACAGAAGAAACTTTATGAAAAAAATGTATTTTGTATATTGTTTATCAAAGGCAAATTGAAGTGCATATTTTCAGTCATCAGAGAGGTTTGTAGAAGCTGCTGTTGTTGATAACACTACAATTATCATTTTCTAATACAAAAGACCTTGATTTAATATTTTCAGTCTGATAAACTGATTTCAGTCTAAAACTTAACCAGTGTGAATACTTCTATTGCCAAAATGACCTCTACATCCTCAAACTCTGCTGGGTAGCATGCTTTCTTTTTGTGTTTTCTCCCTGTAAACTGAAGCACAGACATAAGAAATGAACAATATTTCTGTATTAATGATTTCATCTGTGCTTTACCTCTAAAATCCAATTGGCATGACAGTTAAAATTAGCAGGACAAGGTCAAACTGTCAAGGATGAGGCTGGCTGCAAGCAGAGGGGCTTTGCTGCTTTGTTTGCTTGTCATTTCAGCTGCTATGTCAGCTTAAATACCATCAGTAAAAAAACACAGAACATAGCTTAAGGAGTAGAGGGGCGGGGATCACATCTGAGCAATGATCAAACAAGGATGAAATCCAGAGAGGCCACACTCCCTGGACACTGTGGCATGAGTGTCTTTCACAAAATGTCAGTGCAGGCTGATTAAACAAATGCTGCTGCCAAGGCAAAGCTGATCAGCCTACAGTGCATAGGAAAAGTTCACATGCAATGGGCTATCATTCTGAAATACTTTGAGGAAGTGAAAAATATTACAGTGTTGTGATAAAATGGAATATTGCACAAAGCCTGAACATTTGCTTTTCCTGGTATACCACTGGTTCGCATTTTTCTTGATTTGCATTCTGTTGACATGATTTAAAAGCCTTTCAAAATGGCTCTTTGCCCAGACGCAGCTTGAAAGTCCAAGCTCTCCTACAAAAGCAGGTGAAATTAGTTTTGTCATACATACAATTCCATTCATAAATCTTCGCTCAATGTATTGTAGTCGTTTTTCCCCATTAATAATTGCCTTTACCTAAGTTAGATGATATTCATTTCCCAAAGTTTTTCTCCAGTTCCAGTTCTAACTCTCTTTCTCTCTCTAATCTATATTAATATACATTTACTAAAAAAAAAAGAAGAGAATATTTTCCAGAGAGGAATCACTTCCTTCCTGTATTTTATCATATAGTACAGTGTCATATAGTGTATTATATTGTACAATACAGTTGTAAAGGAAAACAATAAACATATACATAATTTTTAAAGTTTTGAATGATTTTGTAAAAAGTAGGTATTTCCTTCCTACTATTAGGCTTTAAAATCATCAGGACACAGAGGAGGGGTGGAAAAATGCATAGTTTTAATACATATTCAAAATATTTTCAAATATTTTATTTTAAAATGAGAAAAGAGTCACATTAACTGGAAGACTAACATTCTTTCTAGATAAAGGGAAGCTTCTTGTGTACTGTCAGATATTACAGATCTTAAGTTCACAGTCCTTAATCAAGTGACTATCCTGTAAGTCATTGATTAAGGACTGAAGAAATTGGCTGAAGTCCCTCGATTTCAACTATGACAAGGCAACAAAGGCCCACTTGTATCTGAGGAAAAAAGGAGAGACAGGGAGAATAACCAGGCATGAGGTGGATGGGAACAGCCATTCAAATAGGTACAAAACTCGGGGGAGGGGCAAGGGCAAAGCAAAATATCTGCCAGGGAAAGGAAATAAGAGTTAATGACTTGGATAAGCCAGGAAGAGTAAATTGAAACTTGAAACAGAGGGATATAAAATAAACAATTAATTAATAATGCTGTAGAGAAATTATATACTGGGAAAACATATCACAGGAGAAGAAACTGTAAAATATCACTATGAAGAACAGATTGTCTCTTTAACAATAGCTACAAACAGACATAGGCGATGAGCAAAAGTAAAACAAGACAAAAATATAGAAACAACAGTTATACTAGATTCTTCCTTCTGTGCTAGTGATATAGTGACAGTGTTAGGGAGTCATCCTGGATCAATGAATCTTAGTAGAGCCCCAATAGGGTATGTAAAGTTAAATCCCTCAGCTCTTGTTTTTGAGGGGCTGATTTCTTTGTAATCCTTTCTCTTCTTAAGTAGTCAAATGAAAATGCGATCAGAATGAAGCTCTTCAGCTGAATGCAAGCTCAAGAAAAGACTAAATATCTCAGTTAGAGATGATACATAACCAAAGAGAAATCTGAATATACCACAGGTGGAGAAAGAGAGCTAAGACTATCTATAGCAATTAAAGCGGTGAACTGTCAATTTAACTCACCTGCATTCTCTGTGCATGCCCAGTGTTTACCTGCTACAGGGTCAAGTCTGGGAGTGCTTTCCTCTCTTGTTTGGTACAATGTGCCAGGGTGTTGTAATTACTTCCCACATACCTGCTTCTGAGGTAAGTGCTTTGTTTGTTTTGTGGATCTTAGACTAGAACATTCATGCTTATAGTTCCTGGTATTAGATTATACCTGTTAATTCCTTCAGGCTTAAGACATTTCTGTGAAAATTTCTGTATTTGAGGGGAGTCTGTTAATCGCAGGGTGACTGTATGAAACAAAATAAGTAATGCCACAGCTGTAGTTTTGAGGAAAAGCTCAAGTAATGTTAGCTGGTTTGTGCTAACCCTAATCAAATTAGCACTTTTAGGTGTTCTGTTCAAAAAGCATCATACCTATCTGGTAAGATGAAAAAACAGGGGTACCTCTTGCTGGAGTACAAAGCATATTTAATTGGTATTCATTGTATTAGTGATAACTTTGTCATTTTGCCTTTTTCCCTTCTATGAAAAGAAAAGAAAGCACAGAACCTACTGTCTACTGTCCTTTCTGAATCTGTAGCTATATCTCTTTCCTGTGTGGTAGGTCAACAGGACTGCATTGCCTTGTTTCGAGTGGCAGGGTCCAATTAACATAATGCAATAGTTGACACAGATTTCTGAGCAAGTTTTGTCTATGAAGTCAAGGGGAAAATCTGAGTGGAATATAATGCTCTTCTAAAACAATAATATTCTCATAATCTAACCCTCGTTAACTTGTCAAGCCTAGTGACAGTCTTTAATAACATTAATTCTTAATTGATTTCTTTGTATCTCGAGTAACTAAAAATGTTAGCATATATGCTTTTAATGGGAAGACATTCTATTATTTATTTATTTACTTTAAAAATACCAAGATTATGTTGTTATACTTATTTTCTGGGCAAATTGCTATTTAAAAATAAGTGGAAAGTATATTTGATTCATTTTTTTTCTGTCTATAATAAACGTAAAGTGCCACAAACGCTGTTACAAGAATTCTGTTAGAAAATTTTGGTCGTTAGATAATGTTTTTCTCACAAAAAAGGGAGGTTGGGAGTTCAGGGAGAGTATTGGATTTCTGATATGTAACTTGTGTTATCAAATAGTATCACTAATTAAACAAGTTTGAGAGGAAATAAGAATGAATTAGCTTGCAGGAGAGGGAGATAAGAGTGCATTTGTTTCTCATTCTCTGCACTTTCTAACCTTATGTTTTTTGCACTGTGGGAGCTCCACCTTTCGACCCAGGGTGAATGCAACCTCTGTAGACATTACAATGTGCGGTACAACTCCTTCAGTACAATGAATGTTTAGGTCTCACCATGACTCAAATGTAGGTTTGGAACATCAACATCTGCCAAGATTAAGCTTTGAATTTTTGTGTCCTCCCCTCTCCAATTAACTGAGTGTTGATGTCCATAGCAACATTTCTGCAGGAGTTTACAGCATCCACTGTCTGAATCACTGTACATCAGACTTCTCTACCTCTAAACTAATGATTGAAGTGAAAGCCTATGTCGTTAATTACAAAGACAAACAACAACAAAGAAAAAATGATAAAAACTTAAGACAATGAAAAACAGCAATAAAAATTGTGGTTAAAATTCACTTTGAAAGAAACTATCGAACAATTATTAAAAAGAAAAGTATCAACCATTCAACATCCAGCTTAGATGTTGTTTCAGTTCAGAAGGAAGAGTGGAAGTATTCTCCTGAGGAAACTGGCAGCCCGTGGTGTGGACAGGTTTACTCTTCTCTGGGTGGAGAACTGGCTGGAGGGCCGTGCCCAGAGGGTAGTGGTTAATGGAGTTAAGTCCAGCTGGCATCCTGTTACAAGTGGTTTCCCCCAAGGGTCAGTTTTGGGGCCCGTCTTGTTTAATATCATTATTGATTACCTGGATGAGGGAATTGAGTGTACCCTCAGTAAGTTTGCAGATGACACCAAGTTGGGAGGATGTGTCAAACTGCCTTAGGGTAGGGAGGCCCTGCAGAGGGATTTGGATAGGCTGAACAGCTGGGCTGAGCTCAATGGGATGAGGTTCAATAAGACCAAGTGCCGGCCCCACTTTGGCCACAATAACCCCATGCAATGCTATAGGCTTGGGGCAGAATGGCTTGAAGAATGTAGAGAGGAAAAGTTGGTTGATGCTCGGCTTAACATGATCTGGCAGTGTGCCCAGGTGGCCAAGAAGGCCAACAGCATCCTGGCCTGTATTAGAAATAGTGTAGCCAGCAGGAGCAGGGAGGTGATCATCCCCCTGTACTCAGCTCTGGTACGGCCGCACCTCGAGTACTGTGTTCAGTTTTGGGCCCCTCACTACAAGAAGGACATTGAGGCCCTGGAGCGTGTTCAGAGAAGGGCAACAAAACTGGTGAGGGGTCTGGAGCACAAGTCTTATGAGGAGCGGCTGAGGGAGCTGGGATTGTTTAGTCTGGAGAAGAGGAGGCTCAGAGGAGACCTTATTGCACTCTACCACTTCCTGAAGGGGGGTTGTGGTGAGGAGGGGGTGGGCCTCTTCTCCCTGATAAATAATGACAGGACGAGAGGGAATGGCCACAAGTTGCACCAGGGAAGATTTAGATTAGACCTGAGGAAACATTTTTTCTCTGAAAGAGTGGTCAGGCACTGGAATGGCCTGCCTAGGGAGGTGGTTGAGGCACCATCCCTAGCGCTGTTCAAGAAGTGTTTAGATGAGGTGCTAAGGGATTTGATTTAGTAGTTGGGTAGGGATAGTGATAGGAGGATGGTTGGACTAGATGATCTTATAGGTTCATAGGTTCATAAGGTTGGAAAGGACCTACGAAAATGCAGTATTTTTATTCCTTAAACTTTATTAATTCATGCATTCAGTTACATACCTCAGAAAATAAATATTTCTCTTCAAACCAATATTGCATTATTTTCTTATCCACTAGGTTTCAGTAACCTCTTTCTGCCAATTTGTTTTCCCCCAAACATGGCAATGAAGAAATAATATTCAACTCTTAATGATTTTCTGAAATATGGTACAGGTGCAGGCTGCAGCTGTTCTGGGTAAACTACATTTTGCTAAACTAATTCAATCCCCACTGGGAAAAAGAAGAATCACTGTATTCCTATAAAAAGAGAAATGTTTTCATAGCAGGATATGGAAGTTTTCATGTATGCACTACCTAGTGAAAAAGTTTTTTGTTAAGAAAATTAATTGTTCATGTAAAAATACTCATTTTTATAGGTATTTGTATGACCCTTTACTTTCATACTTGGTAAAAGTAGCATGGTACTAGTTATTCTCTTGAAGAGTCTCACTAACACTTCCAAATTAAGATGATATGCTAAGAATTACATTTCGTGTACTATAATACGTCTGAAATGAAAGAAGAAGAGTTATCCTCCAGGCTCATATTTAAAATATACAACTTTTCATAAAGAAAGGTATATTACCGTGAAAATTCCATTTGCTAGATAAATTGAGATTTCAGTACTTATTTATAAATGTGTGCTTACATTTGTTCATAGGCTATATGCACTCTTTTTTGCTGCTGAGCTTTTGTAATGGGGTATGTACTCTAAGGGAGTTAGATGTTATTTTTATTTTAAAATCAGTATTGGTTAGACCAAGAAAGGCTTCACATAGGAAAAATACCACCAACTCCAGATCACAGTAGTAGATGAAGTTCAAATCTCATCTTCCCACTCAGGGTAACATCAGCCTAGGTAAGATGTGGGTATCTTAGTTGAGCCTTGGATACCTATAACTGAGAGTAGGGTAATTTTCTGCACTAATTGGCATGATATGTAGTTCAAAAATGATTCTCAATCTAAAGTTCTGTTGTAGAGAAGAAACAGAGACTGGGTGATCTTTTACATTAATCCATTGTCCTTGTTTCAGCTGGGATAGGCTTAATTTCCTTCCTAGTATCTGGTATGGTACTGTATTTTGAGTTTAGGATAAGAGCAATGTTGATAACATACTGATGTTTTAGTTGTCACTGAGTAGTGTTTGCACAGAGCAAAGGACTATATTACTTCTCATGTTGCCCTGACAGCAGGGATCTGGGAGTCCATGAGGAGCTGTCAGGGAATGCAGTCAGGAGAGCTGGCCCAAGCTGCTAAGTGATACTCCCTACTGTAATGTGTCATGCTGAACAATAATACTAAGGGAGCTATCAAGGGTGGCTGCTGCTTTGGGATTGGCTGGGCATTGGTCAGTAGGTGATGAGTAAGTGCACTATGCAAATCTCATTTTATATATTCTTTTATTATTATTTTCCCTTCCTTTCTGTCCAATTAATCTGTCTTTGTCTCAAACTGTAAGATTTGCATGTTTTTCTGATTCTCTTTCCCATCTCACTGCACAGGGAGCGAGCAGTGTGATGCAGAGCTGCCTGAAGGGTTAAACCATAGCATCCATAATATAAACATTTTGAAATGGCACTGCAAGTTATTGAGGCAAAACTTTCCCTTACCTTCCCTAACTGAAGTTGTAGGCAGTCCTGAAAGTCTGTCTGGGATTCCTGAACGCTTTTGCCCAGTGACTGCAGTTAGAGATCCTCCCCAATACCAGGATGCATGTAGCAAGATTCTATCTTCATGAATGCCTGCAAGATTATCTTGATTTACCTTAGCCAGTGAGTTGGCCATTGGATTATAAACTTATTTGTGTCGAGTATGTACCTTGAGGCAGGTTCCTGGTTTATAAACTGATATGCTGGGTTCCCTGAGCCTTTCCATATATGCTTGTGTTTGGAAGAGGAGAGTTAGGGTAAAATTTCACTGCTGATACAAAGGAGATCCCATCCAAATTAGGGTGAATTACTGTAACTGTAATAGTTTAATTAATTTAGGTGTTATTGAAGGGTTTTTTATACTTCTATGCTTTTAAGTTATAATAAGCCTTTATTAAAGTCTTATATTTTCCCAAGGTGATTTTTTTTTTTTGGCTTCCTATTTTGTACATGTTATCTGTTGAAAAGGTGGAAATAATCTCAAACTTTGGTTTTATGTTAAGAGAACTATGTTAATTTTGGCAAGAATGTCAATAACTTATTAGAAATATTTTGAAAACATGATGTAGTCTACGTGCAAGGAGCAACGTGATTATTTTGCCCCTGCGATCTCTTCATCACCAAACCTGTTTAGATCACCATAGGAAAGTGTAGCTTAAATCACACTATAACAGATTCTGGCAGAAAATTATACATATGTATTTAAATGGAATGTCTGATATATTTTGTAAATATTTTTGTGCATTACACACATCACGTAGATTTTGACATGCATTTTTCCAGTTTTAGGGGCAGTCTTGCTTTCCCGACTCAGTCATGAAAATTTCTTTCCTTTCTAATGGAATAAAAGACTCTACTTTGTTTAATAAACAGAGCTGTCAATTATTTATCTCATTCTGGGCAATCCTACTACATACTATTGCCTTAGTATGAGGAATTGAAGACAGCAGTCTAAAGAACTATAGAAAGAGCTGATACACTGGATGAAATCCAGTTGCTCAATTTTCATATTGAATATGTAAATCCATATGAAAATAAAGCCTCGTATTTATTTCCATGGAAACTACAACAGCTACAAAGAGCTGCTATTTATATGTAATAAATAATACTATCTGAGAGAGCAAATTCTGTTGAAAAACTGTGGTACGTAACATAACTACCAACACCATTAATTAAGCATTTCTACTAGCAATGAAGAAGAGCCTTAATACTATACACTAGCATGGGACCTGGTGTTACTGTGTTGCAAAAGAAAGTTTATCATCTTTTCTAGCTTGACTGTGGAAGTGGAAGCATTCAGCTTATTCAGCATCACAATGTGGCACTGAGTAGATTGTTTGTCAAGGTTCCAGGAAATCTAGGGTGATCACTCCTTTCCCATCCTACAAGACAGTGTACACCATTTTACCTGCTGAGATCTGCATTTTGTCCTTTTTCTTCCATGGGGAATTCATGTTGTCTATGGACTGTCATTTTGACTCTGACCTGTAGTAGTGACATCTCATCTTGTCACTGATACTGATGCAATTCAGGAAGCACCTACCTTGGACCTCATATTGGTTCAATAGGTCCTGGGAAGCTTGCACATAATGTTACTCTTCCTGTGTGTACAACCATGGCACTCACCTAGAGTACATCCGGCATTTTTCCAATGCACTGAAGCCAATACTCAGCTCCATACAGTTTCCTGACTATAATCTGCCATTTCCTGTGGATGAACTGATTAAGTCACCTGGTGTAGGGAACCTGCTTTGGCAGGGGGTTTGGACTCGATGATCTTTTGAGGTCCCTTCCAACCTCTATGATTCTATGAAGTTGCTCTTCATGTAAGGGTGTGACAGCTGGGCATGGCCATCTATAATGTGATTTGTCCTTCATGTCACTTTCACCACTGGTGAAACAGACTCCATGCCACCTGACTGTGCTGCTATCCACTGTTTGGTCTCCATAAATGTACAGCAAGAATCAGTAAATGTCAATTAGTACTATTTTTTTCTGCATGCTTTTTCAAGCTTTTTCAAGCTTTGCTTCATATGCTCTTCTATGTCAGATGCCATTCTATTGTTCTTCTCTTCTGCTATCATCTGTCATGTGGCAAAAAAATGTAACAGGATATTGTCAGGAAGGTTCTGCCTCTACTGTCATACCACCAATATTTACCTCTGGCATCATGCACCAGTATGATAAAACAGGAGATGTTACTGTTGGAGCAGCCTTTGTAGTTGCAGTCACCTGAATTTTCAGTCATGCTATGTTTCAGAATTCAGAAAGAATTGTCCTACACAGAGAGATCAGAAAACACTATTTATAAGTGCTTGTATACAAATGCTTGTGTATAAAAGAAGATTCTATTAGCAGTAATAATTTCTTTATGGAATATTATTAAACTATATCTCATTCCAGGTCTTAGCTGGGACTGAGTTGATTTTCTTCATAGTGTCTAGTATGTAGCTATGTTTTGGCTTTAGGAGGAAAACAGTGGTGATAATACACAGATGTTTTAGTTGCTGCCGAGTAGCAATGTACAGAGCCAACATAACAATTTTCTCAGCTTCTGTACTGTGCTACCAGTAAGGGGAGCTGAGGGGGCACGAAGAGTTGGAATGAGATAGGGCCAGGACTGGCCAAAGTGATATTTGACACCTTATAAAGTTATTTGAAAAACAAACAAACAAACAAAAATAAAACTCAGAAAGTGGTGGGGGGTTGGCAAGATTGGTAGCTGCTGCTTGGGGACTGGCTGGGAATTGGGTGGTGATCGGTTGTTAGTTTTGTGTGTATGTATATGCATATGTAGTATATTTTTCCTCTTCATTTTCTGTCTTAGTAAATAGTTTTTATCCCAACCCACGGGTTCTACTTCGTGGTGTTTTTGTTTTTCTGATTCTCTTCTCCCATCCCACTGGGAGGTGGGAGATAAGCGATGTGCTTAGATACCTGCTGGGTTAAACTGCAACAGTCTCAATATGAAAACATTGAAAAGATAATGGGACCCATTACTAAATCTATAGTGCACTTATTCATTTACTGTAAAGATAAATATCCTCATAAATATCTGCAAGAATGTGATTGTAATTTACAGTTTGACATTTTGCAGAAGTGTTTTTGCAGACCATTAAGAATACGCGTGCACATGTCCCTATGCATTACTCTCTATATTTTGAGGGGATCAGAAAAATAGATTAAGGATATCAAAGGAAAATACGGGCTCTGTTCCATAGAACATTTTAAGTTTTGAACAGCTTGGCGAGCGTATAACTACTACAGCTGCTCCATATTTATTTTGATGTAATTGTGCCACATAGAATGTGCTTCTTCTCACCCTGTGTTGTAACACTTGGAAATCTATAATCTACTGTGAAATAGCAGCTCCAAAATACTAGAGGTGGACCAGTTCCAGTATTTATTTAGACGTTAGCCTTGAGTAAGAAAAAATTTGGATATACATAGTAGAAAAAATGTTTATTCAAATATTGTATAGAAGATTTTACATAGACAATTATAATTGTTACTACTGATAGGTGATACTCCTTCACATCTCTGTGGTCTTACTTTATTCATTATATCAATCATTTCCCTTATAAAATTGTTTAAATAGTGAGTTATTCCTATTTAAAGATGGTTACCATTTTAGGCACTAGTAGGGCAGTATATACTAACTAGACCAGAAAACACAATGTTAGGAATCAATATGACAGCCTAAGAAGAGGACAAAAGACAATGTGAATAAAATTCAGAATGCTTCATAGTTTATTGGACAACTAAATATAATTCTGAAAAGAAGAAAGGAGGCAGCTTGGCTTCGTGTCTAATATTTGTATAATGGTTAAATTAAAGAAATCAAAAAGTAAACATAATGTATAAAAAACTTTAAAACTGGAATAATGTTCCAGCCAATAAAAATAGATATTTTTAAATGTAGATTATTGATAATGAAACAAAATATTCCTTGCTTGGTTTATAAAATGAAAATTCTTAAGATCATTAGAACAGCAAAAGTCTTAGGATAGAGAGTCCTTTCACTAAGTGGAGAAAATGAAGATGTTTCAAGAAAATTTTAAAAAAGCAAAGTGGTCAGGAATGCTCCTACATTTGGAAAGAATTAAGATGTCAGTTGTCTACATTGATAAGTCTTGTATAATAATAACTAAAAAAGATGTTAAAAAACATCTGGTGAGGATAAACATTTGAAGTTATCAAGCTGGTAGAGTGGGTGGATAAGAACCAAAAGAGTTGGTTGATAATATCTCTGGCTTGATGATGATTTGTAATAAATCTGAGAGATAACAGAGAAAATCCCGGAGACTGCAGGACAGCTTACATTGTGCCAATATTCAGAAATGAAAAGTATGAGTGCAAAAATTATAATCCTAGAACACTTATCCTTAACAATGGAAGTTTTTCATCCTTAAAGACATAAAGAAGACAAGTTATGCCAGCCATCATAATTTATGAGAAATATAAACTTTGATAAATATCATTTTCTTTCTTGACTAATTGAAGATTATAAGACTGATCATCATAATTATTGTATTACGTAGAATCTCCTGGCACATGAACTGAATCCCATTTTGCTGAGTATGGATAGAGAATAAATAACAAAGACAGAATAAATGCAATTGGGTTTCCCCAGAATAAATCCCCTTTCCCAAATGCACTGAGTGACCTGTGACAAAGAGTGGACAGGAATGAACAGGAGAATGAAGGAAACATTCATTGGTGAACTGGGTAGCAATAATAGCACCTCTTCACCTTGCTTTATTGGGAATTCTAAGAGGAGAATGATGAAAGAGGAGTTTCTATAAATACTTTCACAGTAAGGATATGGGAATCCTTTTCTGCAGAGTACGTTTGAATCTGTAAAGATAACAGAAGAGCATGAAGAATCAAGTCTCTCCCCACTTTTAGGAGAAAAATTTCTGCACAGTGCAGTAAAGGAGAAAATTTATTCACTCTGTTCTCTGCCACGTTTACCCCATTTTCCAACAGTGAAACAAGAAATATTATGGATCCTGTAATTTGTAAAAACAGTAAATGTGGTGAAGATTTCGATCCATAACTCGTCTTAAAAAGCTTGAAAAAAACAGTTTCAGCTGATGGTTTGCTCTACCTATTACCAATATCAGCTACCTGTCAGGCTAAGCTCTTATCTTTAGTGTTACTTAACTCTGTTGCGTTCAAAATTCTAAATGATAATAAAACTCCTCTGTTCATCATTTCAGTGCCATGTTCATAAGAATTTTTCTAACTACACCATAAATTCCAGACCAAACTGTTAAAAAACAAGGAAGTTTTTATTTATTTACTTAGTATATATAAGTATAATTGAGGTAACATTGAAGGGAGTTAAAGATACTTCTGAGATTGCAATGATTTTTCTAAACTCTTTCTGTACTTCAAAGGACTCAGAGTTACATTCATTTTATTATAACAAAGCTGAAAACCTTTCTGGGTCTAAAATATTTTTCCCCCTTCTAATGGCAGTCAAATCCATTTAAGAATTTTTTTTTTACGTTGTTCTTCACTATAGGAGGTCTCTTGCAGGATAACAAATCTAGCAAGTATGATATGTGATATATCCAGTAAAAGTCCTTTGACTATTTTAGTAAACTAATAATTGTGGAGAGGAACAAACCTTTACTAAGTAGTCTTAAAAAAATGAGGAGACATACTAGACAGTGAAAGGTCTTCCACCTCAAATTGACAGTACAATGCTTCAAGACACAATTAAAAGTCTAGTATTAATATGTTTGTATATATTAAGAGTGAATATTAGGGATGGAACTACTTTTGAAGATCTGGATGTATTTTATTAATGATCAAATCCAGATAAAGGTATAAGAAAACATAAGAGTTTATGTGAATAGTAACTTGGTAACAAACTAGAACAGAACCAGAATGTACTAATTAATCCACATAAGAGAGTACAATAAGGATAACCTATTGCAGTTAATTCAGGGATTTTGCATCAGGTCATAAAAGAGCCCTGGAAATCTCTTCTTGGAGATCCATCCTCAGAAAATTCACAAAGTTTTAATGTCTGAAGGAGAATAAGGATAAACTCAATAGGTTCAGGAGAGTTAGCAGTAGGAAAAAAGTGACATTTGCTAACTGGAACTGTATACTATTTCAGTTTATGCAGGATAAGACACATGATAGTTATGATCTTGATTGGCAGTTTCCACATTTCCATGTAGTGAACTTCCTATAAGAAAAAAACCCTCAAGGAATGTGCCTTGTCATTTTGCATCCAATTCCACTTTAGAAGTGTATGAGTATGTTTAATCATTTTTAGCAGGTTTAAAAAGTCAAAATTGCTTGTTCTACAAAAGAAACAACAAAAAATATACTTGGCATTAACACCATAAAGATAACAAAAATCACTTTTTGTCTATATGTCATTTCAAGTAACTGGTTTGGGAAAGTGGTAAGAACCCTATAATTACAAAATAACAGAGGTCTGCTTAATCTTTAAACAAGAAAGCAAATGAAAATGATTTAACCCTTGGTGAACATGAAGACTGCAAGAACTACTGAAGTTGTTCTTATAGCCAATTGAGGTTAATGATGTTTACTTTAAAAATAAAAATAAATTTTGTCGTAACCAGTTTCGGATGTGTCTTTCAAACAAAAGTCAGGGAAAGCTTTTTATTTTTATTTTATTTTATTTAAAAAAAATTTAAATTTATCTTCTGTAGGAAGGTTTCTAATTGTACTTATTGCTACTGTTATCCATGAGAGAAATACTCCTCTCATGGATGCAGAACAGAAAAAAATGCAGAGTTCTACTTTTCTGCCTGCTTGTAATGCAAAGCATGTGCAATGTGAGGTGCAGAAACTCTCAGTTGCCAAAACCTTTGCATCTTGTTATGACTTTTTTCATATGAACATGTTCAGGAATTAACAGCACAATTGAGACTGGTCAATCTTCTAAAGGTTGTTGTATTTGAAATATGTGCCATAATTCATTTACAGCTCCTCCCTCAAACTTGAAAAATTGGGTTACTTTTCTGCACAAATTGATTTGTCCATTTAAATTAAGAAAATGTTCTTTTTAAAATACAACCCACCCCATTTAACTGAAAGTACACTTACAAATACATTTATTTTAAATCAAAAGGTACTGTTGTTAATTTGGATGTTAGGGAAAAAGAACTGCCATACCTACCTGATTAATCAATTTTTTATCTGATTGGAAAAGACTCTGAGTTCATTACATCAGAATTTTTGCAAATATTAAGCGCATTACTATCAATGAAATTTTTGTAATAGTGCAGACGTCTACTTATATTTTGATTGCAGGATATATTTTCAGATAAAATGCTGAAGTGTAAGAACATCCCCAGTATTTCCTCTCTGGCGAGCAAGAGAGGTCTGGTTAAATGAGAATAGTTCAGCCACATCTGTGGCTGAATAGTACAGACCTCTGAAGGTCTGACTACAAGTTGCTATGTTGTATTTTGTCGTGACACATCTAAATTTCAGAAGTCCTTGTTCTGCAGTGATTGCCTCTGGTTTTTTGTTTGTTTGTTTGTTTGTTAATTTTTTAACTGTAAACGTTAACATGAGACGATCTTGCTTTTGAAATTTCTTTGATTATAATTTTACCTTAAAAAAAAAAACAAACAAAAAAGACAAAAAACACCACAAAACAAAGCAAAACCTAGTGAAACATTCTGTTTTCAATGAAGAGAGAAAAGAAGGATGCCAATAAATCTTACTTAGGGTCAGGTATTTTATAGTTTAGTCATGCTTCACTGATCTTCTGTTTCATCTTACCAGAATTTGTTTATTTTTTCATTTGAATTAAACTTGAAGATGAAGTATGAGAAGATCTGTAGTGAATCATGTGAAAGGTTTAATAATTCAGCACCACTAGGGAATTCATAAGACTGGGTATCAAGGGAAGGGAAACTATACAGAAGTATAGGTATATAAAAGTCCCCAGCAGTATTTTCATAAAAAATTTGTTTTCCTTTTTTAATAGTAATATTAAACACAAACAAAACCAAATTACAACAACAAAAACACACAGAGTAAACAAGACCCAAGCCCATTTAGTTACCTTTAAAATTTTGAGGGATATAAAACAACAAGTTTTAATGGTAGTTGAAAACAATACCATTCCACTTAGAAGTGCTCATCTGGCAGCTCCTTCAGTAAGCTGAAATAGCTGAAGCAAGGAATTAAAGTGGAGGCTTCGTGGCAAACTTCAGCCTATTTTCTGTATTCAGAATTAAATGTGTTTTACTGCAGGTGAACAGGTGAATAACTCTTAAAAAATGACTACACACAGAAGCCTATTGTAGACAAATGCAGTTTTACCCACAACTCCAATGGGTTTTGCCACTGGTCTCTGGGTTCACTACAATATTGAGGATAGACATGATACAATGTAGACTAAAGGGTTAAAAGGTATGACTCCTGAAATTCTATTTTATAGCAGTTACAAAACATGCCTCTGTGTACAGGGACTGAGATAAGACCTCTCCGCAAGTTAAAACCTGCTCATTCATTATGTTAAATTTTAATTAGAATTTAATTGATTCATGGACTTTGGATTGGTCATTAGCAGGCATTAACTGCCATAATTTTAGTGTGCTTTTAGATGTCAAGATTGCTTAGAGAACAGTGCAAGGGCAGCAAAATGGCACTACCTGATTTAATTTCTCTAGATGAATAATTTAATCAGAATCAGTGTATGAAGTTCAATGTACTACATTCAATATACTCCAGAAAACCTCTTTAATTGTTACTTGCTTTTATATTTTTTCCTTAGAAAGCAATGAAATTCTCTATTGTCTATATATTTGGATTTTTGAGCACTTCCCAAAACCTCAAGATTAATAATTATTACTGAGATTAAAGAAGACCAAGTCTCTTTTAGAATAGAATTCACACTTTTTTTTTTTTCCTCAGGCAGGAACTAACAATATTTAAATATGTTGTTCTGTAGTTCTCACTTAAATGAGCATCTTAAGTAAAAGATGAGAGGGGGAGTGTTATTGCAAGTTTATATTATATATAATTATTCACTTTCCTGACACTATGGAAAATGAAAGTAACACATGATGTAGTAACAGATTCTGCTCTTGCCACTGGGAATATGAATTAACTCCCCTGACTCAGAGATTTGTATGTAGAATTGAACTAGTGTAGCTGAGATCAGAGCTTCTTCCAAAGATATTGAATAATTCCTACAAGGCAAATGCCTTCAGCTGTCAATCTACCAGGATGACCTGTCAGTGCCCCATAATAATTAAACAGCAGCTGGCATTAGTGCAAATTTATAATTGCTATAATCCTTATTGCTGACATGTCAATATTTAACTTGCATTTAACCTTTCCTTTGAGGCTTACAAATAGCACATCTCTGATTTGTTCAGTCTAATTTTTCATGTCATTTCCTTGCAAGTTACAAAGATTTATAATGTCATTATGTGACTGATACAGACCACTCCTTTTCTTAGCCTTGTAAGATACACTAACTCTAAAATAACAGTGGTTGGTCTATTTATTTATTTATTTTCTGCCTGCCTGCAAACTACAATTTAACCAGTTACATGACTTACATTGTTAAGGCCATGTATAAGCTGTTTTTAAGGATACCACTCTTACGGTTCGGACTGCATCTTTGAAGCATGATACATTGTGAGCTATTACCACATGATAGATTTATTGTTTCCAGTTTGTTTTGTTTGTAAATCTGTAGCAATAGGACTGGAGAAAAAGGTACTGAGAATTTTCGAATAATTAGGCCCATTCAAAATCAGTCAAATATTTTAGTATCTCATCTTCAGAAAACTAATTAGAAAACTGTAGATCATAAGGGTTCTTAAAATATGTATGGATCATACATGTTTATAATGTATGTTATAGATCGTAGATGTTTATAATAATAATTAACATCTTATGCAGTTTTACATATGGTTTGAGATATTTTAGTGTGATCATAAAAACAACTGAGAAAAGATTCATAAACCTTATGGTTGTTTTTCTGCTCATTCTTGCAAGCTGAAGTATGCTTCAGAAATCAAGCTCGTATTTCATAGGAAGTTCCACATGTGTGCAAGAACTTCTTTGTAGTAAAGGTGACAGAACACTAGAACAGGCTGTCCAGAGAAGTTGTGGAGTCTCCTCTGGAGACCTTCAAGACCTGCCTGGATGCCTGTCTGTGCAATCTGGTCTAGGGAGCTGCTTTGTCAGGGGAGTTGGACTGTGATCTCTAGAGGTTCTTTCCAACCCCTACAATTCTGTGCTACTTTGATTCTCTGTTTTCCATTTCCAAAGGTCTTGTGGTTAACCTGTCTGCCACCCTACAGTGGTTCTTAGCATTGCTTGACAAGTAGTTATATACTTTCCTTGTATCCCTTGTATGTTCTTATGTTTATTACAATAATTATATTGCTACAGACAAATCTAACTGCTCAATACATCCTAAATATCACTCTTTATTATTAAAATGATCATTGTGGGGTAGAGTAAAATAATTGTCTTAACATCTGAAAATTTTCTTTTCAGCCTTATCATCTGATCTTTCCATTATCTGTTTAATAGAGGCAAATTACAGGTCAGGTCCAGGTTGAATTAAAATTCTACCCAGTATAGATATTGGTAGATGACATATTGGGATTACAACTATCCTGTTCTCATGTTTAAAATTAAACTATCTAATTTATCACTTACTGTTGTACTTCTAAGAGATTTTGACTCTTGGCTCCCCAGGGAAACTACCATTTATATCTTCCAAATCAAGTTCTAAAACAGTACTCAAGTGTATAGTGAATCGATCAATGCCAGGAATCCTGTGTAGTATACTGGCACAGTAGAATGCACTTAATTCAGATTGATTAATAGCAAGTGAGAAATGCAAGCATGAAATAAATACATTAGGCTCTACTATATAAGAACAACTCATTCAGTGTCTGAACATTCTATATAACCCTTGAATTTTCTTTAAAATTATTTTTGAATAAGAAAATGTTGCACTTTTAGAACACATGTTTTAACAGTCTGGATAATCCATGTGTCCTACAAGTTCCAAGAGTGCATTTAATGATTGCCATGGTTACATCAACACATACTATAATATGATATAATCAGCTGTGATGTGCTGTGGCACAGAAATTGCAAAGATATGTTTGGTTTAGATAAAGCCAATGACAATATGTTCTTATTTTACAAACATACCAGCTATCTTGAAGTTCCAGTAAGGTTTAAGGTGAAGACTGTCAACTTTATTTAGTTATTGTGATGACTTCCTATAAGATTTCAAACTGATCTAGTAGCATTTCTCTTAAGAATGTCAGATTTTTATAGTTAAGAACTGAAGTCCTTAAAAATACACACAGAGGCTAATAGTTTACTTGTAAATTACAGCCAATATTTGTTTGTAATAGTATCCTAAATGCTGTTTGGTATACCTAAATGGCTCTTGGTCTGTCATGCTGACATAGCTGTATTTTTCAAGTTTTTGTTTTGTTTTGTTTTTTGTCTTGTATTTGAGCCTATTTTTCCTTACATCTTTTTCCTTGTATTTCCTGAAACAAAATCACTTGTCTCCTTGATATATTGATTTTGGAGTTTTTCTTCCTTTATTGTTTATCCTAATGTTGCTGTTTCAAATTTTCAGTTTCAGGCAGATGGCAGAAGACAGAGAATCATAGAATAGCTCAGGTTGGAGAAGACTTTCAATATCATTGAGTCCAACTGCAACTTTCCCATCCTACCCTAATTCTAAAAACCCACCGTTAAATCATGTCCCTGAGCACCACATCCAGATGGTTTTTAAATACATTCAAGGGTGATAATTCTACCACCTCCCTGAGGAGCCTACTCCAGTGCTTTCTCTGTGAAGTTTTTCCTTATATCCAACCTAAACCTCCCCTGGTGCAACTTGAGGCCATTTCCCCTTGTCCTGTCACCAGTGAGAAGAGACTAATCCTGTTCTAAATGCAATTACCTTTTAGGTATTTGATGAGAGCAGTAAGGTCTCCACTCAGCTTCCTCTTCCCCAAACTAAACAGCCCCAGCTCCTTCAGATGCTCCTCATAGGGCATACTCTCCAAGGCCTTCACAAGCTCCGCTGCCCTCCTCTGGACCTGCTTCATCACTTCAATGTCCTTTCTTTATTGAGGTGCCCAAAATTGAACACAGTACTCGAGGTGGGGCTTCACCAGTTCTGAGTACAGGGGGAGGATTATTTCCCTAGTTCTGCTCACACCATTCCTGATACAAGTCAGGATGCCATTGGACTTCTTGGCCACCTGGGCACACAGCTGGCTCATATTCAGCTGACTGTCCATCAGCGCAAAAGGTCCCTCTCCTTCAGGCAGCCTTCTAGCCACTCCTCCCCAAGCCTGTGGGGTTACCTGGGGTTGTAACTTTCTTAGGGTGCACTCAATCCCCTCATCAAGGTCATAGGAGAAGGAATTAAAGACAGCACAGATTTGTAGATAATGTGTCAAAAGATTACTTTGTATAACACACAATACACTGCTAGAATGAAAAGTATTGGAATCCTTTTCTAGCCAATATTATTAAAAAAAAAAAAGTACTTGACATGAAAGAAAAAATGTCTAATTTTTTTTAATGAATAACACTTAAATGAAAAAAAAAAACCACATAGATTGTATGGTACAATAGTAGATGTACTCATTTAATGCTGAGAGAGCTTCCATTATTTTTTTCAGTGGTATCAGTGAATAGTACAATGCAGAATCAGCACTGAGACCTCCCTTCAACATCTCTGTCTTTAAGTGAAAGATGCACAGCAAGCCTTGTGCTTTTTCTTTTCCTTTCTTTCTTTTTTCCCTCCATAATTGTCCAGGTTTCACTGGCTATAAGGAATTAAGTTTTGATGCAGGCTACTTTCACTAGTTTAACAGGAAAAATATGCTCAGGAGTAGAAACTGTGAGTTCATACCTATAGGAGGAAAAGATTGTCTAGAAGCAAGCTCTGGTACTTTTTTTTTTTTAAATATGCAGGCGTTGTGCAATATCTCATAGAACACAGAATTGTAGAATCCTCAGTCATGGAAGGGGCCTTAAAAGGTAACCTAGCCCAACTTCCCTTCAAAGGACATCCACAGCTAGATCAAGTATCCCAGGCCTGGAATAGCCTTGCCTGAAGTCTTCAGAGGTGGGGCATAATTCACATATCTAGGCAATCCATTCCAATGCCTCACCACCCTCACTGTAAAAGACTTTTTCCTTATATCTAACCTAAATATACCCTCTTTAAGCTTGAAGCCATTTCCCTCGTTCTATGAATGACAGACCCTGCTGAATAGACTGTCTTCTTCGTTTCTGTGACTCCCATTATATTGAAAAGCCACTATCAGGTCACCTTGGAGCCCCAGCTCTCTCAATCTGTCCTTGTAGGGGAGTTGTTCCATTCCATGGGTCGTTTGTCTGGACCTCCACTGGATGTGTTCCAATAGGTCTATGTCTCTCCTGTACTAAGGACTCTACATCTGGATAGGCTGTTCAAGGTGAGGTCTCTCCAGAGCAGAGTTAAGGGGCAGGATCACTTCCCTCACAATGCTGGCTATGTTTATTTTGATGCAGCCCAGGTTACAGTTGGCTTTCTGGGCTGCAAGGGCACATTGGTGGCTCAAGTCCAGATTTGGAAAGCAGAAGGTGAAGTCTGGCTGATGGAATGGTTTCAGAAGTAAGAGAGGGTCCTGGAGAACAGAGATGCATGAACAGCAATGACAGAGAATGTCCAGGGACCTTAGCTGGTAATCCCCAAGATACATACCTACAAATGGTGGATTGGCAGCAAACTCCTAGGTGAGGAATGGAGTAATAATAAACCCAGTGCTGTGAAGAGCCATTAAAAATATGTGTGACATGACTGAATAAGGTTTAAGTGTGATTCTCTTAAGCTTTAAAGTAAGCCCCAACATGCAAATCCACCATGGGTTTACTTTTTCTCTCCTGTACCAGTACTGAACTTTTTTTTTTTTTTTGTTATCAATCAGATTTGGGAATTAATACAACTAATTTTTTCAAAAAGTTATATTTGTCTTATAACTTGAATTTGACTTTTTCCTTGACTTCATATCATTAAAGTTTGTTAATCGATGAATAATTTTGAAGTTTCACTCTACTTAGCATTATTTTAGGAATTGTCTTAGTATCATGAATGATGTGGGCCTCTTTTTTAACTGTGTTAACAAAATCTTTTGATGTCTTCTTATTTACCCTCCTATGATAATGTTTGAAATATTTCATAATTTCAGTACCCTTATTGATCAGTATTTGAAGAATATGTTCATACAGATATTATGTTTCATTTTCCTATATTTACATCTTACTTAATTTTATATGTTCACATATGTATATATGGCATAAATTATACCTTATTTGAATTAGAAAGAAATTTCTTGAAGAATGTTTTTAATTGAATATTTTATTATTTATTTTTCACAAAATTCTTTCTGCAGAATCAGGAGGATAAGACTTAAGACTCTATCTAAAATACCCTCTTGCATTCATAGCTCTCATTATCCCTTCTCTAGAAGGGATTACGTTCTATATATAGATAGTCGAGTAGGAAACAATCTCATTATTTTTTCATAATTTGTCTCATGTAATAATGTTCCTCTTCTGACAGACTTCTGATGCATATTACCATGCATAAATCATATCTGAGTTTGGAGAGTTACCTGACCTTGGGGCAAAAATTGGTCTCTTTCAGGTGCAAACTCCATTCCAGTTTGTCTATGTAGGTTCACAGAGTTTTAGATTGAAAAGAAAAAAACAAAAATAAAAAATATAAGCTGTAGGTAGGCAAACAGTTTATCTTTTACAGTGTTTCATGTTTAATTTTTTATTTTCCAGTCTAAGCATACCTAATCTTGTGCAGGTACAGTGTTCTACTAAGGGAAATCTTTCCACCAATATGTACATTGTTCCCTTTCACTCAGAAAAGCAAAGCACAAGATGGGGCACAGAGAGATAGACACAGCTTCCTATGAAACCTCTGCCTTTTTGGCAGAAAACCCAAAATAATTAACAATGATCTGGAGAAGAAGCTAAATCAGAAGCTGTTGACCATGTTTACACATATAGACCTTTAGCTGATTGAGACAAAGTCCTGTAATCAAGGACCAAACCTTACATGTTACAGTGTATTAAGCCAGTTCACATTCTAACTACAATTGAAGTTTGTGTCAAGTCTGAGTTCATATGATTTCCAAACTGTATAAACAGTGAAAATTTCCTTGAGTATGGGGTTTATAAGGCATTGTAACAGTCTCAAAAATCATACAAATTCAAAGCAAACCATGCAATTCAGGAAAATATGAATTCTGAAAAGTAGCAAGACTGTATACATAGCCATGCATTTACAGAAAACCTTTTATTCCAACCTTGATCTATGTAATTATCTCTTTGGCCAAGAAAGCCTCTACTGAAGTCTTGTGCTTAAGAGAGATTGAAGATTCCTGAGGAGTTGTGCTGACTTGGTCTTCTGCAGCAGTTTTTCTTCAAAGAAACCTGCAGTGAACATGAACTAGGAATATGGTTTCTGGGTTATATTTCTCTTTCACGTTTAGCTTTTGTGAGTGTGATTCTATTTTTTCAACATGAATCTTTACTTTGAAGAATAGAATTTGTCATTTGCAATTGTGATTTTTCTGTGTAAATAGGGATGTTAGCTGAGGGGTAGAACAAGAAGATATTGTTATCTATAAGCATTTGAACAAAGTAACATTTTTTTAACAGGCTTCTTGTATGTTCACAGATTAAAGGGAGGTTAGTACTTGTATAAGCTTCGTACTTTCCACTGAATCATAAGAGCCAATTAGGGGGTTGGTGAAATGAGGTGCCATGGAAACTGTACTGAATACTTTATAACTCTAGATGATAGACATGGAGGACCATAGAAATGAACTAATGAAGTACAGTACCAGACCATGAGGCATTAGCTACACAAAGCATGTGCACAACTGCATTGGGTCAAAATAATATATATATAAATTTTTTTAATAATAGTTGTGAACACTGAATACAAATATACAAGCTGATAGAAAAACATTTAGGTTTAATTCTAATTTATACAGTGTCATTTTACACCTTTCTAATTAAATGACCTGGACAAAGAAAAGGAAGGGAAAGATTCTTGGAGGGAGCTAGGTTGGTGTAAGGCTCTGCAGTTCTAGAGTTTGTTGTTTTATAGATCATTTCTATTGTAAGCATCCAAGTTCTACTTTTGTGACATTGAACTGAAGTGGCCAGATTATGGGTGTGAGAAGAGTGGTTAGATCTCTTCCTCCGAGGTTCCAGGCTTTATTACTTTGTATACTTCTTTTGACACCAGGATAAATATTTCTGGCATCATTCATGAATAGGTCCCACTCCTCTCAGGAAAACTTAGGCTCCCAGATCTTTATCCTGAGCACCCTTCAGACCTCTTTAGATATGTTAGGTGATTGTTTCCTCATTAAGCATCTCATTTCAGACAATTTACAAGACTGCTGGTCAACCTCTGGGGAACTGCAGTGGTTGGAGCTGACTTGTTAGTGTTTGGTGTGTTAGTTTTGGCCTTGAATTCAAAAAAGTTTGTCTCAGAAAATGGGAAGAAATCTTGTCCCTTGATCATAGATAGATAATCTATCACAGCCTGTCAAGGAAATTCTTTCCATTTCCTCATGCCTTAGGAATGTTTGTTTTTGGATGGCACTTGTTGCTGAAGGACATTTCTTCCCTACCACTTTCTGTGAAACAAGGACAATGCTATTAGCATTTGTACATCGCACAATAACTTTTCTGACAAGAACAGCTAATTTCATCTTATTATCAGTTAGTCTTTTCTAAGTCTTTTCCATGTACCAGATGTAAGTGAATCCTCATCTGATACCGTGTAAACTAGTTCTGGTTAACACAAAGATTCTTCAAAATAATATAAATAAATAAATAAGTAGATGTAATGATCAAAGGAAGGGAAGTTCTGCCATGTGAAAATAGAAGGAACAAAGATGCAGCTCTTTACTGCTGACTGCTGCAAAGGTGAAGGCTCGGGGATTCTTTAGGAATTCTGTCAGAATGAATATGGGTCATAGTCACAGAACTATTATGGAAGAAAAAAAGTTGAATTTGTGGGAATGTTTGTGATACTTGAATGCTTAGAGAATGTAAAATATGTTTAAATGAAAGATTAGAAATATTTGAATATACTGAGATCAGATTTTGAACACAGGATAAATGAAAACAATACTAATAAACCCAATTCAAAGAGTTTGAAAGACAGGTTTGAAAGACAGCAGCCTTATAAAAATGATTTTTAAAACTTGTGTTTTAGAAGGTTTTAGGATTTATATTAGATAAGGACACAAATCTCTCTGTTCTTATGATTATTATGCTAGTGTAACTTTGTCTCTGCCAAAACAGAGGTTTTTCATTTTCTTCACTTCATGACCTTTTAAAATTGTAGGAATACAATGGCAACCAACTTGGAACATCCATCATTCTCATCATGTCTGCTCCAATGTCCCTGAGTACATGGATGCTAAAATGGGAAGGAAATTAACATCTCATTTGTGAAATGTGTACTTTATTTCCCAAATGTTTGAGGAGACTTCTTCCTTGATAAGTTTGTTGCAGATAAATCAGCCTTCATACACAAAAGCTACATAAAATGGAAAAAACATAGTCTGAAATATCTGGAAACAATCAAGAGAAATAAAGAAAATACCAGACCTTTATTCTGAGATCTTAATACAAAGGAAAAGTGAACATTATATAAATAATTTAGGTATTTCAATGAACTGTCAGGTCAATAAATATGATATACTGGAGTAGATTTTATTTTGTATATTGTGTCAATTCAGATTTTATGTTTGAAGTGTTACCATTAAAAAACTCAATATATTTTCTGAAGTTCATTAATTCCATTTTAACTCAAACAAAAAAACAAAACAATCAAGCAAATAAGCATCACCAATAAAGAAGACATCTACTTCAAAACAATAGTCACTTGCTCTTCTTTACTGTATGTGAAACATTTAGCTCCATCCTTAGACCCATTCTATATTGAGTGAAGCACCAGAAACCAAACCGAAGAGTGGATATGAGCACAGTAAGGCAGGTGATGATGTATATCAGAAGTATAACAGGGACAGGGAGTCACATCCACTGGTGCAGATAGTTACAAATGTGACATGCATACTCTTCTTCATCTTCATCTCCTTCACTGCTAAGTACCTGTAGCTAAGGTGGTGACTACGTTAGAAAAATAGCATTTTGTTGCTGAGGATTTGCTTTATCAAATAGTGTTATGCTGTTCTTTGTACGTTGTAGTTTCCATGGAAATAAATGGCAGGCATTACTTTTGGATAGTACTTTTTCTCGTACTAGAGAATAGTATTGGATAGTACTAGAGAATAATTTGGATAGTACTTTTTCTCGTACTAGAGAAGTTCCTCATTCCACTGAAGATTTAGACGTTTTACTTTTCTTTCCCACCTCACAATGTCTTTTGTGTAATTTGCATAATTTGAGTAATTTGTGTAATTAGAGTTTCAGCTCTAAGACTTGTATGTTCAAAACCAAAATGATTTTTGTAAGAATTATTCAACAAGAAGACTCTGAGTTATTCTTTTGGGAAAATTCCTTGTTGAACTAATGGTTTTCTAGAAAAACAAGGTGGGAAGGAGAAAACTCACACAACTTCTATCGCCATGAAGATATTAAAACCTAACGATTGCTTTGGGCTATTAATACTGTAAATTTTTGTACTAGAGGTTTCAAAGTGAATGTACTTGAGCATTAAGCACATAATTATAAGAGAACAAAAACATGTTTTAAATATTTTATTAGTATGATTTATTACTATTAAATTTATTAGTATTTATTACTAGTTGTTACATTTATTAGTATTAAAAGTGTTTTCATTTTTTTCTGCAAATATCTAAAACAGTAAAAATGTGTAAACAAAAAGAAAACGTTAGTAGATGAGATAGCATTTTGTTTAACAATGTCAATATATAATAATTAACATTTCCATTCTTATCGAGGATTCCAGTTAAACACACAGCTGCTTACTAACATTAATCACCTTGAAAACATCTTTTAAATACTTCTATTGTCTCTCTTTGAACAATATGTTGACTACTCCTGGGAGCATCAAGCAGTACAAGCATTTCTGTCTTCACAAAGGCATAATAAAATAGTTTCGTCTGTTTTACTTTTTTTTCTTAGTACATTTTAATATTTTCTGGAGTCTAAAAGGAGCAATACAGGAAGCATTTTTAGCACTGTCAACAAACTCAAGACTTTGGAAAAAAGTGCTATGCTGCTTTAAAAGGCATATTTGAAACTTTATTATGGTGATTCCTGAATTTATCTGAATATTCAAAAGGAGCACCTCAGGGAGTTTTATAAATTGCGCAGAGTATAATATTCTATTTTACAAGACAGTCGATGCTTCTTTTATTTTTAAGCTCATGCTACAAAACTGACACATACCCTCCAGCTATTATCAAAACAAACCAATAATTACTATGCAAAAAATAAAAATGAAATTTAAATTAGTTGTTACTGTGCCAAGTGTCTGAAGAGGAAAATAAATATTCAGAAAGGAACTAACCTCTTCACTGTCTCCTACCTGAACTCAAGCATCCTTTGCATGCTGCGAAGTGGCTGCATGTTGGAATCAGATGACACAAAACCTTGGCTGTCTTTTGAGTTGGGCTCTCTATAGACATCACAAACTCAATTGCTTAAGGATTTCCCTCCAAGGCATATATGGTCCAGAGAGACATGCCTTTGAAGAGAGAATTTGTTTGGCTATATTTGAAAAATAATGTTTAGTGTTAGCATAGAAACAAAAAATAACAAACAGCAAAATAATAAAGAAACAAGCTATTGTATCTCACTGGGAAAAACACTTAAAATCAACTATGTAATATACTAAACATCATTTTAAGAAAAGGATAATCTGCTTCTGATACTGACAGTGATAGCTTTCATCAGTTATACAGAGAAGCTCTAACACTCAGTGTTTAATTCAGTTAGTTAGATTGCTAAGTAGCTGGTTATCTATGAAGTTCAGAGCAGAATCACAGAAAATCCAGCTGCTGGATTTGGTGATCAAAAACATATCTATGTTTCTGTCAAGTGGTTTAAAACCGATTCTTCAGAGGAAGAAAAATACAGCATCAAGAAGGAAGGATCCATCTCATTTTCTAATTGAACATTACAAGTAACTTCAGTGACAATGGGCATGCTATGTTCAGAACACTGTACATATAATGGCACTTACGTCATCAGTATGAGATCAGTTAGCTGTATCATTTCTGCTGCTGTTGAGCAGTCCTAGGCTATCTTTGGTTGACAGGTACAGTAAAGAACAAATTATTTATTCCACTGAATCTTCCCACTAAAGCAACACTCCTCAATTTTTGTTTGATTCTAGCTTTGAAGCTTTCAAAAGAACTTTAAATATATTGTACTGCCAGGTTATCTGACACATTTTTTTATCCTTTCTATTCCCTTTTGATACTTCAGATTCTTTCTTTTCTTCAACATTCATTTTTCATTGTTACAGTTACTGTGGAACAATATTTATAAAAATATTTTTATATATAAATATATATACTTGTATGTACGTACATACTCAGGATACTGAAAGAGGTGGAAGTTATCCACCTGAAATGAGAACACTTCTGCATCATTTCACTCATGCAGATGAGGTTTCTTTCAGTTTAAGACCTAAAGATACATCCATCTTTGTCAAAGCTTATTTAGTACAAATTAGCTCAGGCGTATTTCTTCAGTGATTCAAGTCCTTCTTTATTACTCCTCATTACTTGAAGTTCCACCCAATTTAATCACATCTGCATACTGGGAAATTGTCTTTAGACTCATTATTCTAGTTTGTATTATGATATGCTTGATAAAGCTGAATTCTTAGCTAGTTATTCCTATTATATAAGGAATTTTATCACTGTATATGTAAACTGTGACCTTGATGCCAACTCATGTTCATTCACAGCAGCACAATACCTAGAGACCCAGAGCTTTTATTTATTTATTTATTTATTTATTTTAAACATAGCTCTACTTCCTTATGTTGACAGGCTTGTGATTTTATAAGTGGAACAAAATCTTAAGTGTTTGTGTAAAATAATTCAATATTCTTTAGAAAGCTCATGCCCAAATGTAAACTTTGTGACTGAAAATTCTAACTGAAAACTGGCAGCTCATGCTTCCTACAAGATTACATGCTTCGAGAATAGCTCTTCTTGGTTATCATGCAATATCACTAACTACTTGTAAGGCTGTTAAAACTTTCTTTCTCCACAATCTGTGGAGAAATAAATCCTTGATTGTTTTCTTTTTCTCATAAAATTTAGAAAACAAAAACTTCAACAAATATAAATTTTAAGTTGTATAAAGTAATCAAATATTCAAAATACAATTACCTGAAAAGAGGTTGCAGCAAAGTGCGTGTGTTAGTGGCAGATGACGATTGATAGGATGTGAGGAAATAGCCACAGGATGTGCTAGGGAAGATTTAGACTGGGGATTAGAAATAATTTCTTCACATAAAGAATGATTATTCATTGGAAAAGACTGCCCAGGTTAGCGGCACAGATGCTGTCCCTAGTAGTATTCAGAAGACTTGTGGATGTAGTGCCTAGGGACATAGTTTAGTTCTGTGCTTGGTAGTAAGGTGACATGTTGGATTTGACAATCATAAAGTTTTTTTCCAACCTGATTCTATTCTATGAAATCTAATCTGAAATTGCTGCATTTTCTCTCAGTTTTCTGAAATATTAATGTTAACTTACCTTTCATTTGACAAAATCTCAACTAGATAAAACAATTGGGTTCAGTCTAGTTTTATGATTTTTAGTGATCCAAGGTGTTTTGATGTTTTAGAATTTCACTAAATAACAGATAATAAAAATATTTTCATGGCCAAAAGAAAATTCATTCACTGAAATTTGTGGTAATGTAAACAAAAACATCAAAGACATTTGCTATTATATGGAAACTCTAATAAACTTTTTTCAGATATTATGTTTCCTTTTAGATTATTTCTTTAATGTACATACTTGAATATTTCTGGTTTTGGAAGCGCAATAAAAAGATACTATAGACAGCAAACTTACCAGAGTATTTTTTACCATACCAAAAGTAAAAGATTAAAAAAAATATCAGATTATTACACTGTAAATCTAAAATATTGTCTAATTGATATTTTTGCCGGAATGAAAAATTATGAAGCTTGGTCACCACTCTGTCATTATTTCTTGATAGGAAGTAAATTAAAGCAAGTAACTGGAAGCAGCTAATGGTAGATTAGGATCACTAGAATGGATTTTCAGTTTTTCCCTTGTCCTTCATTTTTTAATTTTTAAATAGCTAATGGCATGCTTTCATCACTGGTCAAAATTTACAATAAAGCCTTCAATAAATAAGTTTTTCATATAAACTTTGAAGGAACGTAATAATGAAACATCTATTGATAGCCTATCTACAGTGACAATATACAAATGGTAGGATATTATCTTAGTAATCAGAACTAATCAAAAATATAAATAAGAAAATAATGCGTGAGCAGAACAGAAGGAAATCAGGCTAGTACATCTGTAAATAGAAGTAGCTGTGCCAGGAACACCACTGATCTTATTCCTGTCTTTTAAATTTGACCAATGAGAAAAAGATACATTTAAAACGTAGTAAAATAGGGGATCCTCCTCCAGAATAATGATCGTAAAAGTTTATTGGCATTTAAAACATTTCAGAATTATATTATCTTAATATTTACACTATCTTAGTTCAGAAAATGATTGATGATGTTTAAATTCCTGATCTTTTCCAACACATTTCTAATCATTATGGAAGTTTAGTTTGAATTCAGAGGCATTCAGTGACTATAGCATCGTATTTGAGACACAGCAATTCACTTTCCTCACAAAAATCTTAACTCTGCCCTCCCTTATTCATAATTGGAATATATGAAGGCAATATCAAGAACTAGAAAGGAACAGTTAAACAGCATTGTGAACATTTTAAACATGTTTTGAAAATTGCTTCTGCTCAGTACAACCCTGTCTATGTTTATACCTTCATTTATCACTTATACCCATCAAAATATGAAAGAAGTTGAATGACAGGCTAATTGAACAGAAACTTTCAGAGACTTGAGAGTGTGGATTTGAAAGACGAATTACAAGTTTTCAGTACTCTTTGTTTCTGCTTCCTATTCATAATTCTTATTTAGTAGCAAAAACGTCAATTTCTACAAGAGTTAGCTAATAAAATGTAGTTAGTTGTCCTACATTTAAACTGAATTAATTATTATTTATTTTAACATTCTTGATGTCTTTTGGGCTTCTACATCTTGTTCTCCTTATACAAAAAACAAAGTGAGAGAAATACGATTGTGTAAATTTGATGGAAAAGCCATGTTCTGCTGCTGAATTTTATAAATTATGCACAAATATTGACTTACGTATGCTGTAAGACCTCCCTGAACAAGGCCCCAGCAAGTGCATCTGTTCAAACAGCCTGCCAAATAAAGTATATTTCAGACTCTAACATGTAAAATATGCATATTCAATTACAAAAAAATCCTGACATCATTTCAAAAAGGTTTCAGTAACTTGCTGCAGTCCTCAGGAAGCAATAACTTGCGTGCCAACAACTCATATAAGTTTAATGTATCTATTTAACTTGCTTAAATAAAAACACCAAAAATAAATTAAGAATACTGCATGACATTTCTTACAACATATGACATACTGAATTTCCCTTCGTAGGACATTCACATATATATATATATAGCAACATACATAGAAGTGTCTTTCACCTTCATGAACCATTTTGAGAAGAAGAAATGTCAATCATAACCAGCTATTTATCTGAGATTTTTTTCTTCATTGTACTTGACAGTATTTTTCTCCAACTTGTTAAAAAGATCCAAAACTATAACCTTGAATATTTATGAAAAGAAATCTTCACTTTGAAATATCGATTCTGTCATTTTATTTCTGTGTTAACAAAGTTATAGCAAATGTGTAATATATAAACATTCCTTTGAATATGAACCTTGTTCCCATGGACAAAAAAAAGCCTCTCGTTTCTACCTTTTCTTTTCCTTTCTTTTCCTTTCTTTTCCTTTCTTTTCCTTTCTTTTCCTTTCTTTTCCTTTCTTTTCCTTTCTTTTCCTTTCTTTTCCTTTCTGTCAATTCCTCAGTATCATTCCTATCTCAGTCTCTACCATTTGACTAGCAGAAGAATGTGAACCCTAAGTCTACCTAAAATAAATATAGATAGGCTGACCTACACACAGGCACACTTTTAATGAACATGAATTTGACTGTTTTATACAGCTGTAATCTAAGATTAGGAACATATGGTTCCAGTGGTAAATTAGCACTATGAAGATATATAGCAGTGAAAATTTCATGACATTTTCAGAACACATAAACTACCCTGGGTTTAGATAAATTCAGATCTATCTCAGTTTGAAACATGAAGGTTGTAGCCTTGTCAAAACAAGTCTGAATAATGATAATACTATAATGATTTATTGAAGTTCTTATGAGGAATAACAAGGAGAGTTTTAAATTATCATCTGTGTTAGCGTTTCCTCTATGCGGAAATTATATAGAACTGAGCTTGAGAATAATAAAGTTCAGTGGAAAGATCAAATGAATATTGGAAGAAGACGGTGAAATCCTGTGAAATCATTTCATTACATTTCCCTGTCTTAGAATATTTAGTAAGGAGACAAAAACCAAGGGATTTGGGAGTTAACCTTATCCTCAGAGCTCCATCTGCATGAGTGCAGTTCTGAATCTGCAGATGCAGAGAATTATATCAGCATAGGAATGACTTTGCTGTGAATGATTCCACCGTGATTAGACTTATATTCTGTGCATATCATGCTTCAGAGATCCTTTTTCAATTCAGTTCACATTTTGGGAAGAGCTATACTTCTAAGAAATATGGAAAGAAAACCAAACCAAAACCAAACCGTTTCCTAGAGAGAATACTTGTTGGGAAGTGATTTTTAATAACTAGGATGTAAATTGAAGCTCACAAATATTTGAATGATAACATCCATTTTGCCTTGAGTTTGTTGCTCTTGTGCCTGCGCACTAAAGAATACATTGGCTAAGGGACTCTCTGAGGAACCCTGTGGCTCCAAGACTTTGCCATTTAATTTAGATGGAAAAAGCCATGGGTAAAAAGAAAATGATTATGAATATGTGATATGTTCAAATCATTGATCAGAAAATGCATGTATTTGTAGAAAGCAGTCTGTTGTATACAGATTCTCAGAGGAAAAATGTGTATCAGCTGACCAGACTGGGCTTTGATCAAGTAATGAAATGTTCTGCAGAAGCTATGAAATACCAAGCACTTGGGTTGTGACCACCCTTCAAGCACTGGAAGCCTTTTTTGCTACTTGGTGGTAAAGGTTTCTTTGGAAACAATTAAACTGGGCTTTCCCTTCCTCTCAAACGGGATCATATCAGAAAGAAACGGAAAGGCTGATTTCATATAATCAAATGCGGATCTTGTGTCTGTGTTTTCCACACTTAACTTTAACTGCAGCTTTTAAAGGCTCAGAAATGACTGAAGGAATTTATTTTGGATTTATAATTCTCAGGCTATTATCAAAAAAAGACCATATTTGTACTTTCCCTTACCTGTCAGCTGAATTAAGTTAGAAGAGCAGAAAATGAAGGGAAAAGCTGAGATTAAAATATATGTATGGACAGGAAATACTCCCTTCACCAGTACATTTATAGATTATTTTTAATGAACGTTATGATCTAAAAAACAAACAACAACAAAAAACACTATCAAAAAAGACCACTCCAAATTAATAAGGCTCTTATATTAATAACCTCTTCAGAGCAAGTTCTAATGAAATAAATAATGCATCATGTTTTATCTTAAATATTGAGAACTCCATAATTTGAAAATATTACATCTAAGAGGGTACATAAATAACCTTGAAATCATATATCGATAAAATTTAGTTATAGTATGCAGATATAAGTAAATCCAACCATTTTAATATTCTAAAAATTAAAACATGAAAAAATATGCTACTATAATAATATCTATCACAAAATCTCTACCACCATGAATTATAGAGGTACAGAGGAGAGAATTAGAGGAGGTACAGAGTTAGAGAAGGAAGTAGGGGGAAAGGTAGAAAAATAGAGAGTATGAGAGGGGAAAGGACAAAATCCTCTATACAACAAAACTATATATTTAAAAATTGTAAGCAATACTACAAGTTATTCCCCATTATGATCTGTTTGGGAGAATATTACTAACTACATGGGAACTGAGCAACCCATCTGGATGTAGTAGCAAAAATGTGATGTATTGTGGAAGTGTGATGTAAGCTGTAGGGACTGAAACAGTATACCTTTTTTTCTTTTTCTTTTTTTCCTGTAGGCAGATGGCAAAAACAAATTTTTAGAGAAATAGACTTTAAATTCCTTTGATACTAGGACTTGTATCAAGAGAAGAGTGGATTTTTAACTGAATTAATCTGCAAATACTTGAACAGGAACTTAAATGAATGCGACTGTTAATCCATATATGATTAGCTTTTCTAATAATAACAGAAATAAATTTCATTTCTTCAAACAAGTATTTTAGAGCTACTAGGAGACATGAATAAAGAAAACAGTTTATTCAAATTTGTATACAATCATATTCATGTTATTTCTTGTATTGTGATCATTTTGGTGATCAGAATATCTTAAAGGAAGTAATAGGGATGATTACCCCTTGTAGAAGACTGACTGTAAGACTTGAAAATCTTGGATTCATTTGTATGAAGATCACTTTAAAAAGAAACTGAAGCTCTCAAGTAAAAAAGGAACTGTGAGAACCAAAGTACATGCATCCTTCCAGAACTCAAAAATAACTATAACATAGGCATTGAATAAGTAGGGAAGTAGAACATATTTTTTGGTGCATTTGTACTTTTCTTTGCTATTATCACAGTGACACTCTTCAAGATATTGCAGATTAAATCATATTCCATTGCAGCCTCTGATAAGCACATATAACTGTATAGCCTGTGGAATTTAATTAACAACATCAGAACAATACCTAAGAGATTTGAATCTATGATCACATGGAGAGATGGTATACGGTGAAGAATAACTACAAGATTAACTGATTTATATGCTCTGAAGTCAAGAATTTTGAATCTGTTAAGACAAGCATTTTTCTCCTCTAAATGCTTATTTTCATGCAGTAAGATGTACTTAGTTTCTGTAAGGTGAATAAACAGAGATTAGTTTATGGTCATAAAGAGAGGTAGAGAGGTACCAGACAGAAATGTCTTTAGTTATTACAAAATAATTCAGCAAAAATAGCATGAATTGATAAGAAATACTATTTATTTTTCTTCAGGCTGGGTAAGTTATAAAAGATTTAAAACAATGACTAGTTTCTCTATTGAAGAACAGCTGCATATGACAGTTTATAAACATGTTGCCATGGAACCAATCTTTTTAAACTCAAGAGGCTGAGGAGAAGTAGCAGAAAGGTATAACTCAAAGCACCTTACTACTTTTCAGATACCAATCCTGAATTCTAAAATGATTCTACTTAAAAACCAAAAACTTACTTTTTCTTATTTTCTGTTAATTTAACAGAATTAACTACCTACAAGGATAAATTACATCCTTCCTGTGATTTGGTAACAGATATTAATAAACATTTCCATGGTCACTTATAAAATAATCACAAGTAGAAGAAAACTTGGGTATGTTTAAATATGTAGCCAACAGTATTGAAACATTGCTCTGAAACTCTTCGTATTTGATGAGAAAATATGCTATGATGAATATAGAAATACATGGTAAAAAATGGTGGCAAGCAGAAATTTTGAATACTTGTGCTTTGTTTTACTGAACTATGCTTTGGCAAAACAGTTCACCTCTGCCCCACTGGGTGGCCCCTATGCTATGCTTTCATATCTTTTATGTCTTCAAATAAAATTCCTTTTAAGCAATATTTTCTTTAGTTTATATAATTACCCAAACCAGGAGTTGGAAAGATAATATTTTTTAACTTCCTTCCTGATGAATAATAAATGTCACATAGGAATTAGAAAGTAGGATGTAGTTGCATGTGCCATCTGCTGCGTATAGAGACAGAAGAAAGATACTAGACTTGAAATTAGGGTTGATTCATATTAACTCAAAGCTGATAGTAAACCACCCAGATCAGTTGGAAATACCGGTCTTCAGCAGTCATTTAAAAGCTGTCAGTGCTTAGAATATCTCACAACACAGGAAGATACTCTTGAGAGCCCTCTAAGGCTTGTCTATAGATGTTATTTAAAGGGAATTTGATGTCATCAAATACATGCTGTCTTCTGATTATTTACTTTACCTTCTTCTCAGTTACTTCAGGAGCCTAAGGCCCGTGATAGCAGGCAATGTGAAGACATTTCTGTGGTAAAATATGAAGCCCTGTATTCTACATTCCCATAGCAACTGGCTGTTTACAACAGTAAGGAGAGCTGTATATTCATACATATTTTTGGTAAAATTAGCATTCAAAAAAGTTCCATATTTTCACCTCAAAAGTTGAAGCTGCTTGCATGCTCATTAATCTGTTCATACAACTTCTTCAAATTCAGATTATTCATGTATGAAAGTTTATTCTATCTATTCCTAGTGCCCATTTGATCTCAACAGTAACTAAATATTTAAATGTTAAACTGCTATACGATACATGAGTTAGGGCCATCTGTAAGATGGAATCTTCATGGGGTTCAAGGACACAATGAGGAAAGAAGTGGCTGTTACAGATAGTGTTCCCCAGGATGTGTAAGGCGGTATAGAGATGGCACCCAGCACTCGGGGGCTGCTGTGCTTTCATTGCCTTCCCTATCTCTCCTGCTTGAAATATCAATGCTTGTAGGATGAGATTTAATAAAAACTTTTTTATGCCGGTTTAACAGAGTGGTGCAAGAAGAAGATAGGAAAAGCAACTCCAGTATTATATAAAATCAGTCTCCACACAGCTATTCCTCACAGTGGCACAAAGACTTCTTCTTGTTTGCCCTTGCAGGATCAGTAAGGGTCACTGTCACAATTAGTCTGTATGTGAACTAATTCCAAAATACACCTCAACGTTCTGGAAACATGCAGTTAACATAGGATGACTTTAAACTGTCAGGGAACTCCAAATAACCCTCAAGCCCTAACCCCATTTTGCCTGTATTCCCTTGTGATAGGAAAGCTGGCTGTAGTTTTTGTTTTATTTAAAGACTCCTTCCCTGTAGACAGCACAGTTGAAAGGATGAAGACTGCACATGGCCCATCTCTTTTTTATCTACTTGCACTATGATAGTACTTCAGCAGGCCTTCTACCTACAGATAAATAACACTACCACTACTGGAACTACTAGATATACAACATGAATTTAGTGTCACACTGTAATGTCACCAAGCTCCAATCTACTTGCAGAATGCTTCCACCTAAAGCAAACAACAAAATGACAGAAAATAAACCACTAGATTTTAAGGCTTCTAGATTACAAGGCTTCATTGTGAGGAGAACTGTACCAAGAGCTATGCTATGGACTAGTAACCTTCTGGTTGTAGATGTGCTTGCCCTGGAAAGTAATGACAGGAGGCACTCAATCCACTTGTTTGAAGCTCCAAGAGGCCACTGCTCGAGGAAGAAGTTTTTATCAGTGCAGCTGCAATACAAGTCTTACTATATTTTCCCTTCTATTGACACCTACTACTAAGAAACATACCCAAACATAATTTATTATGGGTGAAAAACCTGGGAAATTTCATCCATGAGCTGATTAGAAGACTGAAATATTTCAAGAACATCAACATGTGTTTCCTTCATTGCTTTCTAATAAATATTGATTTATGACCTAGTGATACTTATTGTCATGGTATTTACAAGTATGAGCCCAGGTACACACACAAAAAAAATTCTTAAACCTTCAGGAGAAAGATTCTGGTTGAGAATCCTCTAATTTGTTCCACAAGCAGGAAGTGCGACTGTTCAGGAGATGGGGCTGGGCTGTGAGGATCTCCTCTGAGCTACTCAGGGAAGTAAGAAGTATCTCAAACATTACCACACTTCGTCATTCAACCTGCTTTTTCTTACATAATCATCACAGAAAATACCAAAACCTGAAAGGTCGACTTCATCTTCTGCCAGGGAGAATGAAATACAAGAACAAAGAATGCGTGGTGCTCAACTGGGGAGCAGCAAGACCCTATGTATACAGGCTGGTGAGAACTCCTCTGAGCTGCTGGCAACAATGCCAGTGCTGAGAAGTGGGAAGAGATAAGTTCTATCTGATATATATGCTTTTAAAGTGAATTTCTTGACATTATGTATGGCAAAATCTATACCCAGAGCTTGACAAGAAACAAAGATGACATGAGAGACAGAAGTCCAACAATTATATTCACATACTCTATGCAGAGTTAAGAATTTTTGGAAAGTCACACATAGTTAATTAAACATGACTTGTATTTTCCAAAATCTTGGAATCATAGCCAAAGCTTTAAAAATCAACTTTAGAATCTTAGTCATATTTTTTCATCTTAGTCATTTTTTATCATTTGCCTATCATTAGGCATGCTCTAGTGTTTTGTTTACTCTTGAGTTCTACTCTAGGAAATAACATCTTAAAAACTGAGGAATTACATTGTCTGTTTTTGGCTAAATTATTTCCCTCCAAACAAACCATAAGAAAGAGAAACAAGCTAACATTTACTGCTTTTCAAAACCCATCCATACAGCATTTTGTATGCATCTGATGGGATAAGACTAGGTACTGGGAAAAAGGATGTTTTATGACTCAGCATGTCAAACCAGTGTTCTAGTTGCTGTTCACTGCACACACAGTCCTCACATTGCTCACTGTACTCATCAAACTGCATGAGGAGAGAAAAGCTGCAAATGAAATGCATCATATACAGCAACCTCTAAAGGCAGCTTTCACAGGATCCTCCAGCTTCCACTGACATGACTGTGAAGGGTCAGGTCATTTCAAAAGCTGGAACTCATAATGACAACACTTTACAGTAAATATGTGGGAAAAATTAACTATAATGGAGTACAAATATTTTAGAGCAACTGTTAATGCTGGGGTTGGGCCAAATGGACAGTTGGCTTGGGGCAGCAGATTTTTCATAGGCACATGCATTGTTTACTGAGCACTTAGTCCATCTATCTGTTACCTTCAATCACTCTTGGGCACTTTCTGCTTCCAGGATGGCTGAGCTGAGACAGCTCACCACAACCTGGCAACAGGAAGTCTCAGAGCAGGCTTCAAGATGAGTGAAGGCAGCTGCAGATGAATGAATGCACAAAAACTGAGAGTGATGTAGACAGAAGCATGAGCTGCATGTTACCATCTTGTTTTGACAAAATCAAATAGGATTCCATCCTCTGCATTTGAAAGGATAATGTCACCAAAAAGGTAAAGTTTTCAGAGGCATTTATTCACAATAAATTTAAACAATTTCTATCTCATATTTTCTTTCTTCTTTTCTTCTGTTCATTTGCTTCTGGTCTCTCATTTCACATATTCTGACTTCCCAAAGAATGTTTTTTTTAAGTTTTTCTCCTGCTTATTTTTTTTTATAATTAAATTTTTATATGTACTTTCATCTTAAGTGACATACTGCTTGCTCACATTTCTAACAGCAGGCAATGCTCTTCAGATAAATGGGAAAACAATAAAAATTATAGTTCTGAGGTTTATGAAGGAGGGACAGCTTCTTAAATTTTTTCATATTATATCCTTTTTCATATTATATTCTTTCATATCTTACATGGAGAAAATGGCAAAAAATTAAATCAAATTCTTAATAATCATCTAAGAAAACAGCCAACTCTCCTGTTATTTAGCAAAATTTTAAACAGACAGTCATGTGCACAGAATCTGAAATAAGCAACTTTAAAAGCCAGATGTTTGCTAGGTTACCCATAATTCACTGTAAAGCTAAATACAATGCAATCCAAAAGATATCTATATATGCTGTGAGTCATTTAACAGCAGTTCTTCAGCGAATCTTAAGACAAAAACAGGATTGTTTTTTATTGCATGGAATTGAGCAAGTAAATGCAAGTATTTATCCTGGTTTTGAATTCATATGGAGATTTTCCTTGCTGCTTTTATTATTATAAAAATAAATAAAACTCAATTGATAAGTTTGGTATGTTGATTGCTTTCATTATTTGCAGGCTTATACTTGTGTTCTAATTCCTTAATATTTTTTTTCTGATTTGTTTATTAGACTAGTGTAAAAATGCATTTTGAATAAAAACAAGAAATGAAGGCAACATTGAATTCCAGGAACACAAGCAATTCAGATGTGTTTGCTAGCCTTGTAGCCTGAAGTTATTTAGAGGTAATATTTGAAATCCAGGCTGTGGGAATGGCATTTGTTATTCATTTTCAGTATGTGTTAGAATGCTGGAAATGTCTTGTGGATGTGAACCTTAAAGACTGTTGTGTGAGATCTGGTAATCTCGTAATATCTCAGGATTGAGTACCTTGTATATCTGTCTAGAAGAATGAATGTTCAGATATAGGACAAAAGCTTTGGAAGAGCAGTGGTGGTGATGCAACAAACATGATAAATGATTCTTCTCCCTTCCTCCCTTCAGCTTCCTTATTTTCTTTCTGGTCATTGTTTTTTTAAAAAAGGCAAAAACTGTGTGCCTTTCCCTTCATTTTAAAAGGTCCCTCTTGAAGTAAAAGAAGTAAACTTAGAACGTAAATTACATTGATTATGATCTCTTCACCAAGGGAAATGACCCTGAAGAAGACTCTTGGCATAGTAACCTGACAGAATTTTTTATTTATGCTCTATTGATTATTTGCCCTGGTTTTTCTCTGATGAGGTCCTAGAGTTCTATGATAAGTCCTAGCATACTCGAAGTCTTGAATGGCATTTTTATATTTCCTTGCCACAATTAACTACACCTATTTTATTTTATCCATGGTATTAGATTAGCTAGACATAGCAGCTATATTTATTGTGTACATTTTTCCACAAAGTACTCCTTTGTATCTCTCCTTCATTCCTGTCCATATTTATTATATTAAACCATAGAGCAAGTGAAGGTGAGTACATCAAGTTATTCTTATTTACTGGCCTCCAATTTAGCATACAGCTGCTGCACTTGAGAATAAGAGCCATCCACAAAGCAAAAGCAAGGAGGGAGGCAGACAGCAGGATCTTTACTGCAGCCATCCTCATGGATGACCAGTTTTAAGGAATCTGGGAGCTGGCACTGAAGTATTGAAGAATAGAAAGCTGGTTGATAATGAAGGCATCAGTGGGGATATATACAATAAAAATATTTGGTCTTCGCTGTTTTGAATCAAGGTTCAGTAGTGATGAACCTTGCATTAACATGACTTTATCATAGTTACCTACTCTTTTCTGAGAAGTATTGAGTAAGGTGAGGAAACAGATAAAAGGCAAGAAGAAAATAATGTAATTCTGAGCTGATATAACTGTGAACACAATACAATAGGAATTAAATTAGTTGTGCATACTCACTGAGTTGTATGAAATAGGTGTTAAAGCTAATTCACATTATAGCACATAATGGTATGTATCTCAAACTGAAAATAATGCCTCCTATTTATGTCCATGGAAAGTACAACAACTACAAAGAGCACAATAACACTATTTGAGAGAGTAAATTCTCGACTATAATACACTAGTTTTCAACATAGTTACCACTATTAACTATGCATTTTTGCCAGCAATGAAGAAGTTATTCCAGGAAACCCATAAATATCACATCATTCCTATCCCAAAAGGCAGTGCACATCACACAATGCCTGCTGCCTTGCTGTGCTCACATCCCTGTTTGGTCTCAGTAAACATACAGCAAATATCAATGAATGCCAGTGGGTGCAATTTTTTCCACATAGAAGAGTTCAGTGACACACCTTTGCTCTTCACACTTCCATGTAAGACACCATATTGTCAGATTGCCCCTCTGATGTCATCACACAGCAACAGAATGTAATGGAATATTGGCAAGAAGATTCAACCTCTACTGCCATACCTTCAACATACACCTCTGATGTCACGGACCGAAATAATAAAATAGTAATTATTAAATCAGTAATATGATGGCTGCACCTGAAGTATTTGACACATGGTTAGTAAATATACTTTTGCAGGTTCATTGAATATACTAAAACATATTTAGTCTTTTAGTAGTAAACTGCCTGCTGCCTATAATTCAACTTTCCTTTGATTTCTACTTCTCTGTTCATTCAACTAGGCCTACTCATGTTCCTTAACTTGACAGCATATTCTGGGGGAACACCTGCTTGAACATTTTACTACATCTCTCCTATCCTTTATGACAGTATATTGGAAATTCAAGAGAGAAAAACAGCTGAATGGCAGGAGAGCATTAGCCCTTTCAGAAACTGCATTTCATGGAAGCATCTTGAAGCCACATCACAGAAACATGAAAAATGGCTCGGGGTCAATGAGAAAGGTCTTTACGAAGCTTGAAAGCCTTAAAGCTGTATGGAAGTATGGTAGCAGCTGTGACAGAAAGGATGAAATTAGACACTAAGGCACCGTTTGGAAGCAAGGAGGTTTTTTAAGGTTTTGGTATTACATAAAATATGTTACAAAGGCAAAGAGACTTTGGACTTTGAAAGGGCATTGTGTGCCTCACAGTTATTCTCATGGTGAGCAGAGAGTCGAGATCATTCTTGACACAAAAGTGAATGAGGGTAAATTGAATTCTTGTTTTGTCAGCCCCATTGTGCCAGGGGACATAATGTTAGCAAATTCCAAGTTCTGTTTCCTACCATCTATAGTTTCCTGTTGTTTAACTAACAACCTGGACTTCCCAGGTCCAATCTTTCAAAAAACATGACAGTGTTTTTTGTCCTAGTAATCTAACCTCCCAAATGTCTCTCTAAGTCAGGCAGCAACTCTGGCAATATGCCATTCTCAATGATAGTGACCTTCACAGTGGCAAACACATATCATTCCTTGTCAGATTCTGCAAAATACTTTCAGATGGAAGAAAAAGAAAATACTCAGCGCACTTTCAAACCTTTCCTTCAGCACCTCCAACCATGAGAACATCTTAAAACTTAGTTTAACTTCGTTCTTCCAGCAGTAACACCTCAGACTTGACTGCTAATTGGCCTTTGCTCAAATATTCTGGGATTTTAAATATCAAAATAAAAGTAACAGGAAAATATAAATAGCCTTAAAATCCTAATTCTGCTATACTTTTTATACCAGCCTGTCTGTTTAAACTCTGTATGATGAATTTGCTACTAGACTTAGAGATCAGAATAAATGAAAAACATCATTACAAATACCCGAAAAATTTCAGCACTGAAAAAACCCTAATTAAGCATTCCATTAAATTTTTACGCATGTATCCTGTCCTACTGTATCCAGTGAGGTCATACTATCAGTTTTAATTACACTTCATGGGTACTGATCAGCTACATTAATACATATTTAGCTGATATCCTTTCTTATTCATATTTTCCATCATATATAAATATGGAGGTTGGAATAGATGATCTCTAGAGGCCCCTTCCAACCCGTAGAATTCTGTGATTCTGTGATTCACAGAGAAGTATAATAACAGATACTCTATTTCTCAGTTTCAAAGGCCTTACTGCTTATTGATTGAACTGCATTTTCTTTCAAAATTTCAGCAATGCCATTGAAATTTCATTTCAATATCAATGTATAATAATCACCAACCACAATAATTATGAAACTTATGTGACTTTTTCATATTTATCCAATGTAGGGAAGATTTTGTTTTTGGAATAGTACTCCTGAAGAGCCAGGGTTCACTGTTTTTTTCACCCAGGTACTTTGTGTACATGTTTTTAATAATTTATTTTATTTTGCCAAATATACCTACTGAAGAGTTGGTCTTTTTCTGTATGTTAAGATATTCATCTAACAAGATAACTATACAAGTAAAGTGTCCTAATAAAAAATGCCTAAGTGAAGAGACCACATGCTAAATCAGTCAGTGAAGAGGTATAACTCTCAAAGTGGCTCTCTTTAACTCTTTTGTTCTACTTGAGTATGCAGAGACTGCAAAGGCTCTCACAAGCTTATCATCAAGTAAAACAATCATGAAGCTATTTTCTAAGGATATTAGTAAAGTGAAATAAAACTGAACTTCTGATCTGCTTATGGTAACAGTCTTCCTCTGGTGTTGTGGTTCATACCACCACTGACACAAGCTGTGAAAACTGTGACAAGCTTGCACAAAAAAGAACAATTGTAATGGGCTATTTCTCTTAAAATACAGCCAAGTCACACTCTGGACTTACCTATTCACTAGCTGACAATTACAGAGAAAATTTGATACCTGCAACTATTTGTTCATATAATTGAAGAAGATTAATGACAGAATAGGATAGAGAAATCCTTGCATTTCTTCACTGTAGAGAAGCATTCATAAATATAGTTATCTATACAAAGGTAATAATCACTTAAGGACATGCTTTTCTAGTTTTCCACTTCATAAGATATATAAAGAATACAAACTTGTTGCATTTTTATGGAGGTTAGAATAAGAAAAGGGCACACACACCAAACCCACCAACAAATGACACAAAACTGCCTTGCTCCCACTCATGCACTTTATTCAGAGCATGAGCCAGATGCCTGAGTCACAGCCAGGTACTCCATACTACAGAGAGCACACACTGAACAACTGGTGCTACCTGCTCATGCATGTTCCTACTGCTCAGAATGGGAGCACAAAGCACATGTCGAAGACAGCAGGAACACATGCTGTCTCCATCATCATGCTCCAGAGCACGTCCAGAACCCATAGCTGAGCCTGGGCTTCCAACCAGATGTGCTGGATATGAGACAAGATAGTTCTCAGACATATGAGTTATGTTAAAAGGCAATTTATATATGCATGTATACATTTATACACCCGTATAACTTCATTTCCTTAGATACGTTTACCATGATTACCATAAGAGTATGTAAACATTCACACACCAAGGTTTCACAGGGGTTTTACACAAGTATATTCATTCTGTACAAAAACACGTTAAGGTATGAATGCAATACCTATCTCTCAAACTACAAAAAAGCTTGTCCAAAATGTCAAAAGAAAAAAAATAAGCCTATTTCCAAACAATAAGTATTCCAAGCTTGACTATATTTGGTTTGCTCTGTAATTATAATTTACCAGACATAAGGCCAGAGGGTAATTTTTCCCAGATCTTTCTTTGATACAAATGAGCAATGAAGTCAGAAAATAAACCAATTATCTGAATTAAATAAATTAAATTCATAGTTACTAGATAGCAACCGTCCTTTTGATGTAATTTATAGGTGTAAATAGAATGCCATAACTATGGTCATTCCATGAGAAACAAGAAAATCTATTCCCATCAGAAAAGTATTTGTAATATATTTTTAAATATCTTTGTAGTTTATATTAATCAAATATTTTAAAGCAATCAAAATGAAAGGTAACTTTTGTTGGAAGTTCTTCTGGTCTGAAGTGAAGTGAAAGCAGTTAGTAGAAAAAACGAAGAGCATTAGAAATACATTCATTAAAATGGAACAAAAAGAAAAGCATATACTGGAATCTATAGCATAATAAAATCAAGAGTAATTCTACAATGATAGATCAATATATGGAGGGAGGTGGTATCTAAACAAATGCAGAAAATGCAGAGGCATTGAAACATTTTTCCTACAGAAGTGGCAAGATCAGATATACACATCATGTGAAAGGAGTCCTTTCTAGATCACTAGTAACCAAAGAGAAACCAAATCTGGTAGTATGAAGAGTAAGATGAATAAGGATGTTAAATAGATTACGCTGAAGAGTCATAAAAGTGATAGCTGAGAATTTAGTTTCCAGCCCAAGCTGGTTCATGATTTGTTGATCAATATATAGCAGAAACAAATAATTCTAGCACAGATTTCTTCCATCTTATAACAATATAACAAACATTTGAAATTTATCTTATCTTTACCAGGACTGAGTACATAGGATCTACAATATCATAAACATTTTTCCCCAAAATTAAATCACTACATACATTTAGCAAAGATTTATCTAAACAAATAATGTAATAAAAGTAGAGCATCAGTATTCATCTCAGCTCACTGTCCATATCTTTCACAGGACAGAGAAGAGAAATAGCTACTAAGAGAGGAGTAATTCTTCATACCATAAAGCAGATGTCTAACTCTTATTGATAGTTATTTAGGTTTAGGTTGTGTGTCTTTGAAAGTCAAAATATGTTGTATTAAAACAACTACTGAGTAATCTTTGAATATGTGGTGTTTTTTATATAGGGATTTTTGTTACTACAAACTCTACTGTTTAGAGATATTATCAAAAGCAGACAGACAAAAAATTATTCACAACTAATTATTCAGCTTCTCTTTCATAATAATAATACTTCTGTGAAGGCAACATATGGAAATAAATACTCCCTGAAAGTAAAGACTTTAAAAGCCATTCTAAATTTTCTTACCCTAGCTAATCTCAAAACAAATTAGAGCTGTGAATGCAAAGCAATTGACCTTCCTAGATATTATAAACATCAGTTATAAAGCTAATTGCATTTTAATTTGGTTTCACTAAATGGACAGTAATGCAATGAGAAATTAGGTTTTAAATATTTTTTGTTTTAATGGGTGTTAAGTTTACTGGTGATTTGCTTCAGTGTAAAAGTACTATGACTGAATTAATTCTGCCCCAAGCTATTCTATATTTCAAGCCCATAAAAGTTTAAATGTTGACAAGTACTACAGATGATAAGGAAAAAAAAAAAGGAGAGAGAAATATCACTCAATAAAACTCTTAAACTGTAATCATTCTATAATTATTCTAGTATTTCCATGCAATTTAGGTAAGTTAGAACAACAACTCTGTATTTAGTCTCAACAGAACCCTGGAGTAAAACTGGATGTCTATGTATCTTTCTCAGTTTCAGCTCCTATTATAAGGCAGCTTTTTTTTTTTTTTTATATTCAGCAACACAATGATGATCTGAGATATCTTCCTCTAAAAATTAGATGTTTTTCTGTCCCCATGCAGATTTAATTTTGAAAAGTTCTTCTTGCTGTTATTTACCTGCTAGAGAGGTCTTCCTACCTGTAGTGTCTTCTCTTCATCAGCTGAAATTCACACACATCCTTTACAAAATCTCCTTTTTCCTCTTTTACTTGCAACTCTGACCCTTTCCTTCAAGGAAGGACACCTGATGCCCAGAATCCAATCATGACAGCTGAAGTCAGAACAGTTTGATTGTGTCTCCTGGGATATAACCCAAATAATTGAGTTGGTGAGGGTTTTTGCTTTGTAGCTGATTGTTGAAATACTTTCCTGAATGTTTTATGTTAAAGTTAATTTGCAGTATCTTTCAGGACAAATCCCAAGACTCCATTTCATTAATAATTTGTGTTTGTCTAATTGTTTATGGTCTTTTTGCATGTGCAAATGGATCTATTGTAGCTGCTACTGTGCTATTTCATTGATACACGTTGAGCTTTTGTTAAGTATTGTCTTGTCTCATCAGCAGATGCTACTCTTAGAGACTCCTAAGGCCATTAAAACTAACTTATAAGTTACTATTCCTCATTGCTTCAGAAATCTGACACACTTCTATAGTACGGGAATGACCAAAGTCATGATGAAATAGTGTAATATTATAATCAGAAAAGCCATACTGCAGAACATAGACTGCTGGATATGCTTTTTTTTTTTTTTCCTATGGATATGTGCATAATTCAAAGTAATAACAAATCATACACCTTTTTGGCCATTGCGTAAAATTAGCTTCCCCCAATTTGATATATTCTATGAATTTTGTTGGCATTTTTTTCTTTCTTTAATAACACAATATAACTTAATTGACTAATTATTGGTGAAAACAAATATATTAAAGATTAGAGTATTAAATGTAAACATATGTTCCCAAAATTGATGTTTAGCTAATGTACTTGAGGTGTTAAGCAGACTTTAGGCAGTTATCTTTTAAGATGTTCAAAAGATGCCCTTTAGCAAAAGTACTGCTTTATATAACACATCAAACATTTTTCAGTCAGCTTTATCCTGAACTCTACTTATTTAAGATAAAGAAAATTAATAAAAATATTAATAAAAATATGAATAGATAGACATTCATTATTTTCTAATGTATCTTAGTCTGAATACAGCCACTAATACTACTATCTGAAAAGATCTAAAGCTTATTGTTTTATATGATGAGGGGGTCTTATAGTGCTTATTCTAATTTTTGTGTTTATGTATTAACTGTTACTTATTTTTCTACCTAAGCAAGTACAGTACACTGATGTTACTGTGGGGAATTCATCCTGATTCCAGAAATATCTATAGTTAGTGGATCTGGATGGTTTATATTAACAACATTTGTACTGAAAAAATTTTGAAATGAACTCATGCCAAATAAAACATCTGGAAATTCAGAATAACAATGATCATAAACCAAATTAAAAAGGGAAAATTTATCTAAAAGGCAGAAGTGTTAAATATATTTTTATTAAAGTGGGTTTCTTACCTATTCTGGCCTAAATACCTAAAAGACCATCTAAAAGTGCATGATCATTTAGTCAGCTTATTCAGCTCATATAAAAATCAAAGATCAACAGCTCCAGATGTGCAGCTCATGTACAGTCAAATCAACCATGAAAATGTGTACTCTAGACTGGAATGGAGGACTCCTTATGCATGCTTTCTGTGAACAAAAGCATAGAATGAACAGTTGACTTCCTAGCAGTGCTCAAACATTTCTTAACTTTCTTAGTTGAAATTCAGAGCTAATATACTTTTCTGCGTAAAGAAACTTCAAAAATTTTTAACAGCACTTGGACAACGTGAGCAACTGTCTGAGCAGGCATTGAGTACTAAAAGTACTTCCAAAATCAGATGTCACTATGAAAGTTCAGGAAATATACATTTTCTTTCAGCTAAATCAGTGAACTAAGCTGAGCTGTACTCATTCAGGACAGGAAATTCTTTTCATTATTCCAGGCAGATGACTATACTCATTATTTTGTAGTTAAAAAATTGGTCCCAAGCAGAATATTGGCTTCCGGATAACTTCTAGTGGAACATCTGGACTGTGATTCAGCATAAAGAACCATACAAAATTCAAAAACTATTGAATCACATGTTTCTTGAGGTGTACATGATCCAGTACATGAAAATGTGCTTAGAAATCTTGAAAAAGAAGCCCTTAATCTACACCTTTCTATCTTACATACAAAGACTTCGAACAGAATATGCCATTGACTTAAAGGGAGATGCCAATAGATGCACAAAAATGTCTGGGAAAAGCAGCCTACAAAAGTTGAGGCCCAAGAAACCTCCAGAGAGAGAACTCATTGGGTGACAATACTAGATTTATGAAAAGCTTTCCACTGGACCCAACTGTGTTGTAATATATATATATATTTGTAGAGAATTATTTTTACTTCTTAGATGTTAGATGTTAACAAACCTTTCTTTCTGCTTATCACTTGTATATGTAGTTCAAGGGTAATTACCTTTTGTTAACTTTAAAGGTCTCTTAGAAAAAAGAAATAGTTTACATTTTGTTCAATTTAATTTGTTCAGCACAGAATCATGCATAGATACAGATACTTAATAGCTTGCAACAAATTAAGGGGTAATAACTCGGTTAAAAGTATAGAATGGTAGAAAAATACCAGTAACCACAAAAAAAGTGACTGGAAAGATTAAGAAAAGTCTTTTAAAATTTCTCTAGTATCTTTGTTGTATAAATATTTAAATTTTAAAGTTAGAAGATCTTCATCTAGTATAAAACAGTGTTCCATTGAATTTGAAAGAAATGTTCTGATTTGCTCCAAGTAATGCCTTGTCAATCCCTTAATGTTCTTTAAAACATTCTTTCAGAGATTCTCTCAAATTCATAAGTTCTTTCAAATACATGGCAAGTTACATTCTCCCCATCTTTAAGCTATTTTACCCATAGACAAATCTATGCTGTCAAAACAAGCTTTTAGAAGTTGAACAAAATCCCCCAAAATCAAGCTACACTGTAAAAGTTGGCATCAGTTATCCACAAATTCTTAACCACAACAGTAAAATCTCCTACAGATCTCCATTTTTAGGCTGTCATGTTTAGCTCAAAGGCAGTTGCTAATGTAGGCAATCTCACACCTCCAATGCTAAGGATATAAAGAATCACATTTATACTTTATTATGTATTTGTTATGACATTGCCCTAAAGAAAAATAACATTACTGTTAAAAGAGTAATGTGCATCATGCATTGAATGATAGATTGATCTGTTGTGACAGAAGGCAGAAAACATGCAAAAAGGCTGCTTTCTTCAAGTTTGGCTCCTTGATCCTTTAGTAAAAAAATGTGTTTCATTTGTAGCAAGTGTAATTAAGACCATATTGATTCATGCAAGACATAACCAAACATCTTAAATCTTGTGAATATTTTACATTCAATAGTCTGTTTCTTTTTTTTTCACTCTATGTACTGCAGATGGAAAACTCTTTCAGTCTTATCCTCAGATGCACCATGAACAGCACCAGTAGGTAAAATCTGTTTCAGAGGGATAAGTCAGACAAAAGTGATACAATCATAGCCGCTCTTTACAGAGATTTGTCAAAAGATTAAAAAAAAAAAAAAGTCAAGTATGGAATTAAAGCCAACATTTTCCAGTGAAACAAAAGTTTTGCTTGCATAAATGGATGATATATATGATGTGAAGAGGACCAGATGAATGCTTTTGCATTAACTACTGTAAGAAGCCATAGATCTTCATCTTGCCATTTTATTCCTAGGATCTGGATTTCCTGGACAGACCCCTTGACCTTACTTCTCTTAATAGTGAAACCAGGTGCTAACTTGAGTACTATACCATCTTTATAAAGATATCTCTCCCTCATGGCTGTCAAGATTTTCTTCAAGTGAGCAAACTCCCAATTAGGTCTTTGGCTAATTGCAACATCAATAGCTTGATCTCTGATGTGAGATCACATCTTATGGGCTTCGTCGCTATTCAGACACACACCACTGGTGCCAGAGTCCCAGCAATGGAGTAACCTAGTGATAGAGCTTTCACGTCAACTGTAATCATTCCACGCATCTTAGGTGTTGCTTAGCTTGAGAGGCCGAAGTGTAGTAAACACACCATCAGAACCATGGTGGTTGAGGTTACGTCTACACTTCTTGACATTTCAATTATCAAAAATGTAATCCAGCCAGAAACCTAGTTCAAAGATAAATTAAATCTTAACTAATTTGGAAGAAAAACTGTCATACAATCCATGATGCCTAGGAAAGAAGGGAGAACATGAAATAAATGTGTTGGGATCTATTTTTGCATGTCCTGGATAATGAATATATTTTTAGAAGATTTTCTACAATTTCAGTGTAACCTTTTCTCTAACTCTTAGAGTCATATCTGCTCACTGCTTTCTGAATGGACATTGCCTACAAGGTGCCATCCGAAAAGCTGTTTGAGTGCACTGGTATGGGTTCAGAAAAGAAACTAATGTACTCTGCGTTGACCACAAGAGGGGAAAATTATATCCTCTCTCCCAGCAGGAAAACATCTAAAGATGCTAATTGTACCAACACACATCAGGATTTCTGTCAGTTTTTGTTTTGATATATCTTGTATAATCATGTTTTGTGGAAGAGGAAAATAGGAATGAGTGAGGAGTAAAACTCAGTTGCTTGTATTTTAAGGTGTGAGGGAGAACAAATCTGTTTCACTATAGAAGAGATGAGAACACTAGTTCTGTGGAACGTAATATAAAGTTGGAAAAAATAAAGGTTAGATAAAAAAGAAGGGAATGGGAAGAAGCCAGGCACAGCAATGTACCTCCTTTTCCCCAGTTACCTCTGTATTGCACAATATCTTCACTGTTCAACCTCCTTTTTTTAAAGGGTGGGTTGGACTCCCTCTGCATTTTTGTCATGCTGTAAGTGTAGGGGGGCAAAGGATATAATTTTTTAGTTTGGAATTTGTGCAATCTGACAGCAAGATTAATAGAGGGGTCTTTAAGGATTCCTGCTGAGCTCTTTATTAAGCCAATAAGCACTGAACGAAGAAAAATCTTTACAATGGTCTGTAATAGCTTTTGAACAGCTGTTCTGGTCTACCATGTCCGAATTCGACTTTTAAAATAATTCCTAAAGTTAGTTTATCTTTACAAGCAAATTCTTCCACTTGACACTACAAAACAATAAAACAAAATATAAAACAAGTTTTCTTAATATGTTTTTTGTTTTCATTGTATGTGCAGTTAACTTTCTACTTTTATATCTACTCTGCTCAGTTTTATAAATTGTAGTCTCCCTTTTTCTACTGTTTCTCATGCCTCTTCACTTGTTCATGCTGATTTAGTCTCATTTTCATTCTAATATTATTTTTTATATCTTCTCCAGAATACTTTTTCTTCAGCCTTACTGCTCTTTTTTTTCTTTCCTTTCTGTACCTTCCTGATTTACAGCAGATGATATTATTGCCCTCAACTTTGCTGTTACTCTAATTTTGCTTTCAGATTAACCTTATGTTCATAAATCCCCAAGCCCTAACTTGTTTTCCATTCTAGTGTTTGGTTAAGTAATATTTATAAATTTCTCTCCTCCTACCATCCCCCATCTTGATGCTACAGATCACAAGATTTTTAAGGCCCTTAAGAAGGCTGTTATTCCTATTTTGTTAGGAAATCTTGCACAGGTTAAATCCAGGGCTAGTGGATTTAAGAACATTTCTAGCCCAAATATTTATATTCCCACAAAACAAATAGGAATTTAAGTGTATATTTGTGGTTGAAGAACTTTTTGGATATTTTCTTCAACCTTGGGAGAAGGTTGAAGCAGCTGATAAAGAGAACTGGGGATGAAAATAAGATGGAAGGGGCTCCTTTTGTATGTCAGAGGAGTACCATTATCTGACCTCTGGGAATATTCAGTAATTGCCTATTATGACTGGTCTTTTCTGTTTACTAGACAACCATATTTAAGGTAGGATACTTAAGATGTTCTCTATGTAGCTTCATCAGTGATTTGCATTTGTGACTGGCTTTGTTAACAACAAAGAGGAAGAGAGAAAAAGTTTCTTGGTAAGAACTGTGGGAACAAAATAATACTAGGAGTTTCCCTTCTAAAAAGGTGTTAAAAATGGTCTAGAAAGGCAAATGACTATAAGTTCACTTATTTATCTTGAAAAGTCAATTATCTTATGACTAGATTGACTTTGTTATATGAACAGTTAATCAAAGGCAGAGGTGTTAAATTGATGATGTAGCTTACAGGTCTGAAGTTAGAGGTTAAGCTTTTCTTTGAGTAAGAGAAATCCTGGACATAATGATATAAGCCTTTTAAACATGCCTCTTGGTTTCTGGGATGTATTATAATTTGTTCTCGTACATGATTTATGACGTGAGATGTGACCAACTGTAGGAGGGTAAATCTGAGGAATGGATGTTGACCTGGTTTCTGACCTGAAAGCTGTTGCCCAGAATGTCAGGTGATGACCTAAACCCATAGTTCTCTCAATTATAACATATAACTTATCTGAAAGATTCAGGCAGAGTTTGCAGTCTTCTGAAAGCTACCACGCAAAGGCACTTTTAGGTGTGTAGTATTGACTGATATATTGGGGTTACGATGTGATAATGTTAGCAGAGGAACTCAAAGCTTGTAATCCTATCCTATGTGAAATAGAAATCCTGGGCCCAGCTAAAGTAAAATCTGGTAAAATCCATTCCTGACAGTTTTGTAAAACAGTTCAGTGATATTTGCTGGGAACAACACTTATCAGATCTTAGATACAGGATAGTATGCTACTTTCTCTTTCTTAATTCAGAGAGATGTCAGAGATCTTTTTTGAGTTTAAGATACTTGATTTCCTTAATGGAAAGCTAGAATTTTTTTTTCAATAGAACTATCATGAAGAACAGAATACTGGTCTAAACAGGATCTAGTACTTCCTGGCTATGAGAAGACATCTGAGGTAAAATCTAGATAGCTTTGTCAAACAGTATTTTAACCAGCAGAGCATTCCTAGAACGGGAAAAAATGCTGATGAATCTGAATCAGAAATTTCTTCTCTTCACAAAGGTAAATAGCAGAATAATTGAGGTTGATAGACAGGTTTTGACAGACTAGATTGTTATCCTGATGTGTCAAATCTTTGTGCCACATACCTTTCATGCTGATTTGTTTAAAACCATGGAAGGCTCCAGGGATGGGCTTCAGACAAGTGATACCACTGCTGTTGCCTTCAAATCATCACGGATCTCACACACTCAAGTAATTATGGTGATTTTATTGTTCTGAATTCTGGGAAGACACTAGGTAAACAAAATTTATGATGACTTTGTTTCAACAGCTCTTGACTGAAACCTGTAAATATTTAAATATATTGAACCATTCTATAGGCAATTCAATAAAAAGTCTGAAACATGCAAAACAAAGGACAGCAGATAATATATACAATTATATTTATGATTAATTGAATAAAAGTCTTCAGCGTAACAGCCTCTCTGCTCATGGCTGAAAGCCATGTACTACTGTCATTGAGTGAGATGGTGCTACTTAAATATTCTCATTTTTAATAGTCTGACTATGAAAACTGACTTATCCTTTTTCTTTTGTGAACTGCTCAAGTTTTGGTATTCTCTATTTGAACTACACTGAATATCATTTTAAAATGAATTCACTGAACTAAATTGTGCTGTAGGCATGCGTTTATTGATCATTACCATCTTAAAAATGGAAATGAAAGAAGATAGGAAAATTTAACTTATTCACAGCAGTGAGTCTCACAAGCAAAACAGGGAACTATGGTATTGGGTATATTAATAAAATTATTTTATTTTAGAGAAAGAGAATTTTCCAAGTCTTAAATTATTGCAGCCTATTTGTCTAGCTTTTAGCAAATCTGCTAGTGTAGAAGATAGAAACAGCAGTAGTCTCAGAAAATGATAATATGAATGGCTTCCTTAATGAATGTATTTTTCCAAAGCCTTCACCAAAAGCTTATTCCTCAAGAAGATGATTCTTAGCTGATCATCATACTTCAGCAGAACTTTGGAGATGTTAGGCATATTCGACTGTGAAGAAAACAGTGTGAAACAGTGTGAAAACAGAAATAAAGCTATCTTATTGCACATAGAAAGTAGAACCTTGTAATACATAATTTGAGTGTATTTGAGTGTAACTTTTAACCTTATACTCTGTGAACTCAGTAGAAGCTGGAAGAGCCACAACATCAGATTAACAGATGTCTGCTCTCTTTGTAGACTAACATAGCTTTCGACATTAGCTTTAACACAGTTCAGTCTAGAAGAAGGAAAGAAGGAAGCAAAGGGCAAGTCCTTGTAAAGAGAAGGCTTACTGTCTCACCCAAAGAGACTGAAAGGCAATGCTGCCTCATTTAAAGGAGTTCACTGTTTTGTTACCTATAGAGTGAATAACTAAACAATTTTGCATTCAGAAGCAGAAGGTAAGACAAATTAACCTGTACATTGCATTAAAAAAAAATGAAGATTTAGAGAACAAACATTTCTTGACATTGTCTTTTGCACAGTCCTTGACAACTTTTTCTTCCTATAGATGAAAAGTGAAAGGTGAATTGCCTAATACCCTTCATCTTGTAAAGAAAAACAAGTCTGTTGCAAATCTCAGTGAAAGTTTTAAATTTTCCCTGTAAAGGTACCTATGACACAAACAGCATCGAGGTTTGAAAATACTGTTGTATGCCTACTAATTTCATGTGCATTTGGTATTTTAAAATTAAAATTTTACATTAAATATGACATTTTTTTTCTTGCACTTTAAAAAGTACAATGCAAATTAAGCTGTTAGATAGTAAAAGCTGAAGTAAAATAAAATTTCCAGAAGGTTAATGAATTCTGTGATGCCCCAGATTTCATATAATATATCCTCCATACAATTTACCCATTCTTTCCTTTTTCCTATGGCTGACTGTACAACTGAATTTCAATTTCCAAATAGTAACACTTCTCAGAAATAAATTTACAGAAATAAATTTTCTACACATCAAAACCACACAACAAATATCATGGCTGCAACACCAAATTCTTTTTGGAACACATGCCAAAATTTTTATTTAGCCCTCTGCTGTGGAAAACTTCCTAGGATTTCTAGAGTTGAATATCCAAAAAGAATACATTGTTTCCAGACTATTATTTCTTTTTAAAAGCCACTCCTATACACCTGTCTCCTTATGACTTAGATTCCAGTGTCGGATTAATTAATTAATTAATTCACATGAGAAAAGCAAGCCAAAAACTGCCAACAGTGGTGTCACATATTTGTTTCTCCTCAAGAAACAGGAGGCATTAGGCAATGAGCATCGAACTTGCACGACTTCATTTTGGGGACTGAATTATTTCCTTTTATCCCACCAAGCTCAATATTTTCAATCAAAAAGCTAAGTGTTTAACAAATGCTCTCTTCCTGAATAGAGGTATCCTGGAAATTTCCCATTTCATGCAGTAGAGATTCCCAGCCACTTGAAATGTATGAGGTAGAGCCCTCTAACAGGTCTGTGTGGGGCTGTCAATGGCTGTGTGGCAGTGTTTTCCTTAACAGCTGGGAAAGTTATAATGGAAAGTTTTTCAGTGACTTCCCAATTGTATCCGAATATGATTGGAGTGCTTTTTTGATGTTGCCAGCATCATATACGAATGTATGTAAGATTTCCAGATGTTTCCTCAATAAAATAATATATTTCAGCCCTCAGTGACCTATTCTTCCCAATATCTTCAAAGCTTCTTCTCAACCACAAAGAGAAATCTTAGATGAACTCAGCTAATAAAATTACATCTAGACAGCTTTGTTATCAGTGTCCAAGTTGGGCTGGAGTTCACAGCAACAAATAACTGAAGTATGTTAAGTGCAAATCTTCTTTTGGGATCTAAACTCAAACCTGTCCTTTTTGTAGCTACTGAAAATTCAGGAATCTTCAGGGGCTTCTCTTATTAGTTTTCAGCTCTAGTGGGAAGGAAGAGAAATAGTGTTTTGTCTCAAGCACACTTGAGTCTCAGGCAACAAAACAGTACAGATTTTTCCAAATTATATATTATCCTATTAAATTAAATTTTAAGTTTTCTAAAAGGAAATATTAAATAAAATTCCAAAAATAGTCAGAATGTTTGTCCAGAATGTACAGTAATAATCTATTGTCCCTTTTGACATAAGGAGTGGTATTTTTATAAAGAATATCTCAAAAACAAATAAAGAGTAAAGAATTAATGAAGCCAAAAAACTGGATCAGTAGCTCAGGAATTAGGGATCTGAATACCGATGGCAAGGTCTTCCAGCAAGGTCATTCACAGGCTTCATCATCCCCAAGACAAAATTTTTAACAATATCTTAGAAGAGGTTTAACAAAAGAGGCTGCCTTTTAGTGCATGATAGATTGAAACTCCATCAACCAGAGAATGACTTTAACAATATAGTAAATTAGACATGCATTACTACCAACTACAGATGGAGCTTCATCTGCTGTAACAGCCACAATATTTGAGCCCTCAGCCCTTGCACTGAAAATATTTAAGCAGCACTTTATATATTTTATATTTTGTTGAGTGTCTTATGGTAACCAAGAAACATAACAGAATTTTTATCTGTATTTTCATCCGAATAGCAAAAGCAGTCAGCCAGTTTTCAAAATGATTTGAAACTGACTGCTTACAGTTTTATCTTTTCATATTTCTCCTTTCTAAAAACTTTTAAAATGTTTGTGTTTTACTACAATACAATAAATATTCTTGCACTAATACTTTAGATTAAATATTTTCTTAGATGATTCAATATTGTACTTTTAGAGTAATTTAAAATATTAAATTTTAATTTAATTTTAAATAGTAAATAATTCTTTAAGGATTAGTTTTATTAATCAAATAAGCATAATATATATTATCTATAAAAATAGATTTAGGGATGAATTGTGGTGTTGCTCAGTCTGGTTGAAAAACTCCATTGATCTCTATGCTAATTAGAATTTCAGTTATTTTGTGACTTAATCTTCTGGATACTCATCCAGCCCAATTTGACCTGTCCTGCCCTTTGGGGACGTTCTCCTGCTTTCCAGACACAGACAGCAGCATTTAGGGACAAAATGATCTTCCTTTTAATCACAGTACGGAATTTGTCTTAGTACATTTGATTGTACTGGTTGCATCTGCAAATACAGTTGACAATCCAACACTGTTTTGCCTGTGGATTTTCACTCTGATCTGTTTTGAACTTAAAAGTAGAAATCATACAGCCAGATAGTCTTTATGTTGGAGTAATTCAGAACATACCAGATAAATCACGGCATACTAAAGAATGAGAAAATAAATAGATTAAATTACATCCACATTTGGAATTTCCTCTTTTTTATGAACAAATTCAGTCTTAGGAAATGGAGTTTAAGATGCTCATTTTTAGATGGGAATGACTTGACTGAAGAACTGAAGTTGAAAAGTCAGGGGAGAATTTTAAGAGTTTTGTCCTCGCTGTAAGAGACTAATATTTTATATCATTGCCTCAAAGTTTGCTGATGAACATGCCCAAACATGTCCAAGCTAGTCCTGGGTAAGGGTTGTGAAATCCTTTTGTCTAAGGGACAGGCAGATGGGCATGTCCCGGGGCAACAAAAGAGAGATAAGCTGCAGCTCAGTGTCTGCTTAACACTTTTGTGTGGTACTCAACTCCGTGGGGAGGTAGCCATCACAGGAGACGCTTGCCTGGCACTCTAGCATGGGATTTGCCAAGAGAAATGGAGGATAAAAGAGGGATCGACCACCATGAGGTTGTTGTTGTTGTTGTTGTGTTGGTGTTCTTCCATCGGAAACCTCATGAGCTGATCTCTGCTGCTGAACTCCCTCCTGGGCCTGCTGCCTGAGACATGCTGCTTTCTCCTGGACCTCGCCGCTCCTTCGAGGTGTTCTACCATCTGAACCCTCACGAGCTGATCACTGCTCGCTGCTTCTCCGGTGCTGACTGACGCTGTTCCTGTGCTGACCCGGTGCCGCTTTTCCAGGACAGCTGCTTGCTGCTCAGGGCTGCCCATCGCTGCTGCTGTTCTCCCCGCTTCTGCCGCCCCTGCTCTTCTGCCTCGGACCGTCGGAGCCGCTTGCAACCGGACCGCCCCTAGGATCCTGGCTGGTGACTTACCTGTGTTGTACAAAACCTCGCTTCTTTCCTATCTTTCCTATCGCTCGCCTTCCCCGCCCCATCACCCTTAACAGTGTCCACCTTCCCCATCTCCCTGGTCAATATTGGTAATAAACTGGTCGGACCAACATTTGAACCGTTGCTTCTTAATCTCACGATGGGTATATACATAATCTAAGAACCTTGTCTCCCTCCTTTTATATTGGAGCGTGACACTCGCCCAGAAGAGGTCACTATTGTGTATGGCATGAGTCCAAACCCTTTATCTAGCTGATGGCAAATTAGTGGCTTTGGTTTGAATGAAAAATATCATATCTGACTTTTCTTGAATTTGGGAGAGCTGTTGAATCCAGGGTTAACACCTCAATCCTCTGTTTACTAGGCAAAGTAGTTCTTCTGGTGGTACTGGTAGCTTTAAAACCTCAACACTGCCTTCAGCTCTTGTTTCTCCCTCTGATAAGATCTGTAGCTCATATCAATTTAAATGAGAAAAAATATGCCTGAGGTCAACACATACAATCAGAAAAAAAGGTAAAAATCAAGTGAATGTATTTCAAGCTATATATTTGCATACACTCATATATACTCATTTTACTATATACTCAACTTTTTTTTTTTGTAAAAAACTCATTTTACTATATACTCAACTTTTTTTTTTTTGTAAAAACAAACAAACAAACAAAAAAAAAAACCAACAAACAACAACAACAACAAAAAAAGCAAACAAGAAAACCACACCAAACATTGTTTTCAACCTTACTAAACCTTTTCTTTGAAACATAAATAAAACATAAATAATCTTTTACACTCTGTTTCTACTCTTGATGCTGAGAATTGGAAATGCAAGAAATGTTTTCTTATAACTACTGTACATTCCTATACTCCCTAATTGGGTGCAGGAGTTTCTAATGCAAATTCAGTTCTTCCTTCTCTCTGGGCACAGAACTATGACTGCTCATCTGGGATTTTTTTTTTTTATTTATTTTTTTTCTGTGTTTCCTTTCTTTAAAAGAAAAGCAGTGTCCTTTCACACATGCAACCGAGATCTGGAAGTCTGCCAGCGTCTGTCTGACTCATCATTTTCAAAAGATGCTGTGAATGCTGGGAATCAAATTCTAGCTGTGAGACCGAAGGTAGACACTTGAGTGCCAAATTCCATTGCCACTTTACCATTTGAGACCACTTTAATGAAAGAATGCAAAGCAGAAGCAAAGAAGATCTTTATGTTGCTATCCTACTACCAATCGTAATGGAGCCAACATGGCTTTTTATGCTGAGAATATGAATAATGTACACAAGAATTTTAAAAAAAATACCTTCAGGCTAGAAAACTGAGACTAATCATAGTATTGTTTTTCATGAAAATGAGAGTTCCTTTGAAGTATTTATGCTACTTCCTTACTATTCCCTTGGCCATATTTTGTTTTCATAATGTTTATTCAGTTAACTTAGTTATTTTTGTACTTATCTGGTCTTAATACTTTCTCTTTTTCCTCTTTTGATTTTTCTTTTTTTTTCTTTTTTTACTTTGTTTTCTTAGGCTGATTTATCTCTGTCAAAACTGCTTCATAGTGCAAGGCATTGCGCATAAATCCCTTATGGATACCTTTTGCTGCCGAGAAATATGCTTCTCATGGAGCAGATATATTTTATTTTTTAAATGAAACGCTATTATTTGAATACTTTTTTCTATTAATGAAATATGAAGACTAATATTTAAACCCACTAAAATAAAACCTCACTGCTGAATTTTTAAATCTATATAGTCCAAACTAAATATTCATTTCCATAGTGTTGAGGACACTGTTCTATCAAGGGTTTAAAGATAACATAAGTACCAGTCAATCCATAAGTTCCTTCAGTCTGTACATAAATTTCAGCTGCGCTTTCAGGGACCTGTCTATTGTTTCTTACACAGTGTTGTGAAAAGTTGAGATTTTGACTCACGTTATTACAATACACTTTGAATACCGGAGAGAAAATATTAGCATAATATCAGGGCAGTTAATCGACTATTACAAGAATAATCACTGTAAGAGGTTAATATTCTCACTGAATAAAATTTCTCATTCTTTAGAAGAAAATTATTTGTATTTCTGCTACTTGAACATCGCACAGAGGCTGGAAAAACTTAGGGAAAATCATCAGTGTTTAGACTTTTGGGTCTTGTGGCTTACATAGATTTTAGGAAATAAAAGGAAGGAGTCTTTGTAGGAAGCAAGAGAAAAATAGACGCCACCATGGTCCCAGCGTTGGTTACAGTTCAGACGTTGATCTTCAGTAGTGACGGGTCATCGCAGGTTGTGTTGTTCAGTTGAGGACGACTTCTAACGATGACAGTACAAACTTATTTTTAAGTCCAAAGTGGTTGAGTCAGCTCCTGTTAGAGAGCCTCTGGCTTTTGTATCTCAGCAGGCACATACACTTAAGTCGGCGGAGAAGAGGTAGCAGGGAGGCTCCAAATTGTATATTGCTTTCACGGGATACAATGTCATCCTCCCCCCAGTCTCCGATACCACGCTGGAGATATTTGGTCACAGGACAGACCTTCTGTCAATAAACACTCCTGAGTACTCTTTCGAAGGCAAGCATCTCCAAAAAAATGCTTTCAAATGTAAAACCGTCTACAAAGACATGCTAAGTGCCACACGGAAACACCCACCACTCACCTCCTGGATAAGTCTGAGTCTTATGGCAAGAAAAAAAAAAATATCTCAAAAAGTGATCTTTGAGCCAAATAAATAAATAAAATCAAGAAGGATTCGAACAAAGTCATCACATCCTTTCAGATCAAAAGTCCATCTCAACTTCTACTGAATTTAAATAGGCAAAATATCATTTTCCTTATTGTAATCATCAGACACTACTTGGAAAAATATATTCAGCATAGATCTGGAAGAACTAAAGATGACAAACTGTACTAGACTTTCCAGAAGAAAGCTTTTTTACTTGCTGTGCTTTTAATGGGTAAATTACCTGCACCATTATAAAGGTTTATTATAAACTATTTAGTATGATTGCAATAGCTCACTGGAAAATCAAGTATTCCTGTATTCATTGTTTCCTTTTCATGTAGACTGTTGTATATTTCATGAATTTCATAACTCGTTTTCAAAGATAATATTATTATTTTGTCTATATGAGATCTATCATATTTCAATGTAAGTCAAAGTTATTCTTGAGCCTCTGTTATGCAGCAGATATGATAACTGATTACTTCCCCCCAACCTCACTCCTATCCCCATTTTAATAATAAATATACTCTGAATGCTTTTTGACAAAATATCTACTTGAAGATCTATCTATCAATTTATTGATCAGCTCTGGCATTAACCATCTTGCTAACTGAGAAAGAAATTATCCAGCCAATGTGTGAATGTGACATCAGGGTCACAGCAATTCAGTCTTAACAGCATTATTTGACAGAGAAACAATATATTTACAATATATTTCCCCACATTTTAAGTTGGACTTCTATTATATTTTTGCAGATGCTCTAAGAAATAATGATTTTAAGTATCAGCTTTTGATAACCTGTTTTTTATTTTTATTAACAGACAATGCCGTTTGTCAACAAGATGTTGACTTGCAAATTGCATCTGAATGCCTCTCATTACTTCTTTCTTCCATGCATATCACTCTCAGTGCTACAGTGTTTTTGTTTCTGTTGTTGTTCAGAGGATCTTCAGATTTCCTCCTGAATGAAAGCAGAAGAAAACAATAATTGCAGCCACAGGACTGGATTTGTTATAGTTTAGAATAAATTAACCCAATATGCATAACCTTTTGGTACTCAGATATCGTTACACTTCTCTGCCATTATGGTGGCTCTTGGGAGTTAACATCCACAGAGTAGTAAAAAACAGAGGTAAGAGATTTAATGTTGCAATGCAGTTAACAGAAATTCTTTATAAATAAAGGCCCTTATAAATCATCATTAGACCAAACAGGTAGAAAAATGCCTGGTAAAAATACCCCTTGTCATTGTGCCAATCCATCTTGTGATTCCTGTCTCCACATTTTTTTTCTGAAACATCATATGAGCAAGTATAGGTAAAGTCTCTACAGAGACCAAGAGTTTAAAGAATATGGGTTTCTTCACCCCTTACTACTAGGATTAGTTTCAAATGCTGCCATTCACTCTCTTTTGGCTCTTCAGTCATAAGAGACAGCAAAAAGCACACTTTGAAGGCAAAAAGTCCTTAAAAGGAAGCCAAGCTCCCATATCCTACAGAAGCCTGCAAACTTAATTCTTGAGTAGTTAAAAGGTAAAGTACTAAAAGCATTCATTTTCATGGTGTGTTCCTTGGAAAATTTGCATGTAATTGTCTTTTTCCACATTTTTCTACTGATTTATACCTACTGAACTGGATAAGAATGATAGCTACATTTACAATGATTTTTGTTTTTTTTTTTACTGATTTAGTATCAACCAATACTTTGTAGTTGGAATCACTACATGGGGGTTGCAACTGAATGATCTTTAAGGACCTTTCCAACTCATACCATTCTATGATTCCATAATTTGTTTCACATACTTCCAAAAGGTTGTTGCAGAAATAAGCAGTGTAAAAAAATGACAAAATTAAGCATGTTAATTTTAAATGCTGATCATAAAAGATTTATTGGTCCATGCTGCACAGAATAAAGAGGCTTAAATTGTACTAGAGGTACAGCTTAGTGGATGTACATAATGAATGAAAATAAACATAAAGTGGACTTATGGTATAAAGCATATATTATTTTTCCTTTTCTTACATTTAATTCATTTTACACTAATTCAAAGTCTGATTTAAATGTAATAGAAATTGTGAGAATAAAATATTCCAATGGAAAAAAATTAAATGTAATGAATTCACCAATTGCCTAAAACGTAACATCAAGAATATAGTCAAGCAAAAGCCAGTTCCCTAGATTGCCTAAATAAGTGGAGACAATTCAATTGAACAGTTCACATCAGGTTTCCCCTTACAGTATGAAATAATTAAAACCAAAGTTATTAACCATGATCATGAAAATCATCTTCAGAAACAATCTTATTTATTTATTCTTATGAAGGAATTCTGTACTTTCTTTCCATGGCTAGATATTGTATACTTCTATACTAGCAGTGTCCACTTGACTACAGAATTGAAATGTGTCTGTATAACTTGTAAGGAACAATTATTTTCAAGAGGATCATGAATAACTGGATGGTTCATACTTCATTATCCCTTCTATTCCACATTGAGCTCTGGATGCAGCATCTCAGTAGAGTAATGCACACTTTGAAGGGATGTCATTTTTCAGTAGAGGTCAAAGGAAAAGAAGGAGAGTATGGGTGGATTTTAATATTTTCAGTAGTTATTCCTAAGATATTTTCCTAGTTTATCTTTGACTCCACAGCCTATCATTGGTCTTACCTTAGAAATATTATTTTAAAACCAGTGCATAGAAAACAAAGACACTTACCTGTGGTATGTGTGTTTAAATAGAAACAAATTTTCATGTCAACAAATGTTTTTGGCATATCAAAAATATATGAGGAAAAAAAACATTCCTTCCTCTCTCCCTTAATTCTTTCTTTTCTCTAATCTCAATATTTCCACAAAAATTATGATTGCTTCTATTTTTGCTGTTCTTCAAAATATATATAAGAAAGGAGAAAGAAAATATTATCTGGAAACATGAACTGATTAAATAAAATAGGTTAAAACATATAAGTAAAATTATAAGGAAAGTCATAATGCGAAGAAAAGCAAAAAAAAGGTGAGGAAAAAGCAGACATGAAAAATATGCCAGTGATATGGAAGGCACGTTTTGTAGAATGAATGAGTAGCTGAAATAACTCAGTTGTTAATAGGTACAGGAATATGTAAAAACAGTTAGGAATTCATTTTCCAACTTTTTTTTATAAGCATGCTATACTGAAGAGTACTTTTCATACATTTAAATTCTAATCAGGTTTCTAGCACTTTTTCTGTTAAATCATTCTCCTTGTTTTATGAACAGGATTTGAAGAACAAGAGAATTCAAATAGGAAATGCTCACATTAATTTACTGATCTTTTCTGACAATTCGATTATCTTCCAATCACCAGAGTAATCTTTTCAGTACGTAGATGAGTAATTTAATGCCAAATGTAATGCAGCCAAAATGACAACAAGTTAATAAACAAGGCTGTAGTTATTTCAGAATTGCTGACCCAAATAATAAGTAAGCAAAGAGAGGGTACAATATGCTAAAGATTGTCTTATTTTAAAACAATTTTGATAGCTAAGACAATCTAAAATAATACCAGTATACTAAATACTTAGTGTTGGACAACAATTTTTTTTCAGTAGCATTGAGAGAAATTAGACATCTAGCTACCAGTTAAGTAACTGTTCTTGTTTGTTTTTTTTTACAACAGCAACTTTGCTTTCTTAAAACAGGCACAAAATGAACCCAGAACTGATACCTGAAAAAATATTCAGCCTTTCCTAATAGGAAGAACTACTTCTTCACACTGTTCATATGCAATCTCTTAGGCAGGAAAAGAGATAAAAATGGAAACAAATAGGAAAGCAGAATACTTCAAAGAGGAAAACCTGTGTTAGTTCTTTACTAGTCACTTAAAGGGACATGCCTTTTGTCTTCCTCCTGAGTGAAAGATCTATGGAGGTATGTGGCATGCTGATAGCACACATGGGATTAGCAACACAGGGGTAGACACGTAAATAGGAGAGAGAAAGGGAATTATTACTTCTGTGCAGCAAAACATGGAATATTTCCAAATGTAAAACGCAGAGAGGAAATGTGCTTGGCCATGCTAAAAGGTAAATGCAGTAGAACAGTTCAGGAGTGAGGTCAGCTGGAAAATGTTTGGCTTTGCTAAGTTGAGTTGAATTTGGCTGCAGAATTACAGAATTGTGATTATATTCATCTACATACATGGCATGATCTAGGTGAAGCAAAGTAGAGTGAAAATCAACATAAAGGTTTAGAAAATTAAAATGAAAATTTTTAGCTGGTGAGGATCTCAGGAGAAAACTTTGTTGTAGCCTTCAAACATTAGAAAGAGAAAGATATATACAGAAAATTTTCCTTTATTGCTTGTTAACTTCTTATGTTTCCTCCACAGGTTTATAGTACTAATGCTATGAAGATAAAATGATAACACTTATAACAAAGTTTCTAAATTTCAGGTGGGATGAGTGCCATTGCAGTCTCTATTGTATATATCCATTATAAAAAGAAACAAAAGAAAACAAACAAACAAACAAACAGACCCACCTGCTATTTAGAAAAATACAAATCAATAGATTTGTAAGTCTCACAGACTATGTTCCACTAAAACTAAAGTATATGGATTTTTTTACTGGAAACATTCAGCTCAGTTCTCTGATTATCTTGGATATATGAGGGCTGACTTGAAAGTAATTCCTCCAATTTTATTATGTTAGCCCACCACTTCAGAATAGGATGTTGGCATGACAATAAGCGTTGAACCTTCCCACCAATATTCTGTTGCATTTTGTTATGTGACAGGTGGCAGTAGAGGGCTGTCTGACAAAATGGGGTCTGACATGGAAGTATGGACGAAGCAAAGGTGTGTCATTGATTTCATCCACTTGGAAAAAAATGGCATCCACCGCATTTATCCAAACTTGCTGAACGTGTATGGACATCAAACAGTGGATGTGAACGCACTGAGGTGGTAGGTGGTGCATATAGCAGTGGAGATTTTGACAGTGGTAGCCCACTGGTGCAGATTTTTATGGACATGGCTTGCAGGCTCTTGTTCATTGCTGGTGAAAATGCAGAGCTAATGGTGATAACTGTACTGAAAAACAGTGTTAACAAAGAATTCACTCTATAAAGTAGTGTTATGGTACTCTTTGTTGTATTTTCCACGGAAATAAATAAGCATTATTTTTTGACATAGAGGAGTAGTTTCAACATGCACGTGCAGCTCTTTACTTTTTGAAGCTGTTGATTGTTAAGAACAATAGAGATGGATGGGGCCGGATATTTTATTATGACCAAGATACTATGGGTGGATGGCAGAGTGCTCTGTGGATACAACTTGAAACCTGCCACTGAGCCTTTTTAGCCCTTTTCCTCCCTGTAGTAGCAATTCTCCCTACACTCGGAGAAACATAAGAGCTGATTTAATGTATGCCAGACATTGAAGGATATAGAGCTGTTTAAAAGTGCAGCCTAAGATCAAAGTGCCGCTGTTGCAGCCGCACACCCTGTTTTTCATCTTCACACCATTTCCCCTGTCAGCAATAAAGACACCAAATGTACTAAGAACTTCTATTCCACAAGGAGATCACTGTTACTCCTAGATCACTCTTAGATACTTCTTCTCATCCCAAATTATTTGGCCTTTAAACCAGATGACATTGATAATTCAGGGAAAAGCCAATATACTGTAGAACTTAGTTTGTTCAATTTCTCACTTTTATCTGTTTCTGAAATAGTGTTAGAACATTCCAACACCTTACATGTATTAGTAATGCTAAATAAAGAACGTTAATTGTGGATAATGAAATATAACATTTGATTTTTATCACTGTGCTATAAAAATTTAGTTCACATTGTTTTTATATGATGAACTGAAATAAATGTAATCACAGATATTTAAATAGGAATAATAAACCCCTAGTCAGTCAGACTTAGTCCAGTGGTGTATTTCTATGGGAAGTATTTTTGCTGTCTTTCATTGAAGGAAAAGATCAAGACTTAATGTTGATAAGTTAACTGAGAATGGACTGATTTCTTCCAACATTTTGGTTTTTTTTTATAGGAAAAAACAAACAAACAAACATACATAGTGCAGTTTTGGTGTACTTCGAGAAGAATTGGATGTTTTTTGTTTCAGAGTCCTAAGAATAAAATTTGGCCCCAGCATTCCCTCTTTCCTCCAAAATATGTTGGAAGTATGGCTTCTTGCCCTTTTCTTAGGGGTCTGATGGATGTTCTCCAATGAATTTAACTGCTCTATGATAACACATAATATTCACTTCTTATCTGTTCTCCTGTCTGCCAGAATTTATTGGCCCATAGCAGGAGAGGTAGACAGAAACATGCTTTGTTACCTGACTCATTCGAGTTCACAGCTCAGAACATTAATCTGAATAGTGAAAGACAGTGGATTTATAGTATAAAAACAAGCCGATGAAGAAAGACAGTTGAGGCGTGGGCATGCATCTGTTTTAGTATATTCAGCCTGAGCAGAGAGACAAGGCACACAGCCAAAAGTCGTAATATTGTAAACTGATGAAACTAAATCTAATGGAGCCTCTAGCTTCTCTTATCAGGATGCTTTTCAGGAGTAGATAAGCTTTCACAGATGATGTGAAGGCCAGGGTATGCATTTAATTTGTCTTCATTTTAAATAGAGAACAGCTTTCCTATGCAATGGGCAACTTGTTTCATCTAGAAGCCTTCAAAATAGAAAAGAAAATGGAACTGAGTGGCTCTGCATGACAGACCACCCTCAGACAGATCTGAGGGTCGTTGGTCCAACCAAGAAGCCTCAGTGGTACTCTCCTTCCACAACACCCTAATTTGGTTGTCTTCAACAGAGATATTTGTGATTTGGTAGGCAAAAACAAGAGAGGAACCAGATTTAATGATAATTTGCCTGGACCATTATAAACTAAAAGTAGAATTAAACAGTATAACATTCTGTATATATATTGCTGGATTTTCACATCTAGATGTTACATTCAGCTTATTAATAATGAGGACACAAAAAAATCATTAAGTATAAGATTCAAAATTCTCTGTGATTTCCCCTTAGTGGAAATCTTGTTTAACCCACCAAATTGTTGACCAGATACTAAAGATACTTCTGTCAGTGAAGGCATTTCTCTTTCTCCACAGTGAACTAGATAAGATATCGGTAAATAAACCCTAGATCCTCTTTCTACCCACAAATGACTCATTTATGGTCATCATCTTACCCAACCTGTATAAGATGAACAACAGTGAGGATGATGGGGTGATGCTGTAGCTGGGAGAGGAAAAATAAAAAAAAAATTCCCTTTTTTATTAGGGAAATTAGACTGGCTCATTTGTGATGTGAAACCACAGCTTAAACACTTAGGCTGGATTTGGAAAAGAATAAACAAAGTAGGACCTGGTACAACAGTAAAGTAATAAACACTCTGGCTATAATCCAGTCTCTGCATTTAGTTGTAAGGAACACCACACTGAACTCAGCCTCTGTAATGGTAAGAAAATAAGTCCTGTGGTATCCTATTCAAATACTAGACTATATTTTTATGTTAAAATCAAGAAAGCATGAGTTTTTTTAAATACAGACAGCATAAAGAAAAACGAAAAGAGGCTTTACTTTTGGCATTACTTTTCAGATACTGTACAGACTGTGAGAGCTATAGACTAAAAGAGCTTAAAATGTAAAAAATCATTTTTAGAGAAAATACAAAGCCTTAGATTAAATATAAGCCTTGAAAGTTTTTGACAATTCATTTATTTTAGGATCTTAAAAGCAATGTTATCTTATTTGGCAGGAAGATGCTACTGTGTTCTTGATCCTCATTATTATGAGTCATAATTATAGAAGAAAATAAGAGAGCAATACCATTTCTCATGGCTATAACACTGTTATAAAGCCTATATAAAATGACATCTAAGCATTTTTTTTATTAATTTAGAATATCAAATTGCTATGATCTATGCCGTGTTACTTCTTGAAATGTTTTGATTCTTAATACATGGAAATTAAATCTACAACTTGTGTCATGTTAGAGACCTAATGGTTTTGAAAAATTTTTTTAATCTATGAAGCAATACAATTAATATAATACTGTAAGTGCAACATGATTAATCATGGTCAGGACTCTGCAGCTGCCATGTTGGGAAGCTGGCCAAGCAAGCCCACCAGCACTACTTTTGGGACCCAGCCTAGTGTGATGAATGAGAAGACTCCAGTTGGTGAAAGGGAGTGATCCTGGACTTAAATATATGTTAGTGCAATTCCAAAGTACATGTATTTGACATCCATGAAGATTGTTTCACTGGATACCTATGGAATTGCAGAGAGGAAAGTGTCATATTAACTATTTTGTGTTAAAGCATAACAACTGGTATATGCTTATAAAACAGATAAATAGTTGGGGAAATCAATGACTTTTTTTTTTCATCCTTTTTTTTTTTAAATGCTGCCAGTGTTGTTTTTCTGACAGTCCTATATTTCTCCTGAGAAATTCAATTTTAATACCATATCTCAGATAAAGATTCCGGACATACCACACACATTAGCTGAAATTCCATTCCATTGCTCATCCTCCTCTGCCTGTCTGCAAACCTACACAATTTCAGTACACCTCATTTTTCTCAGGTTCAATCGTACTGTACAAATGCTGATCAAAACATGGTCTGTCATTCATCAATAACATCAACAAATTGTTATACCCTTTTTCAGAGGGCATGGAATGCTGATTTCACAGATGTATATCATTAGGCAACCAGACACACAAAAATGTGCACTTGAGGACAAAGCCTGCACAATCTTTATCTTTCCTTCTTCCCCATATGCAGTTATTTGTGTCTCTCAATATTACAGCTCTTTTTTTCTTTCACATCATCCTCAAATGCAGAGCAAGCTTGATAACTGCTAACTCTTGCATGTTCTGCAGCTTCACAGCTGTGATACATATGCTTGAGTGGCAATGACAGGAGAACATCATATTAACTCAAGCTCAAAATGAAAAGCTCTAGGCCATCTCCAACCGAGGGACTGCAAAAATGATGAGATGATCAACTAATCTGATCTTAAAGAGTCTTTAGAGACAGGGAATCATTCCAAATAGTTCTCAATGCAATTACAGAAGAAAGGGAAAAACAGGGGAAGAGCTACTGGAGTAAATATCTTTCTAATAAATGAGAGGTAGAAGAGGAAAAAAGAGTAGTTGTATTGGGAATAGGAAAATAATATTTTCTTGTTTGTTACAAACACTGAACAAATAAACAAGGTAATTATATTGCAAAGGGCCTTGTGTAAGAAATTATTAGTAGGAAAACAATTCTTCAAAATTTGCTGGTTATATAGTGACTTGTGTTAGAAAAATGAGCTAAAAACCATAATGTTTTTAATTGTACTTTGATTTTTTTAAGATAAAGGAAATAGGGATTAACTTTCAAAATCATTGACAATGTTTCGCAAACCTCATGCTCACATCTGCATGACATTATCTCCCAGTGAGCTCATGACTGCATTTCTCCAGCTAGCCAAAGCAAGCAGTACAATTTTTATTTCTCTGCATGTCTGAGATATTATTTCTTACAGTAAGGAAATACAGGACCTAATGTAGGAATAAAAATGAAACAAATCTGGTTTTCTTCTAATCATTATTTTACTAATTGTACTTGAAAAAGTAAATGCCTTCAGTTATCGAGGCCTAAGGACATAAAATAAATGATTTTATTAATTACTGTAGTATACAACATGATATCGTTGTTAATCATTTCTGCATATAAACTTACTAAAAGACTGAATTAACTTTGTGACAATTTTCTGATAGACAAAATGGTTCTGGTATTCGTCCCCCATTCATTACAAATAATACCAGTATTTAATTAGGCTAACAGATTTTTCATATTCACAAATGTTTAAAAATTAGTAAATGTATACAGGTATTCACAAATTTGTGTATATAAAATCCAAACTGCATATCATCATATAAATTTTCATTAGGATTTAATCCAGTCACACACCTCCCAGAATTTCTCGTTCTCTGATAACATCAAACTTCAGAGCTGATTGAGGTGGTGGATTATGTATGGCCAGAAATCACTGAGAAGATATAATGAGTTAGATCCACAGAACACCAAAAGCCCTAAAGTGAAAGCCTCTTGCATTATGGCTCTACCTATTTTGCTTACCTATTTTGGCTGTCATTGATGACAGACTAGGTCTAAGCAAACTTTCCTGATTTCTTCCAAAATACCTAAGAGTATATATCCTTCTGCAGATGCGATATCTTGTTTTCTACTTTAAGGTATGAAATTAATTTGTATTCTTATTTGTTTGTTGGTGGTTTTTTTTTAAATTATTATTATTTTCTGAATTGTATTAATATAGCATCTCCTAAGATTGTTATTTTCTGTCCAGATTTTAAACCTCTGTTGAATACTTTTTTTTTATTATTTTGCAGTTTTCCCTTGGGTACATAACATCTCTCAATTTATTAGCATCTGCAAATTCAGTTAATGAGCTGTTTGCTTCCACCTCCAGATCACTAATGAAGATTAAATAAAGCTGGATTCTGCAGTAACTCTTTGTGTCCTGATTCTCCAGGATATTGCACCACTGATTCAAATTAAATGGCACCAACATAGAAGTGATAGATCTCTGTGGTAACTATCAAACTACATCACTGCTTTTTTGGCTGTGGATCTCAGTGAGTTTTTAGTCATTTCATAATACACAGGCTAAGAAAATTTCTGGAAGTAATGCTGCAAGTAATTTTAAAAGAGAGAGTGCAGGGGTAGCTGAATAATAAAATGTATGACATACTGACTACAACAATGGTGGACTGATGATTTTATATAAGACCTCTCAATTTTGAGCCTGGAGCACAGGACATACTAGGAGACCTTGAGATAGCTGAGCTCATTTAGTCAAGTGAAATTGAGGGAAAGGGCAGCCTAATAGCAGCCTGCAACTGTTTGAATGGCAATTAACAAGATGACAGATTGTTCCTCATTATCTACATCCTCTGAATAAATTTCCTGCAAAATAATGTAAGAATTTTAAATCATAAAATGATGCACAGCAAAATCTGTTAGACTTTTCTGACCTGATTCCTCAGTAACAAGTGACTATCCCCTAATCCTTTATCTAGTAATGTATCCTTCAAAAAAAAATGAAAATTTGAATCCCTATAGAAGTTTCCATCATTTACTTATTTCCACGAGAAAGGTGCATTTACAGTGACCAAATGCCTCATTTTCTAACGTGAGATTAGAATATTTAAAGAACAATTTCTGTTTTCCATTCTACATGGTGAATATATTTGTCAATATTCAATGAGGAGGCAAAACGAAATCTAAAGGTGAAATATGAACCGTGGTTACCTGATACAATTTATGAAAAAAAGTTTTCATTTAATAGCAAATTTAAATTTTATTTTAAAAATCTTACATTATACTGTGTTCCACAGAAATTACTTTTATTGAAAGGTTCCAAAGAAAGTTTGAAACTTCAGATCTTCCTGGCAAGATAGAGGGATTAAAAGCTCATGGTGATATTAAAGGCCGCTGCTTTATTAACATTAGTATATGAGTCCCTGGTACTGTCTGAGCAATTGAAAAACTCAGTAAATGTTTTGCAGACAGAAATATACCAATATGTTGTTTGAATCAGATTTAAAAGAAAGATTTAGAAGGAAGATTTCAATAAAAATCTTATGAATTATCAGAATTTAATCTAAGATCTTCCAGAAGTTTTAGCAGTGCCTCCCCCATGCTGATGGTAGTCAAGAGTCTATTTCTTATGGGAGATAAACATCTCACCAAGACATAATACTTTCGAAAAATATGTCCTTGTGGTATTGGAACATATATTAGTCAGCAAAGAAAAGCGACAAAGGAATCACTGTCAAAGGCTGGGCAGAAAAACAGTATGAAGTGTATAGTGTATGACATCCACCAGTTAAGCCAGAATTAAGGGTCCGGGGTTATTATCATAGACATAATAGTTTAAGTTAAAAATCAGGCTTGTTTGTTTCAGAATAAACTTAATTCTCTAAAGTGAATGCAAATGCAACAACTGAAAATGACTAAAAATGATGCCAGGAGAATGATCACAGTATTGAAAAGCATGCCTTATAGTCAAAGACTCAAAATCTGTAAGTTTAGAGTATTGAAGAGAAGATCATGGAAAGATTTTATCACAGTGAACCATAAGAGACCGACAAATTTGAATAACTCTTGAACATTTCACCCTAAGATGTAATAAGAGTGAAATGCTAGAAGATATTGATAGAAAACTTAAAACCAGAAATACATTAAAAATTTTGAAAATTAAAGGTTTTGAACCCCTGGAATGGACTCCTAGAAGTACTGTGAGTTCTTAATCTCCTAAAACACTTCCTTTTTAGAAGCAATCTACTAGTTAAGTCGATAATTAATTCAAGGATGAGTAGGGTCTGTATTACACAAAGGGGTGGAAAAGAAGATTAAAGTGCTTATTTCTGTTCTAATAATCTGAACTAGTATATAATGAATGTATGTTAAAAAGTGGGTATGGTGCAAATGCATTGAAATATTACAATGACGTTTATTTGTGAATGTAATACATTTTTTATTCGACGCAAAAACAAGTTATATGATGCCTTCTTTCTCTAGGATTTTTCTATCTTGATGTGAATTATTCCCTGCTAATGTTAGAATTTTATCTAACTACCTCTAATACTTTGGACACTGAAACATATTTTCAAAATTCTCCTTTTCCACAAAACTGCACATACTGTTTGATTAAAATTTCAGGAATGTAAACTACTTTTTATAGTCCCATAAGCTTTATAAGATTAGAGAGTTTAAGAAAACTAATTTCAGAAATCCTCCTTTAACTACATAAATGAACTAAATTAAATATACTAAAGTCATTTAGCAAATATATTCTCACACATTTTCCAGATAAAACAGATGATTCAATTGTATAAAGTTCAAAAGATTTTCACCTAAAGAAAATCTTTCTCTGCAGTCCATATCTTTAACAAAAGCTTGGTGCAGCTCTTTTTTAAGATCACTTCTTAATAAGGTTCAAAATAGCATTCCAATGTTTTTTTCTTAGATTATCCGTCATATTACTACTGCTCTTTTTCATTTTATCTATCTACATTTCAATTAAAACTAATTAATGAAGCTGACAAGAATAATGGATTTATTTTTCTCAGACGATGTTAAACTTTGAAACTTAAAAATAATTAAATTTGAAAGAAAATTTGGACTTTTAAAATTGTAATATATTGCTCATTATTGTACGGTAGACCAAAATTAAACCATTTTGATTTAGGAGGTATGTCTGATGTAAGATTTTATTAGGAAGGTGGAAATGTGGGTTTGAGTATTTTATGCATATGTTATAGAAAGTGAGAGGCTATATTTTTTAAATGTTTAGTGAACACAGGTGGCAATATCTTGGTAATTTACTTATCTATAATGAGGCAAAAATAGAAGAGGCTAAAAATGAAGAATAGACCAAATCTTTTTTATTTTTTGCCTAGTTGTGAAGTTTGTTTTAGGAGAAAAACACATGAATTTTGTTGTATGAGCTTCAGAATTTAAATAGGAGAAGTATTTTTCTAGCCTTTTGAATAATTTTGTTTGCTTCATTCACAGTTCTGCATTTTTCTCTTCATTGTTTTATATAATTTGACACATATAATTTTTAGAATCTCATATAAAGAAATCTCCTTCCACACAGTGCAAATCAAACATCAGATCAGATTGTGACTGGCAGCACTGACAATAATGATATTACTGTAAGAATAAATAGTGCCTCTCTGGCAAGCCCTCATGATCATCTTGTTTGTCTTGTTCTCCATTTATAAAGGTTAACTATCTGATCCTAATTTTATCAAGAGGAATCTAAATTCTTATATTTTCTTTTAAACATATATGTAAGATAAAATTTATCTTTATTTACAGATTTCAGACTTGTAAGGCTAATTTCCAATTGCTACGTTTTCTAATAACCATAAGTGACTGTTAAGTAGAGGCAGACATCCTTCATAAGGTGTAAGACAGCTATTTTCTAAAAGAAGCAGTGATAGGAGAATTAAATTTTCTTGGAAGATTCTTGAAAATTCTGTTGGTTTGGCTACCTTTTTAGCCTGTCAAGCATTAGACATTATCTGCACTGATATCAGAAACAAGGAATGTAACACAAGTAGGAAAGTCTCATTTTGCAAAAAGAATTTATTCTGTGATCTGAGATTTTCTTATCTGATTCCTTGAGAAAGAGGCTTCTAAATATAATTATAGTGTCCCTTAAATATAGTTTTCTATTCAAGCTAATGGTCCAAGGTCTAAATCAGAATGTATTTAGAAGGAATGGGGATCCTTGGAAGAATATTTTAAAGACTCTTTCAGCTTTTATTCTGTGATGCCACAGCACTTTGTCCATTGTGGACATGAGAATGGTTTGTTTTCTTCCTCTTTACAGTTCATTTTACAACACAAAGATTCACACAAGGCCATCATTATGAACTTTGAGCCTTGCTTTTGCTGCCCTCCAGATTTTTCTATCTGGTTAAAATAATTTTTGAACTGTTATATATAAGAAAGGACAAGTACTGGCTTGATGAGTACTACATGGAAAGGACCACTTAATTTGTGTTACATTATTTATATGCACTGGTATCATTTGTGTTTTCTCAGCAGTGCTGCATCTGTAGCTTTTGTTCATCTTTTGGTCTGCTAAAAATTGTATATCCTCTTCTGTGTAACTTAGACCCCCACTTCTAGACCTACGGTGGACAGTTGTGTATTCCTACTTCCAGAGATCTGCATTTATCCTTGCTAAGGATTATGCTGAATCACAGCACAGTACTTGGATATCATCCCCACCAGTGGAGTCTGTGTAAGCAGTCAGTATTCTATGAAACAGCTACTAATGTTACAGCTCCAGATCGTGATATATCCTTAATATACTTAATATAATATATAGATATAATCCCTAATATATCCTTAATATATACTTCTACGTTGACAATGAATTTCAGAACTTGTTTTTATCCACCTGCGTGCTCATCTTCTGATAGTTTCAAATAGTCAAATAAGCCAGATAGAAATTTTAGTGAAGCCAAAATATAAGCTCACTAAAACAAATGGACAGCACTTGATTAAAAAAAATGTTTGGTAGTGTATTTCCTTATTTACTTGTCTTCTAGGTGGTCAGAAATAATTTATTTGTTTAAATATTTTACAGGAAAAAACATTAATCTATAATTCATTATTTTTGTATTTTAAGACATATCTGATGAGCACCTTCTTAAAGCTATTTGTTAGCAGGCACCAGTCATCTTGGGAGAATACTCTGGGTGTAGTGGAGTTTCCAACTGTCGCACTAAACTCCAGTTAAACTGCTATTCTTTATCTTTGAGTTGTGTCTACAGAGTTGGCACTGTCTACCCTTGATCAGAAATGTGATGCTACGGCTGTAATAGTGGCCCAATAGCCATCTTACACTTGGCTTACAGTCACGGAGTTTGTAGAAACTAATGCAAAATTCATTGAGTTAGGAGATAAATTCACAGGGAGTTTTTTGTTGTTTTTTTTTTCTTTAAAACTTGTTCAGCCACTTTGAGGAAAGCAGGACTCATCTCATGTAGTGGTTGCTTAGAAGGACAAATAGCATCATTCTAAATATCCATCTCCTCGTCCTCCCACCCACTTCTTCTCCTTCTTTCTCCTAGCATAATGCCATAAGGTGTATGTCATTCCTTTGGCCAGTTCAGATTGGCTATCCTGGTTCTGTCCTCTCCCTGCATCATATTCACCTCCAGCTTCTCACTGGCACAAGAAACAGAAGCTTTCTTGGCTCTGTGAGCACTAGTATGCAACAAACACTGGTGTGTTATAACTACTATTTTAATCAAAAATCCAAACCATGGCACCATAAAAGCTTCTGCAAAGAAAATTTACCCTATCCCAGTCACAATCATGCCAGATTTCTAGTGCATAATATTTTAGTCAATTTTACTTTAAATGAGATGATGTAACAGAGAGAGAAACAGAGATAACCTTATAACATCTAGAGACAGGAAAAATAGTAATAAGTAAAATGTGGGATTCTTGCATAAAATAAATTAGAATCCTATATTTATTTTGCTTCATTTTGTGTACTTTTAGTACTATTTATGTAGTCATTGCTATTAAACTTAACATTCAATTATAATTTCTCCCTGCTTACCCCCTCCAAAAAATAAAATAAAATAAAATAGATAAAAAGGGTGTTAAAAATGTGTATGTACACAAAACCATCTAGTAGTGGCAAAGTAGTTCAACAGAAGGCTAGGTATCAGAGATGACTACTGTCTAAACTATTTTACAGAATTTGTTATGGAATAAACTTTAAGTAAACTTTCTAGTCAATCTGCTGGTTCCATTTCAATACTACCCTTATTCCACGGGTTTTCTGTTTCTGGCTAAATTTATTTACACCTCTAAAACTAAAGCTAACATGGTTGGATATCTTCTTCGTATAGTTTATATCCCTGCTATTATTTTAAATTTTATATGGGCTATAAGCACTTCAAGCAATTGATAGATTTCACACATCAGAGGGACTTCCAGGATTTTAAAATCTGTGATGAAAGGATTTTAACAGGTTTTATGTTCTCTTAACTGAAATTTAGATAGTAGATTGTTCTAAAGGATACAGGACTGCAAGCAAATCCATGGGCACGAACAATGGTAGGAATAAATGAAGAGACAGGTCTTTCCAAGTCTGCTGATGTGAAGTTAACAGATGAGGGGACCTGGACCTCACACAGATTCTCTGCCAACTGCTGCACTTACCTCATTGCCACTGAATCCCATCCCAACACTTCAAGTCATGACACAAACTGTATCATATTCATAACTTCATTACTTCTCTATATTCATACTGAATCATTCAGAATCTTCTAACTTCCAGTTTCAAACTACTCATGAACCTTTTGCTTTGGATCGTACGTTAAAAAATTCTCATAATATATTCATCTGATTATCTTTATTACCCTTCCTTAAACTCATTCAATTTTGTATCTAGTTTTGTTACATAGAATCTTCAAAAATGTCTATAGAATTTTAGATCAGTACTATAGCACCAGTATTTCACTATATACTTGAAGTGCTTTTCAAAACACCTTTCTCATAAAATATTCAGGTGGGGTTTTTTTGCTAGAGCCTGTTACTGAGTCACAATTGTCTATAAATCGATATTCCCAAATATTTCTTCTAGCTGGCATCTGATGAGAACTTTGCTTAATTTTGTGTGTGCTTCCTTATGTCTTAAACATGAATAGGCTTTCACTTTCACTTATTTGTTCTTTTATATTTCCGAAGATAAAGCAGGGGAGATATATAACTAATAAAATAGCAAGTATGAATAATTCTCCCTTCAGAATTTCATTTGTTTACTTGGAAAGAAACTAAGTTAGGAATTAGTCCTGTTTATTCTACAATGTTTATAAATGTATTGAAATATTTCTAAATTTCAGTTCTAAAACTGCCTATTACTAACATAAAACATAAGTGGAAATAAAGAACAAACACTATACAAAATTTCTTATATGGATTTTCTTCCTTATTTTAATCTGTGCTTACAGCAACTCATATGAATTTGTATGTTCTTAATGACTAATTTACTATAATTACTTCTTCTACAAAAATGTCATTAGGTTTTTTTCCAGCCAAATCTAAAGTGACCCTATCCTGTCATTTTGTGATGCACTTCTTTTCCTCTTTGAACACTTACAATGTTTAATCAAAATGTCCTTTGTCTCTTTTTTAATTTGTTAAAATTTCTCATCAGTTTTCACGCTTTATAAGGCAGAAGGAAATAGCATCCATCATTAAAGCAAAACATGGAACATTCTTTTAAAAGAAGAAATGATTAGACCTACTTAGTTAAAAAAAAAAGGATTAAAAAATTTTAAAGATCAAGAGATTGACATCTGGTTTTAATATCTGTATATCCATTACCTGCATTCACTACACAATTAAGAACCTCATAGAGATCTACTCTGTAAAGAAGAGCTTTTCAGTTTCATAATTCAGAAATACCTCATAAGTGAATATTTATTTTACTTCTATAGGTTATACATGTTCAAAAACACCTAAACTCACAGAAAAGTGTAACAAAGTGAAAAAAGAAAAGCAATCTTTAACTGAATAATAAGGAACAGAATTATTTACTAATTGAGTGTCTTAAAGAAGTGTGTTCACACTGCTGTTGAAGACCTTGCTAGTGAGTCCAACAGAAGCCCACTAATTTGAAAGCTTACTAGTCTGTGATTGTATAGCTACAGAAAATACAGTAGCTCTGACTTGAAAATTACCATTTGGTGTAATTAGACAGTAATGCCGTCTAATTGCTTCAGATATTTTGTACATTTTGTTAAAAAAGAGAGCTGATTATCACACTAGACTGAGCTTGAAAAAGAGGATATTTGCACAAAAGAGGAATAGTTGGCTGATATTCAAAAGATTTCCATTACTGTTCTCACAGATGATTGATTTTGAAGTTATGTTGCTGTTCCAATTAATATTTCTCTGTTTGACTTTCTAACAAAATGGAAGGTAGCGGAACTGATAATTTTTTTGACTTTATTTCTCATTTGATGCTGTTTCCTGAAAAATAGAATCTTGTTTTAACACTGAGAGAGGTTGTCTTTGCTAATATTCTCAGAAGAATATTAGAAAAACCAGAATGTTAATGATCATATCCTGATTCTGAGAATAAGCCACTCCCAATTTGTTGTTTTATGCTTACACATAGTTTTTCCTCCTACCTGTAATTCTGTGGCAGTAAGTAGGACATAGTATTTCAACTTATTGTCTTGTTTCTCTAGTAGGAGAAAAAAGATGCCTTCAGAAGTGCAAGCCCAACAGAACAAGAAAATGGGAAAGAAAATATGTCATATGAATTCAAACATTTTTCAGAACAGAAAATGTTTGGTACTGAATGCTTACTTTATAACTTTAGCAGTATATGGGATTGAATAAACAGAGATTATTAAAAAATGTATAAAGAAATAGTTTTGGATTGTGAATAGTTTTTTTCTGGACAGCTTATTTTACCAGTCTGCAATGCCTACTGGAAAACCTATTTGATAGGTGAAAAGGACTGAGAGCTCTGTATGCTTGTAAATCATTTTCCAGGATGCAAATAGACTAACAGATGTATTAAAAGCCAGTTTAGAAAATTCATATAAGATCAATGAGGAAACTTCTAGAAAACGTGTATATCATCTACATTTTTCATTTTACACTCAGGAAAAATTAAGGATCCTGGCCAATACACTGTTAAAGAATTTGTTCCTAGTGTCAGATTTCAAGTCAAAATATGAAGTTTAAATGCAATTAAATTGTTTCCCATGTACGTCTTCCTGCAGTGGGCAAATTCTGCCCTCAGTCATGTTTCCTACACAGGGAGAGTGTCCTGCTGGGATGTTAAAGCTTCACCTTGTTTCTAGTGTGGGAATAGACAGTTGAGTCATCTAATCTATTTAAATACATAGTTCAGTGAGTGTCCGTTTCTGTCTCTGGAAATCTGTATAATCTGCCAGCAATTCTTAAAATAATGCAGCAGGGTCCCAGTCATTTCTTAAAAGATTAAAAGAAAACCCTTTACATATTTTATATATATATATATATATATATATAAATAAATCATGGTCTGTGAGCATTTTAGAACTATAAATCAATATTCTGATGTAATATGGTTCAGTATTTTCCTAACTTTTCTGAAACAGGAATGGTATAATTTAAAGTGTCACCATTAATCCATATTAAGCTGCTAGGCACCCTTTCATTCTTAATCACACAAGAACAGACCAAAAGTCCATCAGGCTGGCGTCTTGCCACTATGAACAACCTCTTACAATAACTTCAAAAGGATGGTATCAGAGGGAACCTCACTTCATTGACTGTTCACTTGGGGACCAGAGTACTGTTTTATTCTACATGGCAAAAAAACTTCATAACCTCTATCTTCTAGTTAAAGATGTTCTGACAATAAAGGTATTCTGCTTATTCTCTTCAGCTTTTTATCTATATATCTAAGATAACTATGACCATAATTCCAAAAAAATTATAACTGCAGGAGAGTACCATTAATATCTAGTAAAGATGGCCACCATTCAATGACAAAATTACTATCATACCTTGCTTTACCTATTTCGCAGAGAGAAATTCAAGGATCTCACATAATCTCTAAAAACTATTTAATCTGCATTACTAACAAAGAACTTGCAATATTTCTCTGTAAAAATCATGCACTGACATAAATCCAGCAATCACTCAAAGATAGCCAGCATTTACTGTTTTCACCTTTATATTTTCTGGAGGGACTGATGAGAATTAAAAACAAAATTTAAAAAAATTACACTGCTTTTGAGCTAAGCACATGTATGCCAAGTCTCAGCATGGAAGGAATTTTAGCTGCTGAGCAACCTCATACAATAGTGCTTTAGAATAGAAATGCCAAAGAACAGACCCTTAACTACAGTATTGTGGCTCTGGTATGGGTGCCACTGTGATGAAAGTACTCTGATATAAAAGTGTCTGCCATGAAAATAAAGACAGAGAGACGGCTTTGTAGGTGGAACTTGATTTCTTTTATGTAAAGACTGACCCAGGCAGTTGAAGGGGAGAGTAAGAGGGCAAGGCCCACATTATGTGGGCACGTAGCTGCCTGAGCAGGGAATCAGGGAAATAAGCATTGTGCAGAATGTGTATTATTCCAGCATCATTTCCCACACCTGTAGTAACATTAATTATTTTTCATAGCTTTTCTGCTTTCACAAAGATGAGAATAAAATTATCTGTATTTTTTGAAACCTCTTAGCCTTCATGTAAAATGTTCAGTACAGTACATTTAGAAATGCTATTGGCCTTAGCCCAGCAAAAGAACACTGAAAAGAATGATGTTTTAATAAAGACAAGTCTTCTGTTCATAAGCAGTGTGGATGATGTCACACAACCTTGTGAATGTATGTAGAACCTACTTGAAACTTATATGGAAATACGTATGGCACTTGTGGAAATAAGAGGTTGTAAGATTACAGATCTGATGAAGAGAAACCTCAAATGTTAACTGTAACTTTAAAGATTGGCTGGATCATTTGTCAATTATTTTTCAATTTGCTGTTGCTATTTTTTCTTACAAATCTGGAAAATGATTAGTGTGTGCTGTAATGGCAGTGAATGCATACAACATCATAATTCATAATTCTTATGAATATATTAATATTTCACAGTGTCTTCTATGGTAAGATTTGGAAATAGAAGTCTCATGCCTGGATTAATGCAAATGTATGAGTACTATGCACTATCTATTGATAGCCCCTATCTAGGAATATTGGGAAGAGCATGAAGATATTCCACGTCTTGAGAAGGAGATTGAGATTAGTACTGCAGGCAAGAAATTAATCAATCCATGTGGTCTAAAATACTAATAATGTTTGGGAACTTCTTTCTGTCCCCAGTTCTTGTGTGTTGTGAAGGTTACGCAAGGTGATCTTAATTCATTTGCTTATACCTTCTTAGGTGAATATTGAAGTCCATTTTGTCTATACCTGAAGCAACAAGGTCTGCCTTGTCAGCGAGTATCTATATACTAACCACTTAAACTTCCACTGGGTGGAGTTTGTATTTTGCCACTTGAGGGCATCCTGTCATTATGTTCTGTAATACAGCAATATCTACATTCCACAAAAATAATGGACTTTCTGCCAGAAGAGTGGTATTTGCCCAAAGTGCTGATGAAGCACTGGAAGTGATAATTTACCATACAAAACAGACATTTCCTAGAGCATAGGTCAAGCAGGTTTGAATTTCAGGACATGCTAAGTCAATAGAAAAGGAAAAGTACCATAGATGCAAGAAGATAGAATTTGCTTTGCAGATGCCAGCAAAGTTTTCACAAATGTCTATAAGCTTTGGCAAAACTTGATCACATCAGAATGAATTTACTTCCATTCTTGCTAATTCGTGCACATTTTGGCTTTCAGTAACAAGAATGATTACAGGGTTTTCAAGCTGGAGATGACTCTAAGCTGTACTAATATGATAATAGGAACGCCTTCGCTTAGTTGAGGTCTTCAATATTCCTGTAGGTGTGGAAGTTCGACAGTTACATATTGTCATACAATATGGTTCTTAGATGCTTGGAGATTTTACAGTGTCTATCGCATGCAGGTCACATCATATATGGTTCTGCTGTCCAGTGGTATCTCAGTTATATCATTGCATAGATTTATATTAACAGTATCATAGTAAATTGTTTGCTGATTTCTTTCTTTTGATTTTCTTTTGTTTTAACATACTATATGATATACAAAGCTTTCAGCTGCTTATAACCTCTTTAGATTTGACCATGTCAAACTTTGATGGTATCATAACATATTTTCTTTCTGCTGAGTATGGAATATTAGGCACAGAAGTTACAGACAATAGCTTGATAACAGATTCTCATCAGGAATTTACTGAGCTTGATGGTAAAGTAATGGCACATTCCATATTTCTCTTTCCTCTCTACAGTAGCTTCCTCCATATAAAATATGGAGAACTGATTATGAGCTGTGTTGACATAAGATTTCCTCTTTCCATACTTGGCCCTCAGTCAGACTTTTTTCTCTCCTACCTTATAACTTTTTCTCCACCTAGGTCAGAAACCACATGCTGTCCCTTTATTAACCTGCCATTTAATCAGCCCTTCTCAATAGACCCATAAACACAACGCTCACAATAAAACTTTATGTGCAAGAAATATGCTTCTATTTAGCAGTCAGTTTAACTTCTCCTGTTTTTCTTTCTCTCTTTGAATGATACTCACAAGGGGAAAGAGACTCATTCACACTCTTTTCCACATGCTCCTTTCATCTCCAATCACACTATTCAACTGACTGAAGTCTTCCCAAGGAGGATCTCTGACTGCTGTTTTATTCTGAATTCTTCAAACCATTCAACCACTTCCTAGTCTCCCCATTAAAATCCCAGCCTGAAGCTGCAGATTGACTGCTCCATTTTGTGGCAGTCTGTTCCACATTACTTGTGTTCCTACAAAAAAATGGGTTAAAGGGAACAGCTGCCAGTCTCCTCCAGTTCTTCACATGTCTTTCCACATAATTTTGTCTGCATGTGAGGTGAGGACTAGCCATTGATAAATTCATGGCTTCCACTGTGAAATGACTTTGTTCTCTGCCCTCTACTGGAACAGAGATGTACTTTCAGCTCCACCACCCTACAGCACCGTGTCATCAGCCAAACGCTTAACATATTCCTGTCACTGCCTGTCACTTCTTCTTTCATGAGGGCATCCCCAAAGTCTAGTTCCTTTTTAAGAGAAACTTACGGTCAGAGAGCTGTGGTATTTTCTGGTGAATTGTTTCACTCAAGGCTTTTGAAAAAGATATCTATGAAGTTTGATTATAGTGGTTAGTCTTGAAAATAAGTTATCATGAAGCCATCATAATAACAACATGGGAGAAGGGATGTGGGAACATCCCAGCGAAGTTCCACTGGCTGCTCATTGCTTTTCCCCAGGCAGCTGTCACTACTCAGCACTAGAGAGGGGCTACTAGAAGAGATGGATATTTGGTTTGGCCTCTTACAATTGTTTTTATCTTCCAATGAAAGAAGGTAGCTGTAAAGAAAAGAAGAATAATAAGTTTTTGTTAACAAAAAATTGCTATATGTTTGAAAACTTCCCATAAACAGTTACATAGAGAAATGGTAGAAGAGGAAAAGTGATTTCCTTCTTCTTGAGTGCACTTTATTGTGCACACAGAGCTTTAAAAATGAGTTCATCTTATGTCATAGATGTCAGCTGAAAAAAGCCATACTTCACTCCTCTGTCTTTTGTAGTAGGTGGAGTTAGCAACATCTCAAAGGAACCCTAAACTCTTGCAAAAATTCTATATTCTATCATGGATACACTGCTAAATAGGGAAGGGAAAAATAGCTCACTAGTCAATTATACTGTACAAAGCTAGGCTATCATATATTTCCTGTTACTTAGGTAATATAACTTAAAATAACTCAAAGAGCTTGTCCAATACACTTTAGAGATGAGAGCTCCTTTCATATGCATGAAAGAAGTTGCAGTCATGAGATGTTAAAACAGTCATGAAAACAGGAGAAAGAAACAGAAACAAAATGATCATTGATTGATAAGCTATGAGCTGCTGAATATTAACTTTATTTTCAATGTTCAATAGAATTTTTGATAAGCCCTTAGTTTTCTATCTTTTGGACTATTAGAAGCTGCATTAGCATTACCAAAAGGTCATTAATGGAATATACTTTGTCAATCAATTATTATTTTGTTAGGAATCTAAATAAGAGGAAGATCTAAAATATGTATTTTGAGTAGTCTGATGCTATTTATTCCTTATAGAGACTGAAAATAGCAATCTATTAAAAAAAATTCTATCACATTTAATGCACAGTGGAACTCTGTTTTATTAGCCATATGAAAAGATACTGTTTTTGTTTGTGTGTTTGTACACAAACTTATAAAGATGCCTAAAGTGCAAGCACTCTACATGAAGCACTCTCCTTTGTAAAGTGTCATGTACCTAGTCTTCAATTGAATGCATAACTTACAGAAATTCTTAAAGACTAATGAAAAGTGGAATGTGAAGCCTCTTTCCCTATTCCTACAACACGCTACTATCTGTATTGTTAATTTCAATTATCATCTGATACAAAACAGTGCAATGTCGGTAGGAATTATTCAACTGACATTAGAAACTGATTAGGAAAATTCTGAAACTAGATTACTTCTTCTAGAATCATACACAGCTTTGAAAAACGGAATGTCTGCAAAGTAGGGAATTTGTACTGGGCAGGGCCCTAAGTGGAACTCTGTAATACCAGCTCTGTACAGATTAGTTCAGAGAAGGGCATTCAAGTGATATATGGTTTGTTCCAAGAAACTACCATTTAACTGCAAGACCATTTATCTCTTTTTAAATCATTTAATTTACAATTTACAATTTTTCATACCCTCTACATGGCAGTTATCTATCCTCTCTTTGTTTGCACATTTTAACAACTAAATCCAATCTTTTGATTTCCAGTGTCTGTCACAAAGCTAGAAAAATTAAGAGGACATGCTTCAGGAACCCATATAAACAGTCTTGTACTCTGGGGTGCTCTTTAAGGATGATGGATCTCTTCAAAGGCAGACATGTAGCTCTGTCTTCTCACCAGGACACAAAAGACTAGGCTTTTGTTTTGGACCAAAAGCGAGGGGTTGGTAACATGTTTCAATGACCTTACTGCCTTTCTAATATTCATATGATCATGGAATGGTTGGGAGTGGAAGGGGCCTTTAAGATCATCCAGTTCCAACCTCTATGCTGTAGGCAGGGACACCTTCCTCTAGACCAGGTTGCTCAAAGACCCATCCACCCTGGCTTTGAATGTATTCAGGGAGGGGCATCCACAGCCTGTCTGAGCAACCTGTTCCAGCGTCTCATCACCCTCACAATAAAGAATTTCATCCTAATATCTAGTCTAAATCTGCTCTCTTCCCTCCATTTTACAGTACTGTCTAATATTTCTTCTAAATTTTCTTTTAAATCTCAGGTACTATTAACCAAGAATGCAACAACAGGCAAGTTATTCACCATTTTAAACGCTTCTCAACTGATTTTGAGACAGGCAGATTAATGACTTAAACTAAAGTGCGCACAGATTATACCAGTGCAAAATTGGTGCACTCAGAAAGTGTTTCCACATGCTCTTTTCTCATGTCACTTAAATTACTACCAAGAACATTGCGTAAAACGCTACAGTAGAATATCTTGAGAAGAATATCCTTACATTGCTCTAGTGTAGTGAATATCATTCATACCAATCTTTTCATTATATGGCTGATTATAGCACTGGAAAGCATCTACATTCCTTTGAAAACACTAACTAAAGCAAAAGCTTTGACTGTATTTAAAATCTCTTATAACTGCCAACCATTTTAATATTATCTTCAGACTGTCCAGTGATAATTCAGAGAATTTAAATTGACTATTGTTGTGTTAGCTAAAGTGGGTTAGCTGAATGGTGTGAACCTCAGTGAACAATAAATAAATTAAGACTTTGCTTTTTCGAGTCCTTTTTTTCCTACCATACACGAACATACCCAGCAGAGTATTTCTTTATTAGTAGCCTTTTTATATATTTACAGTCTCATTATTTTCAACACAAAATGGATTAACAGATTTCAATAAACCCTCAAATTCCCTAATTTATAGGGCAATTAAGTATATGTAATAAAAAGGGTTTCAGTAGTGGGAAGCTGATACATTCATTCATATTTTCCATTTTTTTTCCCCATGGATTTCAATGATCTTCACTTTCAAGGTGTTTTATCCTCTCAGTTGGAAAATACAAGAATGAAAGTATCAGTTATTTATATATATATTAAAAAGTGTTACCTGAGTAATACTAACTTTCTAGGCAGATGCCTATTGGATAATAATAACTAGATAATTGGGATGCATACACTAATATATTTCATGACAGTATAATATAGCACATAATTTAAGCACTGTGGCTTCTTATTTCATTTTTTTTCTGCAGAATGACAATGGAAGCATTTAATAAAATTGGAAGATTAAGAAAATGCTCTTATAAAGATCATGTAGTTAAGCAGTGTAACAAGTTCACAAGATGTTATGGAAGTTAGCAGTGTAACACATTACAGGAAAACACATGGAATATGTATGTAAAGATAGAACATCTAGTACTGCATACAAAAAAATTAAGAAATTATATAAATAGGTGCAGATAAACTGTGAAATCACTTTGTAGAATGCCTGTTTCAGTTCAAATTTAGGAAAGTCTTGGGTAATTATTTATTTTACAAGCCTATCACCATCTCTGGTTGCTTTATACCCTTACAAGACTGAATTTTAGAGAGTCTTGTTTTTTTCATAAAAATAGCTTGGTGTGACAGTTTTCTGGTGAAAATTGCTGCAGTTTGGTGAAAAAAGTAGAAAATTCTATACAATAATGTCTGTATTAATTAATAATTTAAGGAAAAATGATGAGGATGCATATGTGTATTTCTTTAATGCAAAATAATAAGCAAAATACAAATGAAAAACAAATATACTAATTAATTTATCAAATATTGATTTTTAATAGCATTTTAAATTAGACTTTATTTGAAAGGAGACTTATTATTTACTTGTCATTACATGAATTTGCAAACCTGTAAATCTCCTGTTGTCTTCTTTCAGATTCAAAAGTAGGGCATGTCTCAAAACGTCATCTTAACTATGAGGGTGATGTTTTTAGCTTCTCCTTTTAATATAAAAAGATTTCTATCCTACATAAGAATTACTTTTGCAATCTGTACTTGTTGGAACTTGTGTTTCTTTACTTTTTTTTCCCTTCTTTTTTCTCCCATGGGAACATGGTGTAGGGTCATTTAACTAGGTTGAGTAAACAGCCTAGTTGAAATTGGCAAAATTATTTCCAAAATGGAACCGGCCCTACGAGGAATTTATTAGTGTTTTCTGGTCCTAAAGTGGACCAGAATGTAATAATACCTCATGGGCCTCATCTGTTACACAGAGAGGGTGTTCTGGTAGGTCTGTACAGTTTGCATAGTTTAGGTAACAAAAAGGTAAGCACCCCCTAGGTAAAGGAGACTGACCATACATAGAAGGAATAAAATTGCCTCTAATTACTGAAACCTGGATTATTTTCTAGACATACTGTAGTAGGAGCAAATTTTTACATATAGTAACCTATAGAAGAACAGGAAATATACAGGCAATAAGAATAAAAAAGATGGAAGCCATGTATTATCTTATCTTAGTGAAGATATACCAAATTTACAAACAAGACATGGTTGGTGAAATGGGTAGAATGTAAAATCATAAAGAGGATTTGAAAATTTATTCCATGTTAGCAGCAGAAGGTGGTATGTGAAGATCAGAATTACTGTTTGCACATGTGTTAACCAGGTACTATATGCTCACAGAATGTTTCAGACAGGGCTGGAAACTGCAGCTGTGTTTAAGAAAGTAGACCTCTGAGATAATCAATTTTGCTAGGTAAACTTCTCATATTATTGAGAGTTTTTTGTTGTGAAGTTAAGAAGAATGAAGGTCATGTCCAAAACAATCAGAGTTGGGAATGGCTGATGCAGGAGAGTTATTGAATAGAAACTGTCCAATACAAACTATAGTTCAAACAGTGAATCAGGGAATAGGAGTCATGAAGTAATTCCAACATGGTTATCATTATTTGACAAAAAAAGAAAATACTTTTGTGAACCCAGATGTACTAAGTAGATACAAAATGCATACAAAATCAGGAATTCTACAAATCAAGCAAAGATAAGGTTTGTATCTCAGAGGATGTCCAAGATAAGATAGGGGTCACAAATAGCCAAAGTATGAGAGAAAACAAGAACTGGACTAGGAAGAAGTTAAAATAATCTTCATTTATTATACAGTGCCTCTTATCAAGCTCAAATGCAGGGTGTTTTCAGTCCTGATTTACAAAAAGTTGAATATACTATTTCAAACACTGACAAGCTGCAAGGATAACTACTTAGCATGGGTACGTGCTGATTCTTACTGTGTGCTTCACTTAGATGAAAAATGTTCACTATTTAATGCTACATTTTATGTAAACTATAACTGAATCACTTTTGAACAAAAATTCAAAAGGTTGCTATCACAATTTCACTCATGCAATGTATATTTTTCAGTGAAGAAGAGGTGGAAATACATAGAAAATACTTTTCTATGTCATCTACTGCATGGAATTAAGAGCTGGGGAGATAACGCACAGAAAAATTATTCTGTATTTGAATTATAGAAAGTAAGTGAACAGCAGCAGCATTCAGCACTAGGGTATTGGCTTTCTTAAATATCCAGTAATGTAGCGTAAATAGCTCAGTTCAGACCTCCTGGAAAAAAAAAGAAGGAGGTGATGGATTTTCACAAAGTCATGACTCTTGTCTGCTGTACGAGGGGAAGGGTAGGGTCCACCCTCCAAATCCAGTAAGTTTAATAAGTAAATACCAAATTTATAAAAATGCTTTGTAGTATACAAAGAAAATGCCACTCAAATCTTACAGACACAGCTAACATTCAAGAAGGGGGCTATTAAATCACTGTAGCAAGAATGATCAAAAAATTTTCAGGGAGACTACATCACTTTGGAAAAGATCCATTATAAAATTAATACTTTTTATGAATCAAATCCCAAAGTGTGTTTTGAAACTGACATCAAATTTCCTGTCCAAAAATGCGTGCAACCATTTACTTCCTTTCATAATAGAAAGTAAATAGGCTTAAAACTTATACCAAACAGTCTAATTCACCCAAAACAATATGGTTATTTGAATGCAATCACATGCAAAATATTGTATACAAGCCTTTTGTCCTGATTTTGGGTCCTCTTCTTTAAACCTGTTCTTTTTATTGGATGGAAAATCAATTTTCTGAACTCCTCGTTTGTTTTTTTTTTTGCCTCTCGAGCTTCAGGAAGGTGATCAACCAACAGACACCTTTTTTCATCAAGCCAAATATTGCCAAGACTTTCACTTGAGAAGCTGACTGCTTTTCTTTTAACCAGATGAGGTTTAAGAAGAGCAAGTGTAGAATCTTGCACCTAGAGAGGAATAGCCACATGCACTGGTACAGGCTGGGGGATGACCTGCTAGAGATCTCAGGAGAGGGACCTGGGTGTGCTGGTGGACCAACATGTTGGCCATGAGCCAGCAGTGTGCTCTGGTGGCCAAGAAGGCAAATGGCATCTTGGTGTGCACTAAAAAGAGCATGGCCAGCAGTTCAAGGGAGGTGATTCTCCCTCTCTACTCTGCTCTGGTGAGGCCTCATCTGGAGTATTGATTCCAGTTCTGGGCACCCCACTACAAAAAAGACCAGGATCTCCTTGAAAGTGACCAGTGTAGGTGACAAAGATGATAAAGAATGTGAAACACCTCCCTTTTGAGGAGACGCTGAGAGACCTGGGTCTGTTCAGCCTTGAAAAAAGATTCAGAGGGGATCTGATCCACATCTATAAACATCTAAGGAGCAGGAGTCCAAAGGATGAGGCTGAACTCTTCTCAGCAGTGTGTTGTGATAGGACAAGGAGAAATGGCCACAAACTGAAGCATAGGAAGTTCCGCACAAATATGCATGGCAACCTCTTCACAGTGGGGGTGACAGAGCACTGGCACAGACTGCACAGGGAGGTGGTGGAGTCTCCTCTGAAGTCATTCAAGGCCCTCCTGGATGCCTAGCTGTGCAACCTCGTCTAGGGAGCTGCTTTGGCAGGGGGTTTGGACTTGATGATCTCAGGAGGTCCCTTCCAACCCCTACAATTCTGTGATTCTGTGTGATTCTTGTCACCAGAAAATGCAGTCTGCTCTATGCAAAAAATCACAGGCTAACAACTTGTTGTCATGACCAATGCAACAGCAAACGTTCTGGTTAATGCAAGGAGATGGTCTGCCGCTCAAATGAGCAAGGAAAAAGAAGAATGATATTTGGACAACTAAATCTACAAAAGCAAGAACACTGGCAAAAATTGAAGTCTACAGTTTTTACATTGGCAGGTACTTTCTCACTTCCCATATCTCTTTGGACTTGTTCAGTTCAATGGTTCTGTCACCTACAAATAAATATCTGGTACAAGAAAATGGTGATTTCCCTTACAAAAAAAAAAAAAAAAAAAAGCAAGCAACAGCAAAAATTTCTTCCAAACAAACTTTTACAAGGAATATGTTCCTAATGCCCAAAAGGACAGAAGTAATATTAATATGTGATAAATCTGAACAGATTAAATGGTGGAGACCTGTACCAGTACACACATTGCAAGATGAAGGACTCCATCTCCTAAGAGACACTTCAATGAGGGATGACTTGATGAGGAGATTAGACCTGAAGGATGTCATACTATCCTGCTGGTGAAAAAATGTCAAAGGTTCCTCCAGACTTTGCTGGGAAGGAGAACTTTGGCAGTTCTCCAGCCTACCATTTGTCCTTTTCTCAGCTCCATGGTAGCAGCCTTCTGTGAGCACGGGCTCAGGATAATAGTCTGTTTAGACAACATGCTGACAATGGTACAGAACAGAGAGCGGTAAGCAGTGCAAGTTGATTTGGTGAAAACAATTCTCAAGAGCCATGAAGTTGCTGAAAAATTACCAGGAATCAAATCTGGCTCCTTACCAGAAAGTGGAGTTACTTGGAATTTCAGTCCTTATGTCTCTGCTTCAGAGGCTTTGCAGTCTACCCATGATACATCAGAGAGAGTCTTCATAAAACAACACAGCTAAGAGGAGTTAGTCACCAATCTCAGGGTGACAGTTCATGTTGGAGTAACCAAATACAGAGGTGCAAAGAACACATGAAATCATTCTATCTATCACATCACAGAGGCGAGAAAGTTACTGCTAACTCAAGTTCATTTCTCTCCTTTCTCATCTTCTTTCAACTCAGTAATGGGTCCACTCCTTTGGAACACTATTCTGTAACTTGTCGTAATTTCTTGTCAGAAAGTTTTTTGATATGAAAATGATCTTCTTAATCTCTTGTACTGCTAGCTATTCCCACTTAAACAATTTTCTATGTTTTCAAATTTATTAGCCACTAGTTTGTGATACTGAGGAATACTTTTCATATTATTTTTTGCTTTATTTCTCTGGTGTGAAAGAGGAAGCAAAACATTTTCTTACTTCAGAAGTTACCTTTTCAGCAAGAGTGAGACTCTGAAGGAGCTCTTATCAGGTTGCCCAGACAATTTCAGAGTCTCCCTTCTTGGAAATATTTAGAACTCATTTGGCCATGGTCCTGAAGAACCTGCTCCATCTGGCTCTTGTTGAGCACTATGTAGAACCAGAGGATTTCCTGAGATCCTTCCAACTTCTGTCATTCTGTGTGAAACTTAGAACAGTTCTTAAAGTTCTTTACTAAAGAAAAAATATTTTTGCGAAGAAAATACAACCCACAGCAGACAATAAAAAAATTTCAGCTAGGGCCCAACATAAATTCCTCTGTGCAAATGTGTATAATATAGGAAATGCAGCATTAAAGATGCAAACATGCTTGTAAGTTTATTGTCTTACTGGCATCATGGAGCTGTGGTGGGCTGGTTCCCATGATTGAAGTATTGTATTGGAAAGATACAGGCTCCTCAGGAAGGAAAGGCAGTTGAAATGAGGGGCTGTCACCTTCTTTGTCCAAGAGACACAGAAGTCAACAAGGAGAGTGCCACAATGTTGTCTACTAACAAAATTTGCATTCCCTTAAACATATCC